>NC_133568.1:27547500-28865000 GCF_048773025.1 Camelus bactrianus
GAAGGTAACATTTTCGACAAGGTGGTTTCCTGTTCCCTGGTGTGTTTCCTGCCCCCCCCCCCCTTAGTGCACCTGATCAAAACATCATCGCGGGCAAAGGTTTCTCCTCCGAATTAAATGAGTCCAGCCAGCCTGGAAATTTTCACGACAAAAGCAAGTGAAATGCAGATGCACAAAGTTAATGAATCTGGTAACGGAGAGAACGTTATTGAGCCTGGATAATACGGTCTAGGGACGTTCCTCCTCCCGCTTCCGGTAAAGAATGCGGAGAAGTCAGCGATGTGGCATGGTGCTCGCGTCTGTCCCACCCCATCACGGTCATTTGTGTAAGTAATGGAAACAGGTTAAATACTTCCATTCGAATGTTGCCAGCAGGGGTGGAAATGAACATTTCAATGAAATCATCTCGACAGAGTGGAGCGGGGAGGGGCCTGGACGGATTCCTCTCCACCCCCTTTGGTGATGGGAGCCCTAATGAGAAAGCCCGGACGTGTAGTTCCTCGGCCGGAAGAGGAGGAACAAGTAGATCCGGGAGGTCAGAATCCCGGCGGAGCGCCCCGCGCGCGGCGCCGCGGCCCCCGCGGCCTCTGCTGGCGACAGGCTCCGTGCGTCCCTGGCGATGGGGGCGGGGGGCGAGGAGGAGCAGGCGCTTTTCTCCTCCTTGATGGGCCGCCAGCCAGGGTGACCTTCAGCTGGGAAAGCCCAGGCTGGTCTCAGGACATCTCTTAGAACCCTGTCTGGAACACTTGGAGGGAAGAGAGCCTGCCTTCTCATAATTTTCCTGTAATTATAAACGATCCACTTTTAGAATCGCCCTCTCTCTGCCGGAAGAGTCATTTTACTCCCTTCCTTGTCCCCCTGAAGAACCATTTTGTTGGTTGAAACTTCTTTCCCAGTTGGAACTCCGTTGCTTTCCGCTGGGCGGCGTGGACCTGACACCCTGCTTCAGGTAGTCAGGACTTCTGGCAGGAGGATGCGTCTGTACGCCGGCTGTCCTGTGCCAACCTTGGGAATCGCGGGTATGGATGTGGATTATTCAGCAGGTTTTCCTACTGAAATGCACGTGGTATTTTCTCGTATCGCCACCTTCGTCCTCTCCGGACGATCTGACTTAAAATCCGAGCGAGTTAAAAATGGAAACATTTAGTGCGCCAGCCCGTTGTATTAAATGCCAATATCTGAATGATTCCAGATACTGAAACTGTGGGGCATGGCAAGCCCTGACGTCTTTCCCTGCGAGCACTCGGCTTTCCGGTTCCAGCAGGGCGCTTTGTGGTCCGGGGGGCGCGGGCAGGGGGTGTGCTGGCCCCCCTGCGGGCGCGCGCGTCTCCAGGACCCAGGGCGGCGCGGCTCGGTTCTGAGCTCGCTTGGAGAAGGCAAAGTGCGTTTTGGGGAAAGCCTTTCTTCTGTGGTTGCTTCTGCTCTCTCAGGAAGGCAATCACACTTCTGTCCGAGGAACAACGGTGACGAGGAGGCACAGTTCTGGAACGTTCTTCTCCGATAGAATAGACAACAGGATGGTTCAGGAAAACACCCTTATTTTGCACATAATTGGGGTGCAGAGGAAGACACAGCTTGGGGCTGGGGAATACAAACCTAATTGCGCAGAGCCAGTGCTCTCGAGACTCTAGGGGATTTGGAACGTTACTACATTTGGCCATTTCTAAACAAGCGCAGCTGTCCCTCCTCGCCCATCTCAAAGTGACTGTCAAACAGGGCAGATCGTGACGTCTTTGAAGAAACAGAGGCGTCAAAAAAGCTGGGCTGCCATTTGAGAAATAGAACCTTTATCCCATGTGCTGAAGGTAAGATGTGTGTGCCTCGTCATAGAATTCCAATGTGAGATGAAAGTATGTTTTCAGACAGTGTGTGTGCACCTGCGGCGTAGAGCGCCGGGGCCCCGGGGTTGGCGTCGGAGGCAGCCGAGCAGGCACCGCGAACGTTGCCGTCGGTCCGAGGCACGGGGGTCCGTGTTGCTCAAGATGACAGCGCATCTTTGGGGACACTTTGGCAAGGAGGCACATTTTATGACAAAAAATATCAGCAAGATTTAATTTTTTTGAAAACATTAAGTCTAACCATAAGACCCAACTGTCTCAGAGAAAGACAAATACGTGATATTAGTTACATGTGGAATCTTAAAAAGTGACACGAATGAACTTATTTACAAAACAGAAAGAGACTCACAGACACAGAAAACAAACTTATGGGGAAGGGGGGACGGAGGGGGGAGGGAGGGATAAATTGGGAGTCTGGGATTGGCAGATACAAACTACTATGTACAGAACAGACAAACAACGAGGTCCTACTGTGCAGCACAGAGAACTGTAGTCGATCGTGTGTAGTAACCTGTAACGAAAAAGAATATATATATGTGTAGCTGAATCACTACACCGTACACCAGAGACCAACACAACATTGTGAATCAGCTAGACTTCAATTTAAAAAATGAGAAAAAAAATAATACTGACCAGTAAAAAAAGAAAGATGCAGTTGTCTCATTGTCATTTGGGAGTGATGGGGCCTACGTATTCTGCATTTTGTGTTCTCACACCTGCACACACTCACACACCCACGTGTGCCCACACGCACGCACGCACGTGGAGCCTGGTGGTTCCTTCTCGCCTGCCTTGCGGTGCTGGCATGTGCGGCTGCCCTGCGGGTCCTCCCACAGGCCCTGTCACCCTCCATGCCGCGTGCTGGGCCCGGGAGGGCGGGTTGGTGGTGGGGGAGTGATGGCAAGGCTGTTTTGACACAAAAAGAAATAGCAGAAATGGTGATTGGGAGTCTTTGTTTTATTTGATGGGGAAGAATGTCATTTATTTCGGGGAGGAATTGTAAAAGGAGAATTTTATCCTGCAGTTACCATCCTCAAGCTTACTCATTCATCAGATTTCCAGGGGGTGGGGTGGGTGATGGCAGAGGGAAGCCGACAGTGCGCGGTGGGGGTGGGGGGGCGAGGGTTTTAGGGGAGAAAATGCGACAGCACTGAGTCGAGTCTGTTTCCTGTGATTCAGTTGCTGCTCACAACCAGATCTTTTAGGCTAAAAAAACTGTATTCATTCACCCCCTGAAGTATATTGTTCTCAAGGCTTCAGCACTAGAAATACAAATTTCTACAAAAATTTTCATGTATTTTAGTACATCTGTACCCGTATGAATTTTTAGAAAATTGTAGCTTATGATGAAAACAAAAGATCCTGACAAGTAACGCCTGTTGAAGCTCAGGCGTTTTTATGTCCCTCCCTGTCTCTGCGTCTGTCTGTCCGTATCTCTCTGCCTCTGCAGAGGCAACGTTTTTAAAAAAGCATCCAAGGGAGCAGTTATGAGAATTCACTGGTAACAGTGAAAACAAACCTGATCATTATGCTACGAGAATGATGCTTTCTGATCTGAGAGTGTGGCTGCCACTGACTCAGGCGCTGTTATTGTTATTGGGGGGGGGGGTTCAGAAAGTCAGGTGTGTGTGACCTTGTATTAAGCGTTCCAGTTTTTGAAGATAATAATTCTCCTGACTTGTGTTAACGGTCGACGTGTCGTCGATACCTGCAGATGTGTGCCCTGCCCTAGTCACATCCACACCCCAGTCCCCCAAGACTTGATGTTCCCGTCTCTCCTCTTTTACCCTGTGCGTTTATGAGACTAGGATGCTGGATTTGAAGATGGAGACGCGTGTCTGCGACGGAAGCCCCGTGGGGGGCTCGGAGAGCCTGAACGTCCCCTTCTGCCCTGGTCCCTCCCTTCTGTGCTCGGAGGCCCCCGGGAAGGCCTGCAGAAATTCACTCCTCTGCGCTGAACTGTTGAACTGTGTGCGCAGTGGTCCCGGGGAGGAGGTCTGGGGGCGCTCACGCTTGGTGCTCGCGATGGCTCACTTGGTGGTGTGTCATCAGAGGGGGAGTGCGGCTTCTGCTGAGCTACATTTGTTGTTGTTGTTTCAGCCGTTGGCAGAGGTAGTTCATGCCAGGGCCTCCTCTCTAAATGTCCTCCGTCAGGGGGAATCCTACTCCGTCCATGAAAGTCTTTTCTCGTTTCATGGGGTAGATGTTACCAGGTCAGAACCTGGTGTTTTGGACCTAATTTGCTAATATTTGGTTTGCAGACCAGACCATCAGACTCGCGTGGCGTCCCTCCTCAGATGGGGAGGCAGTAACCAAAGCCGCAGATTTCCCCGGGCTGGGCACCGGCCGTGCACGTCTTGGGGACGGCTGGCTTTTTAATTTGTGGAACAAGAGAACGTTTGCCCTGTATATTAACACGCAGTCCGTCGGCAGCGAAACAGCTGCGTGTTTTCTAGGCTGGTACGAGGGTTTGCTTTTTGTTCTTCTCCCTCTCATTTTAACTTCCCTTTAAATTTTTCAAGATTCTCATGTATTTTTTTCTCTTCTTTTTCCTCCCGATGTGGCTGAAAATCAGAGAGTTTTTGGTCTTTTTAATTGAGGTTTAAGCGCTCATTCATGCTTTCCCACTTGTTAAATTACATTGTTGCAACTGCAACAAACTCTAGACAGAAGATTAATCCCTGATGTGCTACTGGGAGGAGCGGGAGGGCCCGAAAGGAGGCTGCTGCTTCCTCACTTAACCTGAAATTGAATTCTGGGGCAGGGAGGAGAGGAGGACATTCCATTTATTTTAAGGAAGTTACCTGTGGATTTCTAATTAAAAGTAGAATTGGGTAAAAACCGTAGGCCATTTTATTTACAGACTACACAGTTCTAAAAAAACGGCCTCTGTTGGGTAAAGGAATAATCGTTATCAGTCAGATGGTTTAGCAAACACCGGTACATCAGCACCTGGCTCCGGACAACCAGAATTTGCCAGAGTGATAGAAGAACACTTGCTCCTTTCACATCAGCGCAGAAAGTGGCCTTTCTGATTTGCTTGGCAGAGTGTGAACCGCCCCAGAAAAAAATCAGAACTTCGGTTGGTAAATTAACATCTATCCCGCTTGGATTTTCATGCCCTTTCAGAGTAGGAAGGAATGAGCTCTGCCCTGGATCTACTTTGTCTGCATTTTTTATCCCCCCGTATGTGCTAACTTCCATCAGAACCACTTGCTGCCTGTCACAGAGGGGAAGTTAACTTTGCAAGGGATCAATGATAAACCTGGAAGACAGTGCGTTTTGCGAGAATTTTACAACGAATTGGAGCTGTACATGGATCACTTAGGTGTGTGTAAGCCCCCTTTGTGAACCGGCCCCTTGGAGTAAATATATGTTGATATAATGGCCATCTGTTGGTGTTATCACGTTTGCTGGTCTGAAACCTCGTTCGCTGTAGATCAGCACGTAACTTGGTGCGATTGTAGAGTTTCACCAGGTGGCAAGACAACAGCCAAGCTGGGTGTTGACTGTAAGCCGGTACCGGAGCAGGGACCGAAGGCCTGTGTTTATCCTTGTCATTTGTAAGTTTCCATTTGCCTTAGTCATAGCTCGCCCTCACTTATGTCTGCTAATGAGGAAAAAAGAGCTTGGAGAAATCAAGCTTGCCGGCCTGATTCTTGCCATGTATGTCCCCTCACCCCCCCTACCTCCCCCTCACCTCCCCCTTGGCCCCGGGGACCTCTCCGTGTGCGTTCCACCTCCCCTCCTTGCTCTGTGCCCTGCGATGCGCTTGTGATCAAGGGAACCGCAGGAGGGCAGAGGCAGGTACCCCAGTGACGGAGGAGTTAAGGAGCTAACTTCCCCAATTATCTGTTGATCCCCATCTACACAGCAGTGGAGGTTAGGGACGGGGACCACTTTCACAGGGGCGAGGGCGTGTTCTTTTGCTCTCTTGTCCCCATGTACGTGATGGAAGCGATGGCTTATGGGTCCTGGGGCTGAGCTGGGTGCCCTCGGATGGCTGTGGGCTGCCTTTTCCATGGATACTTCCCATGGCCCCTAAAGACACCAGCTGTTGGGAAACCTGAGGCCCCGAGGACTGAGTGAGTGAGTGTGGGGTGCGGGGGTCACCAGGTCTCCATCAGTCTGTCCCTTCTGTCTGTCCTCTGGTCACAATAATGACAGTGGTCCTTCCTTCAACAGGGAACCACTACAATGGCTCCATTGCCTGGACCCCACGGGGACGAGCAGGTGGAATCTCATCCTCCTCCCACCCCCACACACACCTGGGGTCACTCCTTCACTTGCTGTGAGGGGCGGAGTACCTGGGGGGGGCGGGTCTGGAAAAGCTGTGTGGCCCCGACCTCCCTGATACCCACATAGCAAAACCAAAGGACCCCCTCCCGGCCTAGCACTGAGGCCAGGAGCCCAGGGGTCTTGTTTCCAGGCACAATGGGGTCTGGTCTGTGAATTTCCACCTGCACAGCCCTTGTCCTGTGAGACCCAGCCTTCCCTCCTGCATCGGGTCCAAACTCTTCAAATGAAACCCAGTAGATTCTGGATCCTTCTGAGGGGTCTGGTTCCAGGACGCACACATGCTCCATCTGAGCCCAGTTTTGGAAGGTGAGAGCGGTGGTGGGTGGCCCGGAGGGGGCTTGGGCATCGCTTTTAGGGAATCCCTTGCTTCCATTAGCATCCGTGGCCGTCTCATCGTCTGCGTCCTCACATGGCCATGAGGCTGAAGAGTAGGGTGACAAGGACCAGCACGTGGCCTGAAGGCCACTAGAACGGGTGGGATGTGCTTGTGGGACACCTGGGGAGGTGGGTGTGCTTCCTTCCAAAGGTGATTTTACCAGGCCCAGTTCATCCAAGGAGGAAAGCTACTCTGGGGTCAGAAGGGTGTCCGGGTGGGGACACAGGACAGACGGCACCCCCGTTGCTCCCTGGGTCTGTGTTTCCTCCTGCCCCTGGTAGATGAAAGTTGAAGAATTAATTTCTAACTAATATACATAAAATAGATAAACAACAAGTTTATACAGTATAGCACAGGGAACTATATTCAATATCTTGTAGTAATTTATGATGAAAAAGAATATGAAAACAAATATATGTATGTTCCTATATGACTGAAGCACTGTGCTGTACACCAGAAACCGACACAACACTGTAAACTGACTATACTTCAATAAAAACATATATAAAAAATAAAGAATTTAAAAAAAATTTAAATTTTAAAATAGCTACAGTGGGCTGAAAGTACATGATTCTAGTAAAACAGCCAGAGTGTCGTCTTATCAGGACGGATGCCGTGGAACCGAGCGTGACAAGACAGACACCCTGGAAGTCTCAGCAGGGGTGAGGCCGCGCTGGCGGGAGGCTGAAGCGGTGGAGCTCCTGAGCCTGGAGCTGGTGGTTTGAGGGTCTCAGGAGGGGCCTGCCACCTGCTTCCCTGTCTGCAGGGCCCTGCAGCTCCCTCCCCAGGGAGGACTGGGTGGAGATCGGGCTGGGGGGCTGCAAAGAATGCAGGAGCAGGGGTGAGAGGAGGATGGAGGGGGCTGATGTGGGGGTCAGACCGTCAGCCCCCCAAAATCCCTGCTACAGGAACCCTATTACCATCTGCACCCCTTCCTTGTTCTCCCTGCCTGTCACTTTTTAACATCAAAAAAAAAAATCTAAAAATAAACAAAGCCCTTCCCACACTCCCACCCCCCAGGCTGGGCCCCCCCTTCCCAGCCCCCTAATTCCAGGCATCTAGCTAGTGGCTGTTTTCCAGCTATTTTATTCTAGAAAGGGTGTGAAATGGCTCATCCATGTTTGTTGAACTGGAAACACTGAAGAAGATTTTGAAAAAAGAGTTTTATCAACAGCACTTCAGTCAACAAACCCATAGACTCGTTATCTGGAAGGAAAGGATTATTTCCATTATATGGTGAATAGGTTTGTCTTCTGCCTTTTCCATTTAATGACTGTCCCTTGGTCACTGAAACATAGTTTTTAGTGTTTGAATAATATTGCATCATAGGAATAAACTACAAATCACTTAACTACCAATTATTGTTGAGGATTTAGACGGTGGCAGATGGGGTGCAGAATCATGCCATGACGACATCTTCCCTGTATTTCTGTGTTTCATACCCTCTTCTGTGGCTGTCCTTCCAGAAGTCAAATGACTGGGCCAAAGGGTGTCAACATTTAAACATTTCTCTCCTTTTACTCTTTCCTCGTTGAGATTCTCTCGTTTGTAACAGCATGACAGACACATGAGACGTGTCCTAACTACTGATTCAGAATTACTTTGGGTCATGAATTCATTCATAAGCATTTTCTGGAGGTGTTCGCTGGCACTGAGGTGCTAACAAGGCGAGAGAAAGAAACATCGTCCCGACGGTGGACTGACCTCGCTCCAGCTGGACTCAGGTGGCCCGAATTTGAATCCCGAGTCCATTGTCTGTTTCCTGTGTGACCTTAGGGAATTTGGTCAACTTCCCCAAGACTCAGTTTTCTCATCTGCCAAATGGGCGTTTCAAGGATGCTACCTTGAAGGGCTGTGAGGGTTAAAATGAGATGAAGAAATGAAAATGTCCAGCCTGAGTTGGGGCACGGGGTGGCGCAGAGCAGTTTGGTTGAAGGAGAGAGCTCAGACTACGAGGACAGACAGGGAAACATCTCTTGTGTCTGCGGGGAATGGTGGACCTGAGAGGGGATTAAGGGGCATCAGCAGCGAGATGACATCTGAGCTGCCCCTGAAGGACCAGCAGCATCCCCAGGGGAGAGCGGGGTTTGGGGAGGAGCTGCCTGGGACGGGGGTGGGGGGACACCGGGGGCTGGACAGGTGGCAGGAGGGAGGGGTCCACATGGGGATTTGTACCCCCTGCGGAGCTTGTGGACTTGAACAAAGGTATTAGCCCAGGGATTGCTTCCAGCGGAACCTCTGGGCCAGTGCAGAAGAGGAACCCGGCAAGACGGGGGCAGGGGGAGGAGGCCCAGCTGGAAGGCTGCTGCAACCTCTGGTGAGAGGTGTGGGGGTCCGAATTAGGGCTGCGCTGGTTCCAGACGGGTTTGCTCTGGGGGTGCTGTCGACGCCAGTAGTAACCGTTGCCCTGGGGCTGTGGGCCTGTTTGTCTATGAAGGCGTTTTAGCTCAGCCGGGGGACCCTGGGTGCAGACTGGACCGTGTCGGGAGGAGGACAGGCCCAGGACTGATCAGCCGGGTCCAAGGACACTCCACTCTGCTGGGACACAGGCGTGCACTCGGGCGATGCCAACCAAGTCATGTCCGTGCCGCTGCATGCCCTGAGGTGAGGACTGTGGGGACCAAACACACCCTGGAGGAAAGGCAGCAAGTCCCCTCTCTGTGTTTCCACAGCGAGATGGGGGCGGTCTGTTTGTTCAGGATGCATGGACGGGGGCCTGCCGCGGGCGGACGGGGGCCCTGGTTTTAGTCCATCGAGGGGGCTGGACCAGCCGATGGACAGCTGCCGCCCAGACAGGGGACACCGATAACCGGCCCACAGTGACGGGCTCCCCAGCTGAGCCAAACTGGTCCAGATAAACACATTTCCTTTCAGTCAGTTGCTGGGCTTGGGTCTTCTTTTCATAAAGATGGCTCCACTAAGTCTAATAGACACCCTGTACTGTGGTCCTGGAATATGGCAGTGCCGAGGGGCCTGGGGCCAGAGCGCCCCTTGGGACAGCTTGGAGTCAGGCCAGCACCCTGGGACCTGGTGCCTCCGGCTTCAAACGGGCTCTGCCCAGGACGCCCCGTAGCCGAAAGTGTCACCATCAGAGTCCAGAGGTGGGCCTTGTGGCCAGAGCCATTGCCAGGCACGCAGGGCTCGCTCAAAGGTGGTGCGAGTGGCCGGTGCTTCTCTGGTGGGACCCTCGGGCCGGGAGCCCTTGAGACCCAGGCCCATCCTCAGCCTTTAGTGGTCACGGAGGAAACGGAGATGTGCCTGAGCGCGGCCCTCGGTCTCCACAGCCTCACCTAGCGCGGCACCCGGGCCGTGCGCAAACCCGCTGTCTCCCGCTGTGGGTTATTCTTCACGCTTGCAGCGCGGGACGAGTGGCCTGGAGCTCCCGGACTTGTCGGTGGACTGCAGATCAGCCTTCAGCTGGGAGCAGACGAGGGCACTCATCCTGGGATCCCCCGATGCTGCCGCTGCCGGGCGTGGGGGCGGCCGCGTGCGGGGAGGCAGGCGGGGCAGGGCTTCCGGGGGGGCCCAGCTGAACAGCTGTCGCTCGCCGGCTGTGCCTGCGAGCGTGCGCTTGGGCTCACGGGTGGTCGGGCCTGCGCCCAGGAGCGCCTGGAGCCCTTGGTGTTTGGCTGCTGACACTCATGTGGCGCCCGTGGGCCACCACCTCCTTCTCTGTCTCTCCATCACTGTCTCTGAAAACGTGGGGCTCTCTGCCACCTTCCCTCAGGGTCTGGCTCTGATAATGTGATAATGAGTGAGTCTATTTAATGAGACACCCTCTCCGGTCATATCAGTGCATTTTAATAGGGCCTTTCTGGAAGTATCTTAACCCTGAATTTCCCAGGTAGTTAATGGAACACTACTTGTTCCCTCAAAAAAAAAAAAAGAGAGAGAAAAGAAAAAAAAAAGTACGTTGGTCAAATCAGTTAAGAGGTGCAGGCATTTATGTCCCCTTAGGAACTGACAAGATCTGTCACATATTAAAGGATCAAAACTGTCCTGCAGTAAAAAGTCAGATTCCATGCAGTGATTTACACGCCCTCCGACCCCCCTGTTCTTGGGAGTCAGTATCCTGAGCTTCTTCTGGGAAAGGCTCCCCTGAGAGGCCACCTGCTGTGCAGATGTGCCCACAGGAGCCCACTGTAGCGTATCCTACTGGCCTTGTTAAGGTTAGAAAATTTTATTGTGCTAAAGTATTTGTATTTGTAACACATAGGTTACAATTTTAACCATTTGTAAGTGCACAGGTTGGTGGTTTTAAGTATATTCATGGGGTCATGCAACCATCCCCGCCATCTGTCCCCTGAACCTTTCATCTTCCCAGATTGAAACTCTGAACCCGTGAGACACCATCTTTCCATCCTGCCCTCTGTCCCAGCCCCTGGAAGCCACTGTTCCACTTCCTGTCTCTGTGTCTGACTGCTCTAGGCATCTCATATAAGGGGGCTCCCACGGTATTGGACCTTTTGTGTCTGGCTTATTTCACGAGCATCGTATCCTCAAGTTCGTCCACGTTGAAGTACGTGTCAGTTTCCTTCCTTTTAAAGGCTGAATAATACTTCCTTGTATGTAGAACCGCATTTTGTTCATCCATCCGTCCATTGATGGATATCTGGGTTGTTGCCACCTTTTGGCTCTTTTGAGTAATGCTGCTTTGTCCGACCGTGGCTCTCTGACACCGGTCTGGGTTCCCCTGCGGGTGACTCTGCTCCGTCTGGGCTGGTGCTGCTTTGTTGCCTTCTCCTTTTCAGTGGAGACCAGAATATTTTTATCCCTTGGCATTGAAGAGCATTTTTATTTATGGAAACCAGATAGCACTGCGTGTGGAGTATCTTGTCCTAGAAGTTGACAACCAGGTGCCCTCTGATCGGGAGGCACGTGGGACTCGCCTGTCACTTAAGAAAGGAAGAGACTCGGGGGGTGGGGGCGGGGGAGGGCTCCTTCCCCTTCCCACCCACCCAGCCGTGGCGGCCAAGCCGATGTCTTTAGAAGGAGCAGATCCTGCCCTCCTGCTGAAATGTATTCACTTGGGTGGGGGGGAGACTGTCCTGGCTGAAACCTAACTCCTGCCTCCAGGTTGCCAAGTGGGTGGATGTGCAGAGGTGGGGGTGGCCTTGTAGCCTGGGGGCTCAGCTGAGAAACGTCTTTTTAAAGACCATCTAACTGCTGGGGAGGCCGCGTCCTTGGAGCTGATTTACTTCTCCTCATTGTGTTTCATTTTTCTCCCCTAGCTTATGTTCCCGAGGAAGAACTGAAGGCGGCAGAAATAGATGAGGAAAACGTGGAGGAGGATGGGCTGCCCCTGGACATTCCAGACAGCGACTACGTGTGCAATGAGGAAACGGAGATCAAGGAGGCCCAGAGCTACCAGAACTCCCCCGTCAGCACAGCCACCAATCAGGACGCCGGCTACGGGTCACCTTTCAGTGAGAATAGCGACCAGCTGGCCCATTTCAAAAGCTCTTCCTCCCGAGAAGAGAAAGAGGAGCCCCAGGGTCCAGAGAGCGTCTCCTACCCGCAGGACAGCTTGGCACAAATCAAGGCTGTGTATGCAAACTTGTTCTCCGAGTCCTGCTGGTCCAGCTTAGCCCTGGATTTGAAGAAGTCCAGTTCCGCCACCAGCAACAGCGATGCCGGCCAGAAGGAGAGCGCCACCCCCGCCCCCACGCCCCCCGCCAGTACCGCGGGGACCACCGGGACCACCGCCAGCACCCCCAGCTCTGGTGCCGGCTCCAGCACCAGCACCAGCACCGGTGGCGGCGGCTCGGGTTATGACTGGCATCAGGCCGCCCTGGCCAAGACGCTGCAGCAGACGTCTTCCTACGGGCTGCTCCCTGAGCCCAGCCTCTTCAGTACCGTGCAGCTCTACCGGCAGAACAACAAACTGTATGGCTCCGTGTTCACCGGTGCCAGCAAGTTCCGGTGCAAAGACTGCAGCGCTGCGTATGACACGCTGGTGGAGCTTACGGTGCACATGAACGAGACGGGCCACTACCGCGACGACAACCGGGACAAGGACTCCGAGAAGACCAAGCGGTGGTCCAAGCCCAGGAAGCGCTCCCTGATGGAGATGGAAGGGAAGGAGGACGCCCAGAAGGTGCTCAAGTGCATGTACTGCGGCCACTCCTTCGAGTCTCTGCAGGACCTGAGCGTCCACATGATCAAGACAAAGCATTACCAGAAAGTGCCTCTCAAGGAGCCGGTGCCAGCCATCACCAAGCTGGTCCCTTCCACCAAAAAGCGAGCGCTTCAGGACCTGGCCTCGCCCTGCTCCCCGGAGCCGGTTGGGGTGGCGGCCGAAGCCGCGCTGAGCGAGTCGGCCAAGGACCAGAAGACAGCCAACCCCTATGTGACGCCCAACAACCGCTACGGCTACCAGAACGGCGCCAGCTACACCTGGCAATTCGAGGCCCGCAAGGCGCAGATCCTCAAGTGCATGGAGTGCGGCAGCTCCCACGACACCCTGCAGCAGCTCACCGCCCACATGATGGTCACCGGGCACTTCCTGAAAGTGACCACCTCTGCTTCCAAGAAAGGGAAGCAGCTGGTACTGGACCCCGTGGTGGAGGAGAAGATCCAGTCCATCCCGCTGCCCCCGACCACGCACACCCGGCTCCCCGCCGCCCACGTCAAGAAGCAGCCCGACTCGCCTGCGGGGTCCACCCCCTCGGAGGAGAAGAAGGAGCCCGAGAAGGAGAAGGCGCCGGTGGCCGGGGACGCTGACAAGAAGATCAAGGAGGAGGGCGAGGACCCCCCCGAGAAGTTCGAGCCCACCACCCTCTACCAGTATCTCCGCGAGGAGGACCTGGACGACAGCCCCAAGGGCGGGGTGGACATCCTGAAGTCCCTGGAGAACACGGTCTCCACGGCCATCAGCAAAGCCCAGAACGGTGCGCCCTCGTGGGGCGGCTACCCCAGCATCCACGCCGCCTACCAGCTGCCGGGCACCGTGAAGCCGCTGCCGGCCGTGCAGAGTGTGCAGGTGCAGCCGTCCTACGCCAGCAGCGTGAAGTCGCTGTCCTCGGAGCACGGCGCGCTCCTGCACTCCCCGGGCAGCCTCACGCCGCCCCCCCACAAGAGCAACGTGTCGGCCATGGAGGAGCTGGTGGAGAAGGTCACGGGCAAGGTCGTCGTGAAGAAGGAGGAGAGGCTGGCGGAAAGGAAGGGCTCGCCGGCCAAGGCGGCGTCCCCAGTGGCCAAGGCCGCGTCCCCGGTGGCCAAGGAGAATAAAGACTTCCCCAGAACCGAGGAGCTCGGCGGTGGTGGCGGCCCCAAACCCCAGCAAAAGAAGGGCCCCGAAGCCGACGCGGGAAAGGCCAAAAAGGAGGGTGTGGTGGACGCCCACACCCCAAACGGCACAGAGCCTCTCAAGGCCAAAGTCACCAACGGCTGTAACACCCTGGGGATCATCACGGACCACTCGCCCGAGCCCTCCCTCATCAGCCCGCTGAGCGCCCTGCAGTCCATCATGAACACCCACCTGGGCAAAGTGTCCAGGCCCGTGAGCCCCTCGCTGGACCCGCTGGCCATGCTGTACAAAATCAGCACCAGCATGCTGGATAAGCCGGCCTACCCCGCCGCCCCCGCCAAGCAGCCCGGCGCCACCGACCGCTTCTACTACGAGAACAGCGACCAGCCCATCGACCTGACCAAGGCCAAGAGCAAGCCCCTGGTGTCAGGTGCGGCCGACGGCGTGGCGTCCCCGCTGCGGGAGAGCGCGCTCATGGACATCTCGGACATGGTGAAGAACCTCACCGGCCGGCTGACCCCCAAGTCCTCCACGCCCTCCACTGTGTCGGAGAAGTCGGACGCTGATGGCAGCAGCTTCGAGGAGGCGCTGGATGAGCTGTCGCCCGTCCACAAGAGGAAAGGACGGCAGTCCAACTGGAACCCCCAGCACCTGCTCATCCTGCAGGCCCAGTTCGCCTCGAGCCTGCGGGAGACCCCCGAGGGTAAGTACATCATGTCGGACCTGGGCCCCCAGGAGCGGGTGCACATCTCCAAGTTCACCGGGCTCTCCATGACCACCATCAGCCACTGGCTGGCCAACGTCAAGTACCAGCTGCGGAGGACAGGGGGGACCAAGTTCCTGAAGAATCTGGACACAGGGCATCCTGTTTTCTTTTGCAACGATTGTGCCTCTCAGTTCAGAACTGCTTCCACGTACATAAATCACCTAGAGACGCACTTAGGCTTCAGCTTGAAGGATCTCTCCAAGCTGCCGCTCAGTCAGCTTCAAGAACAGCAGAATGTTCCAAAAGTCCTGGCCAACAAAGCTTTGGGCCCGGTGGGGGCTGCCGAGGACGACCTGGGCTCCACATTCCAGTGTAAGCTCTGCAACCGGACTTTCGCGAGCAAGCACGCAGTCAAACTGCACCTCAGCAAGACCCACGGCAAGTCCCCCGAGGACCACCTGATCTACGTGACCGAGCTGGAGAAACAGTAGCGCCGGGTCCGCGCCGGGTCTGTGCCTGCGGCCCGCGGCTCATTGCACTAAACGTCGACGTCCTGCACTAGGCCCGGCCTGAGCCTCCGAAATCAGCCTGCCCTTCGTTGCCGCCTGCCTGTCTGGACCTTGGTTTTTCTTACACGTATTTTGTAGTTATATTTATATGCTCTTCGTCCAGTCTTGCACGCCCCTTTTGTTTTTCCCATGAGTCAAAGTCTGACCTTTTTTTTCAACAGCCACCCTTGATGTGTAGTTCTCTTTTGTAGGAAATAGTGGGGCACACCACTCGGAGACATTGATTTAGCGGGAAAGAAAGACACCAATCACAGTGATAAAAGACATCCTAAAATTACAAAGTTGCCATGACAGTAAAGGTCAGAGAACCGCCTAGTGTCAAATTTAACCCTTTGAGGACTGTAATCGCATTTCTGTGCCTTTCACTCAAAAGAAAAAAAAAAGGAAAGAAAAAAAAAGGCTTAAAGGCATTTCATTCAGATCAAAAGCTGTGTCAGACACAAAACTTATTTAATAATTAAAAAACGAGCTTTTATATGCAGAACTGGTTTGCAGAGGAAGCATGCATGCAGCTGTTGGAAGATAGAAAGTTGTCTAGGACTTGGGTGTTAGGAAGCCACAACTTCACACGTTTAAAACAAAAACAAAAAGCAAAACAAAACAAAAACTAACAACAACAACAACAAACACCCCAGTTGCCACTATGCCCAAACCCTCTGGATGCTGAAAAATGCCACTTTTGGCAAAAAAAAAAAAAAAAAAGAAAGAAAAAAAAAGTATGCAAGCTATTATTTAAAAATGTGTAAAAATGCTCTTTCTTTTTTCCTGTAAAATACTGCGGTTTATAGTTATTTACAAATGTAAGCTTTGGTACAAGCCGACCTTTCTATATGCGTGCTGCATTGGTAAATGAAAAAAAATGGGGCAAATGTTGGAGTCCTTTCCTTGTAAATTGCAGGCATCAGCTTAAAAACTCCTGTATGTTACTTCTCGTACCATTTTAATCTATTCAACTTTCTTTGTACCTTCTGGCTGTATGCTTTCTCTTTTAACTTTTTATATTGTCATTTTATATTAAATTTCTGTGTATATAATGTAAAACCACAATTTTTGAATAAAATTTAGTTCCTGCAGCTTGATTTAAATAGAGAAATTTTACTACCAACCACCTGCATCTTTCCAGATGCATGTATATCAGACGAAAATAAATAAGTGAAAACAAAGCAAGCAGTGCACTGTTAATTATACATTTTGACGTCCCATCATTAATATTGTACAGTACCTTTTGGTTCACACAGTTAAACCCACTGTTTCCTCAAATGTAAAATAAACCCACATGCAGTTCTTGATTTACACAGATTGTCACGTCGTCATTATTTTGCCTTTGAGGTGTTATTTCAGCAACGAGAGGTGTCGCTTATGCAATCAACCAACAGAGATTCTATTCTATTCCCTTTGTGATGTGTGTACTGACATGCTTCCTTCAGATAAGTGTTGGACCTTTTAAAATGATAAGTAAAATTTTTTAACTCCACTGGGTGCCACCGGATCACTGAGTGTAGCCGTTGGCTGGTTTGTACGTCAAGGGGCTGAGGTGCTTCTGTGGGAGAATCCTCATGTGCTGTTTTAAAATGTTTACAGTCATCCTTTGAGTGAATCCAGGACTTAGTGGTGGGGCCCCAGGGGCGGGTCCTACTCTCACAGCAGACCCTGGGGGCCTTGGAGCTGGTTCTGCATTGCCCCTAAGAGAAAAGCCTGGTTTCTGCACTTTTAAAAATGTCTAATTTTTATAAATTGAGCTGCCCTCTCCCCCAGTGTCGGGGGCCCGTCTGACTTGGGCTGCTCTGAGGTACTGGGGGGCCCTGCTGGGGAGGCCCCTGGGGCTCTGGGCGGGTCAGCGTTGGGACCCCGGGTCCTGAAGTCCGGGGCTCACTGCGCACTCTGGCCTCTTCGCCCCAGAAGTACTTGAGGACACGGGGAAGACACTTTCTTTTTCCACTTTTTGCTTAAATTTTCATAAAACTATTTCAAGGAAGCTTCAAACATGCAGCGCTCTGTTCGGAAGCAGCTAAGCAGTTGTGCTGTTTCCACTATCTCCTTCCACACGTGGGCGGGGAGGGTGGCTCCTCCTCCCTGAAGGATGCGGGAGGAGGAGGGCAGGAGACCACCTCAGCGATGCCAGCTGTGCCGAGGCCACAGAACGCAGGGCCGTGTGCTGCCGCCTCCTACTTTCAGGTCTACGGGGCTCTGCCCTCTAGGGCTTCAGCCATGTAGACATTTCGGTTCGGTTTCTGGGTGATTATGTACTTTGGCTCGAGAGGTGACGGGAGGAGTGACAGTGATGGAGCCTGGGGTCTTTGCACGATGATCCTTCAAAGTTATGCTTCTTTTATCACAGGCCTGAAGATGGATGTTCTGTGATTCACCTTCGAGTGGGAGAGTCAGCGCGGCAGGTGAGGGGGTGGGAGGGACATCAGAGCCTGGAAGGGGGCACCTTGGTCCCCACGTGGAGCTGCAGGGCCGTTGGAAAGCCTGCAGCCTGAGTGCTGGCTACCGGGGCGAGGACACAGGACTCAGGGTTCCCTTCCTTCCTTTTTTCTTTTTCTGATTCATCAACCACTTTATTATCTTGTCATCCACCCGAGTTCCCCGCCCAGTGGGGAGAAACCAGCTCATCCTGCTGCTAGAACAACACTGAAGACGCTGATCCGTTACTGCAGCATCTTCAGTAGTAAGTATTAAACAGTGACATTTATCCAGCACTTCCTCCCGGCCAGGAACTGTTCTGAGTGCTTCACGCGTGGTAGGTCAGAGGGCCTGCTGCCTCCACCCCCCGTGCAGGTGAGGAGCCCAGAGCACCGCATGGACACTTGCCCAAGGTCATGGATACTTGTGATTGACAAGGGTGGACCTGAGCCCGTGAGGCTTTGCTGCGGGGTCTGTGTTCTCAGTCTCCCCCATGAAGTGCCTTGTGACCTGGCCCAGGTGTGACCGGCCCCAGGGGAGGGTCTCTGCTTTCTCCGCCCTGAGCCGATGAGCATTCTCCCAGTCACCTCCAACTGCCGCTCACCTCTCATCGCGAACCCTGACAGCTCTGTCCTCTGTTGGGTCTGAAAAGTAAGCTGGAATGATGTTTGCTATGAGTTTGTAGCATCCTCAGTTGAGTGCGGGTCTCGCGAGTAACACAGAAACTTGACTTGCATAAACACAGAGATGGAAACATCCAGGGGACAGGTTGGCTCCCTCTAATTTGAGGGTCTACTTACACAAGTTTCTGCTTCCTTCTCGTGTTTCAATCAACGCGGCCCTCCCCTCCTTCCTGTGTCTCATGCGTCCCCAGAATGGACTCCACAGGTGGTGTTGGGTGCTCTCTGTTTCTCAGCGGCACCCTTCCTTGGCCCAGGGGCACCGTCTGCATCCTCAGGACCCTGAGGCCAAATGGTCCTGAGCACCTGGAGGAAAGCGGGCCACTTGAAGCCTGATGGGGGCTGGAGGGCTGGGCGGAGGCAGGTGACCTGGGGTGACCAGCTAACCTCCTGTACGCACCTATTTTGTATTTATATTTGCAGCCTGAGCCTCGCGTTTAATAACTCATCACATACTTTGTTTTCCTTTCAACGTGGGATTTTAAGAGGTTTGGGACACTCCTCTGAATGTGGGTTGGGTTTGGATGTTCATTGTCACTTAGTTGCTATTTAAAGAGACATTAAAGCCTGTGAAATGGTGATAAACCCGAGTTTACATACGAAAAACAGGCGTTGAGGCATTGTATGCAAACAAAGTGATTAAAAACTTTTAAGATTTATGTTCCTACATTTCTATATTCGATACTCTTTGAAAAGCTTTGAAATGTTGGTCTAAAGCATGTCTAAACTACTTCCAAATTTCCAGAAACCTATATATAGAAGTAAAGGTTTCTGCTCTTCTCCAAGGTAAAATTTCTTGCCACTTACTTTATTATTATGTTCCTGAAGATGATGGAGAACGTTCAGAGCCAATTATTGAGCTATAAAGTTAAAAGATACCAAAGAGTAAGATTTGGAGAGCGTTTATAATTTTCCCAGACCTTTTATAAAAGAGTAATACAGAGTCACTGCAGAGAACTTGTAACACACACACACACAAAGAAGAAAATAGAAATTAACTATTGTGTTCACCTAGAGAAAAAGCACTTAATGTTTCAGGGTTAGCATCTTTTTCATTTAGATGAAAAATTTAGATTATGCTCAACATACTGTTGTAGGTTTTTTTTTGCTGTTAGTAGATAATGTGTATTTTTCCCATTTCATTAAATACCCCCAAATTTCTAATAGGATTGAGATACACTGTAATTTATTAATCAATTCTCTATTAGAATTTTGAAAAGCAGTGTTCAGATTCTTTTCAAGTTTTCACTGTTCAAATGAGTTCACAAGAAGAGCCCACTCAGTATTTCCATGAATATTTCTGATTATTTCCTTAGAATAAATACTTAGCATTGAAATTTCTGCCTCACAGTGTGATTTGACGCCTGGGCCCCAATCATCCACAGGAAACCTGGTACCAGCTTACACGCCATTAGCATAAGAATGACCATTTCTGTCCACCTTTCCTTTGTGAACACAAGGATTTTTTTTTTAAATTTCTGCCTCTTTTCACTAATTGGCCAGTGTAATATCGACGTTTTCATTAATAATATTTTAATGTTTATTGTCCATTGATGTTATTTAAAGAGAAGATGGCTTAAGAGCTTGTATGATTTTTTTTTTTGAGGTCTTTTCATGTGAATTGTGATTTCATTGAAATTCAGTGGCCAACGGGCCTGTTTTACAGACAACACGCCACCAGGAGGAGAGAAAGGAGTTGACTGAGGTCTGCGGCCCCCTGAGGCTCCAGCCTTAGGAAGACAGCGTGTCTCCCAGGGCTTTCCCGTTGGGTCCACCGCACCACTGCTCACACAGCACACAGCCAAGGGCACCAAGGGGATGATGAACCAGCGCCCTTTAAATTGCCAGACTTGTAACAGGGAGAGAAGAGCCAAGTTCTGTGATTTCTAGTTTACAGTTAGTATTTCGTGGGCAAACAAAGATAATCTCAAAATGAAGTGGACTGCCCTCCGGGGATGAGGTTCGATCCCGCAAGGGGAGGGCTCTCACCGACTACTATTTACAAGTTGACCCACAACTAGTTAGTCACTGTTTTCCTTGTATCACACAAAAACGCCTGCCAGTCAGTCTGACCTGTGTGATGGCCGGTGCTACGTTGTCGGGGAATTGACTTCTACCAGCTGAGCAGACAGGAGAAGCAGTGGGCTCACCCAAGCCATCACATCTCGTTAAAATGTCTGAGACAGGGCACAGGGCAAACTTTTTAACTGAGACATAATTGACATACATTAGTTTCAGTTGTCCAGTATAATGATTTGATGAATGTATATCCTGCTAAATGACCACCACGCTAAGTCTAGTTAACATCCGTCACCACACATGGTTACTGAGCTTTTTTCCTGTGTTGAGAATTTTTAAGATCAACTCTTTTAGCGACTTTCAAATATATAATACAGTATCGTTAACAACGGTTACCAGGTTGTACATGACATCCCTGGGACGTATATATTTTATAACTGGACGTTTGTAACTTGACCCCCTTCACTGATTTTACTATGTAATAACAAAACTGAGAAAGGTGGGAATTTTTGAATCCTTTATGACCTTTGTAATTTAAATATTGAATCATGTTTCCAAGCCATAGCTCTCTGCTTCATAGTTTATGCTGCTATGCCCTATTGATACTGAGTAATGATTGACCAATTAATCATTACACTTACCAATTTCAACCTTTGGCTCCCCCGTCATTCAAACTATGGAAGGCAAATATTTAGTTATCTTTTGATTTGTTCACTTTAAGAGACAGTAGTGCCCTAAAAACCATTGTTTCATTTGTAATATATTTATTTATAAATTAGTAAAATCTAATGTCTACTTTCAAAGCTCCTTATTATTCTCCTTTTGGAGATTCATGTCCTCACTCCATTTTTGAGTCATGAAATTCACAAATCATTCACTTGGATATTCCAAATTCCAGGGTGGAGAACTCAAATATTGGTATAGTACCATGAGTTTTTGCATGTTGAGTGGTGTGACAATGACTGCGTCTCAAAGCCAGACTCCAGACGTTCCTTGGGATCATCATTCCTTCCAACAGTTAATGGAAACCAAGGGCATTAAAATCCAAAAAAGTCTACAAGCAGAAATCTACTGGAAAGGACTTTGCTCCAACTCCAGATTACTATGAAAAGTAGATCTCAAATAGGAGAACCCTGAATGTGTCCTTCTTTCTCAAGGTGATTGTTGCCTTAAATACAATGTGCATCTTCGTCTTTAAGTTCTGGCTAGAGAGTTGGAAACTTACAGTGACAACACGGAACATCTTGCTTGTTAAGGGAGCAGCGTGCTGTCCCAGAACCCTCTGGACAAAACCCTGGAAGCTGCAGGGAGGGGCCCCAGCTGCCATCGCTCTGGCTTCTTGGAAGAAAAGGATAGATGCCTCTTTGCAGACAACCTCTCACTTTCCTTAAATTTCCGTTGCGATAAAAGCAGGCCCCTTCTTTTCTGAGACACTTAGATTTTTAAATGTCTCGTTACCTCCTTCCAGAGGCTTTCATTTTTAAGTGTGGAATCCCGTACCAGGACTAGAGAGTCTGATATTTTGGATGCTGATGTAAATGTCACCTGTTTCGTCAATAGTTTCTACGTCGGGGAAGAATTTAACTGCATTGCTTTGACTTTTTTGGTACAGCACGCGTAGCAGGGAGCACAGCCACGGCCTTCATCTCTCCTCTGCCAGGTGTCACCACGCCACGTCCCGGGAGCAAATTTGGCCTTAGGAGTTGTTTGGAGATGGGGTCATGGTCTCCATTGTGATTCTTAAAGGTTCCGGTCATTTTGACACCTGTGTTTGGAGGGAGTGACCAGCAGGTAGACCTGCATTAGGAGAGAGCACTTGCCTGCGAGAAGGTGGGATGAAGCCCCTGGACCAGTGCGGCAGCTGCTGGGATGCAACAGGTATGCTCTGTGCATCACGTGTGGACGCAGCTAAAGCCAAGTGCTCAGAAGCAAGAAAGGAGCAGGGGTGACACAGACTGCTGAGTGGGTGTCACGGGTTGGGAGACAGAGATCTGGTTCTGACCACCGTAGACGGTTCGGAGATTTCATTTGGTGAGAAAGAAAAGTGCAAAGAGAGCATTGGAGTGTGGCCTTGCTGGGGTTAAAGATCGTGAAGCTTTAGAGAGAATGTATAAAGGGAAATTTCTTTCTGAAATAATTTATGGAAATGCTGTGCTCCTTTGAAGGCTCCGTGTCACCGCATGGCACTACGCAATGTTCTCTTTCTTCACCTGTCAGGCAAAGACCACCTCGAAGAGTCTCACTGCTGATTACTAGTTAATTGTCATTAATAAGTGACAACTGACATTATGGGGGTTTAATGCAGAGAGAACAGAAAGGAGCCACAGATATTCTAATGAGCTGACTCCTACGTGCCCTCTATTGTTGTGGAAAATGAGGAGCTGCCGTCACTGTGCGGGAGATGGGCTTCAATTGCTCTGGAAAATATTCTCTTTTAATTTCTTTATGCATAGATAATTCCCGGTACTCTGTAGATCTCTCTCTCCTACCCCCCCGCCCTTGAGCATGTGCACACACACACGCACTCGCACACACACACACACGCACACACAGCAGCTCCTGTAACTTGTTCTTGGACAAGGAAGTAATACCCTCTAAAAAAAAAAAAGCAGATGGAAAAGAAAGGCCTCTTCATGTCAGTCAGAGTGGACGTGGATGGGGCTGAAGTGGAGAGGTCCAGAGTTGAGAAACGAAGGGCAGAAGGACAGCCAAGGGGAGGAACTGATTTAACGAGGAAAGATGCTCCAGGCACAGCGGGAGAGCTCCCCGTGCGGATCAGGAACATGGGAACACACGTCGGTCCAGCTACCCGAGAGGAACGCTGCGCTTTTTTCAGCCCTTAGCGATTTAAAACTGTGACAACCACCCCCCAAAATCTTCAGAGAATCTTCCGAAAGAGAACCGGAGATGAGGGAAAATGATTCAGTAGATGTTGAACTTGGAGTTACATCAGTTGCCATTTGCTTTTGGCAAAGTTTATCCAAACAGAATTTGCTAGTTAGAATCTTGAATCTCCAGGACCTCGTTCTTTCTTGCGCACGCGCGCGTGTGTGTGCGCGCACATACAAATGCACTACTTATTTTGGCATTAGAGTAGAAAATAAAGGGAAAAAACACGGCCAAATAATGTCCCGGTTGCCTGGAGCCACCTCCCTGGTTCTCTGTCGTCTGGAGGGAAAGGGGTCAGTGTTCTGCAAGTGTGCGCTGCACCCTGTATCAGCTCTAATACTGGAGATTTCCAAGCAGGACCACGGCAGAATGATCTTGGGGAAGATGCAGGCTGAAGCCAATAGGAATAAGACATGTTGTCTTCAAGTGCCAACACCTCCTAACAACAATTTTTCGTGCTATCAGATCATTTCACACTGTGCCACACACCTTCTATCGCGCCCTTATCACACAGATGCAGTTTCAGGCCTGAGATCTGAAGGCCACACTGCCTGCCGGAGAAGAACACCCCACCCTGACCCTGAAACACCGCTGCGGCAGGCGCTCCCTTGTGCCATGGACACCCCTACCCTGTGTTCATTCCTGCTCCGCTCTGGGTTTTGGAAGCGAGGCAGCATTTTGAATGGCTGTGGGTAGCGGGATCTGGACTTCTCTCCCATCAGCATCATCCTGGACCTCCAGATGGTCCTGACAGGATACGGGGAGATGGTGAGATATGACCATTCTGGTGTTCTAATGGGCTTGCTGGCAGCCACACCACGTTGCTGACATGTGTCATGATCTCACATGGAGCATCTGTACTTGTCCTTGAGTTTTCAGACCTATGTTCTCAGCTTGACACTTAGATTTGGTTTGTGGTTTTATTTGGAAAAGAGGGAGATTGGTTCCAGCTTGGTATCATCTGTAACTGTGATCAGCAATTACCCTCACCGACGTTTTAATCAAAAATGTAGAGAAGGACACACCTAGTTTGTTCCAGGCACTGGACAGCCTGCCAAGTGTATGTCGATCCAACACCTGTCAGGACTTTATTGATATCACACTGTGGTGGAGAGCCCGGGATTCGGAGGCTGGGGATCAGACTATTTTATGGACCTCAGTTTCTTTTTCATCAAAATTATAGTAACACAGCAAATATGCCCCACTTTGTGCTCAGTCCATGGAAGGGGCTTCCCCGCGGTAGGTGTTATCATTACTGTGGTTAGATTTGCTAGATCAATTACAAGTCTGTGTTATTAGGCAGGCAGCCTCTCTCATTCACAGAAACATCAAGAAAGACTTTTTCCAGGGTCTGTTTTCAAGTGGCAGACGCACAGGTAGGTCAGCGCGATCAACCATGTGTTTGCATTGGAAGAGTTAAACATGAGTTGCCTCTGGGGGAGGGGGTCATAGCTCCTCCCTTACCACCAAATTTCAGTTCAATTAAAATCTGGTTGCTACAAGATCTAAAATGTGAGCATTGGTAAAATCTGAGTTGGAGAGAGAGATAGGGACCTGGGCAGAAAGAAGACAAGCTGTAGAATGTATGGGTTGGTTGGTCAAAGTCAGGCCAAACAGACCTGTGGTTGAAATGCAGTGTCACGGAGCCCTCCACCCGCTCACACTACGGATTTCCAAGAGGGACGTGTGGAGAGGGTGCCTGGCCGATGAACAATGTTTATCTCTATAGGGACCATGAGCCCCACTGGGTCCGCCAGGTGAACTGGGTTGGTGTGGGGGGGGGGCCAGGGGGACTTTTTTGGCCTTAATAGAAGCAGGTGGAAACTTCCCACCCTTTACCGTGAGCCCCATGGGATTCCTGCTTGGTTTCCTGGGGGTTAGGTTCTGAAGCCTGCCAAAGAATAGGCATTTCCCAGGGGACCAGGAACCGGTCTCCTAGAAGCACGGACATATTTTCCCTCCCTCCTAAAAATCCTACTCATTCATATATTCATTCATTGGACTAACATTTGCTCCTAGGTGTGTGGTATTTTGATAAACATTAGAGATGCTCAGCGGCTCACCGAGCTGAAATCGAGGTTGGCTGAGGTCTCTTCTGGGGATCGAGATCTTCTGAACTCTGGCTGTTGCACTGTAGGACTGATGCCCCCAGCAATTAAAGGCCACCCACAGTCTCTGCCAAGTGACCCATCTGCAACATGGCCACTTGCTTCTTCAAAGGGGGAGACCATCTCTGTCACTTCAAGTCACTTTTATGAGTCACCTGATTAGGCCAGGGCCACCAGGGATCATCTCCTTTTTGATGCAACCAAAGTCATCTGACCAGGGACTTTCTCCACATCCCACATGCCTTCCCTTTTGCCAGCTAAGGGAACCTAATCATGGCAGTGACATCTCACCCCCATCATAGGTCCTGCCACATACCAGGGGAAGTGATCACACCAGGTATATAGACCAGGGGCCGATGTTGAGGATCACCGTAGAATTCTGCCTTCTACTTTGCAAGTGAGCCTGAGGTCAAGGGCCTCTGGTCTATTTATTTGTACGAGTCCAAATGCCCTAATGTGGCTCACGCAATGAAGGCTGATTGTTTGGTCCCCTTTCTTGCTGCACTGCTGCCCCACCCACCCCATCTTCCATTCTCTGTGGTCCAGACATCTAGCTGATTTCAGTTCTGAAACATGCTCCATTGTCTCTGTGCTGTGGCCTTCTCTCCTCCCTCTTCTGCAAGTCCCTGTATCCCAGCTTAAAGGAGGCAGTGTCCAGAAACCCTCCCTCAGTTCCCTGCCCGCACCCACCATCCCCCGTTCTTGCTTTGGGTGTCTGTAGCGCCCCACTTCCTCTTCCCTGGCCTTGTCATCCCATTTCTCCTCTGTCATAGCAGCCGTCTCTTTCCTAGCTAACCTGCAGACCACAGGGACACAGGTCACCACAGATTCTGCCACAGCTAGCACAGGCCAAGAGTCAGTGACGGTGACCCATGTTGGTTGTTTTATGGGCAATTGCCCTGGGGGGTCCCAGGAGAGCTGGGCCTGGACGCCTGCTTGCTGTCTGCCCGTGGTGGGCTCCTTACGGCTGAGCTGGCCATGGTCAGGTGGGGCCCCCGCCATCCCATCGTCTCTTTAGTCCTCAGGTGAATACCCCCAATGGCCCTCTTGGCACGATGTGTCCCTCTTTCTCAGCTGACTGAAAGGTCCAGAAATGGGGGCCATGCTGCACGGCTCCTCCACCTCCGGGGCCTCAGGGGACAGTCGGTGAAAAGGCTGGTCCTGGAGGGAGGTTTAGGATGACCAGATGGGTGTCAGCTTCAGAGTCCAGCCAACCCCCTGTCAAATCCTATTTCTCAAAATGAGTAGCCACATGACTCAGTTTCCCTGGCTGAAGCCTGAGGACAGCATGTCCTTCCTCGAAGAACTGGTGTGAAAATGAAATAAGATAATATTCACAGAGTGCTTGGTGTCAAGTGCAGCCCAGGGTAGGAGCTACAGTTATTTGCAAAAGTAAAGCCTCGTGTGTCTGAGCTCACTTTCTGAGCTGGCGTCCTTGGATATCTGCAGCAGAAAGGACTGTTTCTAAGAGCTGAGTCGTCTCCTGTGAGATGTGCTGCGGGTCAAGTCAGGAGACACAGAGTGCTCTCCCCGGGGCCGAGGTTAAGGCTTGAAAGTCAGACTCAAGAGCGAAGTGACTTCACTGGGCTGACTTCCGAGGGTGGAGGGCTGACCTCCAGCGTGAGAAGGATCCCGGCGGCTACAACGGTTTGAGACAAGGGGTGAGTAATGCGTTTTTAAAATAAGCTTTGGAGAGAGTGAATTTGTCTGTATTTGGCCAAAACCCCTCTGAAATTCTTCCCGAATATGGCTTACAAGTATCTTACCAAAGTTACAGGTTTGGTACCAGCATCTTTCGTGCTGGTAACTATTGGCTCACGAGCATTTATAATTACAAGATAATGACCTTTTGGGTAAATGAATGCGAGATTGTTAAATCTGACGTCCATGAGTAACCCACCAACGCGGTGAGTTGCGCGCAGTGGGAACCCGGAAGTGGTTCAGCGGCGCGCCTGCGCAGTGAGCCCTGGGATTGGAGCCGGAAGCTTCAAGGACGCGGACGGCTGAGGAGCTCGCGGGAGCCGGCGCCGCCTCAGCTCAGCGCCCGGTGCGGCCGGTGCGGAGGCTGACCTGCCGGAGGGGATTGGTGCCTGCCGCTCCAGGACCCGCAGCTGGCGGCCCAGGCTGGACGGAGGTACTTGTTCACTGTTACTATTTCTGCCGGCGCTGAATTGGGACTAACAAGCTGCCCTTTGTTAAAACACTGCTTTTTGTCAGGGTGGTTTGCCGTGTTCCCCTGGGGAGACGTGGAGATGGGGGTGCGGGTGCAGGTGCAACAGCCCCGCGTGGCGAGGCCCTCTAAGCAGGGCGTCGGCCCGTCTCTCTTCCGTGGCTGCTGTTCTGACTGCCCTGGCCTGCAGGCCCTCGGTAGTGTCTCTGGGGGGAAGGTATTCAGTCCATAAACAGGAAAGCAAGCCCGTAATTGACCCCTGGGCTGAATTTGTTTCCAGTAGGTGCTGACATTGAAGAAGGCACCTCTTTGGAGAAATGAGTGTCCCACCGTCTGGGACAAAGACAGGCCCTTTCTGGGCTCTGTATTTGGGGCGGAGGCAAGAAGTCTTGGCGTCGCAATGGCGTGAGGCTGGGGTGGGGTGCGGCCAGCAAAGCAGACAGTTCACCCCAAATCACGGGTGCCGGCAGTCAGGGGCCTCGCCTTCATTCCCTCCCCAGACAGGGTCCAGCCGCGCCTCAGAGCAGGGCGGGGGGCTGCGGGGGGACGGCTGGCCCCGCGGGAATCTGGGCCGGGAAAGTGCGGGGCCGCCACCGAGCCGCCTGCCACGCTCCCGAGACAGGCTCCCGCGCAGCCGCATCTCCGCAGCTTCCGCACACGGGCCGGCCTGGCCTCTGTTCCGGAGACGGTGGCGTCCACCCTCACCGCTTGTTGTCAACTAGGAAATAAATGTGGGAATATGACGTCTTTTGGAGAAGAGGGACACCACTGTGCTTCCCAAATCCAAACTCCCCGTCCTTTCTTCTCTCAGAATCTCCAGAACCATCTTTCTATGCCAGTGTTTTGTTCCACTTCAAAAATGCTGCCCTAATACACTGGTTAATTTGACGGGGGTCTCACGTCAGCCAGGACCTCTAACCCACTGGTGCCGTAAAATCCCGTGAGGGCAGTTTCCTGCACTGGGGACTCAGACCAGTCACCGTGGAGCATTACTACACCAGGACAAGGTTCCACACTCAGGTGTCTTTGAGAAACGCTGGGATAAACACAGCTAAATAGACATCATTATGGCAGGATCCTTCGCGTCTTTAGTAAGTGCTGTGAATTTCCAAGAGTGACTATGGCGGTAGTGTTTTGCAAAAAAAAATTTTATGTTTTTAAAATACTTATTTATTGGTAAATGCAATATAAAATGTACAATTTTAACCATTTTTAAATGGACAGATCAGAGCATCAGTACATTCTGATGGTTGCACAGCCATCACCCCTGTCTTTCTCCAGAACGTCTTCATAATTTCAAACTGAAAACTTTCGTCCTCATTAAACACCCACCGTTCCCTCTCCCCTCTCAGCTCCTGCCAACATCTGCTCTACGTCCTGTCTCTGTGAATTCCCCTACTCTAAGTGCCTCACGTGGGTGGAATCAGACACTTTGCGTCCTTTTGTGTCTGGCTTATTACACTTACGGTAATGTCTTCAAGGTTCACTCGTGTTTCGGATATGTCAGAATTCCGTCTCTTTTTCAGGCAGAGTAGTATTCCACTGAACGGCTAGACCACACTTCATTTGTTCATTTGTTAGTGGATCCTTGTGTTGTTTCCACTTTTTGCTTTTGTGAAAAATGCTGTGAACATGGATGAGCAAATATCTGTTTGAGCCCCTTCTTTGAGCTCTTTTGTGTATAAACCCAGAGACAGGGGCTGGGCCACATGGCAATTCCATGTGTAACTTTTTGAGGAACCATCAAGCTGTTTTCCAAGGCGGCTGAGCCATCTCTCGTTCCTGCTGGCAGCGCACAAAGGTTCTGACGTCCCCACACGCTCACCAACACTGGTTATCTCCTGTTACTTCTGACGACAGCCGTCCTCGTGGGTATGAGTGGGATCTCGTTGTGTCCATTTGCATCTCCCTGGTGACTAGCGATGCTGAACTTCTTTCCTGTGCTTATTGGCCAACCGTGTATCTTCTTTAGGGGAAAGTCTATTTGTATCCTTTGCCCATTTTTGATTGGGTTGTTTGTGGGTTTGTTGTTGTTGAGTTGTAGGAGTTTTTTTTTTTTTTTTTTAATGTATTTTGGACATGAATTCCTTACCAAACATAAAATTTGAAACTATTTTCTCCTAATCTGTGGGTTGTCTTTTTACTCTCTTAGTAGTATCCTTTGATGCACAAAAGGTTTTAATTTTGATGAAGCACAATTTTTTTTTGTCTCTTTTTTTTTGTTACCTGTTTTTGGTGTCATATCCAAGAATCATTGCCAAATCCAATGTCGTCAAGCTTTTCCTCTAGGTTTTCTTCTAAGAAAACTGTTTTATGGTTTTAATGCTTATCGTTGGGTCTTTGATTCATTTTAAGCTTATGTTGTATATGGTGTAAGGTAAGGGTCCAACTCCATTCTTTTGCGTGTAAATGTGCGGTTGTCCTGGCACCAGTTGTTGAAGAGACCATCCTCTCCTCACTGAGCGATCTCATCACCCTTCAGCAATCCTCTGACGGTACCTGCAAGAGTTCATTCCTGGGCCGTTTTTCTGTTCTGCTGGTCTGAGGTCTGGCCCAGTGCCAGCGCCGCCCTGCTCTGATGACGGCAGCGCTGGAGTAAGTTTCGAAATCAGGGAGCGCGGGTGCGGCGCTCCTCCTTCCAGGTTGCTTTGGCAGGCCTCCGGTTTTTGAATTATTATTCTTTTTTTTTTCCTGGACCTATTAACACTTCTCAGATAAATAACCCATAAAACCAGTTTGGGCAACTTTACTTCAAAAGTATTTTTTTTTTTTCAGTTTAGTGCATAATTTGTCTTCTTAAAATCTGTAAGAAAACTATTCACCGGTTTTCGTTCATGTTCGACATAAGGAAGTAACGGTCAGACTGTTTAACAAAAATGTCGGTGGATTGAGTGCTTTTCCTGTCCCGGAAAACCCCTTGTCCTGTGAGAAGCCGAGCTTCCTCATCATGCTTCTAGGTCTAGCGACTGAACTTTTCTGTGTCTTCGCTTCAACCTTCCCCATTCGTGAGACTGGAAGGCAGCCTGTTCAAGATGTTGTGACAATTAATGAAACGGAATCTGTAAAAATGCTTTGAATACTTTGAAAGAAGAGTGTCATGTAAATTCAGGGAAAAGTACTAGTGTAACTCTTGAATCAGGGCAAACACAGAGTTCCCCCATCGCTTTATGGAATATTGCAGGTGGCACATCCCCTTCTCCAGAAATCCTGCACGTCCCTGAAACCTATGACAAGTGCTCTTACCCTAACCAGTGATACGAAGTTCCATGATGAAAAAAGGCATCTACAGCAGATCAAACACGAGTTGCTTCAGTAGCAGTCTAGACACTGAGGGTTTCGGGGCAATTTCAGGCTGGAGCACCGGGTGTAGAAGAGTATCCATCACTTTTTAAGTCCACTTGGACACATGGCTCCCTCCTAAATGTTTTCATGTCAGTTTTTGTTAATGTGATACATAGACATTATTTTTAACAGCAAACAGTCCTACAGGGCTTGTTATGGGAAAAAAAAAATCTGCTCCTAAATTACCTTTCCAGTCTCTTCATCCCAATGCCGATGATTTTATGTCAAGCCCTGGGTACTCTGGGATGACTTCCTGCTAGGGCTAAAGCTACATCGCTAGGTAAGCAGCCTTCTTCCCGCCTCGCACCACATCTGTGCCCCTATCCCATCATCCTCTGGTAGGGCTGTTTGTTTGGTTCAGTCAATAGTCTGTCTGTACATTACTAAGACTTTAAAAATATTTAGAGCTGAACCGTGTGGCATACCAGCATTGCATTCCTTGTTTGCTGCATTGTTTATTTTGTGGTGGTAAATTTTTGGCAGGTGGTTGAGGAGGGGGGCTTACACTTGCACATTTCTGTCTCTGATTCGTCTCTGAGGAACTCGACACTATTGATCACTCCCATTGTCCGGATACGTTTTTTTCACTTGGCTTTCAAGACGCCACAGTCTTGCTTTCCTTGCCTTCTTAGTGTCCTCACTGGTTCCTCCATTCTGTCTGGCCTCTTAGATCTTCTGTGAGAGGTTCTTCCAAGATCCAAGAAAGTAAATGCATTATCAGATGGTATTAGAAAACCTCACTGTCCTTTGGAGAAGGCAAACACGTGTCCTTTCTACATGACAGCTGCTATTGCTTGGCCTTATTTTCAATCTTTTCCAACTTATTATTTTAAAAAATTGATCTAAAAAGTATCATTGGGGAAAAGAAATACAGAAGGACCACTTGAGAAATAGAAGTAGGTTTGCGCACAACAATTTTCTTCTGTGGGGTCATTGTGGGGGGTGGAGGAGTTAGGGAGATTTAGGGTTTACACACACACACACACGCATGATTTATCCTCAACCAAGGGCACTGAGTGAGAAGTTAACACACAATTTCTATGAACAGTAATGAGAATTGTGTGAGTGTGTCTCTACTCGCAGCACTGGAAATTCGCCCCTCAGGGTCCACATAAATCTGAGCTGTTGACCATGTGAAATGCTCTTTTATGGGCAGTAAGGGTGCTGAGAAGCAGCTACGCGCTTTATAAACCTGGCCACCCACCAGCATAGGCCTGCGCGCTTCTTCAGTCTTCCTGGAGTCCAAATGCAGCAGGCACCTTGCAGTAGGGCCTAGCCACCACCTGCGGCGTTCCAGCTCGCTGCAGAGTGGCGTGGCAGCAGCATCTTTCGTTATGAAGCCTAGCCCTGGTGCCGGAATGCCTCCCTTCAGCTGTTTTGATTTGAAATCTTCCAGCTAATGTAGAGCAGTGAATCCCACTCCTCTACCCCTGTACTTTGTGAAGTATATAAAATACTGTTTGCAAGTGGAGGCTCTGACCGTAGAGAAATAGATTTTCTCTCCCTCCCTCTCTCTCCCTCCCTCCCTCCCTCTCTCTCTCTCTCTCTCTCTCTCTCTCTCTTTCTCTTTCTCTCTCTCTTTCTCTCTCTCTCACACACACACACACACACACACACACACACACACACACGCACCGGCTAATTGTCAGGCAGAGTGTTGGGCTTATGGAATTCTTCCCTTTCCTTGGGTTATGTAAAGGCAGAGGCTCAGGCAGAGGCTCATACCATGAGTTTCTAATATATTTTGAAATACCTGGAAAATGAAAACATCAGTCTATGGGCGGCCCCAGTCCACCAAAGCCCACCATCCAGTGACCCAAATTCCCTACGTAATTCAGGGCGATTCCACGAAAACAGAGCTCACCCAAACACAGCCATTCACTTTGGTGTCCCAGACTTTGTTCTCAGCATTCAACAGGTAATTGCTAACTGACAGGGCACCGTTGGTAATCACACGTGTTTTGATGTGTCTGCTTTCCTGCGTGTCCTGAGTCTCCCCCACCCTCTGTCCCTTGCACCATCTGGCTCACGGCCGACCCTCCCCGTGTGTGTCTGGAGCCACAAGTGAAGGTGATGTCCCCGTGTCACTCGGTGCTCTCACCAAGTCCAGAAAGCCCCGGACCGAGGGCGAGTGGATACTGACCCCGAGGCCGCTCTGCAGCCGGTTTCCTGGCGAGGTGGCTTCTCACAGCGGGCCCCGCCCCTCCCTGCCCCTCTCCGTGGGGCTTTAATGTTTTTGCCTAATTTTACTAAAGCTTCAAGTCCTCAAACTAAATTCGGCTCAATGCTAGTGCCAGTCGGGTCTCTCTGTATTGTTTGTTAAGTGTAGTTTGATTTGTAAATTCTCCTTTAAACGACAGGAAGACGGGAAGCGAAGTAATGGAATCAGTTTAATCTTTCCCCGAGTGATGTCACTGCGTCTGGTTATGGATGGGGTCAGGTGTGATGTTGTCTTACTGTCTGTGGATAGGAGGAAAAGCATCTGGGAGAGGAGGTGGGATGTGCCGCCCGTGCCACCCACGCCACCCGCGCCACCCGGACCCGTCGAGGGCAGCACCCAGAGGCCGGGACCTGCACTCCAGAACTTTCCTAGCATGTTAGCTGATGTTTCACTCTGATAATGACTTTTCTTCCTACCTGCTGTGTGGCCTAGAATCAGGTCTGGTTCTTTGAGTTCTTAAAATAGATGAACAAAAAGAAGTTAAAATGGAAAATAATAGGCTGTTTGCCTCTGTTTTAGGGGCTGGACCTCCCCGACACCCCGTGGCGCGGGGGCCCCTCCCCGTCTCGGCCAGCAAGGCCAGAGGAGGTCTCCAGGCCAGGGCCGTCGGGACGCTGGTCCCCCCCACCAGGCCACTGACTCCCTGTAGTGTGGGGCTTTATTTTGTTGGTCTCTAAGATGCCTTCAAGGGATTTTTTAAAATTTGCTTTTGAAATAATTTTTATTAATGTTCACAGAAAAACGAGATTTAGTAGGGTTTACGATTAAAAAATAAATCTTCTGGCGCCTGCCCTGAGGAGGTGGCCTCCGTTAGCAAGGTCTTGTGTGGCTTAAAACAAGCTCTTGCCACCTCGAGCTGGCTTCCGTACTCTGCAGCTGGGAAAGGGCCCAGCCCGCTCGCAGGCCCCTTCCCGTGCGGAGCGGAGGGAGGTCTTGTGTTGGAGCAAGTGCTCCGCAGACCCATTTCTCATGAGGCGTCGAGAGGCAAGTAGCATACCCGGGGATAAAGAGCGCAAACTGTTAGGTGTACAATCGGCTACGAGGGCACGTTGTGTAACCCGGGGGATGTAGCCAGCGTTTTATAACAGCTCTAAGTGGAGGATAACTTTAAAAAGTGTGCAGTGTGCATCGCTGTACTGGACACCTGTCACTTAGGTATCAACCACACTTTAATTTAAAAAAAAAATAGCATTCTTAAAAAAGGTAACACAGCAACGTCTCTTCCCCAGATTTCCTCTTCCAGGCATTGTCATCAGAGCATCTTTGCACGTAACTCCCCGAGTGGCTCTGTGCACTCAGCCCTGCTTTATGTCCGTGTGTCAGAGGAGAGGACAGACAGAGGCCCCCCGGAGGCCCCACCCGGGAAGGGACTTCGTGGTCGCAGGGCCGGGACGGGGCAGCCCCAGGCCCCCACGAGCAGAGGGCCGCCTCGGCTGAAAGCCCTGGCTGCCGAGCTGCACCGCCTCGGCCTGTGCCTGACGCTTCCAGGAGAGCGGTCGCTGGGCTCCCCGGCGCCCGCTGTCCTTGGCCTGCGCTGGGCTGGGGTGGCTGTTTCCTCCTGGTGACCTGCGCTCCGTGACGCGCCTGAGGAGGAGCGATGCGCTGCTGAGTTGGGTTCTCTCTCTTCACGGCGCCTTCAAGGAAGGCGGGTGGCAGGGCCGAGAGGGAGAGTGGGTTCAGTGACTCAGCTCTGCGTGGGGCGAGGGGCTGAGACCATGTGGAGCACGGATGTGCTCCTTCCACGCCTGTGACCTCACGCCGGTGACCCCACACTGCGACCCTGGGTTCCCTTCTGACCTCTGCCACGGCAGTATCAACAGAATGAGAAATGCGAACAAGATGCGTGTAGCCACTGTTGGCACAGGGGCTGATCTGGCTGGCCGGCTGGCTGTGAGTGTGCGGATTTATGGCTTGGTGTGAAAATCGCAGGCTTTTATGGATGATTTAATTCTCGTTCACTGCCACAACTTTTGAAAAACAAATCTCAATGGTATAAGCGCCACAAATCAGTTATAGACCAAGTTGTGCTCTGCAGTGCGACTCTGTCTGAGTAGAATAAGGGTCACATCCTGGAGCGGAAACTGCTTGTCCTTCATTGTCTCTTTCCCATGGGCTGGGGCGGGAAGCCAGGCTCGACCCAGCAGACGCAGACGGTCCCGTGGGGCGGCAGCCCGAGAAGTGGGGGGCCTGGTTCCATTTGGACCTTGTGGAGTGAAGACCACTTCCTGGCCTGCCCCCACCCCCCCAGCTGCTACTGCAGGGAATAAATGAACCCACGTCTGGTTTGGGCTGCTGCCATCACATCTCACTTCTGCACCGGCACGCGCCCTCACCAGCATGTTCCAGCAGGAAAAGAAGAGGACTGAGAGCCCTCACCCGCCTGCCTCCTCCCGACCCTGTCCCGCGGTGTGCTTCCTCCATTGTTGCTCTTCGTCTCCCTTCTGGTTGCCTTTGTGGCTTTAAGTGCGAGCACCCTCCACCTCTGTCTCTTGCTTCATCTACGTGACTCCCGGCTTCGTAAGATGAAAATACTAACAGCCCTGCCTTCCCTTCTACATCCTGCTGTCGGCTGTGCTTCTGCAAGGTTGTCAACATTTACATTGTGTCCGACAACTGCAAACAAATTTGTTCAAGTGGATTCCCAAAGTTTAAAGTGAAAGGGCTGTGCTTATGGGTTACATAAATGGTGCTCAGTAAGGGCCGAGTAGACCACAAGAACCACTTCCTTCTCTGCAGGCTTGGGGTGACGCCTGGACACTTAAGCCAGCGGCAGAATCAACTGAGTTCTGCAATGATGTCAAGTTCCTAAAATCAAGTTAATTTATTCACTCCTGCTTATTTATTGAGTGCCTGTTACGGACCAGACACTTCTCTAGTCTTTAAGAATATAGCAGTGGATAAAATAGCCCCAAACCTTTGCCCTGTAGAGTTTATATTCCATTGCGGAGAGACAGAAATTAAACAGAATCCATAAGGCCTTGGTTTCCATGGAGACAAGTTAGACAGATGAGCAACGTGTGTGCGGGGGGTGTTGCAACTTTCCAGAGCATTGCCAGGGAGGACCTCACCGAGATGGCGACATGAGTAAAGACCAGAATGAGACGAGAGAAGAAGCCATGTGATGATATGGGGGAGGAACATTCCAGAGAGAGATGGCAAGCTGATCGGTGGATGAGAAGGATTGACCATGAAATTAGAGCTGAGGGAGGAGGGGGTGAGAACACTGAGTGGAGGTCAGGGGCACTGGGCAGTCATTTGTTGGTCCTGGTAGGGGAAGTATCTTCAGAGTTGGGGAACCAGAAGGCATGACCTAGAAAGGCAGGGAAAGGTGGCCAGAGGGCATCGCTTGATGTTGAGATCACAGAGGGGGTGTGGTGTTTGGTGATGTGAGGTCTAGGAAGTGACCCTGTGGAGTTGGCTCAGAGAATAGGGTCATTGGAGGAGAGTAGGTCTGGAAGCCGAGTGGCCAGGGCACGGGGAAGGTCACCCACCAGGATGCCAACATCTCTAAGAACTATGGCTGGAGTCATGTTAGTGGGGGCACAGGGAGCTGGGAGCGGAAATTGTCGAGAAGTGATGGTGGTCAGGAGATGGCTGCAACAAAGAGGGGTCCTGGGTGATGCCCTGTGATGGCGTGAGGTTCAGAGCTGGGAGTTTTTAAGGACAGGGGAGGGAGAAGGTGGGGGTGATGACAAGCGTAGGGGGCGCCTACCTCTCTTTCAGGCTCAAGGGCCACGGGAGAGAAAGCCTGGTAGGGCTATGGGCAGGCGTGTTCCTGGGGGAAAGCCACATGTGGGGCAGGAGAAAGGAGGGAGGGGAGGTCAGAGAGAGGCAGAGGAGGTGGGTTGAGGAGTCCTGGCGTCACTGAGTGGGAGATGGAGCCTTCTGGAGATTAGAATTTGGGGACAGTGAGCTGGGAGAGGTCTAGTGCTCGCAGCCAGCAAGGCACTTGGCTGTGGGGAGGCTGGGAAAGTTCTGGGAGGGATGGATGGAGGGTCTGGCCAGGAGCACGCAGCTCAGAAGATCAGCTCTGATGCAGACGACCCTCGTCCACTGTGTGGTCCTGGGACCATTACTGCCCACAGGCTCTGTCTCTCCAGATGAGCCTCGGGGATCAGAGCCATTATCCACCTTGTGGTGCTGCTGTGACGTTGAGACGAGAGCCAGCAAGTCAGTTCCCGGGCTGGCCCGTCGCCCTCAAAACTGGGAATTCACACGGGGATGGTTCTGATGCTGCACAAATCTGTCTGCTCTGAGCTTCGACTACCACCTTTTTATTTGGTTTCCTTTTTTTTTCTTCAAGTTTATGATGGCTTTTAAAAGGATAATTCAGAGTTGATGTTCTTCTGACTGCTCTGGAGGAACCTGCACTAACACTGCCTTCCCTCGGGCTCGTGGGGGTCCCCGCTGTCTGCAGGCCGCACACCGGGTCCCTGCTGCCCACCCCCTCTGTTCCCCGACAGTCCACCTGCGCGCGCCCGTGGTCACTTGCGCCTGTCCCCGGCCACGCCATGCTAGCTTGTGCTTTTACTTATGATGTGTGATGTAACTCAGTATTTTGTAAACCTCGTCTGTATTCACCCGGAAAATAAGGATTGTTTCCACTAAATTTAGGTTTACTACTTTAAAAAGGACTGATAATAGCAAGTTGCTAAAAAGTATGTTGCTGCCAATCTAGGTGTAAGAAAACAACTAGAAAAATTACTAACTCTGAAGAACATCACTTTCCCGACTCCCTGCTCCCCACCCCTGTCATTTTTCTTGTTCTTTCCTTATTTCTGCCCTCCTGCACTTTTGCCCCTGGGTCTGCAGAAGAGACAGGTGGCAAAAATCTCACGTGCCTGTTTTGCCCTCTGGACCCGGAAGTCCTCCCTTGCTCTTTCTTCACATCCTGAGCAGCCTCGTTCCTTCGATTGTCCTGTGACGATTAGAACCCCAGCAGTGAAAGGTGAGAGTAGCCGCTCCGGGGTCTCACAGAATCGGGGTCAGATCCCAGCTCCGTCTCGTGGCAGTCTGCTGAGCATTTCTGGGCCTCCGTGAATCATCTGAAAAACAGGCTGGGTGATAATACTTACCTTTCACGGGAGAAGGACCACAGAGCGACAGCGAAAACCACAGCTCTGGGGGCAGGCATCTTGCTTGTCTGATTCCTGGACCTGCCTGCCTTTGGCTGTGTGCCACTGACAAAAGCCTTGCATCGCTGGGCCCTCACTTCCTCGAGAACAGAATATTTGGGAGAGGGATGGTGTGCAGAGAGCCCTTCGCTCGGACCCTGATGCCGGGGCCCCCGCTGATGCATCTCTGCGACCACACTGATTCTGAGAGACGGGGCCGAGGGCTTGCTGTGGATGTATGATGGCTAGCTTGTTTTCCTTCTTTTAACATTTTCCCAAATTTTATGTAGTGAACGGGCATAACTAGTAATATATCAGGACAAATGTTATAAAGTAGCCACCATAATCGACCGTGCTTGCCTCTCCATCCTCTTCCAGAACTTGCCCTGAACCCTCCCTCACTTCGAAAGCCTTCGCTTATTATGCATGAAGTTACAAAGTCACGAGGCATCAGATGTATAAAGCCATGTTTATTTTCGATTAAAAAAAAAGACAAGTTTGGCACATTTGTGTGCTGCACAGTAGTGGACAGAGCTCCACAGAATGTTCCTGGTGCCCAGGTGCCCAAACGGTGTTAGAAACACTTGGTTGGGGAAAGAAGGCACTTCTGTTCATAGAAAAAGGCTTCCCGTGAAGTAGGCTGGTTTGATTGACCTTCCCCGAGTCCTGATCACTGTTCAAATCCACCAGAAGCATCAGCAGACTCTTTTCAGAGCTATTCGCTTTGTAAATGGGAAGTTATTTCTGTCTAAAAGTATGCAAAATACATTAGAAGGTAATTGCAAGACATTCAGGATTCGAGAAACTTACTTTGATGACTTTTAATGGCAAAATATACTATCTTCCATTCAGCACAAGTTTATTTTGTGAGTAATGCTGATTGTTCAAACAGCCCTAAATGGCTTAGAAAAACCTGGCAAACACTCGTCTAATACCTCTAAGCAGATGGACAAATTTCTAATTAAATCTAAATTTATTCTTCATCTCTGACTTTCCCCAGAAGAAGGCAAGGATCTCAGCGCACTCTGACTCTGCCACGAACCCCTGCCTTCCGCCCGCCCTCTGTGTGTGTCTAGGGCAGCCTTTCCCAGGCTCTCCGCGTCCAAGGTCGACTGTATTAATGTCTTTTTAATCCTCAATCAGGTTGGCAGTAGCGTTAGTCTGGAACTTTTGCTTCATAATTTTTCAAAAATCAAAACATTTCCTTAATTTCTTTTCAAAAATTTACCAAAGGATTAGTCAGTAGTTAGATTTATCCACGTTATTTTGCCAGTTTCCCAGGTTGTTACCTTTTATACCCTTCTCCTTTTTCCTGGGCTTGCTTTACTTCCTACTGAAGCACATTCCATGGCGGGTGGTTTTTTTGTTTTTGTTTTTTCCCAGTGAGGGTTCTGTGGTTAACAAACATATTAGTTTTTGGAAGCCTGAAAATGTCCACCTTTATCTTTGGTGACAGTTTGTGTAGACACAGAATTGTGGGCTGGTCACGTCTTCCCTTCACTCAGGTGATGTTATGTCACTGTGCTCTGGCCCCTCTTGTGTCTGGTTTGAAATCCGCTGTCATTCTAATCAGTGTTCTCTGTTTTCACTGCTGTGTGTTTAGGTGCGGATTTCTTTATATTTTCCTCACCAGCATCCAGTGTTTCTAGCTGAGGACACATTTTCTATCTTTAATATTGACGTTATCAGCTATTAGATCAGCCTTTGGATAATCGCTTTTCTGCCGTTGTGTCTGGTTTTCCTTCTGGGATGTTGGAGCCTCTTAATCTGTTTTCCACATCTTAGTCTTTTATATTCCTCACCGTTTTGTCTTCTTGATAAATTCCTCATTATCATCTTCCAATTTGCTAATGCCCTCTTCATCTGTATTGGCTTAGCATTTACTTTATCGGCTTAGTTTTAATTTTATGACTACTTTCTGGCTTCCTGGGTTTCTCATTTGTCTCTTGTTCATATTCATTTGTTCATGATTCATACTCACTTATTTTTATTTAATAATTCCTTGTCCATTGTGGTAGATTAAGTGCTTTAACAGCCCAAATTCTTGGCTCTTCCCCTATTTGCAAAGCATATGTATGACAAGGGCTAAGTATCTAGAATACTTTAAAGAATTCTTAAAAGTCAGTAGTAAAAGGACAAAAATCCAATTAGAAAAGAAGATATAGAAAGACATTTACCCAAGAGGACATACAGGTGGCTGAAATCACATGAAAATATGCTTGATATCATTAGCCATTAGGGAAATGCACATTAAAATCACAATGAGATATGTGCATCTATCAGAATGGCTAAATGAAAAATAATGACAACACTAAATGCTGATAAAGATGAGGAGAAATGATCACTCATGTTTCGTTGGTGGGACTGTAAAATGGTACAGTCAACTTTGGAAAAACAATTTGACAATTTTTAAAAAAAAACAAAAAACAAAAAAAACTAACCTTGCAACTGTCACTGACCCAATAATTTCACTCCTGGGCATTTATCCCAGAGAAATAAAAACCTACGCTCACCTGGAAACCTGTATGCAAACGTGTTTGCAGCCGTCCCAAACCAGAAACAACCAGATGTTCTTCCGTGGTGAATGGTGAAGCAGGCTGCGCTACAGCCGGGACCTGGGACACCACTCTGCAACAAAAAGGAGCGAATGATCAGATTATCGGTGGATCTCAGGGGATTTATCCTGTGTGAGAAAAGCCAATCCCAAAAGGTAACATACTGTGTGATTTCACTTGTATAACATCATTGAAATGCTGAAATTGTCAGAATGGAGAACAGACGAGTGGTTTATAGGAGCTAGTGATGGGTCAGGGCAGGAAGGAAGCACGTGTGACCAAAACGGGATGACATGGGGACACTGGTGGAGATGGAAAGGGTCTGTATGTTGACTGGATCAATGTCAGTATTCTAGAATCCTAAAATATCATGATATAGGTTTGTAGATTTTTACCATCAGAGGACTGGGTACAAGGTACAAGAGGCCACTCTATTATTTCTTACAACTGCGTGTGAATCTGTGATTATCTAAAGACAAACAGGTTAATCAAAACTATTTTGTCTATCACTGCTGACTTTAGAGTGGACTGAAGATGTCCAGGTGTGTATGAACTTACAGTGTCATCTGACTACAAGCCAACATACTGGTGAACTATGGTCGTAAATCAAATCCCTGCCTTTAAAGGCAGGTGTATAATGTGAGAACTGACCTCTCAGTGGTGAAGGGGAGAATGTTTGGCATCTCAGTGAATTCCTGCTAAATCGTTTGCTCTCTGCTCAGTGAATTCTGTGAAACAACTGTGGAATACCAAAGCCTTTCTAAAGCCTAGAAATATTACTCCATTAGCATCTAAACACAAACAATCCTTCCCATACAGCATGGAGAAGTTGTGAAGTTAAAAAAAATGTAATAGGAATAAAAGAGCAAACCCATATGCTAGCTTTTTAAAATAGAACCCAAGCCTTTGGAAGGTGGGCTGCTACTCTTCAGTCAGGAGAGGAGTGTGCCAAGTTCTCTCAAAAAATGTCTTTTTTTTTTCCCACCTCAGACAGTGGTTTTGGGTTGGTGTCCTCGCCGTCTGTTTCTCTCTGTGAATTTCGGCACACCAACAAAAATCACCCTTCCTTCTCTCCCTCCCTTTCTATTTTTAACACAAAGAACAGCGTATTTTATATAGAGTCCAAGAAGGCTGTGAAGCCTGTTTCTGGTTCCCTTTAATTCCAAGGCTCAGCCACCAGCCCTTCCCAGTGCCATTTCCCTTCACAACTTGGATTTAAATCTTCTAATCAATTTATTTTAGAAACTCCTCCAGCTCCCTCGTGCCATCGTACGAAACCTCTCCAGTTTTTTTCTTCCTTTCTCCTTTTCTTTTCTTCCCCTCCTCCGCCCTCTTCCTCTCCCTGCCCTCCCCTTCCTCCTCCTCCCCCCTCTTCCTGGGAGACAGAGATTTCTTTGTGCTGGGGTGACTGATTGAATTTTACCTGCTCTAAATTATAGTTGCACATTCTAGTAATTGCAGAGGGCCACACAGAGAAACAAAGCATTGACTGCTGTTGTACTGGGATTTCCCAGATGTATAATTTCAAATTGATATGAAAAAAAGCCTTGCAATGCATTAATAATAGCATAAAATGCAACTCCGGTGGCCAAGGGTGAGTGGAGGCTTTATTTTCTTAGCTACCAAACAAGCTGTAGACCTCAGGTGACTAGCATTTATTGTTAGAATGGGTTTTCTATTGCACACCTTCTGAAACACAAAATAAGAAAAGATTTATACTGAATCCTGTCCCCACTCACATCGCTCCGCACCATATACCCAGAAAGCGTATGTACAACCAGTTTTTTTTTTTTTTCCCTTTTTATTCAGTCCTTCAAAAAGCAGAAGGTGCCTCTGTAATTCAAAAGCACCCATCCACATCTTAGGGAAGAGGCAGGTCACACAGGCTATTTCTTTTCTATGGTGTCATTATTCTCTTCCTAGCATCTGACAAAGACCACTCTTGCGACGTCCAAAAAAAAAAGAAAAAAAAAGAAGAAAATCTGGGGAAAGTCATGTAGCTTCCGTAGCATCTGAGGGCACCAGGCCACAGCACCTTGTTCTATCTGAGAACCCCACGTGTGTATACGTACGTGCCTGGCCACGTACGTACTGGCCAAAGAGAAACAAACGTGTGCTTCTGCACAAGGTACGGGGACGAGGAAGTGGTGCCCGAAGGTGTGCCCTACCCAGACTGAAGGGCGTTTCAGTACGGCCGGAGGACGCTGTCCACGCCTGCTGCTGCTGCTCTTCACCAGTGCACAGGCGGCGTGGCCTTCTCAGACTGAGGTCACCTGGGGTTTCCGCACAGTGGCCCGTCAGGTGAGGCCAGCAGCTGGTTAGCACAGAACTAGTTAGACAGTCCTGCAGACGTCATTGCTTTGTTCTTCCCAACAGCCGGGTGTAGCTTGATTTTCTCCATCTCCCGGTGGATGACCTTAGGCCACCTGGAGGTTGGGACTCTGAGGAGGGGCGGGGCTGGGCGCTTCCTCTCCTCCACAGCGCCACCTAGGGGCCGGCTCTGTGGTTCACGTCCACCGAGGGGTGCTGGAGTCACCGCATGAGGACAGTGCCGCCCCTCTCCCGCCCCCCCTGCCCTCCAGTGGGCGTGGGAAGACGCAGTGGTGGCCCAGGGGCACTTGTGTGCATGCCGGTGCACGTTTGTCTCTCCTGGTTAGTGCTCAGGGCCCCCGTAAGGTGACGCAGCCCCTTCAAGGCACTGTGGGGCCCGAGGGCATCCAGTGTTCTTCCTGTCTTCAAGGAAACGCAGCCTGGGGGGTTATTTTTACAAAGCTTCACAGCCTTAAGAATGGCACTGATTTCTCTTTGTGGATGAACTCTGGTAGCCGGTGTAGGGGCTTGGGACGAGGGGCCAGCCAGCAGGAGGAGAGAGGCTCCCTTCTTCCTGAGCTGTGACCTTGGGAAGTCCGCCTCCCAGGGCTGCTGGAAGCTGAGCCCCAAGGCCACGTCCTAGGCCTCCCGCTGACCCGCCGCCGTGGGCTGCCCGCCCCCGCCCCGCACACTGTCCGGTGACCTTGTTGATCGCGTATTCCTGCTGCAGTGCCCGTCGCCTCATCCAAACGCCAGATCTCTCAGGGCAGAGTGAGGACCACGTCTGCAAAATCCCAGCACCGAGGAGACTCTGGGGGACTGCCGACCCTCAACAAATATCAGAGAAAAAGTGCAGAATCCCCTGTAAACTGTGACAACACACCTACTGGTTCCCAGGGTTCTTCTTATCTCTGGCCATGTGGTGTGTAATGGGGGGCTGCGTGGGGAACAGACGTGGAGTTCTGGTGTCAGTGCACGTACTCACATCTTGCTCTTCCTCTGACAGCTGTACTGTCAGGGAAAGTACTTAGCCTTTCGAACTCCGACTTTCTTTTCTTTCGAGTCTACCTTAACGGAGTTGCTAAGGGATTCAGCGATTTCTGTGAGGTGTTTGGAAGGTAGCAGCCCTACCACAAATTTTAGGTCCCTCCGCACCTGTGGCCGAGGAAGTCGATGTTGCTGGAACCTTGCTGTGTGAGAGGGAATGACCAGATCTTTGTCAGAGATGTTGGAGCGGGGCTGGTCTTGTGCCTTGAGATCGGGAAAACAGAGTCTCCATGTGCCATAGACGGGGTGTGTGGGTCCCCCCAGGATTCATAGCCAAACTCCTCCAGGTGATGTACTAGGAGATGGGGGCCTTCAGGAGGTGATAGGTCACCAGGGGGCGCCCTCATGAATGGCATTGGTGTCCTTATTAGAGACCCCATGGAGGGGAGGGCACAACTCAGTGGTAGAGCCAGTACGCAGCATGCGAAGTCCTGGGTTCAACCCCCAGCGCCTCCATTAAAAAAAGCCAAAAAAAAAGAGAGGGAGAGAGAGAGACCTCACAGAGCTCCCTTGCTCCTCCCACCACGTGAAGACACAGGGAGAAGTCAGCTGTCTAAAAGCTGGGAGAAGGCGGTGACCAGAACCTGACCATGCTGACACCTAGAACTTTATGTCCGGCGTCCAGTCCTGGGAGCACCCCCCCCCCCCAGTAAGCATCTGTTGTTTATAAACCCCCAGTCGGTGAGGTTTTGTTACAGTGGCTGCAGCAGGCAGGAGCACCACGTCACTTCCTCGGTGACCACTCTTCACTGCAGAAGCAGCTTAAAGATCAGAACAAAACTTGTGTAAATGTCACCCATGCTTTCTTGATGGCACAGGCTGGGGACCCAAACACAACAACAATAGCCCTATTCAACTAGATAGTGTAGACCTGTGGTTCTCAAGGTGGTCCGAGGACCCCGGGGGCTCTCCAGGGGCTTTTAGAGGGTCCATGAGGTTCGAGTTATTTTAATAGTAATGTTGCAGTGTTTTCTTTGTCTCACAGGTATATTCCAAGGGTCACGGGGCGTGTGATCTTGCAACAGACCCCGTGCAGAAAGGGCTGAGAGGCCGGCTGCCTTCTGGTAAGCCAGACTTCAGAAGGATTTGCAAAAATGTGAAACAGTGCCACTCTTCTTGCTAGTTTTTATTATTTTGGAGAAAAACAGTAATTTTTTTACATAAAAAGCATGGTAATGTTTTCTATTGTCATTTTAAAAAGGATTAGTACATATTTCTCAGTTCTAATTTCTAATACTATAAATATCAATGGTTACAACCCGCACAAACTGAAGTTACTTGGGGCTCTCCACGGTGAGATGTAAAGGTGTCCCAAGATCGACAAGTCGGAGACCCAAGGTTGTAGAAGCTTCTAGAAGAATCCTTGGTTACTACGTGGTGCCCACGGGCTGCCACCTCTCATGCCCCCACTTGCTGAAGTGATGTGTCTGTCACCGTGGATGCTTCTGATGCCTGCGCCAAAGTTACCCAAGTCCGAGGCCGGAGGAGGTGAGGAAATCTCTGAGGGCCACCCCCAGCAGGCCCCGAGCCCACCCCTCCCGGGCTGCCTCCACAGCAGGCACGGTCCTCAGGGTGACAGTTCTGTCTCTGCATCTCTGATGAGAGACGTGGCCCACGTGGCCGACTTCCAGGCTGACGTCCTTGCCGTCTACCAGCAACGGTTCTGCTCAGCGCCCAGCCCGGTGCCCACAGGAGACAGCAGGGCAGGAGGCCTCGCAGCCCGTGGTCCCAGTGAAGAATCACTTTAGAACCCAGGTGTGTGGCCACGGGTTCACAGGAGGGACAGCCACTGAGCTCTGGTTGGAATGGCTTCTCTGCCACCATCTCCCCACGTCTGTTGACCTCAGACCACATTCCCACGGTTTCAGGTCTTTATCCAGGATGGGTATTTCTGGGAGTCCACTCTGGATCTCTCCTGGGTGATGCCCAGCGATCCTCCAGGGACGTTTGATCACGCAGGAGCCCCGCAATGTAGTGTTCACTGGGAGCCTGTGCGCGAGCCTCTCCCCGTGAGCGTTTCCATCAGCTCTGCATTCGTGGTGCACATGGCGCTGAGGGTCTAGCTCTCAAGGCCCCAGAGCCCCTTCCTCTGGTGAGCACGGAGGTGGCCTCTGAAGCAGTGGCTTTCACCCTCAGGGTCTCTCACTACGTCCAGGTGGTGAAGTAGGCGACGTGTGCTCCAACGACACGCTTCCGGGGCTGTTTTCTCCTCTGGGCTAGTCCTCTTTGCTCAAGAGCTTCCCAAAAAATATGCATTACCTACCATTTACACTGAATACAAAGTTAAGATGATGTTTTGCATTAAAAAAATTTCTTTAATTATAGAATGAAATGAAAAACACTTCTATCCTCTCAAAAAATGGGTTTTCAAGCGGGAATGTGATTTGGGGGGTGGAGGTATACTTTCTTGTTCCTTCGCTGTGATTCGTGGTAAATTACACCCAGCTGGCTGTCCTGGAGCAATAAAGCTTTATTATTATTGCCCTTCACCCCCAAATAAAAAGAGGACAATATTAAAGGAGGATTAAAATGGAGATCTTCGCTTCCTGGGGAGGGGTTGCAAAATCAGCATTTCTTTAGGAGACGCATACCCCCCGGTGTGAAGCTATCAAAATAGAAACGGCCAATTAAAACCACCCTTCCTCCCCCATGCATCTCACTTCTGTGGGATTGTCACACTGGTGGAGGGTCTGCAGGTCCCAGTCTGGTAGCTGGTCGCCCGGGCTGACCCCTGAGCTCTTTCCAATCTCTAATTTCTGTGATTCTAAGGCTGGGTTCATTATCCAGGGAAGCACATTAAAAACAACGGCCAGAAAAGCACTTCACCACCTCTCACAAATTACAACAGTCGGATGCAATTTGGATTAGATAAAATATATATTTATTTTATGGAACAAACGCGCAGACAATAAAATTTTGTTTAACGGTAACCATATTATTCAGTGACTCAGTAATGGAATTCAAAACTTTGTTATTGAATATCACGTTCAAGGTGGCAGACTGGAGCTCATGTAATTCCTCAGTTGTCTTTAGAACTGTTTCTCTTCACTTGCGATCCTTTATTATGGTGATTTTGGAGGGCGGCTAAACAGCGTGGGGAGGCATTAAGACGGTGCAGTAAAGGGAGATGGGTTCTCGGACAGGCTCCGTGATGGTGAGACAGCCTCGCTCCCTCGGCTGGGCCAGGCCAGGCCGGTGGAGCGGGAGGGAGGGCCTGCGTTGCCACTTTCCACCTGATGGTTTTCTGCGGGGTTTCCGGTGCAGCATCCCTGGAGCTGAGAGGTCAGACAAGCCCGCATCACTTAGGAGAGCCAGGTGCAAGCTACAACAAGCCTGGGGACAGCCTGGCTGCAGGTTTGGACACTGAGTCTCTTCATCCTGAATCCCGCCGTCCCTGCCTCTTGTCCTCACACGTCACAGCAAAGGTCGTGTGTCCTTTTTTAAGGATGAGGAGACTTTCCTTTCCTCCTTTTTGCTCTCACTGGCCAAAGTGATGCTCACACCCATGGCCACATCCCCCCTCAGTTTGGATGAATTAACAGTCACAATGGCAGTGGGAGGGAGGCTCGTTTCCCCGGAGGGACAGTCCGCCTGGTGCGACGGCACCGGGTGGCTGAGAACTCAGGCAGTGAGGGCCGCGCATCAGGAAATCCCAAGAGGCTCTGTTTCCTCTTTCGTTTCAAGACCATTTTGTTGATCATTTACTTGAACAGGATCGTAAAGCAGGACCCGCTTTTCTTGCGAGGCTCTTGGTCTTTCCTGCTCTCTGGAGGTCGGGATCCGGAGAAAGCTCACCGAGCCTGTCTGGGTGGTGGCCGCAAAGGAGCGTTCGGTGTTCCAGCAAGAGTGAGACAGGTGACTAACGGCCACCCTGTGATTAGAAAGTCTTCCCTGTGTCCTTCAGGTCCTGGAGTTAGGATGAGATGCGAGCCCATCCGTTACCTAGGAGGGCTCCTCGTGCCAAAAGCCCGGACGAACAGCATTGGTGAATAGCATTTTGTGGCGTCTTTAGGTATGTTTTGCCTTGAGCTCAGGAAGTTCTCCAACGTCTATATCTGCCTTTGGTCCCCACCATTCAAAACAGCCTTCGTTTCTTAGACCCGGTCACTGACACGAGGCCCCTGCCCTGACCGTCAGTGGTACCGATGGTTCCTGGGATAGCAAAAGCCAAAGTGGCTTCAGTTAGCAGTTTAAACACAGGTAAACCGACTTCGTAGGTTTTTCCTCAGTGGGGTGAGAGTGAAACTTTCTGTGGTAAAAGGTTTGGGAAGCATCGTAAGGCTGAAAAAACTTGTTAAATACAATGCACGTGGTTGGATGAATTTCTGAAATGAATACGGCTGCGTCGCTCCCCACGTGTGCAGGACTATCGGCTGGAAGTCGGTCAGATGACGCTCTGTTTAATTTTTGGAATCACAGAAGGTTGAATTGTCTCCGTGGACTGTCTCCTTAAGGAGGGAGAAAACTTAAAGGAAGGGAAAAAGCACACTCTGTGGGTGAAATGCACATCTTAACTCTTTGTCTCGGGTGAATTTGTGAAATCTTTAAAGAATTTGGGGAGGCGGGGCTGTTTATCTGGGGTTGTAACTGAATGGATCCACTGAGTTGGGCTTTAGTAACTGGCACAAGAGGAAAGGTCCATGATGAGATGTTCCAAACATTCAGATTAATTACATTGAATACATAAATTCTCATAGAAACTGTTTCTGTTTCCAGACATGGGACGTTACTCTTTATGATTTTTGTGACTCAGAACCTGTGGGGTTGTAACGCACACTCTGAAAGCTGTGCTTTCATAGGGAAGCAGCCGGGTGGGCTGGTGTTGCCCTTGGTGGCCCAGTCTCCCATTTCACAAGGTCCCCTGTACGCACACCTGTGGGTCACAGTGGCCGCCTCCCCTTCCCCTGCACCCACAGGGCTTCCTGTCTCTCTTTCCCAACAGGGCAGCAAGATGAAGGGGAATCTCAGAGAGGGTGGGAAGTGAGAAGCAGGTAGACCTGAAGTCCATAAAAAAGCTAACAGCCTCCCTTCAATAATTATATCTCTATAAAAAATAATAGAGAAGATACAGGGCCAACACTTTATGGCATTTATGCTAATGTGCTGCTGAAGCCACTAGGAGAAGGGACCACGGAGGAGGGGGGCGCCTTGCTGGGAGGCGTGATCTTGTCTGTTTCGTTCGGCGTGAGCCTGGTGCCGCGGATTTCCATGCGGTGGACAACCCGGGCCGTCATGCATGGTGGCCCTCCGTCTCTCTGTCTGTATCTTGCTCAGATCCCTGTCGGACTCTTCAGGCTTCAAAATTTCCTGGCAGTTGGGTTGCAGCAATGCTGCTGAATTAACTTCTCCGCTAGTAAATAGCTGCAGGCCTGTCCCCTACGGACTCCTTAGGGCTCTTCCTCGGGGGAAGGCAGGAAGTACTCTTGGGCGAGGGTGGTGTGGAAAGATCAAAAGCTGGTGCCCTCGGTAGGATTCTTTTCATTCAGGTTTAACTCTTTCCACTGAGACCCTGGTTCCGTGGTTCTCACTTTGCTAATTGCGTGGGGGAAAGATGAACATTCCTCTAGACGTTAGAATGAGAAAGTGGCTAATATCTGTCTGGGATCACTCTGTACATATAGTGCCGTGTGCTTAATGAGCAGTGGCCCGCGAGGTGCCGAGGCAAGGGAGCAATGACCTGATCCAATTTCATGTTTATTTCCACAGCCAGCGTCTTCCCAACTGCTAATGAAAGAGTCTCCCGGGACTGGCAGAGCAGAGGCTGGCAGCGCAGTAATGCCATGCTTTTGGCTTTAATTCTGTTTCCATCCACCTTCTTGTAGGGTCTGTAGCTGCATTTAAAACGGATCCAAGCCTTCTAAAATATGCCTCCGAACACCTACTTGAATAGTTGAAAATGATAACATTGACAACGTTGGCAGTCACTCCCTTCCTTTCTGCGTGTATAATTTTCTGCAGACGGGCTCCTCCACCCCTTTTGTGAGAGCAGAGGCAGCAGCCTCGGGAGCGAGCACCCTCACCCTGCTGGTCCTGCCTGCTTGGAGCCGTGCCTGTCCCGTGTCCAGCCTCTTCTGATGACTGAATTGATTTGGCTGTGGAAAAAAACAGTGCCTTGAAAACAAAACCACCCTCCATCACACCTCTGATTCAACCAGCGAAGGTTTACAAATGAAAAATGGAAATGCTGTCCCCATGGAAGCCCTGCTTGAAGACCCTGAGGGCTCCCATGCTCATCACCTCCCCGCCTGCATCCCCACCTCCGACTCTCCAGCAGCGTGAACTGAGAGACATGACAGCAGAGGAAACACACGTGCGGAACCTCTGACACCAGAGCAGGGGATCACTTGATACCCTGATACACGTATTCAGTTCTAGGAGCCTGGGAGGCATAAGGGACTGGTGAGGAAAAAAAAGTTGATTTATGACGATCTCAAAAACATGGTCTCCAAAGATGTATTCTGCAGCTCTGAGACCTCAGGTTTAAGCTCTATTAATTTTACAGAGCTGTCTGGGATTACCCATCTGTTTAAAGGTTAACTGTCTTCACACTTATGAAATGGGTATTTCTGTTTTGGTTCTTACTTTGTTCCTGTTAATGATTTATACAATACAAAACGCAAAGCCCGTGAAACCGCTTTAAGTCTTCAGTATGAAACTCACCTACCCAACCAAGTTTTTGAGGGACACATGGCATTGCTCAAGTCCGTCGCAGCAGCAGCCTGGACACTCTGCTACTTGACACACTTCATTCCGAGTAGAGTGACAGGGAAACATCAAGCACTCGCAGTCATGCAAGTCAGAGAGGAAAGTCCGCTTGGGTGAGTATCGTACAGTGCGTGTGGTAGGTGTTGGGACTTTCTTCTCGGATCACCCTTCCATATTTTTTCTGCATAGACTGTTACCCAAATACATGCCTTTCAGTGTCTGAACACAATTATGGTCTTCTCTGCAGTTCTGTTCCATTTCCAGGATTTTATTTCCTGCTATAAAAGAGCACGTAATTTTCACTCTTCATAGTTTCGAAAGTGTGACTGCTTGCTCTGCAAGTCTGATTTTGAACGTTACGTGTTGAAAATCCTGTGACCTCAGACTGCTCCTTCATCAAGTGTTTACCTTTCGGTTTTGTTACTAGGATCATCTCGGGGAGGTAGTTACCCATATTTCATTATGCACGGAGCACTGTATTGATGTGGAGTGATAGCATGACCCCTCAAAGACCCGCAGCTTCCCCGCGCACACGCACGCCCCACGGTGGCGAGGGGTCCTGGCGTGCTGGCGGGGAGTACAGCTGCCCACGCGTCCACCTTGTCCTGAGTCTCCGGGTTGGGTTGCTAAGCTTCTGCCAGACACTTGGCCAGGATTAGGGTGACATGGTTACCTGAGAGTAGCCCCATGGAGTGGACTAAACCAGGCTCTCTGCTCCCATCCAGACTTTTTCCATTGCATCATCCTATCAGTAAAAGTTCAGGGTGGACTTCTCTCTTTATATCCATTTTTATTATAACATAAAATAATACACATATTAATTTTTAAATGCATTATCAAGCATACATAACAGAAATTAAAACGATCTTATGTGGGTAAAATTGGATATTTTTAAGTTACTTATTTTTATTTTATTTATTAATTGTACAAGAATATTTTTGCTTTCATCTTATAGAACTTTGAATTCATGCTCTGGTTGCTTAGTTGTAAAACATCTTTTAATTATAATGGCTATTTATCCATCATTAACTAGTATTTCAATGTACACAATGAACTGAAAGTGGGGTCATCATTAACAATGGGGGATGAGTCAAGTTTCCATCATTTGTGTTCTGTGATTTGGCTGAGCAGGAGAGGGTCACTCCTGTTTTCTTGAAGCTGGTCTCTGCATTGTTAGTACTGCCTTCAAGTCCCATATTCCGTGTGTGAGTCTTTCATAAGCCACCTGTCCATTTTGTGAGTGCATATTTGGTTAAAACTAAGCGATAACACTCTTAAGTCCACTTAACGAGTCACAGCTAAGCTGTACCATGTGATAATTTGCCAGCTTGCCCTGTGGAATCTCAGTAGGTTATCTCGTTGGGGTGTCTGCATTCCCCTTGGTGATCCCTGTTTCCACCAAGGAACGAACCACCCGAGCATAATTTAAGTGTCAGCAGAAAGTATCCACTGATTACAGAGCAGGGTCCCTGGAGTCAGAAGCCAAGGCTGAAACTCGGGCTCCACCACTTACTGTCCAGAGACCTCGAGCAAGTTACACAACCTCTCGGTAGCTCAGCTTCCTCGTCTGTAGGGTGCGGGCGACAGTAGCACTTCTCTCTTAAGGTGTGTAAGGACTAAGTGTGTGGAAACATCTGCAACAGCGTCCGCCAGGCAGCGCGCGCTGCGCAGTGCTGGCTGGCTGTGCCGCTGTTGTCATTATTCCTGTGGTCTTATTACCAGCCAGTATTTTTGGTTGGCCTGGAATCTGAATGATGGTGGCAAATAAGAAAGATGAAGACATGAGCTGTAGGTATTTGATTTAAAAAGTCAGGATTTGGTTAGAATTCATTTGGGGGTTCTGGGCACAAACATAAATAGTTTCAAGCTAGTTACACAAGCAGCAGGCTGGCGGCAGGCACCCTCTGCCTCTCCTGCCCTTAGTCTGCGCCCCTGCCCTCACTTAGCCACCCTGATGCAAATGTTTCAATTCAGCACAACAAAGATGTTCCCATAACTTGCCCAGCACTAAATATCACACTCAAGATACAGTCGTGTCCCCCATACACCTCCTGGACGTTCTAACCTTCATCTTTTCATCCTTAAAACTCAGGAAGAAGATGCTAATGTTAACAAAAGTCTCCTTTTTAGAATACAGTAAAAGGTAGGGTAATTTGTGATGAACTCTGTGGACAACCCAAAGCGCTGTTCTGACTCACCTTGCTGTCCCCTGTGGCTTTGCGGTGAGCGTGGCTGTGAGTGTTGGGATGAGTGACCCCCATCTGAGGAGCTGAGGCTCCGTTAGACAGTTGGGACTGGCGATCACTTTTTGTCTGTCTCTGTCTTTCTCCCTCACTCTGTTCTTTAAGACTCACCTTCTGCAAGTGTTCTCCAGCTGTTGAGAAACTGGTTTTCATCTGGAGCCCCTGATTGTTTTTAAAAGAGTGATTCAAATGCATAAGGGATCCCAGGGACGAGTATTTGCATTTAAACAATGATTATTAGAGGCTGAAAACGTGGCTACATGAGGCAAGAATTTCTATTATCCTCTATGATTTGGGCCCCGCTTTCCCCCAGCAGCCGTGCACATACCAGCAAAGGCGTGCATGGTCTCCGCACTCTGGCAGCTCCAGGGCCCGTGTCCTCTGGATGCCCCTGAGTTGACCCCAAATTTGTTTTGGTTCATTCGTGACCGCAGGCCAGACATCCACCTCAAAGCACAGCTGAGTGATGCTCTAACCTCTGGTGTCCCTTTGCCTTTAATGGAACTGGGCCGGGGGAGCACATCCTCGGGCTGCTTCCCAGAGCTGGCTGAGAGCAGCCACTGGGCTGAGATGGTCACAGCAGTGGGCCAAGGGCTCAGTTCCAATGGCCGGGTCTGGTGACCTTTCTGGTGACACTGTGGCCGAGGCCAGAGGCCTGTGTGAGTTCTTAGTGGCCAAAACTATCATTCAAAAGGGGCAATGTTTGAAGGCTGGTTGTTTCAGGAATACAGCATGACATGACTGTTGGTGAAAATTACATGAAAAGAGAATATAAACACATATCATGATAGCTATATAAATAAAAAAATAAAAATTCCACACGAACATAAAATAAAAACAGTTGTAAAGAGGTCACGCGTCCTGAGCCTGCTGAACACTAACGACAGGGCCACACGCCTGGTCTCCTTCTCTCTCTTTCTAAATGTGTCTTCTTGAGATCCGCCCTCTCCAGTTTCCCCAGAGCAGACGGGATGCTGCAGATGTCCCCCGAACAGGAGGTTGGCAGGTAGTGTTCACATGATCCGGGACACGGAGGACGACAATGTCCCATGTCACCCAATAAACAGCCCCCGGGAAGAGCTGAATCAATCCTGCCAGTGGTGGTGGACCCGGCAGGTCAGGGACCACCAGAGAGCTGGGATGCGTGGTGCGAACGGCTGCCTCGGACTCTGTCTGAGTCTGTCTTTTGAGTGGAGGGAGCAGGGTCAGAGGCAGGAAATGGGTGAAGGAAGAGTCTGACGAGGCCTTGAGGTCGGGAGGAAGCTGGGAAGGGTGGGCATGGTCACCAGCCAGCCAGGGCCCTGTCGTCCTTGTCCCCCAGGTGCCCCTGAGCTCGCGCCTACCCCGCTGCTCCTCACGCACAGAGACCTGTCACTCTGGACGCTGTCTGTGTCGAGGTGCTACTTCCTGGTCAGTTGTTTGGGACCCAGGTGGGAGCCATATTTATTTTACAAAAAGATTGGGGTGAGGGGGGCACAGACTATGGCCAGAGGTTCTAAACTTTCAATAAAAGAATCAAAAGAGGTCTGTCCTTTTACCTGGTTCGCTCCAGTCTCTCTTTTTGGGTCTGTCTCTGCAAGTGCACCATCTTACAGCCGGATCTGCCCAATTTGCCAGAGTTGACCTCCTTGCCGAATGTGGGCCCAGGACCTAGGGTGATGGGGGTACTCAGGACCAGCGCCCACGGGGCCGTGGTCTGCACGGAGTGCGGGCAGTGCCCCACCTCCATCATGTCAGTAAAGCGACACCAGGAAATTTGGCACCAAGAAGCCAAAATGCAAAATATCTGCTGATAATTTAAAGTAGACTGTGCAGTAGGTACTTAGATTTAACTGAAGAAATCATTTCACTTCACAGGCTACATGATCCTCCTTTTCCTTTCCTTTTCCCCGCCCAGATTCTTTCTTATCTCAGCTTTAATTTCCATGGTCAAACATTTAAAAATTATCATCAAAAAGATTAAAAAGAAAACAGCATGAAAATCTCCCATTGTGAACCTGCTTGAGAAAAGGTGAAAAATCGTGAAAGTAAAGAGTCGCCAGAGGAAAACAGGTCTGCCTGGTGGGACAGCAGGTCAGGACCAGCCCCGCTGTCCCGGGCTTCAGCCCTGGAGCAGACGCGCATGGCCTGGACGGCCTCGGCCCGGCAACGAAGAGCCTTCTTTAGTTTGGCTCAAGGTCGATGGTCTCCACCCCGCCCTCATTGTAAAGATACTTGAAATTCAGGGACTAAAGGGTCCTGGAAATGAAGGAAGGGAAAGAATAAACCGCTTGCCAAAAAGATAGACTCTTCAAAACAGCGAGGCTGACGCTGGCAGAGGACAGCAGTGTTGCCCACGCAGGAAGGTTGGAACTAAGTCCGGTGGTGTCGCCCCGCTGGGGGAAATCACAGTCGCTTTGGTTTCTAAAATGTGTGTGTGAGGGATGATAGCACTTGCCACCGAGGTTGCTTATGGTTTTCAGAGGACAGCCCTTGCCAAGTCATCGTCACAAAAGGTTTCTGATTCAGTCTCCACTGACGCGGGGTCTGTCGCCCTGCACGCATGGCTGTGATTAGTTATTACAACACCCGGCAGAGGGGCTCCCAGCAAAGCAGCATTGAGGCAAATCGGGCAGCTCTTCCAGAGCCTCAGGCCAAAGAAGTCAGGTGAAACGGGCTTGCCTTTCCTTCCCCAGCCGGCCCTGGCTTTGCGGCGCGTCCCCTTCCCGGCCGGCAGGCCGTGGACGTCCTGAGAAGTGGCATCTGCCGTATCCCAGCCGTCAGGGCCCTTACGCAACCCTTAAAATATTTTCATTTGCTTTTAAAATAAGAGAAGTCTAAAAAAAATGGCCCAGTTCCCTTTTAAATTTCTTTACAAGTAGGAGAGGTGCTAAGATTTTCAGACTCTTTTTAACTCAATCCTGGAAAACATGGAGGGATTTTTTCCCCCTAGCCTCCTGGGAGTTATTTAGTGGAGGATTTGTATTTAGTTGTTTACATTTATGAAAAAAATACGAGACGATGGTTGGTTTTGTGTTTCCCTCTTTGGTTTGTGTTTCTGTCGATTTTTCTGCACGAAGCATGTATGTGTTTATAGTAAGGAGCACACAGGTTTTATTTATTTAATCTACCAAAAATGTGCTGCAAATGCTAGATGTGATGGGTGGGGCTTCCACCCAGGATTTCTTTCAAGAGGACACCAGACAAACATGCCTGTTAAGGAAATTCCAGGCAGGCGAGTGCAGATGGAGTGCCAGCCCCTCCTGGGAAATGATGAGATGGAGTATCAGGGCCTGAGCTGAGTCATCTCCCTCTGAGGCCGTGGGCGGTGCCTGGGGTTCCTCGTCTGAAGGAGGAAGATCATCATAAAGGGTCTACTGGGTCGTCTTGGCCGTGGTGACTTGCACGAGCAGGTGGAAGGCTCTGGGCAGAGGCTCAGGCTCGGGCAGGCTCACTCTCTCGCTGGCTGACGGTGATTTTTGTAGAAAATTTAAACAAATTCAAGAGGAGAGAGAGCAGTACGATGAACCCCAGCTCCAACAGCCATCAGCTCTTGACCATCCTCTCTCCCCATCAATGAATTATTTAAAAGCGAGTCTCAGACATCATGGCATTTCATCCATAAACACCTCAGCCTTTGTCTGCAAGGACTCTTAAAAACACAACCACCACAGCGGAAATGAGCACAATGCCCTTATCACATCCCAAATGTAATCATTTCTTGAAAGCATTGCGTATCCAGCTGGTGTTCTCTTTAATTGTTTTATATGAACCTTATTGTTGTCTTTCAAATCTGAGTCTCAAAAAGGTCCTTACCTTGTATTTGTTTTATATGCCTCTTAAGGGTCTTAACCTACAGGTTTACCCTCTGTTCCCTGGTCAGTCACTTGGAGCACAAGTGGACCATTTGTCCTGTGGAATTCCCCACCTTCTGAATTTTCTTGACTGCATCCCTCTGGGTTGTTTAATGTGTTCTTCTATCCCTGTGTTCCCTGTAAACTAGTACTTAATTTAGATTGCTGTCAACTTTTTTTTTAAAGAATAATTTAGAGTCCTCTGACAGTGGTTAAAAAAAAAATCTAGACTTGTGAAAACTTTGGAACTATTTTAAAATGCTCCAAGGCTGATTATTTCAAACATGAGACTTTCATGTATCTCAATAATGCTCAAAAAATGAAGGCATTATTATTTTGATGAGCTAATCTACCAGGCAGTGGATTCCTCCTTGGAGATTTTCACTGTTACTTTCTGAATGCCAGGATAAACCCAGAGGCCAGAGGAGTCCCTAGTAACTTAGTATAGAACTTTGTGGAAGGAAGCCTCTGACAGGCTCTTTTCAGAATTTCAGGGGAGGAAATAAATTCCTGCTTTGCTCAGGGAGGGTTGGGGCATCCACTGCTTTCTGCAGTAGCCAGGGAGGAGACTCACTGTGTGGGTCCCAATGAAAGGATGTGATCAATATTGGAATAAGGAAGATTCAGACAGTACGGATACGATTTGCGTACATTTTACAAAATGATGAATTAGTTGAGTGTGGTATTTAGATGCCCTATAGCTGGCATATCAGTTTGTAACAAAACAGCCATTTCTTCACTCCTCCCCACCAAAAAAAAAAAAAAAAAAAGAGACAGCCATTGCATTTTGGTGGGAAGTGGTCCAGTAGGCTCAGAGGTGGGGGGCTGGAAGAGGAATGTTTCCTCCTCCTGGACGCCTCCACCTTCTGGGCTAAAGCGATTTGCATCTCCCCCACAGACAGTGCTGCCTAGCACTGAAAACTACTTTAATTCATCTTTTTGGAGAAGGAGGTGCTTTGGAAATGTGATCATGAGATAGATAATGGATTGAAGGCGAGCGCGTAAGGGAGCCCAGCATGCTGGTCGCTGGCGAGGCAGGGTGTGTGAAACGTAATTCGGGTAAGATCCAGCCCTCCAGGACAAAAAATGCAAGAGGCATTTAATTGGAACACTTAGCAATCACAAAACCAAGACAGAGGTTAAATTGTTTTGAGCAAGAGAAATTAATACATTAAAGGTTACATTTCCAACTGTGAGGCAGTGAGCTGGGCTCTTCGGTAGTGTCAGAATTACATAAGGCAGGAGAAGTGGCTCTGAAATGATTGCGGAGTCATTAACAAAAGGCAAGGCAGAGTAAGACACTTCCCAGCAGGAGGGTGCAAAGAAGAATAAAGACGTGGAGAGAGCTCATTAAGAATGAATTGCAGACCATAAACATTTGAAACCAGTAAGTGTGGAGTTCTATCTGTTATCTAATGACTCAGAAATTACAAAACTAGCAATGACTTTCAGAAAAGGAGTTGACTTTGCAGGAGGTTGTTTGCCATTACTCACGCAGAAAGGTATTTTATTTTATTATTTTTTTAGTGGGGAAAAAATCTCTCATCTTTGTAAATCCGCACAATTTAAGCAACTTCAGCTGTCCTCTGACAGATTTTTCTTCTGTATAATTACATATTGTCTCAGGTTTACTTACAAGGATATTGAAATGAATGTGCTAGGTGGGGGAGGGGAAGCCACAGAGGGCAGGGAAGAGAAGCTGGGAGAGACAAAAGTCCACACTTTGCCATCTAGCTGCAAATTGACTCATCACTTTGTCTTCAGAAAGATCTAGAAAGCTTCATCGAGAAAGCCTTGCCAGTGAATCCTCCAGAGTGGACCCACGCTTTGCTGTGATTGAGGGAGATTCCATTTGCGTTGTTGTTAATTGCGTGGTGGGCTAGACAAAGAGTCGGGCTAAACGAAATGAGATAATCCATCCTTGGTTTCGTTCTCCCATCCCCCTTGCAAACCCTCCTCTGGCAAGAAAAAGGGACACTCGGAATGGAATAGCTTACGACTCCGTACTCTGGGCAAGTGTGACCTCTTTCATCTTTCAGAACACTGGGTGCTGTACTTCCAAATGCCCTTTACCGTGTGATTCACCCAAGGCAGACATGGTAGCGAAGCATCAAACCACATGACTGGGCATCACACCCAGGTCTCAAAAGAGCCTCTTGGGTTAATAGATGAAGCTCCAGTAATGTGCGGTCCTTCCGGAAAAAGCAGATTTCAGAGCAGCCCTGGGGGGCCCTGGAGGAGAGGACAGAGTTCTCCTAATGGCTTTTTAGAAGCCAACGCTGTGGCCGGGCAGCGTGACGTTCGGCGGGCTCTATTACTCAGAGGGGAGGCGTGTTTATAGAAGCACTGCTTCATCCTTCAAGTGCTCCGCGAGAACAGCACAAGCTGACAAAGCCCGTTTGACCCTTTCTAAATGCCTCCTGCTCTGTGGTTGTTCATCCTTAATGGCATGGCAGGGTGAGGCTGGCGTTCTCATCTTTCCCAAGCAGCCAATTCGAGGAATAGGATTAAAGCAAACCATAAAATATTTGACAAACTATTGTCACTAAGAAAAAGTCACAAGTGCAGGTGTTCATCCCAAGAATATGTTACCAAAGGACATTGAGAAGCCTTCTTGGGGAATCTCCTCATCTATCTTCCAACCCTACAATTCTAAGATGGAACGTTCTCCAGGTACTGGACACGTCACAGATGAGGAAAGGAAACTCCAGTCTGTTCCTACCTGGTGTTGGTGTCTATGGTCAGCGGTGTCCTGTAGAGACAAGGGGTCTTTTCAGTTGACTGGTGGTCCTTCATCCAGTGGGCTTCTAAGTGGGGGCTCAGGTAGTGCACTCAATAGGCTCAGTGATTTACTGGGGTACAAAAAGATTCTATATGCACAATATATACAGATAATATATATATATATATATACATATATATACATATATGTATATATATATATACACATATATATATTTCTTTTTTTTAAAAAACAAAGGGATTTTAAGAGCATCACCACTTGGGTTGATGTTGGTGTCTCCTGTTTTGGGGGTGTTAGGTCAGCAATTGCAATTCTCCCACAGTCTGTGCACAGGTTTAGGACAGGGTGGATCTCTACAGGTCAGCAAATGTGTGAATCGTTGGAGACAGAATGCTCCAGGTCACACGCGGCCTGCTAAGTGGCTTTATGAATCACATTTCTTAGTCTTAATCAAGTCAACCCTCCCAAAATAAGAGAAAAGAAAATGCAGACTGAGGGTCACGTTGACAGTGTAAGAATAAGCCAACAAGAAACCTCCCGCTTTGCCATTTTGGTTCTTTGTAGGAGTGCTGCTTCTGCCATGACCGAGGGCTAGTTGGACAAAAAGTAGGCTGAATGCCAAGATGACCAAACGTGTGATTGAAATACGTATTCACGACCGCTCCTTAAGGATGAAGGCGGTCCTAAGTGCTAACTATGTATGTTGTACCTTCGGGAGGGGTTGTTTTTCAATGATGGTGACAAATACAACCAAATACAGATTATATGTATTAAAAAAGGAACCTGGATTTTGAGCTGCTCTCTAGGTTGCAGCACAGTGGCTTAAATTGGCAGGTCTCAAACTTTTTGGTCCTAAGACCCCTTTATACTCTTAAAATTTATTGGCAAACTCGAGCTTTTCTTTAGGTGGGATATATCTATTGGTATTTACCATCTTACAAATAAAAACTGAGAAAATTAGAAATATTTCTTTACTAATGCACTTAAATACAACATCAATAAACACAGGCTGTTTATTTTATGTTAACATGAATAAAATATTTTTTATAAACTAGCTATATTTTCCAATACAAAAAAATTGTGAGAAGAATCGCATTGTTTACATAATAACATATCTCGATTTTCTTACCTGCTTCTGCATTTAATCTATTGTGACATGTTGCTTTTGTTGAAACACGTGAAGAAAATCCATCTGTGTGCAACCGTGTAGTTCAAAAAGGGAAACATTTTAATAGCCTTTTCAGATAACTGTAGATATTCTTTAATACTACACCAAAACTCGACAAGTGGATGTTTCTTAAAAGTTAATAGTAATTTGGAATCTGAAAGCATATCGATGAATTTTATACTAACGTTAAAAACCATTGGTCTCTCTAGCAGTTAAAATAAAATTTCTATCCATGCATAATTTTGTAAGGTTTTGCATTGGTTTGAAAATACTGGTCTGCTGAGCTATGAGCATCTTGACATATTTCACTATATATTATCAAAATATCTTTGTTAATATCACCCATCTCATCAGTAAAATCTTTTTTAAGTTTTAGGAAGCTGTCAAAGCTCATGGTGATAAAGGTTTTCAAAATTCTAATTTTCACTCGAAAGACCGAATTTTATCCTTGCCAACAAATACTGTTAGTTTTTTCCCTGTAGTAACAGGCTCACTTTGTTTCTGAAAAAAATATCTGCCAGCCATCCGAGTGTGAGTAACCAGAGTTTGTCTCTCTGATACTCTTTTGGGGGCAAATGGTGTTCAGTGGGAAGAAGTCGCTCATCCAGCTCCCCGCTCCAGCAGCCCCCAGACACTTTTCTGGAGATCAGCACCCTCCTCTGACGTGCGGCTCACGTGCTTGGTGTGCGATTTCCATTTCATCACGCAGAACAGTGAGAAGAAACGTATTTGAGGATCTAGATTTAATAAAATAGTAATTCGTACCACTTCACCAAGGAAGTGAAACTGGCTTTTGTTGGTAAGGTGGGTGTGTGGTGAAAAATATAATGTGAAAATTACAGTGACTACTGGCATGTGGTGTGTGTTGTGTAAATTGTGTGTGGAGGTCCACGGTTTTGTTCACCATTAATCTTACCCCATCAAAGCAAACGGCAACACACTGAAAAAGACAAGGAACATCAGGAATTAAGATGAAGGTAGTTTTGACCTTGTGGGTGAAATGAACAGGTCCTGGGGACCCCAAGTGACAATAAGCCAGACTTTGATGAACACTGGTTTAAAGCAAGATTTTCAAAATTAATGAGGTGTATTCAATCACATTGCTTAATGTTAAAAAAAAGAAAAAGTCAATCAATTAATTAAAAACCTGAGCCATAATAAATAAAATAATTTAAAATATTATTTATGTAACTTACTATTTTCTGTAGATCACAATAGATATAATCAGTATGGGGGCACATGTCTGTAATTTAAAAATAAATAATTAAAGTTGTATTGGGTCTGTGTGCACAAACTTTTAAAGGTACATGATTTTTCCTGGTAAAAGTTTAGATGCAAATAACTTGGAGCTCTCAGCTTTGAGCCAAGAGAGTCTGTGTTTGTTGCTTCTGGAAGGAGCCCCTAGGAACATCCTGACTCTTAGTCTTATATGAAGGGAGGATTTGGGATCGTGATGACTCTTAGTCTTATATGAAGGGAGGATTTGGGATCGTGATGGGGGTGGGATTAGGGAAGGCGACTTGGAGGGCGGCATCAGACTGGGGAACAGAGCACCTGACTGCAGCTTCTGACCATGTCCCTCAGGCTGGAAACCTGGGCGCCTCCCCACCTCCCTCCCTCCACGTCAGTCATTTCCAAGGTCCTGGAGCCACCCCCTCCCCCAGTCTTCCCACCCCTCCGTCTCCTCCACCCTGGGTCCAGCCCTCTCCCAGCTGCCCGCCTGCTTTCCCACAGTAGCACATCCTTGTCCTTCTCTAAGCCACCAGTGCAGACTTCCCAACACTGGACTTTCCTTTCTCCTTTAAGAGTCTTTGGTGTTTCTGTGACCTTCAGAGTGGCTCCAGTTACCCACTCAGCACTCACACCCGTGACTTGGCTGCCGCCTTCCTCCCAGGCCCTTTCTCTCGCTGCCCCTGCTGTCCCCCGCTGGGGACTGTTTTGCACATGTCCCCTCGTCTAGGGGTGCTCTCCCCACCCGACCCTATCTTCCTGCTTCCATCCCTTCCCCTTGCTCCCCAAATACTCCCCAATCTCTGCCCTGGATTAATAAGCCCGGTCCTTTAAGAATCTGGCCAAGTTTCATCTCCTCTTAGAAGATCGCACCTAATTTCGGGTTCAAACCCTAGTTCCGTCACTTCAGACCTCCCAGACCTTCACCACATTTTTACCCTCTTGGAGTCTCTGAGCTTCAGTTTCTTCGTCCGTGAAAAGTCCATCTCCTTGCTTACTGTGGGCATGACGTGGGGCCAGGATATGCAGTGTCTGGTCCAGCAGCAGACCCGCAAGCTCGGGAGCTGGACTGTGTTGAGTGCCGGTGTCTCTCCCGCCAGCCTGTGTGTCCTGTCTGTCCCTCAGCACCGCGCTGCAGACGGGTGCTGCCGCTCCACTGCAGAGCTTCTCTTGACATCGGCGCGGCTCCTTGTTGGTCCTCGGGTCTCCGGACTATGTCATTACACTAGAAGACTGCGAGCACCCAGGGAATGCTTGTGAAATAACTGACAAAATGAAATCATAAATGAGAGTGAGAAAACATCGCCTGCTCTGTCCAGTAGGACCGCCACTACCCATGTGCGGCTTTTTAAAATTTCAATTTCAGTAATGTAAGTTCAACCAAATGCAAAATCAGCCCCTCAGTCCCACTGGCCACACTTGGCTGATGGCTGCCACGTGGGACGGCGCAGATCAGAGACCGCTTCCGCGACCGCAGGACATTCTCCTGGGCAGTGCGGCAGTACTGCACTGTGCTAGCTGAGGCTGTGGATTTTACCTCTCTCACTGTAAAATAAAAGACTTCCATGCAAATGCCTTGATATGGAAAATTAATTAATTTTTAATTAATTTTATTAATTAATATTAACAAGACTTAACAACTCTAATAGGCAGAAAACCACTCAGCAGTGCCACTGGCAGAGCGCGTGTGGGACGTCATTGAGGTGAGAGGAGGGGGGTTGCCGTGGGACCGGGATGAGGGTCGTCCGCGACCAGCCGAGGCGGGGAGGCGGCCCTGCGTCTCTGAGTGCTGCCATCCTGGAGACGGGGCTGCCTGGTAGCTTGACGTGAAGTCAGAACAAGAACCGTTTTCCTGTGTCTGCTGCTGCCGCTGGGTGTAGCCACAGCCAGAACGGGCATTTGGCGGCCTTTGCGGGAAAGTATTTGATTGTAGTTTGTGGGGCTGCCGCCGCTGATGGGGTGGCTTTTCCTTGGAAGCGGCACAATGTTTCCTTTTCAATTGGGCCGCCTCGCCTCTCTGTGTGCATCGGCCCACCTCTGCCAGAGCGTCCACGGCTGTCATGAAGACCTCGCTGGTCAGAACCTGTGTTTAGGTTTAAACAGAGCAATAAGCTACTGCCTGGAAAGTTCGCCCGGGAGCTAGTGATGAAGGCCAGGGTTCACAGGTGGATGGTTCACGGGAGGGAGACATGGCTTCCAAGGCCTCTCCCTCGGTCTAGAACTTCCTCCTGCGCCCATGCCAGACACTGAAAGTCTGGCCAAAATGCGCGCTGGCTTTCTGGTTCCGTTTCCCAGTTCCTTGGATCAGAGGGCACTGTCTGGCTGCATCCTGCCAAAGCAGCAGAAGTCAGGGACAGCTTTCAAGCTTCCCGTGCCAGCAGAGCCTTGGTGGCAAGGAGGGCTTCCCGGGATCAGAATTCGCCGTGACCCAGGTCTCCAGGATGATTAATAGCCTGCAGCACGGCGCCTGGGGCGGCGCGACTCACACGGTCCCGGGCAGGGTTCTCGGGCGGGGAAGGTGTCTCCGGGTCGGTGGCGCATCTCGGCACCAGCTCTGGACCAGAGGACGTCGGGGCCTGGAGGGACGTTAGGGGCCGTTTACTCAAGCGTCTGCTTTTGTCGGTGATGAAAGAGCCCTGGCTAAGTGGGGGGCCCCCCAAGGGGACAGAACCCAGTTCTCGTGACCTCTGGCCTCACGTTCTCAACACTTGCTGCCTTCACGTTAAAGCCGATGCTTCCGTGTTGATTGTTCATTTGTTAAGAAATCATGTGCCCCCAGGTGAACTATAAGCTTCATGAGGAGAGAGACCTTTTCCTAGGTTTTTGTTTTTAGTCTTCTAGAGAAATTTAAAGCTAGGGAAGACAAAGCGAACCCATACAAGCGGTAAAAAGTAATTGTGCACTAAGCTGTGTGCCACGTGGAACGGACATTCAGAGGAGGGAGATGCCGGCAAGATCTCAAATAATTGAGAAGTCTTCATAGAACTGGAGTTTCCTCTGAACGAGGAGAAGGAAAGAGTTCTGGGTCCTGGGTGAGGAGGCGCCCGCACCGAGGCTCGGGGAGGGGTGGGGATGGGCTTGCTTGGTTGCAACAAGGAAGCAGCTGGGGAAATGGTGGGAGGTGAGTTTGGAAGGAGGGGCTGGGCCAGGTTCTTAAATGCCATGCAAGCCGGCTGAGGCGTCCGTGACGTTTCAGTGGCTTCTCGGGAACGCTGGAGCCTGGTGGCCTCTTGCAAGGAAGACCGGACACGGAGAAGGGGATGGGGAGCAGGTCAGAGTGTTATGTGCAGAGCCTTCCTCCATAACGAGAGTGGCCGAGAAAGTGGAGCTTGTAGTCGACAGCTCTGGGTCCAAATTCCAGCTCCATCGCTTCCCGGTGTGGGGACCTTGCACAAGGCACCTTTTCCCAACTGACCTTGGTTTACTCCTCTGTAAAATGGGGATGGTATAATTTGCGTCCAAGGACTGATGAAGGACTAGGTGTAATTAAGTACATGAACTGCTTATATGGTACCAAAGGACCCTAATAAGGGGGATGTGCAGCTCAGCCCTCCCTGGGGCGAAGGGTGTGAGTCCAGGGAGGGAGATCGCCTGGCCGTTGTCTCTGCCTTGGTGATGGGTCCCCAGATGGTGCAGAGAGGAGGGGCTGCAATGCAGGTGGCCTTTTAGAGGAACAGAGGCACTTCCCATGGCCATGTCCCCATGCTCTGTCAGGCTAGGGCAGGATAAATGGGACAAGTACATGAACAGAGTTACACTGGGGACAAAGCGTTGGTGACACCTGCCCCTGTTATTTCCTGGGTGCTGGAGAATGGTGCTCATGGGTGAGAGTGTGTGAGCGCGAGCGGGTGTGAGTGGCTGTGAGCGTGGCTGTGAGCATGCACTTGGGTGTTTGGTGCAAGGAAGTGGGAAGGGGGCACAGTCATCGGAGGAACTTACAAAGCCTCACCCGGGTGTCGACTCCTCCTCCCACACCAGCAGACTCTCTGAGGGGGGCGTACCCCCGCACCTCAAGTTCAGGCTGGAAGGAAAACGGCTTGACCAGTGAGGGAAACTGTCCCCCACCTTCTCCCCGCCTGTGGTGTCCATACACCCGGGGTCCAGCCAAGGGAGCAGACTCGCCAGCCAAGGTTCAGTGACTCCCAGCCACCAGGATTTGTCCAGGACAGCGCAAAACACCTCAGAATAACAGCACACCAGCACACAGTCCTGGCACAGAGAGGGGAAAAAAAATCATGAAAGAAACCACTCCTAACACCTGCGTGCAACAGACGGACCAAAATTAAGGAAGGGGAAACTCTGAGCGGGGGAGACCAGAAGAGGACGGCAGAGGTGCAGGGGAATGGAGAGTCAGGTTTCGTCTGCTGCCAGTGAAGGAAGCACCAGAGGATGCTCGCCCCGGGTGGGGTCGGGGGTCATGCTCCCCGGGGCCCCACCAGCGCTTGGCCATCTGGGTATCCTCAGAGGCACGGGCTGCTGGCAGCCGGGGGGGTGTTTGAACAGCGAGGTAGATAAGGACCATGATTACCAATTCTCTGTGGACCAAATGAAACCCCTCCTGCGCAGGTGTATGACTACGCCCTACGTTTATTTACCACCACCAAGTCCTGTATGTCTGCCAAGTACAAGCACACACTGCAGACACAGTGCCCTAGTGAGACGGAGAACACAGGAGAAAACAGGCAAACTCCAGCAGCTGCATCCACAGCAACACAGGGAAAGGGCAAATCTACCCTTTATTTAGAATCTAAAGGCATCTTTTTCTTGGGAGCTCTCGGCTCTTTTCTGGCCATTCGGAAGAAAAGACAAGAAACACTTTGGGATTTTGAAGGAAAATTTCACAACCAGTATGCCTTGACTTTTCTTTTCCTTCAACCCAGACATCCTTCACTGGAGCCCTTTATCTGGCGCTTTGTATACATATTTTTAATCCTATACAAAAATGATAGGATGTCAGGAGGGATCTGTAATAACACCATTTTTTTTTATTTCACTTCAAAGACCTGGCAATTTCTGATCCATGTGACTTTCACTCTCCTTCAGGGTCAAACAGCATCTTGCAGCCTTCATAAAATGATTAAATATTTTAAACAGCCCCTGCGTGTCCCTCCACCGCCCCTGGAGAGTGATCCTGCCATCGGTTTTGTCAAAGCCGGTTTTCATCCGCATTTGTCTTTCCTGCTTGCATTTACGAGTTATCAATCGCCGCGTCAAAATGCAAAATAACGGATGTTCTTTGGGCGGCACTGGATGGTCTATCTGGGGCTTTTAATCAATGCTGATTTTTATTTTCCATACCCACACATAAATCTTTACCATTCCGGGCCACATATAATGCGTTTGTACAAAACGCAGTGACAGAGCAGTAGTTATATTATCAAACATTATACCTCGGGGCTAGCGGAGTACGGAGAGCTTTCAGGAGGGAAGGCTGGGAATTACCAGGCGGGAGGTGGGAGCGCTGCGGCCGAGGGAAGGGATTGGTTGTTGCCGTTTACAAACCAACATCCTGCCGGCTAATCCTCCTCCCTTAAATACAGTCCAAATTCTCTCCCTGATCCTCTGCAACTCAGTCATTGTTTTTTAAAAGGCAAAGTTTGCATAATCTACACAAATAATAAGGAGCTGTGTTTTCTGTTTCTTCAACTTTTCCCCGGGGGCATGAATTCAAACGGCAGGATGGAACTTTTGCAGGACTAGCTTCTTTTTTAAGTGATAACCGGAACTTTCCGTCTTATGTTTCACCACACCCTCCCCCCCACCTCCAGTTGATCTCAGAGAATCTGCTTTGCCTTTAAAAGGGCATTCGCCTAGTTGAACGGTAATCCTTACAGGAATCATTCGAGTAAGACATTGCTGCCCAGAGGAATCCGAGTGTGCGCAGGCACCCAACCAAAGCGGTGGGAAGCTGCTCAGATATCTTTAAAAATGAACCAAGAAGGTATAAGCAAGTTCAGGGTGGGATGCAGCCCAGGTGTTTAGCCAGCAGGTCCAGGAACCCATAGGCGCTCACGAGCTGTCTCAAAAGATGCAAACGCTCACGATGGTCTCCAAGTAGTCCCCTTGCCACCTGCTTGCTTCTGCACGGACTTGCTGTAAGCTCATTGGCCTCTGCTCCCACCCTGGGCCCCTCCTTCATCTCAGGACACGGGAAGTCCATCGGTTAACCCTCAGCAGCTGAGCCAGTGACGGGGCGAGGTTTACAGTGGAAAGGACTCCGGCTTAATTCATCCTCTGGAATTTGCAGCAGAAATCCAGAACTGAAACGCTTGCTGCTACCACAAACTTATTTTTCGAAAGCTTGGCAGGGGTAAAGATGTCTCCCAGCGTTTGAAATAGGAAATCAAACATGAAAGCAAACAAATCTTGTTGAGGGATGACCAGTCGTCCAGACAAAGATGCGATGGATGGGTCCTGAAAACGCAGGCTCGCCGAAACCAGGGTGTCAGCGGAAAGGCAGCTCCAAAAGGCAGCTCACGAATGGCTGATCCAGAAAAGCGTGGTGCGATGAGAGCGGCTTTCTCTACTGGGTTTCGGCAGGCAATATGTTCTGTATTGAATTCAAGCTTTCACAGCTTAACAAAATCAGTGAGTAGCCAGCCTCGTTTGGCAACTTGTGTCTTCAATAAGCAGCGTGTGATAACTTCAACATTTGTTTATCTGAGTGTGGAGAGACTCGCTCACCAAGCAGGAAGTCCTTGCCATGTATTCAATTTCAAAGGAGTCTGGAGCAAAGTGCGCAGTCAGTAAGCAAGGCTGGGGCTCCTGCAGGTGCTCGAGAAGACCTAAGCGCGCTTAGAACATGCCTTTGTTCTGTGCCGGGAAACCATCCAGACCACGTCTGACTCCTCTTTCCGCGCGAGGCCTTCGAAGGTTGGAGAAGTGACTGTCCCAGACCCCAGGCCTCTCCCCTGAGCATCTCTCAGGTCCTGCGGCCTTGGTTTGTTCTTGCATCTCTCATCATCCTTTCCCCTTGCCCTCTCCTCGGTACACTCTGGCGTTGTCCCCATCCCTGAAAGCCACCTGCATTGACCACAGCCACCACAGGCAGTTGAGTCAGGTCACAATCCTTTAATCTCATTACTGCTCCTGAATTCCAAGAGGAATGTATTCATTTACCCCACAAATACTTGTACGGCACCGCCCATGTGTCAGGTGCGGTCCCGATGCTGTGACAACCGCGCCGTCCCACGCGGGTGGAGTGCTTCTGCCTGGCTGGTGCTTCTTGGTAGCGGGTCTGCTTTATCAGACCCCGGTCTTCAGGGACAGCAGTGCAGCTGGCACCAGGCAGGGCCGCAAAATGGTCTTAAAAAATACTTCCCTGGCGGGTTTCCTTGGGTTGTCTTAGGGCTGAAATCGTTTTGCCGCTGTTGATTGGACTATTTTGGTTTCTAGATGTTCAGAGAGGACGCCTGTTCCTCAGCCATGCGATGCAGGTGAGGCTGGGGTCTCCGAGGGAGCAGAGGGGCGGGAGGTGCCCACGGGGATGCTGTGAACCACAGGGCAGAAAACACAAGTCTGTTTTCCGGGGGTTAGGGCGCGGAGAGGTCCGAAGCCATCCTGCAGAAGGGCACGGCCCAAGGACGTGAGGCGACCGAATCCTGAGTGGCAGAGATGTTGAATTTGCTGGACAATGTACTATTTGTTCATCTTTCCAATTTCTTCACTGAGTTAGTATTTGAATATGACTTGATTCCAAGGTCAATACTGATGGTCTTTCAATGAACACCAGAAAGATTTTGAAATGGACCCGTATCTACTGCAGTGGTTTCTAGTCAGTGGTAACTTTGTCCTTCCCCCAGGGAACATTCGGCAGTGTCTGGAGATGTTCTGGGGGAGGGGGCTGTCTCACTGGCATCGAGTGGGTAGAGTCCAGGAAGAGTGTTAAACACCCTACAAAGCACAGGACAGGCCCCACGACAGAAAGTCACCCGGCCCCGAATGTCAACAGTGCCAAGGCGGAGAAACCTTGATTAATACACAGCAAACCCTCCCCAGTGCATATTTGCATGGAAGGAAAAACAGGAAGAAGAAAGAAAGAAAAATGAAGCTGTTTGTAATACAAATTTATATATTCCAGCCAGTGTAAGATAAGAGAAGACAATATGTTTCGCTTTTCTGCTTGATAAGAATTGATAAATGTTTATTAATATGGTATTTTTAAGCCTGAATTTTTTTTTTGTTACTGAAGTACACTCTCTAGAAACACTGTTTCTATAAAGACCCGAGGTATGGCTATAGATCCAGTTATGACATGTTTAAACATCTAAATGGCATTTATGCGGAGACAACTAGCTTTGGAAAAAGCAATGTTTTTCAAATTTATTTTAAATTTTGGATGAATTACAGCAAATGCAGTTAAATTTAATTTCTGGATTCATGAGAAACCACACATGACGGCTGTTTTGCCTTGTCATAACAGCATGTGTGTCAATATTTCTGGGTGAAATCAAAGACAAATTCCAAATGACAATTTTGCAAATCGTTCCAAAACGGAGTGCACTAAGATCTTTGGCAAAGGGTCTGTGCTACCTCAGTCTGTAGCTTTGGGGTAAGTCTTTGTTCTGTGTAAGATGCATGTGTATCTTGCCTTGAGGTAAATAGCCTGGAAAACAGGGTGGGGTCTTCAGTCAACAGACCTTCATCTGATTCAAGTTCCCTCTCTGTCGACTGGTGTGAACTCGACCAAGTCATTGTCACCCGTCTGCCCCTCTGTTTCCTCCTTTGTAAAATCAGGATAGTCATGGATGCACTTATTTCATGGGGTGTCGTGGGGATTGCTGGGAATCCAGGACCCAGAGTAAGCATTCGGTGCCCGTTTTGCCCTTATTAATACTATTTCCGTTGTCGCTAGAACGAAATTCTACTGTGCATATTTCGAATGTGTTCGTCTCCTTGGTTGCTGTGACAAATACTGCAAACTGGGTAGCAATAGAGATTTAACTTCTCATAGTCCAGAGGCTGGAAGTCCTGAATCAAGCGCTGGCAGGACCACGCTCTGTCCGAAGTCTCCAGGAAAGGCTCTGTTCCGGGCTGTTCTCGGAGCTTCTGGTGCTGCTGGCTTTCCTGGGCTTGTAGGTGGTCCCTCTGACCTGTGTCTGCGTTGTCACGTGGCGTTCTCCTCTGTGTCTGTGTCTTTTCTCTTCTTCTCATAAGGACAGCAGCCATGTGGATTTGGATTCGGACCTCCTCAAATGGGGTGGGACCTCGTCTCAGCTTGACCCCACCTGCAAAGCCCCTGTGACCAAAAGTAAGGCCACATTCCCAGGTGTCGGGATTTAGGACGTGGACATATCTGTTTGGGGCCACGGTGCAACCCAGACACCAAGTGTCTACAGGAGTCTGGATAAGCTTGCTTTATTGAGCTTAAACTGAAACTGGTCAAGGTGTCATAGCACGCAGGCTACCTGCAGGCTTGGAGAAGCGTGAATGACGGCCAGGAGTGTGGGGACATCGCAGACACTGCCAGGGAATGCAGGGTGGGGCTTCGCGGGCTGCTCACACGAGCAGCGAGATTGTATAGAAAGATGAGCTCGGGACCTGGAGCACAGTGTCCGCTTGCAGCGTGCTCCTGTGAAGTTTTCATGAAGCAGTTACGAAGGTCATGTGTTGATGTATGTGTCACGTGCAGTGAGCCGCAGGAAGAGCCTTAATTCTTGGAGCCTGGGTGATGTGCTTGGGAAGGAAATGCTTTCCCATTTCATGGCTAGCAGCATTCCCAGGAAGAAGTTTAATCTGGTGTTGGCTGTTGCCTCAGATTTGAAGAATTTTGCTTTCTTGGGTTAATGAAAGTTGTAACTTAAACCTTATCTAAGAGGTTTTTGTGATCGGTTGAATTGCGTCTGCCTGAAATTCGTATATTGAAGTCCCCATCCCTAGTTCTGCCGGATGTGACCTTATTTGCAGACAGAGACTTTGCAGAGGGACTCAAATTAAAATGAGGCCATGTGGGTGGCCCTAATCCAGTAGGACTGGTGTCCTTGTAAGGAGGGCAGATTTGGGCACAGATGCACACGGGGAGAGCCCCATCTAAATATGAAGGCAGAGATCAGGGTGATGCTTCTACCAAGGGAGGCCGGAGATGGCCAGACCCCGCAGTGGCCCTTGCAGACCAAAGAGGAGGGGCCGTCCCCCTGCACTCCTGCCCTCAGTGTCGTCCCAGCAGTGCTAGGAGGCGCCCACCGCTCCTCCTGGAGCTGTCTGGGGGGCAGGCACTGTCTTGCTGAGCGGATGTACTTCACACAGTGGGGCTTTGTCTTCTCTGAGATGAATCTGGAAGAGACCATGGAGAGATGTTGGCAGCCAAGAAAGAAGCTGCCTCTCGGATAACAACTCTGCCCTGCGTGTGAGGATGGTTTTAGCTTCAAGACAGAACTTTAGAAACAATAGGGAAATGCCCTGTCCTGTTTCCAGAGGGACGCTCTTGCACAGACATGGTTCTTTACCCCGGACGCCTTTGTCACCAAAAATGATGCCAAGATTGATCCTAGCTGCAGTGTGTAAATATGGTTATCAGCCCACGTGGGATCAGGACCGCTTTTTCCTTCCAGCTGACACTCTCGTCCGACTGTGACCCTTTTGTAGAAGCAGGTTAAAGGTTAATTTGGCTTAATATAAAATAAACCACACAGACAAGGATTTATTAAAGTATCAGCCAGCGGGAGAGCCGTTCTGGACACTCACCATCTCCTGAGACGCAGGATGTGTGGTCTCACTGCTCCTCCCCTGCCCCGTCCCCGCCCCTCACTTCTCCCAGGCTCCCTCCTTGTGTGAAGGTCTAACTTGAGACTCAGACTCAGAACCAGGGCACTTCTGTGGGGACCAGCATTTCCTGTCCCGCTGACAAGTCTGGGGGCACCTGGTATTTTCACAGGAGGTTCTCGTTGGAACCATTTTGGGGTGGTTCACCCTGGGTGTGTCTGTTTTGCACCAAGTCCTCATGTGAGTCTCTGTCCAGTGTTGCTCAGGAGTGTCAAACACCAGTTTTCCATTTAATAATTTCTCTGGCAAAACAATGACATCACTTACTGTCATTTGACCCTTCACTAAACTGGACTCCCATTCCTTATGGTCCATCCCAGGAGATGCTAAAATGCAAAAAACAGCAAGCAATAGCAAAGTAGGAAGTACTGGGGCAGTAGCAGGCAGAACGGTGTTCCTAGCCCCAGGCAGAGGGCTGGCGGAGTTACAGCTCCCACACATTCACGGCTGCAGACGTCTGTTTGCAGACACACAGCCCAAGGCAGTGCCCTGAACTAAACCTCCCTGTGAGGTCAAGTTTAGTCTAAAGTTAACGACATGATGTGGGTTCCGTGGACATATTGTTGGGAAACCAACTGGCTTATCCCCTCGGAAACGCCTCAAACCCTGTCATCTCTAAGGCTCCAGATGGCGGGAAGCCACGCTGTGCTCTTTCCACCTTGCTTCTTTGCTTGTCGGTTTTTCTAGGTCTTGTTGCTGCGAACATCTTCCCTCCGTTCCCCCGCCCACACCTGGGGAGCCTCAGCCGCCGTCGATCGAGGCTCCCTTCTCTCTGCATCTTCTCGGCGGCAGCGGGTCTATGCACAGCCAGCACCGTGGTCCCCAAGAACGCTCTCCTCATCAGGCTAAGAGCCCGCGGGAGCTCTGAGCCATCTTTTCCAGCCCACTTCCGTCCTTCTCTGACCTGGCTTTTCCCTGGACCCAACGAGTTCCGCCCTGTCCGGCTGCATTGCGTCCTCTCTGTCCCCTGTGCGGGTCTTGCTGGCTCCAGCGGCGGCATCTCTGAAAGAAGGAGTGACCTCGCCCGGATTCCCCTGCTGCTTCCTCTTCCCAGTTCGCTGCCCCACTTCAAGCTAAGATGCCCAGTTTCCAGCAAGCCCATGTGTGTTCCCTGCACGACACACTTGCCCCGCCTCGACTCCCAGAATTGCACGGTGGTGCATTACGTGCGTCCAGGTGGGGTCTGACCATGGCGTGCCTGGCAAAGTCCAAGATAAGACACTCAGTACTTCTTCTGAACATATTGGAAATAACCGCCAAACTAGGTCCCTGAGCAGAGTGCTCGGAAGCCCACTCTCGGGGGTCCGACAGACGTGAGTTCCAGTTCTGGGTCTGCTGTTTCCTGCCTGCTTTTCACAAGCCTCTCCAGGCCAGACCCTCGCTCTGCAGCTCACTGTCTGTTCCTGTTTTGGATTCCACTTCTCCCCTGCCTTCCACTCTCGAGCTGGGAAGTCGCTGCGGAGGCGGAATTTCAAATATGCTTCAAAAGGGGCAGAGACAGAGAGGTAGTGTCTGTTCACTCTCAAGGGAGGACTTGCGTTTAGAGGCCTCACTGAAAGCAGGGGCCAGCGAGCTTGTCCTGTGAAGGGCCAGAGAGTAACTCTTTTCGGATCCCCGGGGCCGCGTGGTCTCGGTCGCGTCTCTCAGCGTGGCCGCAGCCGCTGGCGCCGTGTGAGCAGGCGGGGGGCTGTGTTCCGATAAAACTTTACTTACAGGATCAGGCAGCGCCGTGAGCTTGACTTGCAGCCCAGGATGGAGACCCGGAGTCACAGGCTTAGAGGGAAGGAGGGACCTGTAAGTGCGTGTGTCTGCGGTGGGTGTGGAGGAGGTGCCTTGGCGGGTGGGGAGTGAGCACAGAGAGGGTGATGGGAGATCTGCGGACGTACTTCACGCTGAGATGAGGGGGTGGTCAGATCACGGCCGGGGCAAACGCGTCTGCATCTTCTCCTTCGAGACCGTGCAGTCTGTTGTTCTAGATTGTTTTGGGGAAGAAGAGAAAACCTCTGTGTGGTTAGTCGTGGCAGCACGTGCTGCTCGTGAGGAGGACCCGGCTACCCATTAATGCAAGGAGAAGCACGGCCTAGGAGGTGGGTAACTTGTCCACGGCACTGTCCCAGTGGTTTTATTTTTTCCCTAAAACTCAGACCCGTGGTGGGCTCATTTTGAATTCTTCGCAGCCCCGCGCCCTGGTCTCAGCTCGCCCTGGTGACTCGTCACTGCTGTGGGGGCTGGATTCGCTTGTCTCCCCCGCCCACGTGGTCTGATGCGGGGCCTGCTGTCCCATCCCTGCCTGCCCGCCTGCCCCGCTGGGCCCCGTGTGTCTCCAGGCTGCGTTTCCTGGGCTCAGTTTCGTTGAGGGGAGGCGGCCTGGGAGGCAGGAGGGCAGGAGGACGGGAGAGAGAGGCCTGGGTGTTTCTCCCCGTCTCTGCCTGGGAGCTGGGTCCCCTCTGTGATTCCAGCTCCAGAGGATGACTCCACCCCGGGCTCGGGAAACACCAGTCTCTTCCTTGTCCCTCCAGCCTCCTCGGTGGTCACTTTCTGCTCTTGCAAATTTCCCGCCTGCCTCAGCGTCCCCTGTTTTGCTTTTATGTAATTCTACTGCTTGCTGCCCAGCCCCCTCCGCTCTAGCCCTGGTTGGACCCTGCCTGATACGGGGGCTGTTATCTGGAGGCCTACTTGTTTGTAAATAGATCACCTCTTTCAGGTAACATTTGCATTTTAGCTCAAAACCTTGCCTCAGAGGAGTGGATTTAACAAGCCCGTGTCTGGTCCGTTTTCGGATAAACCTGTAGAGAAGACGAGTTCCGCTGGAAGCTTCCGCCCTGGTCCGTGGGTGTCTGGCTGTCGCCCCCAACCACACTGACCTTCCGCAGTATCACAGGGCTGCAGCCCTGGGCACCTGCTGTTAACTGGCAGTGGTCTTTAGAGTCAATTAAAATATAAGAACACCCTGACTTCTTGCTGAGAAATAAAAATTTAAGGCTCTTGTTAAAAAAATGCACTACAGAAACAACCGGGTTCCGAGAATTACTTATTCTGCCCCAGATTACTCTCTGCTTTTACTTCTTGTGCTCAGGGAGGGAGGAGTTCCTTGGTTGTCACTGGCACCATAAAACGGCATCTAAGTCTCCTTTCTCTGGTTTTACGTTTTTAATTTCTGTGAATTGAAAAAGCAAATCCCAGCAGAAGAAAAACGTGATTGAAAACTTCTCGGCTCTGCGAGAAGGGGCCTCATTCAAGCCCCACTGTAACTCCTTCTGACTTGGAGTGCAGGGGGAGCAGAGATGTCATGGAACTATGGCTGTCCCCCTGGGACGGCTGTCCCCCTGGGACAGCTGTCCTTCTCGCCTTCAGAGCTGGCTTTGGCCGGAGTGGCCCAGACAGCGCACGGAGTGCTGGCCAACCCCACCGTCCTGATGCGATCCGCACGCTGGTGTGCAGCCAACAGGACTCGGAGGCGCTGGGGCCGTCGTGCTCTGTTCTGGAGGCCCCTCTGCCGTGTGTCCCACGTCCCTGCCCGTGCCCTGTGCACATGTGCTCGAGTGTCCGTGGGAACTGTGTGCAGACGCGTGTGTGTGCTCACTCCACACTGGGTAGAGGGGACGTCACTCTCCGCTTGCTGCTGTTGGCAGACAGAACAGAGCCCTGAAGACCGGCTAGACTTCGAGAGTCTTGGTGTCTGCAGAGCTCGGCGCTGGGCAGAGTAAGAGAAAGAGCAGGCGGGCTGCTGCGGGAGGGGCTGGGTTTTTTTTTCTTGAGAAAGTGAATAATGTCACCGTTGATTTAATTAGCAAATTCTAGATGTGCTGACAAAGGAGATTTCCTTGGGAGATGCGCTGGCTTGTGTCAATGCTCTAAATGAACAGGCAGAGTCGAGTTCCTGGCAATAACAGATGAACACCACCAGTCGCCAAACCTCAAACAGCGCGTAAATCCATTTGCTGGGAATTAACCACTGGCTTCAAAATTAGGGGTTACTTGACAGGGTTTGGGTGATTAGGTTGTCAGGGACCTGCACTTCTAGCTGGGGTTTATCTATCGCTGATATGAGTGCATCTCTTCCTGGGGTGCAGACTGACTCTGCTCACCAGCCCGCCGGCCGAGCTCAGGGAGGGTGAGGTCTGACAGCCTTCTTAGGGGACAAAGGCGGGGTCGGGGGGCGCCCACCTGTCAAAGGGAAGATGTGCTCCTGCAGCTCTTTGTGACGCCTCCGACGGTAGGGGAGGACGTGAAGGCGGGGTGTGCTCCACACACCTCCACACATCACGTGGCCCTTCGAAAGCGCACAGAGCCCAACAATGTGGTAAGTGAGATGCCCGAACGTGTACAGTTGCCCAGAGAAATTAATGAAAAGCAGGGAGGACTCTGGGTCATTCAGCTCCGGGAGTTGCATGCACTGTGGGGCAAGGTTCAAGGCCTCCTGACCTCCCGGGGCAGGCGGAAGGAGCAGTGACGGTCCAGTCCTCAGGCCAGGCTGGGTGCCCGTTGGGGAAGGTGAGTGGCTTTGGGTCAGAGTTCTTATCTGACATGTCGCATTGGTCACCCAGCCCTCCAGAGTCCGTTATCCAAAGTTTCCTGGCCACGTAGAAACGTGCACTCACCTGACAGCTCCCGGGCCTGTAAGAGCAACACAGGTGTCCGTGGAGGCTGTCATCATCCCTGCCTCTGGTCCAGCTGGGCCCAGACGCGGACCCAGGTCACATCACACAGCAGGGAACCTCGGGCCTCTGGTCGCCGGCACCGCTGACGCGCCTGACTCGTCAGCACATCTTCCCTTCCTTCCCGACTCCGGCTCCCTCTTCCTGTTTGGGATTTGGAAGGTCGGCGTGGTCTTTACACCCGAGTCAGTTTGCCCTCCTCTGACAGGGGCTGCCTCCTCTTCATTTAACTGACCTTCAGCGCCTCCAAATCACAGAGCTCCAAGCGCTTCAAAAACCCCCACTCAACTCCTGGATGCCCAGCCTAAGAGCCTTAAAGTCCGCTTAAATGGATGCGTTCGCTCCATCAGGACGTAGAGCAGAACGTTCCTCTCTCAGTCACTGGAAACCTCACTGGCTGTAACTGAAGCCACCTCGGCATTTGCTTTCTGGTAACAGTTCTCATGCTAATGGTGCCTCGTTCTCACGTCTCTTCCTGTTCATCCTCAGCCCATTAATTAGTCAGTAAAGCCCTCTGAACTTCATTGCGTGTCCAAGTTCCACATCCTGATGTCTTCATGGGACACACATGGATGAGACTATCCTTCTTCATTTAAAAACCAAAACTGCCCATTAAATTTCTGTGGCTCTTTCCCCATCCTCCCTGAAGTCCCCTTTACTTTAGCTGTGTCTGCAGTCTACTGGGGAAAATATTTCAAAAACTCTAAGCTGCTTTTTCAAGGACAGTTTTATGGAAGTATAATCTATATTCTATAAAATTCACCTGTTTGAAGCATACAACTCAACAAATGTTAGAAAAGTTACAGAATTGTGCAACCATCACCCTACTCTAACTTTAGAATATTTCCATTACTCTCCGAAAGAAACTCCATTCCCACTGGCAGTCGTTCCCCATTTCCTCTCCTCTTGCCTACAAGAGCCCCAGGCAACCACCACTCTACTTCCTTTCTTTATGGATTTGTCTATGCTGCACATTTCATATAGATGGAATCCTAAAACAAGTGGTCTTTTGTGACCGGTGTCTCTCACATAGTGTGACGTTTTCAAGGTTTATCCACATTGTAGCATGTGCCATGCTCCATCCTTTTCATGGCCGAATAGTATTCCACTGTATGGATATACCACATCTGTTTATTCCCTTCCCAGTTGACAGATATCTGGGCCCTTCCCAATCTATGCTACTATCTTGCACCTGAGCCTGACAGTCTGAACAGGTCCATGTAAAGGACTGCTTTTTTTCCGTCAGGCAGCCCAGGGATCCTCAACACATGGTTATTTGTGACTTTATCCTCCCTAGTCCAAATTTCTTCTAGATAATCCTCTAACTGTCTCTTTAGGTTGTGCCCTGTAGTTAAATCTGTCAACCAATTCATGTAGCGCGTATGAAAAAGCAAGCAGGTGAAAACCGACTGCTTGATTTGAAGTTGGTTAAGGAAATGAACAGAAACAACTGACTCAGTCCAGCCCTGGCTGATGATACCTCAAACTCACTCCTGTTTCCTTATCTGCACATCTTTGCCCACTGGCCAGTTGGACTTTCTTGTGAATTCTGACTGCAGAGCAGCTCTGAAGTGGCGAGCTTTTCACGCTCAGGACGGTAGCCTCCTGTGGTGTTGAATCTGTGATGTTCTCAACCACCAGCTTCTGCTCTGGGCTTGGACACTGAGCTCTCCACCCAGTCGTTAAGCACGATGGCCCTGTTTGCTCTCATCTAGTTTAAGTTCATTCGGATCTGAATATTTGTCCAGAAAGGGAAATAAAAACATATTTTGGGGTGGATACTGTGTTTTGGGGAGTTGAATGTTTGGAAAATGTTTGTGTGGTGTCTTCTCTCTTCTGACAGGGAAGTTGCTAGATGGAATGGTGGTACACGTGGCTTCAGGAGACCAGGCCCATCAGGGTTCCTTGTCTGAGCCCCGCCTCCTGTGTCTAACCAACATGGCCTTCCTCCACACACTTTTTTTCTTCTGGATCACGTGTTTGCTCCCTCTCGAAGCCCTTTAGAGCCAATCTAGAACATTCTCTGCCCCACAGGAGAAAACAGTGCAAGCAACAGTAACTGAACATGGGACCTTTGCTTTTCGTGTCTTTTCCATGGTCACATCAGCATCACAAAAGTCACAGCAGGAAATCCCTCCGCAGAAGGGACGCGCTCCCTCCCCACCATCCTTCAGATCTCCGCGGGAGGATGTGATGCTCTGAAATCAGCATCCCGGGTGGTGTCTCTTCCTTTCTATTGAAGGATCTCTTCTCTTGGGATGAAAATGGCTGCGGGAACAAAAATGGCTCCAAATGAAGCCATTCTCATGACAAAGACTGTAATGAGGACAAAAAATGGCACAAAATCAATTTATTCTCTTGACAACCTTAAGATTGTAATGAGGACAAGAAAAACAGTCTGAAATTTATCAATTCTTGTGACAACCTTGAGACAGTAATGAAAGCGGCAAATGGGATGAAATTGGCCCAGTCTCCTGACAGACCGCAAAACAAAACGGGAAAATAGCACCATGTTTATCTACCCCCCTGACAACCCAGGGGCTGAACAAGAACAGAAAAGGTGACGAGATTAACCCATTCCTGTCAAAAATAATCCTACAGGTTAGCCTCCATGTGTCCTTTGAAAGTGACCCCCCAGGTGAGTTATCTGCATGAACCTCAGACATCACTGTGGGACGCACTCTTTTTGACTGCACCTTTCAGTTGATGGTCATGATTCTTTATGTCGTATGAAAATCAATGAGCGCTGATCATAGACTAGGAAGCATGGCTGTCATTCTACATCAGCTTTTCTTTGATGACCTCAGAGTGCTCTGGCAATCCAGACTTATCAATAGAGAACTCTAAGAGGTGTAAGCATGGAAATGATGACACAAACTCTTATTCTAGAAATGTCCATCAGGACTGCAGGTGAGAGAAGAAATGGAGGGTAGAAGTAACTTTCTGACTCAACGAAACACAGATGCTGTGCCTAAATGTCCTTTGACAGATGATTGGATAAAGAGGTTGTGGTACATATATGCAATGGAATACTACTCAGCCATGAAAAAGAATAAAATAATGTCATATTCAGCAACATGGGTGGACCTGGAGATTATCATCCTAAGTGAAGTAAGTCAGACAAAGACAAATACATGATATCACTTGTATGTGGAATCTAAAAAATGATACAAATGAACTTATTTACAAAGCAGAAATAGACTCACACACAGGGAGCTATATTTAATACCTTGTAATGGCCTATAATGAAAAAGAATATGAAAATATGTATATATATATTATATATGTAAAAAGAAAAAACCAAAAAACCAAAAAAATTATCTGACTATTTAAATCACTCAAGTATTGAAAAAAAGAAGTAAAAAACAACATCATTCCTAAAAAAAAAATTTTGTCCTCTGATTAAAAAATAATTAAAATTACTAATACAAAAAAAACCAAAAAAACAAACCCCAACCGAACGAATAAAAGAAATAGACTCACAGACATAGAAAACAAAATTATCGTTACCATAGGGAAAAAGAGTAGGGGAGGGATAAATTAGGAGTTTGGGATTAGCAGATACACACTACTGTATATAAACTAGATAAACAACAAGGCCCTACTGTATAGCACAGGAAACTATATTTAATGTCTTGTAATAACCTATAATGGAAAGGAATTTGAAAAAGAAAAAAATATATAAAACTGAATCACCTGGCTGTACACTTGAAACTAACACAACGTTGCAAATCGACTATGCTTCGATTAAAAAAAGCGCAGGTGCTGCTGCGTATTTCTAAGGAAAATGGAGTTTTTGGGCCTGTAATCACTGAACCAGTATCTGTTCTTCAGCTTAGCTCTGCCCGGCCCCATGTGACCCCACAGATATTCGCAAACGTGTTATTGAGGGAGAAGGATGCACCTGCAGACTGAGCCTTTTTCACGGGGCTTCTCAGTGGTTTGGAATCCCCTGGGCGCTGGTTGTGATCAGCGGGTCTGGAGGTGGGAGCCAGAACGTGCATTTGAACAAAGGGGTGGCATTCCTGAGCACCCAAAGTTTGAGAAACATTGATTTGTTGTGTGCAGAGGTGCTGGTTTGAAGAACCTGGATTTACGATTCCTAATGAGAGGCCCCACTCATTAATTCCTTCTACTAAAATCTCTATGTTCCACTGATGAATAAGCCACAGAGGGCCAATTTCTGAAGTCAGTTCTGGTGATGTTGCCAGCCGGCTTTCACTGGGCTTGTAGTAATTATCGACGAGTGACTGAGTGGCGGTGACTAGGAACAGTGGCTTGCTTTGCGTGGCTGGCAAATCTGGAGATGATCTGGAGATGCGGACCCTCCAGTCACTTGTGGTTTCATTGTGCGGGATACTGAGGCGTTGCATCTTTGTTTTTGTCTCTCTGCCTATTTCTGTTCCATCGGAGTTGGTGGGTATTGACTGATGGGAAAGGAGGATGTCCTTCATTTGTTTGTTGAGAGTAGATTAATTTCTTCATCACTGCGTTTCTTAAACAATTGGATGCTAGATTGAATTCTCGCATTGTCTACCCATTTCTACATTTCCTCCGACGTCTCTTGCTGGTGGCAGGCTTCCTGTGTTCTTCGCAAAGCTCAAGGAGTTGGGTCTAAGTTGTGAGGTTTTGGCAAAGGCTCTGGGTTCGGTGTCTTTTGTCTTCACTGTGTTTTGGAATGAGCCAGTCATGGGGTGACTGTATTCGTATTTATTTCCTGTGGTTCCCCCAGTTTCTGTCTCTGGATTCCTCTCTCTGTATCAGTGGCCTTGAAGGTCTGAGTATTTTCAGTCAAGTTGGAGGTCAGGCCATTACGGAAGGAGCTACCACAGGAGGGGTAAAGAGAAATCTGTCAGGATTGCTCTTAGGTTAACACAGACTGTGTCGCAGGACAAGTTTGCATGATGGGGAATTTTATTCTAACAATTCTAGGTGGCCCAGGAGCCCGGAAATTGGACACGAGGTTGGGGATTTTCAGATCAATGTCAGCAGACTTGCAGGAGGTTGAAGGGAGGGAAGGTGGTGGAGGAGGCAACTTTCCAGGAGGTAACCTCGATTTGGAGTCCAGCAAAGTCAGGAGGCTGATAGTTTGGTTGAGGTGGGAGGGGGTGACTGATAGGTAAGGACAGTGTTTCTTCTGGATGCTGGGCCAGGAGAGGGAGTGGGAGAGAGGGCAAGAGAGAGAGAGACCATGATCAACACAAAAATATCACCCTGAATGGAAGACAATAACTCAGTCATTTCTTGGTGGTCCCTTTTTTAGCCTAAATTATCTTTGGTGTCTTTTAACCTTTGTTCGAGGAATCTAGCTCCTTCCCCGTCATTTCTGTCCCTGTCTTCGGCCCCCTTTCCAGGTTTCCCCATAAATTCAGAAGTGTTATCTCATTTCTTTTCACAGCATCCCGACGAGGTAACGAAGGGTCATTGCTAAGCTCAGATTTGCAGACTGGATGAAAGAGAGGCGTGCAGGGAGTGGGCGACTTCCTCAAGGTCACATTGCAAGGGCGCATCACGGCCAGTCTGAGAGCGCGTCCCTGAGTCTGTCCCACGGGCCTCCCTCTCCCTTGCCTGCTCCTGAGAACCACTGCAGTTACTCAACTTCAGGACTCCCTCTAAGGGACTTCTGGTTTGCTCCATTCAGAATTTTATTTGTAAAAAGCTAAATAAAAGTGTAGAAAGCGCTTTCCTGGGGCTGCACGTCCATTTCTCCTCTGTGCACTTACGCCGGCTGTATTTACACACAGCAGCACGTCTGCACACACAGGCTTTGTGGCAGAGGTCAGTCAAACAGTGGTTACTCTGTAAATTTGCGGTTAGTAAATGATCCCTAACGCATTCCGATGGCCACGTGACTCTTTTCGCGGAGCTTCACGGCTGTGTGGATTCGGACAGGCCTAGACAAGACACCAGATCAGAGATGGTGAGGGGTCAGGTCCCATTTTAGATCTGAACACAGTCCGCTGTTTCATTTGCATATGGGCAATTCTTCTGTTCCAAAATTCTGCCTGAAAGATTTCTGATCCTGGAGAAATGTCAGTGGAGAAAGTAACCGGAGAATTGTCCAGATTTTTTTTCCTGTAATGAGCATTGCTGTCTTGGAAACGACATGGCACGGAGCGAGTTGTCAGGCTGGCATCGTGCAGGGGTTACGGCAGGATGTGTTGTCAAAACGGGCTTTGCTAGAGCCAAGTGCCCACGTCCGATGCCATCCCCGGTACGTGGGTGAGACTCGGCGAGCTGGTCAGAAATGCTTATTCCACTGCCATCTGTTGGGTCTCAACGGGCAGAAGCCACGTACCTTTTCAGGGTGTTTGAGTGGTTCCTTGCCTAGCGTTTCTTTCCCGGTTTAATGTTCTCTGTCAGGGAATGCAGTATTTCTGTTTCGTCCATCAGCGTTCCCCTGCCCTGAGCACCGAGCCCTGCACCTGTAGGTTCTCAAAGAGAAAATGGGCCTACTTCCCACCTTCTACAGATTTTGGGAGGAAGGTTAAGCTGACCTTTGCCTAAAATTCTCTGCCCATGGGGTGCACCATGCTAGACCCAGAAGAAGAAAAGGGAGGAGGGGGAGAGAGCTGCCGCCCTGCGGTTGCCGGGCATGTGACCTCGGCGCCCACAGTCAGGCCCTGCAGGGCTCACCCCACACCCGTCCCTGGGGCGAGGGGCGAGGCCACTTCACATCTTAGCGCCTTCGCACAGGAGCACAATCACTACAGCAGCGATGGCTGCAGCGTTTTCCCTTCTCTTCGCTGTTCTGATTTTTTTCTCTGATGTTACACTTTTTGCCCACCTTGGTAGATCCAAAGTGCTAGACTGTGTGAGGCTGGGGCCCTGGGAGTGGGACGCTATTTATAAAACATTTCTTCCAAAAGATCGATAACATCTGTAAAACCCAAGTAAAAAGAACCTCCCGTCATTTAAAAGAGCGTCATCCAGGGCCCAGCGCGAAAGTGTGCACGTTTATTGGCAGTGCTCTTCTCCTCTTTCCCTTTAAAATGTCCACAGCTGGAACACTGAAGCATAAAAACAAACCACAGATAACAGGTTGAAACCTCTGTGGGCGTCAGGTGAGCTTGTTGGACGTTGGAACAACTGGTAAAAATGGGGCTGGATTTACAATCTGATGAGATCCTCGGCTGTGCGTGGGGAACATCGTGCCTCTTGCTTCCGGCGGGGAGAGGGGTTTGGCCACGTGCCCTCGGGACGGGGGTGTGGCCGCCGTGGAGTGTGGGGCCCTTTGGCCAGTGCCCACCCTGAGTCAGCTCTTTGATGACATCAGCTCCTGTCATCCCCAGTTTGGATGACTTCCTTTAAAAGACCATTTTCAGCTGCAGGATCTACCTGTCTTTGATTTTCTCACATGGGCAGTTCCCAGAGAGGAATCCCAGTTATATTTTGAGCAAAGACAACATTATCAAAATGTGCCAGTGTGCCTGCTTGGAAGGAAGCGGGGGTCACTGAGTGGTGTATTTCCTGGGATCAGGCAATTACGATAGTATATTCAAAACAACCCATGCCTTTATTTTATTTTATTTTTTGGAATGGAATCAGAGACCATTACCAATTTCAGCTGCATAAATAATAAGCAAAGATCCCAAAGTTGAATGTCAGTGGTCCACGCTCTGTGAATACATTGACGAATTTTCAAAACGCTCTCTAATAAATGGTTGCATTTACCCACCAGGGATCGAATGTTAAGTTGCCCCCTTCACTTGGTGACAAATGTGATTTCTGAGTGTGTGTGTGGCCATGTTCCATTTACCCAAGTGAAATACAAGAAGGTGAGCAAGATAAGAGAATCATTTTCGAGTGTCCCGTTACTACAGTTAGCATCTCCCCATGTGCACGAGCCAGCATTTGAAAAAGTGCTCGTGCTTAACCTCAGTGCAGCAGAGTCACGGGTAAAACCCTATCTGGCTCACAAAGGACCACTGGCAGAGAGCCAGACAGAGGGGTCTCTGGAACGTACCTCGTGAGTCCTTTTCTGAGTTCCATACCCTCCCTCCTTGGAGGGAATGCTAGGAGAATTCTGTGATTATTCCTTTAGCAAAACTCTCTCAGGAGGTACTGTTAATGAACTCAATCTCTAACATTTAAATTTTGCCCACACTCTAAGGCTTGCTTGGAACTATGTAGTATTCCTAAGTCTACAGACCAAGGAAAGATATTTACCCCCTGCCTCCATTTCCAAGATTGAAAATAGGATTTATTAATCCCCTTCTTAACTCAAAGGGGACACTATACACATGAACAACTGGGACAGACGTAAATCTGCATCGAGGTCTGTGGAGTGATATACAAATCTGGACTTTGTCCTTCTCTTTTTCCCTTGGGATTTCAGCTGCATTTTTTTTTTTTTTTCCTCAAGGGAAAAAAAACCCCATTGTTAGCAATCACCAGGTCTCTCTATGCCTCCCACTAACGTGCTTCTGAAGGAGCAGGTTGTAAATGAGAAGTTACGGGTGCTGTTCTGATTGAAACAAACTAGTGTTGATTGCTGTTCAGCCAGCTGTAAAGGAGGCCACCTCGGGAAGGATATGAGCTAATGGAAAAATGGGCCTGATTTGGGAATGTGATGGGCTTCGTGCCACCGGCCAGTGTGAGTGGCACGAGATTACAGCAGGGCGAGGAGAGGTGGACGGAGAGTAAGTAACTTCTGTCTTCGAGAGTAAATGGCGAATTTGCTATTCGACGTGAAGGATATAAAGTGGAATTATTGCTTTGAGGATGTAGCTGGGGCCCCACGCCTTGGGCAGACAGCATGGGCGCCCGGTCCTCCTGCCAGCGCCTCACTCTTCTGTCGTGGCTCAATTCATCCTGATCCCCAGCGACAGTGGGAGATGTGGGGGACAGGGAGGTGACCCCTTGTGTCAGCCCCCTCCCCGGCACCTCCTGTGCAGGCCTTGCCTTTGGAACTGGTCGGCGATATTGAGGAAGTTGTTGGGTGTCCCAGAAAGTGGGTAGATAGTTCTCAGGGGCGTCGATGCTTGGAGGGTACTGTGGGAGGGGCTCTGGGAGGCTCCTGAGTGATGGGTCCTAGAGATGGAGACGCGGTCCTGGAATCGGAGGCGCCCAGACTCCCTCGTCATGACAATGGGGGCTCGTAGCGCCAGGCTGGGTCCTGCAGCGGCCCCTGGGCTGTCCCCCCAGCCCCTGCAGAAGGCACTCATGGCCGCATGGAGGACCTGGGCGCGGGACTCCGCAGACCCTCCTTGGATAAGTGAGCTGGAAGGGACTCTGTGCCCTGAGGCGTGACGCCGGGTGTGTGCTGGCCTGCCTGGCTCCGGACTCCGCCCCATCTCCATTCTGAGTCCCCATGTCCACCCCGGTGCAGATGAAACGTTCTCTCGTCCCCACACCCTGCACTTCAGGCTGTGGGCGTTAGTTCACGGTTTTGGTCCTAGCTTCCCTCTGATGGCTGGTAATTCTCCATGAAGTCAGAAAATCTACAGAAGCAAGTTCTGACATTTCTGGTTCTGTTGTAAAGCTCAGTCCAGGCCTGAGTCCCAGGCAGGGCCGTGGGTCAGTCTCCCCTCGGTAATGGCTGTGCCGGGCTGTTGGCTCCCCGCAGATGGTCAGGGAAGCCTGCAGGGTCTGACTTGGGCAGCCTGGCCTCTGCGACTCCTCCCATCTCGGTGGGTGTGCCACCCAGACCCCATCGGCTCGAGAACTTGGCCGGCTTTCTGTAGGACTGTTGGGACCGCCTTGCGGTGACTCGGCTTTGCTTCGAGGCTCATCTGTGGCGGTTCTGCCCACAGGAAGCTCCTGCTTGGGATGCCAGAGCCCTGCTGGTTTCCCAGGACAGTCTTAGCACGTTTGATGGATGAGCAAGTGAATGAATGAATGAGAAAACCAGGGACAGTTTTCTACGACCTGTCCCTGTCCCTGTCCCATCCTGAACCACACTCTGCCCCCCGCTTCCGGGCACCAGGATTCTGCTCTCAGGAAACCCAGGCCTGACCGCAGAGACATGGGCATCACCGCCTGGCCCTTCAGCCCCGCCCCGTGAGCACGGAGAGCAGCTCGGAGGTGATGGGCTGTGCCGTGTGGCGCTTTATTGTGCAGTCTTATGTTCTGCTATATTGCATCATTCTCTATGCTTGTGTGCCTTAGGATTATAGGGCACAATCAATGAAATGAAACACAAGTAGTGAAATAAAGTGGATAACACTATCTTTTAGATTGGATATGCATCATTAATTCCTTTCTTTTTTTTTCTGCCTTTTAAAATCGCCCCACATGAATTTACTGCTCATGAAATCAAAAGACGAAAGCTGTGGTTGGTGCCATTTATGTAGTGTGATGACTGCTCTCTGGACGCGACCCTACCTGCTGGCCTGGCCTGGTTCTGCCGCCGGCCCTGCAGCACTGGGTTTGAGGCTTTCTCGACACGGCCCGGTGGCTCTGCCAAATACTGTGAGAGTTCTGTGATGACGCTGGTGTCAGCAGGGATCAGAGTGAGAGAACCAAGCTCATTTTCACTTTTGACCCAAGAAAGGCGCATTCCCAGATTTTCAGATGTGAGGAGCTCATGCACTAATTAGCACTGTCTCTTGTCCTCAGCATCAATTTTGAAAGTCACCAGTTCAAACTGAACATCCAGAAACTTGGCAATAAAATCCAAAGGATATCCAAACAGATTTCAAATTAATCAGCTGATGCGTCCAATTTGCTGGCTATAATAAGACTTTATATTTACATGATACCTTTTTTTTTCTCTCTTAGCGTTCTTGCAGCTCATAATGCTGGAATAAATATTGTTTAAATACAGTTCAGCTTAGAACAAAGACAGTACTCCCACCTTGAAGATGGAAAGCCTTCCAACTGGCCATCTCGTTAATTCTGCAACATCTCTAGTGGAGGGTCACTGTCTGCTCATGACTTCTCCGTCCACTGGTGTTCCTTGTCACACAGGGAGAATCTCTGGCCCTTCAAAGACTGGATGTTTACCTGTCTGAGAGCTGTCTGCCTTTGGGGTGGGTCTACGCTGGGCTGTTCTGAGGATTTATTTTATATTGCTCCTTTTGGGTCCCTTGGTTGTCTTTGTTGCCGAATCCTATCCCGGTCCGTTTACGTGAATTCCCCTCGCATGCACAAGCCCCTGGCTCTCCTGAATCCCACCCCCCTGACCCCCACACCTCCTCAGCTCCATTTTGACTTTCCTTTGGCTCCTGCTGCGTATCTGCCCTTTGCGGTCCCCGTGGAGCCCGGCTCTGGGGCCCCTCTGTGTGCGGGAGTTTCCTGTCCTACGAGCTTGGTGATGTGTGTTCGTCCCCGGCCCTGCGGAAACTCCTAGGGTCTGACTGCCCTCACTGCTCGGCCCGCCTGGGCTCCGGGACCCTCGTGGGCCCGAGGACCCCGAGGCTCGGCCTGACTCCCCAGGTCCAGTTGTCCCGCCACCCCTGTCTGGGGGGCGTGCCCGGGGTGGGGACCCCGCCTGCCCCCTGCACCTCCACCCGAGGGGCCCCCATCTAAGTAGCTCTGAGAAACTCCTCCTGGTGTGCAGGTGATCGCTTTGGTCCTAGACCCAGACAGACCTGGGCCAGTAGCTTCTGGACTCCCTGCCCGTCCGCGTCTCTCTCATGAGGATGATGATTACTACTACTAATAATGATGATGACAACAGCAGCAAAGGCAAGGCGGACAAAGGCTCTTGGAGGCTTGCCGGGAGGGCGCGGAAAGCCCGGCCCGCCTCTGCCCCGCATGCACGCAGCTCAGGGCGCCCTCCCTGCTTGCTGGTGTTCCTGCCTCTGTCCTGCCTGCGTGGACCCCAGGCCCCACCTTCTGTGGGGCTCCTGCGGGCCCTGCTCGCCCCTGGGTCCTCTGCTCCGTGGACATGGGCCCTGGCCTGCTCCCCATCTGACCACGGCTGCCTCCTCACCACCCACCGTGAAGGACGAGCATCGAGGGTCCGCCCGCTGTGGGCAGAACGGACTTGCGGCCCCTGCAGCCGAGCTGCCAGGGTGGGGCGGGCTGCTGCAGACCCCTGGGGGGAGCGCGGATCCGGTCCAGCAACCCCCCACCCTCCCCTTGCCCTGCTGGGTTCCAGATTATGACAAAACTAACACTGTCGACAAAATCAAGTTTGACTGACGAGCGACCTTTGTGTCCAGGGCTGCAGCCTGGGCCACTTCCCTCGTCTGAAGGGCGGGCAGGTCGGGGCTGTTCCACGGCCCTTGGCTTGCTGCTTCTGCTCACCACGGCTCCTGGAGGCACACGGGGTCTCACTTTTTGTCAGGGTTATTCGTGGACCTGAGTATTTTCCTGAGCGCTTAACTCAAGGTTGAACACGTGTCGGATTTCCTGGACATCACTGCGGTCACTCCCTCCCCGTGCAGAAGGCACCGCAGACGAGGCCCAGGTGCTCCCACTGGAGGGTGGGGTGTCACAGACTGAGGAGGGGACCGTCCCCGGGGAAGCGGGGAGGAGAAGCACCCTGTGCGCCCGGTGGCCAAATGGCATGGCGTGTGCTCTCCGGGGTGTGCGCTCTGGGCTCGTCTGGGGGGCTCTGAGAGCTGGGCTCTGTGGTGCTGGCTGGGTCCGCCTCCTGGGTCAGGAGTTTCGTTTGTGCGTTCAGCCGTGTGCCGTCTGGGACCCCACTCATTATTCCAGAAAGCCCCTTGTCAGTCAGCAGCCATCAATCACGCGGAATTCCCGAGCCCCGCGGGTCCGCCAGGAAATCAGAACCGCAGGCGTTGCTGTGATTACCCATTCATGAGCCATTTTGACTGGAAACTTCGCAGACCTGCCCTCTTGCTACAAACGGGGGAAAAGTTAAAGTCAATCGTTTGAACAATCTGTCAGCAAGCTCTGTTTTTCTGCTCCGAGGAAACCACCACTCTGGCTGCCACTGCCTGGCCTTTGGCTTCAGAAAATGTCTCGTGGCCTTTTACAGGGACGGCCGTCCAGCAAAGCTTGCTGCTGGTCTGACTGCCCAACGTGGGAGATCGACGGAGACCCCGGAGCGTCAGGAACACCACCACCAGACCAGGGTCCAGGCTGTCCCTGTTCCTCCTGCCCCCTTCTCTCTGGAGAAGAAAGGAAGAGGCTTGGAGAGGGAGAGGAGGAGAGAGATGCTGGGGTTATTTCTATTCCCCTGGGGGAGGAGTCCTCAAGTCCGGATCAGGGGTCTGGGGTGGATGCTGGCCTTGGAAGTGCCTTGAATGGAGGGCAGCAGTGGACCGCGGTCCTCAGCCTGGCGCTGCCCGCCAGCGAAAGGACAGCACCCTTCCTCCATCCGTCTCCCTGCTGGTCTCAACGGGCTCTGACCTCTCTGGACGGTACTGACACATCCGTGCTTGCCTTTCTGATAATCACCTCGTGTGTCGTTCTCGGCTGTCTGCAACAAGCAGACTCACAGAAGTTCTGAAAAAGTTGGGGGAGTGGGGAAGCGCCACTTCAGCCAGTCATCCTGAACTGGCCCTGTTGAGCCCTTCTGCGTTCAGGCTGACAAACGTGCGAGGGCTAAGGACCGGCCGGCACCGCCGCGCGACCCGCTGCCGTCTGAGGGTGCACGGGCAGGGCAGCCGAACGCACGGCAGAGGCAGTGGGATGTCAGACGCCCACAAACGTGACCATTCCTCAGCAGTGGGCCTCGTTGGCAACTGGTCCAGCTGACCTCGGCCTTGATTTTCTCCTCCCTGAGGAGAGCCAGGTAGAGAGAAAGAACAGCTAAATAAATGCAAAGCCCTCTAGCCAACCAGCCAACACGTGGGAAGCAACCATGAGGAAACAATAGGATTAGAAAAAAAAATTGTCTGATAAAATAAGCTCAGACGCAGCTGATGATTCTGACCACAGGGGACAATCAGGAACTTTCTCTGGGAGGCCCCTGGGTGGGCCGCTGGCTTCAAGTGACCCCCGGTGGGTGTAAACCCCCAGCGGCACCTGGAGGAGCAGCGCTGCGCCGTGTAGCTGTGCTTCATCGACGCTTTCCCCTTAATGACTACACGGATATTGATGATAATGAAGCGTGTTGCAAGCAGGTGCACCGCATTCTGTCTGCGCTGCCCCCGGACAGCTGCTGCTGTTAGCTGATATTTCAAGCAGGGTGGCAGGTGGAGGTGTGAGTCCTTCCCCGGATGACAGCCGCACCCTCCTCGCCCCTCCCCGCCCTCCCAGCCCCGTCCGCAGTCCCAGGTCCCCGTGGACCCGCCCTGATTATAGCAGCCGACTTGAGCTGAGTGTGGTGCACACCTACAGCTTGGGGGTGGCCACGTGCCAACCAAGGGCTCCAGCCTGTGATCAGCAATGAATCTCAGAGTGAGGGGGCGCCAAGGCCACAGCCAACAACTCCATGCCCTTGACAGCGTCTTGACCCACCTGAGAGGCTGCTGCTGCCTGCCAGCTCCAGAAGGCAACCCCCAGGTACTTGTGTGTATTTTAAATTGGGGGGAAGAAAAGAAAACTAACAAGCCAGTGAAAGGAGACAGCTTCTGGAACCGAGTCTTGCACAGCGAGTGCAGTCGGACCTGCCGGCAAGCTGCGATCTCAGTGGTCCTCATCTGCCACCTGTCTCCCTGCATTCGGACCCAAACGGTGACTGATGCTTAAATCAGGGGTGGGGGCAGAGTGGGACTGCAAGGCAGGGCACTTGGGGGTGCTCTCTGCCCCCGTGTTCAACGTCCTCACCGATCCAGGGGCTTTGAAGAAGCAAGCGCATCCCAAACGCAGATCAGAAGGGAGGCAGTTTAAAGAAATAAATCCAAAAGGTGCAGCAGCCAAAGGTGAGGAAACTCCAGCCCTGGCTGGGGTTGGGGATTTATGATCATGAGATGGAGTTTGAGTCTTCTCCAGGGTTATAAATACGGACCTGATGAAAAACAGAACGTCCTTCCCTCTGCTCACAATGTCCCTAAACTCTTATCTCTGGAATCTGCGGGAATGTCCAAAGCTGCAGGCAGCATGGACCAGCCCGGGTCAGGGTCAGCAGATGCCCCGTGAGCCACGTGGCTTATTCAGATGACTTTACTGTGGGAACATTTGGGCCGGACGTGGTTTGGGTCTGGACTTTCTGAGCCCTAAGCCAATATTGCAACATAAAATGGGTTCTGATCTTTCTTTTAGATCCAGCTGCAGAAATGACATGTTTGCCCACGGTAAAGAAACCGAAATGTTATTAGTAGTTTTCAAAACAACGTGTCCCTGTGATCTTTAGCAAAGGATGAGACAGACCTCTCTGAGCCTCAGAGACTTGTGACCTGCTTCCTCTCGCTTCTCTGGTGATTTTGTGTGTGTGTGTGTGAGTATTCTCCCCCAGTGAGTGATGTCATCGGCTACCATTCTGGGGCCCTTTGTATGGAAAAGCTCATTATTTCAGAAGAAGTGTGCTGTGAATTAAAAAAAAAAACCTTACAACTAGATAGCTGGGGTTGGGGAGGTCCTGTTTGTGCTGTGTATATATAGCTCGCGTGTGTGAAATCTGCAGGAAGGAAAGAAATTCTCTCGCCTTCCTTGCGTAGAAACATGGAGATGCTACTTAAAGAATTATGCTGAAGATGAATTTTCAGAATGAGTTCTGAGTGAAGTTAGCAGTGCGCCAGATACAAAGAGGGGGCTTTTGGATAAGGATTGTGATGTGACCGGTGTGATGATTCACGAGTGGTTCCAGGTCAAAATTGCTTGAGGATGTCAACTCCTGGAGGAAGCCGAACGGGGGTGCGAATGTGAGTCCCTCGCATGTCACCAAGGGTCAGTTTGACCGATCTGACTACTCATCTTTCCACGTGACGTGAGACGAGCTCTGTTAAAGAACACGGGGAGGGGCCGAGGTATGCCAGGAGCATTTGTGGAAGCAGGTGGATAAGCCAGAGAGTTGAATGAGTCTCTCATCGTCCCAGAGGGTTTGTGGTGGGCAGGACGGATTTCCGGCCCTTCTTCATTGTGTGCAGTTATCCCGGGGAGCAGACTCTTAAGTCATGTGTTATTGTTTAAAAAGGAGCCCAGCCAGACCTCACTCACTCAGGACAGAGCAGTGCTTCTCGAGCTCCCCCACACTCAGCAGTTCACCCAGGCGCTCCCTCGTGGTGAGAGGGTCTGGAGTGGGTGCTGGGGCTCCCAGGCGGTGCTGGTACTGCCCGCCTGCGGACCACTGCTGAGGAGCAAGGTGTTAGAGAAAAGGCAGGTTTGTTTCTTCCAACTGCATGCCTTGAAGTGTAATCTAGCGAGGCCCATCCTGCATAGCTGAGCCTCTGCAAATTTCTGAATGCTTGAAAATCTATATTTTTCATCTTAGTGCACCTCCCTTAACATGAATACTATTTATGCTATTCATTTGCATAGGAAATGCATTTTGCATAGATAATGTGGATGTAAATTCTATCTCAACCTCAGATTCTTCAAAAATTCCATCTTTTAAAAAATACCATTTACTGTAGGGGGAGGTTTAATACCAGACATATGTTTTTGTGTCCCCATCACAATGTTCAGTTCTTGAAGGGACAGATCCAGATAGTCCCAGTGGAGACCCGAAGAGAAGCCATTTACAACTCTTCCCATGTAAGTCGTAAAATGGGGAAGAGGAATGTATTCTATCTGCACAGGAAAAAAAAAGATTTTTCTCCCTGCAAGAGTAGGTTCTGATATTCCAAGGTTGTTTTTTACTGAACTATCGTATGCACTGTATTATTTTCAGATAAAAAAGGGAGAACCCCCCCCCCCCCACAATACTTTCTTTGGGTGGTTGATCCGTCAATCAGCACCGAGATGCTTGGAAAGCACTTCAAGTCAGTCTCTGCTGCCCCAGCCTCAGCCCCTACTGCTGGTTCCCACCCGCGTTAATTCTTCCTGTGACCCTCGCCAAAGGCTGGCCTGCCGATTGCATCACGGTCACCACATTACTCCTCGGCTTTTTACTGTTAGGAAGAGACTTTTTCCTCCCTGTGCATTTATTTATTTACATCCGAAGGGTCACTTAGGTTACTGCTTTATCCGATGGGATACAGTCGATTAAGCGCCGTTGTTAATTCTGATTTCCAGGTGATCCCAGTTTGGGTCAGTAATCACACCCTCAAGCTTACTTCTGTGTCCTTTTAATGTGTTCTTGTCATTCTTTGGGCCATTTCTTTCCTCCTGTCACAAAAAGTGATTCCAAACTCATCCTGTTCTTTTCCCAGGCTCGTCTTATCGCAGCCATTTTGCCAGAGAGCCTTGTTCTTTTTGAGGAGAACGAACTTTTTTCTTAAAAACCAAGAACGAGGTGGTTGGTGTAATCATTTTTACAGCAAGAGTGTTTGTTCCTAGGCCCCCAAAGCTAGAAAATGTATGTCTGTAAGTGTAAAAATATGTAAACATGTAAAATAAATACATAAAATATAAACGTGTGTACATACCCGCCTTTGTATCTCTTCCTGTGTGTACGTACGTGTGTGTGTGCTCACCCCTTATCTAGGTGTCTGTGTAGGTGGTATCTGTCTATCTGTGTGTCTGTCTGTCTATCTATCTCCACGAGTGTGCACTAATAAGTCTGATCTGAATCCAACACTGAGGGGTTTGCGACAGTTTTCCCCTTTTCCCGCATGTCTACCTTCCTTCTCCGTGAGTCCGAACACGGCTCCTCTCTTTTAATGAAGTAGAGTCAGTTTACAGTGCTGTGTCAGTTTCTGGCGTGCAGCGTAACAGTTCAGCCACACCTGCATTTGTTTTAGCATGCTTTTTCATCATAGGGGACTACAAGGTATTGCATATGGTCCCCGGTGCTATGCAGTGTAAACTTGTTGTTTATCTATTTTATATATAGTAGTTAGTATCTGCAAATCTCAAACCCCCAATTTATCCCTTCCCACTCCCTTCCGCCTCTGGTAATCATGTTTGTTTTCTGTGTCTGTGAGTCTGTTTCTGTTTTGTAAATAAGTTCATTTGTCTTTTCTTTTTTTTGAGATTACACATATAAGTGGTATCATATGGCATTTTTCCTTCTCTGTCTGACTTATTTCACTTAGAATGATGATCTCCACGTCCATCCATGTTGCTGCAAATGGCATTATTTTATTCTTTTTTATGGCTGAGTAGTATTCCATTGTATAAATATACCATAACTTCTTTATCCAGTCATCTGTTGATGGAAATTTAGGCTGTTTCCATGTCTTGGCTCTTGTAAATAGTGCTGCTGTGAACACTGGGGTGCATGTGACTTAGAGTTCCCTCCAGATATAGGCCCAGGTGTTAGGATTGCTGGGTCATAGGGTAGGTCTATTTTTAGCTTTTTGCAAACACTGGCTCTTATTATATTGACTGAAGTGATAATATATTGACAGATGTATTCATTTCCCCGTGTGGAGCCCATCCCCCAGCTGCTGCCTGCTCCCCCCAACCCCAGCACCCAACATCCTCCCAAGAGGCATCAGATGCTGCCGGCCAGTCTTCTCATCCCTCCTGAGCCTGCCTGACACACTCTTGTCTGAGAGTCAAGGGAGGATGGTAGAAGGAAGGAAGAGAGAAAGAAAAAAGAAAGGCAGGTAGGTAGGTGTCCTTGGAAGGTAATCGAGATAGGCGAGAAGAGCACGTGTGCACCGCTGTAAATGTTGTCTTCCGTGGAAGGACCGCCGGTCTTCAGACAGGTGCTGAAATGTTTCTGTTCGGAACACAAAGGTAGCTGGCGCTGAGCGGAGCTGGTTTATCTGTGCATCTGGCCCGGGGTGCCCGTGTGTGTCTTGACAAATGGGAGCAGCAGGTGTTTAGACATGACAGCATAACTCTTCATAGAACACACTTCTTTAAAGCCGGATTACATATACAGTTTGAAGCCTGACCTTTCTGAGTAATTAAAGATTTCTACTTTCTGGCTTTTATAGACATGGTATGGTAGAGGCCAGAAGCAGCTCTTTAATGATTAAAGTGGAGAGTGTGTGGAGGTTTTTTTTTTTTTTTTTTTTTTGGCTGCATGGAATTTAAAGGGACAAACACTGGGCAGAATTCCAGGCCTGAGGCTATGATAGTTTTGGTGCCCGTGGACTCAGTGGACACAGAGCTCCCGCTTACAGGAAGGAAGGGCCACAGGGAGGGGGGCCTTGGACAGTTGCCGGGTTACGAAGTTAAGAGGCAGATGAGGAGGACTTGTGCTAACGTTGCCTGTGTCTGGGAGGGACGGGCGGGTGAGATGGGGAACCACACCAGGAAGCCCCCTCCCCGCGGGCAGGCTGCAGCCCTGACACCGTCCCAAGTCCACCCCTGCTGTGTTCTCTCCCTCGACGCCCTGCCCGAGCACGGCAGGCCACTCTCCTCCCACTTCATGGATTCGGAAGATGCCTTGTGCTTGAGAAAGAGCATCTGGTTGGGGCCGGAGGACCACACGCAAATGATGGCTCTAGCATCGTGGGCGGGCACAGTAAACACAGTGGTAACCGGGCCTCCTCCCTCAGTGCCTCCGTTTCCACGTGGGTAAAATCGAATGGTTGGATGAGATCATCCATCTCCAGGCCCGACCGGCTCTGACCTCCTAGGGTTTTCCATGCTGCTGTGGATTTGACTCCTGGTGAGAACCTAGTGGACCCTATCTGGGAAAGGCCTTCCTGAAAGAGGAGAGATGCGAGTTTGCTGCTAGGTGGAGGGGAGGTGGGCAGGGTGTCCTGGGGCTGCGGGGGCCACCGACACCCCCAATTCCTCCAGCCCAGGCCTGTCCCCCACCTCAGACCCACAGACCCAGGCCACGCTCACTGTCCTAGAAATGAGGAGCTGAGTCTGCATCTCCCTACTGACCCCCGATTGCCTGGCCCCCGGCCCCTTGTAGTGTCTCCTCCTTGCAGAGACACCCCCACAGCCACCGTGACAGTCGCCACCCAGGAGGGGACAGTGGTGGGTCTGACCGGGTGGGGCGGCGTTTGGGCCTCTCCCGCCCTTGCCCCACTGGGGCCCATCTCTACCCGCCGTTCACGCTCAAATGTCTCTCCTCCCCACGCCACACAGACACAACTTTCTCCCAGGCCCAGAAATCAGCACGAGGCGGGGTCAATGTGTCGCCTCCGCTGTGCACAGCTCCCTTTTACATCTGGCTGTAGGGAGCAGGGGAATTAGTTATCTGAAGAGCTAACTCGTTGCCCTGGAGACTTACAAGACATCCTCATGTGGACAGAAGGGTGGGGTGTGGCCCTCCGGGTCTCTGAGGGGACCTGGGGAACCTGTGCCTGCCTCCTCTCTGGAGGCCAGAGGTGGCTGGTGGGGTGTGAGATTCAGGATGCCTCTACAGCTGGAGCTTCTGGGGCGCCCCATGCCTTGGTGACCACGTGATTCTGGAATTCCTCCCACTGGCTTTTCCTCTTCTTCTGGGATGCCTGTTCATGAAAGGGGGTGTCACATTCAGGGACTTCTGGCACCAGGGCTGGAAGGCTGAGGTGCGTGACCAACCCCCTGGGATCTCACGCCAAATCCGGCAATGGCTGGTATTGATCATGACAAGGGCCACCTCCGGAAAGGAAGCCATGCATGGTCTGGAGGAAACAGGCACCGCCTTCATCAGGTCACAGAAGTGCCCCTCGTCCGCCCGGATGGTTCAGACTGTGATCCTCATTTCAAAATGACCCTAGTTGAAGGTGGAGCTCCTCCACTCACCTTTAACCAACCACTGTGTTTAATAGGACCGTCCCTTCGATCTGAGGATGAACACACATTTTCACCTTGCCCTTGCCCCCAAATCCCTTTTCCAGAACAATCCTTTAAGGAAAATCAGATTTGCTCTCTAACAGGAAAACACAGCTTGCAAATGAGGCAAAGAAGAGAGAGGTAATTTAGGATGTAGTTGATCTGCATATAAATAGGAAGAAAAAACACTGAATCAAATGTCAGGTTGTCACTGTTTTCTTCTGAAATTCAAAGCAAGTTTTCTCAAAGAGAGATGGCCACTTTTCGGGGCTCCTGCCTGGGGCTCCCAGGCCTGTTTAGTTTATGCAGGGTCTCAAACCCCACTGTGCCCTCTTAGGGCACTCTCCTGGCCGAAGGGGCTGCTCGTGCGTCCCTCGCGCCTGATACGTCGATCCCTTGGCTGTCAATGGCCCTATTTGGTAGCACATTATTTTAAACGTCCATTACTATTAACATTAACGAATGGTTAATTACAACAGGGTTCCTATCGAAGTGCATAAGAGAGCCCTATGAATGCCAAATGAGTACATTAATGATTGGTGTTATCACAATGAATACGAAATGATTTCATAATGACTGGGGAGGTAATATATAATAAAAAAGGATGGCTCCCACTTTTATACACTTACCACCGATTTAAAACTCATTCTTGGCCTCCATTCAGAAGCCATGAGTTACCTGAGAGCTCTTCCCTGAAGATTTCCAGGGACCTGTACATCCTCAATCAAAATCTAAACACTGTTACTCATCATTGAGTTAAACCTTCAGGATAAATGTCACTTTATTTCTCCCTACAAAGGGCCCTGGAAGCACTACCTCATAGTCCTCAGGAAATTCAGTGCATTCACTTAGTCTTCCAAGTAGCCTGTAAACACATCTTGTATTGAATACATCTGATGCCCTCAGCATCGTGCAAGGTGCAGGGGCTGCCCAGAGAATCAGAGAGAATCCTTGCCATTGACAAGAGCCGAGTGGGAGAATAATACAAATGTAATCACAGGCTGTGCTTCTTATGCTGTAATGAAGAGGAAAATCTGAAAGCTGAGGGAGGAAAGAAAGAGTGATCACGTTTCCAGGACTTCTGAGGAGAGCATCACAGACGAGAAGGTGTGGAGCCGGCTCTAGTGAGAGTGGGGCGTGGGTGAGCAGATGGCAGGTTGGGAGAATGGCCATTTCTAGTGGAAATCGCATGAGCAGCAGCAGAGAGGCATGAGACCATGCATTGTATTTGGAGAACAAAATGCAGGAGACATGAGATAGGACATTTGGAAGCGAAGCCATGAACACAGAATGAAGCTGGATGTATTTGTCAAACTCCTGAAGAGTTTAGGATTCCTTTTTTTTCTCAATTTTTGTGTAACACCTCAATGTCTAAATCCCAGAAACTCAGCAAACCTCAAGCAGGGTAAAATCAAAGAAAACCGCACAGAGCCACATCAAAGCCAGGCTGTTCAGGCATCAGGGAAAAGGTGAAAAGTTGAAAGCAGCAGAGAAGACAAGGTATCACACGGGGAACCAGGATCCCAGGGGCGGCTGACTGTTCATCAGAAGCAGTGAGGCCAGAACACGACGGAAGATGTTCTGTAAAGTGTGGGGAGGGAATAAACTGCTAACCAGAATTCTATACCTAGCGAAACTGTCCCGCCAACGAAGATGAAATAAACACAGCTCAGATAACAGAAAACTACTGCCCGCACATCTGCCCTACAAGGAAGGTGTTCTTCAGGATGAAGGAAGTAACCCCGGGTGAAAGCTAGATTCTCAGGAGGAAAGGGAGAGTGACGGAAGAGCTGAATGTGGATTAAAATACACACACACACACACACACACACACACACACGTACACTCGTGTACATAAAACACATATGCACACAGATATGCATGTATATATTTCTGCTTCTAATTTATATAAAGTATATGATGCTTAAAGAGAAAATTACAGCATCGTATGGGGGACTGATAATATATAGAGATGGACATTTGTGGCAACAATAGCACAAAGGATGGGATAGGGTGCTGCAGGCAATTATACGGCCACAAGCTTCCGACAGTCTACATGCAGCAGCACGAGATTACCTGGAGCTGGGTAAGTCCGAAGCTCCTATGTCATTCCTAGAGCGACCTCTCAGAAATCACGCAAGAAGTATAGCTAAGATGCCTACAGAAGAATTAAAATGTGATGCTGAAGATACCTGATGAACCCAACGCAAGACAGGAAAAGAGGAACAGAGGGACCAAAAGAGAAACCCTCAAGGGTGGGAACAGGGCGGTGCCTTCAGCAGACGAGGAGGATCAGGTGCCTGAGGAGCAGGAAGAAGATGAGCTGGTTCACGCCAGCTCCACACGCGGTGCAGACACCCAGGAGGCAAGCGGACGGGGTGTTGGCTTTTGGGACACAGGTCAGAATCGGAGATGCAAAATCTGAAGTCCTTAGCACTGAGAAACAGTAGGTGAAGCCAAAGGAGTGAATGTAGTGTCTCTCGGAAAGAATGCAGACCCAGAACAAAAGACCAGGAAACATCCTTTATTTATGGTAAAACGCTCGCACTTGAGGAGTGAGTGGGGGAGGAGAACCCAGCCCAAGAGATTAAAGCCAGATATTCAGAAAGCCAGCAAAAAAGTCACAGTGTTCCACAGTGTCTCCTAAAGCTCAAGTCTGATGACTTCCAAGCAGCGTCGTAGCATGTCTTGTGCTACTTTTGAAACAGAACTTGGGAAGACTAGAAAGTAATCCCAGAAAATGGCATCCGTGATCATCTCTGGGCGTGGGGTCACCAGGGAATTTCGGTTTTCTTGTGCCTTTTACTGTTGTACAAATATTCTACAATTTATATGTACCGCCTTGGCAAGCAGAAGGGAAACAGATTTTTGGAAGTGATATTTGTTTGGGGGACGTCGGTAGACCTTCAAGAAGTGCGTCCCCCCTGGTACATTTCTTCCAGGTGGGCCTGCTCTCCGTGCTAGGGTGGGGGGCTTCCTGAGTCATGTTTCTGTTTTCCATAAACGTTATGCCTGCTCACGGCTGTGGGGCAGCGCTGAACTGGCCAGCACGTGGGTGGGGTGGTTCTGCCTGACTCGGAGTGACTGGGAGGGTCCCGGAGAATGTGCTGGAGCTTCCCCCTGAAGCTCCCCGTCTTCATGTTACAGCTGGACCAAACATTCCAGAAGCTGGTATCCGGAAGTCAGTACCGGGCAGTCAGCCTCCCTGAAGATCATTCGCTCAAGGGACCCTTTTTTCTCTGCAAAGATTTGTCATCCTGTTTAAACTTAAAGGAAGTAGAAGCTGCAAATACTCATCAAAGTTTCTAAGGGATCAGAAGAGAATTAAAAATACATTTATTCTGCTGTTTCAGTTAATGACAGCTTACCCACGAGAGGAAGGGAAGACCTGGGGGTTCCGTTCCGGGAGCAGTGGGCAGGAGCGTCAGAACCTTGGACGAGACAGCCCTCTCGTGGGTGGCCCGGAAGCAGAGCGGAGAGCCCAAACCCAGGCGGAGGCAAGAACCGTCTCGGCGAGCAGGAGGCGGCGCACGCATCCCGCAGGCGCTGTTCTCGAGTTAAAGATGCACAGAGGTTGGGGGGAAACTGAAGGGATGTTAAACATCAGGAGACGCCTGCACGGGCCGCTCTGCAGCCTCTGGAGGAGAGGAAGGAGGTGGTCCCTGAGCTTCCCTTTCCCTCCAGTAAACCAGCCTCAGAGCCGAGGGTCGGGGCGGGATTTACAGACCCCTCAGCAGAAGCGGGGGTGGGGTGGGGGCGGGTCTTCCGTTCTGGGACTTTCATGTCTGTCGAGGATTTGAACCCTCATCCTGGTGGAGCCTCAATGTGAGTGGGGGGTGAAGGTAAAACCACGGGAACCGTGGTCCTCCCATCGAGGGCCTGTGACCGGGCAGCGGTTGACCTCTTTGGCTGCCACCGTTGTCTTCGCTGAAGAACCTCCTTTACAGGCTGAGCCTACAGGCTGTTTTTAAAGCCTGTGCTTTTTTTTTTTTGGAAAAACATTCTCAAGGCATTCTGTGGAGCGAGACTCGGGACAATATTAAATCCAATGAATCACCCAGCCTCCGGGAAGGTGGGGCCGTGTGCCGCAGAGTCCTGCCGTGTGATGGCTCAGCCTGGCGTCCCTGGGGCCGTGGCGACCTAGCTGGTGTCTGGTGCTCGTTCTACAAAGAGGCGGCCGAGCGCCGGCGGCTGGCACGGCCAAGTCACCTTCCCGCTTCCTCTCACGCACAGGTGTTGGGGAGCTCTTCCTGGCAGTCCGGGGAGGAGACCCCTGAACCCCAGTCAGGCCCTTCTACAAGGTGCTCTGACGGCCTGCTTACTGCCTTGGGGTTGGCCCTCGGTTTCCCGATTTGCAAATCACCCTCCATGATTGTACCGTCTTCCCACGTCAGGCTCAACCCAACACGGAGAGACGGGAAGAGCTGGGGAAGGGTCTCAGCCTGGACGGGTTTGCTTTGACGGTGATGTGCTAGCCTGGTCGTGAGCAGGTCCAGCCCTTCATCTCCTGGGGGTTCTGCTCTGCTCCTTACTTTAAGCCTATTGGTCTGCTTACCTGAGGACCTGGCAGGCCACGCACCCAAAGTGGGCCTTTTTTTCATGTATAAAAATAGTTGTCAGTGGCTCTGGGTGAAGGAAGATGTGTGATGAGGTGTGTTCAGTTCACATCACTCAGCAGCCTGGAGAGGTGGTCCTCAGGACCCCGTTGATGGAAAACATCCTCCTCTCTGGGTGCCTTCTCCTTGCCCTTGAAGACCTGACCGGCCAAAGGGCCTTGTGCTCCAGGTCCTTTTGTGATGACCTTGGCCCCATCTGTCTCCCTTGGGGGGCGGTACTTTGCTCGTAGGACTGTACTGATGGATTGTACTCCTGGGATTTAGTCAGGACGTTTGCCCTACTGATAGGGCCTGGGGGAAAGGAACAGAAGCTTGAAGGTCTTGGTGCCCCGAGGATGGGGCAGACTGGCAGCCAGGGGCACTGCCTGGGACCTGTTAGGCCTGCCGGGCCCCACCCTCATCTAAGAGTCAGAATCCGCGTTTAGCCAGGGGACTCTTATGCGTGTTCACGGCTGAGAAGGGATGATGCTGTCGGCGACTTGACTGGAGTACGGTGGGGAGCTGAACGTCCCTGTCCCTGATTCATGGTGTGTGGCTGCAGGAGGGGGCTTCCTGGCTCCCCCAGACGCACAGACTCCCTGTGGAGAGCGCACAACCCACACAGTCCGCTGCTCAAATGCCCAGTTGTCCAAACACTTCCAGCTGTGACTCATTTGTGTGCGAGTTTTCTCAGTGATGAGCCATCATTTATAAGCCCTTCCTGAAGTGTCCTCAGAGTCTGATGCAGCCACATGTGGTGCGGACGGGGCTGATTCATCAGAAAGGCAGAGATGAATCCCGCCCACTCTCCTCGCAGTGAGCAGCCTGCCAGCCGGCTTCACGGGTGGGTGTTGACACAGCCTCGTCTCCCTTCTCCGAAGTGCCCATGAGACTCGGCCTCGGCGACTAGGCCCCACCTGGGAGGCCACAGATGTGCTCCTGGAGCCTGGGTGGTCACCATCGGGGCCGCGGGTCCAGGGCACCTCCCTGCCCTTGGGGCCGGCAGGGCACTCCAGAGGCACCTCCTACTCTGGCAACAAAGGAGCCTGCCATGATTTGGTTCCGAGTCGGTGCCATCTCTCCGGGTGTGAGGAGGACATCAAAGTGACACATGAGATGAACAGTGGCTCCCAGGAATTTAATTCAGAAAAATGGTGGCGAGTGTGGGACTGTGGCGTCTGAACATGACCCTAGGAGATGAGAGACACAAACTGCTGCATCAGAACAGAACGTGTGTGTTTAATTAGAATCTCCGTGGTCATCTTTTTCTCTGAGACACACAGGTGTGGGCAGTGGCATCAGAGCCACACCCTCCATCACCCCCGGACTTGGTACCAGGGAGCCCAGCCGCCTGCACACGTCCTCAGGCCCAACTATGTGAGATCTGAACGCAGGCTCACGACCTGACTCTTGGATGTGCGGCCGCCACGCCCACCACCCACCTGGACCACTCACCCAGGCGGCGAGGGGGCGCAGGTCAAGGACTCTGCATCCGCCTTCACTGTGAGTCTCCTGGCGTCCTTCTGTCAGGAGGTGTCACAACCCCAGACGTCGCTCTCCTTGGTGTTAATTATTTCCTCTTCGTTTCCAGCTGGCGGGGGCTTTAGCACCTCCGGTCTCTGCGTTTGATCTCTGCACCGGGGAGCAAGGTAATTAAGGCGGCGACGATTTAAGAAAACGGCTCCGCTGGACGCGACACGCATCTCCAGACAGCGCTCCGTCCTAAATCATTTGATAACGCAGGAGGCTCCGCGGGCTCTCCACTCGGCCGAGGGCGAGTTCACGGGGTCGCCCATCAGTAATTGATTCTCGGGGTGTCTCTGCTGCTTTTATTACAGTAATGAGGACTCTCTCTTTTTTTTTCATCTCCTCTGATACGTTACCCAAACCATCAGCTTCTCAGTTTGGTGTCAGGATGACTTTGACAGGTTGTTAGCAACTATATGATGTACGGAACATCACAGCGATGTCTCAAACTGTGCGGCTGAGCGCTGCGCGGGGCCGCAGGTGCTGCCGGCACCCGGGGAAGCGCTTGCAAGCAAGGAAGGTACCGCCGCCACTGAAAACACCACCACGGGCTTGATGCTCTAATGAAGAAGACGCCTGCACCGCGGACGCGTCTCCACTCCCAGGGCGGTTTCGCAGGGCCGGTGGCACCTGCAGGTCTCCAGCATATTCCTGGGTAGAAACAGGGGCGAGTGAAACTCAAGAGCAAAGCAGACGTCCTTACCGCGAAAGTTACAGATGCTTCCCTCCCTGCGTGGAGCTCTTTTTAAAGAGTGAGCGACAATTTGCTGGTCTCTGTACCATCCGATGTCCCCCTTCAGTTCCTTTCATCTTAGGGAAGGGAAGTCCATAACGTGAAGTCTCATGGGAGAGAAACTGGGTGTTTTTTGTTGTAATTCGACCGCCTTCCTAGATTACTTCAAAGGGAGAGAGTGACTCAAGACAAAAGGGGGAAAAGACTTTTCTCGCTCTTTTTTTTTTTCCTTTGGTGGATCTATTCAAAGTGTTAGAATAAAATTTAATGTTTGTTTTTATTCAATGAACATGTTTTTGAATCTAAACTTCTTTCCTATTTTCTGAGGTAGGGGATTTTGATCACAGGAGTCAGCACTGATTAAGGATGCTGGAATTTCAGGTTCAGGGTAGCCAGGAGTTTTGGAATCATTCTCTGACAAGGTCAGGCTCCAAAAACAGTCACGTACAGTGGGCTGGCTTCTTGCAGCCCGTCCCAGCCCCGTAGAAAGGACTACAGATGGAGCGTCAAGTGTACGTGAACTGGGGAATAAACCACATTGATACACCTTGTCACAAAGGATCAGCACAAAAATAATAGACTAACTTAAAACTAGAACTCATGAGAGCACCGGGCAAAGAACAAAGAGCTCAGGGGTGGGGCTTTTGGTCTTGGGGGTGATTTTTGTTACACAGCTAAACATCTTGCTGTTTAAGTCACAAATGATGATCTTGGGAGATGACACTGAACGGTGTATCCCAAGTGTGGATTCCCAGGCATTAAAACAGGCATTTCTCCAGCTCCAAGCCTGGAGCAGAGGGACCGGCGGCCTGGGGGCAGCCTGGTGACCGATGACATGGTGGGAGACATTGCCTGCTATCTCCAGCACGTGAGCAACATTCAGAACTGCCCGTTTATTTCATGTTTGCAGCCCGGGATTATAAAAAGCTTTTACCAAGACGAAAATAATATTTACCAAGCCTCATCGATCCTCCTTTAAATAAAGTACCTGTTTTAGGTGAGGTTAGCAATTTTATTCATAGGATTAATTTCATCCCACAAACTATGGTGCGGTGTCTGACAAAAGATCTTTTTATAAATTCCACGTTGGAAAATAAGTCATAATCCCATCTGCTCCTTCACTTCTGGCCTCGCTGTAGAAGGAATTCAACAATACAAGGTCTCCTGCAGATGGAGACAGGTGGAACAGATGCTAATACATCACCAGCAAATATATAGACAGAGGTGACAGCGGCTGTAAGAAATCGAATCATTACACTTGTTCTGCAGCTGTGGGCTGAGTGACTCGTTCTTGGCATAGAACTTGGACACCAGAGCGTGTAAGGTTCCAAAGGCCCCTGGACCCAAGGCCTCCTGAGGTCCCGGGTTCAACACCAGTTTCACTCTCTGGCTTTGAACAGCTGAAGCCCAAATCCTCCAAGAGAGGGCACGTATATCCGAAAACAAGAGTTATGGGGAAGGATCCTCTGTCTCCTGTTTCTGAGTCTCTGTAATAGTTGAGCACAGGCGGCTTTAGGGAAAGAAAGAAAGAGAAAGAAAGAAAAGAAAACACTGGTGAATTCAAAACAAACCCTTAAATAAAATAGCGAATTTCCATGCAAAACCTCAGTTGAGCAAAGTTTTCTGTTTGCCAGCCTTTAACTGGATTCTGAAGGAGAGGGAATCCCCGAGCCACATACCAAGGACACTTTGCTGCCTGGCTGCTTTTTCTGGCGGGATCTTCCTGGTTTGTGGAAAGAGTGGGCTGACGCTGGATGCTGCCAGGACTAGGGGACAATTTTAGTGCGATGACTGTCATCTGGGAAGGTACAGGGGTCGGAAGCATCACTGGGCACCCGGACACAGTCACTCATGTCTCTCTGACATCAAACAGCAATAAAATGCATTGGCCCCCCCCTAAGCCATGAGCTGGCTCCCTAGTGACTTGCACGTGGGCCCCAAAGGGACACTGGCCACAGACAGACAGGAGCTCACTCGGGGGAACCCTGCCTCCAACACTTTCCAGACTCCTGGTGTCCCGGTCCTCTGGCCAGGAACCTGTTTTCCTTGGTTCTGTTTTCTCCAGGCTCAGAGCCAGTTTTTCCACCCAGGATGTGCCCTGGCCTCTCCTTTTACTCAGATCCTCCCTATTATTTGAGTCCAGGGCCATCTGGAGCCCCACCGCAGGCCCTCACACAGTGGACATTGCTTCTCACGGTCCTGGAGGCTGTTCCTGGGGCCGGCAGACCCGGTTCCTGGTGAGACTCGACTCCTGGCTTCTAGATGGTCCCCACGTGGCAGAGAGAAAGAGAGAGCACCGGTCTCTTCCTCTTTTTTTTTTTTTTCCTCCACAAGAGAACAAATTCACATTTTTCTTTACTTTTCAGTAAGTTTGAATCTCTGAGGCGCACAGCATCACACGGTTTCTGTGTCCACTGGCCCTAGCAGAAAGGTTGCTGTGGAATTTGGCACAAACCACACCACTGTTTGTGTGAACACGAGCTACCTGTCCTCGGATTACTCTGGCTTTGTTTGGTTTTCCACCAGGAGTTACTGTGTTGTTCTTTGTACACAGAAGCACATCTCTTGCCTAGGTAGAATTCAGTTTCATCTGAGCATAAACACCTTCAATTTTAAAACGAGCTGTGTGCTCCCTCTGGTTCCAGAGACCCTGCTTACAGCCAGCAAAACCGGCCCTGGACCACAGCCTTCCAGACGTATTTATCATTTCAGAAGTCCTGTTCCCAGCAGGCCTCCACCGGCTCCAAGAGGGCTGAAAGGGCTGGTCTCTTCCTTTTTTTTTTAAGAATCTAGCAATATATTTTAATTTTTACAAAAAGTTAATCTATGAAAACAATGGTTGTATTTTGCTAAACCTTATAAAGTTGAATCTTAACTTATAGGTATGTTTAAACAAAATAGTACAATAATACATTTATATGTTACACATTTTAGAAGAATGTATACATAGTATAATGTGTGTACATATGTGCACGTGTGTGCAATAAGACAGATACAAGAATACACTTTAGAGAAAGAGTAAAAGAATGTATCTCAGGTGTCGGGAGAGTGTTTTTTCACAGGCCAACGTGGTGAAAGTCAGATGACAGCTTCCAAGAGGCTCTCTCACGTGCACACGCATGCACACGCACACACACGTGCACACACACGCACACACACTTAGTGGGATTATATGGCAGGAGCATCCATATTTATTCTCTGATGGGTTCCAAGTTAGTATTGATTATAGAAATACAACTTATTACCAAGTGGTGAAAAATTTCTAGCACTAAGGAAAGGTAAAGAATGTGTTTTGGTCTCAAAGTATTTTTATTTCTACTGAGAGTTGTTTTTCTGTTTATGGAACACACCTCTGCTGAGCACATGGCACATGCCCAGCACTGGGACTGCTAGGAAGAGTGAAACAGAGTCCCTGCCCTGCATGGGCTTTGCTGAAAAGGTGTGCTATGCCTGCTGGTGCCCTGGTGTCTCCTAGGGAGGAAGCTGCTCCTCAGACCAGAGGCAGAAAGAGGATGGGGTACCAGGGGTGGGGGGGTCACGAGAAGAGGTCACCACTGTGCTGGGGGGCTTTCCCAGAATGGGGGTGGGGGACGATCACTTAGCTTATCTGTCCACCTACCTGCCTATCTGTCCATCTACCTACCTGATCACTTGCCTGTCCAGCTTTGCTCCATCACCTGCTTATCCAGCTACAGCGCCTCTCGTCTGTCCACAGTTTGCTTTCTTCACCTGGTGTAGCGCAGACCTCGCTTGACCTCTCTCTGTATCCCTGTACCCATGCTTTGTAAGAGCGACGTAGTATCTGACGTCATGGTGACACCAGTTTCTGTAACCGCTGCCCTGCCGATGGGAATGTGGTTCTTTCCAGACTTTAATGGGAATCTGGAATTCCGTTTTATGAGTCTATCATAATTTATTAAACTGTTCTCTTATTGATGAGTACTCAGGCTGTAGGCCATGTTTCCTGTTACAGTGTTCAGTCGGCAACTCTGTACGTGTGTCTTTATTAGGTTTTTATTTTCCGATAGAATCATAGAAGTGAGATGGTAGTCAAAACATGTGCAAATGCCATGTCTGATCAGACACTGCCAAATCCCCTCCCAGAGTTTGTACCAGTTGCCTGTTCCTGCCAGAAGCTGTGAAGATGCCTGTTTCGTCACACCCTCAGTAACCAGAGGTGCTGGAAATACATCACATTTAAAGATCTGATTTGGAAAAAGCACATCTGTATTGTTGTTTATTACCATGTTCCTTTAATCATAGCTGGTTGAGCATTTGATCACTGGTTTATCTGCCGTTTGTGCTTCTCACCAGTACATGTTCTTTGTTCCCTTGAGAATTGTGTGCCATTTTCTTTCTTTTTTCCTTTTTTGGCATTTCATTATTTATTTATTTATTTATTTTTTAGCACCAAATTTACGCTTTATGTCCATTCCATTTCATAAATTACTTACATTCAAGCAAACGACTGCTTGAGAATACAAATAGATATGAGTGAAATGTTGCATCTTGATTAAAATGTCTTATTTTTAAACAAGTTTCTGAAACTTTAATAGTAGCATCTAACTCTTTCTGTAGAACCATAGTGCTGTTTTGAGTTCATAATCACCAGAGTGCAGGCATTTCATTATTTATTTATTTAAATAATTTACTGAGGTGAAATTCACAGTCTAGAAATTAACTGTTTTAAGATGAACAGTTCTGTGGCGTTCAGTACATTCACAGTGTTGTGCACACACCACTTCTGTCTAGTTCCAAAACATTTCCATCACCCCAAAATAAAACCTCTTACCCATTAAGCACTTTCCCTCCATTGGTTTGCCATTTTCATTCGGTCTGTTGGATCTGTTTGAATGCGGGGTCGTAATACTTTGTTGTGAATGTTCCCCGTCCCCAGTATGTCCCTTGTCTTTTCATTTTGTTTAGTCTGGTTTTTTATCAGAAAAAAGCTTATAACATTCTGTTGCCAAATATGTTATTTTTGTCCATTGTTTCATATTGTTTACTCTCACTGCAAGATTACAAAAATATTTGCTCGTGTCTCTTTTGCTTTTGATTTTTTCAGTTAGGTCTTGATTTAACAGAAACTTATTCTTGTTTGTATTATAACATATGCCACATATAAGGAATCCTTATTTTATTTTTTCCAAATGGGTCAATTGTTCCCTAAGTGTTAAAAAAAAAAAAAAACTCTCTCCACACTAATTTGAAATGCCACCTTGATCACAGATTACAGATCCATTTGTACTTAAACTGGTTCCACTGGTGGACTTGTCTGGTTGTGAACTGCTGTATTTCCATCATCTGGACTCTTACTTTCCCAAGTTGGGAGCTTGTCAACCTCCAAATATTCTGGGGGACAGAAAGGATGTGTCAACCTCTTCTAATGCCCAGTAGACAGAGCGAACTGCCGGACACAGTGCTTTTGTTAGGAGAAAATTAGAATTTTCACACATTCTGGAGAAAATGATTATACTAATTAACTAAAACTCAAGGTTACAAAATCACTTCTAGTGGTGAAGGCCCCCCGAATTTAAAGCCTTAGTGGTGCCCGTTTGCATCCCCATAGGACAGCGTCGTCAAGGAGAGCAGGGAGGAGCCAGGCTTGGGACTGCTTCCTTTACTGCGCTGGTTTCGGCCCCTCGTAGCCTTTTCAGCGCAGAAAGGGAGCGGCTGCCTCCAGTCAAGAGCTGCTCCTGGTCCATCTTCAGATCCAGGGCCTGGGAAACTTCGCGTCCTCCCAGCCGGCGCGGAGAGACAGGCGTGTAGGTGTAAATCTCAGGCAGCTGATGGTTGGAACCCACAAGCTCTACCTTGTAAATAATTCAGTTCGGTGCAGGAAATCTGCATATGAGGATGAAATGTCATCTATAACTCGGAGGGTACCGGCTTGGCTGGGAACAGCCTTCCAGTCTCTTCAACTCATTAAGCGCCGCTAAGGACGAGGGACGGTGGAGGACGCGGGGTGAACTCCCGCCGTGAGCGCGTGCGGGCCCCGCAGCTTGGCCAGACTCACGCCGGAAAGAAAGCTCGAGGGTGTGCCTGTGACTCTCAGCTCTCCGCCGGCCCAGCTGCTCCTGGGGCTTAGTTGGGGGGCCCTCATTTCCCACGGGCCTGCCCTGCACGGACCAGGAGAGCCAGGCCGAGGGCGCTCTCGGCAGGGGCGCGGGCGCGCCGGCTGCGGGGGGGCGTACGATGTCCCAGCGCCGCGCTGGGCGCCCGGAGAGCCCGGAATCCCAGAGACGACGCGCGGGGATCCGGAGGGTCTGTGCGCGGAGCTGCTTTGCTCTCTATTAAATATTTATCGAATATGCAAGAAATTCCGTTTCCAGGGGCGCTGCAGCCCGAGTCCCAGGGCGTGGGGCAGTGAGGCTTGTACCTGCCGCTTGTTCGTCTGCTTCGGTGCCGGGCGGACGGCCAGGGACGCGCCGCATTAGGAGGGGTGCGCGGGGCGCGGCGGCAGAACGTGGCCCCGGGGGGCGCGGCGGCTTTCTGGGCCAGGCGCTGGGAGGCACGGAGCCCAGACCGCGGGAGGGAAGAGGTATTTCGCCTGTGGACGTAAAAATGAAACAAATATCCGCCCCCCGTTAGAATATAAGCCTCTGGAAAGGTTTCCGGCCGGCCGCACGCCTGTCTGAGACACAGACCCCAGCTCAGTGGGACGGCGGCCGCTCCACAAACGGGCTCGGAGGAGGCCTGGCGCTCTTGGCCTTCTTCCCACGAGGCCTGTTTCCTGAAGGACCAGGAGGGACTCATTATGAAATGGCTTACCTATTAGGAGGTCCCATGGCACCGGATCTCAGGGGCGATTACAGGTCTGCAGGCCCGCGCTGAGACTTGCCCGGCCCGGCCCGGCCCGGCCCAAGGAGAAACCCGGCAGCAGGAGGCCGCCGCAGGCCCCCTGGTCCAGCTGCCCGGCCGACAGGCCGATGCCCCGTCAGGAATGGACATCATTCCTTCTGGCCTGATTTCCTTTGGACACAATCATCTGATAGCTACTCAGGATCCGTGCTCTTTTAGGTGGCTGCAATTGATGGCTCAGTGAATGTTCTAGAATGTTCTAGAATCAGTGGCCCTCATACACTTTTGAAGATGAGCAGTTGCTACGTTTACCCTTTACCTTTTCCCATCTCCAGAGACCTGCTGTGTCCTCTTACGACCCCTCAGTAACAGCAACCATATAGGAAGTGAGGACACACGAGTACGGTGTTCACTTTCAAAACTGAAAAAAGGGAATAATTAAGGTCGTTATTTACAACGTTTGGCTTTTAAGCTTCATGGTACAAGCAAATCTTTTAATAAAATAATCAGTTTATATGTTTGAAGTCACAGGAGAAAAGGTAAAAATAGGATTTTTTTATGGAGTTATAAAATTAGTTGAGGAAAAGGTAATGCATCTAAAATAGCTCTGAGGTCTAACATGTAGGATTTTCAGTGTCTGTAAACGGCAGGGCAGATTCGCAGGGAATTCTATGAAACAGAACTCCCTGTGAATCTGAGGGCACTGGACTGAATTACTCCTCAGATCTCTCCTACCTTTACAGTCCACGTCAGAGCCTGAGTTATCAGAGAACTGGGATCATATGGCGCCAGTGTTCCAATGTGATTTTAGCCTGTAGTTCCCTGACTGAATTTTTCAGTTTTCAGGAATATATTTGACAATGTGCCAAGAAAACTTTCTCAGATCACACCGTGTGTCATTGGTTTAGCAGAAGGTACAGCTCACATGCTGTAAGGTGTGTGCATTTATCCTCAATTTCACAGTCTCTGAAGAAGGCATATTGAATGGTCATCGGCTGCAAGACCCTAAGCGAAGCCTTCCATTGAAGGGAATTATCGAGTCAGGGAGATGGCCATTGGACTGGACAGGAGCCCTGGGGTGCAGCTTCACTTAGCTTTCTTATGCCTTCTCAGCGAATTAAATATGTGACCCCCCCCCCCCAAACAACATCCCTAACAATTGTCTGCTTAAAGAATTGGTACATACATTTTCAGGAAGTAGAAATTGAAAGAAAATACTTTCCTTGCAAGGAACTGATGAATGAGAAGAGTAAACTTGGGGTTTTAGTCTTCCTCCAGCCTGCGGAGACAGGAAAGGAGGGCAGGAAGGTGAGAAGGAATCAGGCGGCTAGCCCTTGTTTTTCTCTGTGCGATGGGGAGCTCCGGGGTGTCAGGGAGGGGAGGTGTGAGGGGGCCCAGGGGCTCTGGGGCTCGATGCCTGGTTCCCCAAAGCTAGCCGGGCGGCAGGCATGGCTGCGAGCCAGGCTTGGGACCCTTCGTTCAGCCAGGCTTTGTGACCAGGAGAACATACAGTTCGGGAAGAGCTGGGGCATTGTTTTACATTTGCACAAATCTCTTTCATGCCCTAATAGAAGTCACGGGCCCCATCCCAGCCTTTGCACCTGGAGACGGACTGGTGATCGCTGGCCAAGGGTTAATTCCTGACCCTCCAGACTCTACCGCAGCTTTTACTTACTCTGATGTGGACGCTGAAATTTGTTAAGTGTTACCGGGACTTCAAATGCACTTAGAACTATCACATACAACATGCATAAAACCAGCTTCTGAAACCTTATAGGAGGGCGTTTTGCTTGGGACCAGAGCCCTTTAAGGCCCTTCCCTTTACAGTGTTAAAAAGAAAAGGAGTGGCGGGCAGGACGGCCAGCGGCTGCTTTATGTCTCCTTTTTCAAGTCGGAGGCAGTGTGTGTGGAGCCCATGCAGTCTCGCAGGCCTGAGCAGAACCTCCTTGTTTTGCAGTTAATAGGATGGAGGAGGACTTTCCAGAAATGTGTCTCAGGACTTCAGACTTACTGATCTGTGACTGGTCATAAGCTTCCCTTCCAGAAGCTTTGAGGACCCTCACTGCCTCTGCAAATGGAATGAATTCTCACATGATGGCGTCTGTAGCTAGCAATTTGGCTGTTCGTTAATGAATGCAGATAACGAGCGGAGAAATTTGTGCCTAATAAATGATGATGTAGTGATGGTGGTGGGGATGGTGATGGTGGAGGGGTTGGTGAAGGTGGTGATGTTGGGGATGGTGGTGTTAATGATGGTGGCGGTAGGAGGGGACAGACCAAATCCATTGAGGGAGACGTCCCACGTGTGACAGTTGGAATCAATCCTGGGAAAGGACAAGGCTGCTCTCTACCTAGTAGGCTCAGTGGAAAAATCTGAATCTTACGTTCTCATGAAGATCATGTACAAACCAGGTCACTACAACTGGAAAACATGGCAAGTCCTTTCTGGTGGATAAAATGAAAGTGACTTAAAAGTCTCGACCAAGAGCAAAGAAAAAAGGATGTCATTTTCCAGGTTTCCAAAGAGCCCAGAGCTCACCCCACAGGCCTGTGTGAGCTGTGGGCCGCGGGACAGCTTTGCTACCTCTTCGCACACTTCCGCCGTCCTGGGAGAGAACGGGTGATGATCCAGGGACAGAGCCAGGGTGTCCGTCCTGGCTCCCCCAGTGACCTTGGGCAGTTCATCCAACTCGGTCTTCTTCCCTGCAAAACGGGCAGGATTACTGGGAGGCAGAAGTGAGGGGACAAGATACGAGCTTGGGTTGTAAGATAATAGCCACGGTTCACCTGGAGAAGATGAGTGTTTCTGGAAGAATCACTCAGAGGTTCTTGAAGCACGGTTTCCTCTGGAAAAGCAGTGGAAGATTGGGTTTTAACTCCAAACACCTTTATGAATCAAGACCAAGAGTAAAGGTGATCTCCAGCTCAGTAGATTTTTAGATATGTAATTTCAAATGATGAGGAATTGTCTCGAAATATTTGCCTGGCCATATTTGGTGCATCTGCTGAAAATTCTCTTTGAGAACTTAAACCATATTGTGTGTTAGGTCAGACTTGTCTTCCCGCCAAAAGAACGAGCGAACACAACACTGGGTGAGGCAAGACATCCCGGATCATAGAAAGCAAAATGGATTCAGAGACAGGCGCAAGTTTCCTGGCATCCCTCTCCCCCGTGCCCGCTCCGCCTCCCCTCCTTCCTCCTCACCGTCATTCCAGGGTGGATGTCTGGATCCCTGAGATGCTCACATTCCCGGGTTCTTCACTGAAGCATTTGTGCCCATACGGGACGTGGATAAATTATGAGAAATATTGTCACCCGTGCAGGGAAGCGGACATTAAAGAGATTACTCCTCCTGCCTTGTTGTGCTGAGAATAGCACCCTAACCATATGTAGGTGTTTAAAAATGCCATTTGGCGATTTTTATTATGTCATGCTACAATCTTCTTATGTCAGTGGGCTCCTCCCACACCTATAATGAGGCACGAAAATGAAAGATCCCACAATTTATGGGCCGAGTAATAGTGGATGATTAATTATCAGTGGCCTTTCATTAGACTCTTGGTTAAATTAATCCCTGTTTTCTCCTTGGGTCTTCCCTACTCAGTGAATCGGTTCTTTTGAAGAAAGCCCAGGTTTTTCTGTTAACTGGCCTGAGTGGAGAAGGTTGTTGCCACGTTTAAGGATGAGTGATGCCCCCAAAAGCTTTGCTTCCAGCTTCACCTTCTTATTTTTCATCCTTGAAAAATAAAGAATAAACCCTATTTACTCTCTTCCATGAATGAAAAATTTTCTCTACTCTGTCATTGGAAAGGGGACTTTTCATGCACAATGGAGTAATACCAGTTTGGGAGCTGAGAACTCTCAGCACGGTTGGAGTCTGGATTGAATCTAGCTCTTGTCCCCCATCCAATGGGTCAGGAGTACCTGGTGCAGAGAAATGCAGACCTTTGGTTTGATGCTTCCTTTTTTTAACTGAAGGGTAATCAGTTACAGTATGTCAGTTTCTGGTGCGCAGCATAATGCTGGGTACCATATACACACACATGCATGCATATATTCGCTTTCACATCCTTTTTCATTATAGGTGAAAAATTGGTCACAAAAATAAGCCTGAATCTCTTACATTAAAGCCCATGCCCTATGTATCTGTCAAACATCACTTACTTCATCAACCTCCCTCTGGTCCCTGGACGCCATTCTTTCAGTGTTTTCCCTATTGTATTCTTTGCTTACATGAGTTTTCTGCTTGGGACACCCAGCTCTCTGACCTGAATCCTGCTCACACAGTCTCCTCTGAGAAGCCTTTCTTCATCCCCAAAGAGACTCCTTCTCTGGGCTTCCGGAGCCCGTGGCTTGGCTGGCCCCCCAAGGTGCCTGCCACAGTGTCTACCTGCCCTGCGTCCATTTGTGTTCCTAGATGCCTCATCTTTTCAGCTCAAAGTCCATTGCCTCAAGGACCTTTTCTTCCTAATGTATGTGTCTATCGCTTACTGTATGAGCCTCCTTTGCTGTGGTGAGCCATGAGAAATGATTGATCTCATCCCTTTGGAGAAAAGAGCAGGAGCCTTTCTAGAAACTGCCTGGCTTCTATGAGGGATGTTTTATGCACCCGTTACTCTGCAAAAAAAAAAAAAAAAAAAAAAAAAAAAAATCCTTGGAGCAGGTTTTCCCTCATTTAGGTGAGATCCAATCCGTGGATCAGAACCGCGAAGGTCACACACTGGGTCTGCAAAGCATGATTCTTCTCTGTTATAATTTTTTGAGTGATTTAAAAATTTTTTCACATATGTTTCTTTTGGTGTTTTCAAATCTTGAACTGGGGTAAACTTTGGACAGTTTTTTTTTTTTAAGGAAAAACAGAAACTTGAGAATTTCTGGTGGCTAAGATGCTTCTAAAATATAAGATAATAGAATTAGTTCAAGAGCAATTATAAAAACCATAAGTATTTGGCAGTTAAGTATAATGTGCATAATCCCAGAATAGCATGTTTGTGATTTCAGAAAAAAAAAACCTAATAAGATCAGCATTTATTGTTTTATTTTTTGATTGCTTCTGAAGCATTGTATCAGTATTGCTTTGTATGAATAGGTCTCCATGAGTAAATTATGATCAAAATTCAAAGCCATCATAAATTAAATGTGTTTTTTTCCTGCTTTGGTATACAAGACTTTCCATTAAGCTAGCCCCATATAATATACCTTCGATGTGTTCAAGAAAGCCCTGTAAATTATAGTAAGTATTTAAAATGGTAAGTAGACATTGGAAAAGGCCACATTAGGATTAATGAATGAAGGGGTTGATACTGAAAATGCACTTGTAAATAAATAACATGAAAAGTAAGATGGCACATTGTTAGGTTAGAGTTACAGGGAAGAGAAGACAATAAATTGCCGGGTGGCCACGGAGCGTTCATGGAACTTCAGTTTCTTTGTGGAAGCGTTTCTAACTTCTTTCTAGCCAGAACTTCCCAGTGCCATCCAGGCTGGGCTAAACCCTGAGGTTTTCCCTGGACGACCTTTTCAGATTTGGGAGGCCCCTGAGTTTTCTCTGCTAACCAGCCTGCTCCATGGCCACCAACATCTGCTGAATTATTAACACAACAGTCGAGGACAACAAGGAGCGGGCTGGCTTGGTGGTAGGAGACTGCAGTGTCTCTCAGCGCTCCAAGACTCCATCTGACGAGGAAGGAAGGGGACCCAGGGTGCATGTTACTCATGACAAAAACGAGAACACGGAGCAAAAATGAGATGCGCTCACAAAGCTTTTGTGAGTCTGAGACACTAGGTGTTACTTGGAACAAGAGGGGGCACTGTCAGAGATTTCTGGGTGGAGGAATGACATGATCTGTCCTGCGACAGTCTGTCTCTGGGCACTGTTGAAAGTGAACAGATGAAGTTCATGGCGGGGGGTGGGGGTAGCGGTGGATGGAGCAGGAAGTTTGCCAGGAAGCCACTACCATGGCCCAGGCCAAGATGTGGCAACAGAAGTGCCGAGAAACAGGCTTTGAGTGTATTTGGAAAGAAGGGCAAACGAACAGGTGTGTTGGGAGCTACAGAGAGGAGCCCAGGTGGTAATAAGGTCTTCAGTCTGAGTCACCAGAAGAAAGGGGTTGCCCTTAACTGTGGTCGGGGACACTAGGAGGGGGTTTCAGGAGCTCAGCCTGGGACATGTTAAGAGTGAGAGACTCCTATTAAATAAGCAAGTGGAGATACCAAGGCGATAGTGGGGGTTTTAGGTTTTAGTCTCTGTCTACCTGAGACTGACTCCATCCTGATGGCAGGCACCCAGGGAAGAATTTGCAAAATCTCCTACCGTGAGATTTCCCTTTCAGTGCAGCGAGGCCAGAGACAACGCACTAATCCCTCCGTGGCCACTTGGACGTTTCTCAGGAGAGGTGGACTGAGCAGCTGGACACGTTAGAGAGGTGGCTGCTAGGAGGTGGCATCTCGTTGTTGACAAGGAAACCCTCTTCACTGTCCACAGTTTCCAAACAGAGCCTGCCCGGGGGTCCCAGGCAAATGCTAATCGCCTCAGTCACTTGAGCTGACCAGTGCAGGGTCCCCCGGAGGATTCTCTAACTTGGAGAGTCACTCTAGAGTTTTCCAGCGTTTCAAGTCCAGGGTTTGCTTTTTTCAGAGACTAGGAAGATGTTGGCTCACAATTTGGGTGTGTGAGCGCCTACCTGAGGAAGTTCACTGATCACCCTTGAACAGGAGGCAAACACGCACAGACCCAAGATGCCATGTGCGGTACCAAGCAGATTAAGTTAAAAAACACTCCCTGACACCCTGGAGGCCCAGACACGGAACGTATTTCCCTATTAAGTAGGTGTTTGTGCTGAGTTACCAGGAAACACGCACTAGACATTGAGCTCACCTTCAGCATCACCTTCCTTCTGTCCTGTTGAACTAGGCTATTCTTTATGTGCTCAGGGAGACACGAAGCTGGGCAGGGAGCGGGGAGAGATGCAGGGCTGAGCATCAGGGCTTATCGATGGCTTCACGCCACGCGCCTCAGACCAGCCTGGCTCACGTGCTAAACGGGAGAGGTGGTTGTCCTGGGGGGAAGTGCATGGTAGCCTGGGGCTTTGTCCAGAAGAAAGCTGACCTTATGTGGGCATCTACCGGCCCTCAAGAGGGACTGTATTCTGCTTGTGTTCCTCCATCTAAGACTGGGCTCAAATAAAAACCCAGCCACCCAACCCAGGACAAAAACAAAAAAAACAACAACAAAAAAAAACAAACCTTGGTCCGTTCTGTTCTCTGATGACGATGTGTGGGTTTTGTTTCTCACTTTGGGAACCTCCCCTTGGACGATGACCTTCATCAGTTTAGAGGCAGGTTAGCATCCTTGCTTCTTGCTGACGAAGCTAATTCTTTCCACCCAGATCCAAGGCCGGTTAGCTTTGATGTGTTGTGAGGCTGCTGACAGCATCCTTGCCTTGTGCAAATACTTTGAACTTTGTGGGTCACTGGTCACAGGGAGGGCCACAGAGAAATGGTGAATCGGTCCTTTGTCCCTTTATCCCCCTCCACTTCGGAGGGAGACCCCTTGCCTTGGATGCGGAGGTGAGCAGCACCCTCTCCATGGTAAGTGAGCCGTCTATTTTGATGGATGCTCTACTGGAACTTCCTGGAAACCATCCTGCTGGGGGACCACTGGGGATGGTGACCGCACCAGCGCTGACAGAGCTCTGACACCAGGGTCGGTTTTAAGGAGGTGACTCACTGTCTCAGAGAGGTTATCGCTGAGCTGCCTGTTGGTTAAACCTTTCTGCACGTCTCTTCCACTGCTCCGGAAGACTCACCCTCTTGGAGGCAAACCCCTCCACAGTTCCGCGCCTGTCTGAGTAATTCAAAAATTCGCCTTCGCAAGAGATTTAGTTGAAATCGTCGCCCCCCCAAACCTTTAGAATCTCAAGGTAGGCTGAGCCAATGAGTGGCGGACACGGTTAGGTAGGAAGTGGACTTGCCTGGTTCATTGCCTGCGGGGGCTGATGGCACCAGAGGCAGGAGACTGGCGGGGTGGGGGCCTCAGAACCCTGGAGGCCCCACCGCTCCCAGCAACGCTCCTTCTCATTTTTCTCTCTCTCTGTGTGTGTGTGTGTGTGTGTGTGTGTGTGTGTGTGTGTGTGTGTGTGTGTGTGTGTGTGTCTAATATCAGGACGTTTTCTAGTCTCTGGCCTCTTCATAACCACTGCTCCAAATTCCTTAAAATAGCAATCTTTTCTCTTCCTTTGGTGTTCAAAAGTGTGAAGCAGATAGTTCGAAAGGCCTTCAAGTCACCACCGTAAATCTTGAGTGATTTTCGAAAGATATATAATACTCCTAAATGATGACATATTTCCAGAAGATCAGTAAAACACTGCTGAGTGATATATGGCTGGGCAGTTGTGTCTGTGCGGCAGCCCTGAGGGAGACCGTCCGGCGAGCCCAGTATTTTAGGCGTATTATTGGTCGTAGCTTTTGTTTTTAATCTGCCAAAAAGGCAACTGAAGAGGCTGGCCACACGGAAATTGGTCTGATTTATCCCAGGTCTGGCTGGGAAAGGCTCTGGGATTTTTGATTTGCCATCAGTACCAAAGGCTGGGGTGGGACCTGGTGCGCGTTGGCGGGGTTGGGGGGGTGGGGGGGAGGTGAGATGGTGAGGGAGGGGTGGGGAGAGGAGGGCGAGGTCTGAGAAATGGTGACAATATCTGAGGATGGTTTCTGCATTTAAAACAGTAATTTAGGGGATGGGGGGTTGGATTTATTCACAAAGCCTGTTGTGTGCATTGACTGAATTTGTGATTTTAATCACCGATAGAAAACAAAACAAATCAATACGTACACATTCAGAGCTACATTTTAAAATACCCCGCTGGGCAGGCCTTTTCTCTGGGTCCCCAGAGGCCTCCTCAGGGGTGCTGGCTTGCACAGGCTTGCTGCGTCTGACCACCCATGTTTGGAAGCCCTTTGTGATAAGTGAGCTGGTTAAACGCGTGCATTTACCTGGCTTCCAGGGCTAAGTACAGAAAGGCTGGGAGAGGAGGGGGCTCTCCTGGCTGCACTGTTGGGGTGAAAGGGAAGAGTGCTCTCTCCCATCTGCTGGGGGCTGGGGCGGCGTGCGTTCCTCCTCACAGCCTCCCCGAGACTGCACCCTGCACAGGACGTCTGGAAAAGCTGCGTCGCACCACTCCCAGCCTCACGCGGACCTTCTGAAAGAAACGCATTTCTTCCATAGAGCACAGGGAACTATAGTCATCGTCTTGTAACAATCTTTAATGAAAAAGAATATGAAAACGAATATATGTGTATATATGAATGACTGGGACATTGTGCTGTACACCAGAAATTGACACATTGTAACTGACTGTACTTCAATTAAAAGAGAAAGAAAGAAAAAGAAAGAGAGAAAGAAAGAAAGAAAAGAAAGCGCATTCTGGACATCAGGAGCCCAGCAGCTGTCGCACACTTTGCTGAAGGGTCCTGATCAGTTGCGAGGTCTCCAGAATGAAGGATGGTGTTTGTAAAACCCCAGATGTGTGGAGTGTCTACATGCTGCCTTGTGGTGAGGGATCTGCTTTTGCAGTTTTGTAACCAGCTCTTCCACTGCCTCGGTGGTCCCTGCACAAAGCAGACTCACCCTGTGAAACAATCACCCAGAACCAACCCAGGAGGGAAGTTGTCGGGAGAAGATGGGATGATACCCAAAACGGAAAGATGATCTTCCCGGAAAGCCACGTGGGAAAAACCTCACAAATGGTAAAGTTCTTCTGGGATACATCCTGGATTCAAAGATCAGTGCAGTTTGATTTGGTGTATGCAACTTTGTGCCTCACTTATTATTTTAAACTCTTCAACAGAGTGCTTTTCCACAAGGAAAAACGGGGTCATTGAATGACCCACTTCCCCAGAGTCTGAAATAACACAGAAGTGCATGTTCTTAGGTAGATTACGTGGAAGAACTTGGGGAGTCCAGCTAAGTCTCTGAAGCAGGAGCAGAAATGCGCTGCTCGGTGTCCCGGTGCCTGGCAGTAGCGGGAGCAGGCATGCGAGGTGGGGAGGAGTGGTTTCTGAGGATGTGCATTTAAAATATCTCAGGAGCCCTGGCTTACTATTATTCAGTTAACAGATGACTTGTTAAAAAAATCTTACCTGTAAATTTAGAAATATCAGCCATCCAGATTTTTCTACCAGCTCCCTCCTGCGATGGGTCGGCCATACTCTCAAGCCCCAGTCTTGAGTCATCATTGGGCCACCTCAAGACCCAGGTTGTAAGTCAACGATACTGCAATAAAGATAAACATGATGACACCTGAGACTTTGCAGGTGAGAAGATGTAGAGATGATAATTTTTCAGTTTGCATCTACTGTTTGTATTTGCAAACTGAGCTTTTTAAGGAGGATGTTATTTTTTGAAACATGCAATAAAATAAAAAATAGGTAATATTTTTGTAATATGTAATAAAATATATAATAAAATTAAAAATGTGTTTACATATTATTACAAATACATAATAAAAAATTTAAAATAATTTAAAAAAACCCCAGAGACCAGCATCGAGCCTGTGGTGTCTGTTGCTAGTTAGTCCACACTTTCCCAGAGGAAACTTGTTTTAACTAGATGGTAACAATAATAATAATAATAATCAAAGGGGTTCGTCCCTTCCATGGGAATCAGGGCAGTGAACGGAAGTGTGATGTTGTGTGATTCTTCGAGGCCAGGGGCTGGTGTGCGGTCTCATGTGAATTCTGGATCAAGAGTATGGGGGAAGGGAAGGTTACACCCTGCACTCTACAGTGCAGGGAAACACAGGATTAGCTCCGACCGTAGACATTGATAATTGTAGAATTAAATACAGGCCCCAGGAAAATCAAACCCCTACGCGCATCAAAGGTTTGGAGAAGTTTTTCTACCATTTAGCCACATAGCACGCCGGTTCTCTGAATCTCCATTCAGCTGTTTCAAATGCTGGCTTTAAAGGGTCCCCTGAGTCCTATAGCACACCCGTGATTATAAAAATATTTAAAGCCACAGAAAGAATATATAGCTCTGCAGACACATGTGTTGATTTATTGTGTACCGTGGTTTGATACACACTGGAAGGCAAGGTTTCAGGCTGACAAAAGCATCCAAGTAGCAGGCTTCAATCCATATATTACGGTACCAGCCCCCGGAAGGGAGCAGGACCCAAAGCAAGACCATAATATAGGGTTTCTGAAAACTCCCCTACATAAGCAGGAGACAACATAAAAAGATCCATGACTATTTATGTGACACGAAGTCGTATTCATCGTGATAGGGTCACATAAATAGTATTGTGATATTTTGGAATATGGAAATTAAAGAAAAATATTTCAAACCTAAACCGTATATTATGAAAAATAACAAATCTTCCCAAATGCCATTTAAAAAAAAAAAGAGATGAGGAGGGAGAAGGGACATGGTTCTAGAAGTATCTATGAATTTTTTTTCTGGATGAAAGTTTCATTTTCTCAAACTATCTAGAGATTTTATATATAGTAAATGTATTAAGAAAGGGAGATGGCTTAGTTTTTTTAAAAACTTTTTTACAACTTCCGTGCTAGTGTTGAAATACTACAAAATGTGTGTTTGTGTCTTAGAGGGGCTGAGCCAGGTGCGTACGTGCTGTTTTCTGGAGTCTTGGTCCAGAAAGCCCTCCTTCGGTCTCCAGCACCTGCTTCTCACCTTTCACCTCGTGGGTCTCTGTCCTTGCTCAGCGATCCCCAGCCACCCCGGGCTTCCTTCTGTTCCGACACTTGTCAAGCCGGTCTGGCTGGGGACCTTGTGCTTCCTGTCTCTTTGTCTGGAATGTTCTCAGCTCAGCTTTCCCCAGATCATACTCCTCCTCAGAGAGGAGTCCTAAGCCTTTCCGTGTATCACCTTAGACTTTCCCCTTTAAGAGGCGATCAGAGGCACCTCTATTTACACGATTCCAAAATACCCGTTTCCTTCCTCAAATCAGTTTCTTCCCAATAGGAAGACATATATGAGGAACAGAGACAAGGACAAAGAGAATGATTGGAGAAGCCCTGTGATGTTTGAATTATTTACAATGACCTAGGAAGAGTGCTGTACACTGAGTCTTCCACGTAGAAGATACTTGGTGTGTGTGGGGGGGTTATGAGTTAACAAAGTAATGAAGTTATAACATAAATGAACGGACGTGTTCAGGTGACACGGAACACAAGGGCTGCGTTCTGGGGCGCCCCTAGTGGGTTATTCTTACTGAAATCAATCATGAATAGCCAGAATAGGATACGCACAGAATACAACTAAAGGTCTGTTTTATGAGATGTAACTGTGTCTTTTAATGTTCTTATCACCATATTGAAAGTCTTCAGAAAGCTTGAATTTGTAAACAGTGATCACAAATTGATATTGTACGTATTTATGGGCAGCATTCAAAAAGTGTGGCAGGTTAATTACTGCTGCATTACATAGATTTCGATATTTTCATTACTAATATAATGTCTGGTTGGGAGTCAGTGAGAGCGGAACAGAATCAATCCATTGATAACCGTTTGTGAACTAGCACACTTACAGGTTTGAATGTTGGCTCTGCTGCACAAAGCCTGAGAGGCGATTTTGAAGCATTAAAAAAAGTTTTCATTCCCAAATTCATCGCTGGATTGTTTAAGTTTGTGGAGAGGGGTTGTGATTTGCCAACTGTATGTAAACCAGTTTATACCATTTTTCTTCTCATTATAATTAGATTACTTAATAAAATAGCATGTGAATCAAAGTTATTGTTTCTATGAAAAGTAAGTTGAATTAAGAAAACCTTAATAAAGTCAAGTTGGTAAGCAATTGCTAATGACTGACATGTGGACAGGAAAGCTACTTATTTTGGGGAAAAAAAACCTTAAAAGCATGAGATTCTGCACTTAAATTGCTTCACAAATTTTCTCATTCTGTTTCCACTTGAAAGAAATGTATAGAAGAGAATATAAATAATGAACCAGGGGTGTGGTTTATGTAAAAAAAAATTGATGATGAATCTAACCTCAAAAAAAGGCCTTGGCCTCATTGGCGAATGAGTGTAGGCTTATAAGTTTTGGTTAAAATAGAGAAATTTAAGTTCCGTGATATTTTTGATGATTTTCCTTTTCAGAGTATCAGGTAAGAGGACTTCAGCTATACTTTGACAGTCACAGAGAGTAAAAATACATTTGAGCATGTCTTCTTGTGAATAGACACGCAAAGGTGTTTGGTAACTAGAACAGGAAAGAAACACTTACCAGGGCTTTAATATTTTATGCTGCTCAGTTATGAAGACTCATATTTGTCTAAGTTGTTTTCCTTTAATAAAGCCTCCAATGGTAAAGACGAAAAAAAATGAAACAAGTTTCTTAAAAACATCAGATTGACATCAGATAACCTAATTAGCATGACTGAATACTAAGTGGCAAGAACAGTAGCTTTAAAGTGTTGAGGGAAGAAAATGTGAATTTGGAATTCCAGACCAGTAAAGGCAGTAATTCAGCATGAGAATTAAAAAAAAAATAATCCCAGTTATAAAAGACTCAGAATGTTTACTTTATGTAGAAAAGCCTCGGAGTGCTCCGCCCAGAGCTGGACGTGGAAGAGAGAGAGGAGAGAAGGGACACTCCTCCCTTACAGGGAGCGACCAGATAATCCGCAGATCAGTGTCTTACACACTTTTATGCTGTTTGATATTTTAATCACGTCTATGCATCATTTGTATAATAATATTTAATTTTATTTAAAAGTGCTTTAGAGTATAGTAATATACTTTAAGACTTTACGTCTTAAGACAAAACCCTAAGTCACATGGTGCTTCATGATTTACAAAAAAAATTACACCTATATGGTAAAAGTTCCTCCTAGCTTTTTCTAATCCATCATTCCAAGAGCTGAATAAAGCAGAAAAAGCAGCAAGTTTGCTCATGAGAACTACAAACTTTAGGATCCTATTTTGAAATGTCTCTTTATGGAAATACTGTTTTGAAAATGTGTGTAATAAGACATTTAAAATTCCCTCACTTTGCATTTCAGCTCACTAACAATTTTAAAGCCAGCTTTAAGAAAAAGAACACAAAATTATGAAAGCTTAATTAGGCACCAAAGTCAATCTTTATTTATCATAAGAAAAGAAGTCACAAAAATTTAGATGTTTATAAAAGCTCACAAATACCACAGCCTCCAAAAAATGCATTAAAATTACATCATATTTTATTAATTAGCAGCTCAATTCTTTTTCCTACTTTTTTCCCTACTTACTCTGTGGTGGTCTCTTCATCTGACGATATATTTCTGACACCATTTTCCATGAAGAGAATAGAAAGACAGGTCTTTCCTCTGGTTGATGGATTGACATTTGTTACTGATATTTTGGAGAAATTTCTTTCAGGGTCACAACTATTTATTGCATTTTTATTGCATTGATATTTTAATGCAGATTATTAGGTTCAATATCAAATTTGGGAAACCTCTATCAAGTTTCTGTTATACATATGCTGGAGGATTTGGATGAATTTTTCATAGATCAGTTCCTGGTTTTGTAAAGTTAAAATTTTGTTTCTTTTCCCCTGTTGGAGGTGGATCTCCATTTTGTGAAGACCATATAGTTTTGAGTCCATTATTAAGACTATACAATTGTAGGTACAAAATTAGGTACAGGGCCTGAGAAAGTCCTTATGAAAATGAAGATCTCAGAGCATAAGTTTTATTAACTTCATGGTAAATGCACTTTGCTCTCCTATCCAAAGATCGTTAATTATGATGGGCGGACCCGTATCAGCAAACAGAAGTAAGTGTATTTCTAGAAGCCTTTCTGACAGTGAGACAGTTAACAATAACTTAACCGTACTTGGAAATGACTACCTAAAGTACAAGCTATGTAAATATATCCCATTAATCCCCAAATAAACATCTTCAGTTGAGATTCCCTTTGGGCAGATTTCCCCAATGTCTGTGGCTACACCGTCACCTGGGAAGCCTGCCATCTGATCTGTGGATGTGTCAGAGAGACAGCGGGAATGGAAGGAGAAAGCAGTTAACTGATTGTATGCACACTTTTTTTGGGTTGTTGCACACTTTACAAATATAATCATATGAACTCATGTCAAGGGCTCCTCCAAGAGCTTTAAAAGAGGTCCATGCAAACGAGCGGCCTAGAATTTGTGTCATCAACTTGTTATAAATCTGCTTCTATTGAGGACATTAACAAGACATTTAAAAAGTTCCTACCATAGGTCTATTATTAGCATCTGTTTAGATGTATGTCTGCTAAATTTTGATTGAGTGTTAGACATTGTGTTTAAAAATTGTGGAGGCTCTGAATAAAGTCATCCTCCTTCAGGGAGAGTTCACAGTATCTTTCCTTGGGTGGAAAGTCAAGGATGGTTATTTTAATCCAGTTAGGACCGGAACTCACCGGAGGCCGGAATCCCTCCGAGGGTTTCCGTGGGGAGACTGGGATTTTAGGAGGACGCTTCCTCTCTGACAGGCTCTGCACAGCGATCTTTTCAGAATCTTGAGACTGCGTAACCCACCCTGTGCCATTCAGCAGCTTTCTGTTTAGCTTCTTGGCTCTCTGCCTTGTGAAGACCAGGGATTATGCAAATGAGTAGGGATGATGAGGTAGTGGTCCTTCTCTGAGGGTAGCATAGCTCTGACTCTTAGCGCCCTAGTAATGCTTCACACACCCCCCCCATAAATAAATAATCAAACACTGTTAATGAGGATACAGGGGAAATCCAAAATGGAATGCAAAGAGTAACTTATGAACCCAGTGGATTATAAATGAGTAAGTAAACCACAGTGAACGGGATGGAGAAGAAAAGAAATAAGGTAAATAACTTTGGAAAATAGTATTTTGACTATATAAGGTGAAGCTAAAGATAAAAGGAACTTTACAAAAATGCCCTAGTTAGTAAGCCTGCTCCTCACAGGCGTCTGGGTTAGAAACTGCGACTACTCTGAGCATGCTAGGTTTGAACAAATAGGTATGTATATGTTGTAGATGATGAGAACCAGGTTTTGCACAGTGAGAGAAGGGAATTACAAGTAGGGAAATAGGAAGACAAAAATGAAATGTCTGGTTTTTGATTTGGAATTGAGGTATCTCAATTTGTGTTTTTAAATATATATGAATGAATTTGTGGTTTTAAATATATATATATACAGCTAGATGGATCCAAAAATAAATACAGACGCGTACGTATGTGTACGTGTGAGGTAGCACACATGCAAGCACTCCCCAGCACTGTCTACTGAGACGGCTGGGAGAGGTTACAACTCTTAGCAGTGAGCCCACAGAGCCCAGACATTGCTTTATAAGTACAGTTTGCTATCACCGTGGCTTGGAAAAGCGGTTGATTCCAGAGGTGGGGCAGGGAAAACACCACATAAGCCTGGGACATCTTGTGGATCTGGAAAATAACGAAGATCTTGAAAAATGGTGGGGACATGTCCATAGGGCACAGGGACTAACACAAGAACACTCCCTATGGCTAATGTTGGAGTAATTTGAGCAACAAATAAAAAATGATGCATTAGATTATCACCCATCAAATAAAATAAATATACATGAGTCTATGCTGATATAAAAAATGAATAAATGAGTGGGAGAGAAGTGACAAGTCTTCTCTACAGAATAATTCAAATTAATAGATGTACAAGTAATGAGGGGAATACAAAAATCACCTGTAGGCAAACCTAACAGAATTAACTGATGCAGGGAGGATCCACTGAGAGACACTAAACTCAATGGGCAACAGTTGTAAGAGAAACAGACTATTCGCAGATACTCCAAGGCTCTTCCCAAGATATTTTCCAACTACCAAGGAGAAATTGTAATTTCATATTCCTCCTGAAAAGCACTGAGGACGAGACATCGCTTGTGTATTCTTGCCCCGCGTCATAACCTCAGTCTAGTCACAAGCAAACATCAGGCAAACCAAATAGAGAAACGTTCTACAGAGGAGCTGACCAGTCTCATCAGAGGAATCAGTGTCACGGAAGACAAGGAAAGTGTGCGGAAGCATCACCCGGGGGACTTGTTTAGGGAGACACTGCAAATAAATGCACTGTGAATTCCTGGATTGGATTCTGGAACAGAAGAGGGACAGCAGGGGAAACCTGTATAAAATATGTGTTTCAGTTAATAGTGCTCCACCACTGTTAACTTCCTGGTCTTGATAATTGCATAATACTTAAATAAGCTGTCACTGTTGGAGCAGTCCTTTTCAACCAAGAATGATCCTCCCCCAGGGGACGCTGGCAATGTCTGTGGACACTTAAATCTTCAAGACTGGCATCTAATGGGTAGAAGCCATGGATGCTGCTGGGGAGGCTGGGGTCAGCCAGTTGACTCTCTGCACTATTTTTTCAACTTTAATGTGAGTCTAAATTATTAAAAAAAATTAAAAGTTCATGTTTTAAAAAAAGAGAATTCAGCAAATTGCCCTGAGGGGAAATCCTCCAAATGTTGGGCATTTTACTCTGAATCTCCCTTCTGTCTAGCGTCTGAGCTCTTAAGTCCCAGTGCTCTGAGAAGCTCCAAAGCCCAGTTACCCTCAGCCCAGCGTTGTGAGGCTGCCCAACACTCTGCTGGGTTCTTTGAATTTTAGCTGCAGTTTTCTGCTTGGTCCCCTGCCTGACACTAAGAACTGGTACATGCAGCTCTCGCCTCTTTTCACTGAGTATCTCTCTTCTCCGGAGTCTTAGCCCCTCAAGTCCTGGCAGCATTGGTAAGTCCTACAGGCCGGAAAAAAAAAAAAAAAGGTAGACAATAACCCAGATTTCCTATTTGTTCCCAGTGAGATTATCCCACTGCCATTTTCTTGAAGTACAACTTACATGCCATAAAATGCTCTTGCTTTAAGTATACAATTTGATAATTTTTATGTATTTATGAAACTATCACCGTAATCCAGTTTTAGACTATTTCTTCACCCCAGTGAATTTTTATGCCCTTTCACAGCTAATCTCCATTTCTGCCTCAGCACCACTAATTTGCTTTCAGTCTCTACAGATTTGCCTTTTCTAGACTTGTCATCTAAACACAGTCAGACGACGTGGTCTTTTGTGCCTGGGTCCTCTCACTTAGCATGTCTTGAGCTTCGTCATGTTGCTGCATGAATCAGTGTGTTGTTTCCATTGCCAAATAATGGTTATGGTGTATATATGACATTCTGTGTATTCGTTCATCAGTTGGTGGATGTTTGCTTCCACTTTGGGGCATTATTATAATGAATAATAATGATGCTCTGAACATTCATGTGGAAGTCTTTGTGTGAATGTATGTTTTTATTTTCCTTGGGCAGATACCTAGGGATAGGATTACTGTGTCATGAGATAAATTTGCCTCTTGTTTTTTCGGAGACTGCTAAGCTGTTTTCCAAAGCGGCTGCACCGTTTTACATTCCCACCAGCAATGCATACAGGCACCAGTTTCTCCATATCCTCACCAAACCTTAGTGCTGTCTGACATTTTGACGGCAGCAGCCCTAGTGGGTGTGAACTGCTATCCTACTGTAGTTCTAATTTACATTGACCTAATGACTAGTCGTATTGAGCGTCTTTGCATGTGCATATTGGCCATTTTGCATATTTCTCTGGGGAAAATCTTATTTGAATGTTTTGTCTATTTTCAGTTGGGCTCTTTATCTTCTTAGTACTGAGTTGTGAGAATTCTTTACAGACGTGGGATACGAATCTTTTTTAGTGCATATGATTTGCAAATATTTTCTCCCAGTCTGTGGGCTGCCTTTTTACTAAAGTAATGTTACATTCTGAAGTAAAAAGTCTTTAATTTTGATTAAGTTCAATTGATCAACTTTTCCTTTTATCACTTGTACTTTTGGTGTTTTATCTATGAGTTCTTAGCCTAACCTCACGTCACAAAGGTTTACTCTTATTTCTTCAAAACTGTTTTTATAGCTTTAGCTCTTACATTGAGGTCTGTCATCCATGTTAATGAATCTCTGTGTATGGTGTGAGGGAAGGGTATAGTTAAATCAGTGTTTTTTCCACGCAGGTATCCCGTTGTTTCACTGCCGTTGATTGAAAGGTCCATCCTTTCCCCCATTGGATTGCCCCCACTGACTTTTTAAGTTGGATTTTCACTTTCATTTTATTTTCTAATTTGATGTCTTTGCATAAAAAAAGATACTGACTCCGACTAATTTTTATTCTAACTTGTGTTCAGTCACTTGACTGAGCCATCTAATTTGATTCTTTTTTTAACATGTAGTAGAAATCACTTGCAACTAATGATGATTTCATGGATTCTTTCCCAATTTTCTTCTGAATATATTCTTACTGCATTGATTTGGAATTCCAAAGTGATATTGAAAAAAATGAATTTAGTTATTCTTACCATATTCTTGCCTTCACTGGAATGTTTCAAGTGTTTCATCATTTAGTATAAAATACTTGCTGTGTGTTTGGGAAGATACATTCCCTAGGCAGTTTGAGAACTTTCTATCTTAATTTACAATATATTATTAAGAAACAAGAATAGCTATTAAATTCTATTGAGTCTCTATGTTTTGCATCTGATGAAATGCTTATGTGAAATTTCCTTTTTTAATAATTAATGCACTAAGTCATGTTAACAGACTTTCGAGATTTGACTTGTGGGGCAATGAACCCACTTCCTAGTGTGTTTCCCTTTTTTATTTTGTTGGATCCGCTATGTTAATACTTAGAATTTCTTTCGCTTGCATTAAGAAGTGAGGGGAAACTACATCCTTCAGTTTCTCCTGTTTTACCTCCCTTTGTCTTTAAAGTTAGCTTCATGAATTCGTCTGGGAAGTTCTCCGTCGTTTTCTATGCTATAAGGTAGTTTAACTAATAGAAGCAATTATGTGTCCCTTGAAAGCTGATAAGTAATTCTGTACCTGAAAACTTCTATGGGAGATATTTGAGAAGCTTTTTAATTTCTAAATTTCTTTAGAAATTGTTAGTATAATAGGTTTTTTTTGTTGTTTTACTATCTCCTTCCTTGTTGGATAATTTTGGTAACATGTTTCCCTAAAAATCATCTATTTCATTTGTTCTGTATGCTCAAAAGATTGGCATGATGCTCTGCATACATTATTTTGTTATGATTTAAACATTTTTACTTTTATTTGTGTACTTTCCTCTTTTTCTATTTCCATTGTTGATCATGTGTATTTCTCTCTCTCTATAAATGTGTCTGTTTTATCAGTCCTTTCAAAAGCTTCTGTTCTGTTTTCCATTAATGTCTGGTACTAATTCTCTCTCCTCTAGCACATGGCACTCGCTCCAAAGAAGCTGGTTGCAAATTGTGTTTTCAAAATGGAGAAAACAGTGAAGGCAGAAAAGCAGAAAAAGAGGTGTGTAAGTCATGCTGCGTTCCTCAGACATCACCCGAGTTACTTCTGTATCTGAGCTTTTAATAAACGTTTAACTTTTTTCCTTTCACCGGATGGAGTGTAGTTTTACCACTTAAAAAACAAACGCGGCATCTGTCTAGGTGTTTGAGTTGCCTTGGCTTTGAAGAACCCCGTGTCCAGCCATCATTTATAAGGAGAGTGACTTGAAAAGCCTCCAGACTTCTGGGGAAACTCCTGAGGGTTCAGAATCTGAGAACACACTGAGTGTGCTGCCCTCTTTAAGGCCATTTGGGACGGAGTCACACGTGATAATGGACGGGGCTGCCTAGAAGAAGCGGTGTGGCTGTTTCTCTGCCAAGTGGAAACTTCATCGTGCATTACTTCGTGGTCTCGTCCCCCTTCTTCACGCACGTGGGCTCCTCTTAGACCTGCCCCCTTGGCTGCGCTTGGCTCTTCCTAGGAGAATGGCGTTTGCAGCTGTCGCCTGGCTGGAGGGAGGCTGCGAGGGAGACAGACCCTGCGCAGCGCCCAGGACCACGGGGCATCACCACCCCCTGCGCCCTGGCTTCTGACGTCAGGTTCACCACGAATACCTTTTGGCAAGACGTCTGCCAGCTGATCATTTCCTCACTTTGTGGAGACGTGGGGCAGCCTGCCTTTGCTCTGTCTGCATTTCCAGGAGGAGGAGGATGCAGAGGACCGAGAGGGTCATGTTGTGAGCTGGAGTCTGAGGCCGCGGTAGACTTGAAACTAGGAAGGCTTGCCCGAAATTAGCAGGGCTCAGACCACACATCCCCCAAGCCCACCTCTGTGCTCGGCCTCCAGTCACGTTTTCTGTCTGGAGGGAAAAAAAGGGCACATTTGATCACCTGAAGTCACCACAATTGGGAGAATTTCAGGGCTGTGTTACTTCTGAAGTTTTTGCTTTGCTCTTGGGAGTGGGGCTGGGGGAGGGCAAAGGGGGACCACGCTGACCCTTCAGAAGGGCCTCCCCTCTCAGAGGCTGGGAGTTCTCTTTGCCACACGTGCGAGAATCCACCGGAACAATTTTCGAGTCCCTCTGTTCAAAGTCCCGCGCGGCAGGTGTGACCCGGCGGGCAGAGCCCCGCCTCCGTGCTGCTTGAACTTTCTCAGTCACAGTTGTGCTGTGCTGTGTTTTGTTTTCCTCAAGGGATGAGACAGAAGTTGGACATAAAAGGACTTTTTCAGTCAGCCAGCCACTGGCCTCTCCAGATGAAATTTCTAGCTTCGTCATTACCCTTCCCGTAGCAACACTGGGCGGTGGGGGCAGAAAGATGCCTTCGCTCCTACAGGAGCAAAGTCCTTTCCTGCACAGGCGATGTGGTTATTGAATCATTTTTCCTCCCGCCTCGGCCCAGGCACCCGGGACGCTGCTTCCCGGCGCTGAGTCTGCTGGGTTCCCGGGCCCCGGGAGGTGCTGGGGGGCCCGGCTGCCCACAGCTGTCGGTGGGGGGGGCCCCCCGGCTGTGCGGCCGAGACCCTGGCCCTGTGTGCAGGCCCGGCCCATCCATCACCGGCTGCCTCTGCCAGGAGCTTCTCGGCAGGCAGATGCCCTCCCGGCCCGGGCCTGGGTCTAGACGCCCCCTCCCGCACACCCAGCGCTATCAGTCAACTTCTGGGTGAACTCTGTTTCACCTCCCGACCTCCCATTCACCCCGGACCAACATGAAAGTGTGAACAGGGCCTCCGAGGGGCCAAGAGGCCTCTTAACCCGGCCGGCTCCTCCCAGCCCCACATCAGACGCGCAGCCTCAGCGCCACCGGGGCTGGCTGTCCCGGCGCGTGCGCGCGGCTCCGGGCCCCCGGGCGGCGGGGATGCCCGGCCGGCGGGCAAAGGCGGCCCGGAACACATCCAGCCAGAACACAGAACCAAACCGAGCTCTCCTGCCACCTGCCCGGCCTCGCAGTTTTCTGGAAAGAAAGGGGGCCCAAAGCAGTCCTCGTTTCTCGGGGGGACCCCTGTGGGGAGCTCCCCACCAGGCCTCAGGTGGGAGAGGGCGGAGGCCCCCTCTGGGGAGCTCCCCGACTCCGCCCGATGGGGTGGTGACCCGGCCCCTGGGGCTGGCGGGCTTCAGAAGTCTGAAGGAGGGTGTGCTGCGGAGTTAATGACCTTTCCCTCTGCTTCTCCCTCTCTGCCCCAGACCAGGCGTTAAAAAGCAAAGGCGCTCCAAGACGGCCCCAGTGTCCCCTCCACCTGGAGGCTGTGGCTCCCCCTCGGTCCGGGAGCCCAGCTCTGCCCGCCTCGCTCTCCATCCTCGTGCTCCCCGCCTCTCCAGAAACCCGGCCGTCTGTCCCCGCGACGTCTTCGCCCGACGGTGGACTCAGAGGTACCCGAGTGGTCGGAGACCCAACATCGCTCCCCCAGCGGGTTTCCTGACCGTGGCCCCGTGAGGGAGGCTCGTGTTGTCCCCCTGACGCATGGGACAGTGAGGTGGTGGATTTGAGTCACTTTAAGCCACCAAGTTTGTGGCAGTTTGTCACATCAGCAATAGAAGACTAATACAAGCAGCTGGTCGAATAATTCTCTAGTTTTTTTTTAAGAAAATTTGTCTTTTGATCTGGAAAGTTACATTTTAAAGTTTTTAGAATCCTGTTCCAGCGTGTTATCTATAGCGTTCTGAATCTGTCTCAGCTTATACTCAAGAAAAGGCCAGCAACATGAGTGTTTGTAACAAGACAAGCATAATGCGGTGTCAAACCCCATTTTTCCCCCTTGGTATTTTGCCTTTTTCCTGGAAAAGATTTTATACACTAGCAGAATGCCGTCCTGTTTCTGTTTTAGATCAACTTTTGTGTTCATGTTGCTATTTTAAGGAGCCTGAGATCATTTAAATCAGTGAATGTGATTGGAAGTGTAATGATGAGAACACAGTTTAGGTGTCTTCTAGTTTGTCGTAAGTTCGCAAGTTTCCCACCTCCCTCTCTGGTCTCTGCTCCGAGCTGTGCTGTTTGAGCTTCTGGGTTTCCAGGCGCACGTGGACTTCAGCATTTCTGTCTACAATGGCAGGACGTGTATGCTTCTCAACCATCACTGTATGTGGACTTGATACATGGTTAGGATCCCACCTTATCAGTAGGGCTGCTGCGTCCTCAAATCATTTAAGTATATCTCACGGCTCAGCGGTCCAGGACCCCCCAAAGCCGACCGTCCTCCTGACTTACCATCAGGTCGGCAGGGACCTAATGCCACTTCACAGTGTGTGCGTCACACACCTCCCCTCATCTCAGCACATGGGCCCTGCTCCCTCTCACGTGGCTGCAAGACAGGTCTGTCAGATATTTTGAGAGAAAGACCATGTTCACGTAACTTTTAGCACAGTCTATTGTTGTAACTGTTCTGCTTTATTATTAGTTACTGGTGTTAATCTCTTACTGGGCCTAATTTATAAATTAAACTTTGTCACAGGCCTGCACAGGTACGCCCGCACCATACACAGTCACAGTCCAACACGATGCACCTCACAGGCATCCACAGGGACTCTTGGAACGTATCCCCCGTGGATAAGGGGCCACTGCAGAGTGGATGCACTTGAGGGTCGGGGCAGTCAGGTGTGTGAGCTGTGTTTACTGAGCAGCCTCCTGGTGACCTTGCCCCTGCAGTAGCCGCGGGGAGACGCCCCCCCCCCCCAGGAAGCCTGGGTTCCAGCAGGGGAGCCGTCTCTCCCTGCGCAGGAGGTGCCCAGGCTGCTGGATTAGCCCGTGATTTGGGGGTCTACACAGGGTGACAAATTAGGAGGGGTGTGCTCAAAGGTTATTCAAATATTTCAAATAAAGCATATTTGAGCATGGAAAGGCCAGGGAGCGTTAATCAAATGTCAGCACCAGGACACTCTGTGGGCTATTTCTGGTGTGTTTGCGGAGCAGGTCTGGCTTCAGCTCCGTGGGACACGTGGTCCCCGAGGGAGGAAATACTCAGAGCGGGGGCGCACAGATGGGATGCAGGGGCACATGATGGGGCACAGGGGTGGATGCTCTGAAATGTCCGGCCGGATCCCCCGAAACAGACACAAAGGATGCGCACCTGTGTTGACCACCAAGGTCGCAGTCCATTCCCTTCCGTCCCTCTTGGAAAGTTAGATTAAAAGAGGGAAACAGTCTGCATCAAAATGATCCTCACCGAGAAATGACCGGCATGACCAGACACCGGCAGTGGCCACCGTCCTCCAGCATCCCCACGACTGGCCGCGGCTTCTCGGAGCGCCTGCCTCCTTGCATCTGCCGTCGGGTCCTTTCCCACCTCCCTCTTGGGGCTTCTGCCCCACGACTCCCAGCCGCCACTCTCTCTCCTCCAGCTGCTATCAAAACAGTGCAGCAGCCCCCGTCACAAACTCAAGAGTCTTTTGACAGCAGCAATTAAGCAACTTAATTAATGAGTGAATAAAAATGATAATATTTACTGAATGGGGCATCCTGTTTTGCATTTTCATGCAAACTCTGCACCTGAGGAACACCACTGAGAAGCTTCTGGCAGTGCTGCTGCTGGGGCTGGTGGCCCTGTCTCTCCTCTCCATCCCCCTCTGTCTCTCTCTCTGTCTCTGTCGCTCTTCCGTCTCAGTTTCTTTCTGTCTCCACCTACTTCGCTCCCGGCCTCATCCACGCCCACGCCCTCAGGGAACACACCCAGGAGAAGACGTGATCATTCAGGACTAATCCTGTTCTGGTTTCCAAGGGGAATGAACTTTTATCTTTGTCACAGTCTTTATTCACCCCAAAAAAACCTCATTCATACATGAAGGACAATTTTGTAATACTTTTCTGAGGCTGAACTTTACATCAAAGTGGTGATTAATTACTGATAAGGGTGTAATAAAACATTTATGCATTTTGTAATTAACCAGCTTAGGACTGACACCCCCCGTCTCTCCGTGAGTGACACGCTCACACGCACACACTCACCGAGAACTTTTTAAAAAATTCTTTATTTGGCTATTAATCTCAGCAGTGCCCTCAATGCGGTACATTCCTTTTAAAAGGCACATGTATTTTCCTCAATGAAATATATAATCCATCTCTATTATAAGAAAAGCCCCATGCGTAATTATTTCATTGTGACAGACAGTGAGTTTTTTAGCTATTATTTTTGACGGTGCTGTCATGGATGCCAAGTGTATACCGTGGTGGGAGCCAGCCAATGCCGGAAAACCCACCTGGAGAGCAGGTTCCTTTTGTCTCTCAGGAAAGGTTCCCCGAGTTTGACAGGCCCACCATTCTGGTTAAGCTTAATTAGTCCAGAGAGAAAAATAACTGACTTCAGGGTGTCACGTTTGGGGTTCCCCCTGTTTCCCCCCTTCCCACTCACAACGTGACATTCTTTGGAGAAGATGCTGTTCCAAGTGGGATGTGAGTTTCGTGCCTCCCACCCCTCTTGCCGTCCTTCTGCGGGACACGCTCTTCCCGAGGCCCGTCTGCCGTCCGCCTCGGGCTGCGTAGAACTTGCTAGCTTGCCCCTGGAGCTTCTATGGGGGCAGAACTGGTGTGACGTCCCCGAGAGAAAAGTGGATGTGTTTCAGGATGAAACTGGTTAAAATGGAAGCCAACTGGGCTTGAGTTGGCTGGAAGAAGACGCCCTTCCTATAGTGGGTGTGGTGGTGGGGTCACACTCATGGCCCCTGTTTTTCCCGCCTCTCTGTGTCTCCGCCATCGCCAGTGCCCTTCACCATCAATGTTAGCCATGACCGTGGGACTTGTCTCAGCCGATGGGACAGACTCCATACAAGCTGAGCTGAAAAGCATGCTTTTGTGTTTCACTTTCTTGGACATGTGCCACTCCCACGAGGACGCTGGCCTGCCGGAGGACGTGGGACCCATGGGGGAGGCTGAAGGGTCCCAGCCAAGGCCATGTCCACCAGTCAGTCCCCAGCCAGCCATCAGCTGGTGGCAGATGTGTGAGTGAGCCCGGCCGTGGTCACCGGACCTGCACGGCCGACTCATAAGCTTGCGACAACTGATGCGTTAGAATTCTCATCTCGAAGCCTCTGAGTTTTGCGGTGGCTTGTGATGCCCTGGTAGCTCGCTGATACCTGAGGCTCTTCAAGACAAAGGTGACACTTCCCGGCTGACAGTGCGCCCTGCGAGGGCCCTCACGTCTCTCCCTGTGGCCCAGCAAATGCTTGGCACTTGCTCACCTGCAGGCACTGGAGGCATGAAGGATGCTTCCAGAAATGGGAGGATCGGGGGGGGGGGTGAAGTGGCCAGGATTCTAGGTAGAGGTGAGGAGGGGCGGAAAGAGGCGGGTTCTCTTTGCCTACGAGGTGGAGTCACTCTTCAACTAACCAGACCTCCTGCGCCTGTTTCTATTCAACTAGTGAAACCTGACCAGAAAGCCAGGACGGGCCCCGGGTGGGGGTCCGTGGTGGTGAGCGCTCAGGAGGGCAGGGTGCCAGGCGAGAGCTGGCGGGTGGAAAGCCCACCCACCTCCCTGCAGAATCTGCGGGAGGGGCACGGACCGGAGGGGGCAGGGAGGTTCATTGACGTCCTGGTTCCCACTCGCCCCCAAACCCAGGGCGGCGACCAGCATCGTGGGTGAGAGCGTTGCTTTAAATCAGACCCGCCTGGAGTCACATTCCGCCTTTGTCAGCTTGTTGGCTCTCTGCGCTCTGCCTCCGCACCTGTCAAAGGGTGACTGAAAGGACTGAACTGAGGAGCAAGGTGACTGGTCCCCCTGCGCCCCCTCCTCCCAGCGGGTCTCCGTGGAGAACAGTGTTTCTATTACTGACGTTGTGCCTGCACCTCTTGTTTTCCGGAGACGCTGCTGAGCTCTGGGGTGGGTTAGGGGCCCCAGCCGGGAGAGAAAGGTGCCTCTGAGAGGCTCACCAGGACTTGCAGATGAGCTTGGAAAGGGATGGCATCCTTGAACTCAACGTTTGTACTGATTATAGGTTGTTAGCTTTCTTGAAGAGGATGTAGGGTCAAAGGAGAAGAAGTAGTTAAAGAGATCACTGCGGAGCAAGCCCCTTGTGGGCTGCCAGGGTATCACCACTGAACAGAACAGTCCTGATGGAATGGCTTCAGTGTCATCATTCAGTGAGTTTATAAATCATTCGATTTTATAAGGAAAATATGACAGTGGGTGCTGGAGATTCTGGAAGGGCAGCCTGGCGTGGAGCACTGGACATAGAGTCCCTGAGCCTTGGGGTCCTGGCCATGACTGCTGGAGACTGTCCCCAGATAAAACACTGAACCTTCATGAGATCACAGTCCCTCACCTGGAAATGGGAATAATTACAGTGGCTTCTCTTCCAGTCTCTCTTAGGACTCAGGTGAGCGGCAAACACGGGTAGTGCTCGTGAAGGTGGCTGGAATCCGTAAGATGCTGAGGAAATACCCGGGGCCCAACAAGAACAAGGCTTTAGTGACTCGCACGTGCTGGGCACTTGCTGTGTGCTGGTCAGTGTCTCTACACAGTGTCTTGTCTTCTCACGCAGTCTTCACAACGGTCTTGTAAAACGCGTTCCCTTATTATTCCAAGGTTTCAGTGACTTTAATGTCATGATGTCATCCATTTACATCTGTTGCATTTGAGGCCACCCTGTTAGCTGTCCAAGTCCCCAAACACTGGGTCACGAGGACGTTAACCCATTACTTGAGCTCTCTGAACCGCTGGTGGCTGGTTGGGGTTGTGACGTGTCCTGTCTGGGCCTCTGCTAAGATTGGAGGGAGCTCAAAAACTGATGGACGGAGGGTCAGACATGAAGTGTTTTGCACTCCTTGCAAAGAGTACACATTCTTAATGAGACCCTGATAGCCATTCACACCTGCCGATAGGGCACGTTTAACATAAAGGGGCATTGGATGCCACACCAGCCACTTGGATTGAGTGAGGCCATCTGCAGACGTGCAGATGTTACCACCAGCTCTGGGGCCCGGCTTTCAAACCCTAAGCCTCCGCGTCTCTGTCTGTAGTTAGCCTTGCTGGGCCCGTTCAGACAGGACTGGAGGTGACTTCCTTCTTGGAACGTCCCTTTGATTGCTCTGCGTTGTGGTCGCCACCTCGACTGTAATTTGAGCCGAGCATAACAATTGTGATGTGATGCTTTGCGATCCATGCTCTGCTGTGATTACGTGCAGGTCAGGATCCCCGTCCTCATTTCCGGGTATTTTATTCCTCTTTTCAGTCCACCCTCAGCACGACAGCTGGAACTCTGACAGTGGTTTCGGCTGCGGGATGCAGGCTCTGACGCTCGGGCTGCCCCGATTCCGTCCCTGCTGTCAGCTGCATGTCCTGGTCTAACCCCATCCAGACGAGCGTGAGCTTGCATCTCCTCCGTGACACCTCTGCCCTGACATTGACCTTGACATGCACACACCTGTCGCCCCAGGTGCTCAGTGCTGGGCTCTGAAAGGTCCCTGGGTGAGCCCCCCCACGGCACCCTCACCTCATCTGTGCTTCAAGTTACATGGGAAACAGAAGAATTAAATACGATTCTTGACTCCCAGCCACCTGCTAGCTCGTGAGTGACATCATTTAACACTGTTTTGAACAGAGAGATTTAAAGTTGTTTTGAAAACTGAAGGAAAAATACAAATGTTTGCATGTTAAACATTTTGCCCAAATACTAAAATGTTAATGTCTTTTTATTATGACAGCTCTACAGGGAAGTGAGTGTCAGCGCGCCTGTGGTTGTCAATGAAACTCTGAACACTGAGTTTGGTAAACATTATGGCGGTAGAGAGGCAGCTGAAAAAGAAAGTGTAAAGAAAAGAGATGAGAGGAGTTCGAGTTCCTATTTCGCATTCTTTTTTATTTTTATTTATATTTTCTTACTGTTTTCATTTTCCTTTATTTTTTTTTTAAGCCCCTAAGTTCTAAGGCTTCTAGGAAGCATGAAAGGAACGGAAGTGCTATTTCTGTTCACTTTAAAATTTAAAATCTAAAATTAAAAAAACCCCTCAAATTCTATCCATATCTCATAATTGTTATCCCTGACTATAAAATGTATGCTCTCTGTAGAGAATTTGGGAAATGCAGAAGGATGAAGAATAAAACAAAAAGGACCCCAAATACCAAGCCTTGCAGCAATCGCAGACATGTCAGCAGCACTGTGAAGCACGCGTGTTACACTCCAGGGTTTAAAACCCATCTGGACAGTGCTTTACGTAGAAAGTAGTATTCTGATTTTGTCTCTTCATATTATAGTTTTCAAAATAAGGGTTTTATTAGTCTTTTTTTAATTACAAAGCTTATAGATTCTTTATAAGAAAAACAAAAATACAGAAAATAAGGATAAGGAAATAAAAATCAGTAAAAACCCCTTTACATAGAAATGACTACTGTTAATCTATTTAGTTTTTTTGTTTCTATTTTTATGCATTTTGAATAAAAATAGTATTATATGTGTGAGTATATTTATATCAATATCAATATATTGATATAAATTACATATGATTATAGATTATATCAAATATTTAAATATTATCAAAATAATATTAAATATTATTCATACCAAATTATTTGAAATATCTGATATATTTACATCAGTTTATATGATTATATATAATTTATATAAATATATATACACATATACATTATATATAGCTGTCATAATGATTTAATTTTACAGTAAATAATATTGTTTAACTATAGTGGGTAATGCTCGGCATGGTCATTTTTATTAGCTGCATAGTGTTCTGTTAAAAAGCTTAACAAGTGAGCTGTTATCAGACATCTATGTTGTTATCAGTCTTCTCATTTATACTGAAGCTACAAACATAACTTGAAGCTAAATATTCACGAGGACCTCCTGATAATTCATTTCTGAAGTAATATGCCAAAGTGGAATTTTAGGGTCAAAAATGAAGACGTGATTTTGTTACGTTCACCAGATATCCCATGATACAACTCTACCATAATTTATTTCATAGTTTTCCCGTCTTTTAACACTTCATGCATTTCAGTGAACATCCTTGAACCCGATGTTTGTAGTGATTACATGTTGTTAGGATGGTTTTGAAGGGGAGATAGGGTCAAGGGAGATGGAGTAGTAAAGGTTAAAATGGAGATTGCCAGATGGCTTAGCTGCGGAATCTGGGTCTGATGAAGCAGGAATGCATTATTTTGGTCCCTTTCCTTTCTTCTGTCTTAGTGAGACATACAAGCTACCAATGTGACTTAGTAATGACCCTGATCATTATGTGAGATGGGACGAATGGTTTGGAAAGCACATGCTTAAACAACATACGTGTGAGCTGGCGATCGATAGAAAGGCCCGGTCGACGGAAAGAGAGAAATAAAAACGAGTGTATGAGTGTACAACGGACGAGGTGAGGTGATGAAAGGAGTAACCCCGCACGGACGCCCCAGGGCTGGTAATGGCGATGATCTGTATGTGAGCTGCAGGCCGCCGGGCTTAGCAGCTTCAGATGACGCTCTCATGGGACCCATACGAAACTGACTTGTGCGACTGCAAGTGAAGATTTGAGTGCAGGAGAAGCAGAAGCAAATGACGTTTTTTGTCTGGGCACAGAGAGTCTGAACTGTTCATAACGGAGCCCAAGAATCTCGTTTACTTCCTGAATTTATTTATTTTTTTAAATTAAAAAAATTTTTTTGGGGGGGTAGTTAGATTTATATATTTATTTGTAGTGGAGGTGCTGGGGATTGAACCCAGGGTCTCGTGCCTGCTAAGCACACGCTCTACTCCTGAGTTGTGCCCTCCCCCGACTTCCTGAATTTAGATCATCCAGTTACATAGCTCCCTTGGATTGAGAATGTGAACAGTCAAAGGCTTTTGCATGATAGTAATGTTATCAACAGGGAAAGTTTGGAATTTTGATGAAAGGAGAGGTCTCTCCAGAGGTAAGAGGCTAAGGAGAACACGCCAACGGTCCCGTGATGCGGAATTCTCGTTTCTCGCCCCCGATGCGGCTGCTTCAGCACAGGTCAGCCAGTTGCAGGAATGAAGCACGCGGCGGGCACTGTCCTAGGAGGTTTTGGAGAAGCCGAGAATGGTAGGCAAGCTCCTTGCCCGCAAGTTGCTCACCATTTAGTAGGGAGAAGGACATGTAAACCGGTGACCACGTAGCAGGTGTGATGGAGGCGTATGTGTAGGATTTTAGTTCCTTTTTTTAACCTCTATTGTCTCACAGTAACTTTGGCACCTGAAAAATCATATGCAAAGGCAAACAATACAGCTCGCTTGAAGACTTTTGGAATTTGCCAAGGTCAGTTCTGTGGGCTGTCTCTGAAGGTTCATATCATCTCCCTGCAGCCCTGGTGGGGACCTATACCCCGGCCTTCAGAAGAAAGTCCTTAGGGAAAAGGAGAGAAGTCATGAGCTTGGCATAGAGTTTTAAACAGACACGGTGCCTGCCTTTCTCCACGGTGCGGGTTGGGTGGGACCAGTGGTCATGGTACAAGGCAAAGGAGCTCCGTCCTTCACCCAGGTGGCTTTGCTGTGGCAGAAACATCACGTCCTGCCCTTGTCACCACGTCTCACCGTCCACAATTACTCATCATCTCTACATAGACAGCCCTGGAGGAGATCATCAATTGCCAATGCAATTCAGCAGATACACTTCATAAATTTTAATTACGTTCCCACTGAAAATGAATGGTCAGAAAATATAAAACATCTGCCATCCAGATCATTTACATTCTTCATACAATAAATCATCAACAACATCCAAAACCACGGCTTAAATCATGTGAGTGTGGTAGGTCATGGGGAAGGAGCGCTGTTCGTCGTGGGACAGATAACCGTTGGGATCCCAACCCTCCTCCGGGGTGCAGGAGGCGGGGCCGGGGGCCGGGGTTCCCAGCAACTCATAGCTGCGGTCAAGAGCAGCTTGGCTCAGCCCTCTTCCATGTACTTTTCCAAGGCTTACCTCGAACCTGCTAATTGATTTATTTACTATTATTGTGTCCATAGTTAAACAGGAGCTTAAGTAAAAGAGTCTTTGGCCAGTTATGACCGGGAAAGGCAGGCATTTATCACTCGAGTGGCGTGTCTGTCTCCCCTGCAGGTAGCATAAAGAGGCAGCTTCATTTTCAAAAATCAGTTTTTATTAACATTATATTCATAAAACTCCCATTTGCCTCTAAGCATTTTCCATGCTGTAAAGCATGAGGCAGGGGCGTTCCCACAGTGATGGCTCCTTGGCCATCCTTGGCAGCCAGGCGACCACGGCTAAGGAGAGACTCTCGGGCTAAGAGCATCTCTGCTGAGGGGCCCCGGGTCACCCCTGCCGCAGCCAGGGCAGCCTGTAATGGAACCCCGGGCAAAAGCAGATGAAAGGTCCTGAGGGAAGGTCTGTCCAGCTGCCTGATGCGTCACCAAGCCCTTTTCTTGTTTTCAGTTCATTTGTGAGTTTTACTTTTTCTGTCTCGTTTCCAAGCCTTTGTGCCCCTATAGATGAGAACAGTGCCGAGGAGCCTTCCCTCTCTTTTCAGTGGAGAAGGTTCTTTCCTGGCTTTGGGGAGCAAGTCTCCCTGATACGCAACATCCGTGAGATTGTGTCCAATAAAAGAAGATGCCGGTCGAGCAAAGGGCTTCAAGGTCGACTCAACGCTGGGCGTGGCGGGAGGCTGCCAGCTCAGTGGGATTCCCGGTATTAAAGCCAACAGGAAAAGTGGCGGACTGTTACCTTTTTAGAAGTCAAAGAGACATCGGAGTCTTCGTTTGATGTCTTTTACGGTTGAGGACACTGGGGCCCACAGAGGTCAAGTGACCTGCCCAGTCAAGCTGCAGGAACCGGTGCTCCATCTTCAGGCCCCGGGTCTCCTGGGAGCTGGCTGAGGGCTCAACTGCTCGAGCTCTCCATGTGCGTTGACTGAGCACCGCCGTAGGCACTTCTGACCCAAACGTGTGCCTTTAAGACTAAGTAGTCACACGTGTGTGGTACAGAGGTGAGCTGGGAGATGTAAAACGGGGGTAGAAGATATGGTCCAGATCTCAGTCAAATGGCCCCAAGCCCAGCTGTCTGTGGAACAGGAGGAGCAGTGCCGGAGCGCGTGATGTGAGCTGTGAAATGGAACACGCAGTGACACTGCTGGGCGCTACTTCGAGGAGCAGGGCGCGGGGCTCGCTGCACCCCGCGTGCGGGTTCCTTCTCATCCTTCTCGCAGTGCCCCCCTGGCCTTCACTCAGCATAAGGGTGCCACCAGCATAGGTCCCTCACTGTCTCTGAAGACCTTTCACCACACACTCCAAAATTTAGCAGACAGTTTATGTCTCCTTCTATCTCCCCCAAACTCTGGACTCTGTATCCAGATTCTGGTTGGTGTTCCTTCCTCTACAGGGTGTATCTCTTTGACATGGTCTCAGGACACCCACGCAGGTGTGTGGGCCCTGCCCAGGCTCTGACAAGGTCTGTAAGTGATAAGGGACCCACTTACAGACCTACTGGACCCTGCCCCTTCCCACAGGGTCTACCCTGTGATTTTCACATGGTCTTTTACAAGTTGCTTCCGTAGCTCCCTCTGAAGGGGAACTGGGGTGCCTAGTCACTTCAAACAATGCAAATGTATTAATATACATGAAGACCTGCTAAAATCATGAGAAGACATCATTTGAAGTTCAATGAACCATTTTTCTCTCTAGTAGAGGTAATGATTTTCGTCGGCATTTTTCAAAAATAAAATTTAAAATTTACTGAACAGTTTTTTTGCTCTATCCTATTTTGAATGAAGATGTTCTGCCTGACTAACGCTCTCTTCTCGGATTCAATTGGATATGGTTCTCCAGTGTTTCTTGGCTCTAATTATAGTGGAATGTGCCTGTAAGTTGTCCAACAGCTGCCACGTCCCTGTGAAGGGTGGCTGCTTCGGAAGGTTGGTCTGAGGCTGGATATCCTCGGTAAAAGTGAGCTAGGAGTTGCCGTATTTGTCTAGATAATTACGAATGCGATGCAGTAAGAATGGGTCTAAATTTCAGATGGCTGCTTTCTTCCCTACTTGAATGTAATCGAAAAATGCAATTGGTTTGGCATCAACGTATTTCCATCTCCCAGGAAAAAATGTTTTTCATTGTAACCATTTCTGACAGGCCTAGAGTTCTCTAGAAGATGGAGGGTCCTGTCTGCCTAACAGGCAAGTATTCAACACACCTGTAGAATTTCACGTTGCAGGTGGATAATAGTTGCCTTCCCATTCAGTTTGGGAGATGTTGCTGGCAGTGTGGATTTGTAACTTTTTTCCCTCATAATTTTCTAAAATCAAAAGGAAAGAAAAGAAAAAAGCTAAAGAAAAAATTTAGGATCAATTTTTTCCCCATATTTTTCATCTTCTCCCAAAGCATCATTTTTGGGAAGTCATGAAGCAAGTTTATTTAACTTTAATAGGTATAAAGACTAAACTTTTAAAACTCTATTAGCAAATTAGATATGTTTTGGCTAAATGAAAAACATTAATATTTAAACTTTTCCTAGTCTAGACTTTAATGAAAAAAGGTCTTCTGAGAAATTTGAAGGAAAAAATAATGACGTTTCAGGGAAGGTGAGTGACAGGTGCATAGTAGGAATAGTCCAGCCATAGGCCCAGTGACCCCTCTCTCCCTCTCTCATGGGCCAGAAACCCAGAGCATCCAGTTGGATAGGTAGTCATGAGATTGTTGCTTTTTTATAGTTTATAAAAACAAATAAAGCCACCAAAACACATCCAGTCATGAGCTCTACTCAGCCAGCACCACGTCTACCTTCACATCAAAAAGGAATGTTCCCATTATGCCTGTGAGAAACTCTTCCAGGTGGGAATGTCCGTCTGGGAGCCCTGTCACCTTACGCATAAGCACATCTGGGGACCAAGAGTTGGATCGGAAAAGAGTAGGACCGGACATTTAGGTGGTTAATTTAAAATATTTTTTAAAAACCCATTATGTGGTATTCCAAGAATCATTGGCAAAAGTGCTGAGTAACATGATAAGCGAAGAAAAATGAATCAGGTGAGATTTACTTAAGTACTTATTTACTTACATATATTTACGTATATTTTAGTAATCATAATATTTTCATTACGTCTGATGAATAAAGTAATCAATATAGATGCTCCTAATTTCATAGTCAGCAGAACCTTCGTAAGGGACACATAACAACAACAGTGGCCCCACAGGTGCACGGAGTGCTCACTGAGTCTGGCTCAACTGTGCTAACGCTTAAATGTTACTTCATTTAACCTCCTCTGAAGCTTGACTTGGCTATCAGATCAGGAAGCAACTGTCAAAGGCTTGAAGAACCTGTGAATGGGGTCATCTGGGCATGTTACTCTTCTATTTGAATCCTAGGATAGAGTCCTAATGCTGTCAAATAAAATATAACTATGTGAACACGTTATAAGCAATTTATACCTGTGACGATGTCCTATTCCATGTGCCTGTGATCGTTAATAATCAGGTCCACGCTTATAAGTCTTCCCACCGTATACCTCTGTGTTTATTTCTTCCTAAGTTCCTTGTTGATTACTTTTTTAAAAGCGATGAAACTGATTAAATCGGTCACCAGCTCTGTGACGCTTCAGCTAGCCTACTTTACCATGATAATAAGGATTTGGCCTGATTTTGCAAATACCTGTCCCAGCACAAACCCAAGCACTGCTGTTCTGATCCAACGACTCCGTTTCTTTCACTTTAAGAATCTTGCTCAGTCACTGTCCTGACACCATCTCCCCGTCATGGAAGTCGGCCAGCTTTGTCGCGCAGTCTTGCAGATCCTGTTCAACGTTTATTGGTCACAATTTGTTTCCCTGAATTTGTATGCCTTTCAAATCTTCAAAGTTAGTGAAGCTTTCAGCCAGGATGCATCTGTTTATAAAGCGGAGTGGGTGGTTTTTGGAAGACTTGCCATGTTGGAATATTTGGCTGGAGAGACACATGCAAGTTCTCAATGATTCTACATTTCCTATTGCAAGTGGGGTCCTTAAGACATTGAGCCCTTTACTAATAGGAAAAATTAACACCCCTTCACATTTAACCTGCCCTAGTACTTGATCTCTGTCCTAATTGCTTCCAATTATTAAGTCAGTTTATTTTTTCCTGATGTCATGAGCTATGTGCTTCTGACATTTCCTGGCCTGGCCAGAAAATACACTGTCCTTTCTGGTTGTTGCTTTAAACCATAATGAAGCCAATAGATGTGTCTTCACACTCAGCCATGGTGTGGGTAGCTGATCTCATCCTCTGAGCCCAATCTGTGTGGGGCAGATAATGCTTCTCATGTTCAGTAAACAACTTCTGTGTTTCCCCCGGTCTCATCTCTACATGCCCTTGGACTCACTGGTTCGGAAGTCAGAAATAGACATCTTCCCTCTCCCTAACTCTGCCCCTACTTTGTCCAGCTTTGTGGTGCTTCTAAATAGCAATTAAACAAGCAAACATAACAAACCCAAAAACCAAAAGACAAAAACCAAACAAACAAAAAGACCCAGAAATGATACAAGTCACTGCTACCCATAAGAACTAATTTTGTTTTCCATGGATGATTTCTTTAGAATTTATTAATATTATATTTACCAACACATTTGTGATGGTAATACACAGATATACAAGCACACTGATATTCCTGGGTTTTAGGAAAAAATCCTAGGTAACTAAAGTTCTGGTTTATAGCTGTAAAATAGCCCTAGTGCCCCAGGCTGAAGGCTACCTCGGTCAGAGATTTGCTGTGTCTCTTGAAATTTTGAGAAGTGTACATGAGTACATTATGCTTGTGTTTGGAGCAGTTTCTCACTTACCTTTTCTGCCTCTGGGTCCCCCTGAAGCACAAGGGATTAACAGCAGCTGGCCGTATTCATCACTGGTTTATCTGGTTTGAGTGGAGGCTCCCTGAACCAGGATGAGCCGGTGTTGGCCAACCTCAGCACATTTTGGGTCTTCAGGCTAATCATGGATCCACTGAGAAAGTGTTAATTTTGACTGGGAGCTCTGCCATCCTGTGAACTTATAAGAAATAAATAGATGTACAGTTAGCCTGAGGATGTATCTTTTTTCCTTTAAGAAAACAAAAAGCCATTGATAGAATGTCTCTCACAAGCTACTTCTCATTCGTTTCATGTCCACCGCTTCGTGTTAGGGTAGAGGGATCTGGGTACGTTCCTGCAGGGGCCTGGGTAGGGGTGGCAGCGGCTTTCGGGACAACTTTCAAACCATGTTTTCACCGGTTAGATAAACAGATGCTACAGAAGTCAAGCACTGATGCAGAAGATTGCTCCCGTGGCTTCCCGCTGCCCCCTCCACCCGTGCGCCTGCCTGTCCTCTCCGACCAGGCGGACCCTGCCTTCTCTAGCTGCTCCTCCTCTGCTGTTTTTCCTCTTCTCCTTCAAGCTTATCAAAGCATTTCTACCAAGATTTTTTTCTTCTCCTTGTGATTTGATAAAGTCAATACTTATTATTTCATTTGCAATGTTCTTTTTCTTAGACGATATGCCTTTTGCATTCTTTCAGTTTTGGTGTCTGCCCTGACACTTCCTACACCGTGACCTTGTTCGCATTTGACACTGGATTAGCACCTTCACGTGTCAAGGCACAGAGTCAAGCTCGTGCTCTCTCAGGTGGTTCGGGTTCACTGCAGGGACTCAAAGGGATAGAGTGGCTGCATGATGCACTGTCCAAACCAGGGCCCTTTGAGAAAGAAGAGAGACTCCGTCAACTCCCTGCCATGAGGCAGAAGTACTGGGGCCACATGGCCAAACTGAGACAGGTCTTTCTTTCCTCTTTCCTCCCTCTCCTCTTCCTCCCCCTTCGACTCCTCCGTCTCCTTTCCCCCTCCAGCCCTGCTACCTCCTACTCAAGTATATATAGTCTCTCTTTATCAATCTATCTAATCATCCGTCTATCCATCCATCCTTGTATCTGTCCACCCGTCTACCTATCTAAGTACCTGTTTGTCCTCCAGATATAAACATCCCATCACCACTAAATAAGTCTCTACAAACTTTTGATACTAGGCCAATCCGGTGCTGGGCTCACTTGCTGAGCTTCTAGAGAATTCCACAAGGGAAAGGAATAGGTTTTAGGTTGTTTAGCATATGAATTAAACCGTGGAGACAGACACAAAATAATAGTGGCTGAAACAACTTAGAGATGCCTTCTTCTTTCTCATAAAGGTCTAAGCTGTCTCTGCTCTACCAAGTTATAAGTAGGTCGAGTCCCTCCTATGTCATGGCTTCCCTCTCTGGGGTGTTGTCCTCTGCAGGTAGCCCCAGATGACACCCTGTTACCTCCTGCCAGTGCTGGGAGAGCGGAGGTCTGAGCGCCTTCATTCTCTGAGGTGCTCTGCTATCATCCATAGCCCTTCTGTACACCACTTCCCTTCCATTCATACCCTGTTGACCAGAACGTGGTCATCTAGCTTCCACTAGCTGCAGGGAAGCCTGGGAATTGTAGTTTTTCCTCTGAGAAGCCGCACGTACAACTAAAAATTGGTCATTCCATTAGCAAGAAAGAGTAGGAGCAAATGGGTTCTTGGGGTGTCTAGCAGTTTCTGCCACCTTTGGCAATATGGCCCTGGAGGATGTAGTCACACTGAGACTTGAAATTCTTGCCGCTGTCGCCCGTCAGTAACCACACTGTGTTTTGTAGACTTCAGTTTACGTATTGTGATGTATGTTATAGTGTCTATAAAAGCATTGTTCCTTTAACTCAAAAGTTCCCAATTAAGAATTATGCAGATCTCTTGCTAATCATAAAAGTATTATTTTAGTAGATTACATGAAAAGCCTCCCAGACATACCATTCATTTCCTTACCATGACTTTTATTTTAACTACAGCATCTCAAGGTTTTCAAGAGTCTAATACTTTTTGAAGCTCTTGTCATTTTGTTCATCTTCTGTTATAATTTATAGTATAAAGCTACCTTTCTCAAGTCTAAAATTTTATTAATCTGAATGTTTCTTCTTTCTAAGCTTTCTAAACATCCCCTCATATCAAGGAGATGGCAGTGCTCATTATGGCCGTTAAGATTCCGACGTAGTTACATTTTACTCCACTTTGAGTGAGAGGTGCATGGTTCCTTGGAATGGGATCATTTCCTACAGGCCCACAGCCTTTATACCCTCATTAATTTGCAAGGCTGTTTTAGAAAAAAAAAATGTGTTCTCGACTCTGACTGAAGTAACTCTCCAGCTTTGACCAAGTCGTTGCGTTAATGTTCTTCAGATGGTAACATCCATTTTTAAAACTCCCTTGCGTTGTCCCCAGTCCATAAAAATGTTTCCATGCTTTGTGGCCACGTAAATAATAGGAGAGCTCCCCCTACTGTCGGGCATCGGGGAATCATGGAGGAGGGGCTAATCCCAGACCCTTGCCTCCAGAAAACTTCACTGATGCTCACACATAGACCAAGACGAAAATCTAAAAGAAGCCTGTTTGACGTTGGCTTCTGAAATACTTAAAAACATCAGCATTTGTCAGGTAGAAAGATTTTCATTTCAAAGTTCTAACAGGTTATTATTATTCCAAGCAATGGAGAGTTAAGAAAGGTTGAACAACGATAATAATGGTGGCGCCTGAATGTGGGGCGTGATCAGGCTTTATTGTTTGTTTGCATAAACCTATATCACCTGGCTTTGTTTGGGATTTGTTTAAGAGATGTAGGCTAATTAGACCATGCAGATCGCTCTGTTTTCCGAAAATTAATTAAGCTTTCCTGGCCTTCCCGAGTCGCAGGGTCAGGTCGCATCCCACGCGGCTCCTCTGGAGACACGGAGGAGGGAAGCCTGTCTCACGCGGAACTGTCTGTCAGCTGTTTCATCAGGGGAAGAGTGGGGTTTAGTAACGTGGCGTCTGAAAGCTTGTTCTAGTTGTAAAGTGTTGGATTCTATTTTTATTAAATCACTTAAACTCTCAACGTAGTGAAAAAGATTTATTTAACATACATTTCAACAGCCACTTTGAACGCATATTTTGGGGGAAAAATACAGCAGAGGACATGTTTAAAACTAAAGTTATTGTCCTGAGGGGACGAAACGAATGAGTTAACTCTTGAAGTCCTATGGTTTCATTGGACTGTCTGTAGAAACATTTAAGACAGTATATTTGTGGTGCTACGAGCCAGCGCTATCCACCACAGTCAAATACACACGTGTAAACACTCTTTATTATTTGGTAATATTATATAGGATTTGCACACATTGTGGAGGCTGCAGAGAAGTGTTTCATTGTAAGAACCCCCAGGTAGAGGAACTAAACTGAGTAGTAAGCCTGATAAAAATGTCAGGTCTTTGGGAAGAAGGGTCCTTTTTTAACAACCCCCCTTTTGTATCTGAAATGTTTAAAAACAGCTTTATTGAGATATAATTTACGTACCATAAGATTCTCTCATTTGAAACATACAGGTCATTGTGTTTGGGGTATTGTCGAGATGCCACTGCTCCCTGAATTGACCTGGGATTCAGTGCCATCCCAGTCAAAACCCCAGCGAGTTAGTCTGGGGATATCGGCAAATGGATTCTACAGTTTGTGTGAAGAGGCAAAGCACAATGATCACCTCACATTTGAAGGAGAACAAAGTTGGAAGGCTGATGCTAGCTGACTTCAGTATTTACTGTAAAGCTGCAATAATCAAGACAACGTGGGATTGGTGAAAAACAGACAAATGGATCAATGGAACAGAACAGTGAGCCCGGAAATATGTCCACATAAATTTAGTCAACTGATCTCTGATGAAGCAACAAAGATAACACAATGAATACACGGGAGTTATTCCAACAAACATTGCTAGAATAATTGGTCATCAATATGCAAAATAATAAATCTAAACACAGACCTTGCACCCTTAGAAAAATTCTCAAAAGGGATCATAGTCTTAAATGTAAAATGAACACCTACTGAATGCCTAAAAGATAGGAGAAAACCTAGATGAGCTTGGGTATGGTAATGACTCTTTAGATGACTTTTTAAATTGAAATTTAAAACTTGGGGAAACTATTTGTAAATGGCAAACCTGACAAATGACTGTTGTTTAAAATATACAAAGAACTCTTAAAAGTCAATAGTATGAATATGGAAAACTCAATTAAAAAATGAGCAAGTGATCTGCAGTCACCTCACAAAGATTACAGATGGCAAACAGGCACATGAAAGGATGCTCTCCATCATATGTCATTGGGGAGCTGGGAATTAGAACAACAGTAAAATTGCACCTTGCAACTAGGAGAACGGCCGGAATCTAAGACGCTAACGCTACCAAAAGGTGGGAAGGGTGTGGAGCGCCTGGAACTCTCATTTATTGCTGGTGAGAATGCAGATTGCTACTCAGCCACTTCCTAAGACAGTGTGGTAATTTCTTACAAAACTCGACATCGTTTGCTACACAACCCAGCAGTCATGCTTGTTGCCATTTACTGCGGAGCTGGAAACTTATGTCCACCCAAAACCCCTCACAGAGATATTTATAGCAGCTTCGTTCCTAATTGCCAAAACTTGGAAGAAACCAAGATGTCCTTCAGGAGGTGAATGAGTAAATAAATGATGGTGCATCCAGACAGTGGGATCTTATTCAGCATAAAAAGCAATGAGCTATGAAGCCATGAAAAGGCGTGGAGGAAACTTAAATACATATAATGATGATGAAAAGACCCAACAGGAAAAGGCTACGCATTATGTAATTTCAATACATGACGTTCTAGAAAAAGCAAAACTATGGAGACGGGAGAAGGATCAGTGGTGCTGGGGCTCAGCGGAGGGGGGACGAGTGGGTGAAGCGCAGAGGACGCGCGGGGCAGGGAGGCTGCTCTGTATGGCGCTGTGATGACGGACAGATGCTGTTTCACTTTGGTCCAACCCCACAGGAGGAACACCACCAAGAGTAATCCCAGCGGAAGCTGTGGGCTCTGGGAGATTTTCACGTGTCAGTGCAGGTTCACTGCTTGTAAGAAATGCCCCTCTCTGGGGGGAGATGTTGGTAATGGGGGAGGCTGTGCAGGTTTGGGGGCAGGAGGTGATGGATGAAAACAATGTGATTTTTAATGGAAAGCACTTAGAACTGATAAGCACTCAATAAACTCCAGCGATGATCACCCCTTCGCCTCCCCTCAGAGTTCTAAAGACGCTGGAAGTCTAGCCCGTTCTCTCCCTAACCCTGGGCAGAGAGGATCTGAACAAAGAATTAAGACGGAAAGTCAGATTTTATAGCAATAAACCTGTTCTTTCTCCCTACACTCCCCCTCCACGTCCTTTTCCGCAATACATCAACTGAGACATGCTTTTTTCTGTTCTCTCTCCTACTTAATCAACCATTTGCCTGGATTCAGCCCACTGGAAATCATTCCTATCAAAATTAATGACACTATATTTTAGCCATTTGAATGAACTCACATTTTTGTGTTTTTTTTCTTTTTGTCTGGGGATGTTAATGCCCTTCTTAGCTATTTAGTAGTGGACTAAATTATAGGAAGTTAATTCCCACTGATAAGGGCCCTGTGACCATGTGTAGGGAGGGGTTGCGGACAAAATCTGTGTTGACCCGCAGCCCAGAAATCACAAACCCCGCGGTCGCTTCTGTTGCTGGCGTCCTGAGTGGTGGCAGGGTGGACATCTTGCTGAATGTTTCCAGGCCTGTTTCTACAACTGGTAACGGCCTCTAAGGACTTAGTAAGATCTAAAGGGCCGCCTGGCGTTGGCAGTTTACAGTCTTGGGATCACACACTCCTTGTGTCTTGAGATGGGACAGGTACAAACGCAAAGAGGACAAATGTGATCATTTATAAGGAATATCAGGTTTACGTGCGGTTGAAATGCAGAACCTGGTTAAAATGACAACATACAACAACAACTAGAAGGGTGGATATTAGCTTAAAACAGTCACCATGTGGGCGGGACGTTCCTTTCCGTGTGGTACGGTATGTAATTTTAACAACCTTTTTAAAAGAAACGTGCTGACCCGCGTTTTACTGATAAATAAATGGAGGGCAGATGAAGGGATAGCCTGACCGAGTCCCGCGGCTGCTTCAGTGAGTCCGGATGCCAGCCCAGGGCCCCTGAGTCCAGAGCATCCCTGCATTACTCCGCTGTGGGTGGACAGACGCTCGGGACTGTGGTTTTGGGAACACCAGCATTTCCGCGGGTGGAAATCCGGAGGAACGTGGGGTCCTGGGGTCCCAGCCCTTAACGGAGAGGGAAGCAGATGAGAGCCGGCCGCGAGGGCAGAGAGCTGGGAGGCGCCGGCTGCACACGGGGAGGACCGGGAGGCTGGTGGCCACGCCACTGCGGGCCCACCTCCAGGCGGGAGCAAGCATGGCAGCACTCCCGCCACGCCCGAGGACCGGCGACACCTGCCGGCTGCGGCGTCTCGTGCAGGGACAGACCTTTGCTGGAAGGTGACGATCTGTCACTTTAGTAAAGGCTAAGCTATTGATCGTCCTCAATCTTTCTTTCAGCTTTTATTTTGTGTCTGTCTGGGTTTCCGTCACTGTTCTGGTTGATGGTCTCGCACTTGGAGTCGTCATGGACTTTACAGTCTTGTGGGCCAAGAAAGACAAGGATGCAAAGAAGTTCATGAGAGACTTCCAGTTCCTGGTGCGGCCGACGTTGAAACCCCGCCTCCTTCCCCACCGCCCGCTCCCCTGCTCTCGCGGCTGCTCCTGTGCTGGAGTCGGCCAGGCCCCAGGGGCCCCTCTCTGGGGAAGATTGTCTCCACTGTTACGTGGGCTGTATCTTCCTTTGCCCCCACCCCCACCCCCAGGCGTCTTTGTTGTTAGCTTGGTGACAAATTATTTTTGTGTGTGAGTTTGATGCAGTCTCCAGGAAATGTGTCAAGACCCCTAGTTTGCTAGTAGGGTGTTGTTTGTGAAACCCCAGCCCGGGCTCTAGGTGAGGCTGCTTTGATTGCTGGTTACGGCGAGACTGTAACGGTGAGTCAGGAGGTAGTCCCAGTGAGCGTAAGAGCTTGGTGCTGTCGCCTTTACATGTGGGACCTTGACTTCTTGTCCTGGTGAAAAACATATTTGAAATGCTTTTGTATAAGTAAGCTATTGGTCACAATAAAACACCTTAACACTTTGTTAAAATACATCCAACACTACATATATTTTGAATTTGCTAAGGCAGTTTCCCTTTGTATCAACATCAAATTTGATGTACTTGAAACCAAATGGATCCCTTTCTATAATAAATGGATAGGCTATAAATTTTGAGGACAAGGACCATGTGTGAATCACGTCTTTGTCCCTAATATTTAGCATGATGCTAAATGTTTAATGGTATTTGCTTAGTAATTTCTGAGTGACTGAGTTATTTTAGCTGTAAAAGTGCTGTGATGAATTGTCTGATGCTGGTGTATGCAGTATTTTTCTCCATTAATCAGTGTAGTAAGGATATGAACTGGTAAAAAAAAGTCAACTTGGAATTTAATCATTAAAAATACACAAACTTATCTAAAATTCAATTGACAAATTCTTTAACAAAATGGTCCGTAGATCTCTTTAGAGTAAATGGTCTTTATCTTGACAATGAGTGGGTCTCACTGGGATCTAGAACATCAAATTTACCTTCTCTGCATTAGGTGACGCCAATTCTCTGCCATGTCGCTTATTATTTCCTGTCTGTCTGTCTGTCTGTCTGTCTATCTATCTAATCTATCTATCTATCTACCTCCCTCCCTCCCTCCCTCCCTCCGTCCCTTCCTCCTTTCCTCTATCTATCTATCTGGATCTATCTAATCAATCTATGACTTCAATATTACTTTGGTAAAGAAATTCTCCAGAATATTATCTTGGAAAGTTTTAGAATCATAAAATTTTAAAATGAGCGTTCTGTAATCTCATTTTAAACAAAAGCAATATGATGAATCGTCTATTCCAAATAAAAATAGACTGGAATTTCCAAAGCAGACGTTAAAATATTTATTACCCAGCACTCTATGTCTGCTTACACGTCAGAAGGAACCATGTTTTCGTTAGATGCTGCTCTTAGTTCTCGCTCAGTTCTTTTTGATTTGGGTTCATGGGGATTCACATAGTTCTCACTGGGAAAAATGGACCGAGAGAGGAAATAGTGTTCATTCTTTGGAGATACTGTGTATCTAGTTAGTGGGAGAACGGCGCCTGTGGGGAGTGCAGCAGCATTTGGGGTGAAAAAAGGCTTCTTCATGGACACCTTATAATGGCTTCCTTTTTACTCCTTTTTAAACGTATGCCAAGTAAATTTTATTTATGGGGAAGAATGGGGAGTGGGTCAAGAATATGTTCTATTACTTCCTTTTTGAATTATTATCTTAAGCACAAAGGTCATTATAGAGACTGGCATTTGCCAGAGTATTGTTTTTGGAACATTGGTCCTACAAATAAATGGGATGGTTTAAAATGCACATTAACAACAAATTTGTTGAAGTTTGTTCAAGTCAGCATTTCTCAAACCTGTTTGACCAGGGGTGCTGTGTTTTTCATCACAGCCCTCGCACCCTGCAGGCCTAGTGCTCCGGGGGCGCGCTGTGTGGAGAGCAGGGGTGCGGCAGGTGCGTGCGGGCTCAGACTCTGCCCCTTGATAGGGCAGCTTCCCTTGGGTGTGCACAACACACGCACATACACTCACATCCATCACACAAGGAGAGATCTGAGCCATATTTTACATATCCCTGGGTCAGCGATTTTCCCTAGCTCATACTTCTGAAACCCTTCTGCAGATGTCCGCCGATTTGCACAATTGTACCCTCCTGACACCTCCGCCTCGCCTGACTAATTCCTTTTACCCCATTTGGGAGGAAGGGAGTCCCCTACCTTACATAGAATGAGATGGTCAAATACATAGCACCCAAGACTGAACAGCTGAAATGAAACAGTTCGTTCGTTCACCGTCTCCTCAGCCCCAGAAGAAGACACTGCACATCGCGCAGGGCTTCAGGGGAGCTGCACTTGTGAGCAAAGAGTGGGAGGCGGGCTTTGCAGTGCCATAGGGGAGGGGTGCCCCCGCATCCTGGGGGACGGCGCGACTGGCGCGTTTGAATAACTCTGTGGGCCGGCGGGAGGGGCGTCAGAGCTGGTGAGCGCAGGGGGGCCCGTGAGAAGCGAAGATGCCAGGCAGCACGTGAGAGGCACGGTGCCGCCTCCCCCGGGGGCGCTGGGAGCCGCCCGCCTCTCTGCCTGCTCCGGGCAGGGCGGCTCTGGCGGGCGGGCCGGCCTTCTGGGTGCCCGGTCGCCGCGGACGCGCCTGGCGCTCAGAGGCGGCCCGGCCCCCGGAGCGCGCCGCCAGCCCCTGGGCGGCTCCTGGCCGTCCCCGTTGATGGCGGCTGTTACGCTTGATTCATTACGTGCCATTGATCTTCGAAATTTTGATTAATGACAGGGAAACCTGAAAAGTTCAGAGTTTGGCTTTGGTTCAAATGAGCACCCAGAAGTTCAGATGCTTAATTCAAACTGTCTAAGTCTCTTGGATAAGCAAACGTGGTTATGCAAAATTAGTCTGAAAAATCTCCTGGAAACGACTCCTCTCTTGGAAATTTCTGGTATTTCCTGCTTCTGCTTAGACCACAGACTATAAATGCGACAAAGGCGTTACTTCTTTCTTTCATTTGTTCTGCTCATTTACTTCTGGCCGGAGCCCAGGTTTCTGGGTTTTGGGGGGACAGGTAGCAAATCATGATGGGAAAGTTGTGGGTGGCACTGTCTGACTGTCGACGTTCCGCCGGGCATACGTACATTTTTCATGCACCTGGGCACACAGAGCGATGCAGGCCCACCGGCTCCCAGGGTTCAGAGCAAAGAGTTATCTATTTATCCCTGGAAAACTGACTTTTTTTTCAGATCCATGAGAATGTGCTAGTACTGTGTGAATATGCAGGCGTCACTGGGACAAAGCAAGAGGTTGATAAATGACCGGGGGACAAATTCGCTCTAAAATGCACAGTTAACTCTTCTCCGAGCTCCATTGCTTAATTCAGGCAGCCAAGCCTGAGAACCAGATCATCCCCGGCTGTGCTCTAAAGGTCAAAAAGGATGCACATCCTCAGGTTCCTAGGGAAAGATAGTCAAGAAAAAAAGGCTCTTGAATGAGAACATTCAAGAACTTTATCTGCTGTCCACCCCTCAACACCCTCCTAGGTTCAAACCAAGGGCTCATTAGCCAGAGGGCCTGGTTCATCTGGGTCCCTGAGGTCTGCATGGTGAAAGCTTTAGAAGGTACCGTAGTGGTTCCGACAGCATGTAATTCCACAAGGCTCCCCTGACACTTGGCACCAATCTAAGTTTTGTTTGCTCTAAGTGACCTGTTTCAATTCCTTTGACTAAACAGTTAAGAGTTGGATTATTCTGAATTATTTAGAAAGCAAGGAAACATTTCTGACCTTGGATATACACGTTCGTTTCGTGTAGGTTACAAATCCCAGGAAGCATTCAAGCAGGCGTTGACCATGACTCTGTGCCTCCGAGTTCTCGGCGAGCCTTCCCTCTGCCCTTCGCTCTCTGCCACAGACCATTCACCCAGATGCAGAAAATGCCTTCTTTACACCGGTACGTGGCATAGGAGAACTTCTAATAGTTTACACTTTTGCAGATTGCAAAATTATCAATGTTGAGTAAAACAAAACCCAAAGTCTCCAACTTCTGCCGAGTAAAAACGGAGATCCCACTTGACCACCAAATATAGCCACCGTATTTATAGCATTGCTGACTTACACCCATGTCATGGTTCAAACCTGTTAACTGAGCAATGTAACATATAGTAGCTTTGAGTTTGAGCTACATGTTCTCTTAGAACCAGTTAGTAAATTCTGAAGGCTTCTAGAGAGTTGTGGATAATCAATAGAAACTTTTACTACATTGACTTTATTTTTGATTTTGATGATTGATTTATGATTGATTTGACTACATTGAATTTAGTTTTAATTATTTTGAAATTAAAGTTAATGCTTAAGGGATGTATATTTCCAGTTTATTATTTTTATAAACATAAAAATTTGAAAAAATTTTTTTCTATTTGGTATTAAAATGTAATGATTATTTTTTAATTATAAATGCTTAGAAGGCTAATACACTAGCAAACATGTAAAGAGATACTTCTGTGCACATACTCAGTGAGTTCTGCTCTATGATACTGATGTTATATTCAATTTATTTGCTAGACCTTTGCAATTTCTTTTTTCTCAGGGTCTTTCTGTGGAGAAACTTATTTAAGTAAATGGACTCTTAATGGATTGGCATAGAGGCATCTTCGATACAAAATTTTAGCCCATTAGGGTCTGACTGTGGCCTGAGAAAGGTAATCATTGATAGTCTCTACACTTAACCTTCTCCCCCTGGACCTGAGCCCTGAGAGCAGTTGGTGGCACTTGAGGAACTGGGACCTTACTCCTCTTCTCTCCCTGTTTCCTTCCAGAACACGACCTGAAGGTGACCTCAGGATCAGCACTTGTAGTTCTAGCCCCAAGAGTTCAGGAGGCCCCCAGATGGTCACCCAAAGCTCGCTTTGTCTTGTACAAATGCAAGAATCCCCTTCAGCCAGCTGTCCTTTGGCATCGACCCTCACGCTTGCCTTTCTGGCTGCTGCCCCTGCCAGCAGTGGCCACTGATGCAGGGAGAGAGGGTGCTAGGAAAGTGTGGGAAAATGACCTTCTGGTTGAAAAAAACGTTACCGAAGGCCAACAACTTTTTTTAAAATTGAAAGTATGTTTTCTCCCGTGTAATTTTTAGAATGAAATGAAGAGGTTGGGAAGTGGATGTCTCAGATACCAACTCCATCTCTGTTTCCAAGTTGTTTCTTGGAAACACTAATGGCTTTTAAAAAGTTGTATTTTTATTTTTGCCTCTGCAAAACTATTCAGGCAATATATAAGAGTCATAAATTACTATTGGAAAAGAAAAGTGAAATTAAAAAGGCATTTTTTTTTCTCTCGGATGTTAACAGCCAAATAGAGGCCATATGAATTTTCACAAGAGAGTGGATCATAGAAGACCCACAACTCACACAGGGGAGCTCTTCCTGTTCTTCTGAAAGGTCTCTGAAGAGAAGGAAAACAGAACTGATCACAAATTTGGTGTCCAAATATTTTCTCTCATTGTAAAAGCCAAAGTACTGTCCGTGGTCTTAACTTCAGTGATTAGGTTAACGTTTTTGGTTAGCAGTTTCCTGGAACTTTAAGAAAAGGTAGACACCATTAACGGAAATTTAGTTGTTAGATGGTTGGGCAGTCACATTCAGAAAGTGGTGCTGAGCACCGAGAAGGCCATCATTTTCAGGTGATTCACATTCTGAGCAGCAGCAGGAAGATGGTTTGTGATGGCGGACAGGGGTATACCAGATAACCGCAGCTGTCTTCAGCCAAGACTGCAGGGGAGCGTTTAGCTGAAAAGGCGTCTTGGGGCAGAAAGATGGTGTAAATGGGCGGTGCCTCCGCCTCCGTCTGCTCTTCTTTCCTCTTGCACCTCTCCCACCTTCCACCTCCCGTCCTACTGCCCACCTGTTGTACCATTTAAATTGGTTTTAACACTTCCAGAGCCTTTGCTAAAACTTTAATCCTGACTATCTGCAGGGCTGAAAGAATTTGTTTAATCAATCGTTGATTCTGGGATTCGGAGTTTGGATTCAGATCAACAGGGGACGAGTGAGCAGCATCTCTAAACCTCATGGTAGCTGAAGACCCTCAAAGCACTCATGACGCTGATTATGTAGGAAGATATGATGCTCATTAGTAAAACACCCACATCCCTTCCTAGACCCACCTGTGTTGCTTCTCAAAAGGTATGTTAGATCTGCAAACAGCTCAGCTCTGCTCGACGGACAGCTGGCCCGTGTGCAGCAGCCACTGGATAGTTCCGTCTCCCAGCACGGTGGCTCTCCGTTAGCTGTCGTCTGCGATTCTAGCGAAGAATTTGGTCCATGCTGTGCATTTCTTATCTGACATTAGTCACACCTACCCTTACACAATGAGTCTGTGCCATGAAATTTAGCGTTAAAAGATTTGGGGCTTCAGAAGAAGGTCTTGTCTTGATTTGCCTCCCTAATTTTCACCCACTCTCCCAGAATTTCTCTTTCTTTGAACGAATAGATGGAAGTTTCTTTCTCCAGCATCAGTGTGACAGTGAACTCTGCCACAGAACGATTTGCATAGGAATTAACACACTCAAACCTTGAAACAAAGCTGAGGGAGCTTAAAATATCACTTCCAGTACCTGCTGAATCTCACATGTATATAATTAAAAACCAAACATTTCTTTTCTCATATCACTAGATAGAACAAAACAGCACAGTGCAGATCTAGTTTGTTAGGAACCAAAGAAGATGGTCATACACCATCGTGTTCTATGTGTTCTATTCTGCTATGAAAACTTCATATATAATAAAAATAAAATACGACCTGGGTGAAAAATAGAAGGTATTTCCAGAAATTATCTGGGCCATATCCTGGCATCCAGGAATGTTCCCCTCTGGCGCTGATAGCTCTCCAACTTCAAGGAAGAAACGCCATTAACATATTTGACAGTACATTTTAATCTACAGTGATCTCCACGAGACGGTTCTTGGATAAAAGATAATAGAATTGCTCTGGAGGATCAGAAATTTAGAAAAATAAACGTGTAATTTTAAGTAAGAAGTAAAGGGACTATAGCTTTTGTTTTAGGATACAAATGCAATTTTAAAAAAGCATTATAAAAATTGTGCAGTTTTCTAGTTTCTCCAAGTGCCAAGTTTTCTCTAGGAAGGAGGGTCATTTCAGATACTGCACTTGACCTTCCACCCTGCTGGCAGGCCTCTCTCTACCTCAGAGCATTTTCTCAGTCGAGTTGCAGCATCTCAGGGCTGAAAGTGTTGAAAAGGCCATCAGTCCACCTAACTTGGTGTCTGAATCCACAGCGTGATTTGCCAAGTTTAGGTAATGCAGCTGAGATTGTTTATATGTTATAAGTTGTCTGAATTAATAGGTTATAAAAAGAATTAGTAAGACATAAATACTTCCCTCAGATCCCTCCCTTACCTAATAAATAGTGGAGCTTGCATAGTTGTAAATTCTCTCAAAAATAAATTACATTACAAATGTGAATTTGAGTGGCGTGACTGATTTATGGTTCCTGCTGATTTAGAGTTTTTCTATATTGCTTGGTTGGTCCATCTGGCTGTTTTCCAGATTCAAACTTTTGTCTTACTTTGGTCTGTGTGAACTACTTTATTCCTGGAAAATCAAATATAACATTTTAATCAAAAAGAAAGGAAAGCTGTATCATGTGATTTCTATACAAATAAAGGAGAAGAGAAAGAAAAGCATATTCATCAACATAAAAGTCAATACCGAGATAAAATTGGAACTTCCTGGCACTCATGCATTTTAAGATGAAAAGAGAAGCCTTTTAGGAAAAAAAAGCTTTATGAAATAAATGTTTTTGAGGATATTAAAGAAATAATGAAACTTTAATGAGTTGGGGAAAATTTAGGGCGAAAAATTAAAATATATTTTATTCAAGTAAGGTTAAGAGAGTAGAGTGTGACGTTATTTACCTCTCCAGGTCTTTCAAACACTAACCAAATTTTATGTCAATATTCATTTGCATAAGTTCAATATTATGTTATATCCTATTTTAAATTAATTTGTGCGTGTGTGCGTTTTGTGAGTAAAATGTGGGCATTGCCAAAGTTGAACTAACGTGATTCACCTAGTGGCTTTGGAAGTTTGTGATTTATTAAGTAGTTTGCTACTTTAAGATTGAATGTAAATCTGCCCGTGTGTGGTGCAGCCTGATCCTTTGGAAATGGTTGTCCAAAAGCAGGGGTGGAGGCATTCAGAAAAGGAGGTGCGCAGTCTGAGAGACGGGGGTTTGCCACGACGGAATTTCACAAAATGTTGGTCTGAAGGTTTGAACTAATAAGACCAGGGAACACATTTTTATCTGAAGTTGGAATTAAATGAGAAGATGTTGTATAACGTTTCGTAAATGCCCCAGGTCTTCATCCTCACCCATGGCTTCCCAGTGGGTGGATTTACTGTCTGAGCAGCCCACTGGCTCCGAGTGACTGTTGGGGAGCTCCCTGGGGCGGGGCCGCTGCCGCCCGCTCCTTGAAGGAAGGTCATGGTTCTGGAGAGGAGCGCTCTTGGTGTTGACACCCAAGGCTGTGAGCTGCTGCTCTGCCGAAGAGCTCAGTACAGTGCAGTCACCTGTCAATCACACTGAGTAATTTACATGCTGATTCTGCTGGAAAAGGTAGTCAGGAGTTTTCAATTAAAAAATCCTTCCTCCCTGAAAAAGTCATTAAGAAGAAGGAGGAGGAGGAAAAGGAGGAGGAGGAGGAAGATGAGGAGGTGGGGGAGCAGAAGCATTTTTGCTAGTGTGTAAAAATAGCTTTTATGATGAGTCTTTTCATCCAGATCTAGAGTGCCAGCTCTCTGGAAGGTGAAGGGGTGAATGAGAACCCTCACGGAACTGGGGTCCCAGAATTAAACAAGCATCGCAAACCCATGCAATTACAAGAGGTTCTTACCACGCTTTATTTAAACCATGCTTCCTTAAATACACCCTGCAGGTATCTTCAAATAGCTTATTTTTTTATAGCGATAGTAGCTCTTTCTTTTCTCCTGCGTCTGAATCATTCCATCAAGGATTTAGGTGGAGATAGGACCTTCAGGAGCATCGAGAAGTCCAATGTTCTGCGACTCAAATGGTGGTCCATGTACCACAGCATCACCTGGGAGTTGCGCAGGAGCACTACGGACCTGCAGAATCAGACCCTGTATTGTAATAGGACTCCTGGGTGATTCCTGAGCACAGTGATGTCTGGGGAGCACCCACCTCTCCTCCTGTATCTTCCCAAGCAGGATCGCTCATAGATTGGCATTAATGGGAGAGTTTAATGGAGAAACCAAGTGGTCTGATTGGAGCACTTAAGATGCACCTGCCCGATTTCCAAGTCATGAGGTTGTTTTGTTATTTATGTGGAGCCATAAAACACAATAGGATTTTTAAAGTCTATTTATATGCATAAAGCTGGCATACATATTCGCAAATCAAGGCATTTGTTTTCATTATCCTTGCATGATAGCCAATAACCCATAAATCATCAATCTTGTCATTGCAACTTCGGGAAAATCTTAAAATTGGGCACAATGAACTTTTGGGGTGACTGAAATTACTGGCCTAATAACTTACAGTAACAACTTTTATCCCTGGCCCTTGGATTGTACCTGTTGTGCTTGTGCCCGTAACTGGGAAGAGCATGAAGCCGTATGTCTGCACCCCAGAATCAAATCAAAGCCTGTAGCATCTGCTGGATTCTTTCAACTCCCTTGACAGTAAATCCCAGTTTCTGTGTCTGTGTCATGTAGCAATTTGTATGAATCATAAAGGTGATTTGACCGAGACCTAGCCAAGAAGATGAGCAATTCACTGGTGGGAATGTAGATGCTTTGTTATTGAAAAGGTTACATTAGGCAATTTCAGTCTTACTGAAGGGAAGAGAGAAGGTATCAGCTGAATTGGGAGGCTGGCCAAGATTCCTACTAACGGGTGACTTGAAGGAAGTATGAACTGAATTGCAGGTTCAGGAATTCAGAGCTGTGAGCACCTGCTCACGTGAGAGAAAGTGTCTGCGTGTGCTCAGCCGTCCCGCCTCCCCGCAGATGCAGGTGCTCCCGGGAGCGTGGATGCTTCTGTGATGGCCAGTTATCTTTCAGACGTGCCGAGTTTTTGTTCTCTGAGGTATTTAGACCTAAGTCGAAATTAACTTTTTAAAAGGTGATCCAATTAAAAAAAGGTAAACCATTTCTATATTTTTCTTTCTCTTCGCCAAATTTCTTCCATGTCGTACCAAAATAGTTGCATGATGATTTCTTGCAGAAGTGGAGGAAGAGTAAGTCATTGGGCTTGAATTTTTTTTTCCTCCTACGAAAAGTGTGACTCTTAGGAAGTGAAGGTTGTAGGACTGGGAAAAAGATGAACTGCATCTCATGGTCTCCTTTTTTACTTTTCAGCACTGAGCACGTAGCTGGCATTCAATAATTATTGAATAATGATCATTCAATTTAATATATTGAATTGATTATTGAATATTGAATATGAATATTCAATATGTTGAACTGAATATTCAGTGATTATTGAATAATTATTATTCAACATATTGATATTAATAATAATCAGCATATTGAATAATAATACTTATTAACTGGATTACACCTCTCAGCCCAGTTCCTACTATTGCTAAACAGCCACCCAAGTCCCCGGGGGACGGCAGCGCCACCCGGTGCCTGAGCGTGTACGTGGTCCTTCTCGAGTCCAGCTGCTGGCACACGTGTTATGGGAGGAAGGGACAGCTACTGAAATTCTCCAGACCACATTTTTTTCTCATCTGTTAGATGGGGTTACACCTATATCCCGGGGTAATTTTAAGGATTAAACATTATATAGAAAAGAGCTTAATACTCTGCCCTGGTTGTAGTAAGACTCAATATATAGCCATCATTTCATCATTGCAGTGCTTTGCAAAGGAAAAGGACCATCTTTGTCTTTCTCTTTGCAGCGCTCAGGGTGGCGGGAGTGGCGGCGAGGAGGGTGGGGTCGACGAAACACCTGGGTATGTGGGCACCGTTGCTCCCCGGGGAGTGGGCTCATTCCTTGGTTGCTCGCATGTTCCTGGCCAGCGTGGGCCAGCAAGGGAGGCTGTATGTGAAAGTGTGACCCTCCTTTCACAACCTTGGGAGCCGGGCCCTGGACCACCTTTCAGTAATGCTGCTCTGACATTCAGTCCATCTTTTGTTGTTTTGGTTTTTGTTTTGCTATTTTTTAATTTTATTTTTTTATTGAATTTAGTTGATTTACAGTGTTAGTTTCAGGTGTGCAGCAAAGCAATTCAGTTATACATATACATACATATATGTATTTTCCTTTCAGATTTTTTTCTACTGTAGTTATTATAAGAAATCTAATTCAGTTCCCTGTGCTCTATAGTAGGCCCTTGTTGTTTATCTGTTTTATATACAGTAATTTGCATTTGTTAATCCCAAACTCCTAATTTATCCCTCCCCCACCCTTTCCCCTTTGGTAACCATAGTTTGTTTTCTATGTCCATGAGTCTGTTTTTGGTTTGTAAATAGAATTTGTATCATTTTTTTAAGATTTCACATATAAGTGATATCAGATGATATTTGTCTTTCTCTGACTTACTTCACTCAATAAGATAATCTCTAGGTCCATCCATGTTGCTGCAAATGGCAGTATGTCATTCTTTTTTATGTCTGAGTAGTATTCCATGATCTATCTATCGGTTGATCGATCTGTCTATCTCATGTCATCTTTATCCAGTCATCTGTTGATGGACATTTAGGCTGTTTCCATGTCTGGCTGTTGTACATAGTGCTGCTGTGAACACTGGGCTGCACGCTTCTTTCTGATTTAGAATTTTCTCTGGACATGTGCCCAGCCTCATCGTTTGGCATAAAGAATACTTCCCTGGTACATTTTCAAGTCCTTCCATGTTCTCAATTGGCTAAAATGAAGAAATTCATTTCAAAGGGAATAATTGGATGATTTTTCTTTCTAAAGCCAGCTTCGAACAACAAGAAGGAAAGCAAGGAGAGCGTGCTTACTGCCGTCGGAAGCGCGTACGACCTTGCTTCATCCCCCTGCACGGCAGCCCCCATCTCTCAGCTGTCAGAAACGCCACTCAGGGTGCAGTTGTCTTCTCTTGCTTTTCGAAGTTGGCCCTGTGAGGCACGATTATCTGTAGTTTGAACTTCAGGGATTATATGTGCGACTCGTGGAACGGCCTTCAGTGTATCAGGAAAGTTTTATGTCACCCGATCATCAAAGGGTTTTGGGTTGTGAGATAACGCTAGCCTGGTCTTTGGTAGCCGCATTTGGGAAACCACGCATGTGTTCTGACGGAGCTTCCGGAATGAGAACAAAGCAGCCCGAGATTGTGATGCTGCCACGTGTTTGTTAGTGTGTGGTCCCATGCACGTGCGAGTCCCACAGTCATCTGCTAGCATTCCAGCGAAATCATTACAATTCATCATAGGCTGTCTTTTTCCTCTTACTACTTCAGGACAAAAGCTTTCGATACCAATGCTGCAAAGTGGGCGTTACGTTGATTTATGCTGATCGGTTGCATGGATGCTGTCATATTCCATTGTTAAGCAGTGACACTGGTGACATATTCCTGTGTCTACTGGTAGGATCCTTGCAAACAGCCCAGTGGCGTCGGAGCACAGCACCCGGGGACCCTCCCCCTTGCTGTGCAACGGCTTCTGTCCTGAGCGGGTTGGCTGGGAACACTGGGAAGGCCGGCGGGAGGGCCGTGTCTGCGTCTTGCACGTCCTCTTAGAGAGAAAACAGTAACAGAGGGCCGACGCGCTGTGTGCGTGAGCGCGTGTGGATTTACAGTGGCTGCATTGCCACATATTATTTTCACGGCAGCACTTCTGTAAATGGTGTGTTAGTACCTCCTGAAGGAGCTTCTGGTTTTAGGATTTTACCGCCAGCTCATAAACCAGTGAAAGTCTACTGTTAAAGCTAATGCTTCCACAGGCAGTTTTCAGAGAGAAGTTTATTTTAAAAGAAAAGTCTATGGGGGAGATCGACTCGGCGGCTCGCAGCGCTGCCCCTGCAAACCTCCTTGCGCCGCGTTCCGGCCGCCCCCTCCCCGCCCTGACCCCTGAGGCCGCTGGATGGGGGCCAGAGGGCCGAGTGGGCACAGCTGCCCTTCCCGGCGGTGCAGACGCGTGGCCGGGAGGCTCAGCCCGCAAGACGGGCCTTCACGGCCCTCCTGCCGGTGGGCCAGCCCGCCTCCCGGACGGCATCTCCCCGCAGTGCCCGCGGTCCCGGGCTCCCTGGGTCTCCTTTGCTCTTTGGGGACCACCGTCCCCGCCTCACCCCCGACGGCAGTGCCTTCCGTCTCTGCTGGCTCTGCCACCCGCCTGGGACCTAGCTGGGTAGCTGGCTGTCTAATCTAGTGAGGCAACGCGAAAGAAGATTCGTGACAGGGAAGGACCAGCGGGCTGCCACTCCAGGGCTTCCGCTGGCTTTCCGCTCCTCGCTGACGCCCTGAGAGCCGTGATCTGGGAGAGAGATGCTAGTGTGCAGCTCTCTGGGAAGCCCCGGGACCCTCCCCCGGGCCCTGTAGGTGGCAGACGCCCGGATCCTCCCTCCCGGGCGAGGGGAACGTGGTCAGCCAGCGGCGACGGAACACCCGCAGTGTGCAGGGTGTTGTGCCAGGAGCTGCGGGTCCAGGGAGAGAGCGGGGCAGCCCTCGTCCCTCAGGAGCTGGCCTCCAGAAGGGCCTGGCTTTTTGCTGTAATTACTGGTAATGTGTGTGCGTGTGGGTCGTGTGAAGGCTTGACTTGTATTTATTGTAACGTAACAGGAGCCTCTAGCCAGAGCTTTTGGCAAAGAAGATGCTCCCGTGTGAGTTAAATAAAACCAGTAATCGTCGAAAGAAGACTGTGAAACCTGTGAAACGTAAGCAGTCAGAAGCTCCTTGCATGTCTGCAGAACATGCGTCGGTACTGGGAGGAGGGGCCCCATTCGTCTGTGACAATGGCTGAACAGATACCAAAGGGTGACACAGTGTGATTTCACGGGAAACTCAGGTCCGTGATAATTACGAACTCATCTCTAAGAAGGGGCTCTTCTGGGGACCCTGTTTTCCATTTTAAAATTTAAAAATCACTTTCCCACGAGATCTGTTAAAGTAAAACAGTAATGCTTTGGTCTTCTCATGTGTCGTGAAATGTCACCTCAAAGTCTGCATCTTAGTCCCATCCCTTCTGACCTAGAGCAGCTGGAGGTTAACTATCTGCTCCCCTCTTTCCCCTGGGCCCTCTTTCTGGGCACAGTATTAGTTTAACAGGAGAGTTTCTACCCAAAGCCAAAGGAACATGGGTGCCCTGGGAGTGGGGGATGCATGGACCCCGAGGCGTATGACCTGGTGCACGGGCGATGCCGTGGACCCAGGCTCTCCACGTCCTGACCCTGGAAGAGAAGGCAGCACTTGGCCGTTTCTCTGACTCCTGTTTGTTGAAAAAGTGAACTCTGTTTGACTGAAAGAGTGCATTGGCCATTTCGTAGTGGTGGCTTTGCCTTGCGAAAAAAAATAATAAAAAAAAAATAATAATAACTTCCAGCTCACTGTCGGTGATCCACTAGGAAACAAAGGTCAAATAGTGAGAGGAGCTCCCTGCTCCGCCCCATTCCCTCACCCTTGTCGTGTTTGCCTCTCTAGTGTTTGGACCCTAAATTAGAATAATCGGCATGCAAGGTACCAACTAGAAACTAAACACACTGCTTTTCTTTTGACACCCGTGATTTATCTTCCAAAGGAGCGTATGTGTATGTGGTTTGCAGGGTTTGGGGAGGGAGAGTTGGAGGGGAGTTCTGGTATTTACCTCACGAAGAGTGTTATTCAAAGACCAGGAAAGAAATCTGATGTTTGCCGCGGCTAAATGACAGTATTTATTCTGTACTCACAAAAGGGTGAAAAAAAGCGACTGTTGATTATTTTGACATTAAATCGCTTGCAATACATGAGGGATTAATTATGACACGCACACCTCATCCTGCTACCTGAATTAGCTGGAGTTTTAAAGAAGGGTCCGTATTCACATCACTTGTCACACGGGAGGATCCAGATTTCTCTGTGCTCGCTCCATCCCGGGAGGTGCGGTCAGGAGCCCAGCGGCCTCACTGAATGCAGGCATTGCTCGCCGGATCTCACCAAAGCCTGCCGCGGGTCTTTGTGGATAAGCCTCTCCCACGTGTAAGCCAGCTTTCCCAAGCTCTGCCCCGGCTCTCCCCACTTGACTGCAAACTGACAGTCCCACGGAGAGAAGGGAGGAAGGTGATTAAAGCTCCTTGCCAAGGGGCCATCTCCCCAAATGCATGCTGGTATACAGAATACGACGCACCGCTGGTCCCCAGGTAGATGACTGTTGAGTTTTCTTGGTAGAAGGGCTGATACACAGGTACGTGCACCTCCGGGAAACGAGGCAGATGCAGGGCACTAGGTCACAGTAGCTGGCGGCCAAAGCCAACACCCAGAGTGCCTGTGAGTTGTTGGCAACCAGGGCAACACTCACGTTCATCTCGCTGCGTGACAGACAAGGAGGTGTTCTAGCCCACAGGCTCTGAAGCAGAATGCAGCTCTGAGCCCCAACTTCCTGGGCTGAGTAATTATTACCCCCAGTTCCCAAGTGTGGGTGGGGAGCAGCCTCGAAGCCTGGGTGCGTCACTCAAAGCGTGAAGAGCCAGAACACCCCAGTCATCCCAGGCGGGGGGAAGGACTGCCGTGTGCAGTCGTGCGAACACACGAGCATTCCGTTTCCACGCCCGAATCTCCATCTCCTGCAGGAACAGGAATGAACATATTCAGAAAGCTGCGGGCACGGGGACCGCAGCCCAGGAGGAAAGGGAGAGAGGATGGTCTTGGGGCTTCCCCGGGTGTGATCAGGACCTGGTGCCCCCGACCCCTGGATTCTGTGCATTATTCTATCTCCGGTCCTGGCGACTATCCTCCCCCCCCCCCCCGCTAGTTACTGGAAAGGGCCTCGTTATCAAAACCTAAAAACCCAAACCATCAAACTCTTAAACTGCTGACTCTAAAGAACAAACACGCTGAGGGGCTCAGCTTGGCGCTGTGGTCTGAAATATGTATTCACCGCTTTGGGAGCACTTTATGTTTGAAAAATGCTTTCCAATCATTCTGAGTAGTTTTTCTTTGTGACAATTCAGCAAGGTCACCTGGGATTGCCTCTGAATGATAGATGAGGACACCTGGTGAGGGGACCTTGAAGGTCACATGGCAGGCGCATGGCGGGATCTGGGAGCAGGTCCGCAGTCCCTGGGACCCCAGAGGGGTCAGGGCTTGGAAAGGCACGCAGCGCTCTGCCCGTCAACCTCATGTTCATTTCCACAACAGGATGGGGGGCTTCCCGCAAGTCAGACTGTTGTGCATTCTGGTCTCGGGGGCCAGTGAGTGACAGACAGGAGCAGGCTGGAAAGACGTGTGGAGAAAGGCAGCTCAGAGAAGGGGGATCACAGCTCCAGGGTCAGAGATGGCCCAGGGTTCTGCCGGGGGCAACGGTCCTTTACAGCAAAGGGCCTGAGCCTCGGGGTGACACCGGGGGTCCAGTAGGGTTTGCTTATTTCGCTCCCGGGAACTTCGCATTTTGTGAAAACTGTTAATGTGTGATATCACTTATTTAGCAAGAAAAATGATGTTTTGTTGATGAACTCTTGCTACTTGGAGAGAAATACTAGGGCATCTTGCCTTGGGACCAACTGTGATCCTTGAAGGAATTTCCCTATCCTGTTTCTGTTCATCTGTGCTATTTCTATAACTAACATAAAAGAAAAATCCAATAGCACTGAAGTTAAATAACACATTTTTTCCCTCCCAGAACCAATAAATCTGTTTAAAGATGCATTGCTACTTTTCTTGAGGGATAATTTAGACGATGTATCAAAAAAGGAAAATCAATAGTTTTTTCTATTACAAATAATTGCCTGTTTGACTCTTTCCCACTTTTTCTTTTTTATTTATTTTGGCTTCAAAATATTCCTCCTGAGAATGCTGTAAGTCTAGACCCACAGGAGTTTCCATGGGACAGCATGTGGCAGGGGACCAGCCGCTGCCCTCTGCGGGGTTTGCTGAGCCTCCCACGCGTTGCGTCGGGGGAGATGAGTGCAGGCCCGGGGGCTCGTGGGAAGGGCTGGGAGGTTAACTGTAGCCTGACAGAGCGCGCTCAGGTGCACACAGCCCCACGGGCAGGCAGGACTGAGCGCTCCACCCACCCGGCCGAGGCCCGCTGCAAGGTTCAGGTTACCTGTGGTCCCGTGAGCGTGAATAAGATGTGTCCTTTGTACCCAGTTTGCAACTGTTAATTATAAAATTGCTTCTGGTGTCCACTTTGGCCTGGCCGGTGCAGTCCAGGGTCCCCCTTTAAGCAACTGGACGTGACCAGATGTTATCTGAGAACACCTGGCTTGTATTCTCAGCATCCAAAAGCATAGCTGGTTTGCAACACCTGCCGGGGTTCTTCATTCTCAGACTCTTTTATGAGAGAAAAGGGATTACTTGGCGAGAGCCAACAATACACTGGCTGGATGACAGGGGTTTATTAGATCGACTTTGGAAATTCACCTTTCTGCCACGGCAGCAATTGCTAAGTGCGCCACAGCGGGGGGAGAGGGGGCCAACGTGGACAACGAAACTGCAAAGCAGAGGTGAAGGCGAGGCCAGCATCCGGGGGACCGAGCCAGGTCCACGGGGCAGGTGGCTGCAGGGACGTGGGGCTTGTGGGTAGTGCAGTCTGTCCCCCCGTAGAAGTCATCCCCTAGCCGTGGGTCCTGCCTCCCAGACTCCAGCAAGACAATGGAATCAGAATCTAAACGAACACGGAAGTGTCTCCAGACTTTATGCTTCCTAAACAAGGGGCCGATTAAGAGGAACGAAGAGTAACAGAGAGGTGACGTAGACTCACAGCCCTTGTGTCCTGAAGAGGCTTTGTTAAAGGGTGGGTCTCAGACAGGACATGTCCTAGACACAAAATAGACTAGACACCGAGTCCTTCCTGAAAGGTTTGGATGGCTCTGGGGCGTGGCTCTGGGGCTCTGTCCAGGAGGTGACAGCCCGGCCAAGCCTCGCAAGGCGGACCCGCGTGCGTTCAGTGGAAGAACGTGGGCTGGGGGGGGGGGCGTCGAGGCCACCTCACGAAGGAGCCGTTTGGCGAGGGGTGTGAAGCCGCACGGGGGCAGGGGGAGGCCAGCCGCCCGGTGCCCTAGGCTGGATTATTGCTTGGCGACCGCGCCCTCCTCTTCCCTCCCACTGTGGGCACAGCGTACCTCCCCACTTCACGGATGCTGGGTTTGGCGCTGAAGGTTTAGCCCTGAGACTTGCTCTGGCAGTAAATGTTGATAGACATGAAGTGAGGAGGGGCCTTTGGTGGGCTCAGCTTGGCTTGGCTCTCGTCTGCCATATCAGCCAAGAAAGGAGCAGGCATCACACGGTGCCTGGGCCCCAGAACACACACAAATGGAGTGGATTTAAACCCAAACTCCAGCCTGAAGCCCACACACCAGCTAAGCCTGTCTCAACCCACTGGAGCGAAATCAGAGGTACAGGAGGATGGTTGTTACGTGGCATTATTGAGGCAACAGTTGACAATTACATTCAGCAAGGCTGAAACATGGGGTGGGCATCGTGAGACATGGAGGTGGAGGTGTGAGCAGGGCTCCTCATGGACAGCCTTGTGTCATGTTAAGGTGTTTAGCCTTCACCACTGGCATATCCAGGGAGACAGTGGTCGGGTTTGCATTTTAGAAAGAGAATTATGGCAGCAGTGTTGCATCTGGCCTTGTGGATATGGACTCTGGAAGCTGTGTGATTAATAGTTACAGTAGCTGACACCTGCCGGACGCCTCCTCTCTCCGGGGACCACGCTAAGCACTTTACCTCTTTTATCTTATCTCGTCCTCAAAGCAGCCACACAAGTACTCAGATCACTTCTGTTCTACGAGTGACGTGTGTGTTCACCAGCTACCCTGAACTCCTAACTGTGAATTGGTCTGTTTATTGCAAAGTTAAGGTGAAAACAGTCCTGTGTTATAGCAGCGTGTGGGTCTGAGAAATTACAGGATGGGAGAGCCATCAGGACGTGCTCAGTGATTCCGTGTGGGATGTGAAGGAGGGCGTCATGCTTAGGAAGGCTGGCGAGTTTCCAGATCAGGGAGCAGCTTGAGGACAGTGGTTTGCACCAAAGAAGGGAATACAGGAAGGGAAAGAGGGTGTGTCAAGATGACTGTGAGACATGTTTCTGAGGAGACATCGTGAGCAGCTGGAAGTGCAGGTCTGGAGGCCACGAAGGGGTTGGGCAGACGATGTGGTGCTGGAGCAACAGTGCGTCACCCCTGGGAGTGGGCGTGCGCCCTCGCAGACGTGGCGGATGGGGAGGGGGGGGCCAGGGCTGGCCCCTGGGGACACCAACGTGAGAGGCAGGCGCAGAGAAAGAGGAAGCAGAGAAAGAAGTCGGATAATGACTCGACTGTAGCAATGTTCCACTCTGATGGGGGCATTGATAATGGGGAGGCCGTGGTAGGGGGGTGGGCAGGGGTATATGGGAAATCTCTGTACCTGTCCCTTAAATTTACCAAGGACCTAAAATTTCTCTAAAAATTATCTATTAAAAACAAATGGATAAACTTTTAAAAATACACCCTGCGACCCAGGAGGAGACCCAAGAGCGCACTGCTCTCCAGCCGGACAGCAGCAGGGAGCTGCGAAGGTGCGTTTTCAGGGGGCAGCTGGGGTTGCTGGCTGCTGTTGGCTTCTTACAGTCGTGCAGGGAGGAAAACAACAGCGGTGGGAAGGGCAAGGCCAGAAGAAGGAGAGTAATGTGGGTGGTTTGATTCCATCCACATTTTTAAAAATCACTTCCATAAACAAGAAATGGAAAAACAAATGAGAAACCGGCGAAGGTATTCCTAGCGAACTAGAGAATTTATATTCACAGAGCAGTTTTACTTTTAACTAGCAAATAAGGAAAATATGAACAGTGTAGAGGAGAAGTGGGAGGACACAAAAGGGCAGACTGTTTTAATAAAGGGAGACGCACCAATGGCAGATGCAAGTGCAATAACGTATTTGGCCTCAAATAAAAATGCAAACGTTTTCGCTGAGTGGATCGGCTGTGATTTAGCAAGACTCTGGTGACGCGGACACGCTCGCACGCGGCCCTTTGTGGTTCATGTTGATTAAACTGCCTTCTGAAAACAATTCAGCAAAAGGCTTCAAGAGCCTCCAAATGTGTGCGTGTCATTTGGTGCCATGTTTTAGATCAGCGATGACCCCGTGTAAGTACAGAACGGCCGTGAGAGCTGGTGGTCCAAGGAGCTCACATTACGTAGAGCGACAAAAATCTAAACACCAGGACGGAGCCCCAGCGAGAACACGGCCAAGCGCATCCTGGCATGTACGTAAAATGGGATACCAAGAAGCCACTTACAAAATCACGTTTTTGACGTGGGAAGAGGCTCATGATTTAACATTAAGTAAAAACAAGAGACTAGAAAAGTGTGATTGATCCTGGTTTTATTTTTTAAAAGTGCACACATGGGAAAAAATGCACTTGTGAATCACAAGGACTAGTTATCTCCAAGTTGTAGGAATTACATGTGATTTTTATTTCCTTCTGTGTGCTCAGTTATATTTTCCAAATGTTCTCTCATGAATGTGTATTAGTTTTGCATTTAGAGAAAGCAAAACAATACATGGTATTATTTTCAAAAAGAAATAACAATGAATGGTTGATGGAGAATGAGTGATTTCCAAGTCGCTTGGCTCTGTGAAGGGAGGGGCTGAGAAGGAGCTGGAGCTGAGATGATGAGGAAGAGGGAGGGTTTTGGGCACACATCCAGAGAAAACTATAATTCAAATAGACACCTGCACCCCTCAATGTTCACAGCAGCACTGTTCACAATAGCCAAGACATGGAAACTACCTAAATGTCTGTCGACAGATGACTGGATAAAGAAGATGTGGTGTATATACCTGAATGGAATACTACTCAGCCATAAAAAAGAATAAAATAAGGCCATTTGCAGCCACATGGGAGGAACTGGAGATCATCATTCTAAGTGAAGTAAGTCAGAAAGAGAAAGAAAAATGATATGTTATCACTTATATGTGGAGTCTGGGGAAAAAAAGGACACAAATGAACTTATCTACAAAACAAAAATAGACTCACAGACATAGAGAACAAACATGGTTACCAGGGAGTCAACGGAGTGGGAGGGGATACATTGAAAATTTGAAAATTGTACCTCTTGGGGAGTCATGGAAATGTGAGCTGTCTTGATTGTGGTGGTGGATTCATGAGTGTATACATTTATCAAAATTCATCAAATTGCACATTTTAAGTATGTATAGATTACTGTAAGGGAACCATACCACAAAAAAGATGTTTAAAAAAAAAGAACGGCTACATGACCTCGGGTTTAAAGGCTTTAAGAAAACAGGAAGTCAGGAGGGAAGAAATTAAGAGCCTAGGATTTAAGTACCTCGTGGCCCAACATCCAAGATGGAGAAAAAGGACATCGAACCAGGAACACAGTGGAGGGTTGCCCTGAGCAGGAGAAAGCGTGGCTCCCCTCTGAGAGGACAGAGGTGCAGACAGACATTTGAAGGGACGGGCGGCAGGCTGTGGAGAGGATTCAGGGCTGATTTGCTCAATTGTCTGTAGAAATTGTCTGTAGGGCATTTCCTGGGTGGTGGCAGAAGTGACAGCCTGGTGAGGACAGTCAGGTTAGGCACAGTGTTGTCATCCACAGGGCCAGGAGCCCCGGAACCCAGACTCTCTCTGTTTACATGCAGTGGACCACGCTGCCTGCAAGGCAGGTTGGGAAATGCAATCTCCAGGTACCCAGCAAAAATTCACTAGTCGCATTCCTGAGGAAGATGGGGAGGATGGAGGTCGGGGGGCGATGAGCACGTGAACAGATTTAAAAGAGGTTTTAGTTTATTATTTTTCGGTGGTTGTTAATGGGGGCACCAGGGATTGAACCCAGGGCCTCACACACGCTGAGTACGCCCTCCACCGCTGAGCTGCTCCCCCGGCTCTGAAAGGTGTTCCAGTCTGTAAAGCCCACAGCACTTGCTGGCGGTTTACATACTAGAGTTTGAATTTCAAAGAGGGTTCAGGATGAAGAACACAATATGTGTTTTAGGGCACCTGGAAAGAAACAAGGCTCGGTGATCCAGAAAGAGATCTGAGTATAACTTCTCCCAGCGGAGAATAACCTCTTTATCAGGGCCGACACTGTGTGCTCATGATTGTGGCCGTAATAGGGTAGGAACACTGGATCCCTAAGGTCACATCCGGTGGCAGATCTCTGCTGCTTTCAGTCCAACCTACGACCAGAGCTGTGCCCACATGTGTGGGTCTGTGGACTCCGCAGACAGGTTGACCACAAAGTCACCGTGACTGCCACTGTCATTCTGAATTGGTCCGATTTCTTAAGACAGGGGGTCACCATCACCTTGTAGATGTGGACACAATCAGAATTGAGTTCCAGGAACTTGGCACCTAACGGTTCTTTTCTATTAGACAGCTTAGAGAGAGGAGCTGTAGGGACACCATCCTTTCTTTGCCTGCAGACCTTCCTGCCCGGGTTAAAGGTGAGTCACTCACGCACACGGCCTTAGGTGCATTCCTTTCTCAGAATCACCCAGAGATGGATGTGGGCTCAGGTCTGGTTTTGGCAGTCCCAGGGCAAGCATGGTTCATCCAGGTGCCAGGACTAGAGAGGGCAGAGCTCCCCCGAGGCTGTGCCAACACATTCAGGATAAAACCAGGGCTCCCTTAGTGGGCAACAGGCTGCATGTGGTCCCTTCCCTCACAGCCCAGAGGGCTGCTCTGTGTCCACCCCGTCCTCCCTTCCAGGACCATAATGACCTGGTGACTGGTGAGTAACATGAGGGACATTCATTCTGAGATGTGCTGAACCATGAAGCAAATCCTGAACCCTCCTTGGAAACAGGGCCACAGTCTCATTTTCCCAGAATATTCATTTAAAAAGAAGACGATTCATGCCAGAATGTATCGCTTGGGAATGAACTCTGAGATTTAAAAAAAAATTTCCCGGAAAAGCAATGGATTTGTTTGGTAGCACAAGCCCCATCCGTGTCAGAAATCAGCTTTGGCTGTCCCGGCAGGCAAGTGGGGGGCTAGTTGCCTGCGCTGGGAGATCCCACCTCGTGCGCCGGTGACCTGGAGGTGTGCCCTCACCACAGGCGTGGGACGGGGGTGAGCCCGCTCCCCAGAACTGGCCCACGGACAGTTCACAGACACCGGGGGAGGGTGCAAACACTCATTTTCAGGATCTGCCCAAAACTCTGATGAGAAAAATCCCCTGGAAATGGAATACACGTTATTCTGGCTGAAACCCCGAATACTTCCTCTGTACCTCACAGGAATGTATGTTTCACAGGAGAGATGGATATTGTCTCACAGTCTGCCACACGCCTAACATTGCTCACATTTCAGAATGAATACAATTAGCACATGGACCTCAGCATTGGCAAATTTCCTCTCTCTGTGGAAATGTGTTTTAATTGAAAGCATTTTAAGGGTTGAGAGAAAATGCACCATTTATTTTCGTTAGATCCTTTAAGTGTATTTGGTTACTTGAGAGTAAAATAGTTCCTCCTTCAAAGGAAAAAAAAAATCCTTTAGGCTTACGTGACAATTGTATTTGGCAGAATGATGAACTGGAGTTGAAGATGCTGGAATTTACGGAGGGAAGGTAGCACAATCTGTAAAATAAGCAGCAAAATCAAACTCTCGCGCGACGGGGATTTTCTTTCAAAATTTTGAGAACAAAAGCTTTCATGTAGAAGAAAGTCCACATAGGTGTGCTTTTCTGCTCATGTTGCTATAGGCATCCAGCGCTAGGAATCTTGGAAGAAATACTAATGAAATAAATCTCACCGCTAGCCATCAACTTCTTATGTGAGAGCGACGTTTCTGTTAAAGATTTAACTCCTGTTCTCTTTGTTAAGGCTGGGCTGTTAATGCAGAGTTACCTAATTTAAGGGGAGGAAATTCAGTTCCTGCCACGATTCCGGCATTAGCTGTATTTTCTTTTAACCCAACTAAAACTGTTTTTTTTTTTAAATTGCAAATTATTCTAAACCGTAAAACTATAGGAGTAATTGAGGTGTTTTTTTTTTTTTTACAGGAAAATAATATTTGGGGTACACAGAGCACTGTCCCTAAGCTAGACACCTCCACTTCAGTTTCTGGTGACAAATGAACTCACAGTTTTACCTGCTACTGTGATTTTGGCAGTTACTCTTGAAAGTACATAAAGTCTTTGCTTTCTCAAAGTTGGTAAACAATCGGTCCGCATTATACCGGAGCCAGCAGGAGCTCGGCTGACTCACAGTAACTCCACCTGAGGCCCCGGGTGTTTACGTGGAAAGGAGAGCTCGCAGTGTGCGCTGGGAGGAGGTGGGTGTGAGTGGAGTGGGGGACACCTGTGACCGGCTCCGGTGCTGGAGCCTGGGGCGAGGGCGGACGTGGGCAGGACACAGAGAAGGCAAACTCAGAACACCTTCTCATCACTTCCTGTCTCTCTTGGCCACATTTTTCATTCATTCTTAACAAAAATGCTTTCAGAGGAATAATTTGAGGATTTCCGTCCGAATAGAATTGTCAAAATCCTGGAACATCGTTGGATTTAGAGGACAGGAGATCTTCTGTCAGACAGGACTGTGTAGAAATTTCAGTCTCCCAGATCACTCTGCTAACACTTACTAGCAACTCCAGCGTGTTTCTTTATTTTTCTGACTTTAAATTTCTCCAAGTATGAATGGGGAATTATAAAATCTACTTTTCCGAGAGCTTTGGAGAGTAAATAAAATGATATGTAATGTACCAGATACTAGCAGGATTCTTTTTGGAACTTTGTAAAATAATTCTCAAGTACAGCAGGAAGAAAAAGGATTATTATTAAATACTTATTCCTATTATTTGAAGTCCTCTGTAAATCAAACTTTAACGTCACAGTCGAAACCTTTTTTTTGGTAAATAGATTTAAAAAAACTAAACTCGAGAAGTTTAAATGAAGATAAAAAATGTCATAAACGAGATGTGATCCAACAGTGTTGAAAGTATTCATGATTCAGGGAAGCAAAGCCGCATCTTCCTTCATAAAGCAGGCTCCAAACATTTCTGATAAATTAAACATTAAAGTGAAAACTGAAACCATAAAAATATAATATATATGTGTGTGTATATATATTTTATATTTATATATAATATATATTTTATATACTATATTATATATTTAATATATTATATACTTTATATATATTTTATATATGTTATAATATATATTATATATTATATATATTATTATGTTATATAACGTTTATATTTATATTTTATATATACATATATAAATATATAAATATAATATATAATATATATAACATTATATATTATTTGTATTTTATATATACATATATAAATATATAAATATAATATATATAACATATTATATATTATTTGTATTTTATATATATATATATATATATATATATATATATATATATATATATATATATAAATTCTTTCACTGGTTCCAGGAGAGGGAAGGGCTTGCTATCATACAATTAAGGCTACAATCAAAGAAAATGACTGATACATTTGTATAAAGGTGAAATAGTTTTTACATCAAAAATCATAACTCAAACTAGATGCAAATGACAAATGAAGACAAGACCTACAACAAACGTGAAACTAAAAAGTTAACATCCTTACAATGCATCCTTACAAATTTCCCTAGGGAAAACACTGTTCTTCCTTTTTTTTAATTTAAGAGACCTAACAGGTGTTTTATTGAGGAAGAAAATGGAAATTTACGAATATGTAAAATGCCCCATCTTTGGGGCATACAGAAATGGACATTCAAACACGCCATTGAAACTTAGCGCTTTGCGGTGCTGGGCAGGTGTCCGCAGCGCCCTGGTGGATGTAACCACTGTGGATGCAGTGACCCCGCTTCTCAGGTACCGGCCTTGCGGAGGCCTCCCGGCCGTCCAGTCAGGAGCGGCCTTCCACTCCATCTGCTGACACACACCCTCCAGCCCTGTGCAGAGCTCCTTCCACCAGCAGTTATTCCGCAAAGACCCCAGAAAACCTGCACCAAACCAGCTAAGAGCCACAGTCACGGCTACCATGGCCACCACGCCGCCTTCACTGTCTCCTGTGCTCCAGGGGTGTCTGGAGCTCGCTCGCCCCTCGCCGGCCTCCCCTGCTGACGCAGCGCCCCCAGAGAGTGCAGCAGCCGCGCCGGGCACACGGACCCTGGGGGGCTTCCAGCTCTGACCCCGAGGGGCACAGTGGCGTCCGTCTCTGGGGGCTCTGTCTCCGGTATTCCCTGGAGGCCCTCCTGAAAACAGCTCTCTTTTGACCACAGCCCTCTTGTTCTTGTGGGTCAGGGTCAAGCTCACAGGGTAGGCTGCCCCTCCCAATTCCATGGACTCCACTTCCAGAAAAGTGACAGAAAAAACCCCTCTCGCTGTCTCCCCCCTGGTCTCCTCCAGCGAACCTCTCCAGGGGCCTGTGTGCACCTGGTCAGCAGGCTTGTCCACCTGTATCTGCATCTCAGTCTAGGCTCTGGCCGGCCAGGACCTCTGCCACGTGGGATGGTTGGTTACGATGCCAGAAATAGCAGACACACTAAACAGCTGCCGCCACGGCCCACACGTACCCGTGTTCCTAAACCCGCGTTCCCTTCTCTCTGTCCCCCTGCGTCTCCTCATAGCCCCAGGGCCCAGCCAAGGCCCTGGCCCGTAACAAATGCTTATTAACCACCTCTTGACTGAAGGAACCAATCTGTCCATGAGGCGGAGTATTACACAGCATTAGGAGAGTGTTTTCAAGTGATGTTGAATAATGGGCAAAATGAAATAAATTTTAAAGGCAGAATAAAATCTATGTCCACTCTCACACTAATTTCATGAAGAAAACCAAAAATGGGTGCATGCGAGAAGGGCTAGAACGAATTACGTGCAATTGAGGAAACGACAGTTTTTAAAATTGTATTCTTTATAGTTTTATGGGTTTCTTATTTAATAAGATGCATAACGTTTATAGTCAGAGAGAATCCCATATACATCTGTACAAAGCGTGTCCATCAGTAGAATTTAAGACATGTAGCTGTGGTCACAGATACGTGGCAAACCAAGACGGGGACGTTCTCGGAGCACCAGGTTCTCGCTCTTCCACCACGAGCTGCCTTTTCCTCCCTGGTGAGTCAGCTTCCACGCCTCCAGACTGTCTGCCAGATCTGACCACCGTGGGCTCAACGCAGTCTCTTCCATCTGCCTAAAACCACCTGATTTGTAAAGATAATCTGATGTTCCCTCTAGGCCAACACGATTCAATGAGATTTTAATGTGAAAGTCATTGTATTTGCGCCTCAATTCAGTCCCTGTTGTCCTCGGACACCTGGTACAGCGCCAGATGCTCGGAAGCTGGCGTGGAGAGACCCTCTCTCGTCTTCCAGAGTCTACAACACGGGAAAAAGCAGCCAGGAGAAGGAGCCTTGTGTCTCGAAATGGAGGCATAATTTGGGCTGCAATTCCTAAGTTTCAACAGCCTCTTTATGTGCTGTTTTCACGGCCGTTACCTTCTGATTTTTTGAGTTTTCCATAAAGTTATTCACACAATGTACCTATCACTGTAATTCTATTTTCGTCACAAACTGGTATGTGTTCATTTTGCACTAAAACTCCCCCCACGCTTTGTCCGTCTAAGGCCTCTTGTGTCCCTGATCTCTTAACTGCTTTTCTTTCCCCCTTGTTCGACCCCAAAGTCAGATGCCCCCACGCGGACACCCGAACCCGGGAGAGCTTCCCCCTCCTCCTCATTCTCCTTAGCGCAGTATTTTTTCCTTCTTACTTCTTGAACTGGAATTTGTTCGTCTTCCAAATACCTCCGCCAATTTCTCCAGCTTCTGAAAAACTCCCGTCAGCTGTTAGCGTTGTGTAAACGGAAAGGGTTCACACGAGCCCTCCCACCCGCGCGTGCGACTCTCCCCTGTGGCGCGGGAATCCTGTCAGTGCTGCGGGCTCCTTCCCGGAGCCCCGCCGCCGCCGCTGTTCGCAGCTGCTTCCCGCCTCAGCCCGGCTGTGTGACCTGACCCCGGCTCGCAGCGTGAGAAACCTCAGGCTGCAGGACTTTCCTCCCATAAAGGAAGGACCTGACGCCTGTGGAGAGACTATAACGCGCCCCACCTGCGGGTCCCTGCTCTGTTCCTGGCTACCTGGGCGTCCGCTGCATTCCTGCATCCGCTCGCTTGCTCAGTCCCTCTGCAGACACCTCTTGGACCAGGGCCTGCTGGGGCCGCAGACACAGCGGAGAAGCCCTGCAGGACCCGAGCAGCGCCCACCGTGGCAGATGCTCTCCTGGAGTTGTCCTCAGCAGGCTGTGGGGACAGAACGGAAGACCTATTCTGTAGAGGACTTGGGAGGTGGTTTCATCAAGGAATTAGGTAATGGCTGAGCTGGATGGGGCCCTAGAGAGGTGGGTAGGAGTTCACCATCACAGAGAAGGGAAATGCGTGGACCAGTTGTGCGCGATGGAAGCAGCACAGAGTGATCCGAGGCACCTACAGGGTGAGATGCAAACTTGCGACCCCCCACTCCCCGGAAGCCCAGGCCCCCCGCTAAGCCGTGCACCCCACGAGGGGGTCAGTGCTCTCTGGGTCTCCACCCCCGTGACCCATGTGAGCCCACCCACGCCCTGGAAGCCCAGGCCCCCTGCTAAGCCATGTGCCCCACGAGGGGGCAGTGCTCTCTGGGTCTCCACCCCGGTGACCCAGGCTCACCAGACCCTTGCTGGTCTGGGGCTCCCCGGCTCTCAGCCCACAGTCTGCCCGCATCGCCCCTTCTGTCTGCAGTGCTGCTCCCTTTCTTCCCGAATTCCCACTTACTCCTCAAAACGCAGCCGGACGCCAGCTGTGCGCCATCCCAGCCCACCGCGGGGCAGCCAGCCCGTCTCTGCCCGATGTCCTCGGCTCTCCTGTTTCTGCCAGTGATTCGCCTCCCTGCCTGCCAGGCTGGGGGCTGCAGAGGGTCCCCAGCTCCCTGGCCCTTGGAGACTGGCTGGGAAGAAGTGCAGGCCCCTGTGTGGGGGGAAGTGGACGGACCAGGGAAGGGGCTGCACACGCTGGCCGTGGGAGGGGTGACCGGCCGGGGGAGAGGGTTCTGGCTGACTGGTCCCACCTGCCCGTCTGTCTCTCTGATGCCCTGACGGTCGTCCCCGCCCTCGGATGCAAAGCTTCCGTTTCCGTGGACACGTCAGCTTCCTCTTCCCGCCTGACCTGCTCCCCGCGCGCCTGTAACGAAGGGCCGCAGACTGGGTGGCTTGCACGCGGCAGGACGGCCACGGTCACGGTGTCCGCGGCCTCTGTCCTGCGGCTGCAGACGGCCGCCTTCTCCCCGCGTCCTCACGCGGGCTTCCCTCTCCCCGCGTCCGCGTCCTGATCTCCTCTCCTCGCAAGGACACTCAGAGCGGGTGAGGCTCTGTGTGGCCTCGCTTCACCCTAAGCCTGTCTCCAGGTGGCTTCTCCCAGGTGCACCCCCCACCGCACCTGCCAGAGCTGGCCCCGCTCGCGCTCCTTTGTCGCTCCTGTTCCCTGCTCTGTTCCTCTGAGGGCTTCAGAGAAAATGTCTTTGAGTTGAGCCTCCTAGAACCTCACCTGCGACTTCACGAGGACACCCCTGCTCGGCCAGGGCCACGCTGCTGCTTTGGGTCTTTCCTTTCTTTTTTTCAGTCCACAGTCTGTTTTCTCCCCACATGCCAGAGTCCCTGCCCCTCTAACCCCTCCCTTTACGGCCCCAGGCGACTTCCCTCATTTATTTGTCTTGGCAGGTGTTGCTGGCTTATTTCTTTTATCTCCCCTTTGCCTCTGGTACTTAACACCAGGCCATCTGTGCCAACCTTACTGATTATTTATTCGCCAAACATTTCCCAGCCCCTACTACGTGTCGGCTCTGGGCCAGCAAGGCCCCGGCTGCTCCCTGGGAAGGGGACCTGCCGCCCTCCTCCGGGGCTCAGGACCCCACAGAGGGGCTGAGACCGCAGCCAGGTACGCGGGAGGCCCTGCCAGGCATAGCTTTGCGGTGGGGGTGGGAGGGGGAGGGCTGGAGGGTGTGTATTTTCCTTCCTTTCAAAGAATGCTCACGTGGCGAGTGTGCAGGAGAGGAGGAGAGGGGTCGCATTTGGTCAAGGTGGGGTCTGTTTAGCCACGACTCAATTGGGAAACTCCCCCAGCCGCCGCTCTGTTCCAATACCTTGCTTCCTGGTGGTCGTTGCTGAGCCCAAAGAAGAGAGCTGTCTCTCCGATGTGCCGTTAGCCCCCACGCCTGACCCGGGCTCATTAGGAGAGACAATGACTCGCAGAGGGAGTGGGAGGCTCCTGTAGGAGGTGATGCATCTGGAACCACACATTTCAGAACATCTGGAGAAGGGAAAAAAAAAAATAACCCGGAAGCAAGGCATTGGTAAACGTCAGCTGTTTATTGACTTTCGTATTTGGAAACAAAATACTAAGTAAAACCACCAGCGTCCGACTGTGAAAGCCCACGGCTGGTGGCCGGGCGGTGGAGGGAAAGGAGCCCCGTCCCGGGGCGGCGGCGCCGAGGAGGCCGCGCGTCTTCCCCAGCGTGCGCCTCCCCCGGCGAGCGGCGCGCCGCAGAGCCCCGCGATCGTGAACTCCCTGCAACTGTTACACTAAACACGAACAGTACGGGTTATTTTAATGGACATATTGCTTTAAACTGAGCGTTCGCCATCTGTTCAGTCCCTCATTTTGAATGCAAAAAGAACATATTTCACAATTACATCTGTAAGTAATGATATAAGTAATTTAAATGCATGTATATGTTCACACAATGCCGTAGACAGCTGGGATATTTTCCCCTCACTCTTATGTTTCAGACACAAATCAAGGGGAAATATTCACTCGTTCCTGCTATAGTGCATTTTCCCATTTACCCCAAGTTGTTTTTGTAGAAAACGAGGTTTTTCTGCCCTCCTTGTACCTAGGAGTTCAAGGCGAGCCCCATAAACTAGCTCACAAAGTCATTTTTACAATGCTTGCCTTGTCTCCGTCCAAATCCCCCCTGGCTTGAATGACAGCTTGGCAGATGCGAGGCATTAGATCAATCAGTTTCAATGGATGTTCACGAGGGCCCGGGTCGGCTGTGCGGGCCAGCGTTCCTTTCACTCCCTGCCCTGGAGACAAGACCGTGAGATGCGTCTCCACAAAAGGAGGGGTCTGAGGGCGGTCAGCACGCTCACTGGATGGACGGCCAAGGCAGGGTGGCGCAGAGACTCTGCCAAGGACGGCAGGTTGCTGGGCGGAGGCTTAGGGAGGGAGCACTTGCTGAGGCTGGGGCCGGTGTGGGGGTGTGGGTGGTGGGGAGAAGGATCCAGGTACCAGTGATGATGCAGCCCCAGAGCTGGAGAGATGGATGCCCCAAGGCTCAGGAAGGCCACTGCCGCATCCCTGGGTCCAAGCCCAGAGGCAGAGTCCAGAGAACGATGCCCCAGATGCCAGGCAACGTCACGTACAAACACACACACAGGATTCCGGGGTGACTTCGACGAGGAGTCTGCCAGATGGCAACTCTGATAACCACTTTTCTCCTTTGAACAACTCAGTCTTTGAATACCGTGTTACAGATAACACAAACTGTGTGCTGTTTTGAAAAAGACTTTTTTTTTCTTTTTACACATCGCCAGCACAAACAAAAAATATTTGCTTTTGTGATGTCCCATGACCCTGTAAGAAGATAGAATTGTTTAAAGGCTTTTGTATTGTCCACGTTCTAAGCAAGGAATGGAGGGGCGTATAAATCCTCCAGCGTGGCATCGTTGCTACTTTATATCTATATACTCCATATTTATTGTGCCTGCTTTTTTTTGCATCTGTGACATTGCTGACAGGAGTGGATTTGCATGGGGACTTATGTCACCATTTGCAAGGACTCCCTATAGAGATGCTTCCTGAGCTTGCAGTAGTTTTGATTTTTTAACTGCTTGTAGGCAATGCATTTATTATTTTTTTTTCTCAGACAAAGGTGCTAGCTTGAACTGATGGAAGGTTTATTTTTGGAACATTATTAGCAGCTTAAAAATTAGGAGCTGTTGTGCAAAGGGCTAAAACTGTATTAAGAATTCTACATAAAACATGTTTATTGACTGTTCTTCACAAAGACCCAGGAGAGCTGTCAACTTTATTGACCTCAGATTAACAGAGGTTATTGTGGACGTGGATTTAGATTAAAAAAAAAAAACCCGAAACAACTATTTACAGTCTTTGACTATTAAAATGATACCTGTTTCCCCAATATTAATTTATGTAGCAGAATGTTCAACTCTGAATTCACTCTTAATTTAGTATATATTCTAAACTGGATCAGAATTGCCAATGAATTGCGTCTTCAAAGAAACTACATGTACTCTCTAATTACGCAGTCCGCCTAAATGGGTGAAAACAAAATAGAGTCTAGGAAGGGAAGATGCAGTCATTTTTCCGTGTTCCTGAAGTGAGCTGTAACTCGGTCCACAGTCAGGTTGTTGTGAGTTATGGTTGCCTCAGGGTGATTAGAGAGATGCTGTAATAGAATACTGCCAAATTTTCAGCCTTTAGGAGGGAACTGGAGGAACATGTATTTTTGTACAAACCCTACCGATGAGGACTTTCAGAGCATAGCCTTTTGCACCAGGCTCTGGGTTGGTTAGCCTCTTCTGCCTCAGTGTCCTCAGCTGCAGAATGGGAAGAAATGAGAACCTCGTTCATCCCAGGTACTTGAGTGAGTACCTGCCCGGCCTGAGGGCAGAACCCCTCCATCCCGGCCATCACCAGTAAATGAGGTTGAGCATGTGTGCGGCGAGCATCCTTCATCACGATTTCAAGACTGCCATTTTAAGGAATTTGTCGCAAATCCCCAAGTTTGCCCTGCAGCTCAGACACAAAGAGGGGGAAACGGCTGTGACTCTGGTGTCTCTGACCTGCCATCGGTAACGGGTGGAGCAGACGCTTCCTAACGCAGAACCTGGGAATTCCGTCTGGTGGAATGAGCTGTTGAAAGGCACGGTCCATACGCCTCAGGCCCAGGGGAGGAAATCGCCCGTTTGCCAAGGACGGTTACAGGCGCCGAGAGATTTGGACCCCACGGCCAACACACTGTAGTTGTCACTCAACATCCACCAGCATAAAAAAACAGGGCAAAAGCAACAGAACCAAATTAAGGAAATGAGCACAGCAACAGGTGTGAACAGAGGAGGAGGAGGAGAGACACAGAACACATTTCCTCTCTACATTTCAGACCAAAAAATAGGTTTTTAAGACCTCATGAAAATGTCAGAGTGTCGGCACTTAAGTCAGGCGCGGGAGAATCGAACACTGCACACCGCAAAGGTTTTGCTGTGTGGGAGAACGCCCTTTCACGTGACACAGACGTCAGACACCCAGTGAGACCCTTCTGATGTCCTGCTTTAGATTTCAAACAAACAAACAAAAAGGTGCTCATGCTTTTAACAAAGAAAAACAATTAAGCAGGAGTCTGCGAATTTAATGGCGACTAGTTGACCAGTTTGTGGAGGAAGATGCCACCTGCATCCGCCTTTTTCAGAGCCTGCAGGTCATTAAGTGAGTTGTAAATGACACCGTATCTGGACTATTGAAAGTTCTAGGTGTGGCTCACATTCTTCTCTTGTATTGTTGAAGTGAGTTTTGTTTTTTTTTTTCAATTCTAAAACCTAAAGAGAAGGTGAAAGAATTTTCTAAGCCGCTGGAAGAGTCAAACCCTAGGAATCCGTGGGACCTCCCACGAGAACCCACGGGTTTGCTGCTGGCTGGAGGCCGCGGTGCTGGTGAGCAGACAGGAGTTTGTGCAGGCATTCTAGCCGGCCGGCCTCTTAAGCCGGTGACAACAGAGAGCTTGGAGCAGGTGAAGTGTGAGTCCCTGCAGATAACAGAGCAGCTGTGCCTCAAACTGCTTGCCTGCTTCCCAATGTGTCGGAGCTCGTGTTGAAGTTGGGAGGATGGTAGGCGCCCTACGTGGAGGAGGACCTGCAGAGGAACTTGGTGAGGGCAAGGGGGAGGACCCTTGGACTTGAGAGCCTGGGGAAGGTCAAGGGAAAACCAAACCCAAAATAGACTTGCTAGATTGGGGTTTGAAAAGCACACTAATAAACAGATCAGAACCCCCGCCCAAGCCCAACAACCCAAAGCTGGCAGGGGACAGGGTGCCGCGCAGGCGGGAGTGCGCCAGGTGCGGCTTTACTGCCGCCGTGGGACCCTCCCCCAGGGACCCTGGCGTCGAGCGCGACGTCTGAGTTTGCTGATGAAGCAGCCATTAAGAACACCTGCATCAAAGAGCGGATTCCAGGCGGCAATCTGGAGCTGCCGGCCACGGGCCAGCTCCTCATCTCCCACCGACACATCCGTTAGGTTTCATGCAGCAAACGGGAGAAACTCACAGGGCGGGGCGCACACAGACGCAGACAACCTACATGGCCCTCCGCGTGGGCGCCGTTTTCAACTCGGGCATTTAGGAACAGGCAGGGCCACTGGAACGATCAGCCTAAGGAATTCAGCAGAGGGCCCGAAAGAGAGTTCTGTCTGACTCCCACCACACAGGTGTGTGTTCAGATCAGACACAGTGACGGCTTCACATGTGTAAAGGGAGCGGAGAAGGGTGTTGACTGGTGCACCCTTCTTTTCACGGGAACAGCCTTCTGGTATCTCACTAACGAGTGATTGTAATGACCCCTAAATCTCTCAGCTGCCCCCCATTCTTAACTTATTTAACAATCACTCTTAGGTATATTGCACTGCATAATTTGAATATGGGTGAAAGAAAGAAAGAAAAAGGCGTCAATTAGGTTAAAAGAATTTTGTTTCTTCTAATCAACGGATCCATGCTATTTAGACTGGAAAGTGTCGCAGATGAAGTCAAATGTTCATGCTTTCATTCATGGTGTGAAAGGGACACTTACAGATAATTTTCATGGTGTAAAAGAGATACTTCCAGTTAATTTTGGCTTTATTTTAGGGTTTGGTCAATAAATAAGATTATATCATTTATTCATCATTCAAAAATGTAGGTGTGAGTTCCTGCCAAATGCAAAAGATCCTGGATTGTAATCAATGTGAATATGCATTTGGAGGGCAGAGATTTAGAGAAAACAAATTTTTAAAAATTTAGTGGAAATTGTTCTGAGGCTGAATATTCCTGGGTAGCACTGGACACAGGAATACTACTACTTCACCTAAATGTGACAAAACAATATTGGTAGGAAATAGCAAAAAAGAACCCCACCTCAAAACCAGATTGCTTCTGCCAAGCTGAGAAAAGCAAATAATAGACAAAATTATTGGTAAAGAGGAGAAAGATCTCGAATAATTCATGTTCTGAGCAACAGGGGTTGGTGGGTGGGGGCAGATGGTATATGTTGCCAGTCCGAGGGCCCTGTATTGAACCCTAGCTCTGCTCTAAAAGGGTTTAGGGCAGCAGCCTCTTAAGTCTTCCTAAATATTGTCTACTAGTCTCCGTAGGGCTGCCAGCAGGCTGCAAATTGTGGGTGTTGAAAAAGTCCTTGGAGTTACTTGTTCTCTGATTGACAACTAGACATCAGAAGGTTGTGATCAGGTTTTGAATATTATAGTAATACCTTTTTTAAAATATCTGCTAACTGCTGCTGAGTCCCAGGAATGAAAACATCCCCAAAACAAACAGCCTCAAAAAAATCACAAGCCTGGTGTCCTTGTAACTCTGCGTCACTGTTCTACGCAGCATCACATACTCACGTACCAACTCAGCACAGTCCGTACGTGCTGACATCTCACAAGTACTGAAGAATTGCGCTGGGGTTTTCTGTCGCAGCCGGCGTAGCTGGGGACGGTTCCTCAGGCACAGGCGCTGAGCGAGCTCACACGGGGAGGGCGTGGGGCCTGCCGGGCTGCCGGCGCTTTCTCTCCGTGGCCACGTCATCTGTGGGGCCCTCCCAGTCACTGGTGCAGTGACCTTTTACAGACGTGGAAACTGAAGCCCAGAGGTCTGAAGTAGCTCCTCCAAGTTCACAGTAGAATCCAGATTTTCTGGCTCCACAGCTTGTGCCGGTGATCAGATCAGGTTTTGAGGTAGGTCCCTGCTGTGTTCACTGGGGAGAGGTGTTTCCCAGGGGTGAGTCTGAGCTATTGGTTTTGGCCAAGCAGCCAAATTGCGGCCTTTTAAGGATACACTTGAGGATTTTTAAAATTGTTTTTACTGTGGACCATGTACTGTGTTAATGTCACCCCCCTGCCCCCCCCAAGCTGGCCCCCCAAAAAGTAACAGTTCCAAAGCAGTGAGCAAAACAAAAATAAAACCATAGTATATAATCATTACAGACTGTAAGGTCTGCAAGGACAGGCTTTGTTTCCTTTCTCTACGGACCTTTAAAAGTACAGTTTTATTTCTTTCCTCCCAGCCTTGTGCTATTGCTGTCACACATTATTTCTACACATGTTATAAATCCCTGATTGCATTATTATTTTTGCATTAAACAATTATCTTTTAAAGAGATTTAAATAGTAAGAAAACTGTCTTTTATTCTTACCCACATAGTTATCATTTCCAGCAGTCTTCATCTTTTTGTATTGATGAGTGACTCTCAACCAGAAAAATGTTGCCCCCTCCAGGGGATGCCTCGCGCTGCGTGAGACCTTGTGGTCCCGTCTGGGGAAGGGCGGGTAGCCCTGGCAGCAGTGGGTGGAGGCAGGGGCTCGAGGCACAGGACGCTGCAAAGCAGCCGTGCTGCACAGGAACCCCCCACAACAAACTTCTCTAGCCCAGATATCAGTAGTGCCACAGGGGAGCAGCCCTGGGATGTATCCAGATTTCCACCAGAAAACATTTTCCTTCTGCCTGAAGGACTCACTTTAACATTATTGTATGCAGTTGGACTGATGATGAATTCTTTCCTTTTTAGGAATAAGGGGGAAATAAACACATTCTCAAATAATAGAAAAACCAAAATAATTTGTTGCTAGCAGGGCTACCTTTAAATATGGATGAAAGGAAGTTCTCCAAACAAAAAGGAAATAAAAAAGAAGTCCTTGGATCATGTGGAAGGAAAAATGAACAGCAGAAAGATGGACACACAGTATATTATCCTTTTCCTCAGACTTTTAAAAACCTTATTTCACAGTTGAAACAAAAATTTTAAGACCATCTGTTACTCAACACAATGATATTTTAAAGTGTAGAAGGTTAAAGGGCTCTTGGAGGTGAGCCTTCCATACTTACGGTGTAAAATGTTGATACCAGTAGACTGTAATGCGTCACACAGGTATATTTTAATGACCAGAGCAATTGCTACAAAAACTATACAAAGAGGGAAGTTTTAAAAACACTATAAATAAATCAAAATAGATTTCTAAACAATGTATAACTTATGGGAAGTCAAAAAAAGAGAAAGGGAGCAACCAGAACCAGAGGAAACAAATAGAAAGCAAATGATAAAATGACAAAGTTAAGTTGTAGCATATTAATAATTATCTGAATGTATATGGATTCACCACAGGAATCAAAGGTCAGAGATTAGTGGAGAGGACATGGAGTGTTATTCAAGGTTGATTTAGCTTTTAAAAATCTGTCAAGGTATGCCACTATACTAACAAATTAAGGAAGAAATATCATGTGTCTTCAACTGTCAATTTATGTGAAAAGAATATTTGACAAAATTTAACACCATTCATGATTTAAAAGATACACTCAGCTAGTTCAGAATAGAAGGAACTCCATCTATAAAACACCTGCAGCTCACATAATACTTAATGGCGACTTCAGGCTTTCCCCCGAGATCGGAAACAAGGCGAGGATGCTGTTTGCGCTCACCACTCTCATTCTCCCTAGCACTGGCAACACTCGCCACTGTGATAAGGCAAGAAAGGGAAACAAAAGGCATACAGATTGGTACAGAAGAAATTAAAATGTCTCTATTTGGAGATAAAATGATTGCCTATGTAGAAAATCTCAAGGAATTTATGCATACACATTAACTTCTACAATGAGTAAGTTCAGCAGTTTTGTAGGACATGAGATGAAAATGCATTCCTATACACTAACAATGAACGTGTGCAAACCTAAATGTAAAACATCATACCAATTATAACTGCCACTAAGAAAATGAAATCTGCTCAACCAGTCACGCCTAGAGTCTACATTCTGCATATTAAAAAATGCCAGTGAAAGAAATCAAAGATCTGAATAAGCAGAGACTCGGACCATGATGGCGGATCAGCAGATGCAACATTGTGAGATGCCACTTCTCCCCAGTCTGATCCAGGGGTTTAGCGCAATTCCTATTGAAATCTCAGGAAGATTTCTGAAGACACAGACAAAATTATTCTAAAATTTATATGAAAAGGCACAGGGTGTAGAATAGCAACAATAATATTGACAAAGAAGAATAAAGCGAGAGCAATAGCTGGCTGGTACTAAGGCTTGCGGCACAGTCAGTAATCAAGAGTGTGTGGTGTTGATGGAGCGACAGACAAATAAATGCATGGAAAAAATAGCCCAGAAATAAAACCTCAGACGTGTGTTCAGCTTAGTTTTGACAAAGGTGAAAAAGCAATTTAGTGGCAGAATGGCAGGTTTTTTCCAAAAATATTACTTGAGCAACTGGAGAACCACAGGCCAATTTTTTTTTTTAAGACCTCAGTTTAAGTCTCATACCTTATACAGAAATTAACTCAAAATGGATTATAGACTTAGCTGTAATACATAAAATTATACAACATTCAGGAAAAAGTAAGAGACATTCTTTGGAGTCTAGGTGTAGGCAAAGAGCTCCTAGACTTGACACTAAAAAGAAAAATTAATTGGACCGCATCAAAATTTAAAAAGGTTTGCTCTTCAAAAGCTCATGTGAAGAAGATGAAAAAAGCTACAGGCTGTAAGAAAATATTCGTAAACCTCAAATTGACAGAGGACTAGCAGCTAGAATTTATTAAAAAAGACTCCCAAAACTCAACATAAGAAAGCAAACGGCCCAATTAGACAATGGACAAAAGGCGTGAACAGCCCCTCCCCTGCAGAGGATGTGCAAATGGCGGATGTGCACGTTGCACGGTGGCCGGTGTCACGCGGCGCCGGGTAAATGCGAGCCGACGCCGCGGAGGGCGGTCGCTGCACACCCGTGACAAGCAGTGGGGACGCCAAGGGCGGGGGACGCGGCTCCGCCGGCAGCTCTGGGGGCGCGCGCGCGAGCCGCTGCGGCCGCTCCAGAACCGTCCTGCGCTTCTGTTTTTATCATGCAAATCAACAGAGGAAAATCTCAGCAGTTCTCTCAGAGAAATGAAAAGATGCGCCCCTCAGACCTGCGCGAAGATATTCATGAGCCCCTTTCTGCAATAGCCCCAAACAGGTCAACAGGAAGGGGACCGTGCATCCCGGGCACTCTTAACGCCTCAGGAAAATGAAAGCTACTGATGTACACAAGAACCTGGATGATGTTCGGGTGACTATGCTCAGTGGAAAAGAAAAAACAAATTCAGAAGGTTCCATGCTGCATGATTCCATCTACATAACATTTTAAAAGACACAATTTTAGAAGTGAGTAGCAGATCAGTGGTGCTAGGGGTTTGATAATGGGGAAGGCGTGGGAGGGAGGTGGAAACAGGGACCTACACCTGTGATAAAATTGCATAGAACTGAACACACACACGTGAGGACGGGTAAAATTAGCCACATTTGCGGCCGTTTGTTATGGAAGCGGCAGAGAACGTGATTCTGCGTGGAGTTAAGAGTAGGCAAAATGATCCGACAAGAAATCAGAACAGTGGCTGCCTGCGTGGATGGGCAGGGATTGACAGGGAATTGCAGAAGGTTCTGGTGTGATGGAAATTTTTTTTTTTAATCTTGATAGAGCCTTGGGTTACACAGATGTGTGCCTTTGTCAAAGCTTATCAAACTGTTGGTGTCAGATCTGTGCATTTCTGAAAATGTAAATTGTATCAGAGCTAAAAAAATATATATTGTGTCTGATTATAATTTGAAAATTGGATGAAATATTGTGAAGATTTTGTAGCTAGGTGAAGTCTGGTAGAATTATTTCTCTAACGCATAATGGACACTCAGTACAAACTGAAATGCTTTCACTCACTTGTTAATATTTGTGTAATATTTGTGTAATAGTTTGGTAGTCCCAAACTATCAAAACATAAATGAGAACTAGAGGATGGTGAAGACCGAACTCCTGCTTACATTTGCTTGTGGTGCTTCAACTTACTAGCTTTTGGCTTTTAGCGAGTTACTTGGCTTCTCTGAGCCTCAGTCTCCGCCTTGACAAAAGCGGGAATCAGTGTGAACCCTGCATGTGTATTGTGAGGAAACGTGAGAATATATACAAAGCCCTGTACATAGTTCATAGTTGTCCAATAAGCTTGCTGGCTCTTGTTTTTTCAAATTACAGATATTTGGTTTTATTTAGTTAGTTATTGAAGTAGAGCCAGTTTACAATGTTGTGTCCATTTCTGGCGCACAGCATCATGTTTCAGTCATACATGTACACGTATGTGTCCATTTCCATGTTCGTGTTCATTATGGTCACTACAAGACATTGAACAGAGCTCCCTGTGCCGTAGGGAAGAAACTTGTTGATCTATTCAAATTACAGATACATGTGACATTATTTATGTGAGGACATAAAAATTGATCTTAATCTAATGGAAATTTAGTGAGAAATAATAGTGGAATAAAAAACTCTTGATCTTAGAGCGCGTGGGTCCTACATGCTGGGCCAGGGGTGGTGGCCTCCCAGCACCATGCCCCCAGAGCTGGTCCGCGCGGGGGATCGTGATGGGAAAGCCAGGCCGTGCGGAACTCGTTTCTCTGCCATCACTTGGCTATGTCACGGTGTAGTCATCAACCAGAAATATGGCTTACTAATTTTAACCAGTATTGTATATTTTGCTCCAGTTTGGGTAGAACTGTATCCTGATGTCTAAAACACCTGCCTTATTTCAATGGGTGAGTCACTTCCCTCAAACCGACCGGCCTGGTTTTTTCCTGAATGTCTTGGGAGTTTCGGAAAGCCACCAACCTTGTGGAGGCACAGCTGGTCTAGATGGAAATTCGTTCGCAAACTCCCTGCTTGGCTGTGCCAGTGCGGACAGTTACTAAATATGCTGAAATGGAGAATTAAAATAAAAGGGTTAGGGCAGAGAATTTCTTTCCCCCTCTACGTGAAATTAGGAGTCTAAAGGAATAAGTAATGGCTATTTCTCGTACCATTAATTATCTGCAGCATAAAGCGTCCGCAGCGACGTGCCTTCGGGCCCTTCGCCACTTCAGTCGGCGTGCGCCTCACTGCTAGTGAAGGGGGAGCTGTTCGGGCCGTGCGAGGGGCGCAGAGACGGCCCGTGTCACTTGCTATCATAATTAACCGCATGCTTCAACTGTTTCTTTCATGTCTGCTTTCACAATAGGTAATATAATTTACCATTAATAGGATTAAAATGTCTTTTTTTTTCAATAAAAAAGGTAAATACTTCAGTGGTTTAAAACCGCTTTCTGTTTGTTTTGTGCTGATACGTGCTTTACCGCGGGCAATCTCTTTCATACCCTGCAGAAGAAAATAATGAGCAAAATTGGAGATAATTTATGCAGTCCAGAAGCAAACGCTTTCACGATTATTATTTTCGCTTTCACTCAATAATAAAGCAGTCTGTTTCCATGAAGCGTTGCAGGGGAGACATCCTGACTTCTTAGCTGTTGTGCAATTTTAAAGATCTGGGGTAAAGTAAGAAAAAAAAAATACACACAAACGGTCATGCGTGAAGACGGGAAGTTTTCCCTGGAGAATTAATGCCAGCGGTTCAGGAACCCCCAGACAGAAGAGCGCCCGTGTTCAGGCTGCTTTTCAAAACTGGTAATTGAGAGAAAGGGAAGTTTGCTTAGATTTTTTTTTAAGGATGTTCCATTTTCTATCTCCCGTGGCATGCTCAGCATGCTGTCATGCAGGCTGACACGAATCAGCGCGGGTTAGGAAACTCATTACAACTCTGAACTTGTGCAGTGTTGCAACAGGTCCGCAATGGAAACCCATAACCTGTGGCATGACAGTTCCCGAGGAGCTGAGGTTTAATTTTATTCATAAAGGATGAGCCACTGTTGAACGAGGCGGACGTCTGAGTATAAGGTGCAGTGCCTTGCAGTGTACACAGGCGCAGAGGACCCTCAGAGGGGGGCTGCGGTGGGCGGGTGGGAGGAGCACTGACTACAGACCTAGAAAGAACATTCCGGTGAGCTCGACACTCCCTTCTTCTTGCAGAGGACTCGCTCAAGGTCGCTCGGCCGCCACGTGGCAGAGCCAGGTGCAGGGTCCCAGTCTGCAGACGTCCATGCGGCTGCTGTTCCTTCAGACGACGCTGCATCCAGGTGTCTCTTTGGAAGTGATCTCGTCTTCCCAGTCTTCACCGCCAAGCGGAGTTTGGCATCAACCATTGGACGTGCTCACTTCACTGCCCGTCTATCTGCTGACGTTTCATTAGGGAGCCATGTGCCTTTGCCAAGGATGAATGAGTTCATTAGCTCTGAGACTAATAAACTTTAAAAAGTTAATAATGTGAATATGTTTGATTTGGAATTATGCACACAGGCATTAGGAGTCACTCAAAAAAACGGCTTGCTTCAGATGTCTGGCTTTCTCTATATTTCGAAGGTGTGACAGGCTTGGATTTTCTGAAATCTCAGAATAACACTCATTCTCAAGAAATACATATCATCACCCCCCCCCCCCCGTATTTGCAGCAGCCTCTCCAATTAGTGCATGCCTAAAACAGCCAAAATTAACCATAAAAACACACACTACCACAGCCAAACAGTGTTCTCTCAACGGTGATTTCCCCCCTGTTGTTTTGGAATATTTTCTTATTGATTTCTACACCTTTTTCCGTTTATTGAGATATTTAGTGAGGGCTGGTGGTGGTGGGGTCTTCATCTAAGTGGTTCAGAAGGGATTGGCACGGTTAGGGACTTTACGATACTCACGTGCAGTCACTAAGACTCCTTTCGGAAGAGACCTGAGGGGTGGGGAGAAGTCAGCCAGGCGCAGAAGAGGAGGAAGGAACCTTCCAGTAGACTTACGTGCCGAGGCCACAGGGAGTGAAAAGAACAGTGAGTTTTTGAGGCACTAAGCGCACAACGGAGTGCTGGTGTGAAGTCAGAGGGGAGTCTGGTGAAGGCGAGGATGAAGGAAAAGGGAGGGGCTGGGTGAGCGTGGGGAGCCCTGTGCAGGGAGGACCATGGGGGCCCCCTGAAGGGCATGGGCACGGAGGGGTGTGGTCACATTTGCAATAGAAGACAGGTTTGGCTGCACTCTGGAAAGTGAACTGTAGGGGGCAGATGGATGGAGAAGCCTAGGGGATGCTTTCTGAAACAAGACTGAGAGGGTGGTGGCCTGGCCATGGATGGTGAGGTTGGAGCCAAGCGGCCGGAGCCGAGAGGCATTTCCAAGGGAGAAGAAATCAATGTGACTCCATGAACTGACTGACTGCATAACTGATCAGACTTGGTGGGGGGAGGAAGTTCAGAAGCAGTTCTGAGGTTTTCGGCTTGGGCAACTGAGTGGAGGTGCCGTGTGATGAAACATGCAGCCCTGGAGAAGAGCGTTTCAGGAAGCAAAGGGTTAGTTCCGTTTGCAGACGCACTGAATTTGCGGTGCCTGCGAGACCTCCAAGCCTAGGTACCCAGCAGGCGATGGATAAATGCACGTGAAGCCCAGTAGAGAGGTCTGAAGAAGAATTTATCAGCATAGATTAAATGATGTAGAAAATGTCACTTTATTAACAGCTGTTCCCATAAGGCTCCTAAGAAAGGCACTGGGTTTATTTAGAAAGAATTCCTTGATGGGCCTCCGTGGGTTCCACGCTTAGAACTGGGGGCAGGTGGCTGTGGGCAGCGTGCCCTGCTTCACGTGGAGAAGGCAGTGCCCTCAGTCTCCTGGCATCATCACAGAAGGGGCCGCCCCGGGTTATCCGTATCTGAGCGCTGGTTCTCCCGGGATTTGGAGGAAACACTCAGCATGGGGCCTGCGTCACACTCAGATTGTTTGCTGCCCAAGTAAGGCAGCAGAGCGGGAGGGCCAGAGAGAAGGAGGAAGGAGGAAGGATGGAATTTTCAGAAACTCTGGGGTGGCCTCTGGACTCCCAGGCTCTGTGAAGCTGGGCCGTGATTTGCAAGTGTCTGTAGGGCTGGGGAGCCCGTCCGCACTTCAGAGTCCCAGCTCCGCGCGGTGCACTTCTGCTGGTGTTCAGGCTGCAGCAGTGAGCAAAGCGGGCAGGCTCCCTGCCCTCACGGGGCCGTCGTCCCAGGGGAAGGTGTATCTAACGCTGTGTCACAAGTTACCAAAATTTTAGCTTCTCGATGCAAAACCCGCTTACTGTCTACGGTGTCCGTGGGCCAGTCGGCTGGATGCCCGCTGGCTGGGTTCTCTGCTCAGGGCCTCACAGGCTGGAAGTGAGGTGTTGGCTGGACTGGCTCTCATCTGGGGCTTGGGGTCCTCTTCCAGGATCATGCAGGTTGTGGGGAGAACTTGCTTACTGTTCCAGCTGTTGGTCCTCTGAGGTCCCCATTGTCTTGCTGGCTGTTGTCCTAAGTCCCTGACACGTGGTGGGTGGTCTCACAACATGGTACTCGCCTCTTCAGAGCCTGCAGGGGAATCTCTTTTCAGTGAGGGGTGGCTGTCCCACCCACTCTGTCATGTGACATAACCCGATCAAGGAGTAACCACCCATCCCCGTGCAGTCAGAGGCCCCTCCCACCTCAGGAGGGGATCACAGGTGTGTGCACACCTGGTGGTGGGAACCTTGGGAGCCATCTGAGAAAGGTGCCAACCACTGAAGGGTAAACACAGTGATTGAAGAGTGCAGTGTAGTGTTCCAGGTGGTGGACAAGGCTGTGGAGTACATGCAGGAGGTGCCCGTAGGGGTACGCGGGGGGCAGCCTAGCAGACTCCCGGATGAAGCGAAGAAGTGAGATTTTATGGAAATAGCAGAGCAGAGTCTTCCAGGAAGAAGAAGAAATGCAAAAGCAATGGAGTGGGGGCCACTTGTGGGTGTAACTGAAGGCGAAGCCATCGTCACTCGAGGAGCGTGAAGGGTCTGAGAATCCCAAGAGGACTCCTCGGTCAGAGAAGCTCCAGAATTAAAGGAATGTGGAGAGGAATGAGAGCATGAGTCCCAAGGTGGTCCCTACAAGCAGAGAACGGGTGTGCTGGATGTCCGGAGGCCAAGGGAAGGAGTGCGTGCAGCAGGCGCCAGACGAGGCATCAATTTCAGAGCAGATGTCCCATGGAATAAGACACGAAAAATGCCTCTCAGTCTCAGGAGCAAGCAATTTATTCTTCCCAAGGACATCAAATGACTCAAGAGGTGTGGGGTGGGGCCTGAGAACATGCATTTCTAACAAGCTCGTGGAGGCTGCTCGTCAGGGCCCCGCTCAGAGCTGCCGCGGGGAGGGCAAGCGGACTCAGAGGGAGGGGTCACACCTGTCTCTCTTGCTGTTGCGCCTGCAGTGCCTACTGGTGCCTGGCTCAGGTGGGAGCCCCGAAATACTAGTGGAGAGGCTAAAAAAGGGTCATTTGAATCAGTGAACTTGTGATGAAATCAGCATAGACCAGAAGGATCGACTTCTTCGGTTGTTTCTCTTTTGTGTCTGTTGTCTGCCTTCTTGTGTGCATGTATGTGAGTCTGCATACGCACACCTGTGCGTGTCTGTGCAGAGCCTGGTGGGATTGGCAGAGTCAGCACGGCAGAAGTTGGATACTGGCAACCTCAGCATCACCGCATCGCCAGTTTTGCTGCTTTTCCCCTTCTATTTTTCAGTTCATTCGGGGGCTCTTATACAGTAAACACTGTTGTAAGGTTTCAAACCTCAGTGCCTGACATGTTAATTCATAAATTGCCATAATCAGCACTTTCCTAAGAACAACGTTCGCAGGCTCCGTGCCTGTAGTTGGGAGATAATTTGCATATTTCGCTTTTGCTGCTTAATAGGCTTGGGTCCTGAAGGAATACCGTAGGCCCTATCTCAGGGCAGGGAAGGAAAACCAAGACGTGAGGCGAACGAAACAGCACGGGAGATTGGCTTAAAGCCAGAACATTTACTTGCCGGCGGGAGGAAACCGGTTTCCTTTCAAGACAGCTTAGGATGAAATGTCTTTTCTAAGAGTCTCATCTGGTTGTGAAGTAAGACTGCAGAGAAATCTGCTTCCCTGGAGCCCTGTGCGCACTGTGGAGGCAGCGTCCTAGAGAATCTTGCCGAGCGAATGGGGAGGGAAGTCAGTGGGGGTGGCGTAACGCCAATGGTTAGAGACAACCTATGGGTGTTCTCTTCCTCTGCCTTTTTCTACAGCATCAGACGCGGTGTGGCTAAAGCTGAGCATTCCTATCCTTATCTACCTCACTGTGGGATTCCCATTTTGATATTTCTTGTGTGGTTCAGATATCCTGGCTGCTACCGGCTGTGTTTTGTATTATGGAACACAAATCCAGTCCCAGCATAGCTGAGAACAAAAGCAGTTTTGATGGAAGTAGTTTAAGAGATTCCTCGTGAGTCCTGACCTTCACCCCACCATTAACAACACACAGACCTCCCTCCGTGGGAAGCAGCTGGTTGAGGGCAACCCACTCTGCTCATTTGACAGTGAAAACCTGGTCATCAGAGAGGGTCAGTGAGCTGCTGGCTGCTTGAGTCGTGTCTATACCAAGAGAGTTTTCAACCTTACCCTAAGAGTTGGGTGCAAATTGCCTCTCCTTCCCTCAGGAGGGAGCCTCAGTTTAGAAGGCGGGCAGAAAATCCTGGAGGCGGTAAGTATATTGTGATGATGAAAGCTTAGCTTTGAGTCAAAAAAACTTGGATGTGAATCTTTGCTGCTTCTGCTCAGTTTCCTCATCTATTAACTGAAACTCTGTGTTTCAAAGACTATTAATGTGGTTTAAGTGGTATTTACTATAAGGATTCTGAGATTCTTCATGACACAAGATACAGGATGCTACCAACTCTGCCACTGGCAGCAGGGTCTGGGATGTGCGTGAGTCGGCCTTTCATTGCTGTTGATTCTGGATTCTTCCAAACTCTATTTCCCCATCTTGGCCCACCTAACAGAAGACGTGATGGTTTCCCAAGCCTTATGTGTTTGAGTTCAGACACCTAAGGAGAGATGGATTTGGAGATGGATTTGGCTCTCTCAAGCCCAAATCAAACATGTTCCTGAAAAGGACTCATTGGTCAGATTCCAACATGCTCTGATAGGCTATTGCTGGTGCCCTGCCATGTTGTAATATGGCCACCTCCTTCACAACCATGGGGATGGGGCGCAGAGGGGCTCTTCTGGATCATGGGATTCTGCACAAGCCATGTCACAGCTGCCTCATTGTGTGTTTTCCATGAGATTGTATATATGTGTATATATATATATATATTTGTATATATGTATGTGTGTGTGTATATATATGTGTGTGTATGTGTGTATATATGTGTGTGTGCATATATGTGTGTGTATGTGTGTGTATATATATATTTGTGTGTATATGTGTGTGTGTTTGTGTATATATACATGTGTGTATGTGTGTATATATATGTGTGTGTGTATGTATATATATGTGTGTATGTGTGTGTATATATATATGTGTGTGTGTGTGTGTGTATGTATATATAACACTTCCATGAATAGTGTCCATTGTTAAAAAGACTGGGTCCCAGGAGGGAAAAGGAGAAGGGTTCAATAACCAAGAATAGAGCCAAATCTATGATTTTAAAACCTGCAGACAGGTATCTTTAATCTTTAACTTTATCTTTTTCTTTGCCATATCTTTAGTCTTTAGCTTTAGGATTCTGACCTGTCTCACTCACAGAGGAATTACAAAGAGGTAGATGTCAAGGTTGGCTGAAAATTAAATCTTTTTCGGAGACTGCCCAGTCCTGTCATTCATAAATTTGCTGTCCCTGTCCACGTGGAAGAGTGTGTGGCTGAGATGTTCATGGATTAGACACCATTCAGGGCAGAGCTGGTGGACTCGACTCCCTTCTTCCTCATCAGCTTGCCCATTTTCTCGTCTCCTCTCCATCTCTGTCTTCTGCCTGGAAACGGATGGGCCAATGAGAAGAGGATTCGTGGTTTAAGGAGTCCAAGGAAATCGAAGTCGGAATAATGAGGTGGAATTCAGCGAGGGACAATTTATGCTGAATTATAAGAGAAATTTCCTAACAACGAGATCTATTAGACCAGAGAACAGGCTCCCAAGGGAAGTGAGTGCCATCACTTCAGTCATTTAAACTCTGGCTCCGGTCCATAAGTAAAAATAAATTTGGTTGTCTCATTTTATTCTCCATTTGGGTGGAATCTGCATCACCACTGAAACGTTACGTAGAAAAGACATCAAGTAATTAGCTTAAGGGAGGGCTGGCAAACTGGGGCATTATCCCTTCTTTGCTGAAGCACTGTTTATTTATTTATGTTTGTATCCTTTGTAGAGTTCAACGAACTAACTTTAGGTTTTCGGCAGGCAGTTCAGAATACCCCAATGGGTGGCCCACAGGACTCTGTTTTCCCAGACTGCACCGCGCCCAGTGCTGTGGGAAGGTCAACGAGCAAGAGTTAACCGACTCAGGCTGCAGTCAAGCCTTTGAAGTGGAGCCCAGATCCTGGATGGCGGTGTCCCACCAGGAGAAATGCCACCCGGAGAGACATGGTCGGAACTTCATGCTTGTCTCTCTGAAGGTCATAACCTCTGCTTCCATCTCTTTGAGATGGGAATAGACCATACGGCCACAGTTTGGGTTCAGAAAAAGTCCTTAATTATCATCCAGGTTACCGTGTTTTATGAAGTGGCACAAACTTATCCTGCAAGCATTTGAGCACGATGTTAAATATGTTCAGAGCTTTTGTACCTTAGTCAAGTCCCTAGTTACTTCAAGGTGGTCTATAGTCTACCAGTTAACCAGCGAAATTTACTGGGCACCCAGAAGATAAAATAATTTATCAGCACAAAGAAATGGAACTAGGTCTCTATCAACCAATTGGGGGCCATGATATGGTATTTGCAGCTTTCCAAACTTTTAACAGATTTTTAATTAGGAAGATAAAATATGCTGATATAAAACATGGGCTTAAATACTGGAAAACTGCTTCTGCAAGATTTTTACCAGTTTGTTTCTTAGGATTCCTGGGAGTGTTAAAAACACAGGGAGAGAGAAAAAAAAACCTGCTGTTTCATTCCATTGGAATGAAAAAAATCAATTACTCGAGAATTATACTTTTGACATGTGTTTTCATCAGTTAGGAAGAGAGAGGTCTGTAATGGTGGTGCAGAAATTCAAAGCAGCGGGTCAGGCAAGACAGAAATGTCTCTCACGTCAGGCTCCTTGTTGACGTCATGGCTTTAACCACAGAACTGCCAGAGCTTGTTTCTCCACTGTCCCCAGAGGGGCCTGCATGTCCGCCCGCCATGGCCTTGGTCCGCATGGTCCAGTCTTTCTTGCCAACACGTCTGCCTTCTGGATCTGGGAGGGCGGACAACCGGAAGGTCAGACACTTTGTTTCTGCCACAGCCCCTTGGTCAGAACTTCAAGCTGCAGGGTAAACTGGGAGCATAATTTTTATTCTGGAGAACCGACAGCTAAAAATTCAAGTACTCTACAGTAAAGGGACACTTTCCAGTCTTCCATCAGGTTATGGAGATGCCATTTTTTTTTGCTGTGCGCTCTCTGAGCCCTCGATTGAGGGAGGGGGTGGTTGGCTGAAACCACACTTTGCAGTATTTCGAATATAACTTAGTGGGGAGTGGCACCTTTCCTGCCTGAGGGCAAGCGGGTATTAAAGCATGAACTGCCGCTGTTTATAACATGACATGTAGCAGTGGTGCACCAGCAACCTGGAATCCTTCGTGCTCGTGGACAGCCAGGCCAGTTCTTTCAGCGCTGTGTAATTTCGTTCTCAGATGAAAATGCATTGCCCAGTTTCTCAGCCATTTGGTTGCAACTTGCCTCCCCTTTTGCCGCTTCTGTTTCAGGAGTGAGAGCTGGGCTTTGGCCAAGGAAGTACGGACACAACAGGAAGTACAAATCTGGCTTTCTGATAGGGGGTCTGCAGCTGCCGGAACTGTAAACACATCTGTTTTCAAGCTGGTTGGAACAACAAAGTATCCATTATGATGATTTAACAGAAATCCTAGCATCGCCTTCTGGGGCTGGCAGGTTATTTACAAAATCTCAGGTATCTGATGTTATAATTTGCTAGACTCCAGTTAGGGAAAATGCAATTTAAAAATATGGTTTTCAAATCTTTTTGGTTTTGTTTAAACAAGTGTACAGAAGCCAACGATATCTTAATTACAGAGAGAAATGGTAGGTGTACTGGTGACACGGGTTACTAACGGGCTCACTGCAAAATACCCAACATTATTTCCAAATAATCACATAGTAACTGCCTGGTAATTCCATTAAGCACAATGGTGTCTATGGTGTCTGTGGTGTCAGCTGCACACAGGACACAGGATAGATGGCATGAGTCACTGCTCTAGTCTCCACAAAAAGAACACCTCCCCAAAACTTGTCAGGGACAGAAGAGAGAATAAGGGAAAATGGCGGACCGCACTTTCCTCAGAACGGTGCTCAAAGGCTCCCATCAGTACCTTAAATTTTTTTTTAGTAAAATACAGATTGATAACACAGCCTGGAAAAGACTGGTTTCCAAAAGACTGTAATTAAAGGATTATTATGAATCCCCAAGGGCGCCAGCACCATGTTGGGGTAAATCTCAGAAGCATGAAACTGAACAAAACTGGATTCAGATTCCCAGGTCCCCCTTAGCAGCTCCTTCTAAGCCTCGTGGAAGGGGAGGCGGTAACACCTAGAGTTGCCTTTAAGATTCAACAGATAACAAATGTGAAGGGTCTGTCACATGGCAATGATTTCATAATAATTCATTCCTTTTCCTGATTTCCTAAGACTTGAATTGAGGGGTGGATCATGTGACTAGTATCAAGGATTTTCCAATATCCTAGGACATGTACAAAATTTAGGGTGTGCTTAGAAGTGATTCAGCTCTGGTGAGAGTCAGATGGAATTGCTTTAGATTTGTTCATTCATTTCTTAATTCATTTATCCATTCAATGAACATTCATTCTACTTCTAACGTATGTGAGCATGTCCTATACCTTACTGACCGTTAGTTAATACTAAAACATGATGTCTTTAACACCTACTGCCAAGGGATTGTCCGAGAATTCTTGTCACATAAGAATTCTTATGGTTTTGCCTAATCAGGTGATAAACAGGCGTGAATTCTTCCCACCAAAAGGCATTTAAAATGTTGCTCCCATTTCCACAACACGTGGGTTCTGGGGGAAAGCAAAGCAGGAGGGTGAGCAGAGCCACCTGCTAAGGGAGAGCTTTGGGGCTGAGCGAGTGGAGGAAGGGAGGTCAAGCCAGCTGAGGCCGTACTTACAGGGGACTCGGAACATCTGCAAACGCAGGGGCCACCACCCTTGACGAATGACGAGAAGGTAGCGACAATTCAAGGTCGTCATTGGGACGAGGGTGCATCGGAGGTCCTGGCGGGCGGGACGGTGAGGGGACTCTGGCTGGGAGGGAGAACATCGCCACGTCTTGGTCGCCCGGCTTAGGGTGCTCATAATTACCCCATGGGAGAACGATACAATGTCAGGGTCCTCCTGGGTGGCTTTTAGAGTTTGTTGGCTTCAGTTATAATGAAATCTTGTGTATGAATCTTGTTCTAGTTCCACGAACAGGCTCCAGTCATTCTCAGTCAATCCTGCTACGGTCTGAGTGTTTGTGGAGTACTCAGTGCGGTGGAGTAACTGACGTGTTTACCGGCCGGGCGAAGAGGCTGGAAATCAGGTTGTTACGAAGTCTCTCGGCTCAGCAGGTGGGCGGGAGGGGGCGCAGGAGGGGGGAAGGGCTCGCTGAGTCAGGGCGGGCGTCAGAGGAGGTGTGTGCACGCGTCTGAGCTGAGGGACGAGGATGGTCGAGGAGGTGGGGGGTGCTGAACAATGCTGCCTGGAGGGTGACGCCGGGAGACTGGGTTTGCATACTAGGAGGTGGGCGATCACTTCAAAATAACTGTGTGAGTGGAGTGGTCTCAAAACAGAGGGAGACGTGTAGGAAGGGAAAGAGAGAAAATCAGAGAGAGAGAGAGGAGACACTGACTTTAGCCTGGGGAGACTTGAAGGGTGCGGTGCTGAGGGAGCCTTGGACCCAGAAAATTCAATGAAACAAGGGCCCAGAGTGGGTGGAAAAGGAGGCCCTCCCGGGACCCCTGAGGGCAGCCTGGAGGAGGAGGAGGAGAAACATTTCGTTCTTTGAGATAAGAATGGAGGTAAATATAGAAGCATTTCGAGTCCAACCTGTTATCAACACACCTTTTCTGTAAAGTAGGAAGCAAAACTATTTGACCAAAGTCCAGGGCTGGGGTTCAAGGCTGAGCAAAGTGTGCACAGCTCAGGCATTGTTGGCAGGCTCGGTGGGTGCGGGCTTGGAGCCTAGTCTCACGGTGGTGGTCTGCAGGAGATCCCGTGAAGGTGGATCGTATGGGACACAGAGGAGCCAAGCTCAGGGTGGGCTCTGGAGCAGGTCACGGCCCTGCGCTGCAGAGGACAGTGGCCGGGTGGGCAACCCGGGCTGGGGCGGGGGGCGGCCCATGAGGCCAGGCTGAGCCCAGCAGACTCGGCCCAGAGGCCACGTTTTCCCCTAACACAGAGTCCAGGGTGTCAGAGCGGGGACAGAGTCGGTGAGAAAACAGTACTGGGGTTTAAATCAGAAGAGCGGGATGCCCTCTGGCTCTGACGCTTCTTGCGCACGGGGCTTGAGTCTCTTCCACGACCGCTGCCTCCGCAGCGAAAGCCTCAGTTCCGCTGAAATCTTTCTTCCCGCCGGTTCGCGCCCGTCCGCCTGTCTGCGCCACTGATGTGTGCTGATAATGTGCGTTTTATAGGTCATTCCGCAATGTACGTTGGTTCTTTCGGTCTCCAAGGTATTACACCTAAATGTGATCCGCTAACTACGCAGCGCAATTTTATTCCTATGGAAAACACGTTCCATACACATTTCCGTGCAATTTAATGTTCTCGAAGCATCTTTGTGACGAGTGTGCTGCTTTATGTTGACATATTGTTCATTGGGTTTCATTAGTCAGATATGTCACATCACATATGGAACATGAGGGAAAGTGACATTAATGACAATCTGGTGACATTCAGTACTCCGCAACGCATCAGGTTAAAAATAAAACAGGAAAGAAAAGGGTCTTTCTGATTTTCAGTAAGGTTTTTCTGTTTTTTTTCTTTTTTCTTTTTCTTTCTACTCCTGAAAGAACTGCTCTGTGTTTGGATTGGGTGTTAATTATTACTGGCAAGGTTTTGTGGGGAACTAGCGATGCAGACACCAGCCCTCCCACTGCATGCGCAGGTGACGGGGAGGAAGTGGAGGGCTTCTGCTGAAGTGCTCATTGCAGCCTAAGCCTCAAGTTGTCCAAACCGTTCAATTACAGCACTTCATCCCATGTGTGTCAGCCTGTCTGGCACTCAGCTTAACAAGGGGGTTGATTTCGCGAGAGGCAGAGGGGTCCCCGGAGCAGAGCCGGTCGCTTCCACCGAGGAACAGCAGAGAGGGCAGGGGTGGATTCAGAACGGAATCACTGGCACACAAAATGCACAGCTTTCTTTAATCCATGGGGTGTGATCTCCGGTGTGAAGGAAGAAAATCGATGGAATATTGAGACCTGATGGGGCCACCCAGTCCCAGCGGGCCAAGTACTGGATGCTGAGGAGCCGGTCAACAAGGACAACCTTCTGGAATCTTCTCCAGAAGAGGAGGTGCTCAGCCCAGTTGCAGAGACCCCAGCCCCTTCACATCCCCTCCAGGGGCCCCGCCAGGAAGAACTGCCCCAGGATGAAGACGTCACCGTCCTAAACAGTCCTGGCTGAAAATATGGCACCTGACTAATGGGAGAAGGGAGAGCGAGTGAGGAGAACAGAACACTACACTCGGGGTGTAAGTCAACCCCTTAATTTTCAGGCTCTGTTTAAAACAAAATGCAGAAATTGAGCACTTCATTTTAAATGTAGGTATTCTGTAATTTTCTACTTTTTAAATCCACGCACCTCATTCTGACGCTGTGTTTAGATTCATCACAATACAGCCTGGACAGCGTTTAAACAAGGCGCTCTTGGGTTTCTGAACAGCAGCTTTGAAGGAGCAAGTTCCTCGCTCCGTGTTCCTGTTCCCGTCGCTGCTAAGGAGAACCTCCCGGTCGCCCACACCTCTCTTCCGCTCCTTTTGAACCTGCACTCGAGCCTCATTTCTTCCACTTTTCCTTAGAAGGCCACAATAAGCAAGTACTTTGGAGTTTTCTCAATTGACCGTGTGTTTCAGGGGAGTACCCGCCTCGCAAATTCTGTGGCAGGTGCCAGCCTCTCTTTTCCTCTTTCCTTAGAGACTTGCTGTTGGAATGAGGAGGGGCAGGAAGCAGACGGTAACCCGCCAGTCTCTAGACCTTCTCGGGATGGGAACTGGTGCATGTCTGGGGCCGCTGTGGCCTCTTGCTGATACTCTGGGTCCCTTTTGAATTTTTACCCTCGTTGCAGCAGTAATTTGGGTGGAGTTTGTTGAGAATCCACTTTGTCCCCTTACATTGTTTTTTGTTTCACATCTGCTTCCTACTTACAGCCTCTTTTACTGTGACTCAACAGTATGAGAACAATAAAAATGCTTTTTACGGGAAAAAATTCAAGCCGGAGTGATATTAATTGCTTATAAGCAGAGAAATCGTACACTCAAAACAAAAATTAAGCTTGGAAAAGTAACACCGTCTAATTCTGTGTTTTCACTATCCCGTATCTGAATTCATGCATTATATTCTCGGAAGTTCTTAAATGTTTTATTCTGGGCGTGCTGGTCTTCTAGGCCTGTTGACACAATCTCCCACAAACTGGGCAGTTAGAACTGCGCTCTCACAGCTCAGGAAGCTAGACTCTGCAATGAAGCGTCACCAGGGCCAGGATCCCTCTGAAGCTGCAGGTGAGGGTCCTCTCCTCTTCCCGGTTCCCGGTGTTGGCCGGCAGCCCCTGGCAGGCCTTGGCTGGTGGCCGCCCCGCTTCAGTTCCCGCCTCCCGTGGCGCGTGGCACTCCTTGCCTGTGCGTCTCTGTCTTCTTCCAAGGGCACCAGTCACATTGCAACGAGGGTCCATCCAGCTCTCGGGCGACCTCGTTTTAACTAAACGATTCCTGCCATGACTCTATTTCCAGAGGGTCACGCAGCACCCGGAGGGCGAGGACGGCAGCGTGCCTTTCTGGGGCCCGCAGTTGAGCCCGGCCCTGCGTGTGCAGCTCATCAGTGCCCGCAGGCACGGCCGTCAGCCGTCAGACCGGAGGGCGGCTCGGCCCCGCCCGCCCGCCCGCCCCCGCCGTGCCTGGCAGATTTCTGCCTCCGCCATCCTTCCGGGCGGACGCCGGGGTCCACCGGAGCCCAGGTGTTTCCATTTCCAGAATGCCTGAAATCATGGAGTTTGGAAGAGTTCCCTGGAAAACCAACGACCGCTCAGTGGACTGGCTTGCCTGTGGCTGTCCAGAGCAGCTAGGTTAGACGTGTGGACAAGGAACTGGTCATCCTCGGTACTTGGGCTCCGGTCCTGTTGTCATCGCATTTCCTTACTGGTCCCTCTCTTCAAGAGGCCGCTGTGTTTCCCCAGCTGCAGCCGGTCCGCGGTCCCCGTCTCCTGCCCTTCTTGGCACCCACTCTGCCGCCACGCCTGCCTCCTGCCGGCTGCCGGCCGGCCCAGGACGGGTGCACCCCAGCTGGGGCAACACTTCCTCCCTAACTAGCAGCGGCCCTCTTTCCCTCCCACCCGTCTGCACTTCCGTGCAGAGCCACTCTGACTCCGGAACAGGAAACATGTTCTCAGGTCCCCCTGCTGGGACCCAGGCTCTGTTCCCTTAGCGCTAGTTTTCGGGCTGCTTGTCAAGAAAACGAAACAACAGAGAAGTTGAAATGCGACTGTTCCTTTGCTTGGTCGCTTTACAGTCGCCCGGTTGCCCCTGCGGAGTAAAGGCTCAGGCCCCCGGGGCGGGGCTGTAGCGGACTGTGACTGGAGCAGGCCTTGTAAGCCCTTTGTCCGGGCGAGTGGGCTCTGTCTGCTGTGCCGAGGACCCCCGTCCAGGTGCTCCGGGACACAGAAGGGAACCCGGTCTCAGGGACCACGGACCACGGGCATTTTCTTGCCTAAGACAGAGGCCGGGGGCAGAGCTGAGAGCCGATGTTCACCACAGAGGGGAGTTAGAACTGGCCCAGGGAGGGGCAGTGACCTAGTCTGAGTGTGGCCAGAGCGGCCAGCACAAGCCAGAATGAGGGCGCGGCTCTGACAAGTGAGGAGAGCCCAGTGAGGCGGGCCCAGCGCTGCCGGACCTCAGATGACCAGAAAGGCCGGGGTCATCCAGTCCTGTGCTGTGCGGGCTAAAAGAGCGGAGTTGTATTCCTGGGGCTGCCAAGGGCCCAGCAGAGAGCCCTTACCCCTGGAGAAGAACGAGGCGAAGCCCGGAGAGGGACGGGAGAAGCCGTGAATGGGGCTACGGTACAGGACATAGTATTCTAGGCTTTGAAGTGTCAGCGGTTCTTTAAAAAGGACTTTTAAATGGGATTCGGTGGGGGGCAGACTCACTGGGGGGGCCCTGGGCCGGCCCTTGGAGGAGGCAGCTGAGGAAGAGGCCCTAGCTCACTGCAGGGCGGTCACTGGCTCTGGGCTCCAGCGATCTCAGGCGTGGACGGTGGACACGCCATGAACACCAACCATTTCCTAAAAACGCTGCCTCCACGCCTGCCTGGTCGTGGGTTCCTGGGCTGGCCCCGCCTCTGCCCGGCCCCCTTCTGTTCCGATGGGTGGAACCAGGTCACCTGCACACACGGAAACGAGGCTCCGAGTTTTTCTGGCTTCTGCCTTGGGAAGGCAGAGTCACGCTGTAGCTAGAACTAAAGCAGCACGGCCCAAGACGCTGGATTCCACGGGTGGGGAGCATCGCCGACGAGGGCCCCGCCCCACTGGCCGGACGCCCGCTTAACACCACGGGTCTCCACTCAGGTCGGTTTGGGGACTGAATCCCAGTTCACGGGGACCTTTGAAAGACACAGAGAGAATGAGGCGTGAGCACCTTGGCGCCTCATAACTAAGGCCACAGGACAGTGCAAGGACTCCCCAGTTTACTTGGTTGCCAGGGTGAATTTGTGATTGGATTGTCTATGACCTAAATTTATTTTCTTAACAAAACAAAAACACATGTGGTGCTAGCTTCCTTAGTCAGCCCAGAGGTGTCCGCCTCCCCACACGCTGAGGAGATAGAGCTGTCAATACGGATTAGAGCGTAAATCTGTATTTAAACCACGTATAATATAGTTGTGTTATAGTTATGTTATATTATTTAAATTATAGGCCAACCTCCACCAGGAGCTCAGATTTCTATGGAAAGCTCGTGGCTCAGTGTAAGTGAGAAGAGGGTCCCTGCGCCCCCCCTCTACTCCCCCTGCCCCTCTGGATGGTGTAGCTCCTGTGGGCTGAGTTCCCGCAGATCTCCTTGTGAGAAGATGCTCTGGGCGCTGGCAGGAGGTGCCGCAGTCATCAGGAGACAGGACCATCCTCACGGGCTGGAAGCTCAGGAATGACCTCGCAGATCATGGCTGAAGAGAGTTCGGGGGCTTCTAGGCTAGGCAAGCGAAGAGGAGGAGACAAGGAGCACTCTGAGGAGGGGTGTGTAAGGGGAGGCGTGGTGTCCCCCCTCTCTGGGAGGGACCCCCTCTCTGCCTTGCTCAGTGTTACCTTTGAACACCTGGAACGGCGCCTCGCACCTCATAAGCACTCAGGAAGTATTTTTAGAATGAATAAACAAAATCAGAACTTTTTTTCCCTTTTGGGTATTCTTATTTAGAATACTTTGGGATCTTTCCATATGCATCTATGGAGCCAAAAAGAGCCGTGGTGTCTACTGGTCATCTTCTCTATCGTGACACTTTAGACATTTCAGCATAGCTGGGATCTTGCTCAGGAAGCAAAGAGTGACAACTGGAAGTTTGAACCTATTTGGTGTTATTTAAGGGCTAAATGTAAAACCAGTGGAGAAAACTAGTGAAACAATTCTCCTGGGAGCAACCGAGGTCCCAGTGCGAGTAGACGGGGCGTGTAAGTTACAGTCTGGGGCCAGTCGCAGCCACGGGGGCTGAGGTCATCCCCTAGCTCCCTCCTGTAAGTCCCCCCGGGAGTGGTGGCTCCCCACCGTCCTGAAGATGTTATGAGAGTACGAACTTAACGTCAGGAGACGTGAATGACGCAAGCAGTGGACTGTAGCTGATAATGTCATCTTTCCTCCCAGAGTCCCTTGAGTTCCCTTCCTGTGTGTCCCTGCTCCAGAACCTGGGTGTGTTCGCCTTCAGTGACCACTGCCTGCAGGGCAGGCGCCCACGTACTGCCCTTGGGCAACGGGGCCACTTTGCTTACACGTGCGGAGAGCAGGCAGTGCCCAGGCCTCAGCACGATTGCTGAATCACTTTAACAAGCCGCAAGTAATTATATATCGATGTAAAATCGACAGCAATGAAGTATCTGTTTGCTGAGAGGTGATGTGCTCCTACCTTTCCATTGCAAAATTACAGGAAGCTCTTCACTTTCAAAATCTTCACTTTATTTTGACATCTTCCAGCATCATTCAGATACCACTCATTATAAAGGGTCCATCACATTCTCATCAAGGTGAGGAATGACACAAAAGGAATACCTTATGGCAATAAAATTTATTTTTAAAGTAAAGTTTGATTTTCGAAGATCTCAGAGCATATGGATGAATTTCCCTTTCCTTTGGGCTATCATAATATTCACAGAAAATTACAGGAAGATGAATCACGCACATCAGTCAGAAATTCATAATTTTAAGATCCCATATGATGCCTCTGATAAGATAATGTGTAAGGAAAGAACATAATTGAAGTAGCAGACAAGACTCTCTCTGATAAAGATGACAGAGCCTTCCCATCTCAGATTATGAGGCCTGGCATTAGCCATGCTAGTTCATATCCCAAATAAGTTTAAAAGATATACTCTGACTTACTTTGGTCCTATGGTACCTTATGTAATGGGAGAGAAGCTGAACTTTTGAAAAAAATGACAGTTTTAGAAAGTGATGTATATAGCAAATGAACTAAAATGCATTTGGGAAGACGGACTACTACTGTGTGTGAGGAGTGTCGAATCTGGGTCACACTGGAAAGTAGGTAAATATTAAGAGATACTCATTGACTGAATATTCATTAATATTTTGTCCTGAAATTACCTGTCTCCTCATTGTCTGTGCACACAGGAGGCTGGTGCTCCTGGCCTCCCGTGGTTGAATGGTGTCACATGATCAGTTCCAGCCAATGAAGTGTGAGCAGAATGCTGTATTACTTCCAGGTTAGGGTATTCAATTGCTGGTGTAGGACCTGCCCTGGGTCTTTTCCCTTCCGCCGTGTTTGAGAGTGTAGCTACTTTTTCAACCTGGATCCAAAAGCGAGTTAGCCTCCTCGTCTCCCACGGGTTCTGTTTATCATTTCTCCAACCGAAATCCATTGAGAAATTTAATTCACACAGAGGCATGATGAGGCTTAATTTATTATATCTTTCTGTGGTATTTTGTAAGTAGGGGGAAAACTTAAGGCAGATAAATAAATAATCAATAATAAATAATTCAATATTAACAAAAATATTGTAGGAGAAAATCTGATGTTGTAAAATTCTCTGCACATGCATCCTTAAAGGACTGCTTCTATCAGAAGCTCCTGCAGAGGTTAGGAGTAAAAGCATGGGCTCCGGGTGAGACAGAACTAGGTTCAAATCCTCTTGCTGTCAGTTTTGTGATATTAGCAAGATTATATAAATTACCTCTGCTTCAGTTTCCCATCTATAAAATAGGGCAAATATATGCAACTTAATGATTGATAGAAAGAGGTCATGGGGTAACCGATAAACACTTTACAGAATGTCTAATACTAAGTAATGAGTATGTCTTTTTATTATGAATTTCACTATTATTCTCCACATGACAAGCTTTCTTCTCCTTTGTATGGTCAGAAATGTAAAGGGTATTATCACCCATATTTTTATTAACGATCACTTCAGAAACGTTCCCTTACTCCCCATGGTTAGTCGCCATTTGTACTGAGTTCTCTTCGTCCTGATTTCTTGGAGGAATCGACTCCTGTCCTATGGAAGAGAATAAGCCCCATTTTTAAAGCCACAGTCTGTATGTCTTTTATCTACATTGTTGTTATTTTTCCTCTGTAGAGGATTAAAGAGTTAGTCCCTAGGGTCCTTGGCCACTTCCAATAGTCAGGTCGACTGTGCAAGTTCCTTGGGTCACAGGGGACACAGAAACAGAGCGAGACTCAGTTTCACGTCATCCGAGAGCCAGAGAATGAGTTTACCCAGGAGTCTGATGGGGAAGAAGGTTTCAGTTTCATTCTAAACACACAGATTGTTTAGGTCTGCTCTGTCTGACCGTGGATGCGAGTCCACAGCGTGCAAGAGTACATGAAACCAGGTCGGATTCCCATGGAGACTGAAGGCGAGTCTGACTTATCTTTGGAATTAAGATATTCACCGCGGGCCAGAAGGTGGAGGGTTTCACGTGTTCCAGACTAGATTTATGGGTCATAAAAATCCAGGATGAGTCTTTCTCACTTGCTTGGTAACCTCAGGCAGTTCAGTTCTACGAGTGTTAGTTTCTTTCTATGTAAAAAGGAGGTAATATCTGTCTTCCTGATGTTCTAGGTTTTCCTAGGTATCATTTGGTACCGGGTTTGTGGAAGACTATGCAGACGAAGCAGTTACAGTGACGCTTGCTGTCCTGAGGGAAGCCCACTTTATATAAGTAGCAGGCAGGGTCGCCACGTGATGTGAAGGTCGCAAGAGTTCTGAGACCAGCATTTCCCTTCTGGTGCTTCCAAGTCAGAACTTCAGTTGCTGCCTTAAAATGTATTTATTTAATTTAATCATGTTCCTTCAAAATAATTCACTGACAGTTTTACAACTTGCATGGAAAGTGTTTTCTCAGTGGTTCATACTTTCAGATAGAAGAATTGCCCCCGACCAGCGGACTGGCAGCCCATATGATGGTGGAGAGACTTGCCACCAGAGAGTGGACCGCCGTGCACACGACGGGTGTTTTCAGATTAAAATATCACTGAAATTTACTTTAAAAAGCAGCAGATGAGCTTATTAGCTTCTTTACTGAGAATCACCACATCCTAATGTGAGTTTCAGAAGAAAGGCTTTTTATTTTCCCTGTGTGTGTGTGTGTGTGTGTGTGTGTGTGTGTGGTGTGGTGTGGTGTGTGTCTAGAATGTTGGCCAAACCACAGTTTAAACCCATAAGAGACTGTTCTTTTATTATGACCTAATTCGACACAGGTTTCACTACTTTAAAACTTCTTTTGTTGTTTTTCAGAATAATCCTAATACATTTGCACCGATGTCTGGGTGTTTTCGCTGCATGTGAATGGTGGTGGTGGAATAATTTCCAGATTGACAGGGACCTATGAAAACAAAGGCCCCTGCACATGGGGACCTTGGCAGTGCTCATGGAAAGCTTGTCTGTCACGGGACAAATACCGGACGCAGAGGGTTTCTCAGCCACATCTTCGTGTTTAAGAGGACACGGACCAAGCAGCATCACTGAGACAAGGTATGATTGATGAGGAGAAATTGGTAAACCTCAGCTTCGTGGCCGAGTTCCCGAGAGAAGACAGACCGTGCTGGGTCAACCTCGCGTGACGCTGGTGGACACAACACATAGACCACATGGCCCCCGGGTCCCCACGCGGGTCGAAGAGAGCCTCGGAAATGCCACATGGACCGTTAGCATAACTGACGGTATTTTTGAAACGTGCTCCCCCCTTTCGTTTGCAGCCGATCCGAGCTCTCTTTACAACTGTTCTTCCTTTTCCACGAAATCTTTCTGAAAGAGCTGGCGGGTGAGACTTTGCAGGTCTGTTCTCTGGATTTTCCTTTCCTTCCCAAGTATTCGGAGACTTTTTCAACTTGAATGGAAATCAAGTTGGGCGATTTGGGATTTTTCTCCTGCCCACGAGAGTCCCCAAACCAGTATTTGCTCTGCCAGACCCTGCACATCACAGCAGCCTCAAACTTATAGAAGGAAATTAGTTCCCAAACTAAAATCTTTCAAAATTCATCATGGTGGGTAAACTTTCAAGGTTCAGTGGCTCCTCATACGCACCCCGAGAGGAGTCTGCAGACTTGAAAGCGCCCCCGATCAGAAACAGAAAATGCTCGAGCAGCGTAAGGTACGCGGTCATCCAAGCGTTGTTCACACTCTTCACTCCAAGAACGTAGCATCTTTACTTAAAAAGCCTGAAGCCGGTTTCGTCTCCGAAGGCTGAAGGCGCTGTGGCTGAGTCACAGAAGCGAGCGTGGGCTGACGGATCCGTGGCTTTGCCAGCTCGCGGTCCGGGTGAGCCCGACTTCCATGGCTCTGGGAAGACACGTCCACGCTCCTTTCCAACCATCGGCTCTGAACTCCTAACGCTCGCAGTTTATTTTCTCCTCACACGACTTAAGAAACACAGTGTTTTCAATTGTACAATTGCAGGCAGGCGGCAGGGCGGTTTACTGAGGTTTTTGTGTTTGGCCCCCCCTGGTACTTGCCTGCTCTTCCCCTGTTCCCACCGGACCACTTGTGCAATGTCGCATTCCAGGGCTTCTGTAGGGGCAGAAGCTGGCGGTGCAGGCAGACAGCTATGTTCCCTGCCTTTTTGTGAAAAAGCTGAACTCATAACTGAGTAGCGGTGGTGGACGGAGGTGACAAGCTGGGAGCTTGAGGGTGGCAGGAGGAAAGAGGAAGACAGCTTTTTAGATTCAAAAAGGAACACAAGCCAAGTAGTGGGGAGCCTCACCCCCTCCAGGGCGGAGCCCGCATGTGGAAGGGTTTAAGGACCAGGATGCTTGATGAGTTTGAGAGCCTGGGCCCAGCCCCTGAGCACCAGGAGATGGGTGGAGACGGCCCGTTGGAACCTGCTTGCTTCCCTGGGCGGCACAGTGGTAGGAAAAGGTGCTTCAGAGAGGAAGGCTGGGAGTGTGGGTCCAGGTGGCAAGGGGACTGACTTCTAGTAGCATGCAGGCAATGTCAGTGTGCTGGAAATGTTTTATAGCATGATTACCATGGTTGTTACACAGATGAATGTATTTCTTCAGAATTCATCATCTTGTAATGAGCTGTAACGAAAAAGAATCTGAAAACAATACGTACGTATGTACAGGTGTGACCGAACCGCTTTGCTGTGCACCTGAGACTAACATTGTAAGCCGACTACACGTCAATAAAAAGTAAGAATTAAAAAAAAAAACTGAAGTGCTAACTTGTCATGGAAAACATATCCTCAGACTGTTGCTTGTACCAGAATACAATCTGTTGGTTATTCAGAAAATGTCTAAAATCGGATACACTCTGCAATTGGTACTTTATGCCTTGGAGTTAAATTTGAAGAGGCGAACATCAAATTCGGCAGACCTGCCTTGTGTGTGGTCTCGCGGGGGTGCCACAGCGAATCTCCACCACCTCCCTGGCTTAAACAACGGCAGTGTGTTCTCTCACAGTTCTGGAGACCAAAAGCCCACAGTCAGGTGTGCTTGGCAGGGCGCACCCCTCTGGAAGCGCTACGGGAGAATCCTTGCTTCGAGCAGCTTGGGTGACTGCCTGCGGTCCTTGGCGTTCCTGAGCCGGCGGCTGCGCCCCTGCAGGCTCCGTCCGCGTCGGCACACGGCCGTCGGCTCCCTGTGTGTCTGCACGTCCAAATCTCCCCTTTTAACAAGGACGCCAGTCACTGGGTTAGAGCCCAGGCCAATCCAGTAGGACCTCATCTTAATGTGATTGCACCCATATTTCCAAGTAAGGTCATGTTCGCCGGTAAGAGAGAGTAGGATTTCAACATATGCTTGTGTGTGTGTGTGTGTTGGGGGGACACAGTTCTACTCACTAACACTATATACACTTCTTTCTTTCGTTTATAGCGTGAGATCACATTTGTGTATTTTGGTGCAGTGTTTCTGTAGGTGGATCTCCTTTTTAAACGATGCACACACTTTGTGTAGAAGCTCATATTACACAGGTGCAAGGAAACAAGTCACAAAAACGAAAAGAAAACAAAGAAAAAACCTCAGCACGCGAGACCCAATAATCAGCGAGCAGATGAGTCTTACTTGCACGAATGGTATTTTTGTTCATTCCACTGCTATTTTTATAGACGCTCTCATCAGGAATCAAGAGGACCTGCCCTGCATCTCTTGCTCGAGGCCACACTCAGCAGAATACTGTGTGTGCCTGTGCCCTTATTACACGCTTTTAACACAATGGTGGTAAAAACTAGCTCCAACAAAGCATGTAATTATTTTCCCTCATCCTCACGTCACTGACTCGGCTCCGGGGGCTGCAGGCGTGTTCCCTGTTTCCCTTGCTGAAGTTTCCTCTGCCTTCTGCTCCGTCCATGTTGGCGCTCGCCTTTCTCTCTAACTTGCCAATACGTCACACCGAAATTCTTCTGGTGCAGTGCATGTTTACCCCTTTCTTATAGTTGGTCTTTATCCTCACTGGCAATTCTGTCCTGCACTTGATCGGGGTGAGGAGCTGGGGGATCCATTCAGATCGGACTCCCCGCCCTGAACCCCAGGTCAGCACGTGTAGTGACCGATGACTTCATCACAGGACACAGCCTTTCAGCTTCTCCCCCTTGTGACAACCCTGCTGCCTCCCAACTTCCGTTCGCCGGTTGGGACAGTCTCTTGTGTAGAACAAGCCGTGCTGACCGCACTTGCAGGAAGATGACCTGCTATCATTCTCGCTCAGTTTCTCCCTCGATAAGCAGTCTCTTCACTGTTCCTTGCCGGTATTTTTTTTCACTCCATTCTGGTGACGTGCGTTTTGACTTTCGCTGCCACTTCAGCAGAGAATCCGCAGTTGGATTTGGGGGTGGATTTCCCCTACCTCTGTCTTTCACTCCCTCCCTCCTCTGCCCCCACCCACCTCGTGATTTTACTTGCAAATGTTCACCCACTGGTCTGCTAACTACAGGAGATGCCGAAGAGCAAGGCGAGGGGTCCTTGCTGGTGCTGAGACGACCTAACAGCTGGCTGATGCGTCTATTTGGCTTGGATGGAAAATTAGAACAGCTTTAATCTGCTCCCAGCATAGAGCAGGGACGAGCTCCCAGGAGCATCGCAGCGGGCTCTGATGAAGGCAGCCCGCTGCAGCCTCAATGCCTGGCACGGTGCTCCCTCCCAGCAAGGAGGGTGCCGGCTGGCTTAAAATGAGCCTATGAAAATGAATACATGTATGTATATATGCATGACTGGGACATGATGCTGTACACCAGAAACTGACACACTGTAACAGACTAGACATCAATTAAAAATAAAAAGAGCATCTGAAAAAATTTTTAAATAAAAAAAAATAAAAAGCTTGTGATGTTTGAGGGTGAACCATCTTTATGCCTAACTGTCCCAGAGCTAAGTCTCTGCACAATGGAAAAATACAGATGGAGAATTTCTTTCTTTTGGGTGCCCACATCAGTGTGGATAATTGAATTGAGGTCTTTAAAAATGGACAGATAATGCAATTCGGTCAGATGAGCATTTAAGATTTTAGTAATTAGTGTTTAGGGGCTTGCTGAAGTGTGGGAGGTAGGAGGGAGAAAGTCTATTTTAGGAGATTAGAGTGATAAGGCCGTTGCATGCTTTTATCAGTTCATGTAGAATTTGACATATGGTAAACAGGAAAAGATAGTATTTAAAAACCCCATAAATATCCACGGTTGAAAAAAGTACCAAAGAAGAGAGGGGGAAAGCCTGCCAACACCCCTCCCCTTAGCTTCAATAGCAGGGTAGCAGGAAAAGGCTGCATGTCACTGTGAGAACAGCACAGAAAGCCAGCCACGTGGGCTGGGCGGACGTGAGGCCCCGGGATGGCACGTCAGTTAATTCCAGCCAGTTGTGCTCGAGTTCTGGGCTTCACTTTACATCGCCGGCTGGTCTCAACACACATTTAGAACTGTGAACTTCAATCATTCTACCAGCGTAAGAGAAGCCAGGTCCCGGGCTGACTTCTTTGTTTTACAGCTTTCTGTCAAAACCCCCCAATTAACGCCATGTTATGTTGACTGTTGGTTTCTTAATTCAATGAAGCTACCTTGAAATGCAGTTGGATGGAGCTCTTTAGAAATTCGCATTGACATTGTAATCATATAATAAAACTGGAATGGAGCCTCATAGCTTTGTATGGACATGTCTGCTATCAAGGTACAGCTCTAAAAGGGCCTTTTATGGGATTTTTCATGTAATTTTTTACCAAAGTACCTTTAAAAACCGTCAAGGCAAACATAGTCATCATAAACAAATACCATTTGCTTCTGCCACTTAAAAAGTCCTCCTTAGGTAGTTAGCTAGTTATGTGATGAAACACTATTTTGTTTGATTTTTTATTTTTTTCCCCCAAATGCAGGGAACTCAGAGTAAGGAAATGCAGGTGACAATCCTAATTCTGTCCCTATTCACTGACACTTGTTGTAATTCTGACCCTTGGCAGCAGTGGCGTCTGCCCGGGCTCTGAGGTTTATTGTCAGGCTAGAAGAGCTATTTGATGAGAAAGCGCTTAGAAAAGTTAAAAGTATTAAGAAAATATTAAATCCAGAACAAAGTATTTTTGGTAAATGAGTAATAACGGCAGTGTGAGATGGTTCATTTTGACTGGAGCTAATTCAGTATTACAGGAAATTCTAACTATACATCTTCCAAGTAAAAGTTTCCATCTTTCTTCAAGACAGGAAATTGTATCACGATGACATATGGGGGGAAAAGATTTTATTTTTAGCATTAACCAAGTCATGCTGAAGCACTGGGCTGATACCCCAGTGTCTTCATGTATGTGTGTAAATGGAAAAAGCGACCCTCGTCGTTTCTTTACCTAACACGGCCACAGCTGGTGGAGTCTTCTTTCAATAGTTTCATTTTCCTTTTTCTAACCTGGAAGGAGTTAACCACATTTTTCTTTTCTTTTCTTTTTTTTTTTTTTTTTTTTGCTTCCAAGGGAAAAAAGAGCCTTCTTGTTAAGTCTTGGGGAGGGTGTGTCTAGCAGCTGAGCGATGCCTCATGATGCCTGAACCTGGGGACCTCCACCTTGGGTCAGAGTGGGAACCTAGACAGTTCCACGAGGTCTCCTCCCATGTGCCTGCCTCCAGTGTGCTCCAGCTGAGGCGGTTTTCCCAACCAGTCACATCTACCTGTAGGTAGAACATGCTTAAGCAGTTCTGTTCCTCTGTCATGAGTTTTGTATCACTATACTTAAGTGTGTAAGTTATACATTGTGTGTATGTTGGTTGTCAACAATTTGTGAAAATCAGTGCTCTAGTTTTGAGACAAATGATTTGAATCTTGACTGATCAAAAGAAATCCCATGTAATTCACTAGGCCATGTAAACCATGAGGGAGAAGAGAGAAGGAAAGTGATTCTGGCTCAGTAGAAGCCACAGGCAAACTGCACAAGAAACTAGTAAGACGTTACTGTGGAAAGGGGGATAGAAATAGACAAGTGATCATTTTACAGGGAAGGAGGCAGACAGGCTTCAGGCTGGGAGGAAGTTACAGGGCAAGATTTGTCTCCTGTGTTGAATCAAGCCAGCTCTTTCTGGCAAGTTATAGTTTGAAGTCTCATGTGATATCATATTGGGAAAAAAGTATTGTTGTTTGGTCAAAACAATTGGCTGGAGAGGTAAAAATGGGTGGAGTTGTAACCACAATAAAGAACTTCAATCTTGGAATAATTTACTGAGCTAAATACAGAAATATATAGTTAAATGGGGAAAGTAGTTGATTTAATTTAAGATGGATACATTTTTTTACCTCCTAAATTAGGTGACTTGATCAGCATTGAAATCATAGATTATGGATTAAATCTTCAGATCACAGCTACACAATACCTAAGTACCTAGTTAATTCTACACATTCAAATCGATTTGATGGCTACAAACAATTAGTTCAACAACCTATTATGACTTGACTAGTTTATCAGTTTTTTTTTTTTTTTAAAGCACAAGTTTGGTTTTTTATCAGTTAATTGGTTCAAAACTCTCAAAGCCATTCTGATCTCATTCCTCATGAGGAAGTTAGCAGCACTCAATTATTCACAATAATCCTGTAAGTTTTAGGACAAAACACACATCTTGGAGCATTCATTAATTCAGAAAACAATATTTATTGAGGGTTTGCTATATAAAGCACTGAGATAAGCCCTGGATAATTTTAAGGCATCTATGCTTATACCCCCATTTCTAAAATCAATATTCACTTGGCAACTGGGCCAATCTTCTTGTACTTTTAAACTTAATTCTGAAACATTGTCAAATAATACCATATAGTTGGAAAAAATAGCCTATCAAACTACACATAAAATTATATTAAAGTCATAGCCCTTGGGACTCTTTTTCCAAGGAGCTATCCTTGATTATTACATCAACAAGAACCAACAAAATTCACTGATTCCTTGATACAACTTTTAAATTTTAAAAAATATTTGTATGTATATATTTATTTATTATGGACATATTAATAGAAATGGAAACACCAAGAAACCCCATGTGTATCTATCATCCCTCTTCAACAATTATCAACCTGTGACCCATCTCATTTCAGTCGTATCATCTACCTACTTACCCCCTCCATATTTTTTAACTTTATTTTGTCCTGTAGACGAATTGTAATATTCACTGATTACTTTCCTTTACTATTTGTAGTAAAGTACATATAACATAAAAATTGCCATTAGAGGCATTTACTACACTCACAATGTTTTGCAGTAATCACCACTGTCTAGTTTCAGAATATTTTCATCACCTTAAAAGGAAGCCCTGTGTCCATCCGCAATCCTCCTTCCCTAAACCCCTAGAAACCACAAATTTGTTTTCTGTTTTTTGTAAATTTGCTGACTCTGGACATTTTAAGTAATTTGAATCATAAAATATGTGGCCTTTTGTGTCTAACTTCTCTCAGCACAATGTTTTCAAGGTTTATCCATGTTGTAACAGGTGTCAGTGATTTGTTTCTTTTTATGGCTGAGTAATATTCCACTGTACGGATTTATTTATTCATTAGCTGATGGGCATTGGTCTGTTTCCACCTTTTGGCTATTGTAATTAGTGCGGCTGTTACATTTGTGTATAGCTTTTGCTTGAACACCTATTTGCAATTCTTTTGGATAGGGAAATTGTTGGATTATATGGCAAGTCTGTTTAATTAATAAGGAACTGTCAAACTGTTCTCCACAGTGGTTACACCATTTTATATTCCCACCAACAGTATGTAAGGGTTCCAACTTCTCTACGACCTCATCAACACTTGTTTATTTTCCATTATTTATTATTATAATATCCTAGTGGGTGTGAGTGATATCTCAGTGTGGTTGTGATTTACATTTCTTGAAGGCTAGAGATGTTGTTTCTTTTCATGCTATTATTGGCATTATTTATATATTTTCTTAGGAGAATTATACAAAGACAACTTAGATCTTTTTGCCCATTTGTTAATTGTTAAAAATGGCCAAAATGGATCATTTACTATTGATCATTCATCTAAAACATCTATTTAGATGTTTTGCCCATTTTTTATTTGGGTTGTCTTTTTATTGTTGAGTTGTAAGAGTTCTTTATATATTCTGGACACTGGGTTTTATTGGATATAGAATTTGCAAACAGTTTCTCCCATGCTGTCAGTTAACATTTCACTTTCTTGGTATGTTCTGTAAAGCACAAATGTTTTTATTTTGATGAAGTCCAATTTACTTTTTCTTTGGTGGTTTGTGCTTTTGGTGTCATATCTAAGAAACCATTGACTGGTAGGTCATGCAGATTTATGCCTATGTTCTCTTCTAACAGTTGTAAGCTTTAGCTCTTATGTTTAGATTTTAGATCCTTTTTGAGTTAAATTTTGTATGTTTTTGAGATAGAGGAGTCCAACTTCATTCCTTTGCGTATGTACGTTAAGTAGCCCAAGCACCATTTGATGAGAAAATGATTCTTTCCCCTTTGTATGGCATTATCATCATTGTTGAAAATCAATTTATTGTAAGTGTATAGATTATTTCTGGGCTCTCAATTCTGTTTCACTGATCTAAGACTTTTTGTTGAACACAGCTATAAATGTGTATTTTCTTAAGCAAAATATATCATGAGTTCTTATTAATATTTCCCATTCAGGATCATCACGACAAGATTTTTACCCAACCTCCTCTGTAACACACGTATCGCACCTCCAATGCCAGCAATTCTGGTTCTTAGTGATGCCAGCATAATGACTTCTGTGCTTTATTTGACTATACAATATACAAAGACTTCAGAATAACAATATAAAAGTTACCACCAACAACATAAATCTTAAAAAAGAAAAGTATGTGGAAATTGCTTTCACTAGTAAAGCACTCCAGGCTGACACCTTTTACTTTAAGCACTTTAAAGGTGTCACTCCATTGTCGTCCAGCTTGCACTGGTCCCAGCGAGGTACCTACTACTCTTGTGATATGACTTTTCCTTTGTCTGGGTCTAACATTTATCCCCGATCTTAAGCAGTTTGATTATGACGTGCCTTCGTGTAGTTGTTTTCATGTTTCTTGTGCTTGCACTTCTCAGATTTACAGGTTTATGGCTTCAATAAAATTTGGAAAATTTGCGGCCATTGTTTTTTCAAATACTTCCCTTCGCTTCTCCACACCTCCTCTGGGAGCTCAAACAGCCCGTGTGCTAGGCCACTGGAGGGGGTCTCGCAGCTCACTGGTACTCCCCACGTCTTAAGGTTATTTTTCCTTTGCACGTTTTATTTCAGAGTTATGGCGCTACGTCTTCAAAGTTGCCAGTCTTTGCTTACCTTCTCCTGTGCGTGTCTGAGAGGCTGTTAATACCATTCAGTGTGTTTTTCATCTCAGATAATATGTTTTCATCTCTAGAAGTTTAATTTGAGTCTTTTAAAATATCTTTCCTGCCTCAATTTTAGATGTTTAAATTTTCCTCTAGCTTCGTGAACACGTGGAACAAAATTGTAATGATTGTTTTAACGTTCTTGTCTACTGACTCCATCTTCTGAATCATTTCTGGGTCAGTTTTGATTGATTGATTTTTTTCCTAATTATGGGTTGCATGTTTCTTCTCCTCTGCACACCTGGTAATTTTTGATTGAATGCCTTTCACTGTGAATTTCTCAGTTTTTGGGTGCTGGGTATTCTTGTATTCTTGAGCTTTGTTCTGGGATGAGGTTAAGTTACTTGGAAATATTTTGATTCTTTTGAATCTTGCTTTTAACTTCGACTGGGACAACTAGAGTGGTATTTAATCCAAGGCTAATTTGGCCTTAGGACTCAGGCAAAAATCTCATCTGAATATTCCACTCCGTGTCCATAAATTATGAAATTTCCTTCTCTTCTCAAGTGATGGGAACAGGCACCAATCAGCCCAGAGTGAACGTGAAGGAACTTTCCTTCATCCTGTTGAGACATTTCCCCACCAGCCCTGGGTAGTTTGCCTCGCGTGCACGCAGTGATCGGCACTTCGCTGAACATCCAAGAAGGCTCTGATGAACACTGGAGGGACCCCTCTCCAGATCTGTGGGGTCCTCCCTCTGTGCGCCTGCCTCTCTGCTCTTCTGTCCTGTAAACTCTAGCTGCCTTGGCTTTTGCACTAGACTAAGTAACAGCCACTCAGCCCCAAAGATGTCTGCATCCTAAGCCCCAAAGACCTGGGAAGGTGTCACCTTGTATGGCAAAAGGGGCTCGGTAGACGCCATTAAACTAAGGATCTTGAGGCAGGGAGATTACCTTGAATTTTCCAGGTGGGCTGGATGTAATCCAGGGCCCCTAAACCCGGGAAGCTGGAGGGTCTGAGGTAGAGAAAAAGTGACTGGAAGATGTTACACTGGCGGCTTTGAAGGTGGAGGAACAGGCCAAGAACCGAGGAACGCATGGGGCCTTTTGGAGACAAAAAAAGGCGAGGAAACAGGTGCTTGCCTAGAGATTCCAGAAAGGACACAGGCTTGCTGACCCATTTCGGACTTCTGACCTCTGGAATTGTAGATAATACATTTGTTTTGTTTTAAGCCAGTACGTTGGTAGTAATTTGTTGCCACAGCAACAGAAAACTCATTTAGTCTCCTTGAACTCCCCGTCCATCCGTCAGCCCAGGGCGGCGGCTGAGCTGTGTGTGTGCCTCGTCCCTGCACTACGGCCTGGAGACGCCCTCTAGGCAGTGAGCTGGCGTGACTGTGCTGCCCACCCCCCTGGTTTCCCGCCTCCCAGGGGTCACTGCCCTTCGCTACCTGGTGTCCAGTGTCTTGAGAGTCAGTGCTTCTTACGCTGCATCCAGAGTTTCAGCTGTTTCCGATGGGGAAGTGTGGTTCCCGTTCCTGCATCGTGGACGGGGGTGAGAAGTCACCATAGTAGTTCCTCTCGGTATGGCGATGCCACCAATTTGACAGACAATGGGATTCATTTTTTTAAAGAAAATATTTTCTTTCTGTGTTTGTGGTGCTTCTTGATTAAATTTGATGCAATATTGAGAAATATTTTTAAAAGTTATTTTATCTTCTAGCTTATCTTTCTTCATACAGGATACACTTTTTTTCAAGGCAGGAAAGATATTTATGCCTTGTGTCTAAATACCTAGATCAAAGGAGAGTCATTTCCTGCTGCTGAAAAGCATCCGAGCCGTAACACTGTGCTCAGATTTGAACTTATAACAAGGACTATCAGGATAAGAGGTTTGTCATCATTACAGCTGCTTAAAAATTTATCTTCCTAAAAACTTCCCATGCCACATGGATGAGCTATTTCTGCATCAGGAGTGGCAGATCCACCTCTCCTCAGCAAAATGCCGTCTTAAAGTCTTTCTCTATGCTTATCCTAACCACAGCCTCGGTTTGGTTAGCGTGTTCTTCCTTTTGCTTCTTGGTCTACCTCTACACGCCCACGAGCGCTTCAGCCACCTGGATGGGGTTACCCAGTGGGCTCAGTCCCATGAGCACCCCCTTGGGCGTGCCACCAAACGGACCAACACACTCATGTCAGTTAAAGCAGCTGGCCTTGGCTGAGGCATTGCGGGCCTGTAAGGGGCCATCAGAGCGTGTAAATACCTGGTGCGTCTGCACGTCGTGAGGCAGAGCTGTGTTAACTTCAGTTAAGCTGAAAAGGATGACGTTAAAATGCAAGACTGAATGAGGGAATAAGGACTGATTTAGAAACAAACGTAAGCCCTGATCTCTACATGATTTCAAAGCTAGACTGTTTCATCCATAAACCCTCACTGGTGTCCCAGATACCAGGTCCCCAGGCACTCCAGGTATGTCCCAGGTGGTTTTTTAAGCTTGGAATATCTTTCTGGTAAAATACATACTACCTACCTTTTATGCCCCATCCTCTCACTTTTTTTGTTGAAGAATGTACAGGATGCTCTTCAGGGTACTCTATCTGGGATGATGTGTGAAAGGGAGTGAAACGCTAATGACCTCTCTAGTACACTAAGACCGTGAAAACGTTCTCAACATGCTCAGACGCACGCTCTGTAAGTAAGCGGCAGCCCGCGGAAAATGCGTTACTGATGCTGGTGTCACAGAGTTTGTCGGTGAAACAGAACTCGCTTCCCGTCCATTTAAAACCACAGGCTCTTCCTTCATGCTTTAGGAGGAATAAAGAAGAACGCTGTCTTTTGAAAAGACTAGACAAGGGGAAACAGAGCCTTTCCGCCGGATGCGGTGCACACATTTAGCCGTTGAAACTGCAGTTGCTTGTGGTCTGCAGACTCCCGGGTAACCAGTTTGGGGCTGCCTTTCATTCAGAGTCTGGTGGGATCCTTAGAAATTAGCTGCTCGCACCTCCGTCTCGTCACACGGCTTATACCCTCATCTTGTTTGAACGTCAAAGGCAGACCTTCTTGGCACCAAGATGCATCTCTGATCCATGCAGCTCCTCACTGTTGCTGAGATGTGTAATATTAATTTCTTCCTTGCATGGGTTTTAATGTTCTTGGGAATTTGTTTGACAAATTGTTCTAAGTGTAATTTTCAACCAATAAGCTAGCGTCTTATGTAAGCTATTAGATCAGTCTCCAGGCACTGATTTTTATTTATTTATTTATTTTTTTGCCAGATCTCACTGAGTATTGGCAAATATCACTCCTGAATGCATATTAAAAAGCACACTTAGCTTTTGGTACCCTTATTTGGAAAAGCACCCAAGATGCACACTCTCCTTCTCCTTAAATGTGTATTTAAATCTCTTCATTATCTTTATGTGTTTCTCCTCCATGATTCATTGGCCGTAATGCTTAAAAAAAAGTGATTTTTAATGATATGAACTTATTTACAAAACCGAAACAGACTCACAGACATAGAAAACAAAACTTATGGTTACCAGTGGGGAAAGTTGGGGAAGGTGGAGGGATAAACAGGGAGTTTGGGACGTGCAGACACTAACTACTATACATAAAATGGATAAACAACAAGGCCCCCCTGTACAGCACAGGGAACGGTATTCAATATCTTGTAATGACCTATAATGGAGAAGAATCTGAAAAGGAATACGTACATACATGCATAACTGAATCACTGTGCTGCACACCAGAAACTCACACACACTGCTAATTGCAAACCTACTATACTTCAATAAAAACAGAAAGAAAATTGTTTGACCTTCTCTGCTTAGCTGCACTGCGTTCTTCCTTCAGACAGTTTGTGTTCTGATCCCCTGGCAGCATGACCTCTCCCATTTTGGGATCTTGACTTCCATCACTGTCAACACAAGAGTTTGACTGCACTTGTTTTCCAGTGGCTTTGAGGGTGTAGTTCGTCCTTCCACCTGGATTATAAACCTCTGAAGATGGTGACTATGAGTTCTCCCATTTTCTATTTTGCATAGTGGTCAGCCTGGCCCCAGGCACATAGAAGGTGCACGATGGATGCTTGTTTTTGTAAAGATGCATGGAAGCTCCAAGTGGTTACGCCGATGGTACTGGAAGTCCCTCATCTTCTGGAGAAAAGGAAACAAGTAATAGAGTCAGTTGATCGTGATCCATCAACTAGAAATGGTACCCAGACCATCAGAGTCACACTTGTCGACTGAGGACTAATTTGGGGGGGAGTCTTGGCAGCCAGTTAACCCTGTCATCCCTCCCTTCCGAGCCTGAAGGGTGGCCGTTCCAGTCACCTCTCCTTGATGCCACTCCTCTCTCCTCCCTGAGACGGCTGCCTGCCTCTGGACCCAAAACACAGCTGTCAGGCGATGCGGAGGTTGGAGTTGAGATTAGAGAAATTGCATTCAGAGTGACTTTTATAATAAAGTTAGATTTCTTCCAATTCTCAGCTGATAAAGGAACAGAGTGGGTAGATGACTGGACTGACCTAAAATGGGATTTTTGTCTGGTTTGTTTTCCTGGAGGATGTAATGGACGGACAAATACACGAGAGGTTTATGCCCACTGGCAAAACCTGGTTCAACAGATGAACTCCTAGGTGCAGGCTTCCCTGGACGGACAGTGAAGCAAGAATGAAAGGCAAAGATGTAGAGGTTCTGGAGGCGCTGAGAACAGGTGAAGCAGAAACACAGATCACGGTCTGAAAGGAGAGAAAGTGGTCGTGCTCGGAGGACGGGATTTTTCTTTTTAGTCTTCAGTTTCCTTTTTTAAAAATTAAAATTAATTAATTTTTGTGGAAGTTAGTTAATTTACACTTGAGTCAAGGATTTTGGGGGTGGAGCTGTCCTGGGTGGGGACATGCCTGCATGTGGACTCCCAGGAGAGGATGGTGCCTGCTAAGTCTCACGGGCAGATGGAGCATTTGGAAGGAGACCTTGACCTAGAAGAGGAAGGTTCCTGTGAATGCAGGAGACGGAATCAGTGATGGCAGAGAGCCTCCTCCCACACACAGAACGTGCTCCTGCCACCCCACGGCCCGAGGAGGTCTAACGCCATCCTGGCCTCAGACCTGAGGTCTTCCTCTGGTGCAGATCCAGGGCCTCTCATTCTAGTGACCTGCAAAGGCAAGGCGCCTGCTCCCCGCCTCCCGAGTCGAACGCAGAACGGCGGACCAGGGATGGGGCATAGCAAGCACCCGGGGCAAACAGGCCAGGAGGTCTACGGTGAGCACGTCAGTAACGCCCTACGGCACTCAGCTCCTTCCCTGAGAGTGGCTCCCACGTGCCCAGAGTCCCGCCGCCCCCTGAATTCTTACGGACATCTCAGATTAGCATATCGTGGTTGAAAGATGCCTTAACCTCTGGTGAAATCATGCACTTTTGAAAAAACAATGGTATTTGATCATTGCAAAGCAAATAATTGGCCTGGATTGATGCTGACAAATCAGCTCTTAGCATGTCCGATGTTGCCCCTGTCCCAGGTAAGACCTTTGTGAGTGAACTCAGTCCAGCCTTATACACCACCGATTTCCCTGAAGTTGAGACATGCTTTAAAAAGAGTGACGTTTATCTGCAAATGCTGAATCAGTATGTGGCACACCTGAAATTAATATATAAGGTTCTATGGCAGTCATATTTCAATTGAAAAAAAGAAGAGTGATTTGAAGTTATCAGAAGAACAAACCCCACCTGTCACAGAGGGTTGGCGAATGTCACTCCAGCACTTGTAGTGGAAAAACAAACCTCTGTGGCTTTCTCCCCTCGGGAAATCACCCCCGTGTCTGTTTTTTTATGTTAGAAGAATACACACAAACGTTTTTACAGTCCTTGCTGCTGTGAAACTACGTTACAGTAGCTGTAAATGTGGTGATCAAGTATTGTGTTTTAGCAGGTGTCTTTATAATTTGGTTTCAGTAATTCACAGCAACCCGCTTCGGATGGCTGAAACCCGTCATTTACTCGCGGTGGTGGGACAAGCCTCGCTTGGGAGAAAACCAAGTTTGTCATCTGCTGGCGAGTGGTCAGGCAGGTCGCAGAGAGAGAGCTCGGCCCCTGTTTCTGCTCACTTTCGACCTTTCCTTTCATTCTCCTCTGAGCCTCCAGAATCTGTGTGTATGTGCATGTGGGGAGGGCTGGAACTGGAGCTCAGGGTAAGAAAGCCATTATAGGGAATGGAAAAAAAAATCTAATAAAGGAAATCGTGTCTTTATCAGACGAACTTATTTCCAGTCTTCTGATCTGCTCGTAGGCCTTGGCAACGTTTCGAAGCTCTCCCTTTGTAAATGTGTTTCAGTCTCTCCTGGAAACTGGAAACTCGGGAAAGATGTGCTGAAGTCGCGGCGGGGACGAGGCTGGAGGAGGAAGGGCTGTGGAGACTTGACATAAGCAGTCGTGAGCGGCCAGGAATGACAGGAGCTTTGGGGTGACATCGGAGGATGGTTTCACTCTGTCAGAACGTCCCTCTACAGTGTGTATCTGGGGTGGGTGCTGGGAAGGAGAGCCTGGGGAGGGAAGTGTTCGGTGTTGAGCACCAAGCCTCTAAGTTGAGGGGAGAACTGTGAATCTGTTCCCCAGAAGTTATCCCTGGAAGCGGCAATGTGTCCTTGGAGATTCGCAGCAGAGCTGAGGTTTACAAACAGGGTAATGAAAGTCACTAAAGACTGTGGCTCCCACCCTGGTGGTGAAGTAATTGGGCCCAAAGGTGCCTGGAGGAGGGGTTTTTAGGGAATGCAGGCTTTCCAGGGCATGAAATATAATCCTAATTAAAAGAATTGTATTGGAAGTTGGCCATGTTGCAGAGAGGAGGATGCTTTAAAAAGTGATCACTTTTTAGCATCACTGTCTACAAATGGCTTGTCTTCAAGAGGAATAAAAGTGAGTAATAGATTCCATCTCTAAAGGCAGCAACACAGCATTTGCAGATAGTGATCTTCAAAAAGCAATGGCCTGTTTTTCTTCTTCCTTCAAACAAAACTTTCTATCCTAAAAAGGCTTTTCAAAGAAGGTTTCTGCTTGTGCTGGTTGGGACGTTCTTTCTGCCTTGCTCCACCGTGGCTCCTGCTTGGTTGGTGTTGTGGGAGGACAGAGCAATGAATAAACAACTCTATCCAACCCCTACGGGCTGGTTTTCTGAGCCAGAGCTAGTGCCCGCAGCTTCTCTCTTCTCTCTGTTTCCCACCCTCATTCCCGACTCCCAGTGCAGTCTTCTAAGCAACTTTAGTAAGCTTTCCATGGATTGCACAGTGTCTGAGACCGCCCGTGGCTGTTCAGTGCACAACCTGCACAACTGTACTGTGACTGCCTTGAGAGGAGAATTTAGGAGTCTCCCAACTCCATCCACTCTCCAAAGACAAGACTGAATAGGGAAAAAAAAAAGTTTTAATTAAGACTCTTCTCATTATAAGAAATACACATTTACTCATCCTTTAAGTAAATGTTTATTAAGTGAGCTTACTTTTGACCGGGACTGGTTTAAGCTCTGGAGGGAGAGAGGAACTGGTGTAGGGGACAATTTGTGTTTTCGTGGAAAACGTTGGATTGTCTAGACTCTGGAGGAGTCTAGAGGAGAATTCTCTGAATTACTAGATTTTGATTCTGTGCAAAGTATTTTACAACTTTCCAAATTGTAGATAGATGATAGAATACAAAATAATCCTTGTCTATAGACACGAAAACTCTGTACAGAGGGTCAGTTGGACGCCTCTTCATCCCATGGAAAACCAGTTTTGCGCATTTATTCCAGTATCCAGTTACTCCAGAAATATTGATGTTTTTTAAAAAAATTTCTTCTTTAAACTGATTATAACATCTGTTTGGCTCTTTCATTGATTGAGTTAAATAAAATATTTAACATGTGCTCATTACATATTGCAGTCACGATTTTACTTTTTGAAAAATTGCCTTATATATAGATTATGTCCTTAACCTCACAGAACAGAAAACTTGTCAAAGAAAAGCAAAAGGGAAAAATGACATCATTTTAATCCTACCAGCAAGAGGAAAACTTTGATAACAAATCAGGCTTATATCATATTTTAATGAGCAAATAAACTTTTTAAAAAAAAATTGGACTTATTTTGCACACAGTGGTTCCCACCATGTCTTACTTTTATTTTTATCAATGTACTGGGTGGTAAGCTTTCTTGATAGATCCACAAGCTAGTCCAATTCACGTGAGCTCCAGTTTCCTTTGGGAATCAGGTAAAATAATTATGATTCATCCAGAAACAGAAATGCGGTGTAGGCATTATGGCTGCAAAGGGCGATCTTGATGCAAAGGAGAAAGAACCTAACAGGATGCAGTGAACCAGAGGGTAGGGAGACCCCGGGATGCGGCCATGCTGTAGACTCTGGGAAGACTCAGCTCTTCTCCCAAAGTTCAGAGAAAGCACGCTTCCTGAGCACCTGGCGCCCCGGGAATTTTAAGCCAATGCCCCAAACTCTTCTCATTAGTGTACTCTGCGTGGTAGGACAGCCGTCTGGCTACAAAGATTCAGACGGAACATACAACTCTGTCTTGCAGGTGGAAGGGCTGGCGTGGGGATTAGTCCCGTCAAGTCGGTGTCACCAGGCCGGGCCCCAGCACCGCACGTGCCTACCGGAGTGCGAGAAAGTCACTAGACTTTGCGATACACACATGGCATCGAATCATTATGTTGTTCGTCGAAAACGAATATAATGTTATACGTCAATTGTATCCCACTAAAGCAAAGCAGAACAAAACATCCAGCGATGCTTTAAATGGCAGTCGTTCCAACTGAACTTTTAGGAAACTTAAAAAGACACTGGCTGAGCAGGGAGAGGACATTTACCCCCGTACTGAGACCCAGACTGAGAGAGTCTTGCCCCCCGGACTGGACAGTTTCTTCTTTGAGTGTGAGTATCCACGACGCCCAGCGTTATGCCGCAGCCATGGCATTTGTGCTCAGCAGATACGTTTTGTACGTATAATTAGCGCGATCCTGGATCTTCGCGGGCCATACAGCCCTTAAAACTGTGCAGAGCAGGCAGTGTGCACGTTTCAGCCCAGAGGGTCATGGCAGATGCAGCCCTCGTGGAACCTGTTAAACGCAGCGCCTCCCTGTATCTTCCTGCTGTTCCCCAATTGCCTCTCAAAATTCAGCTGCAGAGATCTTTAGCTTCGCTTTTTCCCTTCCCCTCGCATAAGGAAGTCCCTGATCCTTGCTCTCTCCTTTCACTATGGATTTCCAGCAGGAAGAAGGATGGGAAGCCACTCGGGGTGGGTTGGAAGGCACACCCGCCTATCACATCCATCAGCCCCGCCGGAGACTGAGCGCTAAATGCGCGTCACCAGCGAGAGCCGCTCGCTCTCCTCCCCTCTCCGGGCTCTCAAGTTTTAAATTTCCCCAGCTAGTGTAAAACTTAATGAAAGCCCTGGAGTATACAATAGCATTTTGAAAACAGGAATTTGTGACCGCTGTGAATCATCACTCACAGCAGGGACCCAGAAATGTGAATTGTGGGAGGAACATGCAGCGGCCCGTCTCTTTTTCACTGGGAATTTATTACAGGCGGGTCATTATTTACAAGGCACCGTTCACATCCTCTAAAGAACCGATAAACTGGCTGCTGAATATGCATTTTGCTCTGTGGTGAACACAGATGTTTCCAGCTCATATCCATTTCATTTAATTTCTTTTCTCCTTTTTTTTTTTTTTTTTTAAAAATTCTATCTTGCTATTTCTGTAGCAGCTGGGTAACTCTTTGCCCATCTTCGGTTTGGGAATCACTCCTCATATTTATTATCACTGATGCCATTCACGTGGCTCTACTCAAGGGTCTGTCATTTCCATTAAAAGCTGCTGTTTCTGTGAGCTTAATACCAGGCTGGTGAAGTTTTCTGCGGGTTAAACGTTGGGCATACGAGGTCCTGGTTCGGGAGCGAATCATTCTGACAAAGTGTGGAAATAAAACCACTTAGGATGTGTTTAGTGTGATGGGGGTGCAGACTGGAAGAAAGCAGGGAGGTGGGAACACTGATTTCAAAAGCTGCTTCGCATTTCTATAGATGAAATATATTTTGCTTTTTTCAACTAAACTTATTACTGATTTTAGTTTTTTACCATTCATCTTTAAACCTTTCTAAGGTTTGGTAGAGAGAAGGGAAATTGGCGGTGATAACTGAGTGATTACTTTTACCAGCAGGTTTTACATCACAAACTTTGGGTACCAGTTCCCTGCAAACGGTCTCCATCACTTTTGCTGGACCAGTCTGCGACGCACACGCATCCTACCTCCATGTGACGCCGGGCCCAGCACCTCCAACGTAGTAGACAGTCAGCGTCCAATGATTCCACTCCGCCACGACTGTATTGTCTAGATCAGATATTTTTGAACTTAACCATACACTATATACATATATAGAGAAACACTACTATTCCATGCGGGCAGCAGTGTTTTTCTAACTGACACAGTCTCTTTCTGGCAAGAATGGGAGAACAACAAGCTAACGGACGTTTCTTAAGCACTCGTTACATGTATTTTCTCATTTAATCTTCACAATGACGTCACATGGTAAACAAGCTGCCAGCACCCTGCTGGCATCTGTAAAGACTACTTTCCACAGAGCTACGAGCAGAGAAGGTATTCTGCAAATGCTTTCCAGCTTTATTTCAGTTATTATTTGCAAGTAATATGACGCCGACGAGTTTACTCTACAAAAAGCGAGAAGAGACAGCTCGTGAGAAAGGCTTGTTTCTGGCTTAAGGGACTTCTCCCAGCTCCGACGTTCTCTTCGTACTTAGAACAAAAGTGGAGTAACTGTGCCGGAAGGAACCCAAATAGTCTGTGAGTAAGACTTTCAGAGGACCAACTCAGGTGAATAAATTAATGAAAAAATATATGAAAATCCCAGTTTTCACCTACTTTCTGTACTTTGTCACCAATTCACTTCCTCGCCCAAAGTCTAGGTTAAGACGGCCAGTTTTGGCGTGAGCAGAAGGGCACCTCTCTGAGCGTGGTCATGTTCCCTGAGTGCTGACGTTATCAGCGCCGTGTTAATGGAGGATTAATGGAGGATGTGATGCTAAATACTGAACAGAGAGAGAACACGGTGCAGATTCAGATGTTCAAATTATTCTGGACTTACGGTCATCTTAGCATTCATTTTCATAAGAAATTGAAATAGCTCTTTTAGCTTGATTAAAAACGGTCAAGTTTACATTTTAAAAACATCTAATTTATAACTTTCACTGATATTCATTAACCTTGAAAAAGGCTTTCAGATTGAATTATATTTGTGGAAGGTCCTCAAATGTATGTTCCTGAGATAATCAGGGCTTTTAAAATCTCTCTTCCATTTGAGCGATGGCCTCTAACTTCTGTCTTTGTGTCTTGGATGGGCTTTGGAGCAAGAATAATCTTTTGTCTACACTGTCTCGCATGTCCTCCTCACCTCGGGGAAATTTCTCATTTTCTGTCTCCGTTAAGCAAACATCAGAAACAGATGAAAAAGATTTTCACTCCTATGCCAAAAATAAAGTTGAAGTAACATTAGTGAGGTGGCTTAAACCTCTAAACCCCAGGGCATTCGTTGACTGAAAACCGAGACATCATCCTTCACCCGCCAGGACGTCCCTGGACACATCCCAGGATGGGGTTCTCTCCGCGGAGGGCGGTTTCACCTCCAGGAGGAAACTGGATCGAGCAGGGCCACCTCTGGGAGATTTTGTTTCTTTTCCTCTCTCTGGCTCCTTCTCCATCCTGTGCCTGTCCCTCCCTCCTGTTTTCTTTCCTTGACTCTCTTTTCCTCTTTCCCCGGGCCGTCTCTTCTTGTCCTCGTGCTCAGTATGTCAAAAAGAGAGAAGACTTACTTAGTCACTCAATTAATATGTACACATGTATTAAATGACCGTTTTGCTGGAGGTTTTTGGTTTGTTTGTTTTTTATGGTTTGTTTGTTTTTTCTCCTTTTAAACCCTCCAATATTTTGGCTTTTCAAATGTTCAGCTCTATAGACTGTTAATTAAATCTAGGAGTGAATGATGATAACAATAGTGTTTATTTTAAGAATCTTGTAATTACGTAAAAAACTCGGTAGATTGTAGTGGACAGATCTCGCTCCGTCTACCATGTGGATGATACAGAATTTCAGATTGTTTTCTGTAAGTTGTCTTTTGTTCAGCAGAGGTGCAGTAGAGGTAACCAGTCTGATTTGTGTACTATAAATGGTCATTGTATCAAAAATGGAGTTTACTCGTTCCTTGATTTGTTCTATTGTTTGGTGAAATTGATTTCAGTAATAGAATTTTTTTAAAAACCCTCTGCTCCCAGGAGAATAACGAAGCATCATAATGACTTGGAGTTTACGTGGTGTCTGCTTTCCGCTGCCGACTCCACACCTCCCACTGTGCTCCTGAAGCTCTTACGAGGAAACAGAAAAGACAAAACCCCACAGCATCAGAAACCAGTCAAGGCAGTGGAATAGTATTCAACCCTAAATAGGAAATTCTGGCGTATGCTGAAACATAGATGAGTCTTGAGGACATTTTGCTGGGTGAAATAAATCATCCCCTGAAGGAAAAATACTGTATATACTTCCATTTATCTGAGGTGGCTGGAGTCCTCAAACTCACAGAGACAGAAGCAGAATAAACAGAAATCAGCAAGCACGTGCGACAGCTCACGTCAACCAACAGGGCTTAACCCAGACTCACAGGACACCCCACCCCAAACGGCGGAACACACGTTCTTCTCAAGTGCCCGCAGCACCTATACCAAGACAGATGATATCCCAGGCCGTAAAAACCCGCAACCTACTTAAAATGATCCAAATTATACACAGTGAGTTCAGCAGGGTTACAGGACAGAAGACCAACAGACAAAGATCAATTTCTGCCCATGAGCACCACACTTGGAAAGCAAACTTCAAAATACAGTTGCTTTCATGGTTGTTTAATTGGAAGAGTTGTTTGCAAATCTAAAAAAGAAAACAAACCCGCATACACAGATTTTGTGTGCTGAAAACCACAAAACATTGATAAAAGGAGTCAAAGAAGGTCTAAATAAATTGAGAGATACACTGTGCTCATAGATTGGAAGACTGGCTGTAGTAAAGATGTCAGTTCTCTCCAAAAGGATATACAGATTTAATGAAATTCACATCAAAATCCCATTAAATTTTTTTTGTAGATAGAGATGAGATTAGTCTAAAATTTATATGGAAAGACAAAGTAACTAAAATAGCAAAAAACAATGTCAGGCAAGAAGAAGGCATTTTGAGGAGTCGCTCTTTCCGAATTGGATGTTTATTCCTCAGAACGAGCAATGTAGTGTTGGTAGAGGGATGGACACATGGGTCAGGGGGACAGCACAGAGAACCGGATAGGCACCTGCCTCCCCCCACCCCCAACACACACAGGCGACCAACTGACTTGACCAAGGCACAAAAGGACCTCACAGGAGGAAGGATTTTCAGCGGATGTTACTGGCACAATCAAATATCAATAGGCAAAACATTAAGCCATAAAGCTTTTAGGAAAAAAATAGTTCCAGATCTTCAAGATTAGGGCTAGGTGAAGGGTTTTTCGATCATTTCCACAAAAGGAAATGATCCATAAGTTGGACTTCGTCTAAATGAAGAGTTTCCTCTGCAAACAACCCGATTAAGGGCAACAAAAGCCAAGCCACCGCCTGGGAAGACACGTTCGTGAGCCCCGTGTCTGGAGCAGGCTTCCCGTCTAGAGCAGAGTTCCCGAAATTCAACGAAGTCACACAGTGCTAGTTTTTTGGGGTTTTTTTGACAATGGACAAAGGACATAAGGAGATCTCTACCAAAGAGGACAGACATATGGCAGATAAGCACGTGTAAAAGTGCCCCCACAAGAGAGAGACGGGTAAGACCACAAGGACAAACCACTCCACATTTACCACAACAGCTAAAACAAAGCAAAATGACAATACAAGGTGCTGGCGAAGACGCGAAGAAACTGGTCTCTTGTACACTGCTTGTGGGCTTGTGGGACTGCTAAATGACACAGCCACTCTGAAAACAGTGTGGAAGTTCTTAAAAAAAAAACTAAATGTGTGCTTACTGTATCTCCCAGCAATTGTATTCACATCCCGGCAAAATAAAGGCTTGTCTACACAGAAACCTGACCATGGTTGTTCATAGCAGTTTTATTCACAACAGCTAAAAACTAGAAACAATCAAAATTTCCTACAAAAAGTGAATAAACTATGGAACATCCATACCATGGAGTATTAGAGCAAAAAATAAAATGATTGATACCTGCAGCAGCTTGGCTGGATCACAAAGACATCATGGTGAGCCAAGCAAGCCAATCTCAAAAGTTACATGTTATGCGATTTATATACCATTCTTGAAGGTGTATTACAGAGATGGAAAACAGATGAGTGGTGGCCAAGGGCTAGGGACGCTGAGGGACTGGGTGATTTGGCTCTGAAGTGGTAGCAGAGGGGAGATCCTTGTGGTGATGGAACCATTCTGATTGTGGGGGTGGTTACACAAATCCACACACATGATAAATGGCCAAGAACTGTACACCACACTGAACTAATGCCAGTTTCCTGGTTTTAATGTTGTGTGATGGTGACGCAAGATGAAACTGATAGGAGAAACTGGGAGCAGGTTACACAACACCTCTGTGTTATGCTTGCAACTTCCTGTGAATTTATAGTTATTTCAAAATTAAAAAGTTAAAACACACACACACACAGAGAAACCAAAAGTCAGCTTCATACTTAATGGTAAAACCCTGGAAAAATTCCCATTAAAATCAGGAGTGAGACAATTTTATATGCTATCAACATTATTCTTCTAATTCAAGCTGGAAGTTCTAAGCTGGTGCAGAGGAAGAAAAAAAATTATTAGAAGGAGAGCGAGTAGTTTTTTTGAAATATCTGTAATTATATGACTTTAATACCAAATTAATCTAAAAATGTTAAAATTAAAAAGCAAAGTGATATAATGTTAAGTAAACACAAAAATACTTTTCTATACTCTGGTAATAATAAGCTTGAAATATTTATGACAAAGAACATTTTAATATGTCAAAAGAAAATGTCTCACTTTAAAAAAAATTACAGAAATAAATTAAGAACATGACTCTACTTAGTAATATAGAGAATTTAAGAAATAAAATACACCAAGTTTACATACTATATAATTCCATTTATATAACAATAGAAAGTAAATAAAATATGTTTATAGATACCAACCTACCAGTACAAAAATAAAATTGTTCTTCAGTGTGGTTTTAGTGTACCACTGATGGAATGTTTTTGGAGACTCAGCAAATGATCCTAAAATAATCTGAAAAAGTAAATAGGAAAATTGATTTTTGACAGCTTTATAGAAGTATACTTTGTATACCATAAAATTCTCTCATTTTAAGTGTACAGTTCAATGATTTTTGCTTAGTTTACAGAACTCTGCTCATTACCACAGTCTAGTTTTGGAAGCTTTCCATCACAGCAAGAAGGAAGGTCCCGCCACATTCCGTCGCTGTCTTTCACCGCCCAGCCCCCCGCAACCACTGATTTACTTCCTGTCGCTGTAGATTTCTCAATTCTGGACAGTTCATGTAAATGGAATCATAGAACACACGGCCTCTCGTGTCTGGCTTCTTTCACGCAGTGTCGTGTTTCCGAGTTTCATCCACACTGTAGTACGTGTCAGCTTCGTTCCTTTATGTTGCTGAATAACTTTCTGTCACGTGGATATACCGCATCTTGTTTATCCGTTCAAACTGGATGGACATTTGGGTTGTTCCCATTTCGTGGCTGTCATAAGCCGCGCCGCTGTAGACGTCTGCGTTTCCAGTCTCGGTGTCAGCGTGTGCTTCTGTTTCTCTTGGGTAGGTGCTCGGGCATATGATAGACCTATGTGCAGCATTTTAAGAGTCTGGCAAGCTTTTCCAAAGTGGCTGCACCATTTTGCCAAAATGATTTTTTAAATGTAAAAAAAAAAAAAAAAAAAAGAAACCATGGGAAATGACTGATCAGATATTAGAAAGCTAATGTATTCTTTTGTATATTAGTTATAAAAATATGTAGTGTAGATATTATAAATTACATTATAAAGTTAATATAATAATTAAGAGTTTGTTAATTGTACAAAATATGCAAACAGAATTATAGAATAGCTTATATTGCCCTGAAAAAGGCCCTGGGCTACACCAGATTTTGTGGAGCAGAAAGCATTGTAAACCACTGTAGAAATGAGGGATTGCTCAACCAATCGCACCACTAAATTTGGAAAAATGTATGTACTATTTGGGGAAAAGAAATCAAGTTACAGTTGTACATTGCTCTATGCACTGAAATATATTTATAATAGATTAATTAAATAAATGTTTTTAAAGATGCCAAAACATGAGAAGATGTTTTTACTGATCATCAATAAAATTACCTTGAGGAGGAACAGAACCTCCAAAGAATAAATGAAATAGAGTAAATAACAAATGAAAGAGTTTTGTCTCTATATGAATTGTTATCAGGAAAAAATATTTAAAATATCAGCAAATGTCACCTACAAAATTAAGACAACTTAGAAACTAGAAAAAAATGCAGCCTTGATGACAATAAAATGTCTATTAATTTTAATAACACGAAGAATGCATCCAAATCTTGAAGAAAAAATGCTGACATCCTGTTTTTGGAAAATAGCCACAGACAATTTGCAAAATGAATTCAAATTGAACACAAATAAATAGTAAAAGTGTTCAACCCTGTTGATACTAAATTTAAAACAGTACTTTTTACCTATGATATAGTTTGATCTGCTGGTAAATTATGAAGATAATAATCCATGCTGGTGAGGTGCAGAGAGATGGACGTTTCCATAGGTGTGGGAGGAGGGTACATTTGTAATACTGAGACGTTGCCTTAAGAATGTTCACTTTTTTAACTCAATAATTTCACGCCCCGGAATGTATCCTAAAGATATTGCCAGAAACGCGCTCAAGGATTTACGTACAGGGATAGTTACTGCAGCCTGATTTATGAGAGGAAACTAGAAACCATCTGACTATCCAAGAATAGAGAAATGGGAAAATAAATGATAGTACATGCATTAAAAATATTTTGAAGCCGTTAACAACCATGGTTTCAAAGGTTACTTCGTGCCGTATTAGAATCTGCACAACCTAACATTAAATGAGACACAGTATGTGTTACTCTGTATGATCCCCAACTTTGTAAAATAAAATTGTGTTCATATTCACTTTTATTTCCTTTTAGATCAACTCTAATAAACTAGAAATGTATTTTCTAGAACACAACGGACGGCTCTTTCCGGGAAGAAGAATAGTGGGTAACTTTCACCGTCTATGTATTTCCCCCGGTTTTCCCAATTTTGCGCAACAAACACGTGTTGCCTTTCGCTAGGAAAAGGTGATGGGCGGGAAATGGGCATTTCGCAAGCTCTTTCAGTGCACGAGTGCCTCTTGTTCTGAGACCTTCTTGGAAAATGACAGAGGAAGAGGAGCTCTCGGCAAGCGCGACAGGTCGCGAAAGGGACAAAGCAGCAATGGAGTGAGGGGCTGCGGAGGCGGGCCGAAGTTTGGTCAGGACGGAGGGCAGCAGGAAGGCGGGCGGGGCAGCCCCACCCCCACCCCCACCCCGCGCGCTTGCACCTGCGGGCCGGGGGTTCCCGCGCGTTTGCTTGCGTGCCTGTTGTGCGGCGCCGGGGCCGGGGCCCCCTAGCCGCCCGGCCCAGCCCAGCCTCGCTTTGCTTGCCTGTCGGGCCTGCCAGCGCCGGACGGCCGGGGTGGGGGTGGGGGGGGCGACGCTCACGGCCGGCTGGCGTCTCGGGCCCCGCGCTCCTTCCCCGCAGGCCCTCCCGGAGGCGCCCCCGCCCCCGCCCTGGGCCTCGCTCTGCTCTGGGGGCGGCGCGGGGCCCGTGGATCTTCACTGGCGCGGGCGCTCGCGTCCCCCACGCTTGGTGCGGTGAGCCATTCCCCGAGGCCACTCGTATTTAATAAGCCCAGAGCACACCGTTTAACCAGGCCCTCCAGCTTGTAAATCCTAGGCACGCCGGTAATTCCTGGGCACACCCAGCACCCTTCCCTCCCTGCCCCCACCCCCGGGGGTGATGCAGACCCCGGGTCCCTGTCCGGGCTCCAGCCCTCATGAGACTGGCTGTGACCCCCAGGAGCCGGGGGTGGGGGGTCCTGGGGACCAGCCCGGCCTGGCCTGCATTCCCGGGGGAGATCCTTGTGGCAGCAGAGAGCGAGGCGTGTGTGTGATTCGGACGGCTTTCCTTTCGTGGGACGCTGGGTTTTAGTGGCGGGGGGGGGGTCAGGTGGGGCTCCACCAAGGGCGTCTGCTGATGACTTTGGGGGGATGCTGTCATGAGGCTGAGCAGTTAGAAAGGCAGGGGGAGCTGAGGCTCCCGGGGAAGGAACGCAGACAGAATTTGCCTCCCAGTTTCCGCCCCAGAAGGGCCCCTGCCTGCGGCACTGACCCCTGGATGCTCACGGCACCTGGTCTGCGTCGCCCACCGCCGTGCCCCTTCCCCAGCGCCCCCACCACACGGACCGGCTGTGAGACGGGGAGGCTGGACGGGAGGGCTTCGCGTAGCTGCAGCCGCAACGGAAATACGTTTTGAAAAATCAGTTTTAATAAAGCCCCGGCCCTGACCCCAGAAACGTAAGTATTTATATTATTGACTTCTGGATGAGGTGATCTGTTAGGAGGCAGGAAAAAAAGCCTTTCTGCTCTTGTCTTGAGACCTGAGGAAAAAAATAACTAAAATTAGAGAAACTGGGGTTATAAACGCAGTGAGTAGAATAAAGCAAAATACCTCTGGGGTGTTCATCTGCCATCGCAGTCATTTCATATCTCATCTGTTATATGGATGCGATGGGTTTCCCTTTTTGATAGTATCATTATGTAGACGCTACAGATTCAATTCCATTTACAAGTCAATGGTGTGAGATTTTATGACAATTCTTTTTTAGGGGGTTGATTCTATATGATCCTTCTCAGTAGAAGGGAAAAAAAATTTAAAAAGCAGACCTAAGTGGTTGCCTTTCAGAGCTCTCCACAGAAGGGTCGGAAATCACCGGACGTTTTTTATTGCAGGTCCTTGGCTTTCTGTGCACTGGGAATGCCTGGAAACCAGGTCTGGTTAGCCTCGTGTTCAAGGAGACAATAATTCATAAATTTAAGGGCCTGGAGCTTGCAGTGCACAAACACTTTGCCTGCCATGGAGGGGAACTTCGGATCCAATTTTGAAACAGGAAGGAGAAGTAACACACTTGGGAGAAAGCGGACTTATTAGATCCAGGCGGTGACTCCATCTAGAGCAGTGACAGAAGGGCCTCTCAAAGGCAAGCCATTAATCCCCCAGCAGACGGAGTGAAGGTCTCCAGAAAGCAGGCAGACACACCGACAAGTAGCCCAGAACTGGGGGGTTTCGGTGGGGAGAGAAGTCGCGTTCTGGGTGTTGCAGTTTGAATTGTGTCCCTGCTTCAAATCCATACACTGGAATCCTGACCCTCGGGGATTCAGAATGTGACTGCAGTTGGAAATTGAGTCTTTAAAGAGATAATTATGTTAAAACGAGGTCTTTGAGGGGGGGCCCTGATCCTGTGTGACTGGGGCCTTTGTAGGAGGAGGAAGTTTGGGCGCAGACCTGTGCGGAGGGAAGAGCATCTGAAGAGATGGGAGAAGAGGGCCGTCTGCAGGCCGAGGAGGGGAGCCTGGAACAGGTCCTTCCCTGAGGCCCTCACCTGTCACCTGCAGGAGACTGGAGGGGAGCCAGGGCGGTTTGGGTGTGGTCTGAGCTACCGCAGGACACTTGGTTGCTCTCCAGCAAATGTCTTTTTGATCACCTGCACTGTGCTGCCCCCTGGGGACAGAAACACGGAGACGAGGAGGCCGTGGGTGCCTCTGAGAAGTTCACACCGTCCTTGGACAGGCTCCCAAGTGCATATCGTGATTCCAAAGAGTGACAAGAGCTACAGCGAGGAAGAGCTCTGGGACTTCAGAGAGGGAGTAAAAGGTTCTGCCTCTAAGACAGGGTGAGTGACCAGCAAAGGTGGCCACTGGGGGTCTCCAGGAAGGGGCAGGAGTCTGCTGGGACTTGGCAGGGAAGTGAGCTTGAGAGAGGAGTGATGGGGGCAAAGGAAGGAGGGCGTGGAGGTTGCAGGTGGGGGACTGCAGAGGAGAGAAGCCTGGGGTGGGGCAAGGCTTCCAGGACGAAGGACACAGGGTTCCAGGCAGAAGGACACGGATTCACAGAATTTGTTCTAAGGATGGCGAATTCATTCTCTTAGTTGACAATGTTATGACTTTTAGGTGTCTTTTCAATGGAAAGAAAGTTAAATCAAATGCATTCATTCACTGTTTTTACACTAGCAGAAAAAATGTAATAATTTCCACTAAACTGGAATTTAAAACAGATTTTTTTAATAATAAGACTTGGAGTTTTAGGAGAATGTTGACATTTTTCCCTAATAAAAATTACAGTATTGTTGCTTGTGCCAAAGAATATTTCTTTACTGAAGGAAGTGAGAATGTTATAGAGTGACAGCTGGATATTTCCATGGCTAGCAAAGTGTGTTATGGATTTCTGACGCAGGGTCGTGGTTTTCTATGCTGTTTCTGGACATTTCACTTTTGTATTAAACTTTCCCTTGGTCCTTTATCCTTTGGTTGTGGAAATTTGACTAAAGTGCTGTCAAAAACCTCTTTCATGGAGGCATTTTTGGAGGGTGGAGGGTGGAGATGCACTGACAAGCTGTCTTTAAAACGTCTATTTCGGCTTGGAATGTAGTCCTTAAAAAGCATCATTAATTATATGTATGTTGTTCCCTTTTCGATTTTTAGTTGATATTTGGTGCTTGATAATTTTTATCTCTTTCATGCATATTTCACACACAGCATAGAGTCCCTTCCACTCCCACCCAAGGGGACACACCTCTGTTCTGGCAGGTGACGGGGGAGGGGGGGAGCCTGGAAGGCGGTGCCCCTGCTTTGCTGAGAGCAGAGGGACCACTGCTGTGACTCTGTCTAGACCAGGAATAAGCACCAAGGGCCGAGGAGAAGGAGGAGGAGAAGGAGGCCTGGCGGGGTGTGCTGAGTAAGTCAGTTTCCAAACCCTACTTCCCCCCTCCCCGCCCCTCCCCTCCCTTCTCCCCTCCCCTTTCCCCCTCCCCCACGCCTGCCTCTCCGCTCACTGTCTCCCAACAGTTCCTTGAAGGAAGGAGTGCAGCTGCCTTGTGGACCTTCTGTTTCTTCTTCCTCATTCTCTGCTGTAATACATATAACACTTTCTCTTATTATTAAGTCCCACTCATCTTGCTCTCTCTCTTTTTTTTTATGGAGGCACTGGGGATTGAACCCAGGATGTCGTGCATGCTAAGCACGTGCTCTACCACTGAGCTGTACCCTCCCCCAACCTCTTTTTCTTTTTTTGGAGAAAGTCAATCACCTCTTTATATTTCTTTCTTTCTTTCTTTTTATTGAAGTATAGTTGATTTACAATGCTAGGTTAGTTTCAGGTATACAGCATAGTGACTCAGTTATACATATATACTTTTTTTTCAGATTCTTTTCCATTATAGGTTATTATAAGATATTGAATGTAGTTCTCTGTGCTGTACAGTAGGTCCTTGTTGTTTATTTTATATACAGTAATGTTTACCTGTCAATCCCAAACTCCAAATGTATTCCTCCTCCTCCCCTTTCCCCTTTGGTAACCATAAGTTTGTTTTTCGTGTCTGTGACTATTTCTGTTTTCATCTTGTTGTCTTGAAATCCTTGTTAAATTATATACATCAAAAAAAAAAAAAAAAAAGTAACGAAACAGCCTGTATTTACTTTCTTGCAATTCTGAAAGCCATCACTTACTATTAGTTTGAAAATACACCCCTGCTTGTTTTCGTCCTAGAACGTTTCAGGTCTATGTCAGTTTTAACCGTTAATGACCACAGAACAGGGTAGCCGTTTTGTGTACACGTACCTCACCCACGTGCAGAATCAGGAGAGTTATTGCTGTGTATTTTTGAAACACAATTACAGGCTGCTCCTTGGAGACAAGTATTTTATGTCTTTGGGGTTGACATGTGTGAGAAAGACACACATTTTAAAAAAGGGATAAATATAGTTGGGAATTCTACATTTCTGTGCTAAGGTTGTCTTGGAGCAAGAATCAGGATGATATGGAAGTTGTAATAACACAAAGCAATCTTACTGACCCCATGCACCTTATTTCTAAAATCAAAACAGCGTTCATTTTGATCAGGCTTTTGAGAACTTTAGGATACAATTCACAGTCCAGTGACATCTGCCACTTAGATAGGAAAACAGTGCCGATTCTTTTGACATGCTGCAAATAGCAGCCTTTTCTTTTGTCAATTAGCAGAGACAGGAGACAGAGAAAGGAAATGGTGAGATCCAAGAAAAACGAACACTTTGGATCTGGTCCCATGGAAAGATCTGGGCAAAATGTGAAATCTCTTGGTTGCCATCAACTGCAGAATTCCTTGAGTTATTCTTGCCCGGGCTCATTTCAGTACAATCCGAGGACCAAAGAGTAAGAATAATTCTCTTTAAACAAATTTCAAAGCGTAAAATTCAGCTCAGGTTCATGCAGCTCCTGCGGAAGGAGGTGTCTGCTGACTGGGGCGGAGAGGGCCGACACGCGTTGTGTCCGTTCTCCCAAGGAGCCCGTCGCCCCCGCGATGCAGCGCATGGGGCCGCGCGTCCTGCCGGGAGCAGCGGGGCCCGGGGCTGAGCGCGGCTGCCGCTCCCCTGGGTCTCCGCGCCGCGCCGCGCCGCCTCTGCGGCTCACGCCCGCGTGCAGCATGCGGACGGCGCGACAGGCAGAGTAAGGGGGGGGGGGGAAGGGACTTGGCTGACCGTCAGAGCAGCAGGACCAGTTGCAGACGCTGCTATTTACACTCTCCACATTCTGAAGAACAAAGAGCAGCAGGCTGCCAGCAGCTCTCGGGAACTAAGCGTTTGCCCTGCTCCCCGGCTCAGCCAATCCAGGGGCTGGAGCACACAGGGTGCCCCTTCACGGACACCGAGCATCTCTGTTCTGACGGCACGCTCCGCCGGCAGCCTGTGGGTGGACGCCGGCGGAGGGATGTCAGGACCCCCACCGGTCACTGCTTCCAAACCTTCGCTGGGGGACAGTGCCAGAAGCCCCGCCTCCAGCGCAGCCTGAATGCAGCAGACGCCGCGGACAGATTGATGACTTCAGTCCTCATCCCTGCATTTGAATTGCAGATGCGCAGAGCCGGGTCTCCCTGTGGTCGGGTGCAACGTGCCCGCGCCATCGTCAGGGCTGCGTATCGTTCCTTGTGAAACTCAAGGCGCGGTACGGAGACAAAAGTTATTTATTTGGAGACCAGATTATCACAAATTAATTCCTGGACTGAATCCAAGAGAGCCTGTGCAGGAGACTGGGAGAAGGGACCGGAATACCCATTACTCATCATCAGCAGTGTGACTTCGAGGACACGCGCTGTGTTTAGGCAAACACAGAGCATCCTAGGAGACTGGTATATTATCTCGCAGCCCAGAAACCACCCGGTCTGGTTCACCAAAGTGGAACCACCTCAGCTAGACTGAAGAGATGAGTAGCCCTCGGGGGATTTTATTGGGTACTCTCACCAGTCACTTCACTAGGCAGAATCCGTTTGTTTTCCGTGAGGAGATCTGTTGAAAGCATTACAATAAAAGTTATTTAAGTCACATAGTCTTTAATCTTCCAGCAAAATATTGTGCCCAGGCCAGCAATGAATCATATTGTATTGTTATGCCTTTTTATAGTCTGATAATCTGTATTGTGTGTTTATAACCCTTGTATGCTGTATTTTATGGGGGGAAAGTCCCTGCATCCAGCAACCCACAAGCCATGAATTTACCACCTTAACGACTTGGGTTGAAGGTGAGTCCTGGAACCAAGATTCAAATGCATCAGTGAAAAGTTACCTCTGCACCTCGACTCCCTGACTCAGGGCAGTGGCAAGCTCTTCTCTAACTTTCTCTGTTCTCTGACACAATTGTTACCAAAGGGACTGTTTTCCCAGCTCTAAGATTTTGGCAGAGCAGAGTTGGTGAACTAGATAGCACTCGGAGGGTTGACTGCGGACTAAGGGTCAATCTTACTTTGGGACCGTGCCCAGGACGCTCACATAGGAGTCACTTGTCTGAGCTGCAGAGCCTCCATTTCTCCTCTCATTCCAGTGCTGAGTTTCCCGGCTGGCCCAGCGGTGCCCGCACTGTTCCAATAGTATGGCACAACTCAGCCTCCCCCTTGTGACGGTGTTTCTGGACAAAAACGACTGACAGGACCTGTTTTTCCCGCTCCTTTCACTGTGGCTTGGCAGCCAGAACCAAGACTGACTCTCCTCCCGACCCTGCAAGTCTGTGGGTGAGAATGGGACCCCACCAGGTAGACCGCAGTGCTCTCTAAGGACTGGTCCAGAGATGGCCGTTGAGGGGCGTGGGGCCTGGGTCTCCTGTTGTGCAAACCCGGGGCATGATTCAGTCGGGAGTCCTCATGCCTGGTGCTGTCAGATGTCTTCTGGGACCTTTGGTGCCGGCCAGTCCCTTTTGTCCCCCCGTCCCACTTTCCAGTGGGGACTGGACTGAGTCCCCGTTAGACTCATGGTGCACCCACGCCCAGTGTCTGGGGTCTTTAGGTGACGTGCTGCTCACTCGTCCTGCCCCCGTGCCCAGGAGGCCTCATGAAGTGTCCACGGACAGACCACGGTTGATCTGCTCCATCGGGACGTCCTGGGCAGCTCCCCCCAGTCAAACACAGCCTGGCTAGAGTTTGAGCCACTAACTTGCTTCCTGCGGTATCTCCTCCTGGGGCTTGGGTTTTTCCTTACTGATGCATTGAGGCCGTCACACTGTACTCCACACCCCCCTGCCCACTCGCAAGGGCCCCAGGGCTCGGGTCGGGAGCCCTGAGTCCAGTTTGGATTGGTCAGTTTCTCCCGGGTTCAGCCCCTCCCTGCTCTGGGCGTGGTCACAGCTCACGTCGGTTGCCCTCTCTGGAGCAAGGTCCCTGCATAAAGCTACCATATGCAGCCCCCACCCCACAGTCCCCCCCTTCAGGACCAAAGATCTGTCCACCTGCTGTTTATCCACTACCCCTTCAGTCGTCTCTGATCAGTTTCCTTCCCCCTCCATCCTCCATGCAGACCTCATAGGGAAACATGCTGCCTCCATGTGCTAATGCCGCCCTGACACCCATATTCCTTCCCACTCACGTGGAGATACACTCATGCAACTCACTCATGGTTGGTTGAACCATCGCTATGTTGCAGGCAGTCAGCTGAGCACCAAGGTGGTGAACTGGAATCCTAAGATGGCTCTTGTCCTATAAAAGGTACAGTCTGATAGGGCAGGCACGTGCTCCTTGCTGCCGTCTGTGCATCTGACAGTCCGTCCTCTGTGCTGTTCTAAGACGTGACCCACGTACCCCACCTTCCCATCTAAAACTGCAGCCTGCATCTCCCTGCACCTCTGGCCCTTGCTGTTTTCTTTCTACATTGAACATCACCTTCTAACACATGACATAACTCCTTTGTTCACCATGTTCTTTCCTTATAGTCTGTCTTACCAACTAGAATTTAAACTCAAGGGGGGCAGGAACCTGTTTCTATAACAGTGGCCAGGGCAACATGCAGTAAATATTAGCTTAAAGTAAACATGAGAAGTAAATGGCTTGATTTTTCTCAGAAGTTGAGATCTGTATCACAAAGAGAAACAGTTTATCTTCGTTGTGAGTTACTGATCATTTAAAAGGGACTAGTTCGTGTAAACTTTCTGAAAGGCAATTTAATGAAATAGAACAAAATGGAAAATGTGCCAACCTGGAGCTCTGCAGTCTCACTCCTATGATTTGACGTAGAGGAAAAAATTGCTTTGAGGGAAGAAAATGTTAACATGAGGATGATCATTGCAAGGTTGTTTATAATAATGAAAAATTGGGGAGGGGACTGACCATTAGACTAGTTATATGAATTGTAGTACAGGAGCACAGGGAAATGTGATTAAAAGGCATGGTGACTTGAGCCAAGGCAGTGACAATGGATGTGGTGGGAAGGGTTCAGATAGAGGGTGTGTGTGTGTATCAGCAGGATTTCCTTTGCAGTTGGGCATGAAATGTGAGAAAATAGAGGCGTCAAAGATGACTCCAAGACGTCTGCGTAGCTGGTGCGCAGGCCTGACCTCCAGGGAGAAGAAGTGCCTGTGGTGTGTGTTTCAACCGAAAAGTCAGAATTGCAGCTTGCATGTGTTAAATGTAAAATATCCAGTCGCCATGTGTCACGGGTTGAACTGTGTCCCCCAAAAGATGTGCTCAAGTCATAACCCTGTGTATGTGACCTTATTTGGAAACCAAGTCTTTGCAGAGGGAATCAAGATGCCCTTAATTATATATAATATTCTACATTCATATTTCTGACGTTTAGCTGGGTACAGAATTCCAGATTGGCAGACTTTTCTGCTAGCCTTTGTGAAATGTGATTCTGTTTTCTTTTGGCGTATGTTGACGCTCACATGCATTCTGTGAATTGATCTGCTCTTTGATGCTTTTTCTCCCCGGCAGTTTTTAAGGTATCTTCTTGAGCTTTGATGTACGAGATTGCACTGAGGTGTGTCCAGGAACAGACTTATTAATCTTGCTTGGGACTAGTACTGCTTTCTCAGCAGGAATCCTCACGTTCTTTTGGTCAATTCTAACCTATTAACCCTCTGGCATCACCACTTAGCTTCTGTGGTCTTAGTTTCTTCATCCGGAAAATGGGAATAAAAATAGTATATACAGCTGACCTTTGAACAACATGGGTTTGAACTGCATGGGTCTGCTTATATTCAGATTTTTTTTTCAATAAATCCATGTTACAATACTTCACGATCCAAGGTTGGTTGAATCTGTGGATGTGGAACCGTGGATACAGTGAGGGCTGACGGTAAATTAGACTCGGACTGTCACTGCAGGGGGGTTGGTGCCCCTCAGTCTTGGGTACTTATTTCACAGAGTCGTTGAGGGTTACACGCTTTCATGCACATGTAGCTGAGATAACAGTTACACAAGAGTAGGCTGGTATTTACATTTAATCTATAGGTTAAGATTTTTTAAAATTTCAATGACTATACGTTCTTCATACATTTCAATTTGTTTCTTTTACCACCATGTTGTGTTTCCAACATATAGTGTCTATTTCTTCTTTCGTTTAATGATCATTTCAAACATATTTCCTTTAGAGTTGGAGATTTACTGCTCCTGGGTGTGACTCCTGTCATTTGTGGTAACTGCTGGTTGTCCTTCTGGCTGGCTTGGTTCTTGTCCTGCTGTGCCGTTTTTGACCACAAGTTCATCTTTCTTTGGAATTCTGTTTTCAGAATCCTTTTAGGCATTCTCTGTTAGTTTTTCTTGTATTGCCATTACTCCCCGATCAACATCAAACTTGCTCATTTATCGAACAAGTATTTGACTGACAGCTGATATGTGCCAAGAGTTGTGCTAAGCCCTAGAGAAACAATGATCAGTAAGAAAACGCGGCTCTGTTCTCACAAGCCTCACAGTCTAACATGAGTAATCTACTAGAAACAAAGGAACACCCGTTGCACAGAATACTTGGAAATCAAGTGGTTGGACGGGAAAGATAAAACGATGAAAGGGAGATGAACGACACAGGGGAGGTGCCACTGGGTAGGTGTTTGCGTGGAGGTGCAGAGGGGGTGGTGAAGGACGTCTCCCCAGAACCTCGGAGATGAGGAGGATCCAGCAATGGGAAGACTCAGGGGAGATCGTTCTAGACCTCCTGACTTCCTGGTCTGAGAAATACAAAATCATGGTGGTTTAACCACCAAAAATATTTTCCTCACTGCAACACTGGCTCTGCAATCAACAGGTATTCTGCACTTCAGCCCAGCACCCGGTGTGCTGGAACTCGTAGAGCAGTTTCATAAAACGCTTGCTTGACACAAAGTGCTGGTGAGGGGAACGAGCAGGTGAAACTGCAGCCATCCCGAATCCCCTCCCTCCATCCCACTTCCTCCCTCCTCTCCTGTCTCCGTTCTTTACTTCCCTCCCTGTTCCCCTCTCTAACTCCCTTCCTTCCTTCCCACCCACCCCATCTTCCTCCACTCCCTCTCTCCATTGCCTTGTCCGGGAACAAGACGCCAGGAACACAGGGAAATGAAAGGATCTTGCAGTTCTTCTCCCCCAAGCCCCGCGGTGAGAAGCCGCTGAACAGGAGCTGCTTTCTCATCGCCTCCTGTCTGCCTTCTGTCTCCTTCCTTTACCTGTTGTCCTGCAGTCTTCTCTTCTTCTTTTTTTTTTTTTTTGTCATTCATTCATTTATTATTCATACCTAGACTCTTTCCAAAAAGGATGCAAAGCAGTTTCTTTTCTTATTCAGTTTTCCTTGCAACTTCTTTCCTTTTTTCTCTTCTTTCCTAGTCATTTCCCTTTCAGGAGGACAATGTCAAGATAATTAAAGAATGCTGGTTCCCACGTATTTCACTAAGATTGCCTTCTAAGAAATGGAACTCGCTGTGTATTCAATGAGACGGTGTGAGCAAATAACTCATTGTATGGCTCAGATGTTTCAGAGTTCAGATTCAATTTGGACAGCCATCCAAAAGTTGGGATTTTCTTAATAAAAGCTTTTACAAACCACTTGGGTATTCAAAAGTTTAATACATAAGAAACAATAAAAATCATACTTGAAATATGGGAGAGTAAAAAAATGGTACAAATATTCATGTTTGTATATAATCTGTATTCTCTTGGACTTGGTATTGAAATTTGAGAAACACACTTTAAATTCCATTAAACATACCATATTTACTTATTTAGTTGTTGTCAAAGCACGATTTGGAGAAAGTTTGAATTTTTTCATAGGTTAAGTATCTCACACATTTTCCTTGCTCGGTGCTGTTAGAAAGATAGATGTGAGTCTGTATCCTTTAGGCAAGGAGGAATAGTGAGCTTTTAAATTTTGTTTTGAAATAGGTCCCAGAGCAGGAGAAAGAACCTGGGTGGCGTCACATCTGGGCTTCCCCGAATGTAACAGTTATTGTGAGAACGTGGTTCAGTTCCCGGGGCCTCTGTTTGTGCATCTGTAACATGGAAATTTATTCCCAAATCCTCAAATCCTGCTTCAGGGATTAAACAATGATGTGCACTAAAATGCCTTTCACAACTACTTGCAGAGTCCATCTGAAAAAAAGTCTTCATTTGTTGTGCATGTAACAAACATTTAGTGCCAAGCGCTAGTCGAGGAAGGCAGGTATGTCGCCAAGGAGGCCCAGTAAATGTGTGTCTGTAGGGGGAGGGCAGTTCCCCGTCAGTGTTCCGTGATCCCCTTGGGCGTCGCTGCCCTCGGCGGCCAGCTTTTTTCACTCATTCGCTTTCCGACACTGAGTCACTGAACGTTATTATGCGTTAGATACGATCTGAGGCGGGGATGAGCACCTCTGCCCTTGTTGCATCTTCTTTCTGGCAGAGAAGGGGGTGGGTACCAGGAAACCGGATTTACAGAGGACCCGCAGCCCACCTTTTCTGAGACTTTATGCAACAGGAAAAGGGGAGAAGATGAGGCCTCTGAAGGAAGGCAGAGGAGGAAAGGCAGTTCCCCAGACTGGGGGGGGGGGGGGGCTGGTACGGCGCACAGTGTCCTGTCTGGCTGTCTTCTGGGCTCCTAGCGCCCCTCCAGGAAGGTGGTAAGAACACAGAGTGAGGATGGCTAGGCTCTGGACACTTGGTCCAATTGGTTCCTCCAATTTCTCAAAGAATCTTGTGTCCCTGGTGTGCCCAGAAGCAAAAGAGTAAAATTCCCCGAAGGGCTGCGTTAGCTGGACCAGCGCGCCTCTCACGGGTGAGCGGGGTGGCCACATACCTGTGGGCTGTCACACGGGCCACGAGTGGCAGGGACAGAAGCCCAGTCAGAGACTGCTTGCCAGGCTAGGCCTTCATGTTAAGCTCAATTCGTTTTAAGGCAAAAAAAAGACAAGCAACCTTTCTGACAGAGCAGATTCACGATTGTAAATTCATGCAAGACCAAGGGTTCAAATGCCTTGTCCGCAGTGCCCACACGGAAGCTGAGGGCCAGACGCGGGCTTGAAGGCGCGTCTCCTGCCCCCGGGACAGCGCCCCCCCCCCCCCCCCCAGTCTTGTGAGTCTGTGGGTTTTGTCAATGGGAAACCACAGAGCAGATGGAAGTAATAGGATTTTAGGGCTGGCTCAAAATACTGAACTAGGCAGTGTAACCACAGCCCTGTCTTCAGCTTCTAAAGAAAGTAAGATATTTCATTCTGTCCTAGACAAAACTCGCCAGCGTTTCTCCTGAATTTGGCACATTCTGGTAAAAAGGACCAAGAGCAAGCCGGCCCTTCGGTGTCCGACATGAGCCGTCCTTCGGAGTCTGTACGGTGACTGGGGCTCTCAGCCCCTCCACAGTCAGGCTCTGCACATCAAACAGTGGGAAAGGCGGTGTTAGCCCACTAGGTCTGGGTGGGCAGGCTTGGAAAAAGTGGGGGCAACAGGAAAGGAAGAAGACTTTCCATGCACAGAGTGTGTGGCTACATCTGGAGTGATCTGTAAGACAGTGCTTCCCCTCCAGGGGCTGCAGACCTTCAGCTCAGATTCTTTTTTTTTTTTAATGGAACCAGGAGTCAGTGCAGCGCATTTCGACCACCCTGCCCACCTTGCACTAGCGGACGCTCCCCTTGGGAGCACCTGCTCACCCTATACCTGCGCCTCTCAGAGGAGCCAGACACACGTCCTCCATGTCTGTCCCCTGCTGAATCCTCGCTGCGTGTGTCTCTTGGAGAACCCAGTGGTTTTCTCAATAAATACTGCTGATCTTAAGATTTAATGTCAATAAACAGACCACAAGTGGTGCACAGCAAGGCTGAACCAGCATCCGGCCGCTCATTTTTCAGTTACCAGCCATTGTTTACCTTGTCTGAGAGCAGTGAGCTCTTGGCAGAACGGGGTAAGTAACAGTACAAAAGCCGGAAATCCATGGGAATGGCGTCCAGTCTCCACCATTCAACAGGAAAGAAGGATGGCACTTAGGAAAAGTGGCCTCTCTATGCTGGGCGCCACCTGAGACTAGTGACAGAGTCGCCCGCCGGCCTTCTAGGAGCTTATGATCTAGAGCAGACGAGTAGGTGGTGAGTCGGGGAAAGGGTGTCTTTTTAAACTTCCAGGGAGCTTTGGAAACGCACCTCCTTCACAAAGTTTTCCTGAACCAATTACAAATAAAGAGCCATTTTTCTACTTTCAGTCTACCAGTTTATTCTAATGAGCTTTCCTCATTACGTGGCAATCACCTGTGCGGACACGCTTATGGATCGGAAGCACAGAGTTTGTTTCCAGCATGAAGCGTCGCACACGCCTATTCATGTCACTGCCTTCAAGATGAGCTCTCAGCTCCGTCTTGCTTTCCCTTTGCAGAACCTCTGTGGCAGCTTGGAGGAAGTTCAAACCCAGCAGATCCAGGAGATGTGTTCAAGGGTGGCAGGGGGAGAGTTCACCATCTTTCCCTACTCTGCACTCACCTTCATCATCCTGTTGCTTACTTACGCCAAATGCTTCGAAAGCCCCTATTAATGTGTTCTGCTTAACTCAAAGCCTTCCTCCTCCCTTTCTTCTTTCCTAAGGACTAGCTACCCAGCCCCCATTTCTCCTGGTGTGTCTCTAAGCCCATGTCGTTTAGGATGCTTTTGGCTACAAATAAAGGAAGACGCAACTAAAAGTGTTCTAAGTAATAACAGCGATATTTACTACCAGGAATAACAAGAAGTTGAGAAAGAGGGTGATGTCAGTGCAGGACTGAGGGTCCCAGGCTCTTTCTTTTTTTTTCCGCACTGACATCCTCAGGTTGTGGACTTGGTCCCAGGAGAGTTTTTGCAGGTCAAGGTAACAAATATGCCCAAAGACATAAGAATAGAAGGTCCTGGCTTATGTGACACTGTTGGGGGCAAGATAAGTCTTCCGACCCCAGCAGACTTGTAAAGGATGGCATCACATGCCTGGGGCTAAATGAACCACCGCAGCTGGAATGGGGCCAGGACGATTGTTATCCTCTCAGTCTTGAAGAAATAGGCACTTGGTAGGGGAACAAAATTTGATTCTGTGTTAACCAGGAAGATGAGCGGATGGCTGGCCACTGGGTGAACAACTTGTTCTCTGTGCCAAGATCCTTATCGTCACACATCAGGAATCCTCTATCTTTTCAGATGCTCCTTTTTTTTTTTTTTTTTAGTTCCATAATCTCCTGATCTCACCTGCCACAAAGACGACGCAAGTGGTTCTTAGATAATTATTCAATTCTCATACTGTAGAAATATCTGAAAAACAGAAGTGAAATGAAAAATTATCTCTTTGGTAAAAATCTCTTCGTCTTTAAGTCATGGTGTTACGCAAGTAAAATGTACGTTTATTGTGCTCACGAGTTTCTGTGATACCTTAGAGCTTCACCCACCTTCTATCTCCAGATAGATAAAAGCTCCCTTTGGGAGGAAGGAGGGCGCGATATTGAGTTGAATTACATGAGAGGCAAGAAAAGTGTTTCTTCAAAGATTATCCTGAGAGTCCTCAATTCTGATGACTCTAAGACCACACCGGCTTTGATTTAGGCACCATGCATGCTGTCTGAGCTGCTTTGGTAACCGCATGGTAAAATATTCCCCAGCTCCTCTAAATGACTGTCTCATCTACCGCCATGATTTCAATGATGAGTCAAACATCACTCGAGTCATCTTGTTAGTGATGAAACTGACAATAGCCAGTGGTGGGCTTTGGACGCGGGGCAACGGAGAAACAGAGATAGTGGGGTGTTGACAAAGGACAATAGGGAAACGTAAGGAAGGAGGCAGTGGGACGGGTAGCCTTAGGAACCAGGCCTTGAGCTTTTTCCCAAAGGCTTATCTTGAGTCCTGCAAATAAGAAGAGGGTTGATGCAAACCATCAATTAGAACATGTAAGACAGGGAAGGCCTTGATGACGCTTGAGTGCCCCCAGTGCTGACCTCAGAGATGACTGGGCGACCCGGGACAGGTTGGTCAAGCACGATGCATCCCTTATTAAAAGGCCACTCCCCAGTTGATCTGTTCATGGAATCACCCTAGAAAACACGCATTCACTGAGGGTGAATAAGAATGACCACTCTACAGCTCACGTCTCCCCCAGCTCGCTGTGGGGGTGCGTGCAGTGAAACCAGGGCCATCGTAATAGTGAGCTTTTTGCAGTTGCTTTTATCTGAAACCGCACGTAACTTCTGAAGATGTAAATTTGTAAAGCATCATGCTTTATGTATTGTGTGTTTGGCATCTACTTTAGTTTTTAAGAATGGTTGTTGTCTAATTATGCAGAGAAGCTCTGGATGAGGAAATATACTAAGTGTGCATTAAATAGACAACTTTAAATAATGGCACTTGTGCTAAGAAGTGTATTTTCTGGCAAGCAACTAATTTATAATGGTCATAGATAAATGCATTAGTGTATGAAATGCTTGTCTTTATTTATTGATTTGAAGGGGCAGTATTATATTTTTGAAGATGTCTTCTTTATTGGGTCTGTTTTCCATCTTTTACAAAGTCGCTCATATTTTATGTTTGTTGACATTCGCTGCACTTAAATGCTGGAAAATGGAAGCAATTTTACAGTAAAAAAAAAAAAAAGGCGACATGCGTATGACTTGCCCCTCGCGCAAGGTAAACAGTTCAGGGCAGAATTGTCGCTGCAACCCTTTCTCCCACCTTTTCCCGGTAAGCCCGGCGTTCTTCTAAGTGTGCACATCAGAGGTAGGGAGAATGAGATTAAATGACCAAATTTACTGCATTCAAAGTGCATAAACCACTACCCTAGATCTTTCTGAGCCAATTTAATTTTTAGCTTTATTCTTGGCCTAATGCAATGTTTTAGTTCATTGCGCTTTTTGGATGTGCAGAAGCAAAGATAATGTGTTACACTACATTCATTTAATGTTTCATCAGGCTTTTGGGTGTATCTACCTTTTGGTTATTTTAAAACGTTTCATCCTTATCGCTTCAGTCATGAAGTGTAGATTCATTAAATTCCTGTGCCGGGGTAGTTCTGCGGAGCAGCCCGGGTGGAGATGCGGCTCAGCTCCCGTCGTCAGCAGACTGCTGAGCGTCTCTGCCTGACAGGCTCTCCCAGCACCAACTCAAAGGATGTTTCTGTTGAAAAGGACAAGGATATTTTCTGACTGGACCAGACAGTGCCTAGGGCTTTAGAATCTTACTGGACCCCCTACAGGATCAGACCCTGACAAATGCCCCCCAAAACTCACGTGGAATTTGTCCTCAAAATGAAATGACAGCGGGTAATTTTCTCCAATGACATGGATGATACAAAATCAGAGCGACGACAACTCGGTGTGTGTGTTGCTTCATGTGTTTAAAAATGCTTTCCCACACGCCCCCTTTCTAGCTGTATCCCTGGAGTGGGATGGATTGGGAGCGATGCAGCCACGTGAACAGAATAAGCCACCTTCTGAAAGAAGTCTGTGCCAGCTGCACTCATCCAGATTCTGCCGGATTGTACTCACCTCGATGACACCTGGTGTCTCCCCCAAAATGCAGCTCCCTCTTGGTTGAAACAGAGCAAGCTGCTGTCATTGGCAAAGATGGTGGGCAAGAAATAGATCTGCCGGGTGACTCTCTGGCCAACGTGGAAGGAAGAGTCCTAGAGTCACTTACACTGGTCGTTCATTTCTTGAGACATATTGCAGGGTGAGGGGTAAGACATTTATTGCCCCGAAAAGTTCAGCAGTTCACAGTCAGTGAAAACAAGCATGCCCGCTGTAAATGACAGTCACGGAGCCTCGTTTATCAGATGTTAAATTAGCAATGCTGTAAATCAAAGTTCTGATTGGTGTAGAGGGTAGAGGTACGCTCTCTAATTCCACGCAAGGGGAATAAATATGTTTTTAGGAAGAAAATGTAAAGCCCTTGGTTCTTTCTGCTTAAAGCTTGTCTCCTGGAGAAGCTGCGTCCTGGGGGTGGGGAGAGGGGCTACAGTGTCCTGTGGGCTTTTCACAATAAGCTTAAAGGAAGGGAGAGGCTCTGTACCCAGAGTAGCTTCAATCCAAGTCTGAACCCATCAGAGGAGATTGGAGCCATCAGAGGTACTTTATGTCAAAGCTGTTTCTGCCTGACTGAATCCGAAAATAAACACCTTTGCTCTCTGCCATTACTGTCTCATTAACACCTTGGCCAAGTACTTTGGCCAAAGAGACTGGATTTCAGTGTGATGCGCAATTATTCCAGGCCAGTGTGTAATAGTCCTTGATAATTTCATATCCGCAGTCCCTCTCTCCCAAGTGACTCATCCAGCTACACACGCACACGCACACGCACACGCATGCACACAACCGTGAATAAGCACGTACACGTTGGAGAGTATGCTCAAAAAAGGAAAGGAGAGGAAAAAAACAAACCCAGGAAAGCTATTTAGGGCGCCGTTCCCACCGGGTTTCTCTGCAAAGCAGTTTAACTGTAGTTAGTAAGTGCTCAGCGTAATCTAATAAAAGGCATTTTGCGATATTAAGCAAAAAACATCTGGTACCCAGAATTCCCTGATCATTTTTAACTAGATGCAATCTCTCTCTCTTTCTCTTTCCCTTACAGACATGTGAAAAATAGCCTAATAAGGATCCTTGTGGTAAAATCAGATGGAAAACGGGGAGGAAGGGTTCCGCCGTCTCCAGCAGCTCATTTGAAGCAGCCCCTCCGAGTTCCACAATAATAATCAGTGCTGGCCCAGCGCCGCCGGATTATTTTGTATATTCATGAAGCTGCTCATCAGCCGTCAGGAGAATGTGCAGTAATCCTTGGATGAAATAGGGCCAATCAGTGGAATAATGAGGAAGGTAATATCTCCCAAGAGGCCTGGAGTGGGTTTTCATCAAACCCGGCTGTAACTCTCCAACTATTTGCTTTACAAATGCAGACTTTGATCTTTGATTTGGGGAGGCGAGGGGGAGAGACAGACGTGCTGGGGCAGTGTCCAGCCTGCTAGGATAACAAGCTCACTCTGGAGGAGGAGTTGGGGGAGAGCCTGGCTTTTAAGTATCAGTCAGTTCTTGTTAACGAAAACCTCACAGCCTTTTTATTCACAGTGCCCTGGTATACAGTCACGGAGCCGGTCAATTGGCAAGAGGCTTTTTTGTTTTCCTTAATCTCCCATATATTTGTATATGCGAACAGTAAGTAATCAGGAGGTTCACACCTATATAAATACTTGTTCTGTTTTTTCGCCTCCAAGCAATGAAGATTTCGTAAAGAACCTGAAAACTCTAACAGATCTGTAAGATCACGGGGTAATTTACACCAGAATTGTCCCAATTGTTTTAAGAAAGTTTTATTTCATCTTCAAGCCCCTAAAGCAAACCCAAAACCAAGCAGAGGTGCAGCTGAAGTCAATACTGGAAAGCATTCCTAATTTTCTTTATCCAGGATAAACCAGACTCGGTCAGCAAGACAGAGAGGGTCCACACATCACCCGCCCACCGCCCTTGTGTGTCCATGGGATGCAGAGACGGCTGGCCCGTGGCCTCAGGAAGTCTGGGGATAGCGATGTCCCTCTGGTCAGACCACAGGCAGTCGCACGATGGAAAGCATGTGCCTGTCCACCCTGATCACCACGGTTCCAGCTCTTGTCTCCCCCTCCCCGCCTTCTGACCTCATCTTCCCCACCCTCTCCTCTGACTTCCCTCTGGTTCTCTTTTTCTACACACAAGCGTGTTAAACCTCCCCGAACGTCACAAATTTATGTCCTTTTTCAATGTCTAACAAAGCAACGGAAATAGTAATGGTTTGTATTAGTTGAAGAAACAAGCTAATTGAATATTGAATACTAGAATCGTAATGTACACCTGAAATGTCCATTAGTGGAAAAGACCAACGTCTACCTTATTAGACAAATAAATGCATACTCGTTTACTCACCTAAGTGTTATCCAACCATCTAATGGAAAATGCCTGAGCAATTCCTCAGTCCTATCACACATCTGGCATTAGCCTTCCCTGCGTGGAGACCAATAGACACTTACATTTTCAGCAGAGTTCTTAATGAGGGAGATTTTGTTTAAAGTTTATTATGGATTATTAAGTCTGAAGAATTTCCTTTTAAATGAGCTAGTGGCCTATCTTGATTATGAGCGAAGTGAATCTGATTTTTAAAAATACATATTGTAAATTTTTGTGTAATCTATGATGAGAAAGAGTTCATTAATAAGGGCTGCTATTAAAAAGAGAGGTAATGTATGAGCTCTTACTAATATTAAAAAACTAATAAGAAATTGAGGAAAATTTCAGTATATTAAAAGCACTTCTTTGAAAATTAAGTATAATGAGGTGTACAATAAACAAGGTCAAACAAGTTAATTTGAAACGATGAAATGAGGTGAAAAGGAATTAAAGGAGATTGCTGGAGCAGATTTATTCACTTGCTGTAGAGTGATGTCATTAACAAGCGCTGCGCTGCATTACGGGCAATTGACATTACCAGGAGCCTAAACGGTCTTCGGACAGAAGAGATTTCCTATTGCGCTCCTCGGCGGGTTTATTAATTGCATTTCTGAGCACCTTGGAACAAGCCAGGAGGATTTCCATGAAGAATCTGAGGCAATATTGCCTTTGAAGCCTGGCCTTTCAGGAAGAGGTGACTTTAGCGTCTTGCTTTTGATTCCGTGGGATTGGGTGATAGAAATGAGACTGTTTTAGAAAAAGTGAAAGGGCTAAATTTGACATTTGATTCACCCCATTCTGGGATTTTAAACTGTGATGTAAATTAGTTTGAAACCGGTCTTTCTTCCATTTTCTCTTTTCAAAATGTAATACAGTTAAATGACAGAGATTAATTACTGAAGTAATTACTGCTGGAAAGCAAAGGGACAGTCGCACCAGACGGTCTTTCTTGCGATGACCAAGTATTTCTTGACAATTATGCTTAATTCCAACGATGATTATTCTGCGGGGCAAAATCGGCCAGCACAAGGGCACGGGAGCATTGATGCACTCCCCTCGCGGGGAAATATTGGAGAGACCCTGGACGGAGCTGCGGCAGCCTCCCCGCCAGGGGGTGTCCCCAGGACCTTCCCACGGGCGCGTCTGAGCCCTGCCTGTGGTCTTCTGCTTCATCTGCTGCTGGGGCTGAGCCCGGGCTGACTTCCGACTGCTAAAGGTGCACGTAGGGGGCCTTGAGGGCTCTATTCCTGGCCCCTCCCTAAAATGTGCTGCATGTGTCTAAGTGCAAAAGGGCCTCACTGCAGAGGGCGCCGAAGTGGAGCCCGCGTCCCCGCGACTAGGGCCTGTGAGATACATGAGCGAGGGCCCCCCAAGGAGCGTAACGAAACTCTGGAATTCTAAACACTTGTACATTTACCCATGAATTAATGTTGGACCATCATTAAAAAAAAAAAAAAAAGAATGGATGATCCTGAGGAAAAGGCTTACAGATTGCTGACTAAAATAACTGGTCTCCCTTCTTCGTGTCCCTGGGCCACTTTTGACTCCATCCTCACTGCCGGCCTCGTTGCGGCTACTGCCCAAGACAGGATGACGATGTGCTGTGAACACCGGACTCCGCCCAGCACCCTCCGCCCAGCACCCTCCGCCCAGCACCCTGGCCCAGCACCCTCCACCCAGCACCCTCCACCCAGCATCCGGGTGACTGAGTGGGCCTTCCAAGGGGCGACATGAATCCTGTGGCTCCATCAGGCAGTCGCTGCCGGGGTCCTCACAGGTCAGGGCAGAAGCCAGGCTGCGAGGCCCCGCGGCTGGGAGTGGAGAGCTGGGGGAGGTGGGCAGTGGGGAGGGGGAGGAGGAGGACAGAGCATCTGAAATGAAGGGAGGCGCCTGGGCATTAAAAAGGAGCAGAACTGAAGAGCCTCACACCTGGACTGGACTGGCCTCTGTCCCCCGACTGTGTCCACGCTGCGCCCATGAGACCCAGAGCCCCTGCAGGAGGTCAGCTCCAAGATGGAAACACCCGGTCCTTGCTGGTGGCGTGAAACAGGGGGCCGCGGGGAGGAGAATGGAAGAGTGGGAAACGGAGGACTGAGGGCGCAGAGTTCCGGGGAGGAGGGGCCGGCGCCAGGAGGAGCCGGAGGACGGCGTCAGGCTCGGCTGCCTCCTTCCAGGTGTCTTGCAGGCATGATTTCATCCGTGAACCATAATCAACTTCCTTAATGAAATATGTAATTAACATATTATAATTGTGGTAAAGATGATTTTGACAGAAATCATTTTCCATATCTAATACTATGCTAATTTAATCTGTTCCTCACTCCCCAACATGACCTTTAGTGATTAAGTTTCACGGCGGAATTGTTTTTTCTTTTTTTTGATGGATGGATTTATCCACAGTGGTGGAGACTCCTCTCCTGCCAGGGCTGTCGGTCTTTTCTCCCTTTAAACATCCCTCACGGCCCCGCACGTCCACACACACGCAGGCACGTGGGCACGTGCACGCGTGGAAGATCGTGGGCACGGAACAAAGGGAAGCAGAGAGGTCTGTCTTCCTGTGACTTTCAGAGGACTGATGCTCAACCGGTAGGTACCGGAAGGTAGTGGCTAGACGGGCCCACGGGAAAACACTGTATTTCTTCTGAACACCTGGCTTCCGGTGCGTCTATTTTGAGTCGTGTGGGTGTGGCAAATGTGATTAGCGTCATTAAAATAAAGCAAATCCATCAAGCTATTTGATCCTCCAAGGTGTGAACATAGAGGTAGAAATACAAAGAATGGATTAACGTTTGACCAGATTTTCTATCTTATACTGCCTTAGTTTTGTACCTTTTGGACCTGGTTATGTTTTTTCAAAACAGTCTTACTGAATCATTTTATAATAATACAGTATATGCATCTAATTAAATAGACGTGGCTAAACGTTCTTCCTCCCTTATCTCTGACAGCATAGAATGAATAGATCTGGATCTTAAAGGGATACCAAGGGCTTCATGCTGATTTGGAACAAGTGGGAAACCGCAGACCAACGACACCTTACACAGTTGTTTTCACTTTAACTTGTAGTAAGAGCGACATTGTGCGACTGTGCCCAGAATACATGTATGAGAGTTTCATGAAGAAATATTTAGCAGAGAGGATACATTCAGTCTATTCCATTCCATTCCATTCTATTTTGTCCCATCCCTTCTCTAACTTAATCTGTCCTGATCTATTCCATCCTACCCTATTCCACCCCATCCCGTGAAAAAATGTTGGTTGAGAGCCAGTAAGTGGCTGTCACTGTTTTAAGGAGTCCAGGCTATAATCAAACGTCACCAGCTGAAGCAGTCAAGTTCCACCATTATGTACTTTTGGCTTTTACACATGATTTTATATCATACGACTGCTCTAGCTGTGATGACAGAAGGCTGTGTATAAATAATTTTGTCACATTTAGGAGGTTATACTTAGAATGGGTGGATTGAGAGCTTCTGACTCTGGTTCAACCTTATCAGCATTTTCCTATGGAAGCTGTCAAGTCATTCACATTATTTTCTGCCTTACTTTCCTCGTGTGTAAAATGGACTCAGAATGATAAACTTGATATGTGTTATTTCTGAGCCATAAGGGAAGAAATTTACTATGAAAAGGGTAAGTGGGATATGTTCAACATTGGGAAGAAAACTTTGGGAAATACTGAAACCTGACAGAAGCTGCCTAGTGTTTCATCTGCATCATAATCGGGGCGTGGAAGCATGTGATCAGCGGAGGCAGCTGTATTAGACGGTCCCTGTACTGGCCTTTAGGTCTAGGAACTTTCCACCAGCGACCCTTGGTACCTGAGCTGACTGGTCTACGTACACTTAACAATGATCTTAAGTTCACGCTGCCATTTTTAGCTCTCTCTATAAACACCATGAAAACAGCAAACTGCACACCTTGTAATTCCAGATGAAAGGCGGTATCTGCAAGTATGTTAGAAAGCACGCCCAGGGCTGCAGCTGGAGTCTTGTCGCGTGACTCGCTTTCTGATAAATCAGTCACGTTCAGCCCTTCTGAGAAATTGAACATTCTGACTTCCGTTTATAGAGAGAAGGAAGTGGGAATGACCATTAAAAAGTGGTGATCGTACCCGTGGGCTCACACGATCACACGAGTGTCCATCAAGATGGGACCTTTCCCCTTGGTATATAGAGTTGTTCGCTAAGACGTGCTTTGCAGATTGACAGTAAACGTCTGCCCTTCCAGAGCAAGGTCTCCGTGCTCTGATCGTTGGTAAATACTCACCAGCCTCTTTTGGCTTTCATATTTATTTTAAAAAGAAGTCAAGTTTGGATTTAAACAGCATCCAGTTGGAAGAATTATTTTTCATCTGTTGTCTTCCAATCTCTGCCTTTTCCCCTGGCTTTATTGAGGAGTCATTGATGTAGGTCCCTGTCTAAGTTTAAGGTATACGGCATGATAGTTTGGTTTATATATATTTTGAAATGACTACCACAGTAGGCTTAGGTAACACCCCTAACCTCATATAGATGCAATAAAAAGAAAAAAATTCTCCTTGAAGTGAGAACTCTTAGGATCTGCTTTCTTAACCCCTTTTCTGTGAATCATGCAGCCGAGTTAACTGCAGTCACCATGCTGTGTGTCGCATCCCTAGTACTGACTTGTCCTGTAACTGGAGGGTTAGACCTTCAGTCAGGCAAATGTAACTCTAACTCACCAGCAAGGGAATGAAGTTTGGTGCGGCCACTGTGGAAAACAGTATGGAGATTCCTCAAAAGACTGGGAATAGACTTACCATAGGACCCAGGAATCCCACTCCTGGGCATATATCCAGAAGGAACCCTACTTCAAAATGATACCTGGAACCCAATGTTCACAGAAGCACTATTTACAATAGCCAAGACATGGAAACAGCCTAAATGTCCACCAACAGGTGACTGGATAAAGAAGATGTGGTATATTTATACAAAGGAATATTATTCAGCCATAAAAACCAACAACATAACGCCATTTGCAGCAACATGGATGTTCCTGGAGAAAGTAAGCCAGAAAGAGAAAGAAAAATACCATATGAGATCACTCATATGTAGAATCTAAAAAAAAAAAAAAAAAAAAGCATAAATACAAAACAGAAACAGACTCATAGACATAGAATACAAACTTGTGGTAGCCAAGGGGGTGGGGGGTGGGAAGGGATAGACTGGGATTTCAAAAGGTAGAATAGATAAACAAGATTATACTGTACAGCACAGGGAAATATACACAAGATCTTATGGTAGCTCACAGAGAAAAAATGTGACAATGAATTATATATATGTTCATGTATGACCGAAAAATTGTGCTGTACACTGGAATTTGACACAACATTGTAAAATGACTATTACTCAACAAAAAAAAAAAGTTAAAAAAAAAACCACGTTAACTCACCAGCAAGATCTTCTCTAGAAGCGAACAATATAACAATGAAAAACAATGTATGAAAAACAACATATGAAAAACTAGTTAACATTTTCTAGGAAAAAATTACACGGGCTCCATATTCCTTGGGTAGAAAACATATCATGGAAATTGTATTCCTGAGTGCCAAGTACTCTGACTTAATGGCAAGAGCCTGAAGTTTCTCTCTCTTTTTTAAGTAGTTGATAGATGAGGCAACAGAGATTTATCACTTTTTAATTAAGTTCACGTCAACTCGTGAAGTTTATTTCAGTACAAATCTGTTGACCGAAGTCCTTTCGGAAGGAATTGCCCCTTGCTGAAGCTTAAGTGTTCATGGGAAATCTCCCAGTCGGCGAGGGCTGGGCCTTGGACTTAGCTGCCACATTTCAACCAGGAACGACTGTGCGTTCTAATGTTTCCTATGTGCCCAGCAGATTTATGGAAATGAACTTGAGATCAATCTTTGTGATTTTGAAATCCAGAAGAGTAGGTCTCACTGCCCGGAGGGAAGAATAAATGCTGAAATAAATCTTTGGAGGCTCCAGGTGGACCCCAAAACCAACAGACACAGCATGCAACCTGATCCTTGCTTCAAACATGGAACTGGGAACAGTGTCATTGATTACCTGGAAATAAAATTAAAATGTGGACTCTGGTTCTGATTACCAAGTTTCAATAGTTTTCTTTTTCTTTTTTTTTTAATGCACAAAATTATTAAAAGCTTTATTTACGATTGGAATCATTCAACAGAAAAGCAAGAACAATGAGCCTGGTCAATAGCTTTCCTCTTAATAACGATCAAGATGTTCATCAAGTTTTGGAGATGAGTCTTTATGTGTCTCTGATAAGCTGGAGGCATGAAGAACAAAGGGGAAGCTGTCATCCAAAGCAGTCACCTGATTTCAACAGTCTGGAAAGTAATGAAGAGTATGTAAAAAATCCAGATTGTAGTTAAGCTTTCCCAGTTGAAAATGACCCCCATTTGCTTTCCAAATGCTGCTCGCCATTTAACAGGCTTACTCAACCCAAAAGAGCCAAAACAACACCCTGAGCCTGAAACAGAAGTCAACAGCCTTGTAAAGGGACACATTGGGAGATGATGGAAGAGGTCTGGACTGGGTTGGAGGATTTGAGACCCCCGAGCAGGCAGGACTTGACAACTGGAGCCTTGAAGGTTAATTTCCGGAGCCCCTGGTGGCGTTGAAGGGTCCCCTGGCCCCAACCGTGCTTCAGCTCTAGCTTCCACGAGGCCCCTCCAGTGAAGGTCTGCCTCTCCCTCTTGTTTGAACGGCCTCATGTTTTGCCTTTGGTTCTTTCTCATGATTTCTCCATGCCTGTAACCATTTTCATCTGTCAATGCCCCAGGCATCTTGCAACGCCCCTTCTGCTAGGAAGCCCCGTCTGAAACCTCATGACGCAGACTCACAGTTTTATTACCACCTCGGACTCCCGTGCTGCTTCGTGCTTTTCCTGCTGCACTGAGGCAGGTGTTTCAAAGTCCCTGACGGGGCTGGAGCATCGATGGGGAGGTGGAGTCTGCAAACGATAAGGCCAGCAGGATACAATCCTGAGAAGACCCACACAGCAACGGGTTTCCTCTGTCTTATGGACTCAGTGTGTCTCCCCAAATCCCTGTGTTGAATTTAACCCCCAAAGTGATTGTTTTAGGAGGTGGGGGTCTCTAGGGATGATTAGGTCAGGAGGATGGAGGCCCCATGAATGGTATTTATGTCCTTATAAAAGAGACCCTACAGAGTTCCCTTGCTCCTTCCACCTCGGAAGGACACAGCAGGAAGCTGGGAGGAGGGCTCCCACCAGATCCTGAGTCAGCTGGTGCCAGGATCGGTCTCTCAGCCTCCAGAGCCGGGAGAGACAGAGTCTGTTGTTGAAGAACCCCACTCGCCCCCATGAACTATAGAATTTTGTTACAGCAGCCGGAAGTACTGAGACACTGCTGGTACCCATCACCATCTGAAACGCCCTTCCTCGTTCTCCTGTCTTGATGAGCGTGACCCCTGGAAGGGAACTGGATGTTGATGATGCCTCCGCCCTTCTCATCCCGTGTCCCCAGATCCAATTAAGCGACAGATTTATGGTTCTGCTCCCTTAACAGTTCTCGCTTCCTTCTAACTGTGTAACTGAAGCGTCCTTGGTGCCTTTCTTCGCCATTTCTTCTCGCGGTTTCTTGCAGCCTTCCCGCTCACATCTGCCTCCGGTCCTCTGATGCCGGCACCAGCCTCTGCATCGCTGCCAGGGGCGTCCTTCTAACACAGAGATGTCAACAGTCACTCCTCTCTGTAGAAACCCTTTCAGAACGTGCCCACAAGTCACAGACAGTGCACAACTGGCCCTGTCACAGCACGGGACCTGGAAGCTCTCTTACTTACTGTCACATTGAACACTGCCTCTCAGGGTCACGCAGTTGTCACTGCTGTGTTTTGAGCATAGAGGCGTGGACACAGGAGGGCAAATGGGACTGGACGGCGTGGTGTTGCTGGACCAGAGGAGGAGAGAGCTCCAGGGAGCTTCTGTGCATGTGGTTCTGGGGCAGGACACAAGCTCAGATTCCTTGAGGGGGTGACGTCAAGTGAGGGGTAAATGAAAGCATTTGAAATTGGGGACCAGAAAGCCGTGGATAATCTTCGGAAAGGAAGTTACAGGCAAATGGCGATGCTGGGAGTGGACTGGGAAGGCGAGGAGTGAGTGTGGCAGGTACCAGCCTCTCTCTAGAAGCTGTGGGGCAGGGTAAGGTGGAGTAGCCGCTCCAGGGGAAGACAGGGTCAAGGGAGGACTCTAAAATGATTTTTATTAATAATTGAAAAATAAAGAATTGGAAACCTGCAGGCTGTAGTAAGCCTGTCTCTCTCGTGGTCTCGGCAGAGCACCTGCAAGGCTCTGGGCTCGAGGTCAGCACATCACTGGGGAGGCTGGTTATGACCTCATATAATCGTGATATACAAACCAGGCTTCTCCAGAAAAGCAGCATAATTAAAAATGTCACTATTATTGCACGACATATTCTTTATATAGGAGCAGGTGGAGGCTAGGACCTGGGGGCAAATAAATACCTCTTTGTTGTTGGAATATAAAACAGGGTTGTTTTTGAAAATTATTATTATGACTTAGGGCATTTCATTAAAATTGATCAGTCAGGTTTAATGCAGGATTGACTGCTGTGAATTTGTAAACTTACCTTAAAGAAAAACCAATTTGTGTCAAAAAAATCTGCAAACAAATCACTCAAGTAACTATTAGAACGTGAATTTCTGTGCTGGGTGAGGTGTGTGGTGGGGTAATATGCACACAGCGTGTGTGTCTATGACTAGAGATATGTCAGCAGCGGCAGGACGGAGAGCTGTAGGGACAAGTGGCTGGCTCAGTCAGCTGGGATTTTCACTGAAAGATGACACCCACGTCGGCACGGCTTGACGAAGCGTGTGCTCCACGAAGCCCTGATACGTGGAGAACACGCACTGAACGGTGTGTAATTTGAAGATAAACAGTGTTCCTTTACTTACTGACTCTTCGAGTCCATAGCAGAGGGTAATATCGGACTTAAGACGAGCGCACGGTGGCTGGGTTGTGACAGCAGTTCGCTTCTCCTCGATGACATAGCCTTCCTCTGACTTAACGTACATATGGATGTAGCCGAGGGCTGGGCCTGGTCCGATCCCCCGGCATCTCCATTTGTCACCTGAACATTAAAAAAAGGGTGATTGTCACTATGCCGTGAACAGCCAGCCACAGCAGACCCGGTTGGCCGCCACCCCACGCTCACTGCTGGCCGCACCCCACCCGGGGCTCGCAGAAGCCCTCCCCCGAGCTGCAGGGGAAGCCCCTCCGTTCCAGCTGTCCGGCTACGTCTTGCTGAGTCTGAGCCAGCCAGGCACCCAGACTGCCGGAGTCTTGGTTTAGAAATAGTCATGCAGATAGAAAACCAGATTTCCTCCGTAGAGCACAGGGAGCTACACTCCATGTCTTGCAGTAATGTACAATGGAAAAGAATATGAAAATGAACACACACACGTGCATGTGTGACTGGGCCAGGACGCTGCGCACCAGAAGCTGACACGCTGCAAACTGACTCTACTTCCATTAGAAACAAAAGTATGGTCACATCATCGTGTCTGCCTGGAGAAGCTTCTCTCTCGTCGGGGTTTTGAGAAGGAGTTTTCTTGCTCCTGAGTTAATAAGAAAGGAGACAACGGCTTTGTTTTCCTGGACAGAGTCTGGTCCAGGTGTGGCTCTAAACTGCTCTGGCCGTGTTGGGCGAGCCTGAGGACAAAGGCACATGTTGAATGGCACGGGAGAACCCGGGCACGACATGAATCAGGCCTTCGTCACCTCACCGGGCTGCTGAGCCCAGCAGCCCGGGAGCCCCCTTGAAGCTTCTTGTCATTTGAGAAAACAGATCACTTCCTGAAGCCGGTGTGAATCAGGGCTTTCCTTCCTAAGACGAAGCATCCGAACTGACGCGTTACCTATGGACAGTGATCCCCAGCAAGAACCTAAACAGCGCCACCCACTTGGGACTGGGACTACTTAGCACGGAATGAAACCTACTCGGATGAAAAAGTGCTGATTACCTCCACTGGCGATGTCACTCTGAGGAAAAGTTAGTGCCCGGGGTGACAGACTTAAAGTTCATAGTGAGCTAATAATAATGGGTTAGGGAGAAAAAAAATCATAGTTTGGAAAATTATAATAAAACATATATGGCAGCCTCTACCTGAAGTAGTTTAAGGCTGCAGATGAACATGAACGAATTACAGTTAAGACCTACGCTATGCCGACGTTGGCTCCAGGGCCTTTAAACCCAGGGAAGGCGACATCGAGCAAACAGGAGGTCCAAGGCCCGCAGCAAGTTAAGGACGGAGCTGAAACTACACTGAGAGAGCTCATTCTGGAGTGAGTATGTTTTATCATTAAACTAAAGAGCCTGAAAACTGTAGGTCAAGGACCAATGGGCCAACCGGTGTGGCTCCATGTGCAAAGGTGCCAGGAGGGGCACGTGGTAACCCTTGTTCACACGAAGTCATTTGCATAAGATGTGGGCATCCCTGTATGAAAATCATTGGCATGCACCCAGAGCAACGTGATCAAATGAATTTGAGAAGATTGGAATATTTAGGGTCACTTCTATAAGGAAACAAGTTGAGAAAATACAAGAGATTAAATTTATTTAGACCAGAAGAGATCCATTCTGAGTTTTCAAAAATTTGAAGTTTCTTTGCCAGAAAAATGGTGACCGACCCTGCTTTATAATATGATAAAAACCACTTTTTGAGCTCTTACAACCTGCCCGATGTGTGTTCTTTATTTTCATTTTTGTTCCCCAGGAGTCACAGTGGCTTTATCCCTGCTCTTTTTTTTTTTTTTTTCATTTCTGTTTCATTTTTGGTCACAGTATTATTTATCTCATCTAGTTATCTAAATATACTAGTTATCTTTATTTTAATATTAATATACAAACATTTTGTTTTACACAAGCGGCATTTTTCTGAAGGGTGAATTATGCTAGAATTAACTGTACCACATTAACAGAAATTGATGGTTTGTTTATTTGCTATAAGTAAAAATACTTTTTATTTATGGTGAAACTAAAGATTATTGTAAAAAAACTAGAAAATAGAAAAAATCAAAATGGGAAAAAGACTTAAAAATCGGTTTAAGTCCAAAGATAGTCACTGTTGATGCTTTATACTGATACAAAAATACCTAAGTATTACAAAGATGGACTAGCACTGCACCTGACGGGTGTAACCTGCTGTTTTACTTACTAAACCTTAGAAATCTTTTCTATTTCAGGGAACAGTTATTTACAACATAAGTTGTACTTCTTATGAGCAAGACGTGCATCTTTTATTTTATTCAATCCTCTAATTGTGGACATCTGGTTGTTACTTATTTGGAGTTTTACTAAGAGCTTTGAGTATAAATTGCTGGTGACTAAATCTTTGCTACATTCTTAATTAACTCCTGGGTAAAAATTATTCAAAGGGGAATTACAGGGTCAAATTGAATGCATGTTTTTAAATTTTTTCATAATTGCATGCTTGTGGACATGGTCTTTCTTCTTTTTTAAATTATCAGTGATAAATTTTGTACACTTTTAAAACTGAAGAGTTTGTGTTTTGTATTAATTTGTAGTATGTATTTATATATTATGACTAGTAATTATTTGTCCTATATTACAAATATTTTACCCATTTTGTCTCTTAATATTGAATTTTGTTTATTGTGCCTTTTGACAGAGTGAAATCTATCAGACATTTCCTTAAGGATTTCATTCTTTCTATTTGCTTAAAAAGAGCTTCTTAATTCTAAGTGTCTTTACATATAAATAGATATTTTTTATCTTTCTATGGTTTGATTTACTCATTGTTTTCTGATTATTTTTACAATTATTGCTATTGCGTATTGATTTTAATATTTTTTGCTGATTTCAGCTGACTGTTGGTTTTCTTAGAGTGTCATATCATCAAGAATGAATAATTCTGGATTCTTTTGAATTCTTATGCCTTTTTTCCTTTTTCATGTCTTATCACATTGGTTAGAAAGTCAACCATCCAATATGAAATAATGGTAGTAAAAGCAGGCAGCATATTATTAACTTTAATGGAATGTTATAATGTTTCCCCCTGAAATATTATATTGCTTGTTGGTTTGAAGCAGCCTCTTTTCCATAATAAAGAAGCATCAGTCTATCCCAAGTTGATCATGTGTGGATGTTAGATTTTATCCAGCAGCTTTTTGACATTTATCATGATAGACTACAGTTTTTCTCCTTTCATTTGTTAATGTTTTACATCATGTGGGTCAATTTTCTGATTTTAAAAACACTTGAATTTCTAGAGTAGATCATATTTGTTCAGACTTTGTTGTTCTATTAATAATCTGCTGAGCTGTGCAAAAGTGTTGTGTCTGTTCTGATAAGTGACATTAGCCAATAGGTTTTTTTTCCCCCCATGTTTTATCTTTCCCGTATGTTTCTGTATTCTGGAGTATTTTATATATCAAGTTTAGAATCTGCTCATTGGAAGTGTGTAAGAAATTGCTAATGTAATTGGAAGTTTGTGTTTTTATCAGAAAATATTTTCTCTCTGTGAAAACTTTGGGCATTTTCTCTATAGTTATGGGCCAGATTTAAGCCAGATACATCTTCTTCGCTTTCTTTTGGCAATTAATGTTCCACTGATATATTTAGTTAACATAGAATTTTATATATCATTTATTTCATTAATCTCACCTATATCTGCTTTTATGTCTTCTTAATCCCAATTTTATGTGAATTTTAAAGCTCTTTATTTCTTAGTTACACGTGAAAGAAGCTGACTTTGTTAATATTTTTTAAAACTTCTTGAATTTTTTATTAATTAAGCTATGTGATTCTAAATTATTTTATGTTCAATCTATAATTCATTCTTTATGACATCAGGTTTATTTTGTTCTCCTTTACCTGACTTCCTAATCTGAACTCTTTGCTGATCTGTGTGTCTATAACTTTGTTTAAAAAGGAAAGTGTTTGATATTTTGAATTAACATACGAGTTTAGTGTTGCCCCCACTCAGGCATGCAGCCTCCTCATTAATCCCTACACGTTCCACAACTGTGGCTTGAATTCTTCTTCGCTCACTTGTGTGGAAGACCACTCTTGCTCCAGTCCAGGTCGGACTGATTTTACTGTAATCACATCTAAATGTTTGTTATTTATTTCGTGTGTGTGTGTGTGTGTGTGTTTTGAGATAATGCTGCCTATGCAATTTGTATCTCTGGGGAATTTATTAAATTTCGGTCACATAATGTACGATAAATATTTATACACATTTAAGACTACGTAGACTGCGATAAATAATTTTTGGTTCAATCGTATTGGTTATATTATTTTATTCTTCTGTGTAATTGAATAATGATTATCCTTCCTTTCTTCCTTCCCTCCACCACAGATAATTAAGTCACCATTTTGTGCAGCGTACAGTGTATGACAGTGGGAAAATCACAGACAAAATTAGCTCAGAAAAGTTTCCAGGCTGAAATGACCTCTGTCAACTGACAGAGGTGTCTAAGTTTCTCATTACTATTTGTATCTTTGACAATTTCCTCATATTTCAACAGCTTTCCTATACGTATTACTTTAGCTGTTGCTAGTACTTATCTTCATAGTAGAGTCAGTGTTTTACTTTCTTTATACTGTTCTGTGCTTCCCTGTCAGTCAAATCTCTTTTCGTCTCTGCCTGTCTTAACGTTTTATTTCTTATATCGTGAAGTCTCACTTCCACACGGAAGTTCCCATCACCTCCCCTGCCTTCCTTCCTTCGTCCATCCCGGCTCCATGGGCACCCTGCGTCTCTGCTTATCTTACCATAAAATTCATTGTTAAAGGTCTTGGAAGAAGTAGTCCGTGCTCACTGCCCGTCGTCAGTACAATGTAATTTTTTTTCCAGAAGACTTTGCGAAAACTGTTCTCCAGAATGACATACCCACCCTGTTAGTTGTATTTAAGCCAGGACCCAAAGCACATAAGCCATATCCAGTTGTCAACCACATTTCTCCAAGGTCAAACGCAACGCATACTTACACTCGTGTTTAGCATTAACGCCCAGACGCCACAGCTGCTGCAAGAGCCCGGTGACACTGAACTGGACATCGGCCTAACTCTGAGGGTCCTTTTCACCTTTGGAATCTGAGGAGTAGGCTACAGTAGATCTTGACGTGTCTCATATATGACACCGAAATGATTGATTTCACAAATATGCCATAAACCAGGCTGTCTTAGCAGCAGTACATGAGAGAAAACATCTGAGAAATCTGAATTTCTCTGTTAGTTGTCTAGCGAAAATGACTAGCTAAGCAAATAGACCCTCAATGACCTCAATATGTAATGTCTTAGAGAGTACGGACATTTATTTCTCTCACACACAACAATTCCCGGTGAGAAATTCAGGTTAACTGGGTACCTCTACCCTTCAAGAGCCATCAGGGACCCAGGTTTCTTCCTATTTTCTGCTCTGTCATCCCCAATACCCCTGTCATTTTCTGCACGGCTGGAGCTCAGTCACTACATCTGGATTCCCGCCAGCAGGAAGAGGGAAGAGAGGAGACAGTTCTGAAGTCTTAATTCCCAAATCCAGAAGTGGCGTCCATCACTTGTGTTCACGTTCCATTAGTGAGAAGGTAGCCGTGTCTTGCACCTAACTGACTACAAGGGAAGTTGAGAAGTGCAGTCAGCTAAGCAATCACGTATTATGAGGGTGACTAGGATTTTATTACCACTGAGACAGTGAGAATGGATTTTAGAGGAGAGTTACCAATCTTCTCAATGCCATCTTCTGCGATAGTATAGTTTCAGAAATAAGAGGGGAAGCCAAATCCATTTTAGATAGAATAAATAGAATAAAATTCTTTGGGTCCTAAAAAGTAATGACCCGCTTTTCCTCTGCAAAGATCTACCTCTTCTACATTATATTATTTAAAATTTTGGTGCTTTATTCTAAAAGGTGCAGTGTAGCACAAGTAGAATTTCTTACCAAGTGTGTCGCATCAAATACAATTGCAGGTGGCATTTAGTGTAGAGGAAAAGAAGGCTGAGAGGAAGCCTGGTTACTATGTTAAATTTGTGAAAATCGATCCTGTAGAGGAGAAAGCAAGTTCGCAAAGGATGTTACAATGATTGCTGGAGGTTGAACTGATGCTTCTAAATCTCTTCTGGAATGGCATTTCTATGAAAAATAATAATTCATTTAATAAACCCTTACCCAACATTGATTGAATTTCTACCACGGACTGAACACTTTGCTAGGTATGACATACAATGATGGGACGTGACGTCTGCTGCCAGATCTGTATCCTGTCCCATCATGCAGTGCATATTTTCAACTGCATCTTCTATTTGCTTCAATAGTTGAATACCCTTAATCCGAGAGCATTTCAGATCTTGCTCCTTTACATAAGCTTCGCTGACTGCTGGTATTTAGTTATTTAGCTACTGGATCATCATGGGATAGTCAAAAATAAAAACTATATCACTTCTTTTCTTTTATAAAATTCTACACTTCAGGAATTTTCTTTCAGAAAATATGTTTAAATGTCCAATTAGAGAATGCAACCTAGCATTAGGTGGTGAAAACAGATCTCCAAAGGAGTTGGATAATTTAATCAATCTTTCTCATCTCTCTAAATTTGGTATACAGGGCTCAAGGAGATTAAAAATGCTTTAAAATGCACGTAATATGGAAAGCATGATTTTTATGTGAAATGCACATTTCAAATTCACACTTCTTTTCCTGCTTTTTGTCAGTGCTTGTTTTTGCAAGGGCATCATTGCCGTTCACGTCACCAAGACAAAAGAAGGGAAAAGACAGTAGCACTTCTGATGCATGAAGTAGCTAACCTTAGTTGCAGTCATTTACTGAGGTAAAGAAACACACAGTGAGAGAGACTTAGTGTGGGAAAGTCAAAGCTTCTAATTAATCAATCTAAGCAAGGAAATCGTAAATGCTTTTTTTTTTTTTTTTACATATTTTCAGGGAGAGATGGGCATAGCAGATAAATAAATAAAACATTTGGAAATTATTTTCTTAAAGAAAATCTGTTATAGATACAACTTTTGAAATTATCTTATATTTTTATATTAAAATGCGCATATGTTAATCATAATTTAAAAAAACACTTCAGAAATACAGTGGTATTTATATGTGAAGTCTTTCTGGAAAAGCTCTTTAGAATGAGGACTTGGAGTATGTTTATTCATCAATTTAACAGAAACCTACAAACTTAACAAAAATGCCAATCCACTGCTCTCAGAACTAGATGTAGCTTTTCCACTTGCCCACGGGGATTGTCAACTAGCCCAGCTCATTTCTAAGCTCACTTTTAATGTAACTTAGGGCAGAGCATCTGTCCTTGAGGTCAGTCACAGTGACTGGCAAAAATAAACTCTCAGTAAACGTTTGCTGAGTGAACACGTGAATAAGGCGTTCAGAAAAGATGTCCAGCCTCACTAGTAGAGACATCACCATGATGGGCGTCACGGAAGGACCCTGAAACACAGGGCTCGTGCCTGACGAGAGCAGGACAGACTTTCCTCCAAGCAGACGCAACCTCAGGCAGCATTGTGAGCTGACTTCTGCCTCACAATCTTGTGTCCTTTGCCTTTAAAAAAAATTAAGGTGTAATTTATGTACCGTGAAAGGTACACATCTCATATGCTTGGTTTGCTGAATTTTGATAGCTGCATGCATTTGTGTAACTACCGAACAAAACAAGATGTAGAATACTGCCATCACCCCAGAAAACCTCTTTGTGCCCCTTTCTAGGAATTCCTCAGACTGGCCCTCCGTCCCCAGGGCAGCCACTGCCCTGAGCTGACCCCCAGATCAGGTGCTCATCTTGTTCTTCAGGTAAATGTAAACAAACACTGTGACTACTTTGTAATGGCTCCTTTCACTCTTGTGTAAGAGTATTCGTAATAGTCTTACTCAAAATAGTCCCCGCCTGGAAGCAACCAAAAGTCCTGCCAGAAGAGAATGGATAAATAAACTGCAGTGTTTTCTCACAATGGAATCCCACCACTAATAAAAGGGAACAAACTGTTGTTACCTGTAAACCCGTGGCTGGATCTCAAACATATTCTGAAGAACCCCTGGGTGTGCGGTCCTCCCCTGCAGGTAGCGAACGCGCAGCTGGAGGATGGGCTTTGGAGAATGACAGTCCCGTTTTTCTAGGCTTAGACACTGGTTTCCAAATCTTGTGACTATGGCCAAGTTCCCACCATACCAAAAGGAAAAGAGGAATAATGCCAGTTACAGTGAGCCCTTAGGAGGCCAGACTTATTTACCTTAAAGGATTGCTTCTGGCTTGTGTCCTCTTACTGTTGCATTTCCATGGTTGTGGTAGATGGCAAGTTTTGCTTGGTTTAATTTTAGTAGTATTATGTTATGTTCTTGCCTAGCATATGTTACTAAGTATGTTTTGCAAATGTCATTGTTTGGCAAGTCAGGGACCTGCAGCTCTGACCCATCGAGGTGACTAAAGGTGGACATCACATCAAATTAGAGACAGCAGCAGTGCTAGGGAACCCACTGGAGAAGGCGCTGGGGCTATGAGATTTTCTCCACCACCTACATCTGCATGTCCGATGCAAGACCTCTCGGCGGTGTTCTATTAGAGAAATTAGGACAAAGAGTTATAATCCGCTTGACAACTGACCCTTTGCTACCATATACATCCTGTCTGAAACCAAAGTCTTGCTAAGTCAGAGTAACGTCGCTCTCATCGTGTACCCGGGCGCATGAGCTGGACATGGAAGAAAGGTGATTAGTCTACCAGTTTACTTACCATATAAAAGAGACCACTTACTTCTCAGTGCTAATTTCCAGGGGGCTATAATGAGATTTTTATTATTAAGGAATAATCATCTAATTCATTTAATGAAGTCTAAAAAGCATATAAAATAGAGCCTTTGCCAAAAATAGAACCACACATTTGTTTAATTTTCCAGATTTTGTAATTTTAGTAAATAAGAAGACTCTGCATTGTTATGACAAACCTGTCACTAAAATCTACCTAATTGTGCTGCCTTAATTGATTGGGAAAGATTTGGTTGAATCAGGTGTCCTGCAATAAGTTATGTAAATATATAAATTTAGTAAAATCATTTTCTATGAACTGAAATAAAGGTCCCTGAACGTATCTTGTTTCCCTTTGTGAGGTGAGTTAATGTTTTTATTAGACATTTGATGTTATTCGGATCCCATTTTTAGAGGCTAGCTCATGTGATAGCTCTGTGTGGTCACAGGTTACTCTCCGACCGTGACGAGAAATCAGAGTGCCGCCCAGGAGCTGGCGCTGACTCGGGGTTCCCATGGTTTCCTTTCTCTCGTGGCTCCAGCTTGCTGCAGGACTTCCGTCTGCACTGACGAGCAGTACTGGAATCTGGAAATTTCCTGAGCCACATTTGACCGTTTCACAACTGAATGGCAATTTGAGTCTAGCTGTGTAAGGATTTCTCTGCTGACGATGGTGGTGGTGGTGGTGATGAGGATCGGTGCCCTCCCGGAGCTGGCTCTGGGCACCAGGCACTCGTGAGCATTTTCCTTGCATCCTCCGTTCATTTAATCCTAATGACAACATTGTGAGGTTTTAAGAAGGGAACGCAGTAATTCACATGGAGCTGGGTGACCAACCTGAGAAGTTCCATCTACCAGAGCAACCTTCTCAACTCCGGATGCATACTGACCCTTCCAGAAAACTGAAACCCTGTAGGTGCCTGGGCCCCACCTTAGAGATTCTGATGGAATTGCTTTTGGTATTTATTTTAAAAAGCACCTGATGTGGTCCACCTGAGCTGCCAAGGCTGAGAGCTGTTGCTCTGCAGGTGGCCATTCACTTAGTGACTGTACATCTCGGGGAACTCACCTAACTTCTCCGAGTATCATACAGACGTAGGGGCGACAACCGACAATTCATGTGTGTATCTATGAAGCAGTCAACGCTTGTTGGCCAATGTACCCTAAACACTGACTGGTGATTACGTTAAATATTGTCACTGACTGTGAACCACTCCGGGTAAAATAAGGAAGATATGAAAGTACTGAGCTTGCGAGTTTGACATCGATGTTTTCTATAAACCCAACCGTATAAGAGGCATGGAAAAACGACCTCTTCCGTAATATTTGTTCTGCGCCGTGGGTGCGCTGGAAGCGTTGCGGGTTAGGACGCTGTGCTTTAGCACACCCTCTGAGAATGGAACACGCCATGGGTTTCTTGGTTCCCAGAGATTCACAACACAAAACTTTTCCATTCTTTGTCCCGCCCTAAGCAACCTCCCTAGTTCTGGGAAGGGACCCAGAACACATAAATTTGAGTATGATGAACATCTCCGTGAGATAACGGAGCAGCTGCCAGCAAGTACATTTCCAGGATGGAGCTCCAGCTCCGTGCCCGATTATGTGGTCCAAAGCCGTCTCATAACAGGTGGGTAATCAGAATGGTAGAAAGTCACAGAGCACGATAAGGTATCCTTTCATTTGCATGAGTCACATTAAATTCCAGTGCCTCTGGATCAAAGGATACATGTATGGATGGCCTACTAAGGACCCGTTTGTTTTGAAAAATGAATGTTTAAGAACAGAGTCACATTTAAATCATAGTGGCTGTACGCTGGGTCTTACAAACTCCAAACCTGAGGTCAGTGTTTGCAATACTTGATAGAGGAACCTGTCTTTTCATGGGCGTCACGGGACACCAGGCCGCCAATGGAACGCAGGATGGCTGACACAGCCGGGGGAAGAAATTTGAGTCGATGGTAAGGGTTGTGCCTTTGGAGTTTTTTCCTACATTCCACAGGGCCCAGGGTATGAGAGATTTTTATTTACTTGAAATATTTGTTTTATTATATTATTATATATATATATATAAATGTGTACATCTAAATATAAATATATTTTATTATATACTGTATTTTTGTTATACAAATTTTAAGTTATTATTTATTTTAAAAGCCTCCATTTTAGCAGCTGTCTAGTTCTGGTTTAAGGGCTGCACGCCTGCTTCGTGAGAGCTGTTCCCAAGGGTGGGTTGCTTCCTGTCTTCCCAGTTCAGACACACATACATTCACGGTGCCGAATACAAGTAAAACATTTTCTTTTCATTTAAACGTGTTTATAAGTTGCATGAAATGACTCCGGCGTCATGCACTCCTTGGGCAAACATTGGCAGATGCAGATTTTTTTGTCACTTGAATCAGCTGCAGTCTGAGCCAAAGACTCTCTCTCTCTCTCTCATTTGACAGGAGTGCACACAACAGCTAAACAATGCCAAGACTAATATTGTTTTAAATAGCTATATGCTACATTTTAAAAGGGAAGGAATAAATGTCACATTGGATCCCAAACACGGGAGGCAGCAGTCCGGAAGCAGAATGCAGCGCTGTTTGTCCCATCCATTTACACACCCGGACTGGCAACTATTGACTTTCTAATTAGCCTTTCAGATAGGTTAAAAAAAAAAGTCCACAGGCCCCCATGCTTCCCAGGAAGCCGGTTTGCACCAGGGTCTCCACTCGCCTCAGCCCATGCACGCAGCGGTCACCCTCTCTGGGACGCCGCCTCCACGCTGGCCACCCTGCCTTCCTCTGTCCCCCGTGTGTTCCCCTGACCTGCTCCTTAGCTGCTGACTCTGCTCCTACCTCTGCGTGGCCTGTCTGCACACTCTCCCTGGCTGGTTGTACTGATCGTCATGATTTCAATTACCAGCTGTATTACTTTCTGAGGGTCCACAAGCAAGTTCCACAGAGGGGTTTCAAACATCTGAACTGCGCTGTGTTGGCGTCTGGAGACCACAAGTCTGGGATCGAGGTGTCGGGAGGGCTGTGCCCTCTCTGAAGTTTCCGGGACAGGGAGCTTCTTGCTTCTTCCACCTCCTGGGGTCCCTGGCATCCCTTGGTGTCCCTGGCTTTTGGCCGCATCATTTCAGTCTCTCCCTTGGTTGTCACATGGCCTTCCGTGTGTGTCTCTTCGTGTACGGACACTAATCACTGAACCAGGGCCCAGCCCACTCCTGTGTGACCTCGCCTTGACTAATCACCTCTGCGATGACCCTGTTTCCAAATCAGGTCACATGCTGAGATACCGGGGATTAAGAATTCGGTATCTGTGAATTTTTACACAGCCAGGAAAAAAAATTGCTTGGGACATTTGTAGTGACTAAAGCAACAAATGGTATTTTTTTCAGTCTTCTATACAAAAAGCAAATGAAACAGGCTCTTTGATATACAGCTAACTTTTGGTAGAATTTTCTAGTAAAAATAAAGCTGGCCTCATCTTTCCCAGACCTGAGATTTTCTGCATGCCACTGAGTCCCACCTGCTAAGACATATAGCAAATAGCATTATTGCAATAAAACTTGAAATACAAGCTTCAGTCTGGCCAATCGAATGGATTAAGCCTTATGTTTAAACGGAATCGGCTGTTGTTCTCCTGCAGTTGGGTGTTTTCTCCTTTACTGATCAAAGGTAAAAAATGGGGCAATTAAAAAGAAACTAAAATATCGTAAGCACTTAGTCCTGTGTACGTGGTGGGGGGAGGCTTTTAAATTTTATTTTATTACTTTTTATTTCAAACATAACATAAACCAAAAATTAATTACAGCAATTACATAAATTATTTGAAAACACGTAATTCCAGTAATTTCAGTGGTTGTATATTTCGCAGGTCCATACTGTCCGAGTATTCTCTGCCAGCCCAAGTGGGGGGTGTGCAAAGCCCCTCGGACAGAACCTGCATCTGCTCAGGCTTCCAGCCAGTCACCTCCAGCCCTGGCCGCTGGGGAGACTCTCCCTGCCCCAGCACAGCCTATTGGCAACAGTGAGCTCAAGTGTTGCAGTGGGGAAGGGCGCGTCCACCTGGACATGGCGTCAGGCTTCCACGAAACAAGATGCTTTGAGGCTGGGAAACAGTGAGTTGAACTGGGGAAAAGTTCACCCCAGGGCTGATCCCACAGCTGGGAGACCCGGGACATGCACTTTTCCTCTTTGGGCTCATAAAGATTTTTTATTTTCCTAAAATGCGGAGGCCCCCTCCAGGTCCATGCTGTTGTCATTTACTCGACCACAGGAAGTTCTTCTCTTGTCTGGAACCACGGATCATGTTTGAAAGGGTCACAGGACCCGTTTTACTGGGAACAGACCCGAAGAAGCTGAAGACTACCTTCCCACCTGGCAGTCTCAGGGTGATGTCAGAACAAGACTCCGGAACCCATTAGAGGCAGTTCAGACCAGAAAGGTCTCGGAGGAGCGTCCTCCAAGACACCTGATGATCTTCGCAGATGCTCGCCTTCCCTTCTTGGCTCGTTATGGCAGACCCAGCCTTAGCATTAGACTCTGAAGGACCCGAGGGGGAGTCCCGACAGGGAGCCAAGGGGTCTGGGTTCCTCTAGAGCAGAGAGGAGCCTGGCAAGGAAGGAGCCCACACCAGAGGGGCCCAGGAGGCGGGGAGCACTTTAGGAGACTGGGGGGTATTGAAGGAAGCAGGTGTGGGGTGAGGAGGTGTGCGTGCAGAAGGAGGAATGGGGCCGCCGTGGTTTCAGATGCAAAGCCTTGCTTTGTGGATGGCTGATTACATCTTTTGCAAGGACTCTTCTGCCGCCGTAAAGCCTCAGTCAGTGAGTGTTTAATACAAATATTGACAATGGTTTACAGGTGCTGATTCTTAAAGGACCAGCACTAACAGTATCTAGCCCTGCTCAGGATTTGCATCCCCAGTCACGTAGTAAATAATAGCCCTTGTCTAAGAAGAAAGTCTAAAAGTTAAGTGCAAAAGCAATGAGTTCTTAGAATGAGTTAAGTATCAAAGCGAAAACAACTATAAAGTAGATTTGTATCACCTTAAAGATCCTAGTCTAAACTGAAGGAAAAAGGAAAAAATGGTGTGCTGGGCAGCAACAGGAAGTCCATGCATGTAAAAACGTCGTGTGTTGGTTGACACGATCCTTGGCCTGGCACACACTTCCCAGAGAAAGCTCAAGAATTACATTGATTTTCTGAGGGTCACATAGTGAATTAGGTAAACAAACCCTACAGTAATGTCCTTTAAATTCGATTTGCAACTACAGAGGGGATTTATGGTCCACATCTTTAAACGTAAAGAAACCAACACAAATCATTGACGCGCATGTTCATTCCTTGACAAATGAGATGATGGTGCAAATTTTTTAAATGGTAAAACCACTGTCTTCACCTCAAATCTAGGAAGAAAAGAATTACAACAACAAAATACACAAAGTGGGCCACCCTCGGGGCCCCGGGACCCTCTAAGAATCAAACCACACCCAAACGAAGGGTCATTAAGACAACAGACAAAGCTTCAGTTCCAGATGGATGTGATTAAACAGCCACGCGCAGCCGAATAACGAAGGAGGGATTATGTTACTGACGTTCCAAAGTGCCTCACGGTTAAACACGCGCAAAGCGAGGGCAAAATTCTGCAAAGTGCTGTCCTTGTCCAGCTCCTGGTACATTTGTGAGTGAAAGTTGCTGATCTCGTCTTAAACCGTGTATGGATGTCCGTGTGTGCTTCGAAACCCTTTAATGTGCCTGCTGACAAGATGTTCTGACAGCTGTTTCCTCAGGTGGACTTTGTTTTCTGTGCGTTTGCGTAAGAAGTGAAACCACCCTGTTTTGATAGGCATTCAGCATTTTGTTTTAATGCTAATTTGCTACTTGACCTTTTGCTTCATAAACTAAGAATATTTAGTGCTCGCAAACATTTGGGAATAAAATGTTCTAGAGGTAGATCATAATCCGTCTTGAGGCTGTCTTCTTTAGGCTAATAAAAAAGTTCCCTCAGAAGCTAGTACGGATGTCCACAGGAATTTCAGTTACCTGGGTGTCTAAATTGGAAAAAGAAGGCTGCCTATCAAACAGGAAGAGAGACGCATTCAGATAGTAAGTGGAGTTGCCCTCACGTAGTTAGATGAAGAGTGACAGCAGATGTAATTCTGCGTAGCCACATTTTCCGTGAGTAACGCACTATCTCATGTGGATGTTTTTCTACCATAAAAATTGCTTGATAATCATTTTTTGTAATTTTTTTTGAAATGACTTTAATCTAGGTACACATCTGAAGGGAAAAATAATTTTACAGGAAACACAATGATGGTTCTGGTCATCAAGGAGGAAGCCGTAAGTTAAATTTCCCAAGTATTGAAAATGTACACATTAGAATGAGAAAAGGAATTGGACATTCAAGTAATTGGGGATTACTGAAAATTTCAGCTCAGTTTTCCTCATACCAAGAAATAGACGGGTTTACATTGAATACATCAGGTTAAAATGGGACTTTAAAACGAGAAAGTCACTTAACCTCAGTCTACTTAACTACAAAATTAGTTTACTGAACTCTAAAATTAGAACTTGGCCAGATGAGCTCAAACGCTCACTAAACTATGAAAAATCTGGGGCCACATGGAGCAGGGGCTGGAGAGAGCTGAGCAAGCGGCCCTTCCCTCCAGGGAGAGGCTGGCGACGCAAAATACACATCTAAGAGACGGAGCCACGTCCAGAGAGCTCCAGACCAGCTCTGAAAATCCAGAAGACTTTGCTGAAGTCATACCTTCGGTACGTGGTGGAGCCAGGATTCAAATCCAAGTCGTCTGACTCCATGGTCTTAAATCACCTCTCAAAGTTGTACCTCAGCTACGCACCCCTCCTCCAGCAGACCACTCAGGATCTCAAGGCAGAGGCGATTATCAGCCAGTTGAGAGATCCCCTGTAAAGAGTTCATCCATTTACCTACTTAGAATCAAAACCTGCCCATTATTCTAATAACTGAAAGAAAATGGCCATTTTGCCAGACGTCTCTAAGTAATTCCCCCAACCCTCCTCTCTACTTTGATACACCAACAGCAGAGGCCGTTGTGTGGCTGTGGCACCGGCCCCACCAGTAACATCCCCAGCATCCTCTGCTCTTCCTCCCTCCCGATGAGCCAGAGAGCAGACTCTGAAGGCAAGCGGACGGGTTAAAACTAAGTCTCTCTATAAAACAGAACAGTAGAGAATGTTAAGCAACATAGTAGAATAGAATAGAAAATATCAGAGTGTATTTCATATACATGGTAAGTAAACTTCAATTTAATGATTCAGTTTCATTTTGCACATAAATGTATACTGCTCTGTGACGTGGAATGTATTTATAACGGTGGGTTAAGTCTCTTAGACAAGGGGTGAAGGAGACCAGCAGGTGCTTGAAAGAAGAGAAGACCAGCATGAATAACAAGGTCACATCTGTCCAGGGAAACGTCTAGAAAAGGCAGCGTTAAAGGCAGGAACTAAGAAGACCCTAGAGCCACAGCAAGTGAGAACAAATAAAGAATGATTTTAATACATGTATGTTCATGTATAACTGAAAAATTGTGCTCTACACTGGGGTTTGACACAACATTGTAAAATGACTATGACTCAGTCAAAAAAATAAGTATAAAGATTTTGCAAAATTCGAAAAAAAAAAAGAGTGATTTTATTTTGTGAGAACCACAGGTAAGACGCGCAGAGCTTCCGTCTGTACACAGGCACATCGCTTTTCATTGCGCTGCATAGATACTGCGTTTTTGGCAAATTGAAGGTTCGTGGCAACCCCGTGTTGTCAGATGATGGTTAGCATTTTTTAGCAATAAAGTAGTATCCTCTAATTAAGGTAGGTACATTGTTTTTCATACTTAATACACTTAATTGCACACTTAATACAGTATAGTGCACACGTAACTTTTATGTGCACCGGGAAACCAAAAGAATCAGTGTGATGTTCTTGACGGCGGTACTCGCTTCATTGCAGTGCCTGGAACTGCGCCCACAGTGCCTCGGAGGTGTGCAAAGTTCTGGTCTGCAAAGGTCTGCGAAGACCCAGAGCTTAAACAGACCGGGTTTACGGAAGCGAAACATTCAGGAGTAAACTGAGTTTAGTCTTTGAAACGTACTTTGCTTTTAACCCATGTGGGCCCTGGGATGTGAAATTGCTTGATAAAAGTAAGATCATCTGTGATGCTCACGAAAGCGCTGTTTCTGTGCGAACAGCAGCAGGACATGCGCCGCGCGCTGCCTGCTCCCCGCCCTCGGTCACCGCGCCGGGAAGAACCCAGCTGCTGGTGGAGACAGGCTGCGGCTGTGGGCGCGCCCTCGGGTGGAGGGATGGGGCTTGGAAGGACAGTACCCCCCTGTGAGTTGTCGCTCCACCATTTCCGTCAGAGACACAGCACAGCAGGTAAACGATGCCAGCCAGGTAGCAGGGAGCGGCTCTGTGGTTTACGTACAAGCATTCATTCTTCAGATTTCTTTTAAAATATTCATCACTGAGTGGTACTGTCATCTGAGAACCTCATCTCATTGTGTGCCTCCATCAGTATATACTGGCTCACTCTGCTGGGCCTGGTAAACCATATGCCTGTAGTTAAAAAAAAAAAAAGAGAGAGAGAGAAAGAAAAGAACTCATCCTCTTGTAGCTGTCATGAATATAAAAATCCTGGCAGCGAAGTGGGACTTGTGGTAATAATTGTGACACAATAGATTTTGACAAGGCCGACTGCTGATATGTTCATTTGCATACAGATGTGCGGCACCCTTTCTTCACATTACCCCGACGGGATGGCCGGAAGCGCTCCCCCAGAGCACGGCTCTGCCCCAGCGCCGTGGGGGCGTGTCCAGGGCCTCTACCCAAGGAGGGCGCCATTCTGGTTTTGAGACAAGAATTTATAAAAGAGAAAGGATAAGAAAATAAATGCAGGCAGATTACAGGTCGCTGTCTGTCTCCTGTGGGAAGTGTGGGCCAGCTTTGGAGGCCATCTACAAACGACGTCAACACAGGAGACTGGAATGCCATCGGAAAGCATGTGGCCAACCGTCCAAGAACTCCTTCTAAACATTAAGGATCGATTTACTCATCCAGTTCTAGAGATGGCCGGGCCTTTACTGCCAATATCTGGACACTATGACTGGAAGGAACAGGGCAGGTCATGGGTCACACTTGATCTATAGTTACCTTCTTCCCAAAGATGCAAGTTTAATTTTTTGTCTTGTGTTGGTCATGTTAGTATTTTTTCCCCTAGAAACAGAGATTCTAGTTACGATGAATGAGCTAAGGCATCTTAGGGGTGGTGGTAAGTAGGCCATCTAGCTCGACAACTAGAATTGCAAATCTGAGACTTGCCTGTTGGTTTCTGGATTTTGTTATAAACCAATCAGGAAGAACTTGAGTGGAAAAATGTATGTGTGTTACCAGCAGAACATGTATCACCAGGACAACAAACTTTATAACCGCTCACTCAGCAAGAACACAGTGATGGCTAAGCGGGAGGCACCCTCTGTAAAGAGGTAAATAATTACAGTTAAGATCTCTCCTCTTTTCTAGACTTTGATGTGCAACTCGCCAGCATTAGCTAAATATTAGTCGCTAGTAGTAGACATGGTGCCCACTCTTGGTCTGTACGGTTTTAGAACCTGAAAGCTCACTATGGTGAGACGTCAGCTACTCTGAGAACATCAGACTTCCCTTTGACACTCAGATTGCTGATACCTAGAGCAGAGTTAGCAAGCTTGTGGTTCACGCCAGATGCTTTGACAGCTGGGTGGCTTAGGCGCTGGCGACCTGCCTGGATTCCAGGCTCCTGCCTCTGTAACTCCTGCCCCTGACTTCCTGGGTGTAGACCAAGCTCTACACCTCTTCCTGCAAAAACTATTTTCATCCCAACATGGAGCCATTAGCTGTTTATTTAAAAAAACAGTATGCATTTACAGGATTCTTTATTCCTGACTGAAGCATTTTCTAGAACATCTGGTTGGTTACACTTTACATAAATTAACAGACTGTCATCTCCTCTTGACAGTTACCTGTTTACTTTCACTTCATTAAATGCCATTTTTCAGAAATAACACAAGATATATGAAACACAACATGTAATTAAGCAAAACAATACAAATAAACATAAATAATCATAATTTATGTTTATTTGAACATAAGAAAGAGGGAGGAAAAAAAACCCCACTGGAATATGAAGCTAGGAATTTGACGATTGCCTGGCTTTGGAAGATAAATCCAGTGATTGCAACACAGTCCTGGGAAATGATAACCAATTTGCTAGTAATGTGTAGAATGTCTTATTTAAAATAGATTAGAAGTCTTCCATTTTAAATATATTCTTTGGGTGGAGCCACATTCCTGGTTTTCACTACAGGAAAATCCATGTCGACATAAACAAGACATTAGGGAAAAGCCTGTTCAGATAAGAGACATGGGTCAGACATGGACTGGGTAGGACTGGATGGCTCAGCGAGGCGCTAAGAGGGGTCTGGGCTCCACGTGTTTCGCAGGTGTCAGTACTTAACTCCAGTCCTGTATTCGACGGGCGGCACGTCGTTTTAACAGGGAACAACTTGCGTGAACAGTTCGACTTCTCACTTCCGTGTCTGGTCTCTTTGATGAATTGTCGTTGTCACCATTTTTAGCTTAATTAACTTTATCTGCAGAGAAGTTTGTTTTTTTTTATAAATTGCTACATCATTTACATGCATGAGCAAAAATCTATCAGGTCACGATTTCAGAGAGAGGTTTTTCTTAAATTTTTCTTTTCTTCATTGTTTTCCTTTTTCTATACCCTTCTATATATCTATCAATCTCTCTCTCTCTCTGTGATCTCCAGTACCTTTCATTGTGACCCCCGGGCCACTGGAGAGGGAAATGTAACCATCCTATTGCATCTTCTATAATTAGCAATAGTAATAAATGTCCTGTTCCTGTTCATACCAAAACCACATTCCAAATATTTAATTCTATCAGAATTGAATAGACACTGCTCTCCACAGAATCTACCATTCTTCTCAAAATATCCCTCGTACCATCCCACTTCCGCCTCAGCAAGCTGTCAGTCTCCTGCCAGGTCTGTCAGTCACAGCTCCTTTCCCCTGCTCATACTCCGTGGGCCAGCGTTTCTGGGTGTGCAGGAGACGGAGAAAGGGAATATATTTCTGCCAGGTTTTGGAGAAGCGGGGCTCCGTAGGCAGGCTCGCATTTTATTTCTGAAGTGAAAGAAAAGTGCTAAGCAAAATGCATCCAAACTTAAACTTGCTTAGCTCAATGGGAAAGTGCAAAATTTACACTCTGTGTTTCCTGGTCTATTCTCACTTTCCAGTGGAAGTGAAACATTCCCCCCTCCCCAATAACACTCTTAATAGACTTGCCAGATTTGATACATACAGGTTGTTAAAAGAGGAAAAGAAAAACAAAACTGACTAAAATAGATGAGACGATTTCCCCACAGTCTGAAGCTGTGTACGACTTTCGAGCAGAATGACAACTTTATGGCCTTTAAAATACCAGGAAGCCTTTGGCAAACTAAGCTGGCTGGAGAAGGCATGTAAATTAAATACCTAATGTGCGTGAAAGAGAAAACTGGGCATTTTCAACAGCACAAAGGTTAGACAGTCTTCTGTGGCAGAGAGTGATAAACAGAAATCAAGAGAATCAGAAGGCTGGACAATGTTTATAACACACATAACAAAAGCTTGCCCTCCCCCATAGAGAAAAATCTCCTAAAATGGATTTAAACATTACAAATAATCTGACAAAATTGTTGCAACGGGCAGGTGATTCATAAGAGCCAACAAACCTGGAAAGATGTTAAATTTTGCTGAGATTCAGGGAAGTGAGAATTAAAGCGGCAGTGAAATCAGAACGGCAAAAAACAAAACAAAACAAAACAAAACAAAAAACACATTAAGGAGAATGCTGACTTCTGACGCTGCTGGAAGGCAAAGAGGAGGGCGCCCTCACAGCTTGCTGGCGGACGGAGCACGAGGTGCTACAGACAGCCTTCCAGAAGGAGTTTGGAGATACTTCTTAAAATTAAAAACATAGATACTCTTGAATTCAGTGATTCCATTTGAGGGATCTACCCTAGAGAAAAAACAAAACCAAAAACACAATCAGTACCAGTATATGAAGATATAGTCTCAAGACTGTTGAGAACAAAGTGCTTACGTTGTTTAAAAAAAAGACGAATCACTCGAGGAGCCGTTAAATACATTGTTGTATTTTATCCACGGGAACAGTTAGATACAGTGGGTTGGAGTCGAGCACACTAGAGAGGAGTGTGCAAATACTGCAGTGTGAGTGGCCACTCTGCCACTTAATGCGTTTTCAGTGGGAACAGTGAGCTGCAGAGTATTCGGCGCGATACCATCGCACTTTTTTGAACATGGTCGCACATTTGCACAGACCTGGAGGCTGCGAGCAGACGCTGGCTGTGGTGGGAGGCCGCCTGGAGGAGGAGATGGGGCCTGACGGGGAAATTCACCTTCTCTCAAATGATTTCATTGGTTCCCGAATCCCATGGGTCATAGGGAACTTTTGTAATTCAGAAAATAAAGAATTCAAATGCATGAGACGTGTCCCTCGGAAGGCGGTATGGGGAGAGGTGCGGGAAGCAAGGAGCTGCTTTAATAATGGGCTCACCTTGGTTGGAGAGAGCAAGGGGCCGCCGTGCAGAACACAGCCCGGGAGCTGCCTCCGGGCTCGCAGCTCGTCGGCCTCCCCTGCGTGAGGGGCCTTTGGGAAACATGCTGCATGGGCTGAGGGCCTTGGCTGAGCTAGTTTCGCTTTAAGGTTTAGGTGCACCCGGGAGGTCTGGAGGGCACGCAGAGGGCCTGCTCGGGGTGCTCCTAGTAGGGTCCCAACCCGCACCTGGGGCGGGGAGGATACTGACGAGAGGGAGCCGCGGGCCCGCGCGGCCCTGAGGGCCGCGTGGCGGGGGGTGGATGCCTGGCGAGGGACAGGGGAGGCCCTGGACTCCTGGGAGGGCGTCTTGTCCCAGAGTGCCTGCCCCACCCCGCGCCCCCCGGCTCACCCCGGGCCTTTGGGGAACCGGGCGTGGCCGGGCTTCTTGTCACCCGCGGACGAAGCAGCGGGGTGCGCTGCCCTGCCACTGCTCTGGGGTCTCGCTTCTGCCCTGAGCCCGGGGCCTGGAAACATGGGGGCAGGGATACAGCCCTGAGAGGCCTCCTCGTTTTCCAGGTTGGATACTCTTCCACAACGCTTGATTCGTCTGCTTCAAGATCATCGTCAGTAAAGAAAACACCTCAGGCATAAAAGTAAAAGGCCAAGAATAGGAAGAGAGTGGGAGACTGCGTGCCGTCCAAGATGTGGAGCTGAGCCGTGTTCGGGCCACAGTTCTTTGAGCCTAAACCCCCTGCAGCGGCGGCCGTGTCCTGTGTCGTTTGCCCAGCGTTGAGGCCACCTTAAATCCTCGGCAGCAGTGGCGATGTCCCCGCAGCCACCTGCATCCCGCCGCGCTTCTCCCTGCCGGGAGGCCCAGGGAGGCCGGGAGCCACCGAGCCTGGGTCCTCTGTCCGGGTCCTGAATTGGGCGCTCGCTCTAACGGAGAACAGATCCACATCCTCGTGTGGGCTATTTTAGTCTTTTCAAAAGTGCCCGGCTCTCTCCCATCAACTCTGACTCAGACCTTAAGTAGTGTCCTCGGGCACCACCCTGCACTGCGGGTCAACGTGGCACCAGGGCTTCGCGGCTCCCAGGGGAAGTTCTGCCATCACCTCCCCCACTCTGTTTCTGGCCAGTCAGAGGCGTTTATCTGCATTTGGGTCTTGCATGAAGCCTGAGAGTTTGGCCTTTTTGGGGGGGTCGGGGGTAGTGTTGGCCCCTCCAAGATTCCATTAGGCTCTCTTTGCTCTCACACGTGGTCCCTTCAGAGATCAGCCCTACACGCGTGTGCCTTCCTCATGCTCAGGATCCGGACACCAGGATGCTCATCCCTGGGCACCAATGGCCACATTTCCGTGAAATGAGGTCTGGGCATACTTGGGTTCCTCTGTGCCAGTGTGCATGTGACCAAGCAAAAGGGCTTGCTGAAGTGAGCGGGGCACCCCTATGCTGGCCATTTGGCAGACGTAGACTGGGGACCCCAGCCTTAGTCCAGCCCGAAGGGAAGTGAGCAAGTCAGCCCGGCCCCCGATAATTTGGTCTAAATGGCATATTCATTTGACTGATTATTATTATTTGCTTTTACAGTGCTGATTAAACTAGAACTTTTTCTTTCAATTGATTGGTGGTTTTGAGACTGTGCAGACCAGACCACAATCTAATCCTGTGCGGACCGTCCACGCGTTCTTGCCGGCCGCTGAGCCGGCGGCCGCTGCCCGCAGCTCCTGCCGCTGCGGCTTGGTGTCTGGAGCAGCGGATGGAGCAGAGAAGAGAGAGGCAATAGCTGGGAATCAAAAAGGGAAACAAAGGCGAAAACCAGCATCCAAGGCAAAGAAAACAGGAGAAATAAGGAGTGAGGACTCAGGACAACTGAAGGGCGCTGGGAAGGCTGAGGCCGCAGCTGTGAAATGAGACATTGAGACTCTGCAAGTGACTGCAGAAGGGCCGGGAAGATCCTCTTGGACGATGTGTTCCTTCCAAAAATACTTCTGAGCACCTAGGCTATGCCAGTTCTGTAGTGTGAGATCGGGGTCCTGTTTATCTCAGACAGAAGGGGCTTTATGCACTGAAATTATTATTATTATTTTCTGCATAAAGATGACAGCAGAGCTTCACAGACATAGAAAAGCAACGCCTAGTTCTTCCTGTCCTCACGTTTTCCTTTTAAATGAACAGCTTGCAGACCCAACTCCAGGCACCTTTCGTCCGAAGCTGCCGCGGGAGGGGTCACTATTAGCTTCGTCATTTGAGTTAGAATTTGGGTCATACGTGCCCCTTCCTTCACACCTGGAATCCCCAGTGCCCTCAGAATGAGTTGGTCAGCATCGAATACGAGTCACTTTGCTGCCTCTAATGGGGGCTACCTTATTCTACAGATGGTGAAACAATGTTTTAGAAAAATTAGGTGACCGTCTTAGCCACACATACATAAGGAGTGGAGCTAAAATGTGAACTCAAGTCCATTTTGCCTCCAGACTGCGTGCACACTAGACATATATACGTCTGTATGGAAGCAGATACCGGCTAGGTGTTCCCACCTCTCTCAACACAGCACAAAAATCAAGAAAATATAAATTTGTTTATGGAAACCAGGTTATGAAGGTGGTTAAATAAGTTGAAAAAATACTCTTGGTGATGAACTTTATTGTGATCTAATCTATTTCGTCCTAGAAGCCCAGTATTTTGTCAACCAGGAGAGAAATGTATTCATTCAGCAAAGATTTATTGAACATCCTAACAAGACCCTGTGGGAATCAGAAATTGAGGTGACCCACCAAACTGCAAGTGAAATCTTGAACCAAATCAACCATCAGTGGTAGACGGCGTATTTGCATAACTGCATATGAAGATATTGAAATATTTGCTGTGATTGGGTGCAAAACTAGAGGATCTGCATTCAAAACCCAGTCGCACCGTTTACTTCACACTTGACCTCGGACGAATTACGTCAGCTCTCTGTGCTTCTGTTTCTTCAGCTATAAAATAAGGCAGGTGACAGGAGGACCTACCTCGTGGGATGGTAGTGAAGACTAATTTAACTGACAGATGTAAGGACTTAGACGACTGCCTGGCACGTAGGATTAAATATATTGGTAGCATTATCTTACCAGGTGCTCTCCAGATGATCAAGTAGATTGTCTTCCTTGAGACACTGTGGTGAGGGACCTTGCCTAACGGTAAAGAATCCCACATTTCCAGAATAAACTGTTCGAGAATAGCAAATTATTTTTGTGTGCACGCGGCACTGTTCACTTGAAGTTTGCTGTGAATATTTGCAAGTGGAGTGGGACTGGCTCGGCCTTTCCCTTTCCCTTTGCTGCACACGTCCAGTTTGATGTTTGGGTAAGCGACCCACACGTGGGGAATGTTCGCTCTCTGTCTGCTCTCTGAAGAGCCGGTGTGAGATCGGTGTTTCTTCAGTGTCTGGCAGAATCGTCAAGGCCAGTGTCTTTGTCCATTTTTGCCTCCAGAGGATTTTAAAGTATTGAGTCCATTTTTAAAAAGATATTGTAGAAGTAGGGTTTTCTGTTTCCTCCTGAGTTATTTATATTTGTATTTTTATAAGACTTTGTTCACTATGTCTAAACTTTCACATATATTGTCATAAAGTTTTCATGATGGTCTCTGATGATTTAACACCTTCTGTTTTTGTAGTCATGACCCTCTTTTCATGCCTAATATTGCTTATTATTGTCTTCTATGTCCTTATGGGTCTTGACAATTTTGTGTGTTTTATAGTTTTTTAATGAAGCCAATTTTTGGCTTTGTTGGCTCATTCCATTATGTGTATTTTCCTCTTTTATTGATTTCTGCTCTTTATTATTTCATCCTTTTATTTTCATTGGATTTATCCTGTTAGCATTTTAATATCTTTTTTAATTGAATTGAATCAATAACCAGCTCTTCCTTTATAGCATAAAATATTAGGATGACAAATTTCTCTAAATGTGGTGTTAAGCAAAAATCACACAACTTTTGATGTGTAGTATTTTGTTGTCTTTTAGTAATAAGTATTTTATAATTACCACTATGATTATTATTGATCCTCTTAAAAAATTTCTAAGTGTAGTTTTAAAAAAATTAGTTATCCTTTTTACTGTTAATTTATAACTTAATCGCTGATAATTTTAAAACATGGTCTGTTTACTATTTGTTCTGTGGAATTTTTTAAGACTTGATATATGGCCTAGGAAATGTTCGATTTTTATAAAAGTCCCATGTATGTTTGAGAAGACTATACTCTAAATGTTTGAAGAAGGGCACTATGTATACTCATTAAATCGTATTTGTGACTTACACTTTTTTACTCTTCCATACTTCATTGATTTTTGTTGCTCTGTCAGTCAGCGCATAAGTTGTAATAAATATTTTCACTATGATTATGGATTTGTCAATTTCATCTTTAAAATCTGAAAGGATTTTTCTTTGTGTGAGCCAATCCTTTTCATTAGTTTATATACGTTTAGAATTATGCCGTCTTGCTGAATTTATTTTCCATTATGAAGTCGTAAACCTTATTCTCTTTAATAATGTATTTTACCTCAAAGTGCTCTTTGTGCTACTGTCCTAATAAAGCCACTGCAGCACTTCTGTGAGGACATTTTCCACCTTTTTACTGTCTTTTCTATGTCCCTATACTTCAGCGATGTATTTAATTATAATATATATTTAATATAATAGTAATAAATGTAATGTATTATAATATATAATATTACATATTTTACATATATTATTACATATTTATATGTTATGTTACTATATAACATTATTATGATACATTACTTATTACTATATATTTAATTTACTAATATATATTAAACATCCCCCCCCCATTTCTATGTGTCTTAATTGGCAAGTTTAGGCCATTTACATTTATTGGTATCACACATGTGTTTCTATCACTTTATTTTGTGGGTCATGCTTGTCTTGCTTTTTTAGCCTTCTTTGCCTCTGCTTTGCAGCTCACCCTTGATTTACACGTTTGGTTCCATGACCTCCCCCAGTTTAGTGAGTCTCTTCCCTGGCTGGATGTGTGCAACACTCCTTTCCATGTAAAAATTCCTCCATTGAGAGAGATTGCATTGGTCCATTGGCCTACTCCTATTGGCCATCACCGTGTTAAAGATTATATCTTTAAAATATCCTTTGTTTTCCAATGCAGTAAGTGTCTTTGTTGTTCTTTTTCAAAATGGTTTGAAATATTCTTGGCTTTATAATTAGTTTGTTAAATTTAATAAAAAATTCTATTAATTTTTATTTGGATTGTATTGGACTTATAGAGTATTTATGGGAAAAATACTGTCTCTCAAATACTTAAGAATAAACATGATATAGCAACCCATGTTTTTCAAGGGTTTTAAATGTTTTTTAAGAATGTTTTATAGTTTTTCTATGAATATCTTGTACATATATAATTTGAGATTTATTAGTATTTACCTATTTTGATTACAATTTTTTATCACATTTTCAAATTTATTATTATTTCTTTATTTTTAAAATTCACCAATATAGAACTCTGAGTCTATTTTAAGGAATAAATATTTAGTCTTCATTTAATTTCTTCAACAGTTTTCTGTTCAAGTTTCCTACTACATTTTTGTCAAATTTTTCATTTACCTTTTAAGAGCAAATTTAAAGATAGATAGATAAACAGATCAATGGACTTAGAATTAAGAATTCTCATGTATTTTCATCTACCTTACAGCCGTGGTCATATCCTCTTTCTTCCTATTATTGTTTTTTGATGGTTTTGTGATGACTTCTATCTTAAAAAAAAAAAAACAGTCATCATTGGTTTACTTATTGCATTGGGTTTTAAACAAAATTCCAATCTTTTTGAACAATTCTACTTTTTGTGTATCATTAAAACTGCATTAATCTGGTCAAGTTTTCCCTCTGTTTTCTTTGCAATTATTTCTTTTAAAGTTTAAAGGCTTGTTCTTTTATTTCCTCATTTTAGTGACGTAAGGCTGTGTATGCCTCCTCCACATTTGGCTTATTTTTGCCTTTTACAGATCTTAGCAGGTAGTGGCTTCCTTATTATTCATTTCCAATTTATAGTTTCTTCCATAATCTTTGTAACCCAAGAATCATTTTGAAATGTTTATTTTAATTTCTAGGCCATTACATTTAGATGGAAAGACTTCTGCTATTAATTTCTAAGAGTTATAGCATTATGGTCTTGTTTCTCAACTCTATGTTCTGACTTTGCTGAATTTAGTATCTTTTTTCTTATGTTGTTTTTTTTCTAATGTTGGGATTGTTTATATAAGACAATAAATCATAGCATTTGGAAGATTTGGAAGCAAATGTCAACGTTTACATTTTATATTCATTTCACGTGATGGAATTCTCTGCATTGTCATAGCATAGGTGATATTTCGTAGGCAACATATGAAGCCATTGGTAAACCATTGACTCATCGCATCTCACCTTTCTTCCTGTGCTCCGCAACATAAACTACTAGGTAATTGGTTTGCATGGGAAATGTGAATGACTGCAAGGCGTTAAGAAAGCCTACAACTCACTTTCAACAGAGCGACTGCACATATCAGCTGAGGCTCAGTAAATAAGCTCCCTGCGCTCTTTCTATACGAGTGTGTGTATCTCCTCAGCTGCCCGGTCCCCACGGGCAACGAGTGTCTGTGTCACCTGTGATCTCCCACCGGTAAATTCACTCCATTCCTTCTGCCTGTCCCACGATTTAACCCCCAGACACACGCATGAACTTTGCCTTTCTTCACTTTCACCGCACGTCCAAGTCCTTCACCAGTTACATTCTTCACAACATCTTTCTCTAACCTCTGTCTTATGATCAAAAAGTTGGTTTACGATATCCGCCGTTGTCTTTACCGTAGCATGCTGGATCTTCATGACGTTACGTACTCAACCAAGAATGAAACCAATACATCCTCTACATGCTCTAGATAATAATATCTAGGTGACTGAAGCAGATTTTCTCTCCATGTTTTGGCCACAGGCGATTATAGAGTAAATTGTAATCTGTCTGCACTAGCAAGCATCTGACCTGATTATTGCTTAGCCAGGAGATAATACCCCATGGAAAAAGCTCCACAAACCCATGCATCCAATGACTGCTCGATGGTTATCAGCAGTGCAATATTTTATCCCACTCCAGTTAGCTACCTGATGGTCTAATAAACATCTACACCAAATCCAAACTCCCGTTTTGTCTCCAAAATTGCTTCTTCCCCTGTAGTCTTCTTCTAAATAAATGGCAAGACATTCACTCAGTTGCTCAAGAACAAATCCTGGGAATCACACCTGACTCTTCTCCCTCCTACTCACAGCAGACCTGTCAGCAAGCCCCACTGGTGGTGTTTTCTGTTCCAAACGTGCCATCCCTCACTCCCCAGTGCAAGCATCCACCGCCTCCATCCTGCCTCCCTCCCATCCCTGCTGTGGTCTTGTCTGCACGGCAGCCACAGAGGCCCTTTCAGAGTTGGGACCACATCCTACCACTTCTGCGTTCACGCTGTGAAGACTCCAACATATTTTCAAGTTAGGTTAGATGGCCAGGAGATGGCCAGGAGATGGCCAGGGTCTCCGGCTCACGCTGCTCCTGCTGCGCCGACTGGCTTGCAAATTCCTAGAACACAGCAAGCTCGCTCCCACCGTGGGATGGAGAAACGTGCCAGCAAGCATGGTCCCTCCTTTCATGAGAACTTGCACAAATTATCTGGCCATATGGAGATAACAGTTTCATAGAGTTTTGTAAATGTTCACTTAATAAGTGTTGATAAAGCACCTAGCAGAGCAACTAACGTGGTATAAGAAATAAAAAGGTATTAGTTCTCCAATGCTCAGATAGGTTTAAAATTTTACTGTGACAAAAGAAAATAATTTTAGGACATGAAATTATTGCTGTCTACTATTTTAGCAGCGTTCTATACTTTTTAATAAATGCTATCTTTATTTCTATACCAAGTTCCACTCTCCTTTTTTTCTATAAATCAAGATTTCCCCTTGTAGCTTCAAATTCTATCCTTTCATTCATACATATTCATTCATTTAGTCTGAGTATTGTAATGTTTATTATTCTTCATCAAAACCTCAAATCAAGATAAATAGTCGTTGAAGACACGAGGCACACAGTAAAATACAGATGCCTATTTCAAGTATCCCAAACGCTAGGATGCGGGGAAGGCAGCCTGTAACCTGACTCAGGTAACTGCAGTTACAATCAACTCAAGTGTCCACCAGGAAAATACAGTTTAGTGGGGTCTCCTTGCAGACACTGTGGGACCAGCCACACTGCCCCCCCCCGTCACCCCAGAGTCACCTGGCATTTCTGAGCAACAGTGCCGATGATGAGTGTATGGGAGGCACCCATCTTTCCCTTTAGTGATCTTGTCTCATTTCCAAGCCTGCTAAGGTGGTTAATATAACAGAATTCAACTGATGTAATCAAGTTATAAACTGATTTGGTTGATTTATTTTATGGGCTTGCCATTTGGAAGGGTCCAATAAATACGAAAATGACCAAAATTCAGGTACCATAAAATCGACAATGGACAGTGGAAGAGGAAAGAGAAGGGAATGACATTTACACAGAGATGACCAGCTTCTCAGGGCCTCCACGGAGGCTGCAGCCCCTGCTTGTGTGGCCAGGCTGACAGGTGCATGCCTGGTGGAATCTTATGGTCATTTAGGAAAGGGTGAAAAATTGTGTCAAGTACTAACAACCCAGCATTTTGTTTGAAATGGATATCCCATGGCTGTGAGTATGGAGGCCTGATTCGGGGTAAAGATGTGTGGGTAGCCTGCAGTAGGTTACACTGGAAACATCTAGGACTGACATGCTCGGTCGTCCCCACGCTGCCCTGTGTCTGTCAGAGGAATGCCGCGTTGTCGAATTGTAGGTAGACTCTTGTCATGAATGGCGTTTTTTTTAAACAAGTATTAATGTTGGGTTTTTCTCTTCCTTCTGTGTCATCTCGTCTCTAATTACCCCGAGCCCTGGCTACAGGTTAGGTGTGACTTGGGTCTGTGTTGGCCAAGCTGCTCTTCTGTGAAACAGGATTGCAGAAGACCCAGGGGAGCTCCCAAAGAAGGACTCCGTTGTGTTTCTTCTTCTTAGAGACTCCACATGGGAGAAAACAGAGGACCTTGAGTTGTTCTAGAACCAAGACACCCATCAACCGTCACAGGTTCCCATCTCCCTGAAGCTCAGACTCTCCTCCTCCTCCTCCTTCCCCTTCCCCCTCCACCCCCATCCGCACAGCTAAGTGTCAGCATCTTAAGAAGATGGCTTCTTGCAGCCACTGTTTGTAAAGCTTGCTTGAGGCCGTTTCAATGTCGTCTCCGATTGGCTGACAATATGGAAGAAACTACAGTCATGAACAGACGGCTCCCTGTGACAGATGGGCCAGGCTTACTTCATTTTTAGTCTGGTTTGTTTAGAATTTATGTTGACAAAAAGAAAAAAAAGGGAAAGGAAAGATTTCCTGGAAACAGGGAGGTGTTTGTTGTGTTTCACAAGATGCCTGAGAGGCACGAGAGCCCCTTCAGCTCCCTCCCCGAGACGATCACACTGCCGGAGGGGAACCAGCAGCCCGTCTGGCGCCTCACAGTGCACATCAAACCCCGAGACTGACACAGGGAAGACGGAAATCTGATATTCTTCTAGTTTCGAAACCTCGCAAAGTAGTATTTACAAATAAGATTTTGGAAGATGCCAGGAAAAACGATTAAAAAAATAAATAAAACAGAAAGCCATAAATTCTACAAGCAAATGGAAACACAGTCCTCGCCGTATGACTGTGTCCGCAGTAGTCATATTTGGCGATGGTGCCCTCTGCTCACCTGAGCGGGAAACGCATGTGGCCCTGTTACATCGAGACAGGTATGGGCTTTCCCGATTACACTGGGATTGCCGGCAGGAAAATCATTTCCAGGTTCAGTGGCTTAATTTTCTGTTGACAAGGTCAAGTGTATACAAAGCATAAAAGACAAGGAGGAAGAAGAATGGGGTGGGGGTGGGGAGTCTGCAAAGCACCCACGTGCAACGCTCGATAATTTCCAGTTCTAATTTGCAGCTCTTATTTTTATTGTAGATATGAACTGCTATGTATCGTTTATTCTATTTTTTCATCCTTTGTATAATTTGTTTTATCTGATCATTTTTAAAAACCCCTGTGTGTTTCTTCTTTACAGCTAAGGAAAGTCTTGAAGGGGCATGTTTGATGCAGACCTTCCTAAAGTTGCAGAGCAAACTATGAGCATGCCCATTCTTCACTCCTCCACTATTTGTGACTTACAGATCGCACGGCGGCTTCCTCTCGAAGTTACTATCGCTCCTGTGTGGCAACAAGTATTTATTGTAAAATCAAATCTTTACGAAAAAGCTTCCCTCATTATTCTTCCACGTTGGTGGGTTTTTTTCCTCCTCCAGGGTAATAAAGAGTTAGCATAGCAAAAAAAAAAAAAAAAAAAAAAAAAGAAAAGAAAAGAAAAAAAAAAGCATAGTAAGTAAAACGTCTTCGTCTTCCAGCAGGAGCATTGCCTGCTAGATCAGCGGCTGTCTCCATGAGGCGCACGCTGCCCACCATCTCCCGGCCCATCATTCAGATGTCATAAGCAGCGATCCAGAAAGCGACATGCTCTTGCTTTTACTTTAATCTAACTACACATATTCTACATCCTTTTTCCTCTTTCAAAGTCAATAAAAATAAGTTCCAGGATGTTTTCCGGTCTCTTTTATTCTCCAATGAATCAGCAGAAACGAGTAACAGTCACACTTCTGGTGAAGCTTGGCAGTCCATCCATCATCCCTGGGAAGAGAACCTCTCGTTATCCACGTCAGGGCCACGTATGAGCGCCTCCAGGCTTCCCACGGGACATCACAGGGCCTCCTGTTCCTGGGGTAAATAACGGTACACCTTGAACGCCTGGGCACCTGTGGCTTTCTGTCCCCTGGAGGTGTCTGAGATGCGAGGTCCTTGGAAGGATCAGCTCTGTTCTGCGTGGGAAAAGCTTGCCAAACGGTTTTTATTGACTTCCGTTTACTGAACTTTTGGCAGGACATTTGCATCCTCACCACATTTTTAAATTTTCTGACCAGTGTTTTCTGGAAAATTTTCTCATCCTAATTAGGACCTCTTCGTCGGCTCTAAGAAGCAGAGGAGAGAGGGAGAGAGGACTTCTGAAGTCTTCTCATCGTCTACGTGGGGGAGGGCATCCAGTTGGTGTGATGGATTCACGCAGGATGGTCACTGGAAACAGGTTTTCAGTCACCTTGTGCGGGATCTGAAGCTGAACTGGAGTCTTCCTCCCTTTGCAAGAACTTCACCTCTAAGATCTGCGTTCTCCTTCGAGCTGCTAGTGACGCCGGGGCTTCTGCGGAGCCGGTGTTTGAGTTGGCCGGATTGCTCAATCTCCTCTCAAGATACAGACTTTTTTTTTTTACATTTAATCGACATTAAATCTTTGCCAAAAAAAAAAAAAAATCATATCATGTGATGTGTGCACTACAGCTCCCCGCTTCAGCACAGCACAAACAAGTTGCCCTCCTCTCCCCAGTCAGTTCACTGCCCGTGGCCTTCCCTTCTGACCATCTCAGGTCCCTCTCTGAGCTGCAGAAGTCTGGGATTTGGTTCCTTAATTAGTAACAACATATAATTCCTGTGAACAAGTATCTAATTTTCTGATCAGTAGGAGGGGAAAAATGCAGGGGGAAGAAGCTACGGAAAATTTGAGAAAACGCCTGTTCTAACAACCATCCACTGGAAGTGTGGATGCTATTTTTTCAAAAATAAATTTAAAAAGAAAAAAAAAGACCCCAACAAGCTTTTGAGGTGTGCAAAACAGACCATCTAAGCTTGTGAAACACATCGTAACTTTTAAAAGTTGTACTTCTGGTTGATCTGAGCTGTGTTCCACCCTCTGGATAATACTGAGTCAGAAATTGCCTAGAAGTCTAACCTAAACTAACTAGCTGGGCAGCATACATGTATCTAGTCTTGCAAGAGGGAAACAGAAAGGTTTTCTAGCCTTTTTTTTACTGGTCTGACTGTTATGCCCGTGGGAGCGCCAAGAAGCAGAATGTAAGCCGGCACAGAAGCTTCTGATCACCGCCGCCCTTCACCTTGCCGGTTGCTCCCGGGCGGCGGGCGCTGGAGGTAACGCACGTTTGATTTTGCTCTTTGTCTTTCTCCAGGATCTTCTGAGCTTCCCAGTTGTTCAACGAAGCACAAATTGCTGTTCATACAGATGCAGCGCCATGATTTCTGATTTGCTGGCTGTCATCCCCATTAACACCCGACTAGGCTGACGGACTGTCACTCCCGGCTGTTGCCACCATTTGTTCCATACAAGGGACTTGATTCACGAAGAAGACGGGGGAGAAATGAAAACGCTTCTGTTGTCCCGCTGTTCACTTGGGCGTACACAGGGGTCGTGCAAAAGCATCAGGGGAAAAACACACATAGTCCATTTCATCCTCAAAAATTAATTGCTGAACACATCGCTTGGATTTTTTTTTGAGCTGAACAAACACTCCTCTTGGAGCTTGAGATCTGGTGCCATTCGGACCTGCTCCTTGGAATGTTTCCATCCGCAGTTGGCAAGTTGCTTCACCTGGACAAAGCCCAAAGCCCAGTCTCCAGATGAAGCACGGCTCCGTTTCTCAGAGCACACGGCCTCGCGTCTTCAAGCACCCGAGGGTGGCGTGCTGGCAGGTAGCTCAGAGCCCCACATGCCGCTCGCCTCCCCGAAGACCTAGTCCTCCCAGAGCCAAGCAGCGGGGTGTCCACGGAGGTCTGACAGCAGTGCCATGTCCGTTCCAGTTTGGAGCCGAATTTTGTCTGTGCCTTTAAAGCCCTGCGTCCTCCATTGAGGGACTGGCTCTGTAATCGTCACCCAACCCTCCTGCCACCCAGTGCCAGAACTTCCCCAGCTCCGGTCCCGTTTCCCTGCTCAGCTGAGAATCATCCCATTCAAGACGGAACCAGAGGAGGCAAGGTTCCCTCTTCATATCCCAGTTCCCACATGGAGGGTAAGTGGCCCTGCTCACTGACAGACGGGTTTGTTAGTGTCCCAGACACTTGGTGTTGACTGAGGTTGGCCAGAAAGCCCCAGATCTGGACACTGGTCCTCCGTCTCGGAGCATCTTCCTCCTGGTCCCACCCCCGGAGGGCTTCCCTCCAGACAGTCCCCCTCCTGTCTGAACAGGTAGCTACTCTCATCCCCTGGGTGTGACCTTATGAAGACTTCGGTTATGTCTTCTTTTAATATCTCAGCTGCAGGCCAAACGTTTTCACTTCTCAACCTCTCTGTTCATCTCATCAGCCTCGCAACAACTCACTTCCGTCTGACGAGACCCTTCATAACGTGAGATTTCTGGACTGAGCACAATGTTCTGCTGTGATCGGCTCCGCGTGAAAAAGTCTGCTGGATTTCCTTCCTGTAACCTTGCACTCTAGGCCGTTTATGAAATCTAAATTACTGTTGGCTTTTTCTTTTTCTTTACTTTTTTTTTACCAGCTATAGTGTACCACTGGATTTCATATTCTTTGTAGTCAACTAAGAGTCACTAAATATCCACGAGGAAAGCAAACAATTTAGTCATTCAGATGTTCGGCATCAAATATCATATATTTAAATCTTACGGATGTTTTGAACTAATTTCCCATTTGATTCAGGAATTTAGTCATATTAGCTTCCCCAATAGTTTGCAATAATTTGAAAGAGTGAACATTTAAATGTTGTCTGCTAAAAGCAATTGAAAATGTAGTGAATTAGAAATGAAGCTTATACTCTAAAAAAGGCTTGTAATTGAGTGAAGAGATACAATCTCCACATTGTCTAGAACAGTAGCCTTAACTTTAGTCATAACACACGTGACTACTCATGCGGCAGATGCCTTCGCATGGAAGCAATGCTTCCTGCAATTCCGGGAACACTTGTAATAAACACGCGTCTTCCACCTGCCCCGCGTGGAGGTGAATCAGAACTGAAGTGAGCGAGCTGCAGCAAATGCTTTTCATGACAGTTGCTCAACTTGAATATGTGAGGGATAAAAATACAACTTGTAGGAGAAAACAGATAATATTTTCATTACTTCGAGGTAGGGGAAAAAAATCTCTTAAATAAGACACAAAGATCATTAACTATTAAAAATGTCAATAAATTGCACTTCGTGGATACTGTCCTGTTTAACAAAAGACACATTTAATAGAGTCAAAATCAGAAATATACCGCTATAAATGAAACAATGTACTATCTACAACCACAAAACATTTTTTAATGTTTTGTTTCTTAGAACAGTTTCACGTTCATAGCAAAATTGAGAAGATGTGTGTACCCATACCTGTACACACATGTCTAGAGCAGAATTATTCGTGATGACCTGAACTGGAAACAACTCAAGTATCTTTCATTGGTGAATGGATAACCGAACTGTGGAACATCCATACAATGAAATTCTATTCAGCAGTAAACAAGTGCAGACTACTGGCACACACATTGGCTGAGTGACATAAGCCAGTCCCCAAAGCTACATGTGATATGACCTCCTGGAAAGGATAAAGTATAGAAACAGACCAGTGTTCCTTAAGGGTTGGGGCTGGGGGGAGAGGATACTACCAAGGGGCACAAGAAACCTTTCAGGAGTAAAGGAAATGTCTCATATATTGATTGTGACAGTGATTATGTGGCAATTTGCATTTTAAAAAACTAATGAAACTGTACATCAAAGGAGAATTTTACTTTAGTAAATTATAACTCAGCATTTGACTCTAAAACGATTAACACGAACTATACCATTTGCTATAGTTTAGATAAAACTTAATCCACTTATGTATTTTAATAAAAGAGAAAAATAATAAATACACTTTCTGGTTTAAGAAGTTGGATGCAATGAACCAGAGGACCCCTAATCAGCCAATGCTGGGACACTGGACAGATTTCAGTAACAGCTCACTCGGAGTATGCAGCTGTCCCTCTGTCACCATGGCCTCAGTGTTTGTCCCTCACAGATAGAGCCTCTTGTATCTGTTTCCAATCGGACGATGGTCATAAAGACAGGACACCTCACCCACTTGAAAAGCCGTGAGGAGAGAGAGCGCAGTTTTATCCACACAATGTTTAGGTATTCCAAATTTCTTACAACAATCAAAAGCTACAACTTTTTAAAGATCCTTGGACTTTAGCTTAGAGAAGCGGCAAAATGCAAAACAAGGTTTACTTTTTATTCCCCCATTCCACAGACAGCCAACCGTGGTCCCTGAGAGGGGCGTGGGGAAGGAGCCCCATGCCTCGCTGTGCTCTCCCCACCCCCTTCCGGTGGGCGCCCCCACGAGTGAGCCCCGCCGGCTGGTAGAGGACTAGCGGGCTCGTTGCCATGGTGCTAACGGGCCAGCCTCACGGGGCTCAGAGCTGGGTGGACTACAGCGTGGGTCCCAACGGACGTGGACAGCACCCAGTATGCAGCACCCTTCATGGAACAGATTATTTCAGCTTGATGTGTCAAAGGCCACCAGTGCCACCCCTCGTGGGTTCTGTTTTGGGAGTCTTAAGAGATCCTTAGCCTAAATGCCTTCTAGGATTGCTGTATGTCCGTTTTTCAGAGATCTGGGGTTTATTTCTACATTCCCTTGGATGCCTGCATTCTCTTTCAGTCCAAACTGGGAAAACAAGCCTCCAGACTTTGGCAGGAATGCCTTTAAGGGATGAATTGATTCCTTAAATCTAATTATTCTGATGAAGAATCAGGGAAAATCTTTAATGGAGTAGTAGAGAATGACTGTATTTCTTCTGTTCACAAGAAAAATGTAAAGCTACGTGGGACTCTACAAAAAGCCATAGGGAAAAGAACGGCCCTGCTATTACGCCCTGTGGTTAGAAGAGCTGCCCCCTGAGGCCGGCCTGCTCATGTATGAATTCCTGCTCTAGGGGCTAGCTGTGTGGTCTTGGATAAGTTACTTATCTTTTCTGTGTCTTGGTTCTTTTTTTCACCTGTGAGGCAGGGTTAATGGCAGCTCCTCATGAGTTAACACAGGTACACGTCTTAGAACAGCGCTGACGTGTACTGAGTGTCTTAGAGGCGCTTTCCATAAAATGAAACACGGCACGCCTTTAAACAGCTAATGACGTGCAGGAACAGAGATCAATCTGACCTTGATGTTGTAAACATTCTCTCTCAAGGGGCACAGATTTAGTGAAATACGTTCACATTTCCCACCCCCACCCCCCCAGTGCAAAGGATTTGGCTTTGAAATAAACAAAGTAACACAATCCTAACGGTGAGGTTTGCTGTTGTCTTTTTAATTTTTCAAAAGAACTCACGGTCAGATGATAAGATGTGAATATTATAATAACTAAATAAAAATGTAACGGGAGAGCCCGCCAGCTTTAGAGGTGAAGAAGTTATGAGCGGCTTAAAAGTGTTCGGTCGGACCGCCAAATACGCCAGTCACTTTCGGGGACAGGAAGTCAACGTGTGAGTTTTGATGGGTCACTTACCTTCAGCCCATTGCAGCATCTAAGTTAAATGATGGGGCTAACCACCAGAATAACTAAAGATAATACATTTTGAATGGGAATTGGACAGAGAAAAGAAGAGATGCTTACTTTTTCATTTAATTACTTAATGTATTGTTGGAATTATTTCTCACTACGTACATATATTACTTTAAAAATAAAAAGAAGTGGAATTTAGGAGAAGCACCCCAAATACTGATCGCAAAGCAACGTCTTTATTCTAGGGTCACTTTTCTGGATTAAAAGGACGACAGGGCAAGAGCATTGCTGAAATCATTTCAACAGACTTAGTAAACGAATCAAAAGAGAAAAAAATCTTCATGAATTTTACAAGGAAACACAGTTTTAAATGTTGTTTTCTTGTTTTAAAAAGCACTTTTTCCCCTCAAAGGTTTCCATCATGAAGTCTTTAAAAGGAGAGGAAATATGAATATTGCCGTAATTGAGATATAAACAAACTTCAAACACTGGGTTGTTTTTTTTTTTTTATGATTCCTAAGGGGAAAATCGGAGTTATTTAGAACTAGAGGCTGAATAACAGTGATGTGTGCACGGCTTTAAAAATAATTTGTTGGTGGCTGTTACCGTTTAAACCGGGAACTTCTTACTTCTGTGTAAGGTAAATAGCTTTTTTGACTTCCAAATTGCAAGGACAGCTTAGGGTGAAGATCGGGCAGCTGGCTGATAGGAAATAAACAAGACTGTCGAGGCCGCGGAAGGGCGGCCGACACCTGCCCCAGATCCCGGCGTGGCGCCTGTTTCTGGAAGCATCTGGGCCCCAGGGAGGGCTCGCGGGTCCAGAGGCCACTTAGTCAACTGGCCAGCTCTGGGGTGAGTCAGCTCTGAATTCATAATTCAGTGCACGTACAGCTGGTGTTTGAAGCCAGGCGGTCTCTAAACTGTCTCCACCAGGAACTTTCAGTCCTAGCTCTTCTTGGGAAGACAGAAACACTTCTTTGAAAACAGGAGGAAAAGGAGGCCAAGGTTAAACAGTGTGCCGGGAAGGTAATGGGAATAACCGAGATAAAATAGCCCAAGTGAAGCATCTCAGGACTGCGTGTTCACGGGGGCCCTAGACTTCTACTGGGGTCACAATGCTGAGAACAGCCCTTGCTCATGGTTCTCATTATTTTTCGTCTCTTTCTGCCCAGTATAGAACTAAAGAATTAAAAAAAAAAAAGACTATAATAATTATCAGGGAAGCCTGTTTGATGTGAATTATTATTTACTCCAATATTTTAGAGGCAGAATCTCCTTAAAATTTCTTTCCCTGCCAAATCTCACGTTTCCCCACCTTGAAGAGTTCTCTCTGCCAACCATTTCTCCCAGTCTACCTTAAATCCTGTCTGTTCTGCTCTATTTTCTAAATCAATGTTTAGCTAATGAGGTACGATTTCCACAGGTTTTCACTTTCCTATTTTAATTTGATCTCCGTGGCATTGTAAGGATCTTCCGTTTCCATAAGCGCGTATCCCCACACTTTCCTTGTCACAAGAAATATGTCTTCATTTAGAGTTGCAGGGGCAATCACAGCAGCCAGAAGAGGCCTCCAGCCCCTACTCGGAGGGCTAGCCTGAAAGTTCTGGACTTCTCAGGAAGCGAATCACTGCCACCAGCCAAGGCCAGCCCCCGGCACACAGTGGCCTCGAAGGTGAGGGCACCACCAGCAAGATGAAGTTTTTAACCGACCCACCACTCTGTGAAAGCATTCTGAACGTCGCTTACGAGGACAAAGAAGGAAGTTCATAAAACGAGAAGACATCTGTTGCCTCCCGGGTCTTGGGGCCTTAGATGGCCAGGTGCCTGTGGAGAGCTCCCGCTCCACTCGTCTTTCCAGAGCAGGCAGAAATCTTCCCAGCGAGCTCTTTAGAGTGTGAGCATCAGAACTTCAACAGCCACATTACGAGGTGATAAATATAACACCGATGTGGGTCATTTCCTGAAGTACCTGTCCTTCACGTGGTAAAGCACCACAGGAGACAGACCCAAATAAAACTGAAGGGCGAAGAGGAAGAAAAAACACATATCGTCAAATAACAACCAACAACTAAAGTTATTTCTCAGTGGAAGAAAAGGACCAAATTGCCAGGATTCCCTCGGGTTTTATTATGAGAGTCCATTTCCGGTTTCCGTTACACTTTATTGCCTCAAAACATGAATGCATCTGTCTTGGAAGGTGCTTATTTTTGCCAGCCATTTCCCACTGCATTAGCGACAAAAGCCCATCCGATGGTGTCACTCTATTTCAGCTTTATCACATCACTATACGCGGAAGGGCCGAATGCCATTTTTAAAAATTAAGTGAGACAATGATTTTTGCCGCCTGAAACCTGCTTCGAAGACTCATGTGGAAATATGATGGTGGGGTGAGGCAGGTGGTTGGAAGGATGGAAACTCCCCCACTTCCTATTGAGACAGAAAATACATAAAATGTAATATAAAAGCACCGACACGCCACAGTTCCCAAGGCCACAGGGCGATCTGGGCTGACTACTTAATCTCAGGTTTCACTTTAGGAGCTCTTGCCAGGATGGTCTAATGACGTGATCTTCCAGATGGGTTCCTCTGCTGGATTCCGTGAGGTCCTCCCACTCAGCACCAAGACGGGGGACGTGTGTCCTCTCACGTGGCCCCTGCTGTATGTGGAGTTTGCTACTCACCTGCCACTTCCTCCCGGGACCTCCCCGCCTCGCCTCACGTGGGCATCTGTCCTCCCAGGCAGCTCCTCTGACACGTTTAGCTTTTCTTCCCTGAACCCCAGGGGTTCGTTGTTGTCTCTGTTGTCATGGTGTCCGCTGCTCCTCTGATCATGTGCCTTACGTGACTAGTCATGAAATCACGGGGGGACAGGACCTTAGGGTCACGCTGAAGCTGGGCAGTCAGTGCTCTTACTGTCAGGAGCCTGGCGCGGGCCCTGCGGCCGTCAGCGCAGGGGTCTGCACGATGGTGGGCGTCCTGTGTAACTTTCCTGACCTCCAGTTTTCTCAGAGTGGGGCACAGGATTTCTGTATTGAGAGGGAAGACGTATGTGAGCTCTAAAAGAGCTTCTCCTCAAAACACTTTCCATGATTTTTCCAGGTCCTCTGCCTGCTGTGTGCTGTACCCAACTCCACGATGACTATCTTTCACCACGGTCTACTGTCTACACTTTCCCAACGCATTAGATAGTGTCTCAGAGATCAGGACTTGCCTTATGTAAGTTTGTGCTTTTCTCCATGGCGGGGGGAGGGGGGCGGGAGGGAAGTAACGAAGAATTAGCACTTAATAATTCAATGAGTAATTTATATACTTGATAAATGAATAAATGTTCATTGTAGACCGTACAGCACATAAATGTAAGGTGTTACTAAATACAAATATGTCACCAGTCAGAAGGGCCATCATTAAAAGTCTACAAATGATAAATACTGCAGAGGGTGTGGAGAAAAAGGAACCCTCCTGCACTGCTGGTAGGAATATAGTTTGGTGCAGCCATTATGGAAAACAGTATGGAGATTCCTTAAAAAACTAAAAATAGAGTTACCATATGATCCAGCAATCCCACTTCTGGGCATATATCTGGAGGAAACTCTAATTTGAAAAGATGTATGCACCCCAATGTTTATAGCAGCAGTATTTACAACAGCTAAGACATGGAAAGAACCTAAATGCCCATCGACACATGACCGGATCACGAAGTTGTGGTATATATATATACAGTGGAATACTACTCAGCCATAAAAAAGAGCAAAACAATACCATATGCTGCAACATGGATGGACCTGGAGATTGTCATTCTAAGTGGAGTAAGCCAGACAGAGAAAGATAAATATCATGTGATATCACTCATGTGTGGAATTTTTTAAAAAAGACACAAATAAACTTATTTATAAAACAGAAACAGACTCACAGACATAGAAAACAAACTTATGGTTACTGGGGGGAAACAGAGGGGTGTGGAGGGATAAATAGGAGTTCGGGATTTGCAGGTACACACTACTTTATATAAAATAGATAAACAAGGTCCTACTGTAGAGCACACGGAACTGCATTTAATAACTTGTAACAGTATATAATGAAAAGGAACATGAACAGGAATATATATATATGTATGTGTATATATATATATGACTGAAATATTATGCTGTGCACCAGAAATTAACACAACACAGCTATACTTCAATAAAAAAATAAGCCACAACTAGAAGACTCCTCACCGTGATTTGTAACATCTTTATTTTATAAATGAGAGAACAGAAGTACAAAAAGATGGAATGCCTTTAACATGTGCCATAGTTATGCGAGGTGCCTGAAACCAGAGCCAAGTCTCATTTTTCAGTTCAGAACTCTCTACGCCATTTCCACCTCTTTATTTGTGTATGTTTACTCGCCGTGTACGTTATCATCTTCTTAAACCTAACAACCATGCTACTTAATTCTCTATAAGTTGTTGCCACTACAAAAACACTCAGTTTTTGAAAATAGTTTTTGAAAATAACAATGATAATAGTGGTTATGGTGATGATTTTGATGATGAAAAATTATTTTGGATGATAATATTTTGGAGCTTTCATCATATTTTCATATCCACTTAAACTAGCATATGCTTGTAAACCATGGCAATACAATGATTGGATTAGACAATAATTAAGGTTTTTCTTTGGAAAAGAGAGGTAAAATTATTCAACAGAACTCAAACCTGTGTTACTGTGGTTCATTACATCTTATTTTTAAATAAATGTCTGTGTTGTTTTGTAAAATGACACATGCATGTGGCTCTGTGGGATGGCAGCTGACTGGACGATCTAAGGTCCCAGAGAAAGTACAGCAAAATGACTTTCAACCCTTTGTTGAACTCAGTGGAAAATAAGGAACATCTTCAAGGAAAAAAATGAAACAAAAAGCAAAATAAAAATGATCTAGAACTCCAATCAGTGGGAAATAAATAAATATAAAATCAAGGCTTGTTCTAGAGGTAAGTGCTTATATCAGCTGTTAGAAAACAGTTCTCTGGGACCAAAGCAAAGTGGGAGCAGAGGGATGGAGTAAATCTGGAACTTCCACGTTAACTCCTAAATCAGGACCCTCAGGGGCTCTAATGGGACCCCAGAGTGATGGCACTTACTGACTTTCAGAAGAAGCAAATACAAACTTCTAGAAGAAAGCAATTTAGGCCCCAGGTTTTCACAAGTTACATGCAGTAAACTACGAACACAAAATCTTACGGTTGACGAGATCTCCAAACAGCAGTCAGCAGGCCCCTGGGGACTTCAGTTACTGCAGTGATCAATGGGGAATCGAAGAGCATGAAATCATTATGGAAACAAAACACAGATTTTTTTTTTTCATTTTAAAAAAGGAGTCAGAGACAATACATCATATCCCAGAATTCTCAAAAAAGAACAAAGCGTATTTTTTTAGAAATGAAAAATCTAACTATTGAAACTAAAAACCCCGTAGATGGTTTAAACCTCAGAACAGGCACAAATAATGCGGAGAATTACTGAGTTGGAAGTTGGATGTGAAGAAGTTACCCAGAAAACACCACACAGATCAAAGAAACTGGGAATGCGAAGGAGTTAAGGAAATATGAGGTGGAATAAGGTCAAAGTGTACAGATAGTGGGGAAGAGGAATGATATGAAAAGAAAAATGGGTGAGTGTTTTCCAGAAGTGCTGAAAGAAAAGAAGCCACTGATAAAGGAGTACCATGTAAACAAACAGACTAATTCTAAAAAGGAATCTATGCCAGAAACACCTGAATAAAATTGAAAACCCTCAAAGGAAGAAAAAAATCCTCAAATCAGCCAGAGAGAAGAGAGATGTCACTTCCGTATGCACCAGAAAAGAATGAAAGCACATTTCTCAGTAACAACAAAAAAAAAGATTCCTGAGATAAAACAACTGCCCAAACTAGAATTATGAACCTGAAACTAAATCCGAAGAGAAAGGAAGAACCGTAAAACCATCTTAATTGATCTCAACTCTCTAGTCTCCTCCGGCGGTCTCTGTGTCTGCCTTTTCACCGGTTCCACACTGTTTTGTTGATTGTAGCTTTAGAGCACACCTTAGTATCATGTAATGTGAGCCTCCCATTTTGTTCTTTATCTAAATGGTTTTAGCTACTGTAGTTTCTGTTCATTTCCATCCACACTTTAGAATCAGCTTGCAAATGTCCACCAAGATACAGCCTTGTGCAAGTTTGAGGGGTAAAACGTGATGATCTGATGTATGTAGATGTTGTAAAATGATTACCACAATAAGGTTAGCTAACACATCCATCTTAATGAGGAAGTCTAGATCACTGACTTGAGACTTTTTCATTTATGACATAAGCATTTAATACCGAGAGTTTTCCTCAGAGCACTGTTTTAACTGCATCGCACATTTTGAAATGCTGGGTTTTATTTAATTCAATTTAAACAGTTCTCACTTACCTTGTGATTTCTTCTTTGGCTGATAAGTTTTTCTGACATGTGTCATATAATTGCAAATAGTTGTGGCTTTTTCATATATTTTTTGTTATTGGTTTTTAATTCAATTCTATTGTGATCAGAGAACACACTTTGTATAATGACACCAGTCATGTTGAATTAGCCCCCATCCTAATGACCTTATGTTAACTTGATATCTTAGAAAGACAAAGATTTGATTTGGGGATAAATTTCCAAATCACACTCACATAAGATTGTAAGATCACACTCACAGGTACCAGAGGTTAGGGCTTTAATGTCTTTTGTGGGGACAGAACTAAACCCACAACAGTTGTCTCCTGGAGATCTCAAATTTAACACGACCAGCTGAAATTCTGACGTTCCCATCTGAAAAGACCCTCCGGCAAACTTCCTCTTTGCATTTGATACCGAGCTGATGCCAGTTTCCCAGGTCAAAAATGTTGGAGTCATTTCTAACTTGTTTTTCTCACTTCACATGACCGATACCTAAGAAATTTTGCTTTTTCATCTCACCACTTCTATTGCGGCCACGTTGCTTCAAAGCATCACACTCATCATTGTTTCTTAACGTTACAGTGTGTCCTTCCTCTATGACTGACATAGCTAGCATTCTAATGGTTGCTCTTCTCCCCAGTTTTACTGTTATAAACGCATCGCCATGATCATTCTCATGCAAACACCTTTCTGTACTTCTCTTCCAAGTAAAATCCTGGAAGTTACAGAGTCAAGGTAATCACATTTCACATTATTTTCTTTTGTTCAATTGCCTTTCAAAAAGGTTGTATGAACTGATCACTTTTAAATCACCAGGAATTCACAGCTAAGAAATCTATCTTTTTTACTTTCTGATAGGAGTGTTGGCTTTTGGAAAAAAATCAAGCCTTTTGCTTCTGATTTACTTTAGGCTAATAATTATGTGTGCCCACGAGGCACCAGGCACTGTCATAGACCCAGTGTTAAAACTGGGCACTGCAGTCTAGCCAGATTGTTCCAGGAACCGGCCATTACACGGGTGGGCTGCCCAGCCATTTGTGTAGGAAAAATTCCCATTAGTTCTCATTGCATTGCCTTAGCGGCAGGGACCAGCGGCAAAGGGGGGCCACGGGGCGAATTACTCACTGTGAGGTGTTTAATCAGAAATCTGTCTCTGATCCAGAATGTCTCATGTGTGAATTCAGGATAAAATTAATAAAAATGAATATTAAAACCCCCAAAGTAATCTAATAATAAAACCATAAATTTTAAGGGAAAGTTTTACTAGTTTAATTAAATGTCACAGTTTTTGAGAACCCCTTCCAAAACCTGCACTGAGAATTTATTGCTGTAACTCAGTTGAAAGTCTCAACATCTGTTGACTGGATAAAATTTGTCTGTACTCAGCGGATTATTCATGTAAAATTATCCTGGAGAGCATTATTATCCAGTTACGGAAACAGCCAAACCGACCGTGTGCTGTGCTTTGGTTTCCTGATCCATGCTTTTTCTTTTATCAACTTATTTTGAGTTGCTCTTTTTATTGAGTTCATATTTTTATTAAGTCCTTTTCTCATGGGAAATGCATAAAAATATTTCTTGCTATTTCTTGGCATTTTTCTCCAAGTGATTTCTTCTCATAGGTTTTACATGGTTTTATTTGATTTCACTAGTTAACTAATTAATTGATCATTGTCATTAATTTATTTACATTTTATTTTGGCCTTAAATAGGCCTTTTATTCAGGGCTTTGGGATGTAGCAAGGTCATGTCAGATAGGCTCCTATCCTTATGAAACTTGAATTTTTATCCTAAGAGACAGGTGGTCCACCCAACAAAACGTCCATTAAGTGAGTATCTCGTACAGACGCCATTTCCATCCAGCCCGGAGCGCGTCCCAAGCCCAGGGAACGTACGCGGAAGCGCACCTGCCGTGGGAGGCAGCGGGCTCCGACTAGGGCCCCATCGCTGCGAAAGGGGCTGGCTCTTGGGGGGCTTTCTCCCTGGTTTCATCCAGGACCAACGTCTGCAAACCACAGGACATCGTGAGCAATTGTGAGAAATCTTAAGAATGAAGTAATTCATATTCTGAGTCCTGCTTTTCGGAGGCAGGGGCTTCCACCTGACTGATCTGAATTTTCAGTTTATTATCTAGCACCATCACGTTTACTTGAATTGTTCTTGATGATGACTTTCCCCCTAGTTTCAAATTTTTTTGTATCAACTTGCACTTAACATTTTATTTGTATCTATGTCTTTTGCCCTTTTGTATCAATTTTTCTTAGATGCTGCATGAGTGACAGTCTATGATCACACTTTATTCTGTCTTCTTTACCTGAAAATCCAGCTCTTAATTTAAAATAGTTACCTCAGTGTCTCCTGGAACAGAATTCCTGGATATTCTGTCCTGGGTGGTCTTTCCCGTCTTCCTTGAGGGTCCACAGACATTCAGACAGACGATCCTCCGTCAGCGCCACACGGCTGTATCTGTGGGCTCCAGATGAGTATCTGAAATCAATAGGGCGGGAATTGTGGTAATTAAATTATAGCACTTACGCATAATTACACTTACGTAAAAACCTCCACCCCAGCTCGGAGCTGCTCCCGAATATGATGGACGTAAATCTTCCCAGATGACCTTCTTGTGGGGTGGGGAGGGGAAAGAGTGTTAATCTTTAAACTTACGCTGGGAAAAACTAGGATCCTGGAACGCCTTCACTTCAGAGAAATCATTTGATTCGAAGTCTAGCTTTAAACAGGTGCATTTCAGTAATTTTCATCTTTGAAAATTAATTTTGACGCAGTACTTTTTTGCAAAACTTGAATAGGACGCTGATCTCCAGGGCCGTTCTGTCCGAGGACGGAGACAAGCAGGAGCTGGGCAGCAGGTTAAGTACCCCTGTGCCTTCGGGAGCACACGTTGTGGGCCCCTTGTAAGCACTTAATCAATGACCAGATGCGAGTTGCAGTAAGTGGATTAATTAATTGACATCAAAAAGAGTCCTGCTCCCCAAGCATTCAGGAACACGGCCTGGACGGTAGCTTTGTGTTGCCATAGCAATTGCAGAAGACTGCGTTTACCACCTGAGGTGTTCAGAAGTCCCAAGCTTGCAAGAGTTTGCAGCAAGGCTGGCTTCAAGTTAGGGCTGAGAATCCCACCAGCAAGGCCTAGGTTGGAGAGATGGGCTTCAAGGGGCTGCCCAGGCCAGAAGGACTTGGTGTGCCACGGGCTTGGGAGTAGAAGGAGGATAAAAGCCTTCATAACTTTACAGAACTTTACCTTTGAGCTCTGAGGGAGCACCCACTGCGAGGAGTCTGCCCCAGTTTAAAGGCAGTTCATTTGTCTTAGTTTATGGTAAGTTTAGTCAAGTTTGTGCAGGCGGTGACCACTGATCCAACTGACTGATCTGGGGGTTTGAGTTTCACTAGCTGTAAAATGGGAATAATCCACACCCTATCTATGACAGGGGGAAAAGAGAGCAGGTACAAAAAAAAGTTCCTTAAAAAGAAAAATTAGCAAATTACTAAAACTGGTGCATGACGTGTTCCACAAACATGAAGTTTCACTGGAACAGCTTTCATCGTCATATTGTCATCAAAAGCGTACTTTTCTGGTGACTCTTTCTTTAACATGGAAAATTTCATTGGTCATAAATTAATTCCTACATGTAACATACACTGCAAAGGTAAGGGGCATGTATTCAAAAGTGTAAATGATGAATAACTGTGAAGATACCATGCTTACTTCAGCACCTTTCTCCTCACAGTTACAAACGTGTAACAGATAATGGTTATGTCCACGTGATGCCAAAAAAATGTGTAACTTTCAATTATTTAGATATTTGGCATTATGTACCTAAAGTGTGAATTTTTCACTTTTCATCTTTGCAGATGCATTGTGTTACACACTGTGGCTGCTGAAATCAGCGGGGGGATTCTCTGCTGCTTTGTAATCACGCCAGCTCCTTGGAAGACGGATGTACAAGACGATAAGAGTACTTCCTTCGTTGGAATTTCATTACCTAGTTGGAATTCCACATTTTCAGAAACCGTAGGTGTGGTAAAGAAAAGGAAAGATGTGGGAGATGGAGTTGTTAATCAGAACTAGATGAATATGTGTACATTCACGTATGACTGAAGCATTGTGCAGTACACCAGAAATTGACACAGCATTGTAAACTGACTGTACCTCAATTTAAAAAGTTAAAAAAAAGAAAAAAGAAAAAAAACTAATTTTTCCTGTTGGCAGATGTCCATCACAGGTGTCCATCCATGAGCCTGCATCTCTGGAAAGGAGACGAGTGTTCTCATGACGCAACCCCACCCCTCCCAGGGACGAAGGACAAGAGATGTCATCGCATGATATTTGCATCTTCTGCTAGTCTGTCACCTTCCAGGACGGTGGAAGGTACTTGAGTTAGTCCTGCGAAGAGCCACATTCCTTATTTGTTTTCCCTACCTCTAAATAGTCCGGCTTTAATATGGTGACAATTTAACCCCGTGGGTATCTGGGGACCGACCCCAACACAAACAACCCTGTGTGATTTTCCTATCCCATAGAAATCCTGGCTCACTCCATGGGTTCTTATTAATCACACTCAGTTTTAAAGATAATTTAGCTTTAATACATTGTCAATGCAACTCTCTGGGGGACATAAAAAGTGATCTGTCTTGTGCACATCTGCTGAGCTCCACTTCCTGATCCTGGAGCCGCTCTCTAATGTCTCTGCTTTTAGCTACGGGAAGTGACCTAAAGCAAAGATGTGCAAAGTACACCCTGATCAGCGGTGCAACTTCCAAATGTCTTTGGGGTCACTACTTAAAAATGGTGCCAGAGAGTAATGGCTGCATATTACAAGCATTAGGGCTATTCCGCTGGCGTCTTCTTTAGCTCTCGCCTGGCTTGTGCTGCCAGGGACGAGGCTCCCTTGTCCGGGGAGGGCTGAGGGGATGGGTATTGCAGAGAACCAGACAGCCTCTTTGAGAGACTCGTAAAGCTACAACTGTAAAAAGGCTCTGCTATTTAAGGCACTTAACTGGTCGCCCACCACCTTGCTATTTGCTTAGGTGTGTGGAAAAAAATTTATTGTGTCGAGAAAGCACCATTAATGCTTCGATATTGGACTGTGTAAGTGAAAATGCGATCCGATGTCGGCAATTTTGTGTGGTTCAGCTAATAGGCGGGGGTGTTTTTATTCCTCCCCCCAAGCAACGTTTCCATAGAAATGGAAAATAACGCGCCCCGCGCAAAGAACATGCACGCCCTGGTCTGCGCCTGCGCGCGTGCTTGGGCGTGGCGCGCTCCCTTCAGAGGGTCCAGCCAGCAGCTACTTTTATAAGGTGTGTTCAGAGTACCTAAACAAGATCGTGAGTAATTTTTAGCAACTAGAGCAAAATAACTTTTTTCCTCGCAAATTAAAAGTCTTATGAGTAAATTATCCTATTTGTTCCATTTTAGGATTTGTCCCTCCAACAGAGGCTTTTCTGTGGATATAAGAAAACAATTAATGTGAACAGGAAAACTGAACGTAACTACATCAAATATATGTGTTGACTGCAAGAAGCATCTCAATTTTGGAACTGTTAACTGATCCCGTGATAGGATTGAGTAAGATTTGTACCAGGGGAATCCCATTTGCCCTGTTTGTATTGGAGAACATTAGGGATTTGGGGCTATAATCCAAATTACCGTGATGAATATGTGTGCAATGGGTTGAAAGACATAAAGGCATTTCAAATAAAATTTAAGGTCGTCTCAATCTTTTTTTTTTAAATCATCTTACTAAGGGAAGTAAGCCAGAAAAGGAAAGAAAAATACCATATAATATCACTTATACATGGAATCTAAAAAAAAGGGTGGGGGGACAAATGAACTTGTTTACAAAACAGAGACAGACTCACAGATGTAGAAAACAAACTTATGATTACCGGGGGGGGGGGGGGGGGGATGGGGAGGGATAAATTAGGAGTTTGGGATTTGTAGATACTAACTCCTATATATAAAATAGATAAACAATAAGGTCCTGCTGTAGAGCACAGGGAACTATATTCAGTACCTTGTAATGGCTTATAATGAAAAAAATATGAAAAGGAATATATATACATATATATGTATGTATGTATAAATGGATTACTACTGTATACCAGAAATCAGCACAACATTGTAAATCACTATATTTCAATAAAAAAAATCAAGGTCAAAGAACAGCATTCATTGGTATTTAGGTACTTAGAAATATTTCACACTCTTCCATTTGAGACTTTTTTTTCCTGGAAATGAAACATAGGTCTTGCTGTCAGAGAACATGTTAATTTAAACTAAAAAGAGCTACGCTGAAGGAGGACGGCTGAAGGGTGTGTGCAGAGAGTGTGCGTGTTCTGAGGAAAGCTGCAGCGAAAAGCAGGAGAGAAGCCCCTGAGAAGGCCATGCTCGGATGAAGCAGGGACCCACCCCAGCACCAGATGCGGTTCTGCTAGGTGATGTCTGCTGCATGTAAAGTAATTTTATTAGAAATACATTATTTGGTTTGCTTAGTTAAAATTTGTCCTTTTCAGATTAAACATATGAATAATAAGATACTATTGACAAGAATAATAAGATATTATTGACATTTTAGATCTCAATGAGCCTCAATGGTGAAAGAAGTCAGAAAACCGTTGTCCTCTGTTGCCAGATCTTGTGGCATCAGCCAGCACCTGGTGACTGCCGCCCAGGAGCTGAGAAACGGGGCAAGACTTGTTTCACTCAACGTTTTGGACTCTTTTGAATAGATGACCTGAAATCTGATGTGCTGACTTATAGCCATTCCTGATCTGCACCCACCCCTCATTTTCTCTGTCTCTGAATCCAAGTAAAATGTTCCCATGACCCAGCCGCACTCTTCCCAGAGACAAGCAGGGTCCTCCCTGCACTCACTGTCCTGTGGCACGTCTATTTCTTGGCTGCCACGTCATCCTGGAAACCTCACAGTTCTTAAACTGACACTCCACACCATAGATCTTGCCGTGATGTCATGTGGGGGAACCTTTGTGAATATTTTGTGAAGTTTCAGAGACAGGGAAGCATGCCGTTCTCATAAAATGATCACTTGGATTTATTTTTGAAGCAATCATCACACGTGTTACTTGCAAGCTGTTTATAATGCATTAAAATACTTATTTAAAAGGTTTTCCTCGAGCCAATGGCTTGCTTTCTTACAATGGCCTGTGCTAACGGGGGAAATGTGTGCAGCTGTATCAGGCAGTGTCACTAGTGTTTGATTATGTATATCGCCATAAACTATGTTTATAAATTATGTTTATTGTGGCATAATTAGTAGCACTAACAGTGCATAATATCAATAAGGTCGTTAAATATGTAAATAATAAATAATAGCAATATTAATGCCACCAAGGAGCAGTGCTCGATAGCACCGTGTATATTCAGTCAGCTGATGACTGCATTTCTCATCATGTCATCGGGAAGACATGGAACAAAGCCAGTCATCGGTTTAATGAACACACAGCCACGTGCAGAAAATGAACACACCCTTGCTTAATGGATGGGAAAGTAAAAACAGCAGGTTGCTTCCCTAAGAAATGGGGGAATGTTGCACAGTGTGGTCCATTTCACAAAGCAGTGGGTTTTTGGAAATTTGAAAAGTGGACTGAGGGCAGGTGGGGTAAGACCTATTTACCTTTTCATTTACAATTTTCCAATACAGCTGCTCCTGTATTCCCTCCAAATGCCTACGGAGACCCAGGGAAAAAACATGAAAACTCCAACGTGCCACAAAAACAAGGACTTCCAGACAATTTATAGCCTGAATCTTGGAAAATTTTTCTATGACTTCCCTGCCAGGGAAGTTGGATTAAAGACCACAGTTGATGGTCAGACTCTGGGAATCTCAGGTGGACACATCAACCAGCCAACCAGGCTGAGAACAGGAATCCATACCCAATGAGCAACAGTGGGACTCGGAGGAGGTCTGCATAGACCATCCCTCTGTTTGGTGATAAAGTTTTAAAAATATATCTGCAGGAGATGAGAAGTGGGGTATCCTGAATATGAAAAGAGAAAGCAGAATGCTAAAATATATTTCTAGTAGGAAATAAGATTAAATTTTAGAAAACTCTTTGGTGTATTTTCAGTAGCATAGTTATGAAATAGGAGTGGAGTGTCAGAGCTGGAAGATAAATGTAACAGCGTGTGAGGAAACAGGGAGATCTATAAGTATAGAAGGAGTACAAGGGACCAAAAGCTCTCCACCAGGAAGAAGTTGTACACTGTAGGCAGTGTAAATGTCAGAATTAGCACTAGCCAGAAAGTTGTATGGGGAATAATTTTGAGAAGCTGTTCAAGAGGGGAAAACAGAAGAAAAGAAAACAAAAATTCTAAGAGATGGAAAAGTCTCAGCTATGACAGGTTGCCTAGCCTAAAATAATGTTTTGGGTTTTTTTTTTTTTTTTGAAGAAAAATGAGAGAAAAATAAATGGAGGAGGCTATTTATCAAAGACATAGTTGATGAAATGTGTCTGGAATGAAATAAGACCCAGTTGTGTAGATCAGAGTTTCACAATGTCACTATGTCCCAACCACATAAAAGGCCCATTATACAAGGTCCAGTCCCTTCTATAATGCTCTCCTCTTAAACATGAGCCAAGGAGGAACAGAAATTTCATGGAAGTGTTCAAAATAAAAGACAAAGACCAAAATGATCAAAAGATTAAAAATATTGGAGAAAAAAGAGATTGAGATTGAAGAAAAAATTTTTAAAGAAATTACTGATATCTTGAGAGAGATAAAAGAATATATTCTATTCAAGAAACAAGAACAGGGTGCAATAAAAACAGAATATTCTGAAGTCAGAAAATCTCGATTGAAATTTTAAAATACAATACCAGTAGTTAAGAACTTAGTGGGTGGACTGAGAAATAAAATTGAGGAAATCTCAGAAGAGCAGAGCAAACACACAAGTGTGCACACATGCACATACACACACACACACACACACACACAGAATAAGGAGAGAGAAGATAGGAAAACCAGAGGACAAGTCCAGGAGCAAGTCTTCACTTCGTGAATGAAGTTCCAGTGAAACAAAATGAGAGTTGGAAGGAAATAAACTACAAAATAATCTTTTAAAATGTATTTGAATTAAAGGAAATATGTTTCCAGTTTGAATGGGCCCACTTTGGGCCTCACACTGTGGGTGACGATAGCCTCACACCAGGACAATGTGTCACAAAATTCAGAAATTCAGAAAAATGGGAACAGAAAAGACCCCTCACAACCGCAGGAGGAAAACCCGTAACTGATACGCAGCCAAGAATGAGAACGACATTGGACTTTTCAGTAGTAACTTGGATGCTAAAAAACAAAGAAGACATACCTCAAATTACCAGGAAAAATTACTTCCAAGTCAGGATTCTCAAGTCCAACTATAAGACATTGTGGAAAAGGAAAAACTAAGGAGACAGTTAAACCTTTGGTCCTTGGGGGCAGGACACGGTGGGTACGTGTCAGCACACATTTGTAGCTGTGGCTTGTAAGCTGTGGCCTTTGGGTGATATTGATGTGCACACGTAGGTTCACGCACTGCTCTGGTGGGAGATGCTGATAACAGGGGAGTCGTGCACGTGTGAGGACCAGGGGTGTGTGGGAAATGCTCCTCTCTCCTCAGGTTCACACCTTGGCAATCACAGCCACTTTTTGGCTTTAAACACAATCTGTCTGCCAGAATTCCTAAGTCTATGTCTCCTGCCCAGACTTCTCTTGAATGCTAGACTGCCACTGAGCTGCCAGCCCCAAACCTCCACTCACATGGCTGACAGCACCTCAGCACCTGCAGAACTGAGCTTCTGATCCCTTCCGCAGAAACCTGCCTGTCCCTCGTCAAGCTCCTTCAAGTGTCCCATCATCCTATTTAAACTGTAATGTGTCCCCTCATCTTTGTGCTCACAAGCCCCCTCCTCATCCTGCTCTCTTTTCCAAAGCAGGCACCACCTTTTGAAATTTTGTATAATGTTTTAGCTCGCGTTTTATTTACTCATTATTTGGTGTATTAGTTATTGTGTCCACCACCCCACAGAGTGTAAATTCTACCCAGACAGTCATCTCCACCTCCACGTTTCTTCCCCTGACGAATCCCAAAGCACCTGGCGCCGTGCCTGGCTCACAGACTGGTGCCCGACATCTGCTTAGTGAATAAATGCACCTCCTGGGGCTAAGGGTGTATTTTAAGCCACAGGATTTTAATCATTTTAAGCACAAAAATTCCAGAAAGGGAGGCTATTAATACTAGAAATCAGCCCACTCAGGGCACACTTGAACTTGGGTCTTGAAGACAATGCTTCTGCTGGAAAAGAAGGTATTATGGGAAAGATGGAAGAGTTTCCCAGCGTCTGCTGGCAAACCCCTGTGGGCTCGGCCAAGGTGCTTATGAGAGTGAAAGGGTAGGCACCGGTCCCCTGCACAGTGACATCTACTGCGCTGCACTGTGTGGGCCTTGTGGCTTTGTGGGCAGTGTGGCCCTGTGCTGTGTGGGCCGTGTGGCTGTGCGGGCCGTGTGGCTGTGCGGGCCGTGTGGCACGGCATCGTGCTGAGGCACGTTACTATTGCGGCGTATTTCTAAGCTCTTGTAAAGCTGGCTATAGCTCCATTCTGGTTGTACTTTATATTCTTCTCATTTGGATATTCTGTTTTCCTCACACAGTTACCATCTTTGTGATTTGTTTTCACTCATGTTTGCTTGTTTAGATTTTACAAATGTCCAAGCAGAAAGGTCCGGGTGTGCCCAGCCAACGACGTCCCAGGCATGGACCAGAGCCGGGGCACAGCGGAGCAGGTCGCTCTCCAGCGGTGCGGTCACCGTGTGGCCCCCTGACCAGGCGGGCGGATGTGGACATGAACTTCTAAGACAACTCCTTATTTATTTCTCACCTGTCTGTCAGAAAACATTTTGATTCTTCTTCCACAGCCCAGAGACTAGGCTAACTGGAGACAAAAAGAGAGAGAACGCAATAGATTCTGCCCTCTCACTCGCTGGTTTCTTGTTTCCAGACCACAATATATTAGGGGCAGGAAATGCTAAGCGCGGGGAGGATGTGGGCGAATTCCCTGACCCTGGTGAGACGTGGAGAGGACACCCCTTCACAAGCAGCCCCGATACATGAGAGCTACCAGCTGTCTAGTGTCACTCGGTAAAGGGGCAAATAACAGAACGCACACATCGTTTCTGGTCACCATTGTATTTTATAAAATAGGAGAACAGTAGCCGTGAACTGCGTTCTGCATGCGGCTTCAGGAAGCAGGGCTGCACAGAATACATTTAAAAAGCAATTCCCTCTAAAGCTATTTTAAAATGTCTGGACACTTCATGATGCTACTATGTTAGAAAGGAGCTCATTGCTTGAAACTGCCTCTTTTTTGGTTCAGATTTTTCATATCTTGATGACAAAGTTTCTACATTATTTTGTCTTAAAAATCAATTCTCAAAATTTTCAAAAATTTCTATTTCTGTTAAAACTTTTGGGCAGGCAGTTGAAGGAGTCACTGTAGCTCAGATCTTCCCAGGAACTTGTTCCTAACTCACAAGCACTGACAGTGTAAATTCACAACAAAGCTATTGCTTTTATGGTTGGAAAATGCAAAGCCTTGCCAGCCAAACAGAGAGGTCACGGCCTCTATGCAGAGGCCCCGGGGATGTTTCACCCCGTATCTTTTGCGTATTTATCCCTGAGACTATACGAGACATTTATCAGTTGGAAATATGTCGACGGTTAGCAGGCGTGACAGCTGACTGCATCCAGGGGACAGGTTTGCTTGCTGCTTTGGGGTTCAAAGTCTCAGTCGACTCCCTGAGATTAGGGCCCTGGGAAGCGGAATCCTCAGTCATGCTACAGCCACCCAACGGCCACGCGCTTCCCTCCTCACCCTGCCTCGCTCCTGGTGGCAGATTGCATGGCCCAGGGACCGCCTCAGTGCCTGTCACTCATTCAACACCGCCTCCTTCCACAGGGAAACAAACATGAGAGCTCGGAGGCCATTCAAACCGTCCAAGAAGGTCAAAGTTGGGGTAATTACAGTTATCCGACTAATGTTCAGATGCTCTCACATTCCCAGATGAGTCCGTAACGAACTCTATGTGATGGAAATATCTCACATTATTCCTGTGGTTGCCAGCCTGCAGTGTCATTCCAGATGGCCAACACAAAAATAGCACGAAAAAATGTCCTCCAGAAACGCACTCTTTGAAAGCGTTCTGTTAGCCCCATAACAGATACTCCAAGACGTCCCAACATTCCAATTCTAATGAACGGGACTGCCCTCCCTCCCCGTCAAGAAAAAGTCCAGATATTAAAATGCATCACCAGAGTGAATTGCTGGTCGCTGTCACTGCCATGATTGGCTGCTTGCAAAAGCACCCTCTCCCGCCCCTCAGGAAACGCCCGACGTGTTTTGCCTAGAATCTGGGTTCGTTATAGGCAGAGGATCTGTAGAGCCATGGAAACGTGAAGGTCTTGGTGGTTAACACGGAAGTGGAGCTGCTCGAATTTGATTACCTTGTTTAATGAAGTGTCGCATTTATTTACAAGATGACATGATGAATCACATTACGGGGACCGTAAATCAGCTTATAAAAATGGACAAATGATTTAATGAAGTGATGCATTTACAAATTCGAGATGAAGAGATTTGAACTCATTCTGATATTTTCCACCTTAAAAAAAAAAACGCTCTAGAGATCAGCCCAGGAAGTAAACTTGATGATTTGCTTCCTTAAAATCCTTCACGTTCTCTGATCACGGAGGCCCTGAATTCTACCTTGGCCTCAATTTGCATCTTGCAGTGGCTGGGAACCCTCCTTCCTTCCAGCCTTCCCATCATCAGCACCTGCAAATGCAGCTCCATCGTTAGACATGCGAGCCCAGTCCTCAGGCGCCAGCGGCGTCCGCGGGGAAGGCAGAGAATCACCGTGATGCCTGACAACTGGACAGAATTGCCGGGGGCACCGGCTACACTTGTCTTAGCTTTTTTTTTTAAATCTGCCGGGTGGAAAACGATGAGCAACCCCTCAGATCACAGGGCAGATGCCCACATCTGCTTGCAGCAAATTCAAATCTATATTCACCACGGGCTGCACCAGGGGGAAAGCAAAGTCTCTGATGTGTAGAAAGAACAAATGAGAAGTTTAACGACGAGGACTGGGTCTGGATGAAGCTGCCTCCTACGCAGGGCATGATGGGCAGGTTCGCCCATCTCCTTAAGCCCCGCTTCCATCAGAGCCTCGCTTGGCCACAGCCGCGAGCAGCAGGGCAAGCCGGGGCCAGTGGCTTCACTCGGGTCGGGTGTGCACCTGGCAGCTGAGCCGCGTTACCCATCCCTCAGTTCCTGAGCCTCAGCCCTTTAGGGGTGGGTTGGGATGGAGGTCCATCGCTTCTCCAGGGAACCAGGCTGAGAGAGTCAGGCTGCCAGGACACATGCTAGCACTCCGGAGTTGCTGCCACGTGCCTTACACACTTGCCGAATAGGACCTCTTTTTTCCTTCCAAGGATGATAGAGATGTCGCCCGGAGACGAAGCAGGGGAAATGGGGAAAAAGCAGTCGCGGGTTATCCTTATTTGCACAACCCCCATGAGCAGGAGGTGAGTGGTGCTTTTCCGAGTTCATTTTCCCCGAGTAAGCTAGTGCACACCAGACAGGGTGAAATGGATTGCAAGTTTGGGCTAGGAGACTTGGGTTTCTAATCCAGCTTTGTTATCCACTCACTGTGTGCCCGGGACAAATGACTAGTGTTCTCATCTATAAATGAGGGATGCTGACGCCAAACTTCCCAAGGTCGTTGTGAAGGTCACGCGAGACCAGGAGCTCCCAGAGGGCCTGATGCAGCCAGTTACCGGAGAAATGCAATTTCTTCCCTTCCTCCTTCTCTCTCCCTTCTCTGCCTTCTCCTTCGCTGGACTCTCCATTGGGTCTTCTTTTGACATCACACACACACACATTCATACAACCTACATTTTTGTGTATAGTGTTCACTGTACATTGAAAATTATTCTTTGAGAATTCTAATTAGCTACACTTCTAGTATATTTTGAGTGCGGCCCATAGCAGAGAGAGGAGGGTACTTAAATTCAAGCCTCCAGGGAGACGGTTTACAGAGCTCTTCGCTTTGGTCACCAAAGGAAAATATAAGGCTTTGGATCTGTCTTTCTGGATTTCCTCATCAGGCAAACAGATAACCTAGACCTCAGTTCCCTGGGGCCTGGATGGAGAAGGAAAAAAAAAAACGAAGAAGAAATTTGAAGTCATTTTGGCTTTTTAAGCAGGCTCAAAACCTACATTTAAAAAACAAACAAACAAAAACTCCTAAAAAGAAAAAGACAAAGCTACATTTGAAGCAGGGAGTTGGGTAGAAACCTGGTGGAGTGGATCCGCAGGAGGAGTCCGCGTGAAGCGCTTTTAGGTGGAAAGTCTGATTATTGTGCGCGTCTGGGCGAGAAGCGCAGCGATGCGAGAGGCGCGGGGGCGCTTTCGGGCCGGCCCGGGGCGCCCAGGTCCCGCCGCGCCCGCGCGCGCCGCGTCGCTGCTCGGGGACCAGCGCTCACGAGAGGGGCGACGTCTCGGTGTCGTCAGGCCGTCACGGTGTGCAGGAAGGACCTGGGTTTCGGAATCACAGGGAGCCTGGGTGGTTTTCCTTGGCTCTGATGGCGTCTGACGTGTGCTGAGGCCTTTCCGCGGGGCGAGAAGCCGGGAAGCCGTCCCCCAGCTTGGGGCCCCGGGGCGTCGGAGGGCGGCGCGCTGGTGGGGTGGGGTGGGGGCCCTGCGGGGCCGGGGTTGGGGGGGGCTGCCGGAGCGCCGCTGGCGGGGGTGGGTGGGGAGGACAGAGGGGACCCCGCGTCTGAGCCCGAGCTGGCCCGCCGCATCTGCGCGCCGCACCCTGAGTGACAGGTGTACACGGTGCCACGTCGGCTGCCAATATGTTATGAGACCATGGTAACAATCGCTCATCTCCAGGGAGCAGCGCCGCTTCGTTCTTCACTATCAGACATGAAAGAAATAATTTCAGGTGCCAAAAAAGGATCTCTGATAACAGAAAACATTTCAGCGTTCATTCGCCGGAGTTTGCCCTGAAGCAATAGCTCTGATATGGTTTTGGGTTTTTTTCCCCAATCTGTCTTTATGTTTACAATTAATCCATGATTATCTACAAGCAATCTTTTGGCCTATAGGGTGCTAACAGAAAAGAACTGGTTTCTTCCTTTAGAAAACATTCTTCTTTAATTTACTTGACTATCATATGTAGTAACATTTGCATAGGGCTGTGTCACAGGGGCCTTTCACACAGAGAACCTAATTTTAGTTCACTGAATCCTTACAGCAAACATGTGACATAAGGGCCACAAGATTATCTCTGCTCTGTAATGAAGAATATTAGGTTCATTCAAAGGGACTGCTGAACACGGGATTATCCCCTGAAAATTTCTTGACATCCTTTTGATAACGTTCTCCTGCCCCCTAACTTACGCACTGAAACCGGTGAAGAAATGGTAAGAGCGTTAGAGACGACTGAGGTGTCTGATGCTGGTCCCTGGGGTTTGATGAAGTTCTGTCTGTGATGACACACGGCCAGGTAGACGGCAGGCGCTGGTGCTCACCTCCTGCTCCGTCTTCCTCCTCACGCCTTCTCTCGTGGTTGGAATCAGCTTTGTATCTAAGAATCCATGATGATGAGATAGCAAATTTACACAAATGAAGCATCAGCTTTGTGTCATAGGTCCCCATTCCGTGGGGTCTGAAGTGTATAAATACACCTATTTATATATACAGATCGCTCTGTTGTAGCCTTATTATACCTTGCCTTGTTTTTAACGAATTAAAATTGAAAGCCTCAAACTGTGACAGCAAAGAGACCCAGGGTCCTCACCCAGGAGCACCTTGGATCTGGGGACTCTGGGATCAGTCATGACTCAGGGCGAGTGATCAGATCAAGAGCACGGCTCTTCCCAGGAGCAGCAGGGGATTCACAGTCCCACCTGCCCCAGCACCCCCAGCGTGAGGGCCGGAGCTCGCGGTCCAGCAGAGCAGGAGGATGCTGTGTGACAGGAAAGTCCACACACAGCTGGACCCACTGCTCGGCCATCCTTGAAGAGGCAGCCAGGAGAGGCAACTGTGGCGACACAGTTCTCTCTGGCGCCTAGAACACTGTCACAACTGCCTTCCAACAGTGACCGAGAGAAGGAGAGTCCTGGTGCATGAGAAAGCGAGAGTGGAGCCCCAAATTAACAGATCACCAGTCTCCTAATCACTGAGCTTCATTATTCTCGTCTGTAAAATGGGTCTGTAACCAGTTTACAGTTCTGTGATCCTTTACTTTGACCTTGATTGGATCCATGGTGAATGGGCCAGATCTCACCCTGGTCCCTCCTTCCCTCCCTCTGCTTGCACCCATGAGCCCAGAGACCTGGGATGCTGGGTGCACAAAGATGCTAATGCATCTGGGTGCTCCTTGCAAGGCATGTAATGATTCCTTTAATGAAGGTCCCCAGTGGAATTAACTTGCTCCTAAGCTTAGCTGGCCCTTGAGAGGATGTCTCAGTGACTCACTCCTCATAGGACTGGACCCGGCCCGTTCGCTGTGAGGCTGGTCTTGTAAAACAGAGCAGCTGAGGTGGGAAGGGAGGGAGGGATGACACGAGGGAGGTTTTGGAGACACTGCTCCCCCCAGTGAGCACGCCCCCCACCCCGGGAAGACGGGGAGCTCCTCCATGTGTCGTGCACCCACTGCTAAGCAACGTTTTGTCAAGCTTCTTATACCCCAATTATCCAGAGATCAATTCCGATTAAACGTCACTATTCAGCGCTTCCAGCGGTTCTGACGAGCGGGCAGAGCTGCGGGGGGTGTCTGCCCCGCGGAAGACCAGACGAGGCGGGAGTAGCGGGCAAGGTTGGGCTCGGGTCAGGGTGACCCAGCAGCTCAGCTCCCAGAGAGGTGGCCTCGAGCTGTGTTGTCACCGGAATCCCAGAGTGTGGTCCCACGTCACCCACTCCCCAGTTCCTCTCCAGGTTGTTACGGTGAGAACACACATGGTCTGGTGCCCCCACCCCTCACCACTTCCTTGCCCCCCCCTCTGGTCCTTCCTTCTCCCCATCCAGACTTCCTGGGACTCTCACTCTTACCTATTTTTTTTTTCAATTTTCAGCCTACTTTCATTTAATCTTTTAATGATCAGAGGGAGGAAAGACTTAGAACATTAATTATTAATTCCTAAAACTTGCATAAAACTTAATTCCTAATTATCAGCACAATTAATAATGTTTAAAATCTCTCTTGCTTGGAAAAACCTTATGGAACGGAATCAGGACAGGATGGTGAAGAAGAGCAGCCGCCTCCATGGGACCCAGAGAAGCTGTGTCTTAGTCTCTCCACTTGCAAACTGGGGACAGCCATAGTGCCACCTCGTGGGGCTGAGGGGCGGCTCAAACCCAAACCTGCCAGGGTGCTCGCGAAAGGCCCGGTGCGTGGGGAGTGTTCCCCAGATATTTGCTCCCATTGTGTTAGGCGTGGACCCTCCTGCCTGCATCGTGCTGCGTGAAGTCTGATGGCTGACACCACCTGAGTGACCAGCATGAGCAGAACGGACCAGGCTCAGGCCGAGACTGAGACGGAGCCCACACTCTACCCCACAGCCAGGGTCCCCGTCCACTGACGTCATATATTGTGGGTGGGAGTAGATTTGCATGTGGACTCAAAGTATAGGAAACACCTTCTGTAGAGTGTTTCTACTTCCTAAATGGGTACCTTCATATTTTTCGATTTTTCCAACTTTCCATCATTCTCCCCTCAGGTCGAGTGATGCGGCAAAAATGCAGTGTTGTGCACTCCGCTGCTCTTGTTCCATTAAAAGGAACAGAAACCATGGAGTGAAAGCGACCCCTTCTTTCTTTCTCTTTCTCTCCTTCCCCCTTGCCTACTCCTGCTGGAAACTTCCTCTCGCCAAGATTCACTCGGGGAGTTTCCATTCCAGGAATTTTTTATGAAGTTACAAGAGACAAATTAGGTGATGTGACTGAGTTAGCATCGTGTCCGCTGCGCTGAAGGTCACGGTGCACAGCACAAGTTACACGTGCTATTTGCCTTGTGGGGGAGGCAGAGCTTCATTAGCTGAGATTTTGTAAGACATTCACAGACCCTGCATCAGGAGGCCATTTCTAGAAGGACGGGCAAGGGGGTGAGGACCCCGTGGCTGATAACAGACATGGATATTTAGACGACTCTCTGGGTTAGCTTGTGCGGTGACACCAGACCCCACAGTGAGGAAAGGGAAACGGAGCGCTGTGCGCGACGGCGAGTAGCATCGCTGTGGCCCGTTTGCAAACTTAGACTCGTTACTTCAGAGTAGCTCATGTAGACACAACTAGCACGTCTTGAACTAATTTTCAAAGTTGAAAAGATCGTGCATTTGTTCATATTTGCAAATCTGCCCACCCTGGCTGTAGCTGGCGTCTGAGGGGCTTCCTTCTGAGAACGAGAAGCTCTGATGCAGCATCTTGATTAAAACACATTCCCTCTGCGTGCGCCCGCTGGCTCACAGCTGGCCCTGCGCGCACTCCCTCTTCCCTGGAGATCAGGACCTGCCTTGCTCAGAAGGGAGAGCGTTTCAGGAGAAGGGCTTTTCCTCCAGGCTGTGTTCAAAGAGCAAGAAGTTCTCCCCACATCGCAATTACTTGAAAACCCTAACCTGGCACGTTTCCTTCGTTTACTCAGTGACCCACCATGGTCAGCAGCTCAAGAGTGGACTGGCTGCTGAAGACCCTCAGGCCAGGGGAACTGGCCCCTCGTCCCTCCCCATCTAGCAGAACATGTAAGTTGGTCACATCCTCGGGTACCAGGATGAGGTGGAACACCTTGTAGGATTCCAACCTGAGGTTTCTATGGCAACCATGGGACTCATCAGAATAGGAAGACGTCAGCACCCTAAGACCTCCCTCCCGGAACCTCTATGTTGCCAAAAATTCTAGTCCTGAGATGGCAGCTGGAGGAAGGGGCATGGTGTGCTCGAAGACGGGGACCCCAGAGGTTCCTGCTCTGGTCTGAAAGGGACGCAGGGAAACCATGGTGATGCGTCACCTCATGACGCACCGAGGGTGTTTCCAGTGCTGTTGGACAGAAGGATCGAATGCCTTGAACACCCTAAGCATCTCCGGTTTAACTCACCAAAGGATCCAGATGCAAATCAGCCCCCTTCCCCAGTACAGGCCAGGAGCTCATCTGCAGGTCACCAGCTGCTTTGGAGGCCGTGCTGATGGGGGTCTTCCTTTCGCTTATCTTGGGGCTGTCAGATTTCAGAACCCCTCTAGCAGAGAATGGCTTCTAGTCCCACTCTGGGCAGTCGGGAGGGGTACCTTCAGAGAGCTTGCCCCATCCCGGGGGAGACAGCCCCATCCCGGGAGACATGGCCCCATGGTAGCGGGGGGGTAGACAGCCCCACCCCAGGGGAGACGGCCCCACCTGGGGCTGTGGAGTGAGACGGCCCCATGGTGGGGGGGGGTTGGGGGTAGACAGTCCCTCCCCAGGGCAGACGGCCCCACGGTGGGTGGAGGGGGAGACGGCCCCACCCCGGGGGAGGTGCCTCCGCGGCACACCCAGGTCCCAGTTCCCTCCCGTGCGCAGTTTAGGGCAATCCAAGAGACACAGCAAAAGCTGCAGAAATTCTCCTCAAACCCACGGAAAGAAAGGTTGGAGGTTTTTCCCATTCTCACTTCCTTTCTTCCTCTGCCGTCGCCGCGTATCCACGCAGGCGGGGAGACAGACCCTCTTCTGTTGTCCCTTCCCTTCCTCCCTCCTTGTCCCCACCCCCCCCTCCACTTTGCGTCCACACGCCTCCCTCCCGTCCAGCTTAATGTCGCTGTCTCCCAGCGACCCCAGCAGCGATGCTTTTAAAGATGGGCGGATTGATGGAGAGAAATAAAAACAACGTGGAGGAGAATAACAACCAGACTGGAGACACGAAGGAATTACTGAGGCCCGAGGCCCCGGCCGGGCTCCGTCCCAGCCCGGCTCGCGCGTGCGATGCTCTGCCTCTTCCTCGCCTCCTCTCTCCTCTTTTTCTTTTTCTTTTCTTTTTTTTTTTCTTTATTCCTTTTCAAGACCAAAATGGAAAGAAAGTCACCCACCAGACAGCGCTTCGGTGTACGCGTTTGTTCATGTTTTAGAGAAAAACAACAGCAACAAAAAACCCAGGGCGCCGTGTGAGCGGGAGCCTGGCGCGGGTTTATTATTGCGGGCGGCACTCAATCAAACGCGTCCCTGCGAGCAGAGAGTAATGTTGGCGAATCATCCTGGGGGCTTTTTTCCGTGTGTGAGTGGTATCCATCTGTCAGCTGTCAGTGCCAGTGAGAGATACACAGGGCTGTCACTCCTCGTCAGCCGGCGCTTGTGAAGCCCTTCGCAGCTGCCGCGCCGCGCAACTGTCCTCACCGAGGGCCAGCGAGGGGTCGGAAACGGGACGTCAGGCGCGTTCTGGGGTGCCGGTGTCATCAGAGACACCAGCACAAGCTCCAATGCGTGTGTTTTTCTAAGACAACAACCAAAAAAGGAACCGTGTTTAAAAAAAAAAAAAAAATCAAGCCTTAGAAGGTAGCGTCACTCGGCTTTGTCCCCAGAGGTTCCTTTGCAGGTCGGGGGCCTGGGGCCTGTGAAACCCATCACGGCCGCAGAATTTATGTCCCAGTAAATGCACACGTCCAAGCCAGAGACTGGGGTATGTATTTTTTAAATCAGCAGAATATAAAGAGGGCGTACGTTTTTTATGGTTTCCCCTAAATGCATTCTACGACTGCAAAGATTGCGCACGTGCTTAAAAGTCTGCGTAATGGAATACATGCTCCGTGCGTGTTTGTAAAGCGAAAACGAACACTGGGAGCTGGGGCCGTGCCCACAGCGTAATAATGCAGACGTGAAAAACCGGGTTAATTTTGATATGGAAACACTCTATTAATCACCACTCTGGTGTTCCACTGGACATTTCAATCTGTTTATTTATAGGGTGACATCCACTTAATTGAATTATTTTCAACTGACCCTGGTTCTGGTTTTGCGGTCCTTGGTCTGCAGGAAGTTCTTTGCACACCACCTGCTTTTACGAGCAGAGCTGCCTTTACCCAACCTTCACGCCCTCACCGGGACACAGGTCGAAGTGCGACGGAGAACTTCAGTGCCCTCTTTTGTTTGCTGCTTGTTTTAAGGTTTTGCAAAATTTGATTACTTTTTGTTTTTTTGTGGGGTTGACAGAGCTCTCATTAAAAAGAAGATCCACTAGTTTGGATTCCTTGTAGCATAGATTCTTATTAAAATAAAAAAGGAAGGGCGAGGGATTTCTTGGCAAAATCAAGAATTAATTGATAGAGTCACTGACAGTGAAGAGATGGGGTGCAGGGCAGGTCGGAGCTCGGAGTAGCGCTCGGTGAGGCCCGAGGGACGCCGCCCCGCAGCGCGCAGGGAGGCGGAGCTCGGCTGCGGCCAGTGCGGCGACTGTCGTGAGGCACGTGGGCTGAAACACCCCGGGCTGAAACCTGAGGCTGTAAAGGTTACATTCTTATCGTAGAAAAATGCCCTCTTCCCGTACCGACTCGGGGAGGGTGTGACTGGGGTGAAAGGCGGGACACTGAGGGACCGTCTTGTTAATTGTTAAGGTCTTGGGTTTGTTTCCAGGGGAGCTGGCGAGATAAAATCAGACTCCCAGGTTCCGTATTCAGAGAGGCCCTCGTCACGTTGTGAAGACCAGCTACGTGTGGAAAAGGCACACAGGCCAAGCGCTTACAGGGGTGCTCACGCGTGGCTTCAGAGGGCGCGCGATTTCCGTTTCAACCAGTGAATTCGAGGCGATCATTGTTACAAATGTCGAAGAGGGAGCTTGGTCACTTTAGATCGAAGTCACAAACGTGCTGGGCCAGGCAGGACGGGAAGGACCGCCAGGCAGGAGGGGAGCCTTTCAGCACGGTTTCGGTCCCTACAGATGCTGTAACAAATTACCGCAGACTTAAAGGCTTAAAAAAGCACAAATTTACTATCGCACGGTCCTGGAGGCCGGAAGTTCTAAACTCAATGTACCTGCCAGGCTGTGTTCCTTCTGGAAGTTTCTAGGGGATGGCCTACCTCTTGCCTTCTCTAGCTTCTAGAGACTGCCCGCTTTCCTCGGCTTCTGTCTCCTTCTTCCCACCTCAAGGCCAGCAGCACAACACCCTCCACCCCTCATCTCTTGTCTCTTCTTTTGTTGTCCCCCCACGTCCCTCCCCTTGCTTCTCTGCCTCTGGCCCTCCAGCCTCCGCAGCCTCGCTCTTACAAGGACCCCGGTGGTTCCACTTTGCCCACCTGGATAGTTCGGGACACTCTCCCCATCCCAGGTCCTTGACTCCCTCAGATCTGCAAAGTCCTTTCTGCCACATAAAGTCAGATGCCAAGGATAAGGGCACCATGATCTTTGCAGGGAACGTGACCCAACCAGCCACAGGCAGCCGAGACCTCGGAGTCAAGCTTGGGGACTGCAAGTCATGTGGCAGAGCGGGGACCGCCCGGCCGGCAGCAGTCTGCCCGGAGCTGAGGGGTGCGAAGGAGAGGGGGTTTAGACAAGTCCTGAACAGAGTGGGACCAGACTACAGGGACTGTTGAGTTCCAGGCATAGAATATGGAGAATATTGGGAGGCAGATACCAGTCCAGTGGGAGGAAGAGTTTTCTAATAAAGGAAACAATTTCAGGGCTAGAATGGGAAATCCTGAGTTCTCTGAGACCAGAGATCCTGACACAAACCCAGGTGACAAGACCAGACAGTTTTACGATCCTCCCAATTCTGCGATCCTAAGGTACTTGGTTATCACAAAATTGACTTCTACAAAAATCGGCTTTATTCTGAAACATGCATTTTGCAGGGCTGAGAGAAGTCCCTGGTCTCCATGTTAAACTCATTAAAATGATAAAATTATATCATAAACAGTAACAATGTATGGTATTCACATTGTCTCTAAAGAATGAAAACCCAGATTTTTTTTTTTTCGAATTAGAAGTGTCTGAGCGCACTTGGAAACGGATGGAGAGCTCTGTGTCCTCTCACCGGAAGTGAGCCTCCAGCGGCACACAGCACAGTCACATGGGCAGGGGCCCATCGGTCAGCTTGACCTTTTGGTATTTTGGCTGCTTCTCCCATCAGTTTTTCAAACTCCAATGAGTCCAGAAGGCGAATTCAGAGAGAGGAAGAAAAGAAACAACAACTGCACACGGACCACGTGTGTTACTGGTAATGACCCTCAAACAGACCTGTGAGCGAAAGCAGCCCTGGGTCTCCCGGTCTGCGCCACAGGGACACGCGAAACCCGTGCTCTGCAGGAGCAGACCCTTCAGGCTGACCCTCAGAGGACGGACTGCTCGGCGGCCTCAGTTCACAGAGGAAAATTGACGGGATTACAACAGATTGCCCTGTAAACGTTATTCTGTCCTGGGGGGCACGAAAGAGATGGGCTTTGGTGGCGGAGGGGAGGAGTGGGGAGGGGTGATGATAGCAGTTACCATGATTAAGAAGCCCAGGAGGCCAGGGGATCTTTACAAACTTAGTTATTCTCAAGGATGGAAGGCGACAAGCCGAAGTAAATTGGATCTAGAGAAGCCTGTTTTCCACCAGGTACTGAAGAGAGCGTTCTCTGCACCAGAGTAACAAAGAATTATGGCTGCTCTCTTACTATCTGAAGTCACTAGCTCATATAGTGCTTAAATGACTCATCACCATTCACATTATTTTTTCTTTTCTTCTCTCCCTTCCCTTCTTCCCTCCTTCCTTCTCCATTTCTCCGTGGCCTCTATATTGCAGCTTCCTGGAGATAGTCGTGCCCCTTAAATCACCTCTCTCCTTGGATTTCTGTGAGTTCTGTATCCAACTTGCTAAAATCCCAGATGGACGGAATAAATGGTGAGAGGTGGGTCTAGAACAGAGGACGGTTCTCAGGGAGTTCCCACAGACGGGGGTCTGTATTTTAGAACTTTTGAGCTTCGTGTCATACGTGTGTGTACAGTATCTAGATTAATGGGCATCTGGACACTTAAAATACAGGGCGTGGAAAACATAAAGTCCTCAATGCTTTTGACTTACAAGAAACTCACATTTTAAAATTAGCAGAACGCATATTACTGGATATCCTTTGAATGTGAAGACTTCTGAAGCACGAGGGAAAAGTCAACCAGTTTCAAACCTTTGGCAGAAACAGTCATAGACTATGATGAGATGCAAGCTTGGTTTGAAAAGAAAAAGGCAACAAAATGTGTTTTGCGTATTGACATTTTTATTAGCAAAATATAACTAAAGGAACAAAATTGACAGGGATAAAATTTTCCAACCAGCCGTGGTACAATTATAGCTTGGAGATCTTGTCAAACATCAGGAGACCATTAAGAAGCAGTCCCAGTCATCGCACACCAAAGAAAACAAATCCCCCAAAAAAACCTTGTCAGGGTGCATTCCTTTCTGCTCCAGGTACCAAGCATCTAACAGTTTCCCCCCTCCAGGAGAGGGAATAAAGTGAACGCATTGGAATAACGAGAATAGTAATGCCTATGGTTGTAAATTATTTCAGTTTTATCCAAATTTCCAGATTCCCAGTTAGTCCACAGGAGGCCCTAAGAGAGGGTACAAACGGGTCCCGGTCAGGATGGCTGCCACTCGTGCTTCTCTTCTCTGCGGAAACGCTTCTTTGGAGAAGGGCGGTGTAGGAAAGGGTCTCCTCGGTTACCCTGGCCTATATTCTGTGCCTTATCAAACTCCAGCCCTCCCATCATGGGTGTGTGTGTGTGTGTGTGTGTGTGTATCTCTGTGTAGAGAGTGAGAATAGGAAGTATTTTGGTTATGGCCTGGCCTTCTTAAGGTTCTTCAAGGGCTGAAAGATGCAGAAGTTTTATTACGAAGGCAATAGGAGCAATATAAAGAGAGAAGGTACGGAAAGCTGAGCATCACGGAGAGAGCCGGAAGTCAAGCGGTCAAGAGGGAACCCAGAGGACGACTGAAACCAAGGGGCCAGAGACAGGGAGCAGGAGTCCAGGGGCATCTGCTGCGCTTCAACTGAGACCCAGTCACCTTACCTCGGGCTGGCAGTCTCTCATGGTCATACCTTACCTCTCCACCACATCTTCTCTCTGGCATCAAGATTCACACACTCCAGTCTGTTTCCATAACATCATATTTGTTCCCACCACGAGGCTCTCCTCCAGCAGGTCTGTCCTTTCTGGGCCAGGGATGAGATCTTCTTCCCTTTGACATCTCAGCTTTCGCTGGAAGTTCATACGGCTTTCCACCCTCTGCCATTCAGATTTCAGTCTAAAGGTCCTCTCCGTGGTATGACTTCCACTTCTGGCCAAGATGGATTTAGAGAGACTGGGTTTATCTTCCAACATGGAACAATAAAAAAAAAAATAATAAATTGGAGAACAGAAATATATATTTAAGAGTCTTAATAACCTTGACATCAGGCAACCAAGGACAGAGATTCATGCAAGACAGAAAGCAAATGAACTGAGCTCTCTACACCCCCAACTTACTGACTAGAGAGTTTCAAAACCACAGTGCAGAGAGGAGGAGCCTGGGAAGAACCAGGCAGCTACCTGAGTGGAGGAGACAAGGTGAGATTCAAAGGAGAATAAAGCGGTCACACTCAGAGAGCAAAGCTCCGGAGCAGAGAACTTCACAGAGTGAGGACTTGAGATCTGCAGAGAGGCCCTGTCAGCATTTATCAAGGGACTGATCAGCACATGCATGTGAAGAAACTGAGCATGAGAGAGGAATCATCAAAAAGTATTAGATGGATGGATAAATTGGATCTCATTAAAAATTCAAAACTTTTGTGTTTTACATGACACCATGAAGATAATGAAGACAACAGGCCAGACTAGGGGAAAACATTTGCAAAACACGTATCCGGCAACAGTCTTGTGTTCAGACCGTACACAAACAAAGCAAAACAAAAACAAAACAAAACAAAAACACTCCTAAATAATATGAAGACAAACAACTCAATCAAAACAAAAAAGTAGACAAATGGTTTCTGCAGACATTTTACCAAAGAAGACACATGAACGGCCAAAGCACAAGGCCAACATTGCACTAGGGAAATGTGAATTTCATTTCACATTTCACACCCACTAGAATGGCTGTAGTAAAAAAAAAAATTACAATAAAAAATGTTGTCAAGGATGTGGAGAAACAGGAACTCTCACACATAACTTGTGAGAATTGCAGCCACATTGAAAAACTATTTGGCAATTTATTCAAAAGTTAAATGTAAATTTGTGCTATGACTCAGCAATTTTACTGTTAAGTATCTACTCAAGAGACATGAAAACACACATCTACACAAAGATTTGCACAAGCCTGATCTTAGCAGCTATCTATAGGAAAATAGATTAGTCATTGCCTGGGGCAGGGAACAAGGATTAACAGTAAATGGCCATGAAGAATCTTGTTGGTATGACGGAAATATTCTAAAACTGATTTATGGTGATAGTTTCACAATTTGGCATATTTACTAAAAATCACTGAGTTGTATGCTTAGAAAGGGAGAATTATGTAATATGTTAAAAATATGTGTTAGAGGGAACAGTACCATTACTCACACAGGACCACGTATAGTGTCTTTCCCCACCAATAAGCTTGGAATATCTCATAAATCATGGAGCACTGGATGGACCACTCAAAATAACATCACCTTGGAAACAGGATAACTAGCCCCGTGCAGGGCATTGCTCTGATGCCACCTAACAAATATTGAAACCAAGACCTGAAAGAAACGATTTCCATGTAACTTACCTGTACCCTAAAACAAAGGTCAAAAATATTTTTAGGAATAGAAAGATATACAACACAAGCCAAGGTCAAATTCAAAACACCTGGCTGGCATCCAACCACAAGTGAACAGGATTCAAAGAAATAAGCAGGAAGACACCGGTCATAGTGAGGATTTTTTAAAAATCAATTCCTTGAAACTGATCCAGAACTATTAGACCCAGAAACTTTAGAATTAGCAGAAAAAGACATTATACTGTTATGATACATTTATCCCATGTTTAAAGAGTTAAACAGACATATAGATAATATACAGAAGATCCAAATTGAATTTTGAAATGTGAAAACTATAATGGCTGAGATGAAAATACATTATATGAGATTAATAGCAGATTACACATTGTGGAATAAAAGATAACTGAACTTGAAAATACAGAAATAAAATTATAAAAAAGTAGGAAAAGATTTTTAAAGTGAAATTGAACTCTGAACTGTGAAACAAATTTAATGGCTAAAAATGTCCAAATTTGAAATAAAAAACTATAAATCCCCAGATACAAGAAGCTCAAAGAATCCCATGCATAAGAAACATGAAGAAAACTACATCAAACTGCATCATAATAAAAATGCTCAAAACCAATTCTAAAGAGAAAGTTTTATAAGCATCCGCAGGGAAAGGACATGTTAATTACAGAGGAACAAAGATGAGCATGACAGCAGAATTCCAGTCAGAAAGGACGCAAGTGAGAAGACTGTGGAACAGCATCTGTAAAGAGACGAAAGAAAAACAAAACTGTCAACTCAGATTTGTATAGCCAGAGAAAATACCTTTCAAGAAAAGAGGTGAAATAACTTTTTTATCAAACTTACAGAAGTTGTCTAGATCAGTAGATTATCAGTACAGCAGTAGGTCATCACTAACAGACCCACAATACAAGAACTGTGAAAGGAAGAAGAAAGATGTCAACTGGAAAAAAAATGATACCAGATGGAAACAGAGGTCTGCACAAAGGAATGAAGAGCACTGGGGATGGTAACGCAAGGTTCTTTCTTCTAATATTCATGAAATGGTACATTGTTCAAAGGCAAATGGTGATAAACAAAGGACAACAAAGGAGATAAAATGGAATCATAAAACATACTCAACTTAAAAGAAGCCAGAAAAATAGGGAAAAGGACACAAGAGCAGAAGGAACACATTTTTTAATTACAAGATGATAGCATTAAAGTTGACTGTTCCACTAATCAAACTAAATGTAAATGGAATACAGATCTATTTAAAAGGCATAGATTGTCAGATAAAAGAGCAAGACCAAACTACATACTTCTTATAAGGAATGCACTTTAAAAAGACACAAATGAATTAACAACTTTAAAATGGGGAGGAAGATAGACCACGCTAAAAAAAAAATTTCAGAGGTTTTATTATCAGAAAGAGTAGACATAAAAGCAAAGAACATTAGCCAGTGTAAAGGTCGTTTTGTAATTATAAAAGACTCCGTTTATCCAGAAATCAGCCGTACCACACATTTATGTATCTAATAACAAAACTTCAAAATACATGAAACAAAAACTGATAGAAATATGAAAAGGAATACACAGTTTACAATTATAATCAGGGATTTCAATATCCGTCTCTCAATAACTGACAGAACAAGGAAACCAAAAATCAGTAAGGCTATAAAAGACTTGAACAACATGGCCCATCAATTTGATTCAACTACTCTTTATAGAACACTACACCCAACAACAGAATGCAGATTCTTTAAATTTCCACATAGAATATTTTCAAGGTAGACCATATTCTGGACCAGGAACCCATAAAATAAATCTCAATCTCTGCAAGAATTCAAGCCAAAGTATGTTATCTGACCAAATGGAATTAAATAAGAACTCAACAGAAATAATTCTAGAAAGTTCACAAGTACTTGGAGCGTAAATAACACATTCCTAAATTACACATGGGCCTCCTCAGAGAGATCTGTCCTGATCACTTAGGCAAATGTAGCAACTCTGTCATTCTCCAGCACATCAGCTAATTTTAATTCCCTGTATAAAATCTCCTTACAGCTGACATTTTGGTATTACTTGGTCCTTGTATATCTTCCACCTTTAGAATCAAGATGCCACAGGACTAGAACATTTTCCATCTTGTTCATCACTTTATCCTCAGGACAGTACCTGGCACCTAGCAGAGCTCCAGAAATACTTAGCTGAATGAATGAATACAAACAAGGCATCAGGAAAGATACAAATAAGGACTGGGAAGGAAAGGAAGGAAATAAGGAAAAGAAGGTGAGAAGGAAGAGGAAAGGGCATCTTTTTAATGAACCAAACTGAGGATGGGATGGGACTTGGCAAGGCCAGAAGAAGGGGGCTGGAGAGACAGACCCGCAGAAATTTCATGCAGCGAACATGGATCTGCTAAGCGGTCAGATCGTTTTCACAGCTGCTTTTATGATGCTTTGGCAAAGAGGGCTTGAATCCTCTGTTCCTACAGCAATACCCACTTTGACAACTGGGACTGAGAACCGCAAAGCACAGAGTCTCTGTGGAACTGCTCCCCCATTGCAGGAAAGCCTGCTTGTGTTCTCCCCGCACCTGGCACCTACCTTATCTTTGCTTCCACGGAGCAGTGATTTCATTGCGCGATAGCTTCAACACCTATTGTCTAGGAAATTTTTATCTGCATGCATGCAGGTGCTGTGGTGATAAACACAACATGAATACAATTAAAATACTGCAAAATAAATTAAGTAATGAGTACATTTCTCAAGGGTTTATACAAATCTCATAAATAAGCAGTGGTTGAACAGAGGGCTGGGATTAATATATTTAAATTAACCTCAAACAAATACAACAAACTGCGTATAGGCATGATAGTCCTGGAAGGCCTACTGTCAGCTCAAAATGGCCTTGCAGCCTTCCGGAAGAACCACTGAAACCCTTCTTCTTCAAGCCTATCACCGTCCTGCTGCTGTGGCCTGAAGGGAAGGGAGCTGAGACACCCGTACATCTACACATGCGCATAAAGATGCATATACATATAAGCATGCCTACGCGTGTGTGTGTTTACACATTCAGTGGATTCTCATTATTCACGGAAGTCAGGTTCTATAAAGTGACAGCAAATATTGAATTATTAAACACTGGATCCACTTGTCCTGCAAGAAATATACATATATATATATATACACACACACGTACACATATATATAATCTTCACTTCTAAGATTTTATTCTGACATTTTTCATTTCTACTAATATCTAACATGTCTTCCCAGAGCTCTTTTATTTCTTCTTTCTGAGTTTTCCTTTTTAGAGGCAATTACAGTTTTAAGCTTTTAAAAACATTGCAGAGTATTTCCACACAATCTTCATGTTAACCATTACTTACTGAATCATCACTAATCCTTTTCTGGTTAGTGACTTTTATCTAATGTTAAATTTTGCTCTTTTCCCACTTTTTTTCCTTACAACAATTTTTTTTTATCAATACTATTGCAGCTCAAGTTTTTTTTCCATATTATTTATGAAAAAGCTTATTTATTATTTATTTTCTAATTATTCTGTTAGGTTCAGGTACACAACATGGTTTGCTATTTTTATAGATTACTCACTGTACAAGGTTATAATATGATTGACGGCATTCCCTGTGCTGTATATTACATCCCTCTGGTTTATTTATTTTCTAACTGGTAGTTTGTACATCTTAATCCTCTTCACCTATTTCACCCATCCACACTTTGATTTTAGCCCACTGAGACCTCTGACCCACAATACTTTAAGTTAATAAACATGTGTTGTATAGACCAGTGAAGGTGTCATTAATTTGTTACAGCGACAACTAGAGACTCATACAGGCCATGTGTTGTCTTTGTGGAACGCAGTGTAGGGATGGTCAACAATTTAGCTGTCAAAATCTTTTTCTTTCCTAGAATTCCTTTCTTTCTTTATGTTATCTCATGCAATCCTTTTCACTTCCACCAAGGCTAGGAGAGCTGTATTGCAAATTTTAATAAAACCATCAGTGTTTACAACCAGACAAAAGATGGATTATATTAGCAAATATATTTTGTTATTCAAAAATTAGTATCATGCTTCGTCCCCAATCCATTTTCCCTTGTTTAGGCAAACATTTATGGTTCTCTTGTTCATTCTTCACGTGAAAGTTTCCAGATCTTTGCCATCATTCTCTTGAAGTTCTTTAGCCTGACAATGTCCCATTTAAAGTGGGGTTACCAGAACTAGACACCAAAATATGACCTAATAGGTAATAATAGTAATAGTAATAATAATAATAATAATAATAATAATAATAATAATAATAATAATAACTAAGATTTAGTGAATGTTTTCTATGTGTGAGAAATTGTTCTAACCATTAGACAGACCCACTGATTTAAATTTCACAACAATCCTGTAAGAACTGTCAATAGCCTTACTCTAAAGATCAGGAAACAGAGGCACAGAGAATGAAGTAACCTGCTAATCATGGGTCATATGGCTGGTAAGCAGAACTTAAAACCAGATAGTCTTGCTCTCAGAATTATGTTCTTAACATCCTTGCTAGGACTATGTGCTACCTTACTTCAGTTCTATTTAAACCAATATTAATAAAATATTTTATAGCATTGAGGAATTAATTGTACATTTGAAGAAAGCATCTGTCCTGCAAAAGACAGAACAAAAGAAGTAAAAGGCAAAATGGAACCAAATGGATATAAAAACACATTAGTGTGAAGAAAATTTAATGAATAGCCACAGAGAGAAAAGAAGAGATACTGCATCAATGAAAATACAGACAAGATGATCTAAAAAGAGAATAATTGGTGAACATGAGTTCTTATGAATAAAAAATTTAGTAACAGAAATAAAAATTAAGCTGAAAGGTTGGAAGATAGATCAAGGATATCTCCTTAGAAGCAGAACAAAAGCAGATGGACAATATGAGATAAAAAATAAGAAGAAAAAATAGAGGAGAATTAATACATATGGACTAATGTCTAACTAACAGGAATTTTTTTTTTAATTGAAGAACTGAACTGAAAGAACATGGGAATCCCAGTTAATGAGTTCCATGAACACAAAGCACAATGTTGGAAGAAAGAATAAAATACCAGGCATAAAGAGAAATTCCTAAATGCTTTGAGAAAGACCACAGCAAATTGTAAAAATCAAAATAGCATCAAACTTCTCAACTTGGGTTTCTATCCCCAGTCAAATTACCATCAAGGGAAAGAGTAAAGTTAAGACATTTTCAGACACGTACCAGCTTATACATGTTTCTTCTTCTGTATCCTTTTTCGGGAAGGTATGGACCAAAGTGCTCTGCCCAAACAAGGATGGAACCAAGAAAGAGAATGGCCTGGGGATGACACAGAAAAGGAGCTGATGGAGTGACCACAGAAGCGAGTCCCAGGGTGACAGCTGTGCGAGCGAGCCTAGGATACAAATGGTTCAGGTCGGAGCCAGGGGCAGATGGTTCAAGGTGGGGTGTCCAAGGCAGATCAAGAGAGGCTGTCTTCTGGAAAAAGAACACTGATAGTTTCTGAGGAAAATTACGTTGAGAATATTCACGCAAAGATTTACAAAAAGACAAAACAAATGAGAAACAGAAGCAATGATTAACTCCAGGAAAAACTGAAAGTTGTAAACGATAGGAAGTGAAAATACAGTCCCCCACTCGGCTCAGCAGGTTAATTGTATTAGCCATAAAATTATGATAGAGTTTTACTTGGGAGCATGGAGGGTGGAGAAGAAAGTTGTTAGAAGTTAATACCCCCAGCTACCATAATGAAAGGTCGACAGAATTTACAATCAAAGCATCAAAGAGCAGTGCATCGTATTATTTAGAAATAGGGAGAGTAATATCAGAAGCAGCGGCTAAAGGAGTTAAGAGTAGATAATTTTAAAAAATGGGAAGAGTCGGAACGGGGCTATTGCAGGGGGATGGTTGCTGTTGTTGCTGCAGATGTTGAAGACTATTTGACTTCTTTCCTCCAGTTTTACTGCGGTGTCACTGACGTACAGCACTGCGTCAGTTTAAGGTCTACAGCGTTTGACTATGGTTTGACTTACATATAATGATACAAAGAAAAATGATTACCACAATCAGTTTAACTAACATTCATCATCTCACATAGACAAAAAGGAAAGAAAAAATGTTTTCTACCTTGTGATGAGAACTTCCAAATATACCACGTGTCACTTTGAAAAAACTATGAATTAAAAAATAGCATACCATCATATCAGAAAAGAAAAGAAAATCTCAAAGCACGTGACACTGTCAGTTCCTTGCTGCGTGTCTGACCGAGTCCCCCAGACACTCAGTCATTCCACGGGGCTAAGGGAACGTGTCGTCACATTTGACATCATAATTTTGAACATTATCATATTTTTAGCATTTAATAGAGGAAAAGGAATAACTTAAAAAACTCCCATTGTTGGGAGCCAGCAAAGATGAACACTTCCGTATGCTCGCCCATTGAGTGACGTCTTTTTCTGTGAACTGCCAGCCCACTCTTCTGTCGGTTGGAGCCTTCACGGACTTCTCACTGACCAAAAAGGGCCTTTCGCATGTTAAGATGAATGACTTGCGGGCCAGTATTTTCAGCAGATCATTTTTTAAGCTCACATTTTCGTAGCTGAAATAATTTTTTATGTGACCAAAGCCTCTTTAAATTTCTTCACTTGTGTGGAGTGCTATATCCAGGGAGTAAATAAACATGCACTTAAAAACCAAAAGGAGCAGAAACCGTGAAGTGGCAAGTTTCTGACAGTGTTAAAGCAGTATTCCAAAAAGGACTCTGGCTCACTGCAGAGGATGCCCCGAGGAAATCCGACTGTAATCAATGCCCACGACGGAATTAGAACGAAGAGTCATTGGGGCCACTTACCGGAGTGAATCTTCACGGCCAAACCCCTAGGTTTCAGGAACCAGAATAATGGTAAAAATTCACTAATGCAGACTGAGCGTTCGTTGAGTGCCAGGCACTCATCCAAGAGATCTACAAGCACTGTGCCAGCAGTGCAGGAGCAGCTGGGACCAGGAGCCCGGGCTCCACGCGCAGAGCCACACAGCTGACGTGCCAGGGAGGCGCGGGAGACGTCAGGACGGGGTCGAGGCGTGGCGCACGAGTTTAAAATGAAAACGTAAACTATTGGTCGTCCTCTCTGAGACCAAAGTAATGATCTTTCAAACCATAAAAATCAAAACTAAGCATTATTTGTATATTTCCGTGACATTCTTTTCCAAAAAGACAACCCACATTTTTTTAAGACATTGCCCTAAAATGGAATGCAATTGATGCGATTCTCAGTTCTTTTGTTCTTTATCACTTACCTTTGTTTTCTTATTTGGGATTTGTTTCTCATCTGCAAACCATAAGTATCACCTCCCTCCCACCCCTGGCTTTGTAGACACTGGCATCGCTGTAACGGAATTAACTTTCCTGGGTGTGGATACATTTAGTGGTGCTCTGGTTTTCTCAGCATCCCCCCAGCCTCCCCCCAGCCTTGTCCCTGCCATCTCGCTGAGGGCTGGCTCCCTGGGGGCTCACCTGGGAAACCAGTTCTGGTCAGCTGTTAGGTGACAACGACTTGGATGGCTCTTCTCCTGCACAAATCTGCATTTCCAAACTTGACCTGGAGGCCAGCCTTCATGGAGAAGGGACCACCAGCTCCTGATCTCCTCACCGTAAAAGGGGGTCACATGCTCTCCATGGACATCCCATGGCCAACTGAGAGTTGATGGGGCAGAGGACACGTCATTGTCCTGAAACAGCACCATTCCAGGCGCTGCTGATGCTGCGGCTCATGGCGATGTAACCCTGAGTGGCGGGGACAGCTCTGACTCCCAGGACAGCTCTGGGGAAAAAGACGGAAACTGTCTGGAAGGAGCCGAGTTAGAGGAGGAAGCTCAGCCCCACCGTGCAGCCCTTCGGAGGCCTGAGGGTTCCGGCTCATGCTGGCTTCTGGATTTCCCTGAATTGGTTAATGGCTGGTGTTCGTGGTACTCAAGTTTTTAAATTAGAACACAATATACAAATATTAATCTTTAAAAAATATTGCTATTATAAACATGGGCTTTATTTTAATGTATAAATGATACATTACAGTAATCACATGTAATATAGAATAATTATATAATAATTTTATTTCATTGTATACAATTTTATATAATTAATGGTTACTAATTAATAGTATAATTACTTAAGCATTAATACTAATTAATAGTATGATTAATAGTATATGATTACTACATAATTAATTTCATGCAATCAACATAATCAATTTTGAATCTATATACTAAACAAATGAGTACACGCTATTGCAAAAATACCAACTCCTATGAGCAGAGACATAGCTATAGTGTTGATAAATTTCCCCAAAATAATGCTTAGCTCGCGCAACACTTCAATTAAGCACGTGGTAGGAATCCGCTTTCGCAGAAGCTCTTTGCTCACTTATGTGACTGGATTCCTTGACTCTCCTGACTGGTCACACCAGTAAAATGTCAGATGAGTTGAGTGTCTTGACTTGCAGAAATCAGACGGGGCAGTCACACTGTTCAGAGGCAAGCCGGGTTTTGTGCGCGGCACGATTCTGGAGTTTGGAGACAGCCGCTTTTCAGATGGCTTTGGGTCTGGGCCGCCACGACCTGTGTGCGCCGCTGTCCGTGACCGCAGCCCCCAGCTGGCCCTGCGTCAGGTGCCCGGCTGACCCGTCCCTGCCGCAGACACGCAGTGCAGATCACACTGAGAGCTTGTGACGCTTACTTAATATTTAAAACATTTTGACGCTCAGATGAAAGGGGATTCAAGTTGTCACCAATTAGTAGGAAAAGACTAATTATTATACAGACCTATGATCTTTTATAAGTAGAAACATTAAAGGAATCTAAAAGCTATCACTTTCCATGAAAGCGCAGACGGCCTGGACTAGACCCTAAAACATAATGAGCGCGTGGACCCGCGCAGACGCGGAGGGAGGTCACCAAACAGCAAGTTTCAGTTGGGGGGATGGGCGACAGAACAGAGCAGGAAACAGTGTCCTGGTAGCCAGTACTGCCTAGGGGAATTTATCCAGAAAAAAACATTGTCTTCTGTTCAAGAATTTTAACTACCTGCAAATACATTCAAGTTCTCCTGTCTCAACAAAATCACAGTCTAGGTAGTAAGTACTTACTGACTTCCCACTACGGGCTAAGCACTCAGATCTCACGACAGACAAACCACAGCGCAAATCCTCACAGAGCCGACAGCCTCACGGAGGAAGGCAGAGGAACACGGAGATAAAAGCGCAGCCCTGGGCCCCGGTCTCTGCCTTCGCGCCCCCATCGCCCCCAGACCCCCGCCTGGTGTCCCTGGGCAGGGACAGTAGTCCTGTGTCATCTGAGTCTTTCCTCAGCCAGTGGTGCTTCTCCCCAAACCTCACAGCTGGGTTCAAGGCCACTGCCCCCTTTGCTGCTGGTCATCTCCTGAAACCCCTGGACAGGCTCCATGTGCAGCCATGGGGGTTGTGCAAGACACCTTTCATACGGTGGCCCTGCTTCAGGAAGGATGCTGTTCCAACACCCTGGGAGTCCCCCACCACATGGACAGGTCTCACGTCCCCAGGCCTCACTCCCTCATGACGTCCTGTGGTTTCACAGGCTTTGCTACTGGTTGGGGAGGTACTTAAGGAACCAGGCGTACAAAAAACATGCCAGACTAAGTGTGGCGCTTCCCGAAGGCCAAAGGAAACTTTTTGCCAAGAAGTTCCAAGCGTCACAACTTCCCAAGAAGAAAACCCAAAGGACACTTATATCCTTCTTGAAAGCAAGGCTCTTCAAGTGGGGGCTGAGGTGATGGGGTGAAGGTGATGTGGAGATGATGGGGAAGTGATGGGGAGGTGATGGGGAAGTGATGGGGGAGGTGATGGGGGAAGTGATGGGGAGGTGATGGGGAAGTGATGGGGGAGGTGATGGGGAGGTGATGGGGGAGGTGATGGGGGAGGTGATGGGGGAAGTGATGGGGGAGGTGATGGGGAAGTGATGGGGGAGGTGATGGGGTGAAGGTGATGTGGGAGGTGATGGGGGAGTGATGGGGAAGTGATGGGGGAAGTGATGGGGTGGAGGTGATGGGGGAGGTGATGGGGAAGTGATGGGGAGGTGATGGGGGAGGTGATGGGGAAGTGATGGGGGAGGTGATGGGGAAGTGATGGGGTGGAGGTGATGGGGGAGGTGATGGGGGAAGTGACGGGGAGGTGATGGGGAAGTGATGGGGGAGGTGATGGGGAAGTGATGGGGGAGGTGATGGGGAAGTGATGGGGGAAGTGATGGGGTGGAGGTGATGGGGAAGTGATGGGGAAGTGATGGGGAGGTGATGGGGGAGGTGATGGGGAAGTGATGGGGGAGGTGATGGGGTGAAGGTGATATGGGAGGTGATGGGGGAGTGATCGGGAAGTGATGGGGAGGTGATGGGGAGGTGATGGGGGAGATGATGGGGAAGTGATGGGGGAGCTGATGGGGGAAGTGATGGGGTGGAGGTGATGGGAGAGGTAATGAGGTGGAGGTGATGGGGGAGGTGATGGGAGGGGTGATGTGGGGAGGTGACTTCCTCTGAGACATCTATCTAGATGCCACTTCCCCTTTAACCTCAATCCATGAGCCTCTACACCCGTGAGAAGTGAGAATGTTTCCCCACCACCCTCCCAGGTCTTCTGAAGGACACCACCGGCTCAAGCACAAGCATGTGCACACACGCACACACACATGCACACTCGTCACCTCCAATTTTCCTTCCCCCCAGACACTTGGGACTCTCAAGCACAGTGTCAAAGCCTGTTTCCCAGAGCAAAGCCCTGGGACTGGATGAGTGAAGAGACTAGTTAGGTCTTTCAAACAAACCAGAAACACGTCGTAACTCCCACGGGACTGTCCTTTTGGGACGGGGACTAAACCACGCTGTCTGCTTGCAAAATAAATCAGGTTGAATTAGATGAGGTTTGCAAATTTAGTGTTAGGAACATTTTTTTTTTGTTTGACTTTTACTCCACAATCTCAGTAGCCACAGATGATTTACAAACAGGTTGAAAAATTGGGGGAATAAGGACCTGGGGGACTAAAGACACTTCTCACTGAGTGTGGGCTCAGGCCAGGGTCAGTGCAAACAACGAATGCTAAAATGATGTTGTGCTTAAATGTGGCAAGAAACAGGGAGACGTTTACAAACTTGAGGCTCTTTTCTCAACTCAGCAGCAAGACCTGGCATCTTTACACTTTGGTCCGAAAGCTCCTAATGAGCCGTTAGAAAATTATAACCACTGTGGCCGATTTTCTCACAGTGAATTTCTGTGCATGGATTTGAGCCTGTGGAACCCACGACTGGCACAAAGGTGCTGGTGGCAGGGGCGGGCGTGTCCCGAGGACGCTGGGCAGGACCTCTCCTTCATCCTACCCGGGTTTCCCTCGGCTTTAGCCTTGCCCTGATCCGAGTTTCTCCAGTGAGCACGGGCCCCGCCTCTCTCTCCCGTCAAGCGGTCAATCTCCCGCCCACTTGGTGGACGGAGGATGCTGCAGGTACCGGGTCCTTCAGGACCCCCAGGCGTGCACGCAGGTCTCTCCCGGTCAGAGCAGGCCCTCTCTACTTTCCTTTCATTCTCCCCTCTTCTATTCTAGAGAGGTCTGCCCAGTGACCTCTTGCTCCTGACCTCCTGTGGTAGCTCCATTGATTGAGCATCTCAGGTTTTAAGACAGTAAGTGGAATTTGTTCCTCTATATTCCTTGGTTTAAAAAAAAAAAGAAAATTAACATTAAAAAAAAAAAGGTTTTCCCAGAAACGGAAGAGCAGGCGAGACCCCGCACTCATCCCGTCCGAGCAGTCAGGTCGGTGGGGCTCTGCAGCGCCCGGAGAGGAGGCATTTTTAGCAGCGGGAAGTGTTTTTAGGTGAGTTTAAAACAGAGCCAAAGAGTAAACCTAACAGAAAGAAGAGGAGGGGAAATTTGGTTCTGAAACGCCCTGTGGTCCTCGAGACGTGAATAAAACTACTTCCTGTAACAGCTCACGAAGGGTGTTAACCGCTCCCCTTTCAGTCCCAGCGCCCGCCACACGGCCCGATCCCCTGGCGGCGGTGACCCGGCCTGGCCTACCTCCTCGCCCGCGCCCGCCAGCCAGGGGTCTGCAGCGTCTCAGATCAGCATCCGTGCTTGGCAAGTCCCACAATGAGACCTCAGACCGCGGGCGTCACGGTCACTTGCGGGTCCCCTCTCCATTCTTTCTTTTTCCGTTCCCTGTCTTTGGTGATTTCTTCTTAATCGTATGATTTACACGTTACCTGCCTTCTTCGTAACTCGAATGCTCTTGGGCGTCAAATGTTACAGAAGCACCAGGATGCTGAGAGGCGTCCAGAAACCAGTTTAGAGTCGGAGAAAATTTGTTCAAAGAGAGCGTTTGAGTCCAAGCAAACGTTTATCCCTGCAGGTAGCCTCTTCTGCCTGGGGATAAGAGACAGGCTAACTGAAGACTGTACGCCCTGCTGGCCCTGCTGGCCCTGCTGTGCGTGCCGAGGTCGGCCTGGGATAAAGGGGCAGCAGGAGTGCGGCAGTGCACGCGCCTCGCCTGCGCGGTGGCATGGCCGCCGCACCTGCTGCGGGTGGGCGCGCGTGCTCTGTGCTGCGCTGCGGGAGAGACAGGGGACGTAGGTCCCCACCTGCCCCTCGGGTATTTTAAACCTAGTAGCGGGAACAAGTAACGGTGTTACGACGAAGAAGATGGCGCCCCCGCAGACGTCTCAGTGAAGCTCTGGAGCCTTCTTAGAGAAGAGGCTCGGACCTGAGCAGGGCAGCGCGACGAGTCTTGGTGCAGGGATGGCTGAGAGTCTGCTCCAGGGCTCCGGGAACTGCGCCTGGGAAGCCCGTCGGGGGTGAGGTCCGGGTGTACTGGGGAAGTATTCACCACTCACGAAGATGTTCCAGGAGACGCTTCACGCGTGCAAAGATGATGACGAAGACACCAGTCCTGCTGGTGGGGAGTTTCGAGGCACAGGACAGATGAAGAACATTTGATCCAGTGTTCGAGGTGCTGTATCAGAGATACATACAAAGCGTACAGAACAGGGTGTCAGGAGAAGCCAGGGAGGCTGGTCATGGAAGGCACTACAATTTTTACCAACACAGAAGGGATTACAGGCAGAGCAAGAATTTATACAAAGATACAGAGATGAGGAACATACATTCCGCTGAGCAAATTGCAGGTTTCAGTGACCAGAGCACAGAGGACAGGCAGAGCCAGGAGGGGAGTCAGATAATGAGGTCAGGATCAAACGAGGAATGACCTTGAATGCCAAGGAAAGGAATCTGGATTTATTTAGCAAGCAACAAAGACTCCTGAGCAAAGAAATGAACCAACCACAGAAAACTGTACGGACAAATGCTTTTTTCCTTCAATCAAAATAAAATACAGAACCTCCTTCACTAAAGACTATGGGACAACAATGAATACAGGAATCTAAGCAGTCTGGTCTATAAAGCAGATTTTAAACTCTCGATCACGGTGGAGCACAAGCATGGCGCCGAGCTTCTAGGACCTGAGGACCCACGGGGGCGCCCACATTGGCATTTATTCATCACCGGCCCCTCGCAATTCAGCTCATGTTTGTTGGAAAAGTGAAGACAGTGTCTGATAAGTGAATGAAACCATGAAATGATCCGGCTCTAGGCGGAGAAACTCTGAAAGCAGAAGACATGTGGTGCGGTCTCCTGTGTGAGGATGGGCGGTCGTTCCACGTGCGGCTGTCCCTGTGGTGAGCGCAGTGACAGAGCACTAGTGACAAGGACGCACCCCAGAGTCAGGGGGAGGCCACAGGTGCCATTCCCAGCCGGCACCCTTCCTGGGACTTTCAAACAAACCCGCCACCTTACGACAAACAGGAGAGGATGCAGACCCAGCGGGTCGTTGTCGCTGGCAAAGCTAAGAGCATTGACTGCACTCACGCCGGTTACAGGTAAGGACGCCGGCAGGAGAGGTGGAAGCCACGACCCCACGGCAGAGCGAGCACCGAGCGGCTACTTAACAGGTTGAGCAGACGTGATGCGCGCAGACACGCAGCTAAGGGAACAACGCAGGGGGCTCCGTTACCTGTTGAAATCCCTCTGTGCACTCTTTGACCCCAGAGGCCTCCCATCTGCAACGTGGCTCCCAGTACTTAGCGCTGACGCCTCAGGGGGCTTGCAGACGCTCACCAGATAAATAATAAATGCAAACGCCTTTACCCAGAGACATCCCCTGGTGTCTGCCGCCATCGCCTGCCTCCAGGGCTGACCCCCGGCCTCCCATCACCCAGGGTGTCCCTCAGAGCCCACTGTTCATTTCAAAGGACAGCCAGGTGGGGACTTTTTTAGTCTATCATCATTGTGTTTTCTTTTCTTTTCTTCTTTTGACTGTGGCTTGCTATGGTGCCCATGCAAACAAGAGCCTAAGGGTTCTGGAGGGAGCCAGGGCGGTGGCTGTGCACAAGCCCTTCCCTGACGGCTCCGTCAGTTCCCTGCCTCGTGTGCGCCCACCTCAGCGCTGCTCCAGGACAGCCGCCTTTCCCAGCGCCGAGCCTGCCGCTGGGGCGACAAGCCCACGCGCCCTCGTTTGAGGGGTTAGCCGGGGTCCTCGCTGCAGCCAGGTGGGGTCACAGGACTGACGCTAATGGACACAAGTTCGCTTGGCTGCCTTCCACCAGACAGAGCAGTAAGGAGGCGTGAAGCCCAGCGGTCCGCCTGCGAACAAGTGTCCTGCCGGTCCTCTCCCCTCAGTGCTGCCGGTGGTGATGCTTGGGTGCCCAGAGCCTGCCCGGTCTCCCGCCCTCCCCCGCGGGGAAAGCAGAGCCGGCCGGGGTCATGCTTGTCCTGGTGGGAGAATCCGCTGTGTGTCCGCAGCATCCTTTAAGCTGAAACTTCCCTCTTACCATTTCCAGGACAGAATCATTTCATCTGTAATAATTTTCTGTCGGAGGCTGGGGAGAGGCGGCTGCCAGAACCTTACCTGCTGTTCAAACCAAGCACAGTCGAGAGAGACCATTTTTCTTTGTGTCTGAAACCAACAGGAGGACGAAAGGGCCCATAAATACAGCCAATCAGGAGTATTTTATATCTAACGCTGCAGTGGGAAAGCCCACCTGTAACAAAATAGAAGAGGGAGGCAAGGAAATAAGGAGAGGGAAAAAAGAAGAGAAAGAAAGATTTAGGGATAAAAGGGAGCAGGGTTAATCCTTCACGTTGAAATGCCCGTGGGTTACAGCAAAATAGTGCTTTGGACTGTCAGGGGTATTAGTCAGGGGTTAAATGTCGCCCAGAGCACGCCCATTGTGAACAGGGATGTGCGCGTGTGTGTGCGCGTGCGTGCGCCAGGGACAGAGACGCTCCTTTCTCATGCATTTCAAATGGAGCCACGCTGGCCGGGAGATGACCTGCCACACGATTTTTAAATTATCTCCGTGCCCGCTCTGCTTGTTTTGGAAATGCTCTAAATAAAAATAATGGACTGTCTTTTAATAAGTCTCATCGTGAGGATTCCACATATCAAGCCGCGCCGCGCAGCTCGGAGGCAAACAGCGGGCCTGTGCGATCTCGCTGGAAGAGAGACAAATGGGGCCGCGGGCGGCGCACCCAGGGAGCGCGGCCGGGAAGCGGCGCATCTGTCAGGGCCGGGATATTGGCACCTGTCATCCAATCGCAGTCATGACTTTTAATAAAGCCGCCTTCCCTTCGGTGAGATTGGAACTTGACTGTGCAACGAGCTGCAGACCCCCCTTGCCTCCCCCTCCAGACCGCGCTCGCACGGGAGGCAGTTCAAATGGGTCTTAAAGCTGAAGGAGGTTGTTCCCTGGCGCAGCCTCGCTCCCCAGGTCGCGGGATTTGAAAAAGATGTTGCCTCGAGTTTGCTTCTTTTTTTTCCCCCTTTCGTTCTTTCTTTTGCAAAATGTCTCCTTTTGCCAAGAATGCTGGCTTGCCTATTTATTTCCTGTCCCCGCCCTCCCCTCCCCCACCGCCCCTCCCCCCTCGCCTCCCCTCTCTGACTGGGTTGTTGTTTGAGTGAATTTAGCCCGGGGAAGTATGTATATCATAAAAACCGGGTTGGGATTTGTTGGCTGTCAGTCAATAAATCAGTCAGAGTTTAATTACCAGGCAAGTGATGGGCTGTGGTGACAGGCACCAGGTCTGGCGGAGAGCATTTCTTTCGGGGCAACCGCTACAAAAAAAAACCCCCAAAAAACAGCCCTAAAAATGAGGTTACTCTGTGTGTGTGTGTGTGTGTGGTGTGTGTGTGTGTGGTGTGTGTGTGTAAGACAGACAGGAAGGGGGTGACTGCAAGAGGCAAAACAATGTAGCAAAGTTAAGGGTGCGTCACCAATGAGAGATGGGAAGTTAGCGTCTCTCTAACGCAACGGACCCTCAAAAGTTTTTGCTTGGACAGTGGAAGTTTCAGGCATCGGTTTCATACAGTGTCCTTTAGGAAAACCTTTCCATGCTGTGCCTGAAGCATCGTTCGCTGAGTGTGACGTGACTTCTGCACTAACACGTATTCATTTCACTTCTTCGTGCCGCACACAGAAACGTTTTATTTGTGAGCTATTATTGCATTAAAAACGCCTCCGAACTGAAACCTCACCCGCCCCCGCCCGCAGCAAATTATGTGTTAAACGATGTTTCACCAAGTGGGCGTCCAGGGGGCTTTGTCCCTCACGGCGCTGTCCCCTGATTTAGCATTTCCTCTAATAGTTGACAGTTGTCTCCTCACCTTCGCCTCCTCCCTCCCCCCACTCCGCCCACACTTCTGGGTGAGATTCCAGGTGGAGTGAGCCTGAAACCCAGATTCAGGACTTCAGAAAATTTTTTCTCCGAAGGCAATTCACCCTCAACGGGGACTGCATTTCTGACTAGTTGTAAGAGATGCCCTGTGTCCTGAGGCTGCGTGTGGAGACACTGGGGGCTGTTCTGACTGAAAGGACGTCTATTTTCTTCCAACTGTGCGCCAGGGGTATGTCTCAGTTTATTTGCAGTCCTCTCTTCATTTTAAGGAATTGTGGGAATCGTTGGTTACAGGGAGTATATCCACGAGGCAGAGGGCAAACTTCCTGGCTGGGAGCAGGGCAGGGAGGGCGAGGTCAGGCTGTCCCGACATCTGAGAGGGGCGGAGAACACCTGGTGCCTGGTCCTCCGTCAGGATCTCCCCAGGCTGCCCTGGATCTAATCCTCCTTCCTCAGATTCCTTCAGAATGATGCCATTAGAAGGACGTGATGGTCATCAACTGAAGACAACAGCGTGAGATTTTTTTAGATCCTAAAGACTGAAGACAAAAGATTAGGCAGGGAACTGGGAAGCTACGAAAAAAAAATGGTACCCATAACCAAAGCAAAATCAGCAGGCTTTTGGCTTTTGCCAATTCTTCTTTGTGAAGAAATTGTTTGGCAGTCTGCCTAAAATCTTAGCAGCAAACAGCAGCCATTCTGGTTTAAATTGCTATTAAAAAAAAAAACAAAACCAAAAAGCAAAGCAAAACAAAACAAAACAAAAGCCTAAATACCACCTGGCCAGCAACCTGCCTGTGCCCGGAGCCCAGCACCCCTCTCCCTCTTGGTCCACCGGTTTACGGGCTTGCAGCCGCCGTTCCTGGAGCCCCGTGAACTTCTCCGTGGTTTCAGCCTAGGTAGCAAGTGCCCGAGTTCAATAACCCTGAGAATGAGCAGGCTTTGCTTAAATGTCTGTTCAAACAAACTTCATGCGGCGTCAGTGCTGTGTCAGACAGCCCACCAGGTTCACGTAGCCCAGAACACGCGTCACCAGGCTCCCCGAATACGCCGGGTTACGAGAACCAGAATCTTTCCCGGGGCCGTTCCTTCTCCTAGTGTCCCGCCTCATAGTAACAACCTGTAAGTCCAAACCTAATGGGACATTTTAACCACAAGGACTGGAACTGGAAAAAACAATGTTGGTATTGTCTTAGAACAGGAAGGAAGACGTGCAATCACAGGGAGGAAAAAACAAACCAAATGCTGTTTTAAACGAGCCAAGAGAATCTTCAGTCTGCACTGCGCGACGTTTCGCAGCATCAAAAAGCTGCCTGGGTTTCCCCCCAACAAGGATTCTTACCTGCTGCAAAACTGTGTTTAAAGCAAATCTAAACAGGCCCTTGACCGTGAAGAGACGGGCTGGCCACTCATTTAATCCCGCTGTTGCTGCTGAGTATTATTTACTCACGATCTTCAAGTAAGAGAGAAAACAAACACTGAACTAGTTATTACTGGCGCTTTCCGCGGCTTCCAAGCAATCAGTGTCACACGGGGACGTCTGATGGCGACTATCTGTGCGGAGTCCCTCATCGCTATGACGGTGAATAGAACCACTGGGTTTCAGAACAGAGCAAAAATTACACTACATCTTTATGGTAGCCTCTTTTTAAAGATCTCCAGGGAGGGGGTGTCCACAAACGGAAGACCACCCTCTTACCAGGCTCTGAAACCCTTCACCCCTTTAATTCCAAGAATTAATTAATTCTTAGAAGCCCATTTCCCCTTGCTCTTTTAAGAGAAAGAGGGAAGACTCCACGTATGTGCTGTCTGTGTGTAATTTTAGAGACTTGTTCGCTAAGGCAGGATGCAACGTCTACACAAAGGTGGAGGTGGACGTCACCGCGGGAGCCTGGTGGCGAGCGCCCGCGTGTTCACTCACTCACACAGGTTCATCCGCTCCAGGATGCAGGCCACACACTCCGAGTAAAGAGGTCCTTCTGCTCCAGGAAACACAGTTCTACACAAGAAAGGCAAGGCCCCTGCTCTACATGAGCTGCCATCCTCACGGGGACAGAATGAAAACAAACAAACACGTGAGCAAGAAAAACATCAGATGGCGATGAGTCCTCCGTGGAAAATTAAAATAACGTGTTGGGATGGAAAGGGTTTCATGGTCAGGGACGATCTCTCTGAAAGACACGACATTCAAGGGAAGGAGCTGGATGAGTAGAGGTCGAAGCAAGAACATTCCAGGCAGGAGGGGCAGCTTGGAGTTTGGGGAAATGGAATGAGGGCTGGAGCTTCTGAAGTGGGATGGACGAGGGCATCGTGGGAGGAGATGAGTTAGGGCCGCTGGGCAGGGCAAGGCCAGGCGGGGTCTGGCACCCACGCCAGCAGCACACCTTACTCTAGCTCTCACAGGAAGCTGGGGAGGCTGGCACGATTTGATCCGCGTCGAGTTCTGTGAGGATCACGCTAACATCTATGTAAGTGGCCAGAAGCAGAAACATGGATGGAGACAGTAGTCCAAGTGAAAGCATGCTTGTGGCTTGGGCTGGGAGGACAGCAATGGGCGAAGCGAAGTGGACGGATGCAGCTCATACCTTGAGGTAGAGTCAGCAGGACCTGCTGATGGACTGGACGGTGCGAGAGACAGAGAACTCTGTCACTCCGTATGGCTTGGCGGCACTCCGTGACAAGTAACACCGACATCTTAACGTCTTGAAGCCAGTTAGATTAACCTCTCCTTTGGGCTCTATGTCCATGGCAAGTCGGCAGGGACTTTGGTCCACATTGTCCCCACTCAAAAGTCCAGGCTGATGGAGAAGCTCCCCACCTGGGATGTGGCTGATGGCTGAATTAGGATTCGGAGGACACAGACCATCAGGCCCTGACTGGTCAGTGCTTCCTCACAGAGGCGACACCCAGCACCTAGTCCACAGCTCACTGCCGAGGACAAGCCACCGGGTCAAGGGGGTGGGGACTGGAGTTATTTCCTTTGGGATACGGTTGAGGGAAACCGCCCATCATGGAACAAGGTTAGTATCAATCATAAGAGGTGCCAAGGGCCAACCTTAGAATTTCGACTTGAGCAACATTTCTTGGCTGTGGGAGGATAGGGGAGGGTGCCTGTTAACACCCACGTCACCAGACTGCATGTTCCACTCTCCCCAGATCACCACCGTCCTGGATTGCTCTCTGGACCCAGCGCTGCGTCTGGCCTGCAATGCGTCCTTGGTGACATTTAACGAACCCAAGAACGAGAATAAACCATGAAGCCTCTGGCTGAATTTCCAAGGTGGCAAACAACGGCGCCTTCCTGCTTCCTGTCTGGAGCCCGCCCAGGAGCAGGAGCCAGAAGCGAGGCCCTGGCCTGCGAGCTGCCTCGCCCGCCGGGTGCCCGCAGCTGTGTGGCTCCGGCCACCGTGCGACTGTCCTGAGGTTCTGTGCTCCCGCTCCTGATGCCTTCCTAAGACCTGACAGCTTGTCTGATGGCACTCCGGATTACCTACCTGGATGCCAAGTTCATTCTCAGCTTTCGAGTTAGAGCCTCTCCGGCTCCAGCTAAGGGACCCGTCGGTCAGCCACGGCATTTGGCTTTTCTCCTGCCTCCTGCTTCCACCATTTTGGAGTGAAGGGTGCACACACGTCTTGACTGAAAGCTGCTGAGGGCGGGTACTCTGTTCCCTGAATCTAAGCACCCTTAGCACCGATCAAAGTAATGGACACACACGGACACGCAGTAGAGGGTGTGTGCGAATTACTGTACATATGAACGTACAGTGGATGACTGAATGAGGTTTACAAAGATTAACGTTGTGGCCGCAGCACGTTTAATTGGGGGAGGTACAAACTTGGGGCCAGAAGAAGCAGACACGGTTGGCAAAGTCTGGAGGTGAATTTACAAGGCTCTCGAAGCACTGACAAATGCCCAGATACTGCCGGTCTCAGCTCAGCGAGTTCCTGGCTAAAGATGAGTGATATTTAAAACTGCAACTCAATATTCATTCTCGTGCAATGTCATCGCAACTTGTTATAAAGACACAGTGCAAGGTTTAAAGAAATATCTTGTAAAAAATTTGTATAGAGAGATAAATAAAACCCCATCTTCGGAATTACTAAAACCTTCACTACCTGTGCAGCAGTTACCTTGTATCTCAATGCTCTACAATTTGATTTAATGGAAACATTCGTTGAGTGTAATGTTAAGTCAACAACGCATATAGTTTTCGAACCCTTGTTTAATCTGTGATATAAATTTAGGTACCTGCTTAAGACCGCCCAAACCCACTTCCAGCGTACAGGACCGCTAACACGCAGCTTATTTCCTAGGGGTAGATTCATACGGAGCTGTTTACTTGCAAGAACAGAAACACAACTCACACCAGCTTAGGAAGCGCGTGTGGCCCAGGGAGCCAGCTGCAGGCAGGGACGCGATGTCGTTGGGAGGTCTGTGCAGTTGGGCCTTGAGGGAGACCGAGAGCAGGAACTCAAGGACTCAGACGCCATCGGCCTGCCCTCCCCCACTCGAGCCGGCCTGTACGTTAGCCCTCTTCCGTCACACCAGGAACCGGCTTCTTTCACACCACGGAAGACGCGGCAGCCGACAGCCCTAGACTCTCACCTCCCTGTCCCAGCAGGAACTCAGCCCTTTCTCCGCATTCTGCCTGGGCGGCAGACTGAGATGCCAGTCCTCTGTCACCTGGAGACGCCAGGGAACATGGCCGATGGCGTTCCTGCCAGCCACGGGGCTGAGGTTCTTGGCCGGTGGGCGGGAACCGGTCTCCGAAGACGAGGCTGTTTCCAGGCGCGAGAGCAACGGGGCTCCCTCTTCCCCTGGCCTGTCTGCTGGGAGCTCTCCGGGGGCCGCTGCCGTTTCTATTTACTCTGTTATAAAGGGTGATTGGTATTTCTTTTTTTAAATTATTTTTTGGCTATTTTATTTTTCTAAATTTTTTTTGGTGGGGGGAGTAGGTAATTAGGTTTATTTATTTGTTTTTTAATAGAGGTATTGGGGATTGAACCCAGGACCTCATGCTTGTTAAGCACGCACTCTACCACTGAGCTGTACCCTCCCCCCGTGATCGACATTTCCGCTAAATAAAATGAATGGACCTGTTGAGAACAGATACCATTCAATCTACATTGTTTCTAAATCAGTTTTTTCTTAACCAAAGTTAAAATTGTCAATTTGCACTTAAATCTGTCAATACCAGTATAAGCAACCTTACTTTTCTTGACTCTTCCCAAATAAGTAATTACGTATTTTCTTCATTGCAAACTCATGAACAATCAACATATAAATGCATGTTATTTAGAAATTTTTCAACTGAGTCAGTTTTTCTTGAGAATATTTCTCCCGTGGAATGTTGGATATTCCCTCATCTGCCTATAAAACAATTCTCATAGATGCATCGCTGTAGAGTACAAAGGGAAGACCGCTTTACAAATGGGGGTAACCAAATACTGAATCTCGCTTTGAGCATCGCGTCTTCCCCATTACAACACGACTGGTATTAAAGAAAGAGGTTCAGAGAAAAAACAAGTTCCTAATACAGGGTATCATTCCTTGTTTTGATTTGTAAAGGGGAGAAAATTTTGTTTTCCTATGAAGAGGCATCATAGTCAAAAATTGATCTGAATTTTTGTTTTAAAAAAGAGAGGAAAACACCATATGACATCACTTCTATGTGGAATCTTTTAAAAAAAAAAAGGAAGAAAAGAACTTATTTACAAAACAGAAACAAACTCACAGACACAGAAAGCAAGCTGATGGTTACCAGTGGGGGAAGGGGGTGAGGAGGGATAAATTGGGAGTTGGGGATTTGTAGATAGTAACTACTAGACATAAAATAAACAACAAGGTGCTGCTGTAGAGCACGGGGAACTATATTCCATATCTTGCAGTAACCTATAATGAAAAAGAATATGAAAAGGAATAAATGAATGTATGTGTATGACTGAAACATTATTCTGTACACCAGAAACTGACGCAACATTGTAAACTGACTGTACTTCAGTAAAAAGAAAAGGAAAGAGAAAAGAATGTCATGGTTTGCTCTGGTTCGTGAAACGACCCGTGCCCGTCTTATGAGCCATTAGGGAGACTTGCCGGAGTCAAGGAAGGGGAGGAATTCCTGGAGACCGAGTTCACCTGTTCAGTACTCTCAGAAAATGCCGATTTTGATTGGCACCTGTTTGGGGAAGGCGGGGGTGGCCTCCAGCAGCGGACGCTGCTTGTGAACACGTGAACACCGATGTGTCTTCCCTTTATTCTGCAAGTGGTGGTGGAAGGAAGTGTGTTCTGGGTGTCCTGACATCAACACGTTGTTGCAGTATGAGTAACAAGACAGCCCACTGACAGATGGGGCTGTTCCTGTTTACAACAGTCACTCGTGGTCCCCTTTCTTCCACGGAGGAGGAAGAGGGTACACGCCGCATGTTGGGAGCAAATTCAGAAGCTGGGACTTAGCAGTGATACGTTATGTACCGCGGATTTTCCCTGAGCTGTGCCCTCAGGGTCTGGTCCCAGCACCAGGGACTGACAGCGCGGTTCATCCCCCAGGGTTGCTCAGCCTCGCCTCCCACTGGAGTCGCTCGGAGCAAACCCCCTCTTCCGGCAGATGCACCGGCACAGCTGCTCAGAGAAATGCCCCGAACTCAGGAGGAGGCTATGGGGTCCCGGAGAAGCCCAGCCCAAAGACGTGCAACTCCAACAGCTCCTTGTCACTGCCAGGTTTCACTGTGTGTTTTCTTTCATCTCAGCGTCAAGGGAAAACACACTTCTTGCTTCAAATCTCTTCTGCCGTAATTTCGTCAGGACCAGTGCTGGATCCAAGCACCGGCTTTCTGCTCCTCCCCTTCCCCTCACCCAGGTGCACAAACATCGCAGTGGGCTCCAGGGAAGGCGAAGAGACCCACCAGGGCCTCCTGGCCCCCACGTCCCGCAGCACTGCCCCTGGAAGGCGTCCCCCTCCTGCCTGGGAGGGCGCAGAGTAAGGCGTTTCCTCCCCAGTTGCCTAAGCAGCACGGCACAGACAGAAGGGGCCGATTCTGGCAGCCCTACCACAACCTATGCCCGCCTGTTTATGAGGACACTTGGCATGGATTTAGTAAGTTCACCGCAAAGCTTCGGGGGCGCCTGTCTCTTTAAATCCATCTCCTCCCAAGTGAAATTTGTGGCCCTGATGAACGGCAGAGCAGAGCCATCCATAAAAGGGCAGAGGAAAATCACATTCATTTGCATACAGTAATTATTCTGTGAATCAGGCCACCTTTATTGCCGGCAGAAAATCTACTGTCAGCATCACTCGATAGATCACGTTTGAAACTCTAACAGCTGAGGGAAGTAATTGTTTGGAATCCATGTGGTCCAGCACCCCTGTCTCCAGCCTGTCAATGATCACGTTTCTAGGCAGACAGCAAAGTTTCTGGGTGCCAGTCAACCCGCCTACTTTTCCTTTTCTTCCCCAGCTCTGCAATGCCTGTACCCAGCTCTGGGGAGGCCCCCTACCGCCTGGTTCCAAAAGATGAGGTACGCAGAGGACTTTGGAGTAACCCTGCACTCGACCTGTCAGAGTCGGCACCCAAGGCAAATCGTGAATGCTGTCCAATCTTCCCCAGAGCGCTGACCCCGCCCACGTCCACCCGCGAACACGCGGACGCCGGCACCCCCTCTACTGACACCAGCTGAAGCCACCTCGTCCAGAAGTGAGTCCCAGACATGCCCGCTGCACATCTCTCCCTGACATGACAGAGAGGACCAACGAATGCATTAGCTTTTTGTGGCTCTTCATTTTTTTGGAAAGCAGGTGGGAAGTGATGCAGAACGGGAGAAGAGCTGCACCAGCAGCTCTGAAGGGGAGACTTCCCCGGGTGGGCGCATAGTTTGAGCCCCAGGGGAGAGGCGTAAAGGAGTGTTTCCATCTAGGAGAGTTTGTATTGTGTACAGTTTATGTAGCTGTGTTTCTCCAGGTCACCAAGAGCCTTTACTTTACTCCATATCAAACTGCAAGAGCAATAAAATAAGAATATTTTTAATTCTTAAACCGGTTTTTATGTAAGCGACACTGACCAGTAGAGGAGAAACTGAAACCCCTGAGGAATTGCCAGCAATAAATAAAACACTTAAAAATAGAATGTTCTGCGTTCAAAGGAAAATTCCCCGAGCCTCTTCAGTTTGGGGAAGTCAATGGCCCTTTGCAAACTTCAGTTTCTCAAAAGGATATCCAACTGATGGGTGCAGCTGGAAGGACGAGACTTGTGTTCGGGTAAATTCAAAGAATTAGAAGAACAAGGTAGAGCAGAAAGGCTCGCTGAGGTGAGCATCAAGAGAAGACACAGAGCTGACACGACTGAAACAGGTGAGCTTTGACTTCCATTATTTTCATCATCGCCTGTGACATACAGCTTCCTTTCCTCGCGCCAGATTTTAAGATGCACAACGTAATTGGGGCAAAGACTAAACAGAGCCCAAGAAACAGCTCTGCGAACCAACGATTTTCCTTGACAATTTGATTTATCCTTTCTATACCCAGGCCCAGAAGCCTGTTGTAAAAACAGTTAAGGACATACGCATATCAGAAACGCAGATAAGACACTTGATGTAGAAAAGGCACCATTTGAAATACCACGAGTTGGAGGGCCAGGGAAAGCCCCTTACTGCCACCAGGAATTCACTTAGGAAGCTGAAGAAAAAAAGTCGGCTGGGGTCATGCTGCAATGCCCTTCTCCTTGGAAGAAGGGCTGTAACCAGAAGCCTTAAACAAACGGCATTCCAGGCTCAGCGTTCCCACAGGCTGAGATGTGGTTTGGATAACTTACTTGAACATAAATGTTTATAAAAGAAGATTTAAATTCTCCATTTAAATCTATTTTAAAAATGCTTTTCACAACATGGGAACCCTTGAAGACAGCACGCTGAGTGAAATAAGTCAGACACGAGAGGACAAATACTGTGTGATTCCCGTTACACGAGGTTCCTGGAGTTGTCAACTTCATGGAGATGGAAAGTTGGGGGGGGCGGGTGCCAGGAGGGTGGGGGGTTGTTTAAAGGACACAGAGTTTCAACTTGGGAAGATGGAGAAGTTCTGGAAATAGATGGTGGCGACGGCGCACAACATTGTGACTGTACTTGATACCATTGACCTGCGCAATTGTCAGTTTTGTGTTTGTATATTTTACCACAATAAAAAAAAAAAAAAAAACACCTACCTGAAAAATTGCTTCTCTTCTTGGCCAATAGGGGGGGTCCAAAGGGAGATAGTTACTAAAGTTACAAAAGTGTCAGAGTATTGAGGACTTTGATCAGAGGTGGCATCTTCAATGGATCAGTTTCCTGCTCTCTTCTTGGAAATCTTTTAGGGGACACGTCTCTTCCAGGTGAGGGAAGGGCTTACGGTGTCCAAGACCTCAGAGAACAAACCACGTGTTTTGGTAAACACTATAAATCTTCTAATCTTTCTGCTCTTATAGTACAGAATCTTCTAAGAACATAGACATAGTAGGTATGTCATCATTTTAGCAATCATCTCTGCCGTGACATAGAGCTGAACAAAAATGACAACAGCTCATGAAATTCCACGTCACCATTAATGCTTTATGCAGTGACTGCAGCACTGCTCCCACTAGTGTGAGATTTATTTGTGTGCATTCCCAACTGATGGGTAACTAACCAGACATGGAATAGTTTGGTAATTTACCAAACCCATGAAACTAGCTAATGTCAGAAACAGGCGTTAAACCATAAAACACCGCTCCTTACTCAGTACTTTCACTTCATGGCACTTCTGCTGGAATTGTCCCTTAACTTCTCAGTTCCATGTGAAGTGGCAGGACAGGTGTCAGTGACTGTGAGATACATTGGCACCGCCTGCAATTGTCACAGCTTACATAATGAGACAATCTTGAGAGGCTCACAAGAGATGTTTTACTTCAACTTCCAAAATAGTAAAATAAACCCAAATCAAGAGTCAAAAACATTTCATTTCTCAGATGCTTCTAACCTTTCCAGGGGTCCTGTGCTTTGTGGGTCAAGTTTTTGATGTTGCAAAGCTGGTCCAGACAAAAACAGAAAACCACCAATAAGATCTTACAGCACCCATGTTAGAAATTGCAAACTCTTTCTTAACTGAAGCTTTCTAAGAATGTTTAGGTCTATTTTTTGTTATTTGAAAGTACACATTTTTATGGAATACTATTCAGCCATAAAAAAGAAAGAAAGAATGTTATTTGCAGCAATATGGATGGGTCTGGAGACTGTAACACTAAGTGAAGTAAGCCAGAAGGAAAGAAAAGTACCACACCATATCACTTACATGTGGCATCTAAAGAATGAGACAAATGAACTCATTTACAGAATATACACAGACTCACAGACGTAGGAAACAATGTTGTGGTTACTAGGCGGGAAGTGGGGTAGAGGGATAAATTGAGAGTTTGGGATTTGCAGATACACACTACTGTATATAAAACAGACAAACAGCAATCTTACTGTAGAGCACAGGGAACTATATTCAATCCCTCATAATAGCCCAGAATGAAGAAGAATATAAAATGAATATATATATATGACGGAATCACTATGCTGTACACAAGAAATTAACACATTTCAATAAAAAAAAAAAGAAAAAAAGGAAGTACACATTTTCTTTGATCACAGAAAGCTGTCTGCGTTTTAAACGGCTGATGGAGTTCTGCCAATGCCTCGCCTGCTGAGTGGATGAGGGCTGCGATGTGCCGTCCACGCCTCCCAGAGGAGTCAGCGCATGGCCAAGGGCACGTCCCACGTCCTTGGTGGGTGACAAGCACTGAGTTAGGTCCCAGGGATATGCCAGTGGACAAGGCAATGAGGAGCCACCTGTCAAGGGGCTTACGTTCTGGTGAGAGAGACGGGAAAGTTCCAGAAGGAGGTCAGTGCAAGAGATACAGGAATGGGATGTGAGGGAGGGATGAGGGCAGGGGCGGGGGCTGACCTAGGCCGGGCACTGCAGATGGGCTATCTGAGGAAGGAAGACGCGGAGCTAGGTCTTCTGAGCAGAAGGAACGGGGAACACACAAGTCCTGACGGATACAGGATCACGGTAGGAACGACCGAGGGACAGACAGGTGGCCAGCACGTCTGCAGGGCAGAGAGCGAGCCAGGAGTACAGGGTGAAACAGTCACTGCGGAGAGGAGACCGGCCCCCCGGGGAAGCTCTGCAGGATCGGGGGAGGGGATGAGGAGAGGACAAGCCCGGCCACCACGAAAATGAACATCAAAGATCTCAGTGTATCTTAGACTGGACACAAAAACAGGTTTGGAAATTCTGGTTTACGAATCCCATTGTCCCGGTGGCCCCGTTGGCTCAGAGTCCATTGTGAGTTAGAATTTCCGTTTTCTCCGTGAGCCCGATAGGCAAGTCACAGTCAGAAACTGCTACCCTGTAAATTTTTTTTTCAGATTTCCTCTCTCTGACATGAAGTTTAACACAAAAAAAGAAAAAGAAAAAGAGAATCAACTTAAAATATCACCATATATTGTGATCGACTCCTCGTACGTGAAATGCAGTGCCTTACCGTGGAGGGCCTGTCTCGGGCGCACTCGGGGTGTTCCGGCCCTGCAGCAGAATTACCCACCTCGCCTCCCCTGGCGACCTCCCTGCATCTCTGAGACCCACGGGGCCTGCCTGGTGGGGAAGTTTAGACGCACCTAGACAGCTGCCCGCGTTGCCCAGGTCCGTTCATGCATTAGACCTGTGGGTAGATGATGGGTAAACTTACTCTTCAGAGCCTCATGTTTCCATGAGGAGCACAGAATTAGCATTTGCGTTTGGTAGAACCAGTCTGAGGGCCAGAGAGCCCAGCTTGTTCCCGGGGAGTGCTCGGGTCTGGTCCTCTCTCCTGCTCTCACCTGCTTCCTGGGGGACCGCGCGCCCGCCCTCCCTGGGAGGGGTGGTGACAGATGCTGCTACTGCTGAGCTAAAGCTCTGTCTTCCGTCTCTGCCCCGTCAGAGGCCGGCGCAGCCGAGGCAGTGCCGGGAAGGGTGCGCAGAGCATCGGCTCTTTTCCTGTTTCTTCTTCTAGCAAGTGCAGCTACCTCAGGTTTCTGCTGCGCGTTGGGAGGGGAGCTGCCAGTACTGGCTTTTGCTCAGATTAGCTCTTTTTGTAACTGTACCGATAGTGTGTTTGCATTCCTCTTCAGCTGAAAATTTGTCAGAGAAGAAAGGCATTAAGCCTGTCACCACAGATAAAGATCAGATGCTTGATTTCAAACAGAAGCAGCAAACACTCCACGGTGGACTCCATTAACTGTGAGCACGCCACTCAGACGGATGCAAGGACCGAGACCAGGGCCGGAGGGGGGCAGATAAACCCAAATTCCACCACCGTGTTTGTAGCGACAGAGGATACTGGACCTGGGACACATACAACAGATACAAATCAATTCCGAAACCTTCCCTGTGTTCCTTCTTTGTTTCCTTTTATTACGAGCGTGATTTCGCCAAACTAAAACATCTAGCATATTTTGTCTGAAAAACAAATAAGATTATATTCAACTATTTACATGTAACTAAAGGCTTGGGAAGATGGTTCTGGAAAAAATATCTGGTGTGAAAACTAAAGCCATCTCACGATACCTATGTGTCCTTAGAAAAGCCAGGTCCACGTGGGTGCATTTCAAAAGCTTTCTGGTTAGTCTGCAATTTTTACTCTCATTAAAACAAAACCGATGTGTGTCTTCATTTCATTGAATAATGTGTAAGTAGCTTCTTTGATCTTAACTTAAACCTTGAATTTCTTTAAAAAAATTTTTTTTAATTGAAGTATAGTTGATTTATAATGTTAGTTTCAGGTGCAGAGCAAAGTGATTCAGTTAAAACTTTGATTTCTCTATGGCAACTCTTTCCAAACAGTCCGATCACTAAAAGGAGTCGCACGCATAATACTTCTGTGAGGAGTGAGATGACCCGCAGAAGCGCCACCCCCTCCCCACCAGGCACGATGTGTACCCCGCTCCCCGCCCGCCCAGGGGCCGCCCCGGCTAACCGCTTTAACTGCTTCTCTCCCCCACTTGGCATCGCTTGTCAATAGAGCACATGCTTATTCTTCTCAAACATGAAGGAGGCCTTTTCATGTTTTTTGCTTAAGATGCCGCCACGGGGCCTCACTGACTCAAGGGAGAAACCAGTGCCTGGCCTGGCCTGACCTCAGCTCCTCCCCTTCCCGATGGCCTCCTGGCTCCTCCTCGATTCTACCAGGCACACTCCTGCCCCAGGGCCTTTGCACTGGCCTTTGTCTCTGCTTGAATGGCTTCCCCCAAATATACACTAGCCTAGTTTCCTCGGTCCTCCAGTTCCTTGATCAACCCCAGAATTTTCAGGGAGGTCTGCAGAGACCTTCCCTAACTCACGCTGTGGCCTCCCCTCTGTCCTTGGCATCCCAGGCCCCCATGACCACCTGGACTGTCTCTCAGTCTCTGCAGTTATCACCTTCCAGTCCACTATGTTAGTGTCCCGGGATGATGGAACAAAGCCCCACCAGCCGAGTGGCTTAGAAATGCATTGTCTCATGCTTCCAGAAGCCCCAGGTCTGAGATCACGGAGCCTTCTGAGGGCCGCGAGGGGGTGACCTGTTCCGGGCCTGCCTCCTGACATCTGGGGGGGGGGGGTCACTGGTGCCCCTTGGCATCCTTTGGCTTGTGGAGGGCATTCTCCCTGCATCTTCGCACTGTCGTCCCTCTCTGTTCATGGCTGTGTCCAAACTTCCCCTTTTATAAGGACACCAGCCCTGTTGAATCAAGGCCTGCATTAATGACCTCATTTTAACTTGAGTCCCTCTGTAAAAACACTCTCTCCAAACAAGGTCATGCTCTCAGGTATGGGGGCTTAAGACCCCGAGCTACCTTTTCTTGGGAGGCACAATTCAAGCCATAACATATGTAAATGCTCGTCGAATGCATTTACTTTTGTGGTCTCTTTTCCCTCCTAGAAAGTCAACTCTGTGAGGCAGACATTCGTGTGTGGTTTTGGTTGCTGTTACAGGCCTTTCGTATAGTGATCGGAGCGTAATAGACACTAGTATCTGCTTTTAACTGAATAAAAAAACAAACTTCATCACCATTTTGCAGACAAGGCCTGTGCATTATGTGGAGTCTTCTCCTGAGGGCATGTGGATCCAGAGCTCGGGGCCCCCGCCTGGGTACCTCGGATGGGGGTAAATCACTGATGAGATGGTCTGCTGGTAATCGAGATGGTGAGACTATTATCTGACAGAAAACGCGGGATGCAGAGTCCCGGGGCTCTGGCTAACTTGTAGGCAGAACTTCCCTGGGCTCTGGTTTCTAAGAGGATGTCAGGAGGCCCTGGCCCTCCTGCGCTCAGCCCCTCGGCCTCTCTGCGTCAGTCAGACCACGCAACAGTTGCCTGCCTGCCCTCCCCATCGCATCCTCCGCAGTGGCCTGTTACCAATTTTCGGAAAATGAAACGAGACCCCTGAGGACTGTAATTCGGGGAGCGCAGCCCTGCAGGAATGTGCAGAGGGGTCTGGAAAACCTGTCCGGCCAGTTTGTTCTCAGACACACGTGGCAGGAGGCCCGGGTGTGTGAGGGGTACCAAGTGCCCTGCTGGCCCCCTTATCAGTCTCAAAACCAGGGACCTTTTGTTTGTTTACTCACTTAGATAAACTCTTGAGTCCTTGGGAAAGTGCCAATAAATCTGTTTTCCTCAGTACTTCATTCTTGTTTACAGAAGGCCTTCAAAAGATATGACAGCTGGCCGCAGAGCAGAACGCCGCCTCCTTCTGAGCAGCCCCCACCTTCTTCCCTGGTCCCGAAGTCGTTCTCGGGGACATTCAGGTCCTGTAAGTAAAGATCTCAAGTCTTAGCCTTAAGTGGAAACTCTTGGCCGGGATTCCTTTGGGTAAATTTTGCATTTTCTAACTCAGGGTGATTCCATGGGCGTGGAGCTCACTCTGAATTCCCGTCGGACCCCTTACCAGGTTCGCGGCCTTAATAGAAGGACTGGCTCTGCCTGGAAGCCGCCAACTTATTTTTATTTTTCATCGTTACGAAAATGATCCAACAGAAAACTTTGATCATTTTACTCTCAGAGAAGCAGGGGGTGGGCAAACTGTATGAATGCGTTTTTCCCCGGGACGATTAGTCCGGCATCAGCCAAGTTCCCACACACGTCCTTTTTAGTAGTTCCCGGGCAGTTGGGTGTAATTCCAACAGGCTTGGCTGTATTATCCATCTAATAGATTATCCCGCTCCGTATCTCCGTGACACCAGATGGCATTATCTCCTTAGACTGGCTGTTGCCTTGTTAATACAGAGCTACAGAGAAACATTAAAGGTCAGGAGGAGAGCAGATGGCCTGCTCTGTCCTGCCCTTTCATGCCTGGGAAGGGCCAGATCAGTGTCCGAGCCGAGCCTCCGCCAGTGGCCGCTGGTGTCTGAGTCTCCTTTTGACTCGTTATTCCCTTGCTATTGAAATCCTACAGCCAATAACACCTTCCAAGTCCACGCCTTGGCCCTTGCTCTTATATTTCAAACATCTCCTCTTCCAGAAAACTGAATTATAAAACAATTTTTACCAGGTTTATTTTTCTTAATGCTGCTGCCTACTTGACTGACAAATCTAGTCATTTTTGTAACAGCGCTGGTGTCGTTTACTGACATTTATTTATGGTTCAAGTTCTGGGGCTGCCACGTCGTTGATCTGTAATTGTCATCTGAAATGCGGGCTGTGTTTGTGTAACCTGTTTCTGTCTGTCGAGGAGACCTGGCTCAGTGTCTTGCCACTTGGGGCTTTAACCCTTCTTGCATCTTTAGATTATGGCCGCAAATATCTCCCAGTCAAACGGAGAGGCCTCAGCATCCCTCTGGGGAGCGCCAGTCCTAGCAAGGTGAAAGCAGGAGAACTGCTGCCTTTGGGGAAGAGCCTCTGAACGAGAAATGTCCTAGCTGGAACCAGCCGTCATCAGTCCCAGAAGAATTGCCACTGGGTGTTTTTTCAGGAGTCGCTGTGACACCAGAGAGTCAGCGAATCAATAATTCTGAGACTGAGTCCTTCCATCTGAAAGCACCCCGTGCACGTTCGTGGGGGGCTCCTCAACGCCTTCTCCCCACGGGCAGCTCCTTGTAGCCTTTGCTCTCTTTCTCTCACTCCTTTTTTTTTTTTCCAAGCAACTTGGATAAAAGACTTGATTTTTCTTAAACATATATTTATCTTGAGATCGGATTTACTTTTCAGGACAGCATGTTATGACTGTCAGCCGATGTCACTTTAAATTTCCTTCATTGTTGGTTTATGAGCATCTCTTGAAGTTATGAAAAGTGTTTGTTCCTCATAATTTAGATTCAGTTTTTCTTCCCTCTCTCCTACACTGGGCCTTGAAAGTTCAGATCATCGCTGGATTTTTCACCAGGACAATTAATTTAAACAAGCAGCTCCATAAAGCCAGGCTCCGGACCTGCCACGAGCCCCAGGCCTGAACACCTGCCCTGCACCCCTTGCTCTCAAGCAGCTGCGAAACCCTGTTTATAAATTCAGATTTTTGCTTTCTCCTTAAGGTCAGCTGGTGTCCCGTTTTTCTTTTTACAAAAGCAGCCTGGCCCCCTTCCTGGTATTTTGCTGGCTCCAGGACCACAAGGCAAGTTTCAGACCTGAACTTAGACCAACTGCTCTAAACTTCCTGCCCCTTTATCTGGGGACAGTAGTCACAATGGAACCTGCCTCCTGGGGTGTCACTTGCTTGACCTGACGGTGCAGGTGAAGCATTTATCTCAGTGCGTGCAGAGGAAGGAACAAGGGCTCAACAAACATTCTTTTTATTGCATGGATTCTAACAGTGATTACCAGGTGATTATTACCCCTATTTCACAGGTAGATAAACTGAGGCACAGAGAGATCAAAAGACTTGGTTTGACTCAAACTGTGAGCCTGTGAAAAAGGCAAGACAAATGCCCAGGTATTCTCAGTTCTATCTGATTTATACACAGGACAACCCTGCAATATAATACAATATCTATTACAGACAGAAATGAGTCTCCTGGTTACCATTTCCCCAAACAAATAGAAATAGAAGTCATTCAACCCTGAAGCCCATGTAAGTGCAGGTGGATAACAGCTTTCCTCGCTAGGTGCGGTCAAGTAGGATGGAATCTGGGTCCAGGCTGGGCAGGGCTAATTGACTGACGGGTGCTAGGATCCCTGAAGAAGACGGGTTAGGAGTGATGCTCCAGGTTTCAGATTATTGAAATAAAACTGTGATGTTCTCGCCACTTACCCAGAGGAAGCCCCACTCCTGAACCCCACACTCATCTCCGGCTCTAACGGCGTGTCAGCAATGGTGACCAGTAAATTAACCCTGGAAAACACTTATTGATCTCTACCTCAGATTGCTGACTTCAAAAAAATGTCATTGTTTCATCACACACACTGTTCTGCCTCATTAGCTGCTGTCACTGCACTCCTGGGCACCCAGGGACTCATTATTCGTGACACGGGAACTCGGCGTGAACTTGCCGGGGTTGTTACCAGACCCAGACAACAGGTGGGTCTCCCGCCCTGCAGTGGCCTCCCTCTGCTTGTGGCTGGAAGGGACACTCAGTCCTGGTCACCAGACTGATGGACCAGGAGCCCACACATCTACGGATCATCCAAAACACTAATTTTCCTCTTTACAGCCCAGGTGAGTACATGAGCTTGTGTTTCCTCAGAGCTGACTCTCAAAGCCTCATAAAGCTCCTTTTCACGCAATAATTGGCAACTCCCAGGGCCCTGCTGATGCCTCGGCTCACCCTAGGAACGGTTCAGCCCCCTTCGAGGATTCTTAATTAGGTAAGAACCAGCCGGATATCTGAAACGCAAATCAGAAGGCCAGGCGAATCAGAAATCGGACCAGGTATTAAGGAGCGGGCTGGGATGCGGCACCAGCTTGTACAAGTAAGACTGGGAAGGTGACAAAGGAAACCCAACTCCCCAGGAGGTAGAAGGCAGCAGGAAAACATTCTAAAGTTCTAATATCTAAACGTTTCTCATTTATTTTTACACCGACAGGCAAATTATAAAGGAAGAGCGAATTTTTGCTTCGCTTTTTCTCAAAGTAGCACGGTGACCGAAAAGAACTAACTTTTTGTGATTGATAGGTGGAAAATCGAGCAGAAGCTGGTAAAGCTGTGGGAGGGCTGAGGCGTTTAAAGTTTGCAACTTGATAAAAACTGTTTCAGGGGAAGATCCTAACTTGGGAGTGGGCTTGAGAAGGAGATCTGAAACCCAGCTCAGAGTGGACAGCCGTCCAAGCAGATGGCGGTGCTCCGTGTCATCGCGCACTCGTTCCTGGTGCTTCTCCTTCAGATCAAACCTCGGCCACAGCCTTCTGGTGTCGAGCAGCAGCAAATGCTTGCTCTTCAAGGCTGTTCTACAAACAGCCAAGAGTCTTTCACAACCAATGTTTGTGAATCTTCCATGTGATTAAGTTCGGCAACGCTGGGTGGGGGGGCTTCTGGGGCAGAAAAGGAGGGTGATTTGGCACTTTTGTTTTCAGTGGTGCAGTAAGACTAAATTTCCTCTCGTGGCTCTTCAGTGTGGTCCTAAAGGAAACTTGTGATTAATGGACACTCATCATCGGTTTTAATTTCAATTAATCAAGGTTTTTCTGCGACAGAGAAATAGCTGAAGGAACGCCTTTCCTCTGTTGTCTGTTTCAGCAGACGTTTTACCAGGAGGACAATGTCTGACTTCATTTTTGGCAGTTTGATTTCTACAGAGCAATTAGAGAGGTTTTGAGAACATGACAGTTATCCACGGTTTTGAAGATGGGACTCAAGAGAAAAGCTTGAAGGAAACGGGTCTAGTTTAAATGAGAGCAACGCTGAGAGTCTGCGGGCGGTAACCCCACGGACCCTATCTCCAAATGCAGTCTCGCTGGCCACTAGGTTTCCAACATATAAATCTGTCGGGGGCGGGGCATAAACACGCAGTCCGTGACAATGGATGAAAGGACTTCTGGGCACAGAAAAGCAGCAGATGACCACCGCAGCAACCAAAGAAGTGTTCTGAAGTCCAGCTGATTTACAGTGTTGTCAGTGTCCGGGGCGCCGCGTACTGTTTCAGTTCCACGTGCAGACTCGTTCTTCATTGTGGTCCTCACGCGCTGCGAGCATAGCTCCCTGTGCTGCACAGCAGGGCCTTGTGGTTTCTCTGTTTTCTACGTAAGGGACCGCGTATCTGCTTGTTGCTCTCACATCCAGCGGCAGCGTCCCTCTCCCCTCCCCCGGAATCCGGGCTGCCCTGTGGCTTTCTTGACCAGAGGACGCAGCAGTGCTGTGCTGATTTTAGGCTTAAGTCTTTAGGAAGCCTGGAAGCTTCCATTTTCACTCCCTCTCTCGGAATGCAGGCTTAGAAGCCAGTCATCATATAAAAAGTTCAGGCTAGACCACTACGCTGGGGGGGGGGTGCCCTCACTGAGCCCCACAGCCCCGCTCTTCCATCCTGCAAGGACGTCCTCGCAGGTAACTCCCCAGCCTCCCAAACGCACCCAGGTGTTCATGAGGAGCTAACAGCCACCCAGTCGAGCCCAGTGAATCCAGACAGTGAGAAATAATACTTCTGTTGTGCTAAATGGCTAGGTATGGGGGGGCTGGGGACAAGATGTTTTAAATAACAGAAAAACAAATATAAAAAATGTTAACATCCGCTTAACGTTCTGCAAAGCTGTTGGGCAAAAGTAAGTTAAGATTGCAAATACTGCAGAAACGTAAGCAGTAGGATTGACGTGATGGCGGCAGAACGCACAGCCGTCAGGGAAGCAGGCGTGAGGATGAGGCTGGCGGGGCTGGTGCTTGTCTGTGACGGGGGTTTACCTCTGATTTGTCGTCTACAACATGCAAGTAAGGCATCCACCTTGCAGCGTTGTCAAGAGGCTCAAGGGAAGTCATGAGTGACATTTAAACACTGAAAAGGAGAAATAATGTCAAAGCCAGAAGAGTGGAGCTGATAAATCCAAGAATTTAAAATTGACAAATATGTGGCAAATATTGACCAAAAAAAAAAGAGGAGAAAGAGACTGACATAAGAAGACGAAAGGAAAACAAAGCAGACAAACTCCAATGGTAAAATTATGAACAACAAAATACATATAGTTACAGAAGTAAAGAGAAATTAATCTAAGAAAATATTATGTAAACCTCTGAAGAAATAAATCAGAAAATCTTGAAGAAAGAACTGTTTCTGATGACTGACTTTGACCCAAGAAGAAATGGAAATCCTCAGTAGACAACATGGAAGGTGCTAGAAATATTATCCACCACAGACACCAGAACCAGATGTTTGCACTTTTTAAGAAATAACTCCTTTCAAATAACTGATCATTCTAATGATATGTTCAAACTGCAGAAAACAGTGGATCTTGGCTGCTGTTTATTAGTTCTAAATGAGATTATTTTTATTTCTCACTTTATCGCCTTTTCCTTTTCATCTGACTTTGTTTTATCTTTGAGGTGTGGTCTCTTGCTGTATTGAGTTAATGTTGTCATGAAAGTTATCTATAGAAATGTGAGATTTTCCATACTTTGTGGAAGTTTTTCCTCTCCTTGAGTTCTGCTTTTTTTCCAGACTGGGTTCTCGTGTAAAGAATGGATAATGGGTCTGCATCTCATGCACAATCTAGAAGAAAATCTTTTAAAAGTTTGGAAAATAAGTGCTACGAGAAAGAATTTATTCTCTGTGACATAAAACATTGAAAATGGACAATCCATCCTTAAAAGCGTATTCTGGCATGAGAATGAATGGTTTAAGTAGTGGGAAATTTCTTCAAAAGGTATGTTACATATGTGGAATCTAAAAAAAGAAAAAAAGAAGACACTAATGAACTCATCTCCAAGGCAGGGACAGACTCACAGACATAGGAAACTACCTTGTGGTTGCTGGCAGAGGAGGGGTGGGAGGGGATATACTGGGAATTTGAGATTTCCAAATATGGACTACTATATATAAAAATAGATTAAAAAACAAATTTCTTTTATAGAGCACAGGGAACTATATTCAGTATCTTGTAGTAACCTATAATGAAACAGAATATGGAAACGAGTATGTGTATATATGTGTATGACTGGGACATCGTGCTGGACACTGGAAATGGACACATTGTAACTAAGTATACTTCAGTTACAACGTGTAAAAAAAAGGTCTGTTCTGGCTACACATCCCTCTGTGCGTCTATGTATCAGCTATCACCTGTCCATCTATTTCTGCATCTATCACCTTTTATCCTTCACCCAGCGCCCAATCACCCGACTGCTACCTGGGTTCCCTCTAGGGGTCCATTCCTTTCTGAACTCTCACGCCTGTGGTATTTTTCTGGATCACTTTGGAAAGTGACTTTGGCTCTTCCTGCCAGATCTGAGCCTCAGAGAGGTCAGCTTCGGAGCTGCTTCAAGGAGCACAGCGCTTCCAGAGACCCCTGTGGCCTTTCGGAGGTGAGTGGAGCTGCAAGACAGAGAAGAAAGGGATCTTGATTTGGTCTCAACTCAGGACTCAAGGAAGCCTGGAGTTCACTTCATCCCTTAGCCTTCCGACTGGATTGACCAAAATCTCCCTGTTTTATCTGAACCAGTTGGCCCTAACTGCTACAGGTTTATTTTCTGAACTTTCTCCTATTTTTAAATAGCTTTATTGGGGTATAGTTCACAGACCACACAATTCATTTAATGTGGCTTTTAGTATATTCACATATGTTGGCATCCATCACCACAATTTTAGAACTTATCCATGACTCTGTGTGCCTAAGTCTGTGGTCTCCCCAGCCCCCAGCTCCTCCAGCCCCAGAAAGCCACCAATCTTCCTTCTGTTTCTGTAGATTTGCCTATTTGGGACTTCCCTGTAAACGGAATCGTACAAGGTGTGGCCCTTTGCAACTGGCTTCTTTCATGTCTCAGAATGTTTTATACACACACACACACACACACACACACACACACTTAAAAAAAACTTTTTTGGGGGGAGGGAATTAGGTTTATTTATTTTTTAATTTATTTTTAATGGAGGTGCTGGGGACTGAACCCAGGACCTCGTGCGCGCTGAGCACGCACTCTGCCTCTGAGCTCTGCCCTCCCCCGCTCCGAATGCTCCCCAAGCTCACGCACGCTGTGGACTTTGTCAGTCTGTCATTCCTTCTCGTTCCCAATATCATTCCATTATATGGATGGACCACATTTTATTTCTTCATTCGTCAGTTGATGGCTGTTTGAATAACAGGAAAAAGACCCATGGATGAAATATTTGGGGCGAGTTTTACTCCTCCTGCTTTCTTTGGCGATGCCCCTGACCCTCAGACTGACCGGGTCTACAGGCAACAGCCATCATGAAGATGCACTGGTCTTGGCGGCGCGCAAGGGTCTGGGCCGCTCTGTGACTGACAAGAAAAGGTAAGTCGAGGTGACAGGTGCTCTTACCAGCGTCTGTGGAAGCACCTGAAGCAAACCTCCAGCTTCTGAAATTTCACGGCCTGGAGTGAGTAATTCTGGAACATGAAGGATCCGTGGTGAGGGCCCTGCAGGCACTGGCCGGGCTCCCCTGAACTTGGTAGGAGACAGCTGTGTGTGCGCGCGTGGATGTGCTTGTGTGTGTGTGTGTAAGGACACTAACTGGCCAAACCGAAACAAAAACAGATTGCTAATGAGCAGTCCTAACTATTTTAATTCACTTATCAATCCTTACATTTTTTTAAAAGTGCTCCCTTAACCCCTGGAACCACTGAGTTGTACGGGACAGTAATATTGCCAACCAGCTTCCGGTGTCGCAACTAAATTCTCCATGTCCTGTTCACACTGGCACTGAGATGTGTCTCTTTGTTAACACAATAACCTTCCCTCTCTCTAGAATGTTCTTGCAGGTTATGAACCACCTAGAGACAACAACCGTCGTGAGCTTCGCCTCAGTTTTAAACCCACATTTCCTGAAAGAGTCTAGGAATATTTACAATCAGTACACACTCGGCTTTCCTCCTCAGTTTGCTTTTTGGCTTTGTGTGTGTGTGTGTGTGTGGGTGGTTTTTTTGTGGGGGAGGATCCCTTCTCAAGCCTGTAGGATTTGTCTGCCTTTGGAGCAAGCACCCGAGCTTCCTGGTCCAGATCACCTTCTGGCTTTGACATGTGCACTTTACGGCGCTTTAAATAGACCAGCCTGAGCGAAATAAATACACAAGATGCAAAGCTCGAAGTGACACGTTCCAGATCTGACACTCTTACCATGGCTTTGAGCGTCAGGCACTGACAAATACTCCACACGTACCAAGTCTCCCAGAGGAGAGAATGTAATGATGTTTATGGTCTGTAATATGTAAAATATTTATACCCCAGCTTCAGCACAAACCAACCATCACTTAAATCTGGAGCTGGTATTTACAGTATCTGTGCGTCTCCTGCCAGGCAGGAGGGGAACCCGATGGGATAAATGATCAGTGCAGGTATCGGGTAAGATTCCACCAGTGTCAGTGTTTTAAAGAATAACAGTTATGGGAATGGGTTTTTTTTTAATGTGCGTGCTTCTCTTAGAATGGTTACATTACCAAGAAGGGCAAAATTTATGCCTTTCTGACGATTGCCCTTATCTTTAGAATGGAAAAGTCTTTTCTTTTGACAAACCATTCTTTCATGAATAATCTCTTCAAGAGCATTTAGTTATCATTATTAATAAATTGTTACAGTAATAAATTATATTTTAAACATTTTATTAAATGCGGTTCTCATGTACTTAAAATAAATGGCAAAGTCGGCTTTTTTTTTTCCCTGGTATTTAATATATACGGTGTGACACAATGTGCTTTTAATATATTTAATGTTATATACTTTAAAATGGAAGTGTGTGGTACTTTTATGGAACTTACTTTATATTCCTTTCTGGATGGAAAACGTATTACTTTTTAATCCAGGTTCATTGTGGAGTGCCACTTAGAAACAGAGCACGGCTCTTTCAAAGAGGTAACTTGCAGAGTTTAAGCATGTTAAGTGAGCGGGAGGGAAGAGCCGCATTATGGGCGCATCAAGCGTCTAATTGAACCTGACAAAAGCCGGGGGAGGAATCTCGCGCTGACGCCGTAATGGCGCTCCGTCCGCGCTGACATCGTCGCGGCTCTCATGCAGCACGGGAGACACTTCCACGTCCCCCCGACATGCCTCTGCTCTCGCACTTTCCGTGGACACGCTATCACTGTCATTCACAATAGAGACAAAAATATTATGAAACACATCTTCGGGCCAGGCTCCTGAGGTCCTTGCCCCGGCTGAAACGTGGTGCTCATTTCCAAGAGCTGCTTCTTTTTCAGCCTCAAACATACACTGTTTCAGTCCCTGGGGAGCACGCATCGCTGAATTCTCCATCACTTAAAATCATTCCGTCAAAAAGAAATTTAAGAGTGGATTTTGCAGGAATTTTTTCCCACCTAGCTCTGTAAGGCAGGAGAGAATTGCAGGTCTTCTTCTGAAGCCGCGGTCAACGGTTCAGGCCAGTTGGTGCAGCAGTGGGGAAAGCGGACCACAGGTGAAGAGTGTGTCCCTCGGGAGGCAAAGTAATCCATGAATTTAAAGGGAGCCGTTGGATCCCATGATTACAGTGACTCACCAAGTTAAATGAGGGAACCACACTTCTAGGCTGGAATTCCAGAACTCTACCTTTGTTCTTAAGCCAGACTCTGCGGGGTACAGGCTTTAGGCCCAGTAGCAGCTTCTGGTCCCAGAACACCGGTCTTAGGATGCTGTCTGTGGCCGTGTCTCCATCCAGCTGGGCCTCCCTGCAGGGCGGTGCACACTGCTCCCTGCACTGGCCGGCCCTCTGCACACTGCTGGCCACTGACCGGCTTCCCTGGGGCCCCGGCTGACTGCAGGACCAGACTCGTCCTCAGCACCACAACCTGGGTCTGACCTCCTAATGTCAGTCCCTTTTCTGGAAGGTGCATCTCATGCTGGACACCTGATCTCCTTTGAACTTAGGGAATTTATTTATCAATATATCAACATCAAAAATAAACTTCATGCTCTAAAACACTTAACCTATCCATCCAATACTCAACCGTCTCTTTTTGCATCTCTGTAGCGGTTCATCCACTTGTCCCTTGATTGATTCCTCTGTTACGTGTTTCCTCTGATTCAATACTTTACCTCCTATTAGTTAAGAGTCAGGGGATGTGTTTACAAGATAACAAGCCACAGTCTCTGAGGGGCTCAGATCCAATGGACGCTAATGTGTAAATAGTTAAGGAAAACCGGGAGAAGTTTATTACAGAGGTGCCTTAGAGGACGTGAGGCATCATAAACGGACTGACTGAGTCTTTACAGAACGTCCAGTTAAACGTTTTGGATTTTCCCAGTGGTGGAATCTAGGGGCTGGGTCTTACAAAAGGAGAGAGAATTAGGAACATGGGGTCCAACAGGCAGAGTTCAGCCAGAGAGGCAGGACCACGAGGGGACAGGCACACAGTGCACTCAGAATACACACACACGCACCAGCACACACAGAAACACACAAACAGCAACACACACCCAGACCAGGAGTCAGAGGGTCAGGGGCCTCCCGCCCACCGGGAGGGTCTGCAGAAAGGCAGTGTGTGTGAGCTCCCTCGAGCTCCAGCATCCCCCTTGTGGACCCCCAGAAGGACACCAGACAAGAAAGGGAATTTCAGGAGACGGAGTTGAGCCAGGCCCTGCTGACAGATTTAAACGCCCCCTGCAAATAAGTTCATTTATGTCATTTTTTAGATTCCATGTATAAGTAGTAACATATGATATTTGCTTTTCCCTGCCTGATTTACTTCACTTAGTATGATAATCTCTAGGTCCATCCATGTTGCTGCAAATGGCATCATTTCATTCTTTTTTATGGCTGAGTAGTATTCCATTGTATAAATACACCACAGCTTCTTTATCCAGTCACCTGTCGATGGACATGTAGGCTGCTTCCACGTAAGACTATAATATACATACACATGTGTAACTGAATCACTATGCTGCGTACCAGAAACCAACACAACACTGTCAATCAACTGCACTTCAATTTTTTTGTAAAGCCCCCTGTCACGAGTAAACAGCAGGTGGCTACTGTGTGCATGGACTGGGGTCTGTGTCTTGGGGGCTCTGGGTCTGGGCAGGTGGGAAAGAGCCTGTGATTTGGACAGAGTGCCAGGATTTATCCAGAACTGTTCAGACCCTGGTAAAAGACTTTTAAGACATCAGCTGGCATGACTGGTCTCGCAGTTTTAGGAAAATAAGGGTTTGGCAACACAAAGGAAAGAACGAAGGGGCAGGAGCAGGAGTTAGGGAGAGACTCAGGGGTCGCATGCCAGGGTCCGGGAAAGGTTCGCAGGGGACAGGGCCATGACCCCGGAGCGGCAGAGGGCGGGCAGGGTGCAGGGCCGGGGCGAGAGCAAAGGTAAGGAGTCCCGGAGTCGGCCCAGTGGCCGCGGGCGAGTTACTTACGCCCCCTCTGCCTCTGTCACCTCATTGATAAAAATGGAGAAAATAATCATATTTACACCTGAAGGATCCTGTGAGCTTTAAAGGGGATGATGAGTGCGGAGTGTCTCAGCAAACAGCCCTGGACAAACGCTGCTCGTTTCTGTTTTAACAGGCACCCAGCCCCAAACCTTCAGTCTTCGTTGCAGCCCTGGTTTGTCCCCTCCCCTAAAGGCTCAAGCACCCAGGAGCCTCTGCTCCTACACCCGATCCAATAAACAAAGAACCAAAGTCAAAAAGAAAGCATTGCAGGAGGAAGACCCGGTCACTACGCAGAACATTATCGCCTGACCCCGCCCTCTGAAGGCACCAGAGGATCCTCCAATGACGTCTGTCCTACCAAGACCTCCGTTTTGCTGTGCTGTGTTTTAGTTTGTTTACGTCTGTGATCTATCGATGTGCTGCACGGTAGCTCTCTACCAAACACCACATTGAATGGATCCTAAGTCCCTAGGTCTGTCCTATGATGGCAGTTCACTGAGGTTCCCAGAAAGCAAAAATAAATAAATAAATAAAAATTAAAAAATCAAATTTTAGGAGCATGAATTACTAAAAATATTGAAATATCATTGGGACGTATTACGTGAAGTAGCCACGGCTTTGTTCTCCTCGGTGTATTAAATTGGGGGATACTTTGAAAGCTGCGGTGTTTTTTCTCTGCTCAATAATTTTCTGCACCTGAATGTCGTGGGTCCAGCCTTCGGTCGGGGGAGGGGGCAGTTCCAACACTGCTATTTGTTGTGTCTTCTCTGTCAGATGGCGCGGTGCACGAGGCACTGCCCAGGCAACCAGGGAGCTGGCCTCGAGTCCAGGCAGAAAGTGTCCTCCCAGAATTTGCATTCAGTTTCCTCTGAGGTCCTTTTCATATTTGGGGACTGAATTGATTCTAAGTGCATATAGCAAGGTCAGGGAGAAAGGAGGAGTATGTAGCCCCCCGAGCAGGCAGACACGTGGAGTGGAGCCCCGGACATGGGCCCCAGCGCAGCACGCCAGCTCCCGTCTTCCTAGAGAGCCCCTGGGCCAGTCGCCGAGGCCCTCTGGACTTCCCATGGGGAAAGGGATGATGGGTGCAGCTCTTCGCAGGGGCGTTGGTGCCGTGACCCAGCAGACGCACACACGTTAGCCAGTGTCGGGACTGCCTTCCCGTCTAAGGGGAGACTAACCCTGGCAGCACCCTTCACTCTTAAGAAGAGGGGGGCAGGGCAGCTGTGATCACAAAAGGGTGAAGGGTTGTGATGACGACGGCGACACCTGCTATCTACAGAGAGGTCTGGCTCCCAGTCAAGATCCTGCCTGCTGCAGGAATCTCACTCGGTTAGAATCACCATTTTTGATTCCCCCACATTTAGTGAGCTGAATTTTCCAAGATCTTTGGTAAATCTCAAGTAGAAATTTATAGTCAATTGCATTCAACTTCCTTAAGAGAAGACGATTTTTGCTCCCTCTCCCCGCCCCACCCATCTGCCTAATTAAGTTCATTCCTCTCTTTTCTTCAAACATATCCTGGGTTCGGGGTAGCTTTCCTGAACAAAAAAGGGCCTTTTTGTTTGGAAAGAGCCACCATAGGGGAAAGAGCCCTGGGAAGTTGTGGAACCACCAAGCACGCCTCCCACAGCCCAAAGCGTGGAGAGGTCCACCCAAGCTGGACGGCCTCCGGCCCTGGGAAGGTCTCAGGGAAGGACCACAACCGTCCTGTGGGTTCTCGATTCTTGGGTGCCTGAGCACTCAGACCTTTTCAGGAGAGACAAAGGGAGGAGCAGCTGACACTCTGATCCCCCGAGAGCATAGCCCCGGGCAGGTCACGGTCCTGGGGAGGCCTATGGGAAAATGGCAAACAGAGAGAAAGGCAGCATTTCGAGGACAAAGTGGGACACGCCGTGCTGGGTTGAACAGTGTCCCCAAAATTCACTCCCACCCAGAACCTGTGAATACGGCTTGATTTGAAAATAGGGTCTTTACAGGCGTAATTAAGTTCAAGTTCATGTGGGCCTAATCCAAGACGGCCTGTGTCCCCTTGAGAAGAGAAGAGATACAGAAACAGAGGCAGGTGAAAACGTCACAGGAGAAGGCAGAATATCAACCCCGAATTTTGAACACCGGTTCCCAAAGCTGGCATTGACCAGACCCAACTATTATGAACTTTGACGGTCAGCATTAATTCTACCCATTTCCAAACAATTCTGATTTGCAGAATATAATTACTTTATTGATGAGATATATTAGAATCAGAATGTGCTGGGTTTTTTTCACTTACACTATGTTTTGGAAGAAAAAAAATTATTTAGCAGATGAAGCAGCAGATAGGGAAAGATAAAGTGCTCAAATCAATCACCCTGTTCATGAAAAATAAAACACCACTCTTAACTTCTTTTCCCTGTTCAAACTGTGTCCCATGGCTGCACTTTTCTCTAAAGCCATCTTGATAGGCATGTAAGGGATGAAAACAAGTTATTTTGATTCTTCTGTCCCCATGACGATTCATGCTTCTTTGTAAACTGAAATGTTGCGAGTCAAATAGATCGTATCAGAAAAAAGAAAGTGGGTAAAGAAAGAGGAAGATGTGGAACAGGCAGGTCTCCTGGACTGTTTGTAATGGAAGCTATAAAGGGAGCCCCTTTTTTTCTTTAGAAACGTTTCTTTCCTAACACAAAAGAAACAAGAAAAAGAGTTTTCAGGGACCTGCATGACAAGACATAACGTCCCATCATTTCTATTAAGATTTCAGTGGTAATAGGGAAGTTCTGGCATTTAATAGAAACAGATTCGAGGTCAGGTTTTTTTTGGTTTTTTTTTTTTTTTTTTTTTTTTTTTTTTTTTTTTTAACAGTTCTCTCCTTGCTTGGAAAGGAATGCAAGTTAGGGAACAATCCATCAATCTTCTAGAGTGGTTTTATACTTCTGCCAGCCTGGAAAATCCACGCCCCATGCTTACCAGAAGTTAGACAGTGACGTGTCTGATGACACGGAGCTTCAGAGCCGTGGCTTTTATTTGGAAATGCTTTCCAAAGGGCTACTTGCCCTGTCTCGAGTCTTTAAAACAGGATTCGCTTTACTGCACCTTTGGTTCTGAAGCCGACATCAGTTTGCGTGTCTTGGAGATGCGCAGTTTTATTGCCCCTGACAGAGGGCCTCTTCGCACGGATTTCTAGCGTGAGAAGCACCACGCAGTCCTGGGTTCCTTCCGAGTCTCTGACGCAGCGGAGGCGGCCGGGGCGGGCCTGCGGCAGTCCAGGGCGCGGGACTAACGCAAGGGCCCGTGAAAGCTCAAGTCGCGGTGCTTCGTTCTTCCTTCATTTCAGCTTCTTCACTGCCCCAGGGGCCAGAACGCCAAAGAGAAGACCAAGCTAGTGACAATGGGAGAGACTGGAGCAGACTATGCTCTTCTCCCAGAGCGAGGCACCGCGGGGTCCACGGCCTGTCCTCCCGCCCTTGCCTTTGGATGTGCACCCAGAAGGGGGACTGCCGGGTTGCATGGCAGCTCTGCTTTTAGTGTTTTGAGGACTCTCCAAGCCGTCCCCACCGCGGCCGCACCAATCTACATCCCCGGCAGCTGCGCACAAGGGTCTCCTTCCTCTCCACAGCCTCCCCGACACTCCTTACCGCTTCGCCTTGAGTCAGTTACCTCTCCATTAAAAAAGCAATGAGACTTTGTGTTAAGAACTTTCTGGAACCCTATACTATTCTGCCTTTTCTAACGTGTGGTGGAGAAGAGGACGGTAGCAGAGGGTGGGCGGCAGGCGGGTCCCAGGGAACAGTGTCTACGGACATGTCTCCCATGCGTGTTCAGGACTCCAGCCCTCACCCTATGTGTGGCCGCCCCATCATGGAGGGACAATAATTACAGTTTCCCGAGTTGTGATGGGGAGGGAGGGGACGTTCCCTGGCCCCGTGTCTGATCCTCCAGTGATTCTGTGCGGCAGGAGGCTCTCGGCCACCCAGGGGTAGGTGGCCCTTGGACCTGAGCTTGGTTTTCTCGCCGTCACTGCGTTGGATGGTTGATGTTAACTTGCGGGGCGTGCAGGTGCCCCGGAATGCCGAGCAGCTGGGAAGCAAGGGGGGGACACGCAAGCATAAGATGTGCGCTGCATGGGTAACCCGGGTTTGAATAATCCTCCCTTAACTGATTGAACTCTGGCTTCACAGAAGCCCCGCTGCCCTGCCTCCCTCCCCACTCCCTGGAAGGTTTGCATTTCTATTTGAATGCCGCTCCTCATTAAAATGAATTGTAGTGTGAAAACAGTGCTCGCCTCTCTCCCCCTGCCTCACTGAAAACGTAAAAGAACATGACCCCCAGAATGCCTTCATCAGTTTGCAAATACAGTAAAGTGTGGCTCCATCATTTCCTCGTCTTTGGATCTTATCTGTCTATCAAATTCAGCCTGTGAATACGCCAGGCAAAGCCTGGGCCTAAGTCTTATTTTTCTGCCCAGTGCTCAGAACATAGATCACATCTAACGTGTGAAAATAATAACAGCGAACGTGTACCGTGGCCCTGAAGACACGTGGCCCTGGCCGACGCTGGCAGCGAGTCTTCAGAAGGGGATTTCTTCTCTCCTGCACACTGAGGCGGGTCACTCGGGCTCAGGCAGAGCCGTGCACGTCAGCCTGGGTGATGCCGAATGTGGCCCAGGTTGACCTGACGTCTCGCGTCCACTGGCCGTGAAGGAGGCAAGGCCACTTCGGTCCCTGTGCTCCCTCGGCTATTCCGACTGACAGGGAGTTCAGACTCTGCTTCGGACAAAGGGTGGGGAGGCCGATTTCTCCCCCACCCACTCTCAGCAGACTAAGGGACGGAAAGGCCAGCTGCTTTTAAACCATCCCCACAACCACCTGATGCTAGAATTTCCCAGACCCTAAGGAGTGAGCGGATGTCTGCTGTTTCACTGAAAACACACAGAATCCAGACCTAAGGTGTCACTCGGGGAGGCAGGAGGCCACGTGCCAGCTCCTACTTTTCCAGATGTCCAGGTGGTTTATTAAGTGGTTTTCTCCACAACTCGAACGCCCCACATATTTAACACATTGGTAGGGATTTGTCTGTGTATTTATTTATTTTGTTCTCTGCCTTGTTCTAAAAGTAATTTAAGTCAACTTCGAAGAGTATAAACAATGCAACCAAATGACAGGAAGGAAGTCGGTGAGAACCTTTCAGGGAGGAGAAATAAGAAGTGAAGGTAGGCACGGATGAGTTAGTGCCCAGCCCACGCCTGTCAGGGGTGGGCGCGCGTGGGGCCGTGAGCGTCGCGACAACCAAGTGCAGAGGGAGAAAGGACATAATTTGCATGATTCATGACGTCTGTAAGTGTGACAGATGTTTGCTTAGGGGATGCATGATCTTCCCACCACCACGGCGAGTGAGGATTGTTGTCCCGAGTTCACATAAAGAGGACACTATGGAATGCAGGGAAAAACATGAGCTCAACAGGTGACCCGGAACAGGGGTCCTTTCTCGGAACATCCCTCAGGGTGGCCTGGGGCCAGAACATCCGAGGGCAGCCCAGACCAGGCAGTTCCGCGGGCGGGCTGAGCACGGCGGCGCTCTGCCGGTCTGGTTCCCCCAGAGGCGCAGGAAGCACTACAGGGCTGGGCGGCGTGTCCTGCAGGCACTGGCTCGTCGCCGGGCTTTCGGCAAGCCCCGAGCAGCGCTGAGTTTGAGGCCGTGCCTCACGGCCACGATCCGAGGTGTGAGTACTCTGTGGGGCTGGAAGGGCACAGGTTTCTGCTTTACTCATCGGCAAGGCTGGGCAGAGAGTTAGGGCGGGACCCCGCGGGACCCCCCCCACCACGGTGAAGGGGCCAGGTAAGAGCCACGAGGCTTTCTAGCTCCCCAAGGGGAGGCTCTGAGCAGGCAGACCAGATGGGCCACGAGCCGCGGATACGGATGCCACCCGGCAAGGACACGCCCTGAGCCCCGTCGGAGGAGCTCAGATTCATCCTTGCTCTGAAGGTGGCTCCCAGGGAGCGGACTCAGCACTGAGGCGGCATGGAGTGGCTGAAAGACGTGCGACTTCCCTCGCTCAGCCTTCCACGTGTGCGTGACTTGGGGTTCGGTGAGAGCTGCCACTCTTCACTCGTGGCCCCGTGCGCACCCTGATCTGCAGCAACAAGGACGTGGTGCTGGCCACTGACTGGCAAAGCCGGCTTGCCCACAACGCGGACAGAAAGACTGAGCTCAGCCACTAGCCCGGACGTGAACTTGCTCGTGAAGGTCTTCATGGCAAGACACCTTCACAGACGACCTAAAGCGTCTGCCACAGCCACAGGATGGCGGGCACAGAGGAGTGGGATAAGCAGGGACACACAGCTCCCGCTGAACCAACGTGTCACATAGTGTATGAGACAAGGAGACCAAGTTAAAATGCACTGTGATTTCTTAGGGGCTTTTGAGGCTGGAAATCAAAGGCCTATGGCCCCCTGGTGGTCCTTTAAGCCACAAGCATAGAAATAGTGCATGCAGACACGTGTGCACGCACGCACACACACACACACGCACGTGCATGCACACACTCAAACACTCACACACACGCACACACGGAACACATGGGAAAGGACACTCGGAGCAGGAGACACGGATTCCAGTCCCTCAAGTCCCCTCCCCTCTCACTGTGTGATTTGGGACAAGTGCGTTAACATCTCTGTGCTTTAGATGCCTCATCCCAAAAACAAGTAACGCTGACCTGGATATTTTCTAAGAATCCTTACAGCTCAGTAAACCCTTCTCCGGAGACGGGCACAAAATCTCTCCTTTAAGTCGATGTTTTCATTCCTAAAGCAGAAAGTTGAGACCAACAGGAAATGTTCCACTTGATAACAAACACAGGCGGGATGGCGGCATCTCAAAAGGAGAGTCACCTAGAAGATAGACGCATGCCGTCTGAGGGCAGTCTTCTCACTTCATGTCGGCTTACACAGGAAAATAAAGCGTGTTTTTGCCTTTTTTTAAACCAAGCAAAAAAAAAGTAATTCATATGATTCTCATTAATAAGCTCAAACGCCCCTTACTGCAGTGAACTTATCTTACTGCGCTATCTCACTGAAGGAAGGGGAAAATGCTGCCAATTTACTGCAATAAGGTAATTACTGTAATAAGATAAATGTTAACTTTTTAATGAAAACCACTGTACTTGAGTAATTACCCTTCGGAGGACTACTCCATGTATGATTTCTTTGCAATTATTAAGATTAATTCACTTTTTTTTAGTAGGAACAGACCAAAATTCCAAGCCAAATGATCATTTTTATAAGCACAACTTCCAATGTCCTAGGAACTTTAAAAGGGGAAAAGAGAAACGGATTTAAGTCTTTCTTTTTCCAAATCTATTTTATTAAGTCACAGGCCGACAAGTTCCTAGGTTCTGTTAAATGAAAATAAAAGCAATAAAAGCCTGGTAAAAACAGATGTGATTAAAAATCAGAGTGTCCATTGACCAGCTAGAGCACGGCCGGAAGTGAAGATTTAATTAGAACTTTCTTTGTTCACAAACCCACTGGGTTTCTATAAATAACTCATTGCAGGGACATCCTAAATGCATAAGTAGATGTGAGACAGCCCTGGACCTTCGCGTCCCTGTGGACTCTGAACACCTCGAAGACGCCGTTTAGGGAGGACTATCACAGGATCAGCTTGGCGTTGATGGGACAGCGGAGCCCAACCAGAGCAGTGACCGGAGGCGCCTGGAGAGCGCACATCCCACTTCAGGATGTTTCGTGTGCACACTTGCCTTCATTGTTGGCTTTGCTATGTTGGCATCACATCTTTGTCTTAGAAAAAACGCTGGGGTCTGTCCTCAGGGTCCTTTCCTGGCCTTTGGATGTCACTTCTCCTTTCTAACCGGCAGAGGAGCCCAGGAGAAAATCGTGGCCCTTTCTTGTTTTATCAGCTTCATGGATTTAGGTGTGACTTTCCTGAAAGCGTCACGGTGGTGAGTGAGAGCTAATTCCCATTTGGATTTGGTGTTGATCCAAGGGAATCCAGCAAACACTTGGTCTAAAGAGAACATTCCTTTAAAAACGTGAACTCTTTGCCCGACTCTTCTAGGCACTGGCCTTTGTTCATGGTTTAGAGTCACTGAGGAAAACGTAGGAGTAAAATGTTTATTGAATCTATCTCTATCTCTCCATCATATCTATATGTCTATCTATCCATCCATCCAACCATCCATCTATCTGTTTCTTTCTACCATATCTATTTATCCATCCATCCATTCATCCATTTATCCATCCATCCATTCATCCATTTATCCATCCATCCATCTATTATCCATCTATTCATCCATCCATCCATCCATCCATATCTATCCATCTATCTACTACCGACTTTTCCATTCTGAGTGTTTTATTGAAAAAGGTTGAGAAGAACAGCTCATCATCCTTTATCTGTAGAGTCTGTTCTGGCTTTTAACTACTGTCTGCAATTAGAATTAAACTCAATACAAAAAACTCTGCATTTTGCTCATTTTATGGTCCTATCCAGGTAGGAATGGAGTTTAGAGAGAATACGGTTTAGAGGAATGCTGAGGGGAATCCCTCCTGACTCTCAAATCTGTTCCTAGTGCTCAGTAAAAGGAGCCCAGGCAGTGGTTAAGACAGTGGACACCCAAGCCAGACTGCCCCTAATGTACTACTGAGTGACCTGAGCCATGGACTGGCGTCACCATGCCTCAGTTTCCCCATCAGTCAAAGGATGAAAATAGCCCTCACCTCACAGGGTTACCCGGAACCGTGCCCGGCTCATGGTGGGCACCACATCAGTATTAGCTCTTATTATTATTACTGAGTGAAGTTAAAACACAAGATAATTAGCCCTTGGGGCAGTCAGACTTCTAAAGATGCCTCCAAGGTCCCCAGCCTTTGTTAATTCAAACTCTGCTCAGTGCACCGCTGGGAAGGTGGCTCGAGACGACCTGGCAGATGGGGTCTGATCAAGTGAGCCCTTTAAGAGCATGGAGTTCTCCCCAGCTGGTGGCAGGAGAAGAAGTTGACAGACTGACAGTGGAGAAGGACTCAGCACACCCTTGCTGGCTCCAAGATGGAGACGGCCGTGTTGGGGAAATGTGGTGGTCTCTGGGAGCAGCTGGTGGCCTGGTCGACAGCCAGCAAGGAAACGGACCCCAGTCCTACAACCACAGGAAGCTGGCGCCCTCCAAGTCCGGGGGAGTTTAGAAGGAACATCTCCCCCAGAGACTCCAGATGAGGACCCAGCCCAGCAAGGGCCTTCCTCTGGGGCCGGTGAGACTTGAGTGGGGAAGTCGGTCGAGCCCATCTGGGCCTCCAACGCACAGGAGTCGAGCTGACAAATGAGGCCCTTCTGAGATGCTGCGTTTGAAGCAATTCTCTACGCAGCAGCAGCAAAGGAACGCGACACATAACCTGGCGCTCCCTGAGGCTGAGGGCACGCGCGCTCTGCTCCCTGCGCGGTACTTACGTCAGCTCTTCCAGTGGGGAGGTCACCGCGGGAGGGGTCACCGCGGGAGGGGTCACAGCGGGAGGGGTCACCGCGGGACGGGTCACCGTGGGAGGGGTCACAGAGGACAGGTAAGCTTAGAGAGGAAACGTGGAGGGGAAGGTAACGTGTCCACGCCGCCTCCCACGTCTCCGAGCGCCAGGGCTGCTTGCCCATCGTCTTCATGCTCTGGAAGGGCTCTCATATGGGAGAGGGCAGTGTCGCCCCGCATGACCCGAAAGACAGGACCTGCGGATCCACGTGCCGCAGGAACCAGGCCTGGCCGCCCTGCAGGGTACCCACGACGAAGTGGGTCGAGTCAGAACATCATGGAACAAAACACAGGCTGAGTCACTGTGGTGACAGAGCCTGTCAGGGGCGTGTCTGACCTCAGACCCACTTCCTCTCTCCTGGAAACCTGGAAGGAAGGTCACACTTCCCGGTGGTCAGTGGTCCACAGCTGTGTCCTGGACACACAGAGCAGATGCGACGGTGGGCACTTCCCCATGGAGGGAGGGGCAGACCTGGGGGTCTCCCTCTCTTTGCCCCTGGCCTTGTGTTCACTTGGTGGGGCTGGGACAGCGGCCAGGGTCCTTGGGGGCACCGCGTGGACAGTGGCTGTCCCACTGGGCGCTCAGCGAGCGAGAAGCTGTTCCCTTCTGTGTTGCGCGGCTCTCTGTGCCCTCACTCTGACCTAGCCTCTCCTGCCGCTCGACACGGCCGTCGTGAGCGTGGGTTTAAGTGCCCAGCGGACGAGCATGTGGGAATTTTAAGATCATTTCTCCTGAGAGCTTTGACTTTCTGGCTTAACAAGTTGTATCAATGAGTCAGTGACCACAGCAGAAAGGCTAAGCATTGTCTTAAGTACTGCTACCGTGAGTCATGGGCCTACTGTGCGCTGAGCGCCTCGCCGGAGTCTCTGAACACACCGCCTCACTCTGTCCTCACAGCAACCCCACCGAGGGGCACCGCTCCTACTCCCACTGCAGGGAGGAGCAAGCTGAGGCAAGAGGGCTGCACTGACTAGCCCGCCGTGGGGCGGCTAGCCAAGGGCAGATCTGAGAGGGGAACCTGGCCCTTCTAACACAAAACTGTGCACAGCAAGTCAGGCGGGTGGAGCGGACTGCCGGCAGCACTCTCAGCCGGAGTTCTGCAAAGGAGAAGACGGTTTTGTTTTTTTCTTTTTTTGCTTTGTTTCTGCTGCGGTCCCTGCTGAAGCCATGGAATTGCTCGCGCCGGCACTGTGCACAGTCTTCAAGGAGGCGTCACACTCCTTCCATGAGCAGGGGCCGTGACGAGAAATAAATAGGGAGAAAAATGTGTTCAGCTGCAAAAGGCCACACATGACTGAAGCTTCTTCAACAGAAAACAAAGGTGTGGTTACCATGGGGGAAAGGGGTGGGAAGGGATAAACTGGGAGTTTAGGATTTGCAGATACTAACTACTAATATATCAAATAAACCACAAGTTTCTACTGTAGAGCACGGAGAACTATATTCAGTATCTTGTAGTGACCTGTAGTGAAAAAGGATGTGAAAAGGAACACATGCATGTGTATGTACGACTGATACATGATGCTGTGCACCGGAAATGGACACAACATTGTAAACTGACTCTACTTCAATTTAAAAAATGGAAAAAAATGAAGTAAATAAAAAGTGGAGTCCATTTCCCCAGCCCTGGGATCCGAGCTGGCTCAGGACTGGCTTTCGCCAGTGGAATGTCACAGGAGGAAGTGAGGTGACTTTTGAGCCCCAGCCTCCAAGAAATCCTACAGATTCTGCCTCGAGAAGCCTCTACCCTACAGGGAAGCAGCTGTGACAGCAGACCACGTGAAGGCAGCCAGGCTCCGCCACTCCGCCAGCTGAGGCCCCAGACGCATCAGTGTGGCCCCCCTCAACTGTCCAGCCCCAGTGGAGCCATCCACTGGTAAAGCCTCGAGAACCATGCGGCCAAGCCAAGGACACACGAGAAGGAGCAAGTCAGCCTCGCTTCCCGCTCTTATTTGGTGTGATCTGCTATTCAGCAACACTGATACACTAAAGGTGAAGTCTCTTACTAGACCAAACCAAAACCCTAGAACGTTCAGTTTAGGGAATTCTCCTCGATCGACTATAGGAAATAGTCCTGGTGACCTCTGAAGGGTTTTTTTTTTTTTTTTAAATCCCATTTGCTAAATCTAATTATCTCACCATTGATTTTAGAAATAATGGGTAATTTTTCCATCAATTGGTCAAAACTCAATTTCATTTATCACTGAGAGTTAAAAGGGAGTCTATTCTCTTCCTTAACTCTATTTTGTTCATTTTCTGAATAGTCTAATAGCATTACATGCAAAGTATCTATTGGGAAATAATTCTACACTTAATGTTAGAGCCTGTGAGACCTCACGTGCTTAGGCAGGTCACACTGGGTCAATTATTGGTCATTTCTGAGAACTATCTCCTTATGTGCTGCTGGAAGTGTCAGTGGAGATTTACTGTTGTCGTATCAAGCCAATAATCTGGCATGGGGGAACTCTGTCTTTTGGAAAGGATATAAAAGCAAAGAACAGAGCACTCCGGGACATGAGTGCTCATGGCATTTTGATTGATCCTAACGTCCTGGATAAATTCCAATCACAGTAATGGCATTCACTTATGCTTTCGTTATGAGCAATTAAGGCACTACTGTTTTGTTCCATTTCATTCTCTTCTAACTTATCTCCTCTGTGTAGTCAACCTGTTTCTGCACTGCTGAGTGACCAGGTAATGCTTATACCAAGGTCTGAAAACTTTGTTCTGAAAAGAGGCAGAGAGTAAATATTTTAGGTTTTGCAGGTGAAGAGGTCAAACTGAAGACATTATCTTGGTATTTACATAACAAAAGAGACAACAAACTTCCACAAATCTTCTGAAGACGTTCAAAATACAGTAACTATAATTCAGTACGATATTTTAGGTCTGCAGTTACTGAAAAACCTGGAATTCCTCGGCAGCCTAACGATCCACGTAAGTGGGGTTCAAGGTCAACGTGCCCTGTGATAAAATCCACTGTAAATGTTCACCTGCAAAACCATTCTTAGCTTGCCGGATCATCCCAAAATAGCCAAGAGGCTGGATTGGACCCCCGAGGTTGTATTCTGGCTTAAGCCATAGCTTCATCTATACCCAGGTGGGAAACAGGCTTCCTCACTTTCTGAACTGGATAAATGGGGAATGGATTCGAAGAGTATGTGGGGCGGGACTGTGGGGCAGTGTTGGGTCTTGGGAGGGAAGACGTGGCGATGGTTCTCAATGGCTGCCAAGGGAAATGGCAGCCTAAGTATTGCTGCTTTTTAGACCCCAGTCTATGCATGGCTTTTTCTGCTTGGGTGGAGCATCCTTCTGTGAAGTTTCTGTAGTTATACAGCATTGCAGAACGGAAAGGATTTTATAAGACAACTTCACTCGATCCCTGCCGAGTATACCCAGCTTGCTCGCCATCACCTAGCCTTGTGATGAGGCCGAGGCTCCAGTCACCAGCCCAGGACGCCCTGCATCTCAGCACCCATCCTTCCCTTGTCTTGTTATTCAATAGTCTCGCCAGATTTATTCTGAATCTGTTAACGCTTTATTAGCAGAAAGCCTTGGGGATATTGTTTTAAAAACAGACAATTTTTGAAGCTCACTTTTGTTTGAATGCATTACTGGAAATCTGAATATTATGGATTGATATTTCAGTCTAATTAAAACTGAGTTCAATTATTTTATGGTTAAATATATAGAGACTCTCTATATTAAAATTTGTTGAAGCCACTGCATCAGGGTAACGTAACTGTTTTGCAGCTGGGGCTTTGAACATTCGATCAGGACCAGATTTATGTCCGGTCATCCCGCAGAAAGCGGGAGAGATTAGTCTCTGGGAGTTAGGAACGTGTTCTCCCGGAGATACCTGGGCGCAAGGCCGGCCCGCCCAGACCACGGTAGGCCATCATTTCGCTTGGAGTGAATATTGGACTTTCTCATTCTCAAACTTTTCAGCCCTGTGATTCAGTTGAATCTGAGGTCAAAGTCATGAGTTTGAGTATCACACGACTGCATCTCCCTCCTGAACCTGCTACTTAAAAATATTGATTTACATAAGGGACAAGAGATTATGTGCAAATATACCGAAAGACAGATTCTGTAGGTCCTGATGGCTTAAAGCACAAAAGAACTCAGGAGGGAGCGGCCCCAAACCACGACTGCGCCTCAGGCAGCAGCGCGCCGGCACCTGCCGGGCCTCGCCTTGAGGAAACCATCGGAAGTCAGTGCAGATGAGAGGTGGTTCCTGGAACGGAAAGGAACCTGGAAGGCAGGCCTGTATTTGAGGACAGCCCTTGAGCCCGGTCAAACCAATGTCACTCGATGACATTTCAGTCCCCGGGCTGGGAACCTCCGCCTTCCATTTTTCACCCCGGCGCAGCCAGGAGGAAGCGAGAGAAACAGCACTGCCTGCACATTCGTGTTAGTTTAAAGAAAACCTGAAAACGTTTCAGAATTTAAATTTAAGGGGAAGGGTAGCTCAGCAACTAGCCTTAGCTCCACGCCGTGGGCTCGCTTTGCTGGAGGCGCGCTCTACCGAGCCAGACTCACTCCTGTTAGGTATAGGCCTGTGCGTCTGCACGAACGCGGGTCACACCGCCACCATCACGACCAGGCCGTCACAGGACGTCTCCGCCGCGCCCCCTGCGTGGTGGCCCGCCCGTCCGCCAGCCCCGGGCAAACGCTGGTCGTTTCGCGTCCCCACAGTTTTGCTTTTTCGAGAACGTTAAAATCACACAGCATGTCGTCTTTTGAGCCTGGTTCTCTCACTTACAGCCTGATTCTCTTACAATTCTTCCATGTTATTGTGTGTTCCTTCCCTTCTCATTTTTTAAGGGAAATGATATATTTATGTATGTTTTTATTGCACGACGAACAGCTAACGTGAGACCCACCCTCTTCCCGTGTTTTCAAGGGCGCAGGACGGGGCTGTGAACTCGGGCGCCGAGCGGCGCAGCCGAGCTCCGGGGCCTGCTCCGCCCATCCTGAGCCTGGAGGCCGTCGACGGGCAATTCCCAGTTGCTCCTCCCCCGCCCCGCCAACGGCCACACTACTCCCGGTCACTGTCATTTTAAGTGTCTTACAGAAGTGGAATCACACAGTTTTGTTCTTCTGTGACTGCTTATGTCCTGGAGGGTCATCCATATTGCGGCATATGGCAGGGTGACCTTTTTTAAGGCTGAAGACTATTTTGCTGTATGTATGTAATATATATGCCCCACATTTCCTCTAGCCGCTCCGCTGCTGAGGGACTCGGGGGTCACGCCCCCATCTTGGCCGCTATGAATAATGCAGCAGTGCTCATGGGAGTGCGGGTATCTCTTCAAGATCTTAATTTCAGTTCTTTTGGATAAACACTCAAAACTGGAATGGCCAAATCACATGGTAGCTCCATTTTTTCACTTTTTGAGGAAACTGCATGCTATCATCCACAGTGCTGCCCCCGCTTCACACCCCCACCAGCGGCGTGCAAAGTTCCCAGTTTCCCCACATTCTCACCAATGCTTATGTTTAAAAAAATAATAGCCATTCTAACAGGTGTGAAATAAGATTTCATCATGGTTTTGAACATCTTTTTCTTGTGCCTGTTGGCAATTTGTATGTGTTCTTTAAAGAAATACCTATTCAAGTCCTTTGCCCAATTTTTACTGGATTATTTGCTTTTTTGCTGTTGCACTGTAGAAGTTCATTATATATTTTGGATATTAAACCCTTATTCAGATATATGATTTGGAAATATTTTTGCCCATTCACCCATGTTGTTGTATGAGTTATAATTCCCCCCCTTTTATCACGGAGGCATATGCTATTGCATGGCTGCATCATAGTTTGTTCAACCCATTCCAATTTAAAGGCATTTGGCTTGTTTCTAGTTGGGGGTGATTATGAATAAAGCTAAAGTTATAAATATTCAAGTGCAGTTTTCCGAGAGCACACAAATTTTCATTTCTTTTGGGTAAATACCTACCTGAAAGAAAGGAAGGAAAGGATTGCTGGGTTATATAGTAAATGTCTGTTTAACTTGTTGAGAAACTACGCAGTTTATTTCCCAGTCAACATAGACTAAGGATATATTGCCTTTTCTATAAGAACAAGGAGTAGAAATTCTTTCTATTATGAAATTCCTTTTTCACAGAAACAGCGCATGGAACAGGAGATTCAGATGAATCATAAATTTTGTTTGGCCCAATCTCTGCATTTTTCAGAACAAGGGAACTGAAGCCCAGAGAGATGGCGCACATCCAGGCAGGTGGGATGAGGGAGGATGGAGCTGGACCAGGGCCGGACCACAGCCCCTGCTCATTGCTGCCATCTCCTTGCTGCCTGTTCTGCTGGAGACTCTGTGAATCAGAGGGCGTGGAGGAAAAATCTATTTAGGGAAAGGAGGCCTTATACGTTAAGGAATAAGCGAGATGGAGGAGTGGAAGAATGCAGATAAATTATTTGCATTAATCAAATTCACTGAGAAATGATGCAACTCTCCATTTCCTTTGGCCCAATTACACATACACCTGAACTACTACATTTTAGTCCATCTCTCTTTTCTAGAGAACAGCTAATATCAGCATTAATACATTTATGTTTATCTTATTTATTCTTAAATTCCTACAGAGAAAAATACGAAATTTATCATGATCAAAGCTCATGGTAGTACCCCCGACACAGAACTGTCACCTTGTTCTTGATTTTGTTACGAGCCCATTCACTTGACTCAAGCTCCTCTTGTTAGCTACATCCGCAGTTAGTGCAGAGAAATTCTCTAATAAACATCTGAGATTAAAGTACCATTGCTGACAGCAAAATTACAATATGTAGTCCAAAGATGCATTCAATTATGATCACTCAGAGGGAGGAAAAATGAGGGGAAAAACAAAACACAAAGACCACATACACCAAGGAAAAGCAAGGTCTGGAAAAGTCAGTCACTTCTTAATCCAATAATCTATTTTTAATTACCCACATTGTGGTCATTTACAGGGTAATCATTTCAGAGTCTCAAATATCCAATCTATTGGCCCAAAGCCGTGGGGGTAATTGCTTTATAACTGGGTAAGAATGTGTCATCTACGTCTGGTCTAGACTCAGCAAGGGTATTTGTAACCCATATTTAAAGCTGCATTTCTGGATGGGATTCAATCTGCCTGAAACGTCCTGCTAGTATTGCTTATTTTGTCTGATACTTTCACAAAGTGTTTAAAGTATTTTTCTGCCTTGAACAAGTCCTTGTAGTTCCTTGCTCTGTAACCCGGTCGTGTGGTTTTGAGGGAGAATCCAGGAAGCAGCCAAGGCTTCTGTCGCTGCCAATGTCCCAGAAATTCCACGCGTCAGCCGCTGGAGAAAGGAATGCTGGCGGCGCGGGGTAAGCTGGGATCCGGCCTCCGCACTGAACCCGGGGCCGCGCTCCCGCCTTCCTGCATCTCACCGTCACCCTCCCTGCGGCTGGCACTCTGTCGGCCTCAGGCGTGTTCCAATTGTTCTCGGATACTCTGACCAGCAGTCAGAACCCGAAGTTCAAAAGCCCTCAGGTGCCCTGCTGCAGAAGAGACAGGCTGGGACTGCCACCAAAGCCCGCCTAAATAGTCAACGGGACAGAGAAGAATGACTTAACGTGTGTGGCCGGTGGGTGACTGCAAATACTCCAGACCAGGCTTTCTTCCTGGGACAGCCTGTTGTGCTTCATGTCACGTGGCTTCCCAAAGACAAAGAGGCTCCACCTCGGTCCTGTCTGCTCCCCTTTTCACTCCTGAATCCAAATGCTTTTTCACTTTTCCCAGTTTGTGTTTGTAAACTGAGACACAAACATCTGGGACCCCAGAAACCAGGCCCGACACGCCCATGCAGGTCAGACTCAGCCCTTTTCCCCCCTCGGGCGGGGCGGGCCCCGCCCCCCACCAGTTGTCTCCAGGGACCGCCCCAGAGAAGCGCACGCATGCGCACGCACAGGAGAGGGAGGACCAGACCCTCGGGGGCCCCGCTGGGGGCGGGGTCACGTGCTTCTCATCCCTGAGGGGGCCGCCCTGAAGGCCACCAGGCTGTGCCCTTTCTGTTGACCTTGGCAGCACAGAGCCCTCTCCTCCAAGACTGGCAGGGCGGAGACCAGGACACGCAGGCGCACGGCCTGCAGACACGCCTCTTGGCCTCGGAGGGCCTTGGAAGTCACCCATGCACGTGGCGGCGGGTTGTCAGCTTTTGTTTGCGGTTCAGCCCGTGCCAGCTGGTGCTCCGTGCTGGTCTCCGCGCCTCCTGACTCCCAGCTCACATGTTACGCACACAAAACACATCACCCCAAGGAGGCGACCTCTCCGATCCAGTGGTTCCCTTCTCTCAGACACAAGCTTGGGGGACGTTGGGGAGGGGTGTGGTCTGGGCCTGTGCCTCCTGGGCTGGGACCCTGACACGAAGCTGCCCAGTCAGCCCGCCCCGTGGGTGCGGCAGGTCTCTCCCGCCACCCCTCTTCTCTTTGATCCGACCTTTCTGGCTTCATAAATACATCCTGAGGCATGCAGGGGCCTCACGCAGACGATCTTAGAGGTTTCCCGGATGGCAGCGCCTGCCAGGATCCAGGGCCGGCAAAGCAAGGACACCGTGTTCCTGTCTCCGAAGTTTAATGTTGCATCACGAAGATTCAGGAGGTATCAGGGTTCAGAAGCCGAGGCGGTCCTGCGGTCCTGCGGTCCTGCGGTGGTGAGAGGCCGTCCTCATTACCAGCGTGCTGCTGCAGCGCCTGGCTCTCTGAGAAGTTACATGACCATGCCCTTGGAAGTGTTGTCAATGATCCCAGGTGGCGTAACTCAGAATAGGCTGCAACCACATGTTCTTTATAAGCATTAGGCTGAGAATAAGTGGTTCCAAACTCTGGCAAATATAACATTTTGATACCCGTTGCCGCGCATCTGATAATTCAAGCTTGATCTCAGTGCACTACTTCCAACGGGAAATAATGGAGCGGAACTCTCAGCCGGGGAACTTTCTCCTCCATATGGTTCACAAGTTCCCTGGGATGTGTAATCCTACTGGGAGCGCCATCTGTACAGACTCCACACAGGCTCGTGCTGGGGGGAGCTCTTCCCTGCTAACGGAGCCAGATTTTCTCCTGCAAATCCACTCAAACAAAAGGCAGGACTGTCTCCTGCCCATCTTCCCAGCCACTCGCACGTGTTAAGGTGCAGCTTGTGTGGGATGTCTCTTTTCCGAGTTATGAGCCAACCTTACAAACCCCAGAAAGGTGAACCGGGGAGTTCTTCAACTGGTCGAGAACCCACAAACGCCACCTCTCCAGTCATGACTGTGTTCGTTGAAAGAATAATCCTACTTGCATCCCACGCAGGGGGAACTTGCTGTATCTCACCTATGAGAGTGTGAAGGTCACAGGGAGGGTCCTCCCTCCTGCGTGTGGGTGATTGTATAGGTATGTGAGTGTGTGTGCGTTTGTATATGTGTGTCTGAGTCTCTGTGTACGTGTGCCTGTGAGTGTGCAAATGTGTGTGTGTGAGTCTGAGTTGTGTGTGAGTGTGTATGTGAGGACACAGGCAGCGGGTTTGGAACTAGAACTCCTAAGAATCTGACTGTACCAAGACAAGTTACACTGAGCTCCTGTTTACTTGAATATTCTTTAGCTGGATCCAAATTTACCAGATAATTGACACAATCATCTTCTCAGCTTTGCCTGAGAAGCAGACATCAGCCCTCTAAAAATGCCGATGGAAGCCTGCCTATTTCCTTCTTGCCAGAGCTGAACTGACAATATACGCAACAGTGTTTGTTCTAGTCAGGAAAGCTACACAGTTTTAGAGAATTCCACTTTAATAAACTTAAGAATTTTATAAATGTGTAGTATGTGCTCAGAAACGTCTGAGAGCCTATGAGAATGATTGAGACATGAACTCTGGAAAAACTCACGACCTAGCAGTGAATAAAAATCGAACGTGATGTCAAGCACTGTGCGTGAAGGCTGCTTCATGTGTTATCTTGGAGACGTCAGAAACCGCGTGAGAGCAGTTTTACAAGTGACCCCAAAAGATCCCCATGGAATTTATAGCAGATTTTAAAATGCAGAAATACTTAAATAAACATATTAAATAAAAATAAACAGACTAGCTACAGTGCATAAAAGAACTATAAAGTGACCTAATGATAAGAGGGAAGCAGACCAAAAGGGTGTTTGTGATGGCCAAGGCCAACTCTGTTTTGGTGATCCGCATCCACTTAGGGACAAACCTTGCCAACCACGAGCCACAACTTCCGCCTTCTGCCTGTAAAACCATCCCGGACCGGAGTGAGAACTACTGGTGGAGAGTTCATCGGGACACGCCCCTCTCACCTTCAGCACTGCTCATTTGCATAAGAACCCACCAATCAGCTCCTACCCCCAGGCATAAATAACCAAGCCTGCAGGCAGACAGCAGGCTCCAGTCTAACTGGAGACGCCCTCTGCAGGTTTCTTGCAATAAACCTGACTCTGCCGTTGAGCTGTCTCTGAACTTTTCTCTCCGATTCTAACAGTTTGTTCAGTTCTAGAGCTTTCTTTTTAACTCTCACTCCCACGTGCATCAAGCATCCAATAGCTGTCTCATTGAATATGAAATAGTCATAATAACTGTATGCTAAAAGCTTGGATCACAACACTCTAGAGTTTGGAATGACTTCAGTCCATCACTCCACCATTCAGAGATGCTAAGGCACAACGCATGTTCCTACTTTAAATTAAGGGTTTTCCAGTCATGTGATCAACAATATATAATTAAGTGTAATAAAGCCATGATGAAACTGAATGGGTCATATAACCTAAAATATCATTCTGATTTTGTGACAAGATCCCATACTGTGTGCAACTGTGTCTTCATCTGACCTGCCCTTCATCTCTGAGTCCCTAGTGCTGTGCACAGGGGACGTACCCAACACGTATTGAATGAATGAATGATGGGTGAAGGTCACAGGCCAGAGTACCAGGCACCTGCCATGACCTCACCTTCAGAGACTGAGAGGACACACAGGACACAGCAGTGAAGTGTGTGTTCAACACCAGAGAAACCAAGGTGGACAGAATACTGACAAATACCAGGCACATCTCTACAGTGTTTTTTCACGTGTCCTGATGGAATCAATCCCAGTGAGGTTAAGTATGATTGGCCCTTTCTTCCAGATGGAGACCAAGCCAGTGAGGTCTCCCGACCTCAGGGTCTTCCTCCCCTCAGTGCAGCATCTCTCTAATGAGCGGCTTCAATATCCATTCATTTCAGGATGAGGTGTTAGGTCAATGCAAAGATGGTAGCTTTTCTACCTCCGTACTTTTGTCAAGCACTCTTAGAATTCAGACCAGTCACATGACTTAATTGACAGTCTGATACAGTGGGACTGTCTCCAAACATAAATCATGCAGCTCAGGAGCTCAAGAAAACAGAAACTAAAAGATCAGACCAAACTGATGCTTCAAGAAGACCAGAAGGGGCGTGAGTCTCTGTGTGAACAACAGCTTTCCCACAATACCAGGAAATGTGTAGGTCATGTGCTGCTTGTAATGTTGGTTCCTGTGTAAATCTGGATTTTTAAAAAGTTCCTCTGATTTTTGCTCCAAATATAATTTCTATCATTTTATTTATAGTAGAAAATAGCTCCACGTTAACACTTTACCAGGAAAATTTTCCCTCTTGAAATGATTCTCTAATTCATCACCCCTGTCCTGAATGGTTGCTAATTCTCTCCTTACACACATTTTTAGCTGATGCAACATAGTCATGCTTACAGATTGTGAAGTCCGACAGACTGGTTTTAATTCCTGTTCCATCACTTCATAGATTAGGGCAGAGAACTGAAACTCTCTAAGCCGCCATTGTTGTGGTTGTTAAAAGTGGGAAGAACACCTACTTTACACCGTTATTATGAGGTTTAATGAAATGCTGAACACAAACCGGTACCTATCACAACACCTAGTACTAGAAAGGATTCAATATAAAGGTAAGTACTGGGATGCATGTGTCTTTTCAAATTACTGTTTTCTCTGGACATATGCCCAGGAGTGGGGTTGCTGGATCATAGGGTAAGCCATAGCAGCAGTATTTACAATAGCCAAGACATGGAAACAACCTAAGTGTCCATCAACAGATGACTGGATAAAGAAGTAGTGGTATATTTATACAATGGAATACTATTCAGCTATGAAAAAGAATAAAATAATGCCATTTGCAGCAACATGGTTAGACCTAGAGATTATCATGTCAAGTGAAATAAATCAGAGAAAGACAAATATCATATGATATATCACTTATATGTGGAATCTAAAACAATGATAACAATTCCATTTACAAGCCAAAAACAGACTCACGGGCGTAGAAAACAGACTATGGTTATCAAAGAGGAAAGGGTGGGGAGGGATAAATTTGGAGTTTGGCATTAACAGATACACATTATTATATATAGAACAGATAAACAACAAGGACCTACTGTGGCACACAGGGAACTATATTCAATTTCTTGTAACATACAAAGGAGAAGTATCTGAAAAGAAAATATGTAGGTGTGTATGGTTGTACCTGAGCCATTCTGCTGTAACTTGAAACCAACACTGTAAAACAACTACAGTTCAATAATTCTTTTTTAATTTTAAAAAGGTAACTATTAACTCAGTCTCTTCCTATCCTGATTTATTTTTTGTGCAGCTGCCACGTTTTAAATTTCGGGACTCATAAAACTAATCATGTCATCTCTTGGACATGGCTTCATGTTGAATAAAATTCAAACACCTTAGTTTAAAACTGAACGTTCAGTTCCTTTGACTACCCTTCCTCCATCCCACATTCTAGTTAAAATGAACAAAACATTAATTCCTCTACAGAACTTAATTTTCTGCATCTTTGTTCTTGCTTCCTTGCTGCTCGAAATATTCAAATTTGCACTTTTCAGTGAAATCCAGTATAAGAAAAACCCTCACATTATATTTCCATGTATTCATATTTTCTCTTTCCATAAGGGGACGAGCCATTTCTTCAGAGACAGAGGAGCACGAAGGGTGCATGGAATCCCACGTGATTCAATCACTTTGCACCCCCAGAGGGGAATGCAGAGCTGCTCTTTAAGGAGACACTAGATTCCTTTCCAGATCCACACATGGGTCTTGATTGTCTCTGCTTCTTGGAAAGATTCTGTTCAACAGAGCTCCTGATTAACATAAGAGGCAACTAAACCCTCAAGTCTAAGTCTCTTAATTTGAAGACACATTAAAATTATCTGGGAAGTTTTTCCAAATGCGTATGCCTGGCCTTCCACAGACGTATCAGGTGGGCATCTCTGGGACTAGGGCCCCGGCCTGTCCAAGCTGAGAAACTCCCTCCAGAGGTTACTTGGGGCCATCTCCTCGGTCCTAGAGCCACACCACAGGCCCGTCACTTGCTAGACCGCTTATGACAACAACTTCTATCTAATTATTTAATTGACGCCCCCTTCTAGTGTGTATTGAGTCCCAGTGCTGGACAAATAGCAGACAAGTTCCTACGGTGTTATGGCAGAATCTAGAACACGTCAAACCACCTCACTCTATTTCATCCCACTACGAAGTCTTCCGCCCAGCTTTGAGGATCAACAATTTTGGCTTCCGTTAAACTCTACGGATCTTTATAATCACTGCGTTTTCTGAACATGCCGGGACATTCACAGTGTGTATGAATGATCCTGCATTTCAACTCGTGGCAAGGTTTTGGGATTTCTCCACACAAAGCTGATGACTGTAGATTTGGCGAACTGGCAACCTTGCAAACCTCCCTTTCCCTTCCCACACTGTTCTATGTATCTTTTCCGACTAGGCCTATGCATTATTCAAAGGGTGCATCTCCATGAATGCAGAGCAGGCAGACAGTGTTCCACGTATATTTTTTTGTCTTTAAGAGCTGCTCGAGGAGAGGAATGCGTCCATTTAGAAGGAGGAGGGGGAGCTCACGGGCCTTTCGCAATTCTTAATTTTTTCTTCCCCAGTTCACTGTGGTCCAAGGAGCGAGCATGCTCAGTCGCACTTGGAGACGTTTTGTGCCACCTGGTGGAGTTTCCTTGGAAGAGAATTACCAGGGGTCTGAATTACCTCTCAGCGGGGCCATCACCTGAGGTGTTGTCTCAGTGCTGAATATTACCTGTCTAAGTACAGATTCCCTACTGTGTCAGGCAATTTAACGGCACTAGGCCCATAATAAAGGGGTTTTTTTTAATGCGAAAATTAGTCTTTAGTGAAAGAGACCTGTTTTGTTAGCTGCTGGGTATATTCAGGTAACGCAGTGACATCCACACTTTGGGTCATTCTCTTCGACTCTGTTTAATACATGGAGTTGATGGCCAGCCTTCCAGCAGGCAGCCTGCAGATGCGAATACTGCTTTCCATTAGTTAGAGACAAAAGTAATTGTAATTAACCTTTTTTCCTTACCCTCACCCCCGGGAAGTCAAAACAATCTGATAATGTCATATTTAGCAATTAGTGATGTAACTGTTTACTCAAGCAGAGGTTTTTACCAAACATAAAAGGGATTTTAAGAACACGTGTGCTGAAGTGATAACTGATCTGGGGAGTTGAGAGGCTCTTTGCTGAGACGCTCAAACTTGTGCCCGTGGAAGGCAGCTGGGTGGAGGCACCGGGTTCCCCATCTTGGGAGCTCCGGGCCAGGCAGCCATCCTGCTCGCCTAAGACGCTTAGCTTTTGTTCTTTCCCAGGACAGCCGTTAACTCAGCCGCCAGGCTCTGCGATGCAGAGGGCTTCAGCACCAACAGAATTCACGGTCCCAACCCCAGTGTGTTCATACACTCTCCTTTTATTCCCTGAGATCTATTATGAAGAGATAACAATGTCTTATCCAAGCCAGACTGGTTGAAGCCAAGGACGCTCTTCATTTTGCCTGGAACCAAAAAGGTCCAACTAACAGAAGAACGAAATCATCCAGAAAAATCCCCAGACTTCCCAGTTCACTAGTAACAAACAGACAAACAAACAAATAATCCTTCTTGTCTGAAAGCAGAAACGGCTGAATAAGCAAAAGGCCATGTTCTGGGAAATATTAATCCAGAATTCCAAAGAGCATGGATGTGCGTCCTGAGTCCTCAGCGAGGCAGTGGGTGGCAGGGCGGGGCAGGGGGCAAGGATGGAGTCTAGCAACGCGAACCCAGGCGCACTGAAGACATCACCGTCCTGTGCTCCTCGCCTCTGAGGGTGTCTTCCTGGTGCTGACGTGGCTCTCGTTTGTCATAATCTGTTTGCTTTAATCCACGTCTGTGCACCAGTTGCCAGGAATTCTTTCCACATTTACTCACATCAGGACTTCTCCCTCAGCCCACACCGCAGCTGCTCTTTGCACTGCTTGTAACCCTGACGTCCCTAGCTCTTAGATTCACGCTGGCTGGCCCCTCCCGGCTGAAAGACGCACGCAGCTCTGACTGCCCCGTGCCGGCCGGGCCCCAGCGGTGCCCGATCACTCTGCCTGCTGCTGGAGGCGGCTCTTCCCCAGCCCGCGGGGGGGGGGGCTTGCTGCACTGCACCCCCACCCTGTGTGCAGGGCCCCATTATAGCTCGTCACACAGCAGCCGCTTAGGTATCCTTTTGTCACCTAACATCTATTTTCCATAAATACCCTCGGCAGCAACATCACTTGGGTACTTGTTGACGGGCTGTGCTCCTTGGCTCCGTTGTATGGTCATGAAAAATAAGGGACAGGAACGGAGGATCCTAGCTCGCCACCACTGCTCCAGCTTAATCCAGAAAGGGAGATATGGTGGTATCACCATAGGACTGAAAAATTGGGCCATTAGATCAAGAATTTGGAAACCACAGGCATGAGGGGAAAAAAAGCATGTGGAAGTTACTCTCTAAAAAAAATCTGTGTGATTTGAGGCTGTCTGAACGTCAATTTTCCTATGTGAAAAAACAGCAACAGACAAACAAAACGAAACAAAAACCAGAGCTCCTTGTACCTCCTCTGTAGAATCACTGGAGGAACTGGATACAAGTTGCACAGATTAAGTGGCCCAAAGTCTGATGAGAAACAAAAGCTCAGAGCAAACGTAATGGATATTGCCATTACTAATGACTATGAACATTATAAAGCAAAGAAAGCCATCACTTCCTTCAAAACCCCAAAACGGAGAGGACGAGAATAAAAATGGGGGAGAATGAAAGAAGAGTCGGCGTTACGCCGGCAGGGATGACGTGTGTGAGCGCTGGACGGCTCCGGGCCACTTCTAAATAGTATCACCCAGAGGGTTATGTGCAGTCCACTGAGCTGACCAGGCCAAGCCGAGCGTGCGGGGTCTGTGCTGTGTCACGTGCAGTTCATGCTGGCGCACGACACTCAGCACGTGGGGCGGGGAGAGGGGGCGCTTACCCAGGGCTGTAAGTTTGATTCTTCCTGATGGTCTACCTCCTAGATACCTTAATAAGACCAGGAAAGAGTCAGATAGCTTCCCCGGTTATTCACGAGCCAACTCCTGTTGGAAGGGGAAGTTTAATCCATCGGTTTGAACAGGGGTCAGTAAACCAGGCCTTTGGGCCAAATGCTGCCCGCTTCCTGCTTTTTGTAAATAAAGTTTTATTGGAACACAGGCACTCCCGTTGATGTGCATGTTACCTGCGGCTGCTTCACATAACAATAGCAGAGCTGAGCAGACGTGACAGAGACCATCCAGCCCACAAAGCCTAAAAATGTTTACTACCTGACCTTGATAGAAAAAGTGCTGGCGTCTGTTCTAGAATCTAAATCAAATCGACCAACAAATTAAAAAAAAAAATAGTAAACCACAGTTTGTCAATCAAGTTTTCGTTGAGTTGGGGGAATAGTTTCGCATGTTAAAAGCCAGAGAGCTCTTCGGGTTTGCTCTTTGGTCTACTCGTTTTTCGGGAAAGGGCGAGTTACCAGTGTGCAAATCGTGCTGGAGGTGCCCATGAGGAACTGAATTCCTGATTTAAAACAGAGAAACAAGCAGAGGAAAGGAAGATCCGCCTCGTGAATGTCCACAAGCCCAGACAGTGGCCGAGAAGCACTGAGCTTCAGTTCCTCATCCCCGTTCTTCCCCAGAGAGAAGAACACACTTACCCAGAACACTGGGGATAAACGAGGAGTCCTGTGTTCCCCAAATTTACAGTTCTGAAGAAAACGGAGGCCTGAAGTGTCTATAGGGACTCCATCGCACAGAAAGCTCAGCCTGGACTAAAGATGTCCAAAGACAGAACTCAATTTTAGAGAAGTGAAGCCAAGAAATCACCCTCATTAATAAGGGAAAAGTTCCCCTGAAGGAAAGAAGACAAAAGGTGGGGGAGGGTACAGCTCGGTGGCAGAGCGCGTGCTTAGCGTGCACCAGGTCCTGGGTTCAATCCCCAGTCCCTCCACCAAAATAAGTAAGTAAATAAGTAAACCCAATTATCTCCCCCACAAACAAAAATAAAACAAAAAATGAATAAGCAAAATTTAAAATGTTTCTTTAAAAGAATAAAAAAGAAGTAAAAACATACCACGCCAAGAAGGACATGCAGTAATAAACTATTAGGAAAAGAGGAGTTTCACAGATTTTTTTTTCATATGGAAAGCTTTTTCCTAAGGGGCTGCCTAAGGCTTTCCTATCCCGCTAGCTGGCCTGCAACTGGGTGGCTAGGTCCGGAGAAGAAACCTTCCTTCTCTTAAAACAATTTTAAAAACTAAAAATAAATTTAAAATGTTTTAAATTTAAGAAAAAAAGAAACCTCCCTTCTTTGAACTCTTAGACCTCAAGGTAAGGTTTCTGCAGCCCCTGCACTTCTCCACCTGGTTCCAGCCTTGCAGCGAGCAGGCTGCCCAGGTCTGGGGGAAGAAGGAGAACCCAGGAGTGGGGCCGGGTCTCGTCCTCCCTGCCTCCACGAGACCTGATTCCCAGCGTCCTAGCTCCTGCTCGCTGTCCCTCAGACCACGGGAGAGCCTTGCTGCGGCCTTGTTCCCCGGGGCCTAGGACCCCACACCGGTAACACCGGAGGCCAGATTCTAAGGGACACAGGCGCCCCCTCTGAGTAGGCCGCTGCGGACACCTGCCTAAGACTTCTCACTGTGAACACCCTCCACCCTGGGAGAGAATGGAAGGTGTTCGAAGGCTGCAGGGCTAGGTTTTGTTTCCTTTTTTTAACTTTTTTGTTTTGTTTTTAAATTTTATTTATTTATTTTGGGGTTTTTTTGAGGGGAGAGGTAATTAGGTTTTTATTTATTTTTAACACCTTATTGTGGTGTAATTCCTGCACAGTAAAATACACATATCTCAGCTGTACAATTTGATGAATTTTGATGGATGTCTACACCCATGAAACCACCACCACAATCAAGATAGCTAACATTTCCATCACTCCCCAAGAGATGCAAATTTTGAAGTCTCTATTTATCCCTTCCCACCTCCTTTACCCCTGGTAAATTAAAAACAAAAAATTTTAATGGCGACACTGGGTATTGAACCCAGGACCACGTGCATGCTCAGCACGACGCTACCACTGAGCTGTTCGCCCCACCCTGGGGTTTTTGTAATTGTAGACTACACATTTGCTGTTTTCCTTTCTGTCGATAAAGTGGAAGAACACAGGGCAGCCATTAAAAACCAGATGACTAAGGAGCTTTCAATGCTCATGATACGTTAGTTCAAAAAAGGAAGGTACATTACACCAAAACGTCGCCTGTTCTCCTTCCTGAGTGGTGGGATCTAGCTGCTTTTTTCCCCATAATTTCCATATCCTCTGTGTGGATTGATGCTGTTGTCATCACTAGAAGAAATGTAACAGACATTCCCAATGCTTAATCCATCCTCCAGAGTCACCGCGGCCGCCGGTGTACTCAGAGTGGCGGGGCCCCGGGGACCATCAGGTCCTCCCCGTGCAGGGACTGGTTTCCTGCGTGTTTGGGGCAGGTTGTGCGCCTTGGGAATTCTGACAACCCCACACGTGCCCAGGACTCCTCCCATCATCCACACCTGGTGCAAAGTCACTCTGAGAGGCGGGCTTTTACTTAAGTCACATTTCTGCCTTCAGTTCCTCGTTACTGCCCCTTCAACATTCCTCTTAGCCAGCAACTCTTGTGACTCAAAAATCATCACTGCACCAAATGCACCTTTGAAGTGTGCTTCATGATCTTTATCAGGAGATGAATTAATCACCTAGCATGCATGTGATCCTCAGCAGTAAATGCTTCCAGGGACGGAGGTGTGTATCTCACTTTGTGAAGCTTTAGATCAGCAAATACAAGAGCTGATGGTCCTGATGGCGAGAGAGAGGCCAAGTTACTCTTCTCGTATCAGAGAATGTTCAGCAAGACGAAGGAGACCAGGGCTACAGTCCCAAAGGGTCAATCATTTCAAAAAAGCCATTTTAGGTAAATAACAATTTAAAAGATAAATATCTTTTGATGTAGGGGCCGATGGAGCATTTACTTGGTTGCCATATTAAGTTACATCCAACACTCTCTTCCGAATTCTTTGGTCAATCTCTCCAGCTCATTCTCTCTCCAAGCTCCCCCTCTCCTGCAGACTCCCTCAGCTTCTCTGAGCCACAGCCCAGGTTTTTATGCGTTAGACATCCTTTTCTGTCCTGTAAATCGTTCCGAAAACTTTCCTCCATCCGGACAGTCTTGTAGTCTTCTCGGTACCAGTCATATCTGCACAAATGGAATTTTTACTGCTGGCTGCCATCCCTTTACGGCTGGCTTAGGCTGTAAACTCTTCAGGTCTGGGGCCTTGGCTTTTTATGGTCCATAAAGTCACGTGGACACCTGCAGCCGTCAGCAGAGCTGAAAGGGGAGAAGGTTTGTGCTCTTTTCCCTGTCTTTTTACCCCCATCCCACCCGGAGAAGAAGCCATCTCAGCGGGGCGTCCCAAACCCTAAGTCGGAGAAGCCAGCTGCAGCACAAAGACGTCCCCCGGTTCCCGAGGTTATCCGGAAGGGTGGCTCGTGCGTTCCCTAAAACCAGGGAAGCTGAAGTCCATCCACCAAAAAGAAACGGATGACACACGGCTCAGTGGAACGCCTTGGCCAACGACTCATTAGATGGAAACAAATTTAGGTGCCTGTGATCAAAAAGGTGAATGTGCCCTTTAGGGATGAAGATTTAACTGACGATAGTCAGCTTGGATGGCAAACTTGAAAGGGATATGTTTGAGAAGAAAATCAACACTGGGCATTAACAGGAGTTGAAAGACTTCCAAGTCAGGATAAACAGAATAGTAGACAAGTCAGGCAAAGGCTGGTCTGTGTGTGCAGCTGGCTTGCTGGTGGCGCTGGCTGCTCAGGCAGGATCTGTGCTTGTTGGGGAGGTTCACACCTGAATACTCGTTTGGGGGTTATTACCTTGGATGTCCTTTCTAAGTTTGGGCCGAGTTCTTGGCTTATCGCAACTTTGGAGGCCAAATGCCTGGCTCTGTCCCACTCCGAGCCCTGCGCAAACTTGGGCACAGCCTTCAGGATTCACTGAGGGGAACAGAGGAGGCAGTGGTCTCCACAAGCCCCTGGCCCAGTGTCCCTGCTCAGTACACAGTCCCCACTGTTCCCCTACAGATGCTCTCAGGGGAAGAGGGACCGGCTCTGTAGCTCTGTGTCCGCGCTCTCAGGCTTGTGGTACACACACAGCCACGTGGCGTGGGCTCCGCTCTCAGTCACTAATTGGGAGTGTGCCTCCCTCCCCTCCAGCGTCTGCAACTCCTCCTGGGTAGAGTCTTACACGACCACTTGTGATTGATTTAACATGTTTGAAACCGCTTTGTTCCCCTATTCTCTGACTTAATAATAGCGTTCTTTGATGTATAAATTGTGCTGCTATGTATCTGAAAATGATATTCTCCCAGCATTGTCAGTTACGATAGTTTATTTTGCAATCCATCAAGTGGTTTTGAATTTCTACCTCTGTGCTATAACCTACATATGCAAGAGGAAAAAAACAGAAAACAGTGAACGAAACGGGCTCGCAGAGGGAATCCACCATGGAGACTCCGGCAGCCTCTCTGCTTCCCCAGTCACCCCTGGCCTCACCCGTGGCCACGGGCCCTTCCTACTCTTTCCTGCCACTGGGACCAGCAGCAGCAAGGGAGGGGTTCCCGTTTCCCCTGTGGAGCTTCATGGGGGGAACACACATCCTCAGTAGCCCAAGTTGAAGCTCCAAGTGAGAAATACAAGTATTTCACAAGGTGTTTGTGTGATGTCAGCACTAGAGTCAGGGTCCCAAGGGGTGGCGGGCAGAGCAGGCCAGGAGGGGCCGGAAGACGGATGGGGAGACAGAGCAGAAGCCACGCATCTCCAGAGTCAGGGCAAGAAGCTCAGGGGCCACAGAGAAGGGCAGGGGAAAGATGGGATGTCTTCCCATCAAAGGTCAGAGTCCAGACAGCTGATCAAACCAAAGGAGAGGCAAGAGCCACGGCTGAGAACTTGGTCAGAGTCTGCACTGAGTGACCCAGTAGGCAGGGTCCGACGGTCAAGTGAGGCTGGAGGAGAGGCCTGGTGGGGGCAGCACTGAGCCGAGCGCCAGCAGCATCTGCCCTACGTGGTGACTTGACTTCACCCACCTTTGTCTTAGTTAATGGACGCAACTGGACTGCAGCCTTCCCGCCTCTGAAACTCCGTAATTCTATGACTCAGTACCAGATGCGAGTTTGTGAACTCACCCCGTGCTAGTGGGGCGGAGGAAGACGAAAAGCCCCACCGTGTGCCTGTTCCAGGCAAGATCCAAGAAAAAGAAGGAACAGGCAGGAGAAGAAGCAGATGCGAGCTTGAGACCGTCCCTGAGGCCACGGACCAGGCACCGCCGTGCATTACAGCCCTGCACGCTGGGCGCAGACTTCTGTCTCGCTTTCACGCGGCTGCCATTGTGTTAAAGAAAAGTTCTAAGCTGAACACCAGAAACTAACACAACATTGTAAACCGACCGTGCTTCAATTAAGACAAAGAAGAAGAAAGGTCTCCCAAAGTCAATGTCTGAGCTCAGAGCTCAGCCAGTTCCCACCCACACGACGACCCTCAAACCCTCTGGGAGGCCTTGGCCGCGGTTTTCTTAGTCTATGTTTCTTATTTTTCTAAAATGCAAAAAGATTTATTTTCATTTTTTGAAAAAGCAAAATTATCGATGACATTCAAGAAAATAAGGTTTTGCATATCAGCTGGAGGGTCCCTTTCCTGGGGTCACACCACTCCGGGTGGTGTTGTTGGAGGTCTTTGGGGGAGTATCAGTGTGGCCACTGGAGACTGGTCATCTTTGACTGATTGATTTGCGAAGGTCTACTCGGAAATCTAGCCCTTGTAGGTCTCTCTGAATCATGCATAATTATTAGCAATTAAAATTTAACCATTCTGTTTCCTCTTAACTGAGATATACTTATTTCAAAATATCAACATGGTTTTCAAAACGTTGGAAGAGTCTCTCAGATGGTTTCCAATCAGATTTTAAAACAGAGAATATAATTTGTAATGTTTTATTAATTCTGGTTGGTTTTTAAACTACGCCTTAGTTTCACAGGGGATGTTTTCCCCCCAAAATGCAAGGTTTTCCCTTTTTTTCAAATTCAGAATAATCACTACATTCTGATTCAATGGTTTATGCCAGGCCTAGTGATGTGAATCCCTGTGGAAGGTTTTTCTTGTTTATAACTGTGTCTTGCTAAACTTGCCCACGCCGTTCGGCACAGAACTACTGACGGATTTTGTAGTCACGTTTTTCTTTCAGTTTTTTTTTAAATCACTGTAAAAAAGACCTTTTTAGAGATATTATTTAATAGAAAGAAATGCAGAGACTCAAGAATTTCAGAACCTCAAGAAATGAATGTAAGTTATAGAAATTAACATGCAACTGATACAGCTTGGTCAGGAAAAAAATACTGTTAACTTCAAAAGATTTGTTTTTAACATAAATTAAGGTTTTGCTTTTCATTCAAGAAAACAGAAAGAGGCCGGTACCTAGGACTCAAGCATTATTTTCAAACTAGGGTGAGCTGCATTGAATCATACCAGCCAACTGGACCGAGACATTCCCTGTGGGTCTGGAGCAGCCCAGGCAGATCTCTAGCTCAAGTGCTTGGCGATATGGATGAGAAGATATACAAGATGCTCTCGTGGTCATTACTCAATGTGTCTAAAATGAATAGATATTAACACTGACCTATAATAAGAGAAGAAATGCAGTGTGGAACCTTCCCAAAACCGAATGTGATGTAGGCACTTTTTTGGTGTTTCCACAGCATCCCTGTGTCTGGTACCCTCGTCATTATAATAAAGTTATTTATTGTCTGTCTTCAGCATCGTTGAACTTCAAGCTAACAGCAAGAACAAAGATCGTGTCTCATGTTTTGTGACTTTGGCACCTTGCCTCGTATATAATAAGCACTTGCTGTGCGTTCCTAGATTCCTGAGGGTTTTTGGGTAGGATGCTTCAGAGCGAAGCCTGGTGTGCTTGGTGTGGCGACTGTGGCACCGTGATACTTGATCTGATGCTGGGGACACCATTCCACCAACAGCCCTCAGGGATTACTTGGCATCTGAGGCTGAAGTCCATTGCCGAGGGAGACGGGAACGAATCTTGCCTGAAGCCACACACTTTGTAAAAATTCACAGAGGAATAGAGGTGGGGGAAGTGAAGATAAAAAAGCCAGAAAAATCACATTTCTTTTCGCATTTTATTTCTAGCATTTCTTAGTTGTTGGTATGTCTTTCAGAAACAAAGTGGGAGAAACCAATTCGAACATCCCATTTAGGATTAAACGTCTGCTGGTAGCACTCCAAGCTGACCGTCAAAGGTCACTATTTCAGCACTTCATCCTGCCTTTTTTTTTTAAATCCTCCTGCACTGACTTTATTTTATCATTTTCAATACCTATTTAAGTAATTCAGCCCACTCAATTATTCTTTAACAAATTTTTTATCGATGACCTCTCTCAAGTATGGTGTGCGGTTGCCTGCTATTAGCTTAATGTTGTACAATTAATATCTTCTCGGTATCCCTTCTTCACTCAACAAGCAGTCCTGGTAAGGGGGCCAACCTATCTTTTAAAGGTAAACCTTGTCCAGTTCAACCCAAGAATGAAATCACCAGAGATCTATTATTTCTGGGAACAGAATATTCCCATTTGCATAAAATATTCTTCCTTTGACGGGTTGCCAGGAAGAAACGCCTCACACCCATTCTTCACGGCGCTCTTCTCCGGCACTGAGAATAGAAGAAATTACCATGGTGGCCTTAACACTATCATTCTCTCCCCTTGCCCCTCCTGCCCCCCTCCCCCATTTACAGGACCATGCCTCTCGGGGAGCTCTGTCACTGAAACGCCCAGACAGTGGACAGAGGGGAGCTTCTTGCCTAATGTAATCTCACACTCAGGAAACTGGTTCATAGGTTGGAATATTAGGGTCAAATGTAGAGCCTCTAACCCTTGGGCTGGTTGAGACATAATGGGTAGAGTCAAAATTTAAATAAAATTTAAATCTGAACAAAGGGGAATTAGTCAAAGGTAGTCAAATGATCTACAAGCTTAGGGACAAGGGGGGGCAGTAGACCTGCAACACGCTTAGCCTTAGACACCCCATCAGAAAACGGGAAAGCAGCTGCCAGTCGGTTGCTGTAATGCTAACGATAACACGGCTCGTAGAAGAACGAATGTCTTTCTTTAAAACATAAGTGGGCAAGATTATGTTTCTAAATAGCAGAGTTCTTGTCCATGAAGAAACGGGAGCGTTAACACTTAGGAATAAAGACTTCCTTTCTCAGCAGGCACGTGTGAGTTTTGCTTTGTTAATTTTTGATTGAAGTGTAGCTGATTTATAATGTGACTTTCAGGTTGCAGCAGGGTGACTTATATTTTTTTATTTGTATAATTCTCAGATTATACATATATATACACATGTATATTTTCTTTTCAGATGCTTTTCCATTATATGTTATTGTAAGAAATCGAACAGAGTTCCCTGTGCTCTGCAGTAGGTCCTTGCTGTTTATCTATTTTACATAAATTAATGTGCATCTGTTAATCCCCAACCCCTAATTTATCCCTTCCTGCCCCTTCCCCTTTGGTAGCCATAGTTTGTTTTCTTCGTCCGTGAGTCTGTTTTTGGTTTGTAAATAGAATCTGTATCATTTTTTTCAGATTCCACATATAAGTGATATCATATGATATTTGTCTTTCTCTGTCTGACTTACTTCACTCAATAGGACAATCTCTAGGTCCATCCATGTTGCTGCAAATGGCATTGTTTCATTCTTTTTTTATGGCTGAGTAATTTTATGTGTTGACCTGACAGGGCCACAGGGTGCCCAGAAATTGGTCAGACATTATTCTGGCTGTGCCTGTGGGGGTGTTTCTGGATAACACCAACGTTTGAGTCATAGACCATGTCAAGAAGATGGCCCTCTGTAATGTGGGTGGGCCTCATCCAATCAGCTGAAGGCCTGACTAGGACAAAAGGCTGCACGTCCCCCGAGCAAGAGGGCATTTCTCTCGTCTGACTGCCTTCATACTGGGACATCAGCTTCCTTCTGCCTGTGGACTCAAATTGAAACACCTGCTCCCTGTTTCTTGGGCCTTTGGACTGAAACTAAATCGTCAGCTCTCCTGGGTCTCCAGACTGCCACCCACAGATCCTGGGACTGTCACCCTCCATAATCATGTGAGTCATTTCATTATAATAAATCCCTTGATAGACAGATAGCTATGTATATTATCTGTCTATAGACATCAACCCGTCATATACATGCTTCTACACAGATACATACCACCGACCCTCGTGCAGTCAAAAATCCACGTGTAAGTTTACAATCGGCCCTCTGAATCTGAGTTTCCGAATCCAAGGGTCCCAAATTCATGGTTCTGCATCCTCAGATTCCACCAACCTCGGGCCGTGCAGACCTGCAGTACATCTTACTGAAAATACTCCGCGCATCCGTGGACCAGTGTGGCTGGAACCTCCAGCTCAGGGCTCGGCCGCGTGTCTGTATGTGAGTGTCTCCATCTTACTGGCTCTGCTGCCCTGGAGAACCCTGACCAGCACAGCAGCGGGACTGGGGAGAAAGCTCAGGCCAGCCTCACATCCGAGTGGAGACGAACCAGCCCGCGCACCGGGCTGTGAGAGGCGTCGCACGTGGAGGAGCCAGGGCCAGGGAAACAGGACTGTCCGTGGTGTGACCAGCGGTGCTATTTGGCCACACGGCGCCCCCAAGACTGAGCAGCCCTTTAAGTTTCCTGTGCCTCCAAGCTGGTATGTAATTGGTCATAATTTTTCCCATTGACATTTAAACGCGTGTTTGGTACATTCGATTCTGAGGGAACCGAGTGGAGAGGCGGCAGAAGAGAGTGCCCTGACCCAGGACGCCGTCGGCCTCCTGCGGGCAACATGCCCTCATCCTCACCGGGACACTATGATTTTGGAAATTAAATTTATGGGGTATAATGGTGCCACTGGGTTCCTAAACATAAAGCTGTCATTTCAGGCACTCAGTCGTGACTAACAGCTTTAAAAAAGATCAAAGCAGAATTTCAAGCCCCTATTGGTTGGCTTCTGCTTCCTCATTTGTGGGGCAGGTGGCTCTCAATTTACACACGGGACAAGAGTCTCTGGTACATCAGCTGATCGTGAAATTCCAGCCCTTGCGCCCTGTGTGGGCTCTAAACTTGGACAAGTCAGAAAGCTCTGGAAGAGGGTCACCTCTCGAAGAAGAGGGGGTGGCTGAGACCTCAGCAACGCATCCCCCCACTTCTGGAGGCTGGAAATCCAAGACCAAGGAGTCAGTTCCTTCTGGAGGTTCTGAAGCCGAATCCGTTCCAGACTACCCTTGACCTTCCTTGGTTCACAGCGGCATCACTCCCGTCTCTGCCTCCACTGTCACGTGCCCTCTTCCCCGTGTCTCTGCGTCGTGTCTCCCTTTCTTTTATAAGGACACCAGTCACATTGGGTCAGGACCCACGCTAACCCAGTGTGACCTCAAATTTACGAATTACAGCCGCAAAGACCCTACACCTACACCCGCTCACCGGCGTCACACGGCTCATCGCTTTGCCTCCTCTGAACAGCCTCGTGAGGAAGGGCGTACAGTGGTCTTTACTTTGTAGACTGTTCGCCTAACACACATCAGTCCCTTTAGGTCACCTTACTGGAGAAGGCTCTAGTGACAAATCAGATACCAGCGCCCCGCCCTCCTTACCCTGCCTGGTATTTCCCTTGGTAGCACCTGCTCCCACCTGACGTGCTGTTTACAGCTGGCCCTTGAATGGTGAGGGAGTCAGGGGTGCTGACTCTCCATGCCCTGGAAAATCCACGTGAACTGAGAGTCTGCCCTCTGGTTACACGGTTTTGTATCTGAGGATTCAACCCACCTTGGACCCTGGGCTACTGTCCTGCTTACTGAAAAACTCAAGTCCAAGTGGACCTGCGCAGTTCAGGCTGTCATTCAAGGGTCAGCTGCGTCTGGTCCTGTTTGTGGTTTTTCTCCCCACAAGACCAGGGAGTGTTGTCACTGCTCCATCCCTGGCACCCAGAATAGGACCGCACCCAGCATAGGACGAATAAATAAATGAACAAATAAATGCAAGAAAGGATGGTTTGGGATCCAGAGAGGTTAAATGAATCGCCTGTCATGGCAGATCCAGACTCAAATCCAGGCTTTTCTGCCCCTAGAGCCCGTACCTGTGCTGACCAGCTCTGTCCTTCTGCGTTGCTGGCTGGTCAGCTCTCTCTCAAGGCAGCCGTCCCCTCCCCCAGGCCTTGGAACCCCGGGAGGAGCAGACTCACTCCAGGAGGGGCAGGGCCTTAGGGTCCAGCTTCCTCTTCTCTGTTCCCACCTGTACCCCCTAGTACTGCTGTGGCTAAAACCACTCTTTCTAGAGCCAACATTTCTAGTGGTAAAAAAAAAAAACAAAAAAACAGACTTATTGTCTGTGACAGATGATGTCATTTGTCCCAATACTTTGTGAAATGTCAGAAAACATACACACAATCTAAAGTCAGAGGTGGAAAGATCTGAGGGATTATTTTAGTCCAAAACCCTCATTTAGCTAGTATGATGTGCGGTCCCGCCTCCCAGCTAACTGACACAGAGGAGTATTTGATGCACACTTTCCATTTCCTTTGTCTCAGATCCATAAGAGTTTTCCATCTTCTGAAAGGACTAGGAAGCTCTTCTGCATCAGAGGTCAGGATCTCTTTCTTTGTCTTCCCCTTATCAGTTATTAAAATGCTGGATTATTTCTTGGTCAGTTACTGTGCAGGAAAATCTATTTCAAGTAGCTTGATTTTGCTTTTGTTTTAGGTTCAGGGAATACAGAGCTTGGTTACTTTGTGGACCAAATACAGCACGAGGAACAACTCTACCTGAACCTCTGACTTTGCAGGACAAGGATGGGGAAGCACTGAGCAATTCTGCCGTCAGAGGTTCCAGCCTGGATGTCGGGTAAGGGACAGACTTACGGTCGTTTAGGGGGCCCTAGAAATGGATTGAAAATGTCTCCGAAGGAGAAAAGCATCCGAGCCACTCAGAAATGCAGCCAAGTGCCATGGACATTTGGGGTCAAGCTCTCCTCTCAATAGTGCCCTGCGGTGTCCATGCGGCAGAAGGAGGTGGGTTTATGGGACATTAAATATTCCCACACTTTCTGTGTCCTGTGGGGAAGGATGGAGAACCACTCACCTACACGGAGGAGGTGGATGCAAGGGCACACCAAGTGTGCCCTTGGCGGGGCTGCATTTAATCCCCCACAGTCCCTTCTGATGCCCACGGAATAGGTGAGAACAGGGGCGCCTGGGGCCCTGCGGGTCGGGAGACACATCCCTGCTTCTTCCCGCGGTGCCTGGCCCCTGGCAGCCGGCAGGAGACGATGCCTCGCGAGTCTGGATGAGAGCTGGGCTGTCAGCACAAGCCTAGGAAGGCCTGGGAGGCCAGGGGCGTTGCCAAATTTGTTGTTAGAAACATTTAGATTCTATATTTACTATCTGGAGCGCACGGTCCCTGCCTCTGAGCCCGGAGAGAAGCAGAGATTCCGACAGACGGGAGGGTGGGTCGGTTCCTTTTAAAAATCTGGCCGGCTTGGCTATAAATGCCTGGCAAGCCGGAGCCGCTCCTGGGAGCCAGGCCCCCGTCCAACCCGCACCCCTCCTGCCCTGCAGTCTGCCAGCCAGTTAGCAGCCAGTGAGGGGCCAGGATTTAAGTGCAGTCTGTTTGCGCGCGATGAGTCCTGGACCCCGCACCGCAGCCGCGCGCCTCTCTCGGAGAATTAAATTACCTGCTAACCATCTAAAGTGGTCCTGGGAGAACAGGGGTCCCCGCTTTCATTTCCTCAGGACAAGAGGGGCCAGAGGTGACGGGAAAGGGCGGGAGATGGAAATGAAGGGCAGAGGGCTCTTGGAGAGCGGGGCCTGCTTGGCACCGGGCCTGGCCCTGGTGGTCCCGCAGCCGCAGCCGGGGCAGCCCTGGCAAGCGCTCCTGGCGCGTGCGGCTCCTTCCAGGGGCGGGCGGAGCAAACCTGTCACGTTGCCATGGCAACCAGTTTCCCTGGTTACCTCGAGGGGATGAGTCCTGGGAGAGAGGAGCAGGGAGCCACGAAGAAGCGATGTGTGAGCACCAGGAGCCGAGCGGGCGCGGAGGGCGGCGAGGCGGGGAGAGCGCCGGCCTCCGGGGGCCCGGCTCACACTCGACCCCGGTGGGTGGCGGGGGTGCCCCGCGCAGCGGGAAGGCGCCCTCACCTGCGGGCACGGGGACCTGTGGTCCTGGCTCCAAACCGCGGGGGAGCCGCCCGCCGGCCGCTCCCTAGACCAGGTCTGACCCGGGGAGCTTTTTTCCCCGGACTGAAGAGGCTCTGCCGGGATGGTTCCCTAGGGGCAAGTCCGGGCCAAGCTTCCCAGGACTGAGGCTGCACTGGAGGGGAATCAGAGATCTGGGTGAAACAGGCCATTTTACAGCATCAGAGAAGCGTGCCCCACCCCGAGGCGGGGTAGAATCTGGAAGGTCTGGGGAGAAGGTGAACTCCACAGGGGCGTACTAGACCCTCAGTTCTCCGCTTCCCCTTGCTCTCCGCCTCCCAGTCTCTGCTGTCTCTCTCTCTCTGTCCCTCTGTCTCTCTCTCTGTCTTTCTGTTCCTGTCTCTGTCTCTCTCCCTCTCTGTCTCTCTCTGTCTCTGTCTCTATCTCTGTGCAGATGTACCTCCAGGCACAGACCTTCCCTCAGGCACAGCCTCTGTTCCCCCTTAATGTAAAGGCTGAAGGAACCAGGAAGTCAGTGCTTGGAGACTTGAGAAGGACCATTTAACTATCTTTAATCTTTGCCCATTTATTTCCCATTATTTTTAAAAAAAGGAGAAGAAAAGAAATAGAACAGACAGGCGTGTGGCCCAGAAACGCGGCCTCTGGATGGTTCCCCTGCCGGAGGAGCAGGTCCGCTCCATCAGACAGAGGATGCTGTGGGCTCTCCATTTCCCGGGAAAACGTGTTCCTAGAGCAGATGGCGCAGAAGGTCGTCCAGGGAACCAAACCCCTGCAGACTTCCACCCCCACCTATGTCACCCACTTCTCCGCAGCAGGGAGCCTTTTGGAACATAAGGTGGCATCTGGGGTGACTACCTCACTTCCTCAGGAGGAAGGGCCTTCCCGCCATCGGGCTCATAGCAGGGCAACTCTGGGAGTCACTTCATTGCTGGGGGGACACTCCTTAATGTTGATGGAAGATCAGCAGAGACTCTCAGCCCATCCCTATGACCCTACAAATTGCCCAGCTCACCCACAAAACAGCCCGTGGTCTGGACGGCTCCCAAGGTCAGGTGACCCGAGCCTTTGGCGATCCCTGCACAGGGACCAGGAGGCCACATGCCCACGTGCCCAAGGGCCAGGGAGATCCAGGAGAGGCTGGCGGGACAGCGAAATGCCCTGGACCCCAGCTGCCCCTGGGACGCACCTCACCTGGGCGGGTCTCGCCACCCGCTCTGCAGGGGGAGTGACGAAGCCTGGAGAACCTGGGGTTCATCATGACACTGACCTCCTCCAGGATTCCCTTCAGAGGCGGATAACAAACACACCTTTGGGGAAACTCCGGAAGTGATGTCACACATGCACACTTTTCCTCAGAGCCTCTGAGACTTAGGGAGAGCCTTGGATATGCCTTACAGGTTGAATCCTCTGGCTTAGCAAAGTCACAATAATGAGAATGAACTTGCTTCTACAGATAACTCCGAAACCTCCCACACATCCCTTTCACAGAGGTGCAAGGTGATTAATCATTAAGGTTTATAAAAAGATCTGCAGAGAGAAACCACTGCTCATAAACGCTAAATATTATTAAGGATTTGGATAACAGTAGCAAGATAAATATAAAATTTAAAACTGCCGCGCGTTTGCTCTACGTATTAGTAATAACCTTCCAGGCTGCGTGTCTGCTGGCGGGGAGGGGGGGACACCCAGCCCACAGGTGTTCCTTCAGGGTCATCTGAACACCTGACACAACTGAGTTTAGAAAGTCATTCAAGACGCCTTGTTGTGCAGGGACACTCAATTACACAGACTCAGATGACTGCCATGAAGTCCACTTTGTAGGGGCCTTCGAGATTGTCTCAGAAGCTATCCAAGCTATTAATAAAATCGAACAGTATTTGGAGACCCTACATGGATAAACATGAGTGTCTCATTGGGGACAGATTCTCTGAATGAGTTGCAAAGTAAAAGCACAAAAAAAGACAAGTGAAGAAAAGTGAATCCATCAGCAAACCTGAATGTATGCAGCACTGAGAAACAATTTCGAGTTCTAACTGAAAAGCGTTGTTTTGTTTTCAACCACCCCACGTGCACAAAACAGACCCATAGAATGCCGCATATCACACAAGGAAGATACAGTTAAGGTACCTGCTCACAGGGAGGCAGAACAAGAGAAAAATGCTGGCCCTGGATCCCACGTGCCCCCAGGAGACAGGGACGTAGCATCGTTGGCTGCCTGGCTTGGATTCAGAGTCCGGGTACCCTCCACGGGCATCTATCAAGGGAAATAAACCAGAAGAGAGAACACAGATCCTGAGTCTTCCAAATAGACCAGGCGAAAATGGACATATCCCCAAAGAGCTCATGCGCCTAATTAAGATTTTTTTGAACCTGATCAAAACGTTAATTACTTTGCACAAACTGAGCAAACATATAGATGTCACATCCTATGAATTTCCTTTCAATGGCTGTCCTGGGAAGACAGACAGAAATGAAAACAGCACATCGCCAAGGAGACGACGCCTCTCCCTCCCGCCTTGTGCTCGTGGGCGTCCCATCTTTGCTGACCGCTTTGTTTTTCTCTCCAGCCGACCAGGTAGGACGGGACGGTGCCAACACCAGCACTAGCTGAGCACCTGCTCTTGTCAGGCCCCTTCTTGCTCCTCTCTCTGATCTGCCAGTCAAGTTACAAGATGGATTTTCGTATTTGCATTTCATGGGCATTTGTACCCAGAGAGGCCAAGACTGAGCTCAGAGCTACACAGCTGATGCGTGGGGGGCCTCCAGCCACACCCACGTCTGTCCGGCTCGGAAGGCCACACGGGCTCTCACCCTGCACTGCCCACCTCACGAGTGACGGACAAGCGAGGCGACCCTGGCACCTCCGAATCCGCCCTCGAACCCACTGGAGACCTGGCTGACTTCACCGTGGAAACAGCCGAAGTTCCACGTGTTCCTCCTAACTTCGCATCGCCGCACCCTCTGAATCTACATTTCCTGCCCGGGGCCATCTGTCCGTGCGAGTGGGCTTGTGAATAGGTTCCCTGCTTCCCTGACGGAGCCCCGGAAACACACAGAAACGCGTTCACAGAAATGGTTCTTGAGACTCTTCCCTTGGGTTTCAACGCGTGTCCATCCGGGAGGTGAATAACCCCAACCAGCAGTGTCCTGGGCTCCCGTGCCAGCCCCTCCAGAGCCTGAACCCTCTCTGTCTTAGGTGAGTGTCTGTTAAGTTTTCCTTTGCTTTTCAGAAATGGAATTCTCTCTCCAGCCTTTGCAGGTCCTTTGAGGGACAGTCCCCTTTCTTCGCTCCCGCCCACTGCCCTGTGATCCAGGACCCGCTCTGGAGAAGAGCACTGAAGCCCCCAAGGGGCATCCTGGGGAGAAGCAGCCGTGGGGCCGAGGCCGCTGCCGGGGGAGGCGGCTCCTCCGGAGACAGTCACCGGCGGATAGTCTCACCCAGCCGCCCTTTAATTCAGCAGATCCTCCTTACAACGGCCGCTCACTGACTATGATCCAGCAATCCAGCAGTCCCACTCCTGGGCGTATATACAGAGGGAACTCTAACTTGAAAAGACACCTGCACCCCAATGTTCATAGCAGCACCATGTACAATAGCCAAGACATGGAAGCAACCTAAATGTCCATTGAGAGATAACTGGATAAAGAAGCTGCCGTCTGTGTATACAATGGAATACTACTCAGCCATAAAAAAGAATGAAATAGTGCCATTTGCAGCAATATGGATGGACCTGGAGATTGTCATTCTAAGTGAAGTCAGACAGAGAAAGAAAAATACCATATGATATCACGCATATGTGGAATCTTAAGGAATGACACAAATGAACTTATTTACGAAACAGAAACAGACCCCAGACATAGAAAAGAAACTTGTGGTTACCGGGGGGTAAGGGGGACAGTGGAGGCATAAACTGGGAGTTCAGGATTTGCAGGTACTAACTACTAGTATAAAATAGAAAAACAATAAGGTCTTACTGTAGAGCACAGGGGACTATATTCAATATCTTGTAATAACCTATAATGAAAAAGAATACGAAAAGGAATACATGTATATAACTGAAACATTATGCTGTACATCAGAAATTAACACATTGTAATCCAATTATACTTCAATTTTAAAAATTATTTTAAAAAGAAATAAAATGAATATTTAGTGCATGTGTTCATCATGCACTCAGCTGCTCCTCTGGTGCCTACTGACTCTTGTTTTGCACACAGTTCTAACAGATGGTACAATTTGCCATTTGCATCCCCAGTATCTGGAAAACAACCCGTTGGAAGGCAGGAGGGTGTATTTTCATTGACAAGCACGCAGACATCAGTGAGAAGGGACCCTGAACGCAAGATAACAGGAAGAGGTGGAAAATGTGAAGAGACACAGCCTGCATCCTAAATGCATGCAGGAAGAAACAACGTCAGTCCTTCTGGGGTCCTGCGGGAAGGAGGCATTGCATCATCTAAGAATGATCATGGGGTGGAGAGGGCACAGCTCAGTGGTAGAGTGCATGGCTAGCATGCACGAGGTCCCGGGTTCAGCCTCCGGTACCCCCATTAAATAAATGAATAAATAAATGAAGCCTAATTACCCTCAGAGTTACCACCCGTGACGAGGAGCTGGCGTCCTCAGAGGGCTAAATCTGGTTCCCCAACCTCTGTTTCAGCAGGAGGGAAGGGTGTGGCATCGGAGGGAAAATGCTAACCACTGCAAAGTGCTGGCATGCAGAGTGATGTCTCTGTTACTGGAAAATGACTTCTGGGGAGTCCCTCACCAGCTCACCGCTTTCCTCTCAGAGAGAAGCAGCACAGAGGACTCAAAGGAAGCATCAAATGACGTATTTACGTTTGGTAAATTCTGGACCATCAATGCGCAAGTTACTCGCTAAGAGGGACACTGAAGGCGCTAAGAGGCAGAGCGGTACCTGCGTCACGGGCTTGGCGCTGCGCTGACTCGAGGTGAATCCTCGCAAACAAAGCCCAGTGTGCCCTGTGAAATAGTTTTTGAAAATGACATTTAACTGGAACTTGGAAAATAAAACAAAATACGAAAATAAATGCATTTCATCTTATAAGTAACAACGAATCAAATACAGTTACAACTTTAAAAAGTAGTTCTCAGAATAAAAATAAGAATGATTTTCTTTGATAAAAATTTTCAGACAAACTTTTATAAGATGCTATAAGCATCCTTTTCACGGTTCCTTTTGCTGCATAAGCGTAAAGAATCATCACATTTGCAAGTAAATATTTTAGGTCTCCATCATTTTCCCCACGGGTCTCTCTCAGGTAATTATTTGATCTGTGTATGGTTTTCTTTTGACGAGCCTACCATACCAGCCTCCTTTGGGAGCTGGTCTAGGGTGTAGTTCACAATTAACTGTTAGCTGCCAAATTCTCTTTGTCAATGTCTCTGTGTGCGATGGAAGCAATTCCCCAATATCACCTTCCTTGATTTCTAGAAGTTGTATGCATTTTACAGTTTTTACAATTTTCCTTTACGACTCACTTGTCTTTTCTTTGCACTGTATTGTCTGGGTCTCTAGCCACATTGAGTGAGTCATCATTGACTTGGCGGAAATCATGCAATGGAATTCCATGGACGCAATGGAGTAAACCATGGCATTAAACGATAGCAGCTAATTTATATGTGGTCGGCTCATTCATGGAGATCTTCCTGCTTTGATGACTTCTGCTTCTCGGTACCACCCTGCACCGCCGAGGATGGCTGAATGTGGACCATGACAGTTCTCTTCTCTATGCCCTAGTCCAACCGGACTCCTCATCCTTCCATCCCATGCCCCATGCATTCCTGTCCCCATCCTTGCTCAGTTTTTCCACCAGAATGCCCGAACCTATTTCTCACATGTTATTTCTCCTGTAGAGTGTTTCCAAATCCTCCGAATCAGATTTATATTCACTTTCTGGCTCATCTTTTTTCATCTTTATTTTCCTTTAACCTCTGTACAATGGAATCAAATACAAGAGCTTTAATGTGGAACAAAAGAAGTTATATTTGTCCCACGTGGCTGACCTTTCCAATCACTGTCTGATATTTGATACTTAGAGAAAAGGATAAATCTTCTTACAGCGACTCCAAAAAGTGCTCGGATTTGCCTTTATGTCTGCGCATGTCTGACCTAACATAGGGTGTCTATTCACAGACTGACAGAGACACACCGACGCACATGTAGACACACAGACACACACACACAGACACCGTGCACTGCTTCTGCCTGACTAACTCACGGGCCACTTCACTGGGTGAATGTTTCTCACACTGTCGCCTGGCAGGATGCTCTACATCCCACAGCCGTTAACCGCAGTTCCCTGCCCCACCCCTTTATGACGACATGTTGAAATGGATTATATTGTATCGGCTGCATGTTGGTCTCTCCACCTCGACTTGAAACTAATACGTGGTAAGTACTTGCTATGCATCACCCTCTAGTAGATGCTTGAGATTTAAGACAAGGTTTGATCTAGTATTTTCCCCAAGGGACTTACAGGGGCTGGACGTGCAGGAGCTTTTTGTTATAATCATGTTGATGCAACTACGTTCAGTTGCAAACTCCAAAAAGGCAGGGACTATGCTCAGTCAAGACGCAGGGAAGGACCCACGCAGGTCACCACGCATCTTCACCTTAGTCTCCACCCTGCCTCTCCTGGTTGTGCAACCCTGAGCCCCTCACTCAACCATGGGGTGTTCCCATCATCTGTAAAGTGAGAGGACTGGGCCAGCTGGTCCACGGGAACTCCTCCGGCCCAGTAACTCCATGACTCACTGGACTATACATAATTTACTGAACAAGAAATTTCCTCTATAGCCATTTCACAATTTTGTGCTCACCTCTATATAGTATGTTTTTCTAAGCCTCTATGTTACATTCCCCGGGAGAAATCTGCAAATACATCAACATCTTTCTAGTCTAATAATTAATCCAGTGATCAGTTTACCTCACTGATAAGGTGGATTAGAATGAAAAGTTGGAGATGCTTATAAGGCAATGATTTATTCTGGGCAAGGTGGGCACTGGATTCCTTTCTTTTCAAGTAGAACTTTTAACCTATTTTATCAACCTATTTTATCTCCTTAAACGTTGAAGTGTGACCACAACAGAGAAAGATGCCATGGTCCTCAGCATATAAAGAACAAATTAAAGCAAATATGTACAACAGGAAACTATCAAAGACGAAACCCCATCCACTATGTATGCTGTATAGACACGGCTTTGGAGTATGTTACAAAAACTTTTTACCTTGAAGCAACAGTGTTTTCAGGATGGAAAAGTCAGTTTTGTGCTAGCACCTGTGAATAGCAGTGCATGGAGTTTCATGTTGTTGGGTACATTCATTGGCATTATTTGGTGCAAAGAATATAATTTTCAGGAAGTTAAACAAATCCGCAAGTGAGAAATTTGGCATTGAGAAGGAGCAGTAGCAAGAGCAAGGAATTCTGATGCCACAGGAGATTTTAGAGCAGGTCAGAGGATGGCCCCGGAGATGTACAGTCATGCTATCATGCAGAGGACCAAAGACAATGCTGAAAAGGTCAGACATTTGGCCGATTCAAATACATGATTAACTGTAAGAATGATGGCTGAAGAGTTAAATTTAGACCAAGAGACAGATGCTCACATTCTGAAAGAAAACTTGAACATGAGGAAAGTTTCTGTGAAGATCATGCCAAGTGCTTTGAGTGATGAACAGAAACAGCAAAGTCTTGACATTTGTTCTGATCTTTCAGAGGGAGCTGGATAAAATAATGCTTTATGAAGAAAAGAGTAACTAGGAATGAGCCAAGGGGCAAGAGAATGCAGACTCAGGAGATGAGAGTCTTCAGCAGACACACCCCACCCCTGATGCTCCCCACGGAGAAAATCCTTTATTAAATTATCTTTTATTTAATTGTTACAGCATTGGTGAGCACACACTAGGTACGCAGAATTATGCTGAGCATAGTAAGGGCTATAAATATGAGACAACATCATCCCTCCCTTCGATCCCTTTATACATAATGAAAGCGAGACAAGCATAAGAATCATGGCAAATACCGCGATACGAGGCAGGAAGTGGCGAGCGGTGAAGACCGGCATAGCCCAGCACTTTACAAGGCACATACAGCTCTTTTCAGAACAAATACCAGCGTGTTTCTTTGACCTCAGTGGTATACTCAGCTCATCTTTCAAAGTAAAATATTATACTAATGTATTTGAAGAAATTCTGGTGTGAACTTCTGTATTTTGCAAAAGGAGGAAATTATGGTGGGTGCCCTCACCACCCAGTTACCTGCTGAGCGCACTTCCCTTTAAGTTGCCTTTGGTCCATCTTGCTGTGTGGATGTGATGGAGCACACAGAAAACAACAATTTAAATAGACTTTAGGGAAATAGGATTTCCCACTCCTGAGTCAAGTCAAGTCAAGAAGACATGCTGTAAGCTTTGAAGGAATTCCTGAAAATGAGTCCATTACCAGCTTCTCCAAAGCGCGCCTCTGAATAGGGTGATGTCCATGTCATTGTTGGAAAATTCAGCATATTTGTTTAAAAAATCAGTCTCATCACTTAAGATCATATATTTTATAAGTTTATTTATTCAAACAAACACGTGTTAAGTTTCCGTAGCGTGCCTGGCATCTGGTAGAGCTAGACTGATGCGTCCATCTCATCTAAAGTTTATCGACTGCTTAATTTTCATCAACAGTCAGCAAATCAGTGGATTCCATGTTGACACTTACACTTGAACCTAAAGGTTTATTAATTTTACCATCCACATTAAGAAAACATTATAGAGAGCTTTTAAAAGAAAAACCAATAGCTTTGGGGTCAAGAGAGTAGGAAGAATCCCCATTTATCATTTGGCCAGGTTCAGCAAAGGCTGCATTACGAACCGATAGCCCCTAATGAGAACAGCTCCGATGCACTAAACAAATACACCATTATACTTAATTGACCTAGACAGAAATTGTCTAATTTCCTGATGCTTTGTGGACTTGGGCCCATTTGGGGATGACAAAGTTGTGTGTATGTGTGCTTGTGACAAGCATGAAGGGATAGCTCAGGTACTAATGATAAAATGAATACATTTCATTGTGTGCACCCAAGTGGAGACCAAGAGCCACTGGACTCTGCTTTGCACTCATTCTAATTCAGAGCAGAGCACCACTAAGAATGCTACTGTCGCATCTACGCAGCCTAGAAGAATTTAGGGGGTGTTGTCAGTGTGGAATACACGAGCACGTAGTAACATGAATTTAAAAATTACTAGATGTAGCCAAGAGGAAAAGAGAAGTGAGGACAGAGGAGAGCAACCATGTAATTTACTGCGAGATACTTTCAAATAAACTGATGTTAGAACCTTCACAGTGGCGATGAGAACCCCAAGTCACCCAGTCAATGACTTGTAAATGACACCCTTATTATCTCCTGTTCCAGTGACCACTTGAGAGGCAAAAGACTCTGGAGGAGAAAAAGCACTTGAATTTTATAATCCCCGCAAACCAATCATCTTATTGGCATTCTGGGTAAGTGCGTTCTCTTCTACTGGGCGTTACCATGAGTCGTGATACCAACAACCAGTGATTTTAAACGGTCTTTGTTGTTTTTGTCTTCCTCCATCTCGTCATGGTCATTTTAATACAACAGAAATAACAATCTTGTTCTGAATGTGTTACAATGCAGCTTAAACATACAAAGAAATACACTTACAAACTCTAGACCCCAAGGCTGCCTCTGGAGTTCATTATTGGGTATCCCAGGTTGCCTTAAATGTTTGAGCTTAGGTTTGTTTTTTTCTTTTTAAGGGAAAATGAAGAAAATTTGACTTACACAGAGATGAAAACTATCATCCATATTAAACAACTCTAAGGACCCTAAAATGCTGAACTTCAGCAAAATAATTTGTAGCTGCTATTCATCAGGCACTTATTTCGGTTAAGGTTGGAATGAAGACTTTTCTTTTCCTTTTGCTGGGAACCGCTATTTCACGGTTGTCATGAGTTATCCGAACAAAACTGCCAATCAAAACTCCCATCGTTCAGTCGTGGACAACTGTGAGATATTTTATGTTAGTAGCAACCTAGGTGAATCCAAGTGGAAAAGAATATTTTGTAAATAAAGTGTTTGACATATTTGAGGCCTACACTTCTTGCCCCCCAAATCTGTTGGTGGTATTTATGGGATGGGCGAGTGGGAGGCGGGTTATGATTATAGTTGAATTATTTCAGGTGATCGGGAAAAATGATAAACAGGTGGGAGAAATGTGTAAAAGGAGAGACAAGGAGAAAAATGTTGTAACACAACGTTATCTTAATTTAAGGAGGTACATACAATTTAAATGAAGTTCAGTTCATCTTGGAGGCTACACCACCTGAATTTAGATATTGTATAGACCTAGATGAAAACTAACAACTAACACATCCTCAGACCAATAAGAAGAGATTTGGGGGGTCTTAAACAAAACAGCTAGCTTTACAAAAACTCCCTGTAAAATTTCACCGCTGAGGTCTTCCACATGCCTTTGGAAGGTAGAGGGTTCGTAGATTTTGCCCTGAAAATTCCAACCATCACTGTCGTACTGGGAGGAATCTGACAAATTCTTATTGTACCATCTGTTCGGATTTCTACAAGCTTCATTCTGCCCTTCTGTTTACAGAAAATATGTGTTTATAACATAGTGAGGGGGAGAAAAACACTTCTTTTTAGGCTCCTACAAGATTGCCTGCTTGGAAAAAATGAATTAAGTCTAGCCAGGAAAACAAGCTATGGGAGTTCTCGCAACAGACTCAGAGAACAAAACTGACAGCATATTCTGCAAGGCATATTCACTTTCAGTCGTTATTATTCTCAGCTCCGTCTAGATTAGCTCTTTGTTGTGCTGGGTGATAAACTGGCTGTAGTTTCTGTGCATTTCAGGATAACAGGCTATGAGGTAAGGATGCTGCGTGACAACATATGGAATGTTACCTTGTTTGCACAATAAACACCCATTGACAGCGCCTACGTATTCTGACCCACACGGACCCATTTTGAACACAGCTGTCTTCATTTAAGCAGAGACCTCATGCAGTGTGCTAAGGCTCCCTGCCTCCGAGGCTCTGCAGAAGGCATGTGCTCAGTGCTCGGACGCTGGCGGCTACGTGCCCGTCGCCCACACAGTCACTCCTCTTTCCATCAGTACAAACACACAGTGAGGCTCAGAGTAAGTTACATGAGGCTGCACAGCAGTAATTCATGCGCAGATATAAGATTAAATGATATCAATGAAAAGCCAGAAACTGTGATCAGCTTCCAGCGGCAGGATCAGCAAATTTCAGATGAGATAAGCCAATGCCAGTAATTTAACGACTGTTTAAAATACATCAGAAATATCTACTTTCATCTCAGCGTCATTTGTTGGACATGCGATATTTTGAGTCCTTTGGAGGAAATCTAAACAAATTACTATAAAATAGGATCAACAGGATCAACAGTGATACACTCACAGCCAGCCCACGTGTATGCACACTTCTAAAATGCCTTCAAGTTCATGAGAAGACAAGTTTTCTACCTTCATGTGTATGCCGATTAGGGAAGGGCTATTAAAAAATGAACAGCCATCCTGTTTTTTCTAAATCACATTAACATTAATTTCTACATGTAGAAAAAAAGACACTAGGTCTCTTCGTGAATTAATAATTTCCATTAATAAGAAAATCTTTTAAACGTGAGCTCCCTGTTTCACAACGGCATTCACAAAAATCACATCTTTGCATCAGGAAGCTGGTCTGTGGTCCAGGAGCATTTGTCACGCCTTGGTCCTGCCCTTTCTAGGAGGCAGGCACTCGAGCCACAGCATGGAACTGGGGAATCAGAGCTGTCCTGTTCCCTGTGTGAGTCACACCCTGGTCTCTGCTCCTTAGGACAGCAATTCATTTTTTTCTCTAAGTAACTGTAGGATTCCGAGAACGAAAAGAACCCTGAGAAACAGTGAACCCTTATGTAAAGGCACACACGAGGGAAGGTCACGCACCTGTCTTTAGGGAATGCTTGGACAAGTTTCTACCATTAGTAAATCAGAATACCTTTTGGGGGTACTTTTTTGCGTTTCTATTGCCATTACAGAAAAATCTTGATATTTGTAAGGGGCTCAGAGTTCCTGAAAGCAAAGAATTCCCTTGTTTTTTGTTTTGGCTCTTTTTTTTTGGAAGGAGAGGTGAGGGGACAGATGTTGATAATATGCAAATCTTCACCAAAACGATGACTGTCATAACTAGTTAAGCATATTTTTATTGGTAAAGGGAGAGTTTTTAAGCATTTTTACGTGCTGGGTACATTTTATTGTTTTTTTTTTTCTTTACAATAAGACAAAAATCAATGAATGCTATTTGAGTTTTATGAACTCCCATAAAGGCAAGAACGTGTGCACACACAAATATTTACACAGTCAGTTTACATGCATTATGTCTGTGGAATCTCTCCGTAACAGTAACGAGTAAGTCACATTTTCATTGTACCAACCTCTGAGGACTTCCGCAGGCACCATTTCATTAATTTTCACCACGTTCTGGAAACGTGAACTGAGGGTATTAAGTTTTCCTGCCACAGCCTGAGAACCGGGGCCCAGGGAGGTTAAGCAACTTGCTCAAGGTAGGAGCCCACAAGAGGTCACAGGAGGACACCTTTCACAGATCATCGTAGCTTTTTAAAAAGGAAGAAAGTAAATGAATTCCAAAAGGCTGATGACCCGATGCAAATCCTTGGGCCTCAGCTGTTTTGCATATGCATATTGGTCACCATTTGAAAGATACTTCTGTATATTGTAGACTACAGAGCTACCAGGCTATCTCGTTTGCATCATGAAAATGAAGATACACACACAAAAGATGCCTGATTGCCTCACGCAAGACTTTTAATAAAGGCCAATATACCATAAATGATCGTGATACCCGTGGGGGCTCAGAGTTTGCATTTTTTTAATATTCTTTTCTTCATTTTTCAAATTTTGAAAAAAAATCAGAAATGAAGAGGACCACGATCCACACATGGACCCAAGTAACAGACCCGGGAGAAGAGATGCCCCGCAGTCTGTGATGCGGACGCTTCACCCCCTCCTGTTGCAAAGATGGGCGTCTGCCGGGCGACCTGCTCCTCCGTCATCCTGGGAAGACACGAGGCTACGAAGTGACGGTCAAGCCTGGCTGGCTGCAGGCTTGACGGCAAACTGAGCTCACCTGTTTCGTTCAGTACAGGCATACAAAGGCCGAGTTTTTAAAAAATAAACGTTAAATGTTACAAAGGTTTTAGACTTACAGAAAAGCACTGAAGATGGTAGAGAGTTCCCGCAGACCCCACCCCCAGTTCCCCTGTTGTTCACATCTGACCTCAACGTGGCAGCTTTGTCCCCGTCACGGAGCTGGTGCGGATCCATCCTTGTTGCTGAACCCCACGGTGGATTCAGATCTCCTCGGTTTCCCCGATGTCCTGTTTCTGCCCCAGGATCCATCCAGGACACCACGCGACCTTTAGCTGTCAACCTCCTGCGGCCCCTCCTGGCTGTGACATCAGACGCCCCTTGTTTGCGATGACTTGCCGGTTTTGAGGACGGCCAGTTGGGGATGTTACAGAACGTCCCACAATTTGGGATCGTCTGACCTTATCCTTGTAGTTAGATGGGGCGATGGGTTTTCGAGAACAGACCGCAGAGCAGAGCGCCCTCCACACCACGTGACGCCGGGGTGCGCGCTGTCCGCGCGGCTCCCCGCCAAGGGCACTGACCTCGGGCGCCTGGCCGAGGCTGTGCTTGCCAGGTTTATCCCCCAGGGTCACTCTCTGTCCTCCTCTGCGTCCTGTGCTTTCACAAGGAAGTCACTGTGCACGGCCCACACCTAAGATCTGGGATGTTATGGTCCACCTCCTGGAGAGAGGAGTAGAGACTGATATTTTTATTTATGAGATTTAATGCTTAGCTTCTGGAGCTCCAACAGCAAAGTAAAATGTGCACATTTTTGATGCTCCAAATGCAGTGTTTACAATGCCTATTTCCGACTCCCTGTTGTGTGAGCACAGGACTGGGATGTACTCCCAACTTCCAGAGCCCAGAGACAGTCACAATACACGGTCAGTGAGGGGCCTGAGGAGCCACGGATGCTGGAGTGGGAAGCCCTGAGAGGTCGCCAGGTGGTCCCCGTCTGAGCAGAGGTGGACAGAGCATCCTGAGCAGCTCAGGGCCAGTGAGTCCTCACTGGGCAGCTGGGAAGCCGTGCTCCGAGGGTGAGGACAGGTCTCGCTCAGCTCCCAGCCCGAGCTCTCCACCTGCTTCTCTGCACATCTGTCTCTCTCCTCTTGCAGAAGAGTAATGAGCGCGTCACAGAGCTGAAGCCAGAGCTCGCGGGGATGGTGTGAGAAAACTCTCTGCTACGCAGGTTACAAGTGTTCTACACAGACTGTGATGCGAGAGGAAGACGTTCCTGGCCTTGGCTCTGGTTTTGTCCCCCAGAACAGCAGCGTCCGACAGACTGCAGTGCAAGCTGCGAAAGGAATTTAAAATTTCCTCGTGGCCACAGTCCCCAGCAACGGACACAACGTTGTGAGCTGACTGCACTGCAATAAAAAAGCTTATCCTGTGTGTGTCTTTGTGCCACTGCGACTATATTTGTGTGAAATGAGTTACTCATGTGAATGTAGTAAATGAGGTTAAATGACACACCAGTAAGAAAACCAGAGAATAGAATTTGGGGCTCATGTTCTGTATAATTAAACTAAAGAATATTTCTGAATTCATGTCAGGTTTTCCACAGAAAGATATTAAAAGGAGCTACGATGTAATAAAAATATCCATTCGGAGGGTTCAAATCCTTGTGTTACTGAATTTTGGGAAGCTCTCCTATTTAATCTATATTCTTTACATTCTGTTCTGGAAAGTTTTTACATTATTTTGTCAAGAAAACAATGAGGAAACACCCACTGAGGATTATTCTGTGATCCTGGGAGCCACGCTCCTCCTTCCTGAGACATGACTCAGGGTGCTGCTGGTTTCAAGCCCTTCTTTCTATAATCCAGTCGATGTAAACGTGAGCGGGAAGACACACACCGGCTCACAGACTCAGGCGTGGTCAGGCTCCGGGGCCCGCGTCCAGGGGACACAAGCGCCCAGTCCGCCCTCACGCGCGGCTTATTCAAAGCGCACGCGTTCCATCACTGGGGGCCTGCGGATCCTTCTGGTCCAGGGTGGCTGCCCGACACTGAGCAATGGCATGACTGTGACGGGGAGGGAGAAACCACAGCCCGTGTCAGCGTTGGGGGGCAAACAAATGAGCCCCAAGATGCCTGGTGTTCTCTGCTGCTCCTGCCGACTTCCACCCCTATCCTGGGGACGGGCACGGTATCCTGAAGCCACCAGTCACAGTGACTCTGGCCTTTGGGTATATGGTAGGCTGTTTCCATCATGAGACGTGCATTTTCTTCCAAAGAAAACATCGGTGTCTCTGTGACTGCTGCATTTAGGAGACACAAGTATAAGAAAAACAGTCTTAAACACACACAGGACGTCTAGAGGTGGGCTTGGGGGGACCTCTTCCCTGAGCTCCTCCAGCGGGCAGGGGGTCCCAGCAGAAGGCCTCCATCCCTCATGGCCGGGGGTTGGGGGGAAACAGGACACTAGATGAAATTCACACATTCTGAATTCCCAAAATGTCAACTTCTAAACTCTGAAGGTTGCATAGCTTGACCTCTCCAGGCACCTTTTCCACTGAGATCTGATCCACAGCTAGAAGTCAGAGTGCCTGCACTGGACCACGAAGTGCTGATGACAAGAGTCATGTAACAGCACCTCTGCTCTTAAACTGCCAAAAAGCAAACCCAACAAACCCCATCTTCTGAACATTGAGTGTGTGTCCCTGAGACGTGCCTACCATAGAGAGTGTTTACTGTTAAAAGACACAGGGGTTCCTGCGGCCTTGTAGAGGTCAAAGGTCAAAGACCAAAGCCAGGCTTTCTGGAGACTGGGCGCTGACTCCAGGTAGGTTTTAAATGGATTTGAGAAAGTCTTGTAAAAAGACAGGGAAAAAAAAAAAAAAAAAAAAAGGAAAGGAAAGAAAAGAAAAAGCCAAAGGAGAGGCTGCAATTTTAATGCTAAGTGGCTCTGCATTGGAAAAATGCCCAAGGGCCGTGTCCAGCAGGGTCTCTCACCAATGAGTGACGGGGCATCGATGCGGCCGGAGTGCGGAGGCTCGGTCACCGGACACTCGGCTGCTGTGTGACCAGCCTTAAGCAGCCGAGCCCAGGTCCAGCCCTCCCGCGGCCACCTCCGCTGGGGACCGTCCCGGGGACGCCTTGCAGAGCTGGAAGGGATGCGCCAGATCCGGGAGGCTTCACATTCTGCGAGCAGGTCACCGCGAACGGGTCCAGACACTCGGAGAAAAAGCCTGAGGACTCCCGGGGACCAGCGGGCGCTCGGGGGGAGGGGGCGCCACGGAGGGCCCCCCGCCGGGCCTGTGGCCAGGGGTCAGCCTAGTCCGCCCGCTTGGGCAGGCAGCCCCGGGGGCCTTCTGCTGGTCCCCGCGGATGCAGCCTCCTCCGGGGTGGGAGGGCGAGTCTCCCCCCAAAGCAGCGGCCTGCGGAGCCCCGCCGGGCCCGGGACACGCAGCGCTGGCCGAGGAGGAAGCACAGGGCAGCCCCCGGGAGCCCTGGCAGGGCGGAGGCCCAGGGCAGCCTGTGCTCCCGCACGGACCTGCGACAGCCCCCGCCCCCGCCGCCGCAGCTCTGCGTTCGGCGCCACGATTAGGATTGGGAAGAAGCCATTTTTATCAACAGCTAATGTTCACAAAGTGCTTCAAAGGCAAAGAGAACGGTGCACATGCTTACCAATGTTAGTCACCGTCATTCCTAAGTGAACACGCCTTCTGAACGCGGACTTCGGTGACCGCAGCGCTCTCCCGAGCGAGCACACGTTTCTGCCGCGCTCAGGCCCTGCTCCCAGATGGCCCTCCTCCCTGCTCGCCCGGGGACCAGGGACCTTGGGATGGGGCGCAGGCCTCTCCCCGGAGGAATGCCGCAGAGCGGTGGTGCTCTGCTACTCCTGGGGACCTAGACAGCCAAGACTGGGGACGTGGGCCCTTAATCGACAAGAAGTTTCCTCTGATTAAATCCGCTTCATCCTTAACAAGTGCCTGCCCCGGGGACCTTTTATTCCATTGGAAAGAAAACACTTTCCACCTTTTCCAGTATTCCTTGAACACAGCGACAGGCTGTCTCTGCATCATTACTTTGTACCTCACGTGTACACCAGAATTCCAGGTGGTCTGGGGGCCCCATTGCCCGACCTGTGAATGCAGGTTTGAGCTGACACCATCAGCAACTGGCACATCCCCAAATTATACCTATTTTTCAAGCACAGTTCATGCTCTCCTCCATCATACCCTCCCGGATCTTTCTATCTGGGAATTTTCTCATCCTTCTTTGGCCTCTTGCAAACTATTTTTATGTCCCTTATACTTACAGCCTTCGTGTTACCCACGTTGGTGATTTTTCTCAAGGCAAGGAGATATGCCTTGGTCATTGGTTTATCATCAAATACCTTACGCATAGTAGGTTCTCAATGAATATTTAATGACTAATTTCAGGCGTTCTGGCTTCATTTACCCTGAAGAACTATTAGAAAGATTTTTGAACCTTAGACATAATTACTAGATGATCTGTAGCCTCCCAAAGTAAGACAAACATTAGGGATCAAAATTTCCCTTCTTGATTCTACACAATAAAGATGATATATCCATATAGGAAATACTGTCTTGACAAAAGAATTAAAGGAGGTTGCTAGTAAAGTGGCAGACTGACTCCAAACACAGAAAAATGCTGTGTGAAACACAGTTTTTTTTTAAAATCATACCCTATTTGGAAGAAAGGGAAATACGCATTGACAGGGAAATCCAGAAATGGAGAGAGAAGTCCAGGACAGGGCGGGAAGCAGAGAAGATGCCAAAACAGCCCCCAGGGGTGTTGTTCCGGGGGGTCTCTGAGCCCCTCTGGCAGGGAGGCCATGCTCTGCCCAGCGGGAGAGTCCAGGAGAGTAAACCTTTGCCAGCTGGTGCTGGGGAGCAGCGGGGAAGCTTGCCACCTGGCGGAACCTGGGATGGAAAGGGAGGATCATCTGTGAGGAATCAGGGCTCTCCGAGTGCTGTCTGGCTTTGGTGTGCGTGGAAGAAACTCTGAACCAAGAAATTACTGCACACATGGAGCCAGGACCACTGAAACCATGAGGAGCCCGGCAAGAGCAGAAAAACAAAACAGAGCAAGAGCTGGAGGTAAATGGGACGACGAAGGAACGAACACGCCCCTCAGAAGATAAACTCACGGTGAACTATTTCAAACCACGTGGTGAAATGAAGCGAGCGCCAGCAGATGCATTACGAGAAGAATTAGGGCCCTTCTCAGACCAGAAATGATACAGCCCTATGAACATGTATGAAATGATCCACTCACGAACACATATGAAATAATCCACTCATGAACATGGATGAAATGATCCACTCATCCACTCATATGGACAAATATGAAATAATCCACTCATATGAACACGTATGAAATAATCCACGTATATGAACACATATGAAATAATGCAGCCATGTGAACAAATGTGAAATAAATTGAGGTTGAAGATGTTTATAGAGTTTTTTTTAAATTGAAACATAATAAAAATAGGGTATTAAAAAACAGGCACAAGCGTAATTTCCCCTCCCCACAGCTTCGCCCTGGGGCGCAGGCCGCACTTAGCGCCATGCCTCCCACGAGGCACGTGGGGCGTGGGGAAGTTACTGCACAAGGAGAAAGTCCGGCCGGCGCCTCCCAGTGACCGAGGTTCATGCCACTAACCGCAAGCGATACTGACAGGATGCCTGCTTGACAAGATGGGAGGGAGGTGATGCTCTTCCCCCGCCCCCCGAACGCATCACCTCAGTCTAATCACGAGAAAAGCGTCAGCTTAAGCCCAGCGGAGGGACATCCACAAAACACCTCCCCAGTCTTCCTCGGAACTGCCAGGGTCGTCAACAGCCAGGGAACTTCCAGAATCTCACAGTCAAGAGGAGCCTGAGGGCGCAGGATGACTCAGGGCCATGTGGTGTCCTGGATGGAATCCTGGAGCATCAAAAGGGAAAGAAGGAAAACGAGTGAACCCGCAGTGAGGGAGGGGCTTGGCTAACGCGGGGCTGAGCTGGTCCGCCTAGCGCTGCTCCGACGCTGGGGTCCAGCTGCGACTAACGTGCTTGCTGGTGGGAGACACGGAGCAGCAGGGGAGCCAGGCCTCGGCACTGTCTTTGGAACTTTCCTGTCAATCTGAATCCATTCTGAAAACAAGTGATTTAAAAAAAAAGAATAGGCAACTCTGACAGTCATCAAACAGACCTTTTGCCAAGATTACCAGTAAAATAAATACAACCGCCGAGAGAAAATGTCTTCACAACAGGTGCCACAATTGAATTCTATACTTGAAGCACAGAGGGAAAATGAAAATGCAAAAATCTATGGTCTTCCAAATAATCTCGTGGATTTGAGCAAAAGTGAGGTCATTTGCCGACAAACAGCCACCACGAGAATTTGCCACCTACAGACACTCCTGAGAACTGCCAGTCCTAAGAGACGAAGTCAAGAAAGCAGGAGCGAGGCCCCGAGGAAGGGGCTGGGCACAGAAAGCAGTGATGCGGCAGGAAGTTAGCGCCTCTAAGTGAGCATTTATTGCAAATAATAATAATGAATTTGGAAGGTGGTGGTTAGGGAATTCCAAAATCCACAGACAACAATAACATAGAAAAGAAGAAGGCGAGATCAGTGGAAAAAGCTCTGCCAGCCCTTGGACTGTTCAGGAGGAATACATGAAAGCCGACCAGGTTTGGACTTCATTCAGGCAAGGCTGCTTGTAAAGGCATGGTGTCCGCCTCGTGGAATGTGAGCGTCTGGCCTAACTGAACAGTGAGAACGCTTAGTGAACAATGTCAAACAAATATCAAGTCTCGTTTTCAAAGAAGCTAGTGAAAGTCAATATTAACCACTCAACACACAAGCCCAGAGTAGTTTTATGAAAAACAAAGACTGAGGAATTATCGTGGACTGGAGCAGACTCAGGGCATATGACGGCTCAGTGAAATGCATTGGAAGTTAGACCAGAAAAAAGACATTTGCCAGACATAACCAGCAAAGTTTGATGAGTGTATAGATGAAGTCAGAACATTGTGTTAATGCTGGATCATCCCGGTTTTGATAACTGTACTAGGCTTTGTAGGCTGTTAACATCAGGGGGAGTTTGTGTATGGGAAATGTGGTGTATGGGAAGTGTGGCGTATGGGAAATGTGGCATATGGGATATGTGGCCTATGGGATACGTGGCCTATGGGAAGTGTGGCCTATGGGAAGTGTGGCCTATGGGATACGTGGCCTATGGGAAGTGTGGCCTATGGGATACGTGGCCTATGGGATACGTGGCCTATGGGAAGTGTGGCCTATGGGAAGTGTGGCCTATGGGATACGTGGCCTATGGGAAGTGTGGCCTATGGGATGTGTGGCGTATGGGAAGCGTGGCGTATGGGAAGCGTGGCGTATGGCAAATGTGGTCTATGGGGAGCGTGGCCTATGGGAAGCATGGCCTATGGGAAGCGTGGCCTATGGGATATGTGGCCTATGGGAAGTGTGGCCTATGGGAAATGTGATGTATAAAGGTACATGGGAACTAGATGTATTGTTGTTTGAAACTTTCCTGGAAGTCTAAGTCTAAAATTATATTAAGCTAAAAAGTTTTCAAGCTAATCTTTATAATTCAAACTTCTCTAGTCCCAAGTCCTTCTAGGTAAAATACTTTCTTCCTAGTATCAGGAAAACTTCACCAAACTCAAAATGGGAAGAGAGAGCTGCTTACGCTTAGAATTCTACCTTCACAGCTACAGAATCACAAGGACGCGCTCACTGGATTCAGCAGAGCAGAATTAACTGATTCTGAAAGTAAAGGCTGATCTTTGAAAACGAGGAGTTACTTCGCCAGGTCTCTGGAAGTTTCACTTACCCTTTATGTCCCACAGACCAGGGGTCTCCAAGTCACTTTAAATTTAAAATCATAAGCATATCAGAGCACAGCGGTGCGCCTCAAAGGCGGCCTGGGGGCTCTAACCTCTTCCATGTCAAACCCCCACGTGCCATTTCCCACCCACACCCTAGACCCCTGAGGCGTGGCCCTGGAACATTCTGGAGCAGCCTGAAAACTACTATCACAGAATATGAGATGCTGCATTAACACCCGACTGATGACGAACATGGCTGAACTCCAATAACGACCTTAAATCCATCACTTAAGGGGTTCCCCAGGAACGCCGCTGCCCCCTAAAATGGCAAGTTCCAGAAGGACCTTCCTGGGGGGGTGCAGGAGCCAGTCCTGCACACGCCCTCGGCAGCGCTCCTGCGGCTCCCAGGTGGCATACAGTGCGTGTACGTCTGCGTGTGGACGTTCAGCTGCACAAACTAAATATAGGAGGCACGTGGTGTGGGATTTTTTTTTCATGACAAAGGAGGGAGAGCCACACAGGCTGGGATAAACACCAAGGAGAGGGAAGGCTCTGCAGAAGCCCATCTCCCGCCTTTCTCTCCTCCCAGGTCAGGCTCCTTGGGGGGCCCCAGCAGCGCTGTCAGTCATGATGAAGCAGCCGGTCTGAGATTTACTGTGAGTTTTCTTTTCATGTGTTCAGTGGAAGACGTCCCACAGGTGTGTTTGTATTACCAGAGATGGATGGAGATGGATTGTGTGCCCAGGCGCTGAAACGCATTGACGTATTTTCTAAGATTTAAGTCGTGTTAAGTCTTAAAAAAAAAAAAAAAAAAAACCCAGGACTGTCCAGATTGCTCGCACAGTATTCCTGTACAATACCCTCAAAGGGCCAAAGGAAACAGCAAGCCAAGCGCCATTTGGGGAAACAGAAATCCAACGTTCGCCTTGGGGCCTAAGACTTGATTTTCCTTTTACCTGGAAGGTCCACGTGGAGGTCCTTTGAGGTGGGGAAGATGCCACATGACCTCGTCACCTCGGCCTCCTTCCCAACATAGTACACCTGCTCCTGAAGTTTCCTTCCACTCCCAGCCTAAGAACCGAAGGAAAGGGCCAGCTGACATTTAAACACACCTTGGAGCTTTCATCTTCGGCCTCTCCTTTAGCCGGGATGCTGGAGCTCCACCAGATACGTCTTCACGTTTCCAATGCCAAAGGTTCACACGTGTGGATGACAGCAGTCTCGCACCTTGTGCAGTGCCTGCTTCTCCTGGGAGCTCTCCTGGAGCTCGGGACGGGACACATGAGTCCATTTCTGTTTTCATTGTTTGGGGCAGGAGTTTAGGGGATGACATGGGTGGTGGTGTGTTGTGAAAAGGGTTGTGTGGAACTGCAGCGGTTAACCCACACGTGGTCAACAGAAGGAAGATGTTTTAAAGTGTCTCTTTGTGCACCGTGAAATCAGCTATTCAGCACAGGAGACCCCAGAGCGGGATGCCAATTCCCAGGGACTGCCAGAAAACAAGCCTTGGAGGCGCAGTGGATACCGATTTCTGTCAAGAAGAAAGGAGATAAACGTCCCTAGTATTCACCACACAGAGTGACACGGCTGCTCCCATCGGGTGGTCCTGTGACACACACAGCATACGGCTGTCCTGAGGGCAGACTGGACTTCTGCAGGCAGAGGCCCCAAATCTTGTCAAGTGGAATCCACATGACATTATCTAGTATTTACTAGCTAACCTTCACAAATGGAAAAGTGGCTTGAAAGTCTCAAGGAAAAGAACTTCAGTTTTGAGATGATACAAATAGGCAGGCAGATTCAACATGAGGACATAGCAGAGGTGACCTTTCTCCTACTTCTATTGTGAGCTTTTTCCAGCCACATTAAAAGGGAAAGATTCAATTTCCACAATAATAGGCATATAACAAATAAGAGAGATAGTTTTTGTTTCCCTTTACCTTATCCTGTCTGTTCAGGAGGCTCATGTGAGTGAGTTCAAGATGGCTGGTGCAACAGCAGTTATTTTGCAGCCATTCAGCATGAGGCGAAGAACGAGCATGCTAAGAATGGCAGAAAGGAAAGAGCCTGGATCTTTGATGTCATCACAGGCCTCCTATTCCATCTTGTCAGATCTTTTTACTACATAGTTGAATACCTTCATAACTTTAGCAACTAAGTCAAGTTTCTGTCATTTGCAGCCAAATGCATACTGATACAGCTTTATATTAACAAAATGATAGAAAGTGTTGCTTTCTGAAAGAAACAGATGACTGTGTTTCCTTAATCTGTCATTTGTGGTTAAGAATTATGAAAATTCATTATCCCTTAAAAAATAAACTCACAGCTGCAAACTTTAGAAACTTAGAAACAGAATCCTCCAATCTGCTTCAAAGGTTTTTTTCCCCCAAAATGGCTAAGAATGAACATAAAAGACACATCTTCCTGTTAGTTTGCTGGTGCAATTGATCGATAAAGGAAGATGGACATTTAACAGCTAGAGTCAAGAAAATCTCTACAGAAAAGTTTGAAAACCAAATGTAACAGGTTTCAAAAACAAACATCACAATTTAATTAAATTAAGTTCATGATACAATTCTCCCACTGGGAATCATCTGTCTTTGTGAAGAGCTTTTTATTTTTTAGTTATGACAGCTTTTCAAAGTAAGTAGCAAAATAAACCGAATTTACATGTGGACGTTTGAATTGCTGGGTTATAAACCTGAAACCCAAATTTTCAAAAATAATAAGCCATTTACTGCTCTCACTGTATTATTACTCATTTTCTACTATTGGCGTCTGCATTTTTAAATTGCTTAAAAGATTGCTTAAAATTTTATCTCATACTTTGAATTTCTTTTGGTGAACGTTTTATGATAGAACATGATTTCTAATTGATTTGTACACTGAGTAGACCCTTAAAAATTCTTACTGGTAAAGATCATGTGGTAAATTTTGAAAATTACTGTGTTTTGTTTATCCACAGGTTTATAATTTCAACACAACTGCCTGCTCCAAGCCCCTGACCCTCCCTTGGCCTGGCAGAGAGAATGAGAGACCAAAATGTCTGCGTTTTTCTCATGTGTCCTAACACTGGACTTTGGGGGTGACTGGCTAATTTCTTTAGTCTCCTGTTAGCATGCCAAGTGTATGACTTTAGGGACAAGGAAGAAACTTTAAGAATGCATTTTCCCTTTTCTCATCCACTGCCTTTAAAAGGAATGGCAGTTTAAGAAACCAGAGGAGGAGGATACAGGGAGAATATTCACCAAGCCCCAGGATGAGGCCCAGACAAATGTCATCTCGCCTCACATTTCGCCAAACTCTCACGTATGAAAGCTGAGGACCAGGCTTTGGAGAAGATAAAGATGAAACAAAAAACTTCTGCTTTGCTGAAACCGATGATTCCCAATGGTGAGCAGAAAGGGAATTTAGCTGAGAGAGAAGTCCACTGAATTCCAGAAAAAAAGCCCCAAGGAGCTACATGACTGAGGAACAACTCGGCTGAACGTTCTTTTTGAAAAAATGAAAAATTTTAAATGGAGTCTTGGGTCTTCTTGGCATGAAGAAAAATTTGAACAGAGAAAACAGAGGCCGGCACGGCTTTTCAAGCCACAGAAGGCAGCTTCCAGCAAACAGGCCAGTCTGAGAAGGTCGCTGTCCAGAAAGACGAACGCTCACACCCGAGATGCACGTCCAGCGAGGGGACGCACTGGCGGGATGCTCATGAATGGGTAACAATGACCTCACCTCTGTCCTGCTGCAGCTTACTTCCTGATGGGAGCAGAGTGTCAGGAAAGGCCCCATGAAAATGACTAGAAGTCCTCCTGGCAGACTAGTCCGATTTTCAGTTAACTCAGTTGTTAAAGGAGTGGGTCACTCCCTTCTTCAGACTGACCTTTCCACCAGGAACCCGGGTTAATTATCTAATTGTTTTTAAATTACTATAATTTGATGAAATGAGCTGTGATTTTCTTATAAAAGCTTTAAGACAGGCTAAAGCAAAAAGCAGCTTCCAATATTTACTCTTCTGTCATCGAGCAGTTAAAAAACTGCTTCAGCGCGGTCTTATCTACCGTATTTTAACCCACTCACACTGAGCAGCTGAGTTCTGTGGTCTGCCGGAAACACTGGAAATCAAACTCCAAGTTCAAGTGTAATTTGAATGTCTGGGTTCTTGGGCAAGCACTTAACCTCTGGGTCCGTGAAAAGAAAGAGGAATGCTGACCTGCCTCCCAGGGCGAGTGGGAAGATTAACTAATTAATAATCGTCGAGTACGTGGAAAGTAGAAGGCGCTGTGCAAGTGCTAAGTGGTGTTACTATTAATGTTTCACTTAAACTCAGAGCTTGCAGGGATAATAATTTCTGATGTAAGAACATAGTGAATATTCCAGGATGAATCCTTTATTTTAATACTACTTAAATCATAAGGGGAAATATGCAACTGAATATTCTGATGCTACTGTGAAACAGATCTAGTAACTTGCCATTTTATTTAAGGGAGGGCTAGCTAACATATAAGCTTCTAGAAAAGAAGAGAAAGCATGTTTTCAGGGCTTTTTCAAGTCTTGAAAGCCTTGGGGACAACTCAAATTCTAAGCCTTATAATTTTACTTGGATTGGTCAAATTCCAGGGAAGAAAAAAAAAAAACTTTTGAAGATTTCCTTAAACTTAAGATCTGACCAGGAAACTCCTAGAAGAAAATATAGGGGAAATGTACCTTAACACTGGTCTTGGCAATGACTTATTAGCTATGACACCAAAAACACAGGCAGCACAAGCAGAAATTACCAAGTGGGACCACGTTGAACTCAAAAGCTTCTGCACAGCAAAGGAAGCAGCCAGCAAAGCGAAGAGGCAGCTATGGAAGGCGGGAAACTCTGCAAGTCACGCAACTGATGAGGGGCTAATGTCCAGAATAAGTAAGGAACTCATACAACTCAGCAACAAAAAACCAGCATCATCTTCATCCTCCTCCTCACCTAATTAAAACTGGGCAAAGCCCCTAAATATACTTCCAAAGACATACAAAGAGCCAACAGGCACATGAAAAGGAGTTCGGACTCACTAACCAGCAGGTAAGTGCAAATCAGTACCGCACAGAGGCGCCGCTGGCTGTCATCAAGCAGACAGGAAGCAGCAAGCGCTGGTGGGGCTGTGGGAAAACAGAGCCCTGTGCGCTGCTGGCGGGGGCGCAAAGCGGTGCAGCCGCGTGGAAAACAGTATGGAGCTTCCTCAGAAAACTAAAAGTAGAGCTACCATTGCCATCTAGCAATCCCACTTCTGGGTATTTGTCTGAAGGAAAAGAAATCACGTCAAAGAGCTGTCTGCACCCCCGTGGCCACTGCAGCATTATTTACAATATCCAAGACGTGGAGGCAAAGGACATGTCCATCGAGGGATGAATGGTAAAGAAAATTATATATATATATAATCCAAGTAGGAGAAGGAAGGAAATCCTGCCATTTGCAAAAATACGGATGAATCTTGGCAACCATGCTAAGTGAAAAAAGTCAGACAGAGAAAGACAAATCCTTTATAATCTCACTTTAAGGTGGAATCCAGAAGAGCCGAGCTCATAGACACGGAGATCAGGACGGGGGCTGCTGGGGGGCAGAGAAATGGGGAGACATTGGGCAAAGGATACTAACTTCCCGTCACAAGACGAATGAGTTCCCAGAGTCTGAGGAACAGTGTGGCGACTACAGTTAGCGGTACTGTGCTGCACACGTGACGGCGGCCGTGAGAACAGACCCTAAATGTTCTCACCGTAAAAACCACCACCACCGAATGGCAATTATGTGAAGTAAGAAAGTGTTATCTGCCTTCAGTGGGGTAAATGTCTCATAATATCTACATGTAGCCAATCACCATGTTGTACACCTTAAACCTACACAAGGTCATATGTCAGTGATACCCTGAGAAAGGTGGAAAAGACTAATAAAAATCAAAAGGAACTTTCCATATGGTAACTGTCACTTTTATTGCCTCTTAAATGTTCTAATAATATCCTATGAATATTATATATATGATATTGGATGACTATATTCTTCATGAATAATATTGTATTAGCTCATACATCATTCACTTATAAATTGTACTGTATTTCAAAAATACTTGTCAGAGCTTACAACATATAAAAATAATATACAAAATTTAAAAGATGCCAACGTAGGAAAAGAGATTAAATTTAACAACAGAAAGTTCTGTTTATTATTGCAGCAAACAACACGTGGTAACATTTGTAGATCAATTTTTGTTTTACAAAGCATGTTTCAGAAAACTCTCATTTAATTACACATTGTATTCATCTGTGAGCCTCTGAGCAACCAGGGTGAAAACTATGGTTTGCATAGTCTTACCTAAAAAAGGTCTTGCTTATGAATTTTCTTGGACGAATTCCTGAAAGAACATACCACTTGGACCTTACATTAATGACTCTGTGAAACATCTAGTTTTTATCTTTATTAATATTTTGTAAAATAACAGAAATTGCCTTCATGTGGACTTTAGCTTCATCACTTCTCTGTCTGCAGAGCTTCAGTCTCACAATCCTAATTCGGTGCTGACCAGTCTTCAAGAACATAAGCTAATATGGTCCAGATAAAATAAAGAGCACTTCTCGGACTTTCTCACTGTGCTGACTGCTAAGAGTTAATGAAATAGAACATGCGTGTGTGTGTGTGTGCGCGTGTGTGTGTGTTGCAATCAATTATATAGGAAACTTTACAGTTAGAAACATTAAATTCAGGCACTGAACACGGAAGTGAATTGCAGCTATTACAAGCATTTTAAAACCATAGGAAAACAAGACTGCAGTTTTTATTCATCATCGTGTGTGACGGGAAGGACAGGAGGAAGGAAACGAACGCCTGGGAGACGCCGCAGCATGCCAGGTGCCTGACAGGTTATTTCTCCCCTTGATCTTCTCAACAACAATCTGATGGAAAAGCTTCACCGTTTTAGGAAAGAGGAAACCAAGGTTTGGGAAGGTGGGGCATCCCAGGGTCTGAATGCGGCCCCTTCACGGCACTGCCAGGCACATCCCACGTCACCACCCACACTCATCAGTTCTTTTTTGTTTTGTTTAAAATAAAACCACGGTCGTCAGAACCACAGTTCAACACTGTCTCGAGAGTGGATCTTGGTCTATGACTTTTTAATTTTTTTCGGACAAAACTCTTAGTTCCACTTCTGATACATTCTTGCCTCACTGGGACCAGTTCCTTTCTGCCATTCGCTTACGGCTTGTAACTCTGCCTTCATAGACAGGCAAACAGTCTTAACTTCAATTACATGTACTACATCAGAAGACAGAATACGCAGGATTCTGTCCTTCAGACATAACCTAATGACAGACCAATACTGAAAGTAAGAGATTGCCCAAAGTCCATTTCAATTCACAGCATCCAATATATCTAGTATAAGATAATAAAGTGTTCCTAGAAATATTAGAAGAAACACCATTATTTAATTACCATAAGGCCTTCCGGGACAGAAACAAAACATGATTTACGTGGACGAGTGAGGGGTAGGGGGGTAAGAACTGAAAAGATATTATACAGATGAAACACGCAATGCTAGTGGGAAAGGAAGCAAATGGTGCACCAGCCAGCAGGATGATTGATGAAATGCTAAAATAAATAATAAAAAGGGAGAAATAAATTCAACAATGATCTTTTGTATTATTGAGGCTGAAACAAATAGTTGAGAGAGAAAGGGGAGACAGCACTTCAGACATTAAGTGGAGTCATGCTTTTCAAAGCCAAAGGGAAAAAAAAGTCATGGAATAAAGACTTTAATTTTTAATTCTTATAAGACGGTTTATTCCTTTTAGAGGATCAAATTAGTTATGCAACTGGTTTGGTTGTAAAAGCCACTGGGTCTATAATCGGATGACCTGGGTGGCTAGAAACAGATTGACAGCTATACAATCAAAATGCGCTCGGTGAGGGACTGGTCAAGAAAAAAAAGAACTAAATAAGAAATAAATATAATATCCTTGGTCATCAAGTGATTAGAAGTTGCAAGGAAAACTAACTTATTATAAAACATCAGATATTTTACCATATAGTTTTGAGACTGAAGAATTCCTTAGAACAGGGCAGGTGCTGAGACGCAGGCTATCAGAAAGAGGGGCATTCGCATTTTCACAGAGGGAGGCGGTGATCTGGACCACAGTACAAGTGACACCACGGCATCCTGAAGCACTTCATGAAGTGAACTTGCACGCAGAATGGCACTGTCTACCGAAATACATCCAAACTCCTGCAGTGGACCTCACGTCCCCAGCCACTTCAATAGATGGTGATTGTCAAATGCATTACGAAGTTTAGGTTTTGGACAATCTATCTTAGTTATTTCCCTTGCTTAAAAATAATAATAATAGTTAAGCTTATTTCCTGTGAAATGTAAACAATTTAATAAATTAAAAATGGTATATAATACATATTTAAACATATATAATCACATTTTAAATATACAAAGGCGCTCATAAATATTGAACCATAATTTTTAAAAAATCACGAGTCAAGTAAAATGGCACCCTCTTGATCAGAGGATGCTAAGTTATCTCAGGAACTTAGAAGGGTGGGTTTATTTCTCACTCACATTCCGTGTCCTTTGGGGCCAGCTGGAGGCTCTGCTTCACATTGGCTTGCTCTGGGACCTAGGGGACCACAGCACCTGCTGGGACACTGTGTGGACATTCTGGCAGAGGAAAGGGACCACACCCTGGAACTTGAACTGTCTGCCCATAAATGACACAGGCTAACCACAGGCGGCAGAAATCGTGATCTGACTGGGAACCTGGAAGGCGGGGATCAGAAGCACACCCGTGATGCCTCCAAGGGCTGCTGGCCCCGCGGTGTGGAGACCAGTGGGCAGTTCAGTGCCACAGGCAGTGGGTCTCCTTAGCGGCTTTTTTTTTTTCATTTTTATTATAGTCAGTTTACAATGTGTCAATTTCTGGTGCACAGCATCATGTTTCAGTCTTACATGTACATACATATATTCCCTTCCATATTCTTTTTCATTATAGGTTACTATGAGATATTGAATATAGTTCCCCATGCTGTACAGTAGAAACTTGTGGTTTATCTATTTCATATACAGTAGTTAGTATCTGCAAATCTTGAACTTCCAATTTATCCCTTCCCACCTCCTTTCCCCCTGGTAACCATAATTTTGTTTTCTATGTCTGTGAGTCTGCTTCAGTTTTATAAATAAGCTTATTCATGTCTTTTTTTTTTTTTAAGATTCCACATATGAGTGATATCATATGGCATTCTTCTTTCTCTTTCTGGCTTACTTCACTTAGAATGACAATCTCCAGGTCCATCCATGTTGCTGCAAAGGGCATTAGTCTATTATTTTTTTATGGCTGTGTAGTATTCCATTGTGTAAATATACCACAACTTCTTTATCTAGTCATCTGTCAATGGACATTTAGGTTGTTTCCATGTCTTGGCTATTGTAAATAGTGCTGCTAAACACTGGAGTGCACGTAGCTTCTCAAATTAGAGTTTCCTCCAGATACATGCTCAGGAGTGGGATTGTTGGATCGTATGGTAAATCTATTTTTAGTTTTTCAAAATAATCTCCATACAGCTTCTTAATAACTGAAATGAAGTCAGCAATGCCTTCACCAACTGCCCAAAGAACGTCCCACCACACCAGCGCAGGAGCTAGCAATGCCCACGGGGAAAAATACTGAAGTTTAGAATTTTTCAAATCTTCCCACACGGTGAGATACTCCCAGGGATATGGAGGGTGGGAACAGTCCTGAAAAGTAGGAAGTACCGGACAATAAGTAAGGAGTGTGATGTTAGTTTCCACTGAGACAGGACATGCGTGGAAACATCTGACTCCCAATTAATAGGGTGGAGAGTGTTTGTGATGATGGAGAAGGGAAAACCAGGATTTTACCTAAATGCACATTAACTTTTACAGGTCAGACTCTTCTCTAAACATCTAAAACCCAAGCTGCCATCGTGTGTGTGGAAACATCTGTCAGTTACCTGCAGACCCAGCCTAAGTGCCACCCCTTTGCAGGGCAGCCACGCCCTCTGTCTCTCCCAGCCCTGGGCCCTGAGGTCTCTGTATTCAGTGTGGCCTCAATACACGACCCAGCCCTCCATCTCCACCCCTCTCACCGTCCCCAGAGGCCGGTCTCTCACTCAGGGGCATTGATTTGTGTGCATTTATTTGTTTTTGGTTTTTGGTTTTTATTCAACTGTAGTCGGATAGTCGGTTTGCAATGTTGTGTTAATTTCTGGTGGACAGCATAGTGATCCATCTATACAGACATATATATTCCTTTTCATATTTTCTTCATTATAGACCACTACAATGTGCACTTCCCTGTGCTGTACAGTAAGACCTTGTTGTCTGTCTATTTTATATATAGTCGTTAGTGTCTGCAAATCCCAAGTTCCCAATTAAGCTGTGACCTTGTTTACAGTCCTAAATTCTAGCAAAGGGTCTCACTCCTTAAAAGTTATTGACCAAAACAAAATTAAAAAAAAAAATTAGCCTGATCAACAAAATGAAGAGATAGCCCAGAAACAAAAACCTGGAATGTACAGGAAATGTATGCGTGACAAAAATGGCGACGCAAAACAGTGAGAAAAAAAGCGTCACTTGACACATGATTAGCAAGTTGAGGGGAAAGTACACAGCGTACAGCAGAAGACATTCTGATCAGATTATTAAGTAAAATAATGTTAATAGTAATCGTGGGAGAAAACCTACGAAACACAGCTACATTATCTCTGGTAGAAAATAAATCCCCATACATAAAATGAATGAAAGGAATCACAAAGAAAAACATCTTTAACTTCGATTATACCAAAATATAAAACTTCTGTATCCCCATAAATGTCATAAATATTCTCACGTAACTGATGGACAATAAGATATAAAGAGTTCCAAGAACGGATTTAAGAAAAAGATTCCAAAGCATAAATGTTCAGCAACAGAAAACGCTGCCGTGTAACAGATGACCCATAAATATTCAACAACTGCGTCGAAAGCGCTCCATCTGACTAAAAATCAAAACTGGCGAGCTGAAAAGCAAAACCAGCGATACGGTGTTTCTACGTCACCACGTTAGCAACGTGAAAATGGAAGTGAAGTTATGCAGCGCGTACCCTCTGACCCCCGGAGTTCCATTCTAGAAATGTTCCTCGGGAAATAACAAGAGATGCTGCTAAACACGTGTTTCCGAGGATCTCTGCTACGGTCCCCTGGGGTCAAACGGGAAAGCCGCACGCGCGCTGCGTGCTCGGGCAGGAGCGCGGTGAGCTCTGGTCTGGCGCCGCGGCCGAGCCGGAGCGCGCAGGCCCCCCGCTGCCGCGCGCGCTGGGAGCCGGGCGGGGCGCGCGGAGCCCGCGGAGCACAGCCTCGTGCGCAGCGACAGTGTCCGGGGAAGCGGGCGGGCGGGGGACACCGCGGCGCGGTCCCCGGGATTCATCCTTGGGTCGAGCGAGAGCAACGATTTCTACTTTCTTCCTGTAAGTCACTGGTATTTTCCGAATTTTCCCCGATGACGATGTGTTAATTTTAGAGTGAGACTAGAACGATGAATAACTTACAGCTCTAACACTTAACGTGAGTGTGGGCGCAGCGAGCCGGGAAAGCGAGTCCTGTGTGGGTGGGTGGGTGGGTGGGAGTGAGGACGGGGACAACCGCTGCAAGCAACAAAACGGGCAACAGCCCTCAAAGGCGCTCGTGCCCACTGAACCAGTGATTCTGTTCAGGAAGACGGCCAAAGCATGTAATAGAACTGTTATTTATTAGAAAATAAACTTCTATACCTAAAATTAAAGAAAATATGACCACATTTGATTACATAAAAATATGAATCTTCTTTATAGTCATACATTCATAAATAAAATTCCACATTTGCCTACGTAGAGAAGTGAGGCAGGAAAATTATTTGATAATACCTTGTATTTTTATAAAAACATATCTATATATTTATATTTCACAAGCAAATGCTTAAATATTAATATGAATCTATGTAACATATAAATGACATGTATGTTCTTGCAGTTACATTTATCACGACAAAAATTCAAAAATAACCGATATGTCCATAAACAGGCGTTGGGCGCGTAAGCTTTGACCATCGATGTAATGAGACTTGCTCATGACATACTCACTGGGATACAAAGTTTCCTGGAAAAGACAACCTCCACTAAGTAAAAAAGTTTGAAATGGAGAAAAAACTCCAGGAAATAGAGGAACATTAGGTGCATATTATGGAAGTTTTCACGGTTATCTTCATATTTGGGGATATTTCTGTTTTTCCTCAAAGTGTACTTTTATAACTAAGAGAGTATATTTAACTTTTTAAAAGTCAAAAGAAAGATTGGTTGGAGATGAAAGAGAATTATTCAATAATTTTAACTTTGACTCTGAAGTTTCCAATGCAGCCCAAATTTCAGCAGTCTTTTTGACCGTCACTTTTTGCAGGAGGAATATTTGACTTTTTTTTTCCTTTCTCATTCCTTAATTGGTGTGAGAGTAATGCACCGATTCAAACCGCTAGCTAAAAGAGGCCCATTGCGGATCGTTTCATGACGCATTCTGTGACGAGGGGGAACATCTGCCTGGACGAGCTCGTGAATTTCCTTGAGATAAGGAAATGGTTCTGGGCGGCTCACCTACTCTTTGTGCCCGTTTGTAGCGGGCAGTCCCTCTAAGCAGCTGTCTGAATGAAAGAGCTGCTCATGACAACAGGTCACTAAATTACACTCCTGCTCATAGGCCGGCGGAAAGGATGTAAAAGTAACCCTCTTCAGTCCAGCTGGAGAGAGATTTGTCAAGATGAGCGATGCCGGTAAATCAAATCCTTCAAGGAGATACACAGTGATTGAAGTGAATGATGCCCACGTGCTCACAAAACTAGCCGCAGCTGAAATTATTCATGTGTTCTGTGAGATCTCAATGAGGTAAAGAAGAAACAGCAACCCGAATCATTGTCTGAATCAACTTAAGATATCGACAAGTGACACCTTCTTCGGGTCATGGCTCTGGAATTAGGGACAGAGTTCTTGTAGAATCACAGACGTTAACGAGGAGACTGAGTCACACATCACCTAAATCTGGGAAGGTGGGTAATTCTGCCTGTAATGAATTATGAGGTATACTGAAAAAACCACAGAGTCTGACGGTCTGACTTGCAGTCCTCGCTCTGTGACCGAATGACTTTGGACAAGTCATCAGAGCTCTTTCTTTTCCTCCTCTATGAAGGGGCAGAAGAATAAGTATCTCAGAATGTGGTTTGTGAAGCTCAAACTCAGAAAGAAAAATAAAAAAGCCCTGTAGAAACGAAAGAAAGGCCTTTGCAAACTGTGGTGTTTACAAAGAAAGTGACGTGATACTAATTCATGAAGCTCTGAGCTTTGTAACTTGGCAAGCATCGCGCACTGGGGATGCAACACGATGGCTTCAGAACACCAGCCATGTCTTGAATTCATCTCAGAACCACAGCACGGAGACTGACCACATCGTGCGGAGCAGCCCAACATCAACAAGACTCCCTGCATTGTCTTGTCATCCGTAAAGACAGCTGCCACCTGCAGGACCAGCCCCTGACCTTCTGCTCTCGGAAGGTCCAGTTGCGACTGGAAGGAGATGTGTAACGCACACTTCCTGATGGTTCTGCAGCCACCCCAGTCCTGACCCGGAGAATCTAATCTGCAATTAGTAAGCCTCTAATTGCTTTTTAATTTAAAGCAATTAGAAAGAAGAGTAGCCACTGAACACCATTTGTGGAGAAAGTATCACGATGAGCAGGACGGAAGAAATGCATCTGCGAATTGCAAATGCTCTTCTGTGCAGGACTAGCCCGAAAATGCTAGAAATCAATGAGTTGGAAAGGAAAGTTATTCTATCTGACCACAGTGCTGTGTGACCGTAGTTGTAATTGTTTCATTTTAAAAATATGGATCCTTTGAGTTTTCTTTTTAGTAACTTCTCTTGTAACTTCATCACAACTTTTACAGTTGCGCTGAAACTCAGAAGACAAAGCCATCTACTGGGTCTTAAAGCCAAGAGGAAGCACCAGGTACCTGATCAGCTAGTAAAGAAAACCAGAAATAATGCCCCATTCCCACCCCGCCTCCTGCTCTCTCCCTCCTTCCAAACCTCCCTCCCTTCCCTTCCTTCCTTCCTTCTTTCTTTCCTTCCTTCCTTCTTGGATTCAATAAATACTTACTCACTACTTACACGCCGTGCTTATGGGAATATAAAAATGAAACAGAACTCCCATATTTCTAAATATAACACAAAACCGAAAGAAAAGAGAAGCATCAAATTTATTATGTGTTTTTCAGAAGCTTTCAGAAATTCTTTCCATGATATATATCAAGGAAAATATATAAGAGTGCAGGGAATAGTGGAATTTGGGGCTTTTCCTAAACTGGCAAAGAGAGTGACTTAATTCAAGGCCAGTATATATTTGAATTCTACAATTTGAAAAACATCTGTTCCCTAGATAATAGCAAAGAAGAAGAAAAAAGGGACGACCGGGTTCAGGAGTTGGTGTCGGGGATACGGGAGTAAATACAATTAGAAGAATGCAGCGTGGCACACCGTCTGTAAACGTTCATGTACTATTTTAAGTACGCATACTCAGTATAGGGCTAGATTTGAATTAGATTTCTTCTTTCATAAGTGCAAAGCTTTTTACCAGTAAGTTCCCAAATACTGTGCTAGACCCACTGGGAGCTGCAAAGCTGAGCAAGAAATGGTCCCCCGACTTCAAGAGGCTTCCAGTCTGGTGAGGGAGAGAGAGAAAGAGAAGTTATCTTCTCGTGCTAAAAAACAGCAGACTGGAGGAGACTCGGGGGCCGTCCAAGCCAAGAGGGGCCCAGAGCACAGAAACACAGTGCTGGAAGAGGGTGGGAGCTGCCCACTGGCTCCCGGCATGAAGTGGGAAGATAAACTGGGATTTTCAAAGGGTGGCGGAAGGAAGTGAGAGAACCACTGGTTTAAGGAAGAGCATAAACCAAGCCCAGTGACTGTGGGTGTGCCGCGCGGTCTTGGAGCGTAGACGGCGGAGGCCCGTTCAGACCTAGGGACTCACTGGTGTGGGGCACGGGGGGGGGGGTGGAGAGCCGGCAGCAGAGGGAATCAAGGCTTTGTGTGTGGCATCTCAGGTCATTCCTGGAAGTCACAGTTACCGGGGTGACAACGCAGAGTCACGCTGTGAAGAGCATCACTGTACCACGGGGTCCAGGCATTCGGGGAGGAAAAATAACGTGTGTCATTAAAACACCTACACCCCTTAACATGTGTTGTCCTGGCCCCTAACACCCCTGGTGTCACATGATTCTGTGATGTTTCTAGATTTACAGCTGTTAGGCAGCCAGTCCCTGAGAACAAAAGCAGTGCCAAAGCCTTTCTTATTTTTAATGTGGCCGGGCTCCTCTTCTACCGGGTGGCAAAGCTCTGCACCCCCCAGCCAGCCTGTCTCCTTCAGCCTGGGCACCCCTCAGTCTCAACGACTTGCCATGTGGTCCCTGTCTTCTGGAAACGTGCATGCTGTACGTTCATTTTTAATAGCAAAGAATGAAAAAATTACAATTGTTTCCATCCATGCATTGCTTTAATGAGGATCGCGTGATAAGGGTGGCAGTTGCATGAACAACTAAAACTTTTCTGTTACAGGAAAAGCTCCTGCACATGGGTAATTATGTCCCGATTCAGAGGCTTTCCAGAAGGATGAAACAATCCAAACACAGTTTTATTTTGTTTTGTTTTTCTCCTGGATCATAAAGGACTGATGGAGAAAAGGGGTGGGAGGGGGGAATACCATCCTGGCTAGGTATGAAAACTTAACTGACTGCGATGGCCACAGACGATGACATCATGCGTTGCCATAGCAACTAAACTTATAAAATAACAATTATGTTAGCAGGAGTTATTTGAAATAGCTTCCTTGATAGTTGATATACAACCCCAGTGAAAAGATGAGACAGATAAATAGAACGATTTGTTCTTTCAATTGAGGTTTGATTCACTATTTGTCTCTGTTCTTGATTTTCCCCCATTATACTCTGAACTTCTTTAGAGAAAAAAAAAATACCCTTTTGTCTCTTTGATGGAATGAAAGCGATGCCGAAGCCGTTCTCTCTCCCTTTCTCTGTTTGGGAAGAGCCCTACCATTATTTACCTCCCTCAAAAGGCAGCAAAGCACGCGTCTCGCAGGTGTAACACATGTAACAATAAGAAAAATACCGTGGGGAAGTATTTCCCCGGAACAAAAAAATAAAATGAAAATAAAGCGTCAGTGAAACCAGCTACAAAGTTCACCTCCATTCTGAAGGCGCAGAATGGAAGGCGTGTGAATTCGTTCCTTGTGTGGGCTATTAGGTTTCATTTTTGTTTAAGCCCACAGTATGAAAGAAGCATAACAGGCTGGGTTTATCTTGTACAGTTGGAGTATTTTAACCCAAACCTACTTGGCAACTAACGTACTCTACAAACGCCTTTTAACGTTTAAAAACGCATTTGATGGTCTACAGAATTAAGCTATTCCTAATAACTTAGGGACCTAACAGACTTACTTTACTGCCAACGTTTCTTTCTCTCTGTTCCTTTCTTTCCTTCTTTCTTTCTCTTTTTTTCATCTCAAGAAATGTGGAAAACATTAGCTAAAATTGTGTTGGTCTGTACAATTTTATTCTGTTAGAGACAGGTTTTATGATACATTTAGCCCTTTAAATGACACTAATAGTCCCCTGAGACACATGAGTTTTCCTCTAGCGCAACAATTAAGTCCATCTTGATGCTGTTTGGGAAAGCGGAAACAATTCGGTTACTGTGTGTCTGCTCCTGGGGCCACACCGTGCAGCCCCAAGCAAACACCGAAAGCCACCCGAACAATCAAGTCTTCGCCGGCGTCAGGCCTGTACCCAAGTGTCCACCGGTCCCATATGTCACTCCCTTAGTTTTCTCTCGTTTCTTACAGAAGAGGAGTAACAAGACCTTCGGCGGTGCATGCCGGTCGGCGGAGGGGCTCAGTAACGAGCATTAGTAACCGCCACTGGGCGCCTTCTGCGGTCCCTGGAGTGTGCAATGTGTTTCCCGCCACAACCAAAGGCGGTTGACCGGACTTAACTATTTTATTTTTGTAATCAAGCACGTTGGCATAAATACGCGTGCAAATCAGACACGCGCAGTCTGCGTTTCAGGGGAAAGTGTATCGGGGTAGGTAGAAATCTGTCCAGAATATATATTTGTATGTTGCCAATTATGAAGCTCAGTTATAGGCAAATTATTGCTGACTGCGAAATAAGGAAGTCAGAGGAAGTGACTTCGTGAATTCCAGATCGACACGCGTGGCCCAGCCCCTACTTTGAAGTTCAGTCACTGGGAGCAAGGCGACGGCTGGGAACACCTCACTTCGGCAGAAAGCCCCGGGGTGATCCTGCTCGCTTCTCTCAGACATCTGATCTGCTGAAACTTCCCTGTTAGAAAAATTGCTGGCAAAAAGTGTTGGTTTTTTATTTTTTTTTTTTTAAATACAGGCACACGTTCTTTTGTCATTCTTTGGGAAAAGAAATGGAGATTCCTAATACAGCTGGAAAAAAATGATTTCAAGATTTTGGAGACTGGACGGCATTCCTGATCCATTTCTTCTGGATATCTGATCTCTAAATCCAGAAGAAACTTCAAGAAGCAGCAAAAGAGACAAACCACAAGGTCCTACTGTAGAGCACAGGGAACCGTATTCAATAGTGTGTAACAGCCTAGAATGAAAAAGAGCACGAAAAGGAATATATATATCTGTATGACTGAATCACTGTGCTGTCCCCCAGAAACTAACACCACACTGTACGCCGACTACACGTCGACAAGAAAAAGCAGCAGCAAAAGAAAACCACCACCCAGACAAACAGACCAGCCCAGCACAGGACCCTGCAGAGAAGCCTGAGGCTGAGAGCATGAGAAATGTATTTTCGCAGGTACTACTTTTCTCCACCCCCCAACTTCTTCTTAAGTTCACTGATATAGTAATCCTCAGGAACTAGCGGAGCATCTTGTCACGGGCCTTGTGAGAGACCTAGGATGAGTCGGAGACATGAATTTTCCTCACTGTTTATTGCCAGACAGGAAGCATGGTGCCAGTGTGAAGTGACTCTGTCTCCAGCCCACAGCAGCCTGTGTCCTTCCGGGGAGATGCAGTTCTTCGTAAACCTGCTCCCCTGGCAGCAATCAGGCAAGCAACGTCCGGACATCGGACACCCCAAGTCCCCTCTCACGTGGTGGGCGATTCTCCACCACGGCTTGTCCTGTGCATCTGTGCGCCCTGTGTCCCCAGGGAGACGGGGATGTCCTTCAGTGGTAAAGCCAATGGCTGGGTCTTGCTGACGCCAATGAACCCACCCTGGTGTTTACGGGTTTTATGAGTTAATGTCAGGCCCTCCCAGGATTTGGGGCTTAATAGTCACATTAAAGTCACCGTAAACCACAGAAGGAAAAGAAAGGAAGGGGGAAGGAGGGAGGAAGGGTGGGAGAGAGGGAGGGAGGGAAGGAGGAAGGAAGGAAGGAAGAAAGGAAGAAACAAAGAAAAAAAGAAAGAAAGAATGGACTCAGGAAATCAAGGTAGGTAGTTAGTGTCTCACCATGGAAATATAAAAAAAGGAAATTATCTTTGCAAATCCAAAAAAGAAATGGAGTAAATGTGGATTTATTATCACATATATATTTATAGTTGTGAATTAGGGTTTTCTTCAGAATCTGGATATATATATCTTTATAAAAATTAAGAACTTTATATAGTTAATGTTGAATAAAAAGCTATTTCTTCAGCAAGTTTCCTGGTTTAAGATTGCATAATACATCACTTTATTGTTTTAAACAAGGGAGGTGTAAAGATAAATGAAAATGTCTTAAAGGAACTTGAAAGCAGTCAGGGAAGGCAATGGATTTTTAAATGCATTGCATTTTTAAGTAATTAATTTCTGTAAAATGCTTTCAAAATGTTCGCAAGAATGCAATCCCTGCACTAAATGCAAAGCGGTCGTTTTGAAGCTCATACTAGAACCTCAGTGTTGAAGGTGAAATGTACACTTTCTTTCTCTGTGTAATTGGACAAAGAGAAAGTTAGTTTAGTGCCCAGACTAATATTTTACAAGAGGAGATGGGAATCAATACAATCTTCAAACTAAATAAGCTCTCACTGGTGTTCTTATTTCTCCTGTCATTTATGAAACAAAACGCCTTCAATGCTTCTGTCCCTATTTTTAATACAGCAAAAAATCTCTAAGCCAGACAGCATTGTTAACATAATGATAATGGTGACCTAAATTTCTCTTGGGTATTAGAATGTTAAAACATCATTTCATTTTGTTAATTTTCCATCATCACCCAAGTGTCTCATCTCATAAGTCTTAAAATTAACAGAATTGTTACCAAAGGCATCCAGTATTCGAATATATATGGCAAATCAGGAACCATGCAAAACACTTAGAATTAAAAATAAATAAAGCATGGTTTCTAAGATGTATGAGCCATAGAACTTGGTTCACACTGAGTTCAACTTACCTATGATTTTCAGTAAAGAAGACATTGACTCAACTTGAAAAACTGTAATTCCAGAAAAGGAATTCTTACTGTTTGTAATTTTATTTTTTATTTATTATTTGTCTCAAATTTTAAGTCTAACCATAAACCAGAATTAAAGCTAATTCAAAATTCAGAGGAATGCTGTCAGACCAAAGTCTTCAAACAGTAGAGATAAGCGAGTCATGGAGTCATGTCAAGAATGACTTTTTTTGTTTGTTTGCTTGTTTTTGTTTTTAATTCTTAACAAGTGAAGGTAATAGTTTCTCACTCTAGTTGGACAAGCATAGACTTTGGAATAAACACAATCCAGGTTCAGATTCTGAAGGTGTTTCCTACATGCTCAGTGCCTGCAGGTGAGGCACTTCACCTGTCTGAAGAACCATTTTCTGGATGCTAACAACGCAGTCAGACACCTCCCTGTGAGGGCCTCTGAGTGACCTGCGACAGATGAGCCGTCATTTCGTGGTAACTAAAGTTCATTAACCAGATGTAATGACGCTTACCTTTGAAATTATGAAAATGTGATTGCTATCAACAAAACTTGTGGGGGTGTATGGAGCTGCTACACATAACATGGTTCTAGGATGAACCTAAACTTTATGCTTCTGGGGAAGCAGGCTGGTGAACGGTGAGATCAACCCTTAAGCATTTATTTTTGAATTTAAACAATGGTGAGAAGTCCATGAATTTCTGTTTATGGCTTCTATTTATTTCAAATGAATGGTCCACGTTTGTTTTGCAGGAGGCCATGAGAGGAAGAGTGTGTTACGACAATTACAGCAGGGGACTAGCTGGGCGGATTCAAGACTTCGGACTTTGACAGTTTAGACTCAAGCCCCCACACCCTTGTGTCTTTCCTGTGTTTCTCTGGATAAATTACTTAGCCTGAGTCTCCATATATTCAAAAATGGGGCATCAATCGGGTTATTACTATAATTTAATAGGGTAACGCTTGCAAAGCATTAGCTTAGCACAGTCCTGGGCATGGAAAAATGACCCACAAAGGACAGCTGATGTAATATTGACAATGATAGTTGTTTCGATGCTGCAAAGCACTTTCCAGGGACAGAATGTAAACATCTTCTTTTAAATTATGGAAGCATTGCTCTTAAAGAATTTGGCTAGACCACAATTCGAGTATTTCTAGAGCTGAGGTTTCCCAGCTCTGCGTGGTGTTGAAATGGATGCAGCACTGAGGAGGCCCAAGACTGGAGACACTTCCTTCCACATCCTGTGACGTTCCACCGTTGTGCCCTGCCGCTCCGTGCGGGCGAGCCCTCACCTGGCAGCTACTTCAGCTTTAATATTTGGCACAGACCACACCGGTTGGAGAAGAAACTGTGTTTACTGCTTGGTCCTCAATTCGTAAAAAGACACGAGAGTCTAGATATCTTTCCAGGCTCAAACTAAGCCAAGGGAGGTACTCTTAAAGTGGAAAGGGTAACAAGAACTTCAAATATTCTGAAACCATCCTTCATTTATTTTTAGGAGTCCGATGGGGAGAGCTGCAAGAGTGCATTCTTAGATCGCACATCAGTAGAATTCACGGCCAGGATCGATTTCCATACGCGGTGACATTATTCAAAAACACAGATACGCCAGATCCGTGCCTCCCCAGGCACCAAAATGCACGGAATAAACACCTGTGACAATAACCTGCTAGTTCTGCTCCCTGAGGCGAAGAAGACACGAGCCTGTCATGTAGGACATGATCGGCGCCCCCAGGATGTAACCCACCCTCGTGCCTGACTTGAATGTCACCACACCGCCTTTCACAATTCGACGGTGCCTGATACTTGGCGAAGATGCTGCTCTGAACTCAGAGTTGTGCTGTTCTCATTCAGATTTCCAGCAAACCAGTGCAGGAAGGCGTCAGGACCACAGTGAGACACTGCATGGCCTGTCATCCCACCTCCTCCAGACCGGCGAGCACAGTGGCCTCGGGGCTGAGACCGGCGCTGCCCAGGACACTGGCCCCCGCTCACTCACAAACAAGGTGACTCCGAGTGGTTCCAGAGTCACAGACCCCTATCTCCTGAGCCTTCCAGGCTGCCAGCCTCACCTTCAACATGTGAGTGGATGAAGATGGTGCGGTGTACATACACAACGGGATATTACTCAACACGAAGAAAGAATGGACTTTTGCCATCTGCAGTACCCTGGATGGACTCGGAGGGCATAGTGCAAAATGAAGCAAGTCAGACAGAGAGAGACAAGGCCCTCAGTCTCATCTTTGGCATCTCGACCTGCAGGCTCGCCTGCCGTCAGCCCAGGCAGCCCTCGCCCAGTCTCCGAGTCCGGTCTTCCCGCTCTGTGGCTTCGCAGTGCCGCAGAGACCCAGCCCCCGCCGTATGGACGGGGTCTTCAGCCCTCGTCGTCTCCCTCTCAGGCCCACCCTGTGCTCCACGCGCTTGCCTTCTTCTCCTGGAGGTGCTGCTCCCTCTCTCCAAGGTAAGCCTCCACCCATGTGTCACTTCCCAGGAGATGTGTCTGCATCCCACTGGTACCTTTGGCCTCTCCCAGCCCCGCCCCTCCTCCTCAGCACCCTCCTCATTTCACCCGTTCGCTCTTTTGCTTTAATGATTGTCTCACCGTAACCTTCAGGAGGGCAGGAAGCAGTCGTTGCCAATTCATCATGCTTTCCTGAGCAGGGTTAGAAACGACGGCGGGGGGAGGCGTGGGAGGGGATAAACTGGGAGCTCGAGGCTTGCAGATGCACACCCCTATATACAACATAGCTAAACAAGTTTATACCATAGAGCACAGGGAGCTACATTCAGTATCTCGTAGTAACCTCTCGTGAAAAAGAACATGAAAACGAGCGTGTGGCGGGTATGTGACGGCTGAAACGTGATGCTGTGCACCAGAAACTGACACACTGTAACCGACTGTACTTCAACTAGAAAGAAAGAAAGAAAGAAAGAGGGAGAGAGAGAGAGAGAGAGAAAGGAAAGAAAGAAAGAAAAAGGAAGAAAAAGAAAGAAAGAAAGAAAGAAAAGAAAGAAAGAAAGAAAGAAAGAAAGAAAGAAAGAAAGAAAGAAAGAAAGAAAGAAAGAAAGAAAGATAGGAAGGAAGGAAGGAAGGAAGGAAGGAAGGAAGGAAAGAAAGAAAGGAAAGAAAGAAAGAAAGAAAGAGGACAGGATTCACCCCATGAACCAGATCTTCTTCGGGAACGTGTTGGGGTGTGAACGTTCTTCATCAACATAGCACTGCAGGGAGCAAGACGGGCAGGGAACGTCTTGTTTAGTGGCACCAACAAAGAGGCAGGTAACAGAGAGGCGTCCACGTATGTCACGTGGCAGAGGGCCTGCCACCCGGTGGCTCCTTCTGAAGCAGCACCTGAAGAGCAGCTCTTCCGAGGTGGCCGCGCACAGCGTCCAGAAGAGAAGGGTGTCACGAGCAATTTCATCACAGTGAAGCAACAGAGTCTGCAACAGACTCTCCAGAAGCCTAACGCGCTGGGCGAGGCTTCAGGTCGTCCCTCGAGTAAGAGGGCTCTCACCCCCTTGCCTTGGACGGGCCTGAGAGTGACGGGGACACAGCCTAGCGGCTCCGCTCTCAGCCTGCAACGGCACGGTGACTGACACGCCGTCAGTACCCCTGGCAATCGGAAACACCGCAGTGACTCCCTTTCAGGCAAACTCAGGGCCTGGGGGAAGGGACTGGGTTCCCACAGGACATCATAAACATCATCCCTCATCTGTGCTCCCAGGAAAAAAGGCTCAAATGACTGCTCCAGGTCAGGGACGGGCAAACATTTTCTAGAAGGGCCGCATGGTAAATATTTTAGGCTTTGTGGGCCCCCTGGTCTCCATAGCAACTAATAAACTCTGCCACCGTGGTGCTGTAGCAGCCTTCAACCGTGAGTGGGCACCGCCGTGTGCCAGCAAAACTTTATTTGTGGAAACTAAATCTCAAGTAGGATTCATCTTTTAAATCATATAAAAATGCAAAACCATTCTTAGCTCAAGGTCCATACGCCACCAGGTGACAGCTGGATTTGGCCCCTAAGCCATCGGGTGAGAATCCGTGCTCTGGATCATTAAGAAAACCAAGAAAGAGCAGCAGTGAGAGAGTTCGTGACAGATTAGAACTTGAAACAAACACTAAAATGATTAAACACATGCAGACATCCAAATACTGTTTTTGTTCAAATACTAAGGCTAAAGAAAGTTGCGATAGAAACCATGTTTTAAAACAGAAGATATAAACAGGTTAATGAAACTGGAAATGCAGCAAAAAGCTAAAAACAATAAATAAGTTCTTTATATTGCATAAAGGGTGAACAATTTCTACCATTTAAAAATCTTAATTAGACTAATGCAATATTTATTTTAAAAGTTTTAGCTAACTACTGGTAAAATTTAAAACATGGCATTTGCTTTCCAAACCACAAAGGAACAAAAAAGAAAGAATAAAGTGAAGAAAATGAAGTCCATATTGCAAAAATCAGGAAAAAATAATCAAGAAAATAATTCATTAAAAATGCAATATATCAAGAGAGGCCCAAGGCCTCGCATTCTCGTGTGTTCATTAAACAAGAGACGACCTTTGGAGTCACAGCTACAATTCACTCAGAAAACATAATAAAGCAGGAAACGAATATTAAGAATTTAAGGGGAAAATTCCTCTTACACACTTCAAAACACTCTTGCAAATTACTACATGGTCAAGGAGGAAATTAAAAGTGCAATAATAGCAAAAATAAAACATGAATATTACAGATTAAAACCTACATAGCTAAAGCTGCACCCACAAGTACATTTATCCCCTCCTCTGCCCTCTATAGGGAAAGAAAATAAATGAATGTTCAGATTATGTATTTATAAAAGAATTTCAAGCCTTCCTAATGTAAAGAAAGCAGAGGGGAAACCATGATAAAGAAAAAGGCAGGAAGCAATAAAGCAGAAGAGCAAAGTCTAGAGTGGAGGGATGAACGCACGGAGGGGAGATCAGGTGGGGCGGGAGGGAGAGACATGGGGGCACCGGACGGGGTGGGGTGTCCCTTCCGTAGTCACGAGCCTACAGCTCAGAGGTGCCACTCGTGAGCCCAGTGGTGGTCCCAGTGGACGAGGAAGGGGAGTGGCTTTCCTTCCCTGGTGGGACCATCTTGTCCACTGCTTGTCTGCTGGCTCCCCCGGGGCCACGTGCCCTCCAGGGGTCATAATGCATGATGCAAAGCTACACACGGGGGCCTGCGTCCCTCAGTCTGCGCCCACGCCCCTCCCCAGACCTCCTTGTCCTGAATCCTCCAGTTCTGCTCCTTCCAGCAAAGATCTCGGCCACTGCACACGTATCTGTTTATTACTCACCTCTTATCGCTACCATCCCATTCAGAACTCATTTTGAACTGGGCTCGGACCAGGGCTCTGCATTCTAAGTGGCCTCCCCATGCCCCCATTTCAACCCGGAAAGAGTCATACTAGTCTCTGGCGCCTTTAGTATCAGTTTCGCCCATGCTCAGTATCCAACAGCTGGATAGACCTGGGAGTTTTCCTTCCCTGCTGTGTTCAGTGGCTCCGGTCCCACTGGAGAAAGATGGTGGAACCAGCTACACACATTAGCCTCACCCGGCCAGATCCCTTCTCGAGGAGCCCTGTCTTCTCTTCTGTCGATGGACTTTCACCTGGAAACTGGGCGAGGGATCCAGACTTCACCCTGACGACATACGACTTTCACGGGACGATTTTTTTCAGTCACTTTGGGGATATAAGTCAGGCAGTATCTTCATCAGCCATCTAATTGCTTCACCCCTAGGAACACCACGGTCTAGTTTCCAGGGCCACAGATTCTGTGGGTCCCAGCCCCGCCACTGACGTTGGAGCCTGGCTGCCATTTACAGAGATTACGTTCATTTTACCTCTAACCCTAGTTACCTGGGCTCGGACAGTCTGGAAAGCTCCGAGACATCTCCGAAAGCTACGGATGCCAGGCAAACCAGGTCCAGAGTAGCATTTCTTCAGTCAGCCCTGTCTGACTAGACACAGCCCACAGCTGGTGCCCCTCGCTGGACCGCTCCTCATTATCTGATGACAGGAGTGTCCTCCACGTACTCCAGGGGACACAGTGGCCGATGGACTCCCTACTCTCATATAATACATGCATTTTAAGATGACTGTCGAAAGACCGCCTGCAGGTGAGAGGCGGGCACTGTCTGTGTGCACGGAGACACGAGTGCCAGGCCGTGGAGTGAGTGCTGATGGCCCTGCGGCAGGACAAACGCAGAGACCTCCCACGTGGTGTCCGCAGCCAACAACGCGCGTCCTGACTGCGGCGAGGAGGAGTCGGTCTGTCTTTCTTCCTCTGCTAGACTCGCTTTGACTTCTTTTAGGATATAACTTCCTTGCGGTTTTGCCATCTGGTGGGTTTCACTACTACGGTCCCTGTTCATCACCCCTTGTCCTGGAGCACTTTGTCCGTGTTTGTTGATTGAATGAATAAACTAGTACACCCACAATAGCTAGTACATGCCTATACTGCATCATTTCTGTGTAAACGTGCTCCCCATGAAATATTCTTGTCAACAGTTATCCACTCTATTTCAAGCCACATGTGACCTTTTGTTTCAATTCTATCAATGGGATAGTGAACATTTAATCTGATGAGATAGTTGGCAATTTCAATGAAGGTAACCGCGGCCGCCGGTCCAGCCCAGAGGACGCCGCTTTTACAGAAGTGGTGGAGGGCAGGGTGGGGGAGGCCGCACGTTGAACTCTGGTCTTTGAGGGCCTCGTCGGGGTGGAATCTGGGCTTGCGATGTGATGTGACTCCTTCCATTCCGGTCACCTCTTCTCTCAGGCCAGTTGTCATCTGCTGGCCACGAAATGACTTCTAAATGTTCCATTCCTTGTGTTGGCACATGACAGACTGTGTTTAATTCCCATAAGGGGACGTCTCTATCTGGGTTGAAATGAAGGAAAAGGTTGAATTCAAAGGTCGCATGTTTTTCTTTGTAAAGATCACTAAATAGTGGGGTATGAACACGCTGTATGCTTGAAGGACAATACAGAGAGGGAGAAAGATGAATTTATCTCCTGTTCAGACTCGGTTTCTGTTTGATTTCACTGAAATAATTGCCACTGAATATCTCCCCACAGGTCAACTTCATTCTCTTGGAAATGGACAACCATGTGAAAAAAAACCCTTAACATCACATTCAGACCGAATTCAAGGCAGGCCAACATCAAAATGTGCAGTAACATTTATCTCCTCTTTCGAAGCTCCTTTGTCCTGTTTCTTCCTCCCTCAAACCCACTCTACATTAATTTATTGTTATTAGCCTCTTCCGCCGAAACGAGTCTGTCACACAGTGGATGTAATAATACGCTGTTTAGCATTCTCTGCGTAGGGTAATACAGGCCTTGAATGACAATGCTGGTCATTTCTTTGTATGAGAAAAGCCTGATGATCACATTGAGTACCATGAATATTTAACTGGAGAGACCTGTTTGTGAATGTGTGTGTTTCTGCGTGCTTGTGTTTGCCAGACTCTGATATCCACAGTGCAATGATCCCTAACCAAGAGTGTGCGAATAAACAACTAATGTAAATTCCAGACACCACAGGACATCCAGCGCCAGTGCTCTGGGATGTGATTAGCTTCCGCGTCGTGGAACTCTGTGGAACCAAGATGGATCTCCGTGGAACTTGACAATGGGAGAAAAACAGAAATGGAAAGGGAAAAAACAGAGTCCGAATGAAACAACAGGCAGATAAATACAAGCTGGAAGTCATTAGTGTCAATTACCCTGGTTCTGCTCATCTGTGACCAAATATGAAAATGGTTTTGGGATTGCGCTGCTGAAAAATTCAACAGATAGAGAGATTTGGGGCATATTAATATCCTTCTGGAAGGCTTAATTTGGGGTGTAGGGGAATACAGTCTTATGTTTCGTATTTTTAGTAACTCTGATGAGCAGCACTTTCTAGAGAAGACTGACAATGACAACAAATGGATTCCATGGGCGGGAAGACGGCAGAAGGGCGAGATGCTCTCTCTAAAGCACATTCTTTCTGTTTAAGAGAAGAAAAAAAACTGCCTTTATAATATCAGAAATCGCAGATTAAAAGGACAGTGGAAATACTTGGTAAACAGGAAGAAAAAATTCGTTGTTTTGCTTAGGGCCACTGAAGGAGGGCTGCACGCTGTTTACACCGCCTGCTGTGTTTGGCAGACGGGAGAGAGGGCGGGAGGTTTACGAGAGCGTCAGTGCTGCGCTCCCAGCACCGCACCTTCCCCAACACACACACACACACACACACACACACACACACACACGAGTAAGGACCAGGGAACATGCACCCAGCCGACAAGTGGTCATCATTTCAGATGGGAGGGGGTCGGACGAGACCACAGACCAGGGAGTCTGTAACCGCTGGGCTGGGCGCGATTTCATGGGGTTAGATGGAGAGTCAGAAGATGCACATCCAATCCTCATCCCCGAATCCCTGGAGAAGCTGCCGCTCGGACCTTTCAGGCTCGATTACTTCACCTTCAGAGTGACAGCGTGGGACTTAAGGGTCCTCAGGACATTTTGGTTTCGTATTTAAGGAAAATGTCAATAAAGTCTGATATGTGCACACGTTTAGCACAGGTATGTTTAGACTGAACACACCTTTACCCTGTTGAGTCTTCCAGCTCATGGCCTTCCCCTTGGTCTAGATCTTTGACTTCTTTCATCAGCACTTGGTAGTGTCCAGCACACAAGTTCTATATGTGTTTCGTCAGGTTTACACCTAAGCAGCTGAGCAATTACTTTTTTTGGAGCAACGATAAATGGTATTATACTTGCAATTTTGGTTTCCACATCTCCACAGTTTGTATACGGAAATACAGCTAGTTTTCCTGTGCTGATTTTGTATTCTGTGGGCTTGCTAATCTCACTTACTAGTTCGAGGAGGGTATGGTGAGTTTTTGTTTACTTATTTGTAAATTGTTGAGATTTTTTTACCTAGACCTTCATGTTATCTGCAAGCAGGGACAGATTTCTTTCTTCCTTTCTGATCTATATGCATTTGATTTCCTATTCTTTCCCTCTTGTAATGGCTAGAATTTCCAGTGTTGTGTTGGATAATAGCAATGTGAATATCCTTGCTTAATTCTCAAGTTTAGGGGAAAGCATTTACCACTCCACCGTTGACTTTGAGGCTAGCTGTAGCATTTTGTAGATGCTGTTTATCAAGTTGGGGCCATTCCCACCTATTCCTCACTTTTGAGGATTTTTTTTTTATCATGATTGGGTATTGAATTTTGTCAAATGCTTTATATCACGTGATTTTTGTTCTCTAGTGTGTTAATACAGAGGATTACATTCATTGATTTTTGAATATTGAACCAGTCTGACATCCCTGGAATAAGTTCCATCTAGTCATGGTGTATAATTGCTGAATTTTATTTGTTAGTATTTTGATATATGGTTTTCATCTATCATCATTAGAAGATCCGTATGTAAGGTTTGCAGTTTCCTTCCTTCCTTCCTCTGTCCTTTTCTGTCTTTGTATGATTTTGCTATCACATTACTTCTGGCTTCATAACATAAATCAGGAATTGTTCAGTTATCTGCTGTTTCCTTGAAGAGGCTGAAGAGAATTGGTGTTAATTTTTCGTCGTTTTTTTATTTTTTTAAGTTTTTGGGTGAAGTCCCCAGTGAAATGAGCTAAGCCTGAAGATTACATTTGAGAAATCTTTGAAGAATACTTTCCTTGGATACAGGGTTCTAGGTTGGTAATTCTTTTCTCACAACACTGCAGAAATGTTGTGCCACTGCCTTCTGACCTCCATGTTTTTTCTCAGAAACCCACTGTCACTTGAATTGTTTTTCCCCTAAAATTAATTTCTTTTTTCCTTATTTCAAAACCTTCACCTTTAGTTTTCAAGTCTGACGATTACAAGTCTTGGTGTGGATTTCTCTGGATTTATACTGTTGGACTTCTCTTAGCTTCTTCAATCTGTAGGTTTATGTATTTCACCAAATGGGAAATTGTTAGCCATTATTTCTTGGAACAATGTTTGAGCCTTTCCCTCTTTCTTCTCTAGGACTGCGATGACACAAATGTGAAATCTTTTACTTTAGCCCCATAGGTACTGTAGATTCTGTTCACTTTTTTTTCCCAACCAATTTTTTCTTTGTTGTTCAGACTGTGATTTCTATTGTTCTATCAAGCTCAATGATTCTTTTTTTTTTCTGTCCTGTTCGTTCTCCTATTGAGCCCACTCATTTAGGTTTTATTTTGGTTAATACATTTTCCAATTCCATGTCTCAGTGTCGTCCTTCTTCATAGCTTCTTTTCTGCTGCTGAGCCCTTGTGTTTATTTTCTGAGACTTTCTATTATTTTATCTGTTATAAGCATATTTGTAATTACTTTGAAGAGTTATGACAGCTGCTTCACAATTCTGTCAGATGATTCTGATATTTCTGTAATCTCAGTGTTGCCATCTGTTGATTGTCTTTTCTTATTCAAATTGAGATTTTTCTGGTTCTTGGCATAATGAGTGATCTTTTCTTGTTGAAATTTGGACATTTAGGGTATCACATTATGAGATTCTGGATCTTACTTAAACCCTCTGTTTTAGCTGTTTTTTTTTTTTTTCTGTTGTTGGTCTGACAATGGCTGATACCACCCTGTTAGAAGGGGGGGGGGCAGGAGCATCTTCTTACTTCTCCCCACTTGGGTCCCTATTGGCATCCCAATGGGGTGGACTCATTACTACTGGGAATTTGTGACATTCCTGACTCTCCATTAAGCCTCCTCTGCACTGCCCCATTGGGAAGTGGGAGCAGGCAAGTCCATGCCTACCTGATGGTCTCCACTGACACCATGGAGGCTGCCACCTGCTGGGATAGAAGTCCTGCCTCCTGCGCAGCCTTCTCTGATACCACCTTGGGGAGGAATTTTGGTTCCTCATTACAGCCTGGCAAGGGTGGAGGTCTAGGTGCCCACTTAGTTTCTGCTGGGATAGGTGGGGCTGAGTGCATTTTTTTGAGGTGTGTGACTGGAGTAGAGTGGTTAACACCTAAAAACTTTATGGTTTCCTCAGCTGCCACTTTCTTGATCCTCTGGGTAGAGAGGAGACTTGCCAGGATTTTTATGTGTATATACTTGATGGTATTTCTGGGTTGCTGGCTTCTTAAGTCTAAGATACATGAAGCAAAAAGAAAATTCAGATAATGCACCACTGTGTCATTTCTTGTATACAGAGGTCCTTAGCTGATCTGCCCTCTTTATTCCACCTTTCAGGGTTTCCTTATGTTCATTTTATACATAGTGTCCAGTGGTTTTTTTTTTTTCATTGTTTTTAATGGAAGGGATAGGAAAAAGTACTTCTACAACATCTTTCTGAAAGCATAAGTTCTATAGGTCAATTCTGAAATATGTTATGAGACATAAAATTCTTTAAAATTATACAGCCACATTCTCTGGCTATGAGGCAGTAATTTTAGAAATAAATAATAAAGCTTTAAACAAAAAACCATCTGGTTATTAAATAACAACTTGAGTTAAAAAGAAATCAAACCATTACAGGGCATTTAAAACTAACAATAATAAAAAGTTTATGCCAGGTTGTCAAAGATTTAGTCAAAGAGAAATTTATAGATATAGTGCATTAATTTTTTAAAAGGAAAAGTGAAAATAAATCATTTAACTGTTAAACTCCATAGGTTTTAAAGGGTTATCAAGACAGCCAAGAGGAAGGAAATAAAAATAAAAGTAAATGAATCAGGAACTAAGAAAAAATAAAGGTTGTACTTTTTAAGCTATATTCAACAGTTGACTTCTCAGAATAACAATGCATAGACAAATTTTTGACAGATAAAACCAAAGACACTAAGAGAATAAACCCACAATTATAGAAACTTGGTATTAAGAAGGAAGTCCTTACTATAGATAGATAAATATTTTGAATTATTGAGAATAACTTTTAAAATTTTACATGACAAATGTGAAGTTTTTATAAAAATGAATTGCTCTCCAGAAGATAACTATCAAAGCTGACTTACAAATAAGAAGAAAATCTTCAAAAAGTAAAATTGAAATTGAAAATTTCAGGATACAAGGCTAATATAGAAAAGCCAATTACTTTCCTATATACCAACAATGAACAAGTGGAATTTGAATTTAAAAACACAGTATCATTTACATTAGCACCCCAGAAATGAAATACTTGGGTATAAATCTAACAAAATACACAGAAGATTTATACATTGAAAACTACAAAATTCTAATGAAAGTTATCAAGGAAAATGGAGAGATATTCCATGTTCATGGATAAGAAGCCTCAATTTTGTCAAGATGTCAGTGCTTCCCAACTTGATCTATAGATTCAAATGCAATCCCAATCAAAATCACAGGAGGTTATTTTAAGGATATTGACAAACTGATTCTACAAACTGATTCTATGTGTAGTGACAAAAACCCAGAATAGCCAACACAATATTGAATGAGAAGAACAAAGTTGGAGGACCAAGCCTACCCAAATTCAAGACTTACAATAAAGCTACAGTAATCAAGACAGCATGGTATTGGCATAAGAGTAGACAAGTTGATCAATGGAACAGAATAGGGAGCCCAGAAATGGACCTACAAAGGAGTAAAGGTAACACAGCTCAACAAAGATAGTCTCTTCAACAGACGGTGCTGGAATTTCCACGTGAAAAAAACATTAATCTGGACACAGACCTTCCACCTTCACAAAACTGACTCAAAGTGGAATACAGACCTAACAGTGAGGCAAAAAAACAAATAAAACTCCCAGAAGATAACACAGGAAACAACCTAGATGACCTTGGACATGACTGACTTTTTAGATAAAACAGAAGAGGCAAGATCCATGCAAGAAACCATTGATAAGCTGGACTTTGTTAAAATTTAAAACTTCTGCTCTGAGAAAGATAATGTCAGGAGACAACACCAAATGCTGCCAGTGAAGTGGAGCAACAGGAACACATTCCTCTCCAGTGGGGATACAAAATGGCACAGCCACTTGGGAAGACAGTTTGTCTTTGGTGGTTTCTTACAAAACTACACGTAGTCTTAACATACAACCCAGCGATCACACTCCTTAGTACCCAAAGGACTTGAAAACTTACATCCACCCAAAACCCTGCACACGGATGTTTATAACTTTATAAACTTTATCCATAATGGCCAAAATTTAGAAGCAACCAGGATGTCTTTCAGTAGATAAACTGTGGTGCATCCAGAGAATGGAATATTATTTGGCCCTAAAAAGAAAGGAGCTATCAAACCATGAAGAAACATGGAGGAACCTCGAGTGCATATTACTGAGTGAAAGAACTCAATCTGAAAAGGCTGCATAATGTATGATTCCAAATATATTACGTTCTGGAAAAGGCAGAGCGATCGAAACAATAAAGATCTGTCGTTGCCAGGGGTGGGGGAAGGGAGGGATGGGTAAGAGAGGCCCAGAGAGATTTCAGGGCAGTGAGAATACTCCGTGTGATGCTGCAGTGGGGGATACGTGTCATCACACATTTGTCCAAACGCCCAGAATGCACAACACCAGGAGTGAACCCCAATGTCATCTGTGAACTTTGTACGATAACGACGTGTCAGCGTAGACTCATCAGTCACAACGCGTGTGCTTCTCTGGCGGGGGGTGCTGACACTGAGGGTGGCTGTGCACGTGTGGGGCCAAGAGATAACTTGAGAAATCTGTCACTTCCCCTCCACTTTGTTGTGAACTTAAAACTGCTCTTAAAAAGGCTTCCTTTTTTTAAAAAAAATGTAACATAAATGACAAACACAAAAATGTTGCAAAATCTTTGACAAATTATCTTTTTATATATAAAAAAAATCTCACAAATCAAAGGGCCCGGGAAATTAAAAATATAAAAACTGAAAAAATAATGATTCCCAAATAGAATATTTGCTCAAACTGGCATTTTGTTTAAAACAAATCCACTGTTGAAAATTCTCAAAATATACTTTGAATTCAAAATGAAATAAATGTATATACGCATATATATACACACACACATCTTACACAGGTTTCATCTGAAACACAATAAGGCACAACAGAATTTCACTAGTTGACAAGGGGAAGAATCACTCTGACTCATGGAGGAGAGTCCCAAAATGACAAGCTTCGAGGAGCAAATGTCCCGGATGTGCCCTGAATATGGCTGTCGCCTTCTGCAAGGGCCACCGTCCGAGGGAGGGGCTGTATTTTCTCCTACGGACTGATGGTCCTGGGGGAGACAGAGCTTTCCGGGCACCCACCTGGAAGACACACTTGGACCAGGACCCGGAGGGAGTGACTTCGTGGAGCCTTGGGTCACCATGTCCGGGCAGTGGCAACAAGAAGTCAAAAAGACTGTTGGACAGTGAGATGCTCTGTCTCTCCACACAGTGGCAAGCCCGCCCACCTCGTCCCAGCCTCCCAGCCGTCCTGGGTCCCCTGAGGACAGAGCTCTCACGGCCTCATCACCCCTTCCCACTGCTGCTCTGTGCGTCCGGGGTTCTCCATCCTCCCGTGAGCACTGAATATTTAAACATAATCTCTATCAAGTGTGGAAACTTCCTCTCCTGTTATTTTGATCTATTTTATTAATAAAAATGCTGTGTGATTTCAAACATTTTCATCCCATAAATACAGGCCGAACAATATCATGCTTCCTTTAAGCATCGCATATTTATCGCAAGTTTTTATTAAAAATAGGAAATAAAGGGAAACAGAGAAGCAGTCACTGATTCTCCCATAGAGACCGGTGCCTTCTCTGTTTTATCTTTAAATTGTGAGAACAAAGCAAGCAGAAGTTGCTGATCCGGGAATTGTGTTTTTTCAGATGCACATTGCTGAGCGCCAGGGCTCTTCTTCCCGGGTCCCTTTCTCTGTGTGGCTTCTCTCTCCCTTCCTGGAACTTGTTTTCACCTTCCGTGCCCTTTAGAAGTGCCCGGGAGACACGTGGCAGCCCTGCATCTTACCAGCTGTGGCACAGGGGCCTTCGGAAAACCTCCCTGGTGCCTGAAAGGTGACGTGACCAAGGGCGCGCAGGGGAGGGAGGGGGCCTTGTCAGTTTGTACCTGACTTCACAGCATAATCTAATCCAGATTTTAGAAATAACTCTTGGTGGGCCCGACTGCCTGCAACGCTGCCTGGTTTCCTGGTCCTGGAGGCTCAGCGCTCGGAAAAGCCCGATCCTCTCTCCTGCTAGAAAGGCTGCCCGCTGGCCGTCAGCCGTGCGAGTTCCAGGGGCGGTGGCACTGACGTCCCCGAGTCGGGCACCATCCTCAGGACGTGTCGGGAGGGGAAGGCTAGCTCCTCGGGGACCCGCAGGCCAGGGGTTCCTGACACCTGATGCACAGTTGCAGCTGGGCTGGTCACAACCATAAAGTGCTCCGTTCTCCCTCGGCTCTTCCCTCCCCTCCTCCTGCCAGCCAGGCTGGCCCACGGCTGACACCCATGTGTGAGTGGGACAGAATTCAGCTGTCAGCTCAGTGGTGCAGAAACGTGCTGGCCAAAAAGAAAAACAAAAACAAAACAGAACTGTAAACTTTTAGCAGGATATGAAATGCTAGCTTCTTGGTGAAAAATTGGCAGCCAAGACACAGAGAAGAATGTAATTTTTTTGCAAGTAAATTTACCCATTAAATCTGCTTCCCCTCCCTCCTTCCCCACCTGCATGAGGCTCTCACATAAGGATGCACCTCGGAGAGGAGCTGTCACAGGAGACAAGGGACACACACAGACACTCAGCCAATCAGCTCCTGGTACCAAACTCCATCAGGGTCTCAGGCCTGTTTCCCTCACCAGCGGAGCACTGACCGAGTTAACCAGGCAGCCTGGTTCCTTTAACAGTCACTGTGCTGAACAACTTGACTAGCGGGGCCAGGAGGAACCATCAATCTGACTTCTCCTGCCCAACAGGGCTTCCGCGGAGGAAAGAAAAAAGAGGCTGAGAAAATGGAAAGCATTATGCGAATGCTTTTTAGTGTTTCCAGGGAGGATGGAGAAATGGGAGGGAACAACAGGGGGAAAAAAAAAAAGGAAAAGAAGAAAGGGAGGCACATGACTGAAATCCAGCAGAGACAAGTACAAATCAATTATCCTAAAAAGCAGATGTAAAAGGAAGCCGCATATACAGTAGGCACTTACATTGTATTAAAATAACGCTGAAATTACAGACCTGTCACCCGCAGACCTGTGGAGGAGACGCTCCCTGCGCCCTGAGGTTTAGTGCCTCCCCGGGAGGGATGGAGCCAGGCTGACGGGGAGACCCTGGGCAGAGGCGGTCAGGAACCCGTGGAGGCCGCCCCTCCCCTGCAGGTGGCATCAGGTGTGCAGTGCCCCCCCAGCGTGGCCGTGCTTTCCCTCGTCTGCGCCCTGTGCTCCGGAAGCCAGCATCCTCGAGGGGAGTGCAAGTACCACTCCCACCAAGATGTTAAAAAGGAGCCCACAGCTGGACCGCAGAGCGTGAGAAGGCAGCGTGGCAGATGAGCCACCTCTTCATGGGAGTAAGAGGACGACTCTGACGAGGACGAGAGCTTCCTTCCTCCGTGAGCACGAGCAACAGGAACTGGGAAGGGCTGATGGGTACGAGCCGGGACGTGTGGCTTCCCTTCTCAACCCCTGAAAGCAGGAGTGAACGCTCCAGACCGCGCCGACACGACGTCTCTACAGTTTTATTTTCCGAATGTCTCTCTCCTTGACCTTTACAACAACACTAGTAGATCATTTTTAAGCAGAATATTTTATTTTTTTTTTTCACCACTAAAAAAGAAAACAATGCTTGAACCCTTCCAATATGTAACTTTCAGTTTAAAAAAAAAAAAAAATCCCTGGGACTAAGGAAAAGGCTGCTTCCTCATTAAGGAACTGCCTCGCCTGGTCCGCACGGAGCCCAGGCCGCCCCCGGGCGCGGCGCGGGGGCGACGGAGCAACCCCTCGGCCGGGGAAAGCTCCGTCCGCCCGACGCCGGCCGGCTTTGTGCTGCTCGCGGTGTCTCCTGGCAGGCTGCCGCTTTACTGTTCAACTGAGCGCTGGTTTACAGACAAAGGTGGCCCTGTCAGAAGTTCTGAGCAGCTCAAAGCTAACTGCTGACCCTAACAGGCCCAATTAGCTGCTACAGGCTCGGCAAGGCAGCCCCTGGGACCCATCCTTTCTTGCTCACATATTGTGAAGCTCTCTCTGCGTCGGTACCTTGGCTCCGGGCTTTGTAGTCACCACTCAACAGATCAGAGGTTTATTAGGAAGAATGGTGGCTGTGTCGGCCTCCGCAGGCCCAGACACAGGCATCCCAAACGGCTGCAGGCACGACAGAGAAAGCCGGGCTCCACGGGGAGGGACGGGCACCCAGGGTGCTATTTTTAGTGAGGGTCTCAAACGATGCCCTGATGGCTGCAAATCGATGAGATAATCCCAAGCATTTAGTCCAATACACTCCCCAGTCAACACTGGTTACAGGACACCCGCCGGCTGGACCCCCCAAAGTGGGGTGCACCCAAGTCCTGACAGTAGGCATGTCCCTCCCGCCGCCAGACCTGCCTGACCTGAGCTCAGGAACACACACACACAGACACATGCGCAAGCATTCGCTTGCTTTTACCTAAAATCCAACCACATTCTTGTTCTAGAATCCACATGTGATCATGGCAGAAAATATGGAAGATGGACGAGGAGAAGACAAAAAAAAGAGAGGAGGAGGAGGACCTATAACCCCCCGGCACAGCACGCGGACTTCCGGGCACCAGGGCGCTACCATGTTATTTAAGACGCCCCCTTTCCATATTCTTTTTCGCCTTAAGGCACTGCAAGATATGGAATACAGTCCCCTGTGCTGTGCAGCAGCACCTGTTGTTCATCTGTTTTATGTGTGTGTCTGCAAACCTCAAACCCCCAATTTACCCCTTCCGCCCCCATCCCCCGGTAGCCGTAAGTCTGTTTTCTATGTCTATGAGTTTGCTTCTGTTTTGTAAATAAGTTCGTTTGTCATTGTTTTTTAGATTCCATATATATATATATATATATATATATATATATATATATATATATATATGCACACACACACAAAAAAGACGCCTCCGAAGTGTTATGAGTGGAGACAGCGTAACACTCTGTCCTGTTCTGTGCTTGTTTCTCATTCTCTGATACTTTTGGCCACTGAATCGTGTTCAATGTTTTTGTTATTATGAGCATTCTACCTAAAGCTTTTTCCATATTTTTAGGTGATTGTCTTAGGATTTATTTTTACAATAAAATAATTCCAAGTTATCAAAAGATCCTGACCCGTGTCACCAAATCGTCGTCTGAGAGAACTGAAGTGTCTTTTTCTCTGCTGGGAAATGTCTGGCAATGGTTGACCAGATATTCACCAGGGAGGTGTTACACTTTTGGAAATATCTGTCCAACTTTATGTTAGATTATTATTATAATTGAACTTTTGCCATATGTTTGTTCAAAGTTTGTGGAAATTTTTGTTTGTGTCTTTCATCCATTTATCTACTAGGTTTTTAACAGTTTTTCCAATCAATTACATGATCTTTTTATACAGCATATAGTTCTCCTTCACTGTAATTAAGTATTCCAGGTTGTTTTATTCAATGCTTTTAAGTACAGACATATGTTGTCTACATTTTTATCCTAGTCAGACCTCGGTTTTCCTATTATTCCTGTCTTTTTATCCCACTTTCAGTGTTCTCATAGAATTTTTATACTTTTCTTATTATTTCACTATTTTGATGTTCTAATGCAATTAGTTATTTGAGAAGTCCACTGTGACTTCTGAATGGCAAATGTCTTTTTTGTTTGTTTGTTTCTCTTACACCCTTGTTTATCTTAGTTAATCCTGTCTCTTAATTGACATTTTTGGTAGATGATTGTAGATTCACTTGCAGTTTTAAGAAACAAAACAAAGAGATCCTTGGTATACTTGGCTCACGTTCCCCCAGTGCCAACATTTTGCAAAACCACAGCGTAATATCATAACCAAGACGCTGACACTGACAGAACCCAGTGGCCTTGTCCGAACTTCCCGTTTCACTCATGCCCACTTGTGTGAGTGAATGCAGGTGTGTCCCTCATCAACCTGCCCTCCCAGCCACGACAGGAACAGTTCTGACATCGCAGGGACCCCTCCTCCTACCCACTCATAACCACATGCAGCTCATTTCTCCCCACCTTCCCTCCCTCTCCTTAAGCCTTGGAGATCTCACCTCCATTCCCAAAGCTCCATTATAACAAAAATGTTATGTAAATAGAACCGCGCAATCACTAACCTTCAGGGCTGACCTTTTTCACTCAGCTATTGCTGTCCACCAGAAATTAACACATTATAAATTGACTGTACTTCAATTTTTTAAAAAAAGAAAGTAGAAAGCAACAAAAATTGAATTTCTCTGTCACTAATTCTCATTCGTTCAGATTTCTTAAGGCCGGACAGGACGTGCATAACCAGTGAGGCACTTCTCCTTCACACCCTGTGTGTCTGGACACCTGGGGGGCAGTGAGGGCCATCACTCAGGGAGGCAGCAACGGAACTCGGGTGCCCCTCCCCGGACGGTACCCCTCATCCACAGGGAAGACTTCAGATGAACAAGTCAGACACTGCAGATTCAAACGCCAGCTTGGACACCTCTGAAATACGTGACTTCAGGCAAATTTAACTCCAAAATTTAACTCCAGTGGAGTCCTCGGCCACCTGCACAATGGGAATCGCGGGAGCCACCTCGGGGCACCTTCGTGGGAGCGTCATTACACCAGCTTGCACTGCAGGAGTGAAAACAGTCACCCAGACCAACTTCGCCGGAGTTTTTACAATAATGAAAAAAAGTCAACGTTCTGTTAAAACTCACTTTCAACTGCTGTGGAGAGCTGCCAGGTTTGTCAGTGATTACAGAAAAGCAGCAAAACCACGCAAAGCTTTGAGCCAATCATATTTTCCCCAGCTCCAAGAAATTTCTCTGTTGTGGGTCAACTTTCTTTCAGGGAAAGACTAAATCCACTCATTGGTCACCCATCACAATCCCGCCGGCTATATTCTGGGGTTTCCCACTTCTGAATGCTGGGTTCAAGACAGAGGCTCAGTAACTTGAAGTATTTGTTGCCTTTGAAACAAAGTCTCTTTATATTGGATACAAGTGCATGCATAGAAATGATCAATATTGGAGACTATTTCCCTAAACAAGCTTCGGCAGAGAGAAGGCATTCTTCAAGATTGGGGTTAAACAGGTAAAATGAACACCTCCCCCACCCCACCCCAGACTGGCTGTTAAGTAACACCTCTCCACCTGAAAGCACGTATAAGCAATGGTTTTCTATCTGTAATCGGAGCAGGTCTGTCTAAACCATGTGAACAGGTCATGGTGTTTCACCAAGAGGCGAGAGCCCAGACCAGCTGCTTTCTGTGTAATGTTATTATGTTTGGATACGTGTGTTTCAAATTCGTATAGAAATTTAAAACACAATTTAATCACTAATTTTCTGAACCAAAGCGAGGGCCACACAGCAATCTCTGTGCCACGAGCTCTGTGTTAGCCTCCGGACGGTGGCCACACACGCGGACCTCCTCCTGCTGTGCTTCGCTTTCTTGTGGTTCAGAGACACTGCATTTCCTCAAGTTGAAGGTTTGCGACAACCTTGCGTCAAGCAAGTCTGTTGGTGCCATTTTTCCAACAGCATCTGCTCACTTCCTGTCTCTGTGTCACATTTTGGTAATTCTCCCAATATTTCAAACTTTTTCATCGCTATTATATTTGTTTACGGTGATCTGTGCTTGGTGGCTTTTGCTGTTACTACTGCAAAAAGATTACAACTTGCTGAAGATTTGAGGATCAAAGAAAATAAATGACTTCTTCAAGATTACATAATCAGTGCTGGAGACGGAGCCAGAATGGTGTTATTTTTCTCACTAAATCACATATCTCTTTGGTAAAGGAAATGTAAATGATTAAACAACAAAATCACTACTCTCCTTTTTAAAAAGGCTCAGATGATGGTTAGCACTTTTTAGCAATGAAGTATTTTTTAATTAAAGTAGGTACATTTTCTTTCAACATAATGCTATTATTGCATATTTAACAGGCCACAATAGAGGGTGAACATAACTTTGATCTGCACCGGGAAGCCAAAACTTCTTGTGACTTGCTTTATTGTGGCATTCACTTTACTGTGGTATCTCTGAAGTCTGCCTGTTTCTCTTTCACTCTTAAAATTGTACAAAAAAGAGTTTAACTTGGTGGCCTCAATATCTGAATACCCTAATCCACAAGCCCTCTCCTAGCTGAACAAATGTTTACCCCCCAGATTTCCAACAATTCCTTAAGAACACAAAATGTGACCTGCGTGCACTCCTCCAAAGAGGAGTCCGCTTCCACGAGCTCAGCTTACGTCTTGAAACCTTGAGGATCTTGAATATTCAATGGCCAAGATTTCAATATCTTGAAATCTGGCTTTCAATTCACACTTCCCTGAAACTAGTCTCTCAGTGGTCCCCAGATGCCTTGGCCTCTCAGATCTAATATCCTCTGGTTCAAGTTCTCACTTCTCAACCCCCGCGGTGAATTAAAGCCACCCTCCTCTCATCTGCAAGTTTCTCCGGAACCCGGGCTTCTTTGTTCGTACTTTGACAAGCAGAGCAAGTCAGAAGTGGTGCCAGTTCCGACCCGCCCTGAAGAGGTGACAGGACCCGCGGCAGCCTGGGGTCCTGAGCAGCTGTGGAAGAAGCGGGACCACCTTCTTGAGAGCCCGGCTGGGGAGTTCCCGGGCGGGTGTGATGTGGGACCCAGGGCCCAGCCTCCCTGCCATCTTCAACAAACTGCCTGTCCTGGGGTGGAGCAGTCTTGGACCCTCTGGACGGTCCAAGCCACCAGCTAACTGCCACAGAGGGCCCTCAGTCAGGAGACGCGGTAACGTGGTGGCTGTTTTAGATGACGAAGTCTTAGAGTAGTTTCTAGGAAGCAAAGGCACCTGGAACAGTTCCGTGCATCTTAGGACCCTGCTGGGCCAACACTTGACTTTGGCTGATTGTGGTAACAACTTCAAGTGTTACTTTCTCCTACAGCCCCGTCCTGCTGTGCTCGTGATGAGAAGTGCTCTGAACTTGCCCGTCCCCGTCTGATGGAACCGTCAAGCCCAGACCTCAGCGCCAGGGCGCCCTCCGGCTGACCCCTCAGCTGAAGGACGGAGATGTCCCGCTGTGAGGCCTTCCAGCCGCCTTCCTCGACTCGGGGCCGTTTGTTCGATTTGGGTTTTCACGTTCGCACCTGTTTGCAGTGTAAAGCCGGTGCAGACTGAGAAGCGTCTCATCAGTTGCTCTAGACGGGACTCTGCTACTAATGAAGCCTAAGCGCTCGTCTCCTTCCCCTGACAGCCTCGTTTCACTGGGGCTTTGCACTGAGGATCCGTGTCGCTACTGCTGAACTGTCTGCTGTCAACAAGCATTTCTTCCTTCTTTGCTTCTCAGGCACTTTATTGTATTGTTGACACTAATAGCAACAAGCAGGACTTCATGCCACTGTTCACACGAATAAATCTAGTCACACTTACTGCTCCAAGTTGCTAAACTTCATGTTTGTGTTCTAACTAAGTTATCTACCGCGCATTGCTTTCATGATGTCACTTCTACATCAACTTACTAAAAAGACATGAACAAGACAAGGCATCTGGTCTTATACGAGAGAGCTCTCCGAAAGTTAATATCAATGTATGCTGCGCATATATTAATACCTTTGGATTACTCTGCTTGTTTATAATAAGCTTGGTTTCTAACAGTTTCTAAGGCACATGATTTAGCGAACGTATAAGCTAAGCTGTTTGAACAACGTGGCTTCTCTCTCTTTAAAGAAGAGCTCAGAGGTGAGGCAGGAAACCCCAGTGGCAGGGGCAGCTCTGCCCCAAGAGACCATCTGGAGCCCCGTCTGGATGCTGGCCTCTGAGTGCGTTCCCAGCAGTGGGGAGGGGGACAGAGGAGGCCCACGCTCCCTTCCAAGGCCGTTACACTGAGTGTGTTCACCTTCTCTCCATCTGCAGCCCTTTGACCGTAACTTTGTCACATGGCCTCCCCACTGGAGGGAGGCTGGACCACACTGTCTCCAGGTATGAGGTGATCAGTCAAAGGAAGAGGAGGAAACCAGGAACCAGGGACACTCACCTGTCACTGTCACAGACTCCGTCGTTCAAGTACCTGATGGAGCTAATGTCCCTGGGAGACAGCTGCGTGTGGTCTCTCCCTCCACGCTGACTCCCAGACATCCCAGCATTTCCGTAAACAGTTTCCCGACACGGATTCCACGTGTTCGCCTGAATCCCTGTAACAAAAGTTTCGCGATCCTCTTAACAAAGGAATGGAATTGAACTTGACATCCTTTGTTCTTCACGAACTTCTGGTGGCTCCTCGCGATGAAGTCTTCTCCTGTGTATTTACAGACCCTTCAAAAATGCATTATGGCATTTGCTCAGGATTGAAACCAAGCTCACCAATCTGTGTTTAATACCTTCTGCCTACCTCACGACTCTCTCTGAAAACTAGACTGTTTGCCCCCTCTCTTGTTTCCAGCCCCCCTCGCTTCCCGGGTCCACTCGAGGGCAGGACCCAACACGGCACTGCTCTTCCCATCAGATCTTCTTGCTCTGCAGCGACATTCAAACCACAAGTCAGAGCTCTCCAGAGTTGCCAGGTACTCAGCATTAATCTTCTCACCAGGCTTGGTTCCTGCTACCTCGAAGCAACATTTATTTTTACCCTTTTCAGTTTGAGAATGATTCTCCTTGACACAGAAGACAGGGGCAAAATAGATACAGGGATGTTCTGCTTTTTCTCTGTCACTGGCTTCAAGCCACAGACCTGTGTGTAACCAAATCTCTTTTCCCTGAACATATCGAAAATGTCTTTGATATTTCCTGGCATTATTCGTACAGTTCCATATCAGTCTTATCTAATTTTCTTTTGTCCAAGTGTCCATTAGCTTACTTTTTTATGTCTCTCCTATTTGTTCTTATTATCAATTCATTTTCCATTGAAAATGAAAAAGAGGAAGCCTGTGAAAATGCAGACATGATTCCACCAACCTCAGCGTCAAATCCGCCTAACGGTTTCCCGTGCTAGACTGGGCGCCACTTCCCCAGATCGCCGGGGACCGTCTCCACCTTCTCCTCAGGCTGTTGGCACCGTTCTGCCTCAGCACCTGCAGTGGTCTTCCTGTGGCTTTCCTGTTCTCCACACTCACGTCTTCCAAAGGGTCTCTGCCCATCCTGTTCTTTCCAGGTGAAGGGCCTCCCCCGCCCCCTGCCCAGTCCCCACTCGCTCCGGACGAGCTCCCAGAGCCTCCTGCTCCGCTTTGCCTTGACCTTGTCCCAGCCGCCAAGTCGCCTTTGTTCATGATCATGCCTGGGCTGTTTCTGTCCCTCTGGCTACACCATGAACTTCACCAGGACAGTCACCATAGCAAATAGCACGCTGTAAACCCTACATAAACTTTTTTTTTAATAAGCAAATAATCAGAAACACGTTTCTGAGAGCTCTGTAATTATCCTGACATACAGAACTTCAAAGGACCTTCAGTAAAGTCATGTGCGTTGAGAAGAGGGCCTAGAGTGCAGGGGGTCTCACGTAAATTTGACCCTTGAGTCACTTCTTTGATGTGTGATTTATTTCAGAGAAACAATATTTGAAGGGAAATATGTTGGAAAATGCAACTTTCTGCTTTATGAAAGCACAGATTTAGAAAAATGGTTTGTGTCATCATAAGAGATGAACTTGATTCTCTGGGACGTTCTAGATGAACAATCATATTATCAGAGAATAAGGGCACGTTACTGCTCCTTTCTGATGGGTAGTGTTTATTTTTTTTATTATAACAAAATTTTCCAGAAAATATTAACTAGTAATAGCAATAAAATTCTCTGTTTTCTTGGGCTTTCTCCTAATGTTTGCATCTCAGTCAAGTACCTTGCACATTGAGTGCAACGATTTCTGTTGTTCTTTGAAACAGAAATCCTTCTCCCAGCATCTCCCTAGTCTTAGGTCACCTGGAGGACTTTTATTTTAATTTGCAAAGTTATTGCACTTTACTAAATATGTTGTGGACATTTGTCAAAGCAATTATGTTTCTCCTCCTTCAGCATAAACATTGTAGCCCACATTTTTTTTATCATTGGCAGACTAAGTGCTAAATGCTTCGGATATATGTCATTACTGACCAGTAATATGAGTTGAATACAACTTCTCATGCTCCTTTTACAGCTGAGGAAACTTGCTGGAGTGGATTCAGTATCTGGTGGGCGGCAAAGCTTGAGTATGAAGCTGTGTCTGAGCCCAGGACAGATGTGGCTTCCACGGGCACGTGGTCAATCACAGCATTTATTGCCTGGTGTCAACCTGCCTCTATTCTTTGTGTGTTTAATTTGTTAGTGTTTCATTTAGGATTCCTGTATTTATATTCTTAGAATTTTCCCCTCTTTTTTTCTTTTCTTATTCTTGCTAAAATTATCAGGTTATAAAATCTTCAGAAAATACACTGGAAATCTCCCTGTCACTGGTGTGCTTTTTGACGACTTATAGTTCACAGGATTTCTCCCTTCCTTGGAGTGAAACCAGCAAACAAACAAAACGATGTGGATGGCAATTCCTTCACAGATTTTGTCAAGGTCTCCCGTGGTCATTTACTTGCTCATGCTTCCTCCCTTTTCCTGAGCTAACTTTAGAATTTCTATTTTCCTAGTAACTATTCATTTTCCATGAGAAGTTTTGTTCTTTAGCAGGGTTTTATGTCACATTCCATTTTTCAACTTTCACAATAACATTTTTAAAAACATAAGAGTTGAAAGAATAGTCAGAAAAACACATATACACTCAACCAACTCAATTCACAAATGAACATTTTGCATTTTTCTAAATCCAATATATTTTTATTTTTAAGTAATTTATAGATATCTTACGGCTTCATCAACAAATACTTTAACGTGTATCTCCTAAGAAATGAGGATCTATTTCAATATAAGAAACATTTATGCCTAACAAATTAACAATAATCCCTGATTATCTTGTAATACATAGAATATGTTCAAATTCTCTCTTTTTAAAAAAAATGAATTGTGTCCCAACCAATGCTTTGCACTGCATGTAATGTGCTATGTCTCTTTATCGCTTTCAATCTAGACAGCTCCCCTCGACTTCCCCTCTGTTTTCCTCCATGACATGTCTTTTGAAGAAACAAGTCTCGCAGAATGTCCCACATTCTGGCTTTATCTAAAGACATTCTCCACCCTGTTTCTCTAGGCCCTGTATTTTCTGCACACTGCAAATTAGATCTAAATGCTTGCTCACATTCCGGTTCAAAGTTTTTGTCACGATGCCTCTTAAGTGACGAGTGTATCTCAAACTGCAACCCACAAGGAGACCCATGATGTCAGGCTGCCCCCCCATTAGTGACACAAAGTTTGATCATCATCAAGGTGCATGTTTCACTTTGTAATTAAAATATAATCCATGAGGTGAGATAATCTGTGGTTTAGCATCTCATTATGATCCTCGTCTGAACCAATTATTGCAACACAATGGTCTCTAATGTAGATCTTTTTGTGACTCCCTCATTAGTTCATGAGCACTTCCTTGTTTCCTGACACAAAATGAGCCCAGACACATTTCCTACTGCCCTGGCCCTAGATCCGGGGTTGACTGTTTCTTTCAATACAGAACGGTGTTAGTAAACATAATCTGAGTACAAGAGATGCTCATTGCCACTGAGCATCAGTCCCCACAGGTGCAATCAGTAGGAGGAAGTGACAGACAGACAGACTGACACACAGATGCACAGACAGCTATCTGTAGCACACACATGTCCCTCATGAATATGTTGGCTTTATTATTTAATATATGCAAACTTGTTTAAAATTTACTACCCCAAAGTTGCTACAAATAACAGAGTTATAGACGGCTTGGCAACTGTTTCATTCTATTTTCCAGTCAGATTGTAGAGTTCTTTGTTCAAGTCACTTGAAGTCATTCTACTGAAAATGCAGTGAAGTTTGTTGCAATTCTTTGCTTAATTTTGTCGTTTCCCTTTTTAATTTACATTCTAAATGTTTATGTAATTCATAGGCTACAAGCTTTCATCTCCATCCCCATCTTATCCCACCCCCCCCAACTTTCCTTACACAAAATAATGTTTTCACCATTACCCCGCGCCTTCCTCCCTGCACGTCTGCATCCGGACGTGAGGACACACACCTTCCTCATTCCTTCACAGGCTCACCAATCCTCCGCTGTGGGGCAAATCATAATGTGTAGATTCAGCCATCTATTTCCGGGCATTGTGGCTTCTTCTGATATTTTGCACTTAGAAAATTAAACGGCTGTGCCTCTAAGTCCATTCATACTTGTGGAAGTACAGCACAGTTCCATTCTTAGAGGCGGTTTTACTGGGCCGAGGGCACAGACACATGCAATTTTGTTAGATCGTGACGAACTGCCTCTCTCAATTCCATATATATGAAAATGTTTGGTTATCCACAGCCTCGTCACCAGTGGTTCTCAAACTCTGAGTTATTTTGCCAGACAGGAGAGAAATGACGCTCTGTGCAGTTCTAATTCGCGTGCTTTGCACAATGGGCAAAGGCACACACTTTTTCCATATGAGGGGTTGTAGATTCGTTCGTTCTTTCAGCATCCTATCAGTGCCTGTTAAGCGCCGAACACAATGTTTGTGCGCGCTCAGCGACATGTCTTCCATTTTCTTCTTGTTGGAACGTACTGAGATTTTATTTGTGATTTTATAACTTGTTAATTTGGGTAAATATTCCATGGGTGATGGAAAATAAAGTGCATTCTATCTTAAGGTAACAGAAGTCGAAGCATCACGGAGCCCAGTGATGTGCCTCGTTGGACAGAACATGGCAGAAGAAACTGGCCCCTTCTGCACATTTCCCGCTCCTGTGCCCTCCAGCCCTGTGGTCACAAGGACAAGCGGGGTCTAGCCTGCTGAGGATGAGGGATTTGTGCCTCAGTCATGTCATCACCCCAGGTAAAAACAAGCCAACCCCCATATGTATGAGGAAAATTCTCTCACTCCTCCAGCGTCCACCTGGTCCGCCAACTTGGCACAGACACATGCGAGCCAGCGCCAGAGGGCTGAGCACAGCTGGACTCAGGTTCGCTCAGTAAGTGGTGGTCATCAGCCACCAGGTGGTGGGTGCTTTGTTACACAGCAGGAGACATCTGATACCCCATCGCTGACCCTCTGTTCATGCCAGCCCTGTGGGAGCCGAGCCCCTCAAACTCCCAAGAACGTCATCCATCAGCAAAGAAAAATGAGACTTCAAATGAAATGCTTTCCCTCTCGGTTTTATAGCCTAAACTCTTCCATCTTTTTCCTTCCTCAGTGGATGGTGCAGTTCCTAACTTCCATTAACTTCCTTTGAGGGCATTTCATCCCTTCGGGAACCAGTTTTCAAGTCTGTGCTGGGCACCCTTTTCCACCTGCTCCCAGCTGCATCTTCTCTGCAGGGACTGCTACACTTCAGTATGTGGTTCACTGTTTTTTTACAGCTTCTGCGGCTGACGATTACCTCCCCCCAACACCCCCAGGCTTCTGCAACGACCAGCTCGTTTGTATAGTAATAAGGAGTTACGACAACTTGGGTTTTTTCCAAGTTACAGTATTGCTGAAAACAAAAAAATACTCCATCCAACCAACTACAACTCACCTTCCCCACTCACCGTAAACCATCCCTAAAACCCCCCAAGTGTTCAGATTAGGTCAGTGCTTCCACATCGGTTTATTTTCGGGTGGAATTCCCTTAAAGAAAACTTGCCAAGTGTCTCAGTGTTCTGGTATTCTGGATTTTACAAACAGATTTTGTTTTCTTTGGGGGCTATGTCGCTCTGCGTTTAAGAGCTCAGATTTGGTCTTTGAAGCCGGCCTGCCTGGGTTCTAACTGCTGTCTTGTGGTTTCCCTGCCAGTGATTCAGTCTGTGCCTCAGTTTCCTGGCCTTCAAAGTGAGGACAATATTAGTGCCTGTCTCGTAGGGTTAAGTGGGGCTTAAGTGATTTGTATTTACTGTGTAGCATGTTGTAATTCATATTAGCAATTATTTTCACGTTTGTAATATGTTAACTTTGATATCTATAAATATTTAATTTTGATAACTTTTTGATATCCATCAACCATTTTCTCCCCACAAGGGTCTTAATTGCTGAAAGTTCAATTTAAAATATTTAAATATTCTAGATTTTTCCAGATAATCAAAACATGGTAATATAATGCAAATATATAAAACAGATACATAAGTAGGTAGACAGGTCGAATACACCACATCTCCTGTTTCTGGCTGCCACACGAATGCTGTACTGAGGTTGTCCTAGCAGTTGCCCCAAGCTCAATGGAGACCAGCAAAAACGTATGGGGGATAGAGATGAGAAACTGAATTTTCCCCCCAAACACATCTGTGCTTGCAAATTTCTGAAGTGTTTTGCTATAACAGAAAGTACGCGTTCTTTGTTGCTCATCTTCCAATCCCTCCCAGCCATCCAATATCCTGTTTTACTAAGCTGTTGAAATGAATTCTACCCTGCTCTAATACCCAAAGTCCTTGAGGTGCTAAAGAAAACACTGCATGTAAAATGCATGGACAGGCAGAATAGGTTTACATAATGTTAATGCAGACAAATGGCATGAACAAAATTATACCTAGCTACAACTTAATTAGATTAATTAGATCAGTATAATTGGTAATGCTGTATTTCCCTAGCTCGACTTGGGCACTCTCCACCCCACCCCTCCCCACACACACACCAGCCCAACATGGTTTACAGCCCTAAAACATGATGATAGCACACGGAATACCAGTGCAGCAGCACATCAATTTGACCAGGAACACACCATTAAGGGCAGGAGTTCGTAGGATGCTCGAGAGACACATAAAATGCTACCCTACTAGGGAAAAATTTTGATAATACAGACTGAAAAATATCCCTACTGTCAAAGAAGTGTTTACTCCACATTAATCCCAAGTTTAAGTCTGGTCATGATTACGCAAAAATGAATTTAACAAACAGGTTCTGGAGTTGACCTAATGAATAAAACAGACGTACTGTGGTTTTAGCTAAAAACCCTGCAGAAGTTAAGCTTCAAACAGCCACTAAATCACAGATGTGGCTGAACCATCGGGTCCACTGACCACGTTGCAGATGGCAAGGTTCATAAGCGTCCCTTCGCCTCTGGAAACTGTGGGTGAATTAGGTTCTCAATCAACAGGAAGACGAATAACCAGGCTAATTGGTGTTCTGGGTCAGGGGAAGGATTTGTTCTTTTCAAATGATCCTGCCAAGTCTCCTTAATTATGACAAACTGAGACGTCGCTTCACAGTTACATCCAGGTGGGACGGATAGACACATACGCGGAGCTGCACAGCAAAGCCTACCTGATGTTCACAAGAGCTAGTTTGTTAATCCTCTACCTTGCGATCAAATAACTATGTTTACAGTCCCACTGGCTGCCTTGTAGTTTGGCATTTTTGTGCAAACTATGGTGATTTAAAAATTACAAAATTGTAGCATGGAAATTGACAGAAACTACAGAAAAATAACCGAACGATCATCAGTTCACAGATTTGCCTGGTCTTAGAATTGTAATCAAAAACTACAGGACTGAAAAAGAAGAAGACAAGGAAAGGAAAGAGAGAGAGAAATGAGAAGTCTCACAACTGACTTGAACGGGCTGAAGTTTAACTTCGACCAAGCCTGAGCGCAGCCCTGCAATGAGATCACGGGGGAAGGGCTGTCCCCACTCCGTGCCTCACCCTCCCCCGGACTCCTCGGGTCCCCGTGCCTGGAAGGCACCATCTCTTAATCTCGGTGGCCCAACTTGTACTTTGACAAATACTGACGTCTCTTGCAAAGAGGACGCAAAGAAATCTGGTGCTTATCCGATTTTTGTTTTCATCCTTCCATTCTCAAGAGTAAATTAAGATATTCTGCTAAATGTTAGCTTCTGTAGCCTAAGTACACTGCATGCACTGTGGTTGATAGTGTTTACACACTGCAAATTACTTAACGTCTTATATATAGCAGGAAAGATGTGTTTAAATATGTTTGCCCGCCTTGTACTTGTGTATTTCTGAAACAGACTTGAGTAATTAGCAAGATTGCCTTCACCATGCGTTTTGGAGTTATAATTAAAACATATCTCTTTTTTTTTTTTATTATACTTTGCCTTTTTGCTCTAGAAAATGCTGAATTGTAACTGCATGTTCAAGATGAAATTAGTGGGCTCCTTCGAAAAGCAATCTCCATCATCTTTTACCCATAAAGATCACCACTGGGTAGTGTGTGTGGAAGAGAATTTGCACAAATATTTAAGTGCATGAAAGATGTTATACACTTCTCCTAAATTTAAGATTTGAAGGGTACTTTCCTTCAGAAATGGTGACAAACATATCAAAGTCCATTTGTCCTCATAGCTAGCAATCCTAAAATTGAGCTGCCGGGTTCTCTTCCTAACCCCCTTCTATGCCCAGAAGTGAAATCACATCCCTGTGCAATTACATTCCTGCTAATCTTCTGCTTCTTAGACTGACCCACAAGATTTGTTACTGTAGGGCTGTATCTCAAAGGTGTTCACAAGGAGGTCTGACGAAGCTGGAATGTGGTTCCTAGTTACCAGCTGGAAAGAGCATAAAAAATATGGGACTTATTGATCGCTTTACTCTCAGGAACCAAATAGACTGAACCAAATATACTGCTCTGGAAAGGCATGCACTGAGGGACTGAGAACACAAGCTTAGTGTTGAATACAAGTTCCGGTCAAACTGGTGACCCTGGAAACTCTCCATCCACAATTTACTTACCTGTATAGGGAGACTAATGATCGTCTCAGAACATCAGCAAGAGGATCAAATGGGCTGTTGAAGAAATCAAATTATCTTACGGGTGCAGAAGAGACACAGCATGGCGCCTGGTTCACAACAGAGTGTCGGTAAGTACCAGCCAGAGTGAGTACCCTCGGTCTGCTTCAGTCTTCAAAATGATCCTTACCTCGTGGAACGGGAGGAGAGCAAGGGCTACTGTTTACTAATCCTCGGAGAAGAAAATCACAGTTCAGAGGTTAATGCTCTCGCGTCAGGGTTGACAAGAGACCAAATGCCATCATTTAAGGAAAAAGAGCAGCGACTCTTCTGGCTCCTGAAGGAAAAGTGGGCACCGAGCGAGATCAGACCAAGGGCACCCCAGCTCCGGGATTTCCAGCTGGATGCCCCGAGGCTGCTTCCCACGTGCCAGTGCGGCTCAGCATGGATACACGGCCCTTCGTTGACAGTGCTTCGGCTCTCCAGTGGCTCCCACGTCCCTGGCCCCGGGGATCACTAGTCAATCTTACACTCTGATTAATGAACCTCTCTCTCAAACAGGAACAATCAGATTTCCTTCCTCACCCGGTTGTTACAATAGTTCAATACGATGATGCGTGCGAAACACTTCACCCGTGCCTCTCATCTTTCAATCACGTAAGTATCAGCAGGTACTTGATCATGATTACTTTGACCATTTTTACCCTCACCACTCGGCAACACCCCAGGAACCCACAGGAACTTACTCACCCGGTCCCCTCTCCTGGCCTGAGGGCACTGAGCTTGGAGTACACTCCTTCAGCAGTACACCAGGGGCAGGTTGACCAGGGCTCTGATAGGAACAGCGAGACACATACATCATCCAGGGTTGGCCGAGGTGTCTGTCCTGCCTCTCAGCGCACTGACCCGCCTCCTCGCACATTCCGAGATAGAGCTGTCTCTGGAAGCTTCCAGACACAAGTGCGCACCATACACCAGAAATGGCATCAACCCCGAAATTAATGTGTGTGGGCTTGACATGAAATTATAATTAACAATGTTTACAGCTTTAATTTCAACGTAACGATGTGAAATTAGAACATTATGATCTGAAGTCAGAAACTAAGGCATTTTGGTGGCTGTTTTGTGATGACTCTGTTTAAGGTGGCTTAGATTTTTTAAGCACATACAGCTGACTGCCATCCCACAGAAACAGATTTCATCTCATTTTCTTTCTATCATGTTTAAATGGACTTTTAAGAGATTGTTAAAAAGTGCTGTTCAAGATGGTCTTTCTTCTTTTAAGGAAAGTTAAATGAATTTCAGATTTTCAAGGTGCACATTGACATTGACAAAGCATTCCCCGTTTTAATTTATTCAGACAGTATTGCTAAACCTTTAATAAACCACACAGGAATCAGTCTGGCCATTTCAGTGACGGCAACAAATATCAGTAACAAATGTGAAACAGCCAACCATCTAAAAAGTAAATGCCTGGGAATTCAATTACAGGACCAAGCAGGGGAGGGAACAGCCACATTTCCGACTTTCTTTGTGTTCTCGTGACCAGGCCAACTGGAGGCCGTGAAGAAATTGTTCTTTTTTGCTCAAGATACTAACCAGGGAGGGAAAATTATCAAAGTCTTAAGGTTCTGATCACACAGAAGATTCCAGGGTCCTGAAAAATCTCACTAGGAGTTGGTCGAGCGAGAGAGTTGCTTTCAGGATGGAACACAGCGGGATGAAGGATGACTTGGACAAAGGCTCCAGCCCACAGCGACTTACCCTCGTTGCTGGTGGCCAAGCCGCTGTGTTTGACTTGTGGGAACTAATGTTTCCAGCCACAAAGACCCAGGCAGTTGGCTATCCTTCACCATAAGTGTTTAAAGCACTGGTTTACAATTACAGAATTTAAAATAAGCTTCTCAAAACTTTCCTGGGGGGAAATTCCCATTTAAAAATACCTACAGCTACAAAAAAAAGTGAACATAATCCTAAAATGTGGTACTTCAGACAGCTTCTCAGAACCCCCATGACGTGAACACAAGCCGGAGGGTGGGGCCCACAGGCAGGCCAGTTCCCTTGCTCAGGGCTCAAGAACAGCCTCTCAAAGAGTCCCATACGGCCTCCGAGAAACCGTCAAAGCTGGGGAGTTTCAGAGGAGGGGGAACCCAGTGCAGACAGGGGTGGTGCAGGAAGTAATTGGTCTTTGTAGACTTGGCCTGGAAAGCTTTTTCTCAAGGAAAATAAACAACACAAAAAGCCCATATTCAGGAGAACCACACTTGGTTTGCAGTTTATCCCTGAACTTTGAAAGAGACTGATGGCGGGCCCCTGGGTGTGATCGGTGAGCTTCTCTAGCAGCGGTAACATTCCGAAAGGAGGTGCATTTCTAAACTACTTGCCTGGGAGGCAAAAGCTGCCGGTTCCTGCTGGCTCTGGCTCTGCGAGGGCCCAGGTGGGAGAGGCCGATTAGGAGGCAGGGAGTATCAAGAGAGAGCGGGCTGGGCAGCCTTGGCTCTGCCCCCCGGAAGCAAACTGCTGACTTTTATGCCAGGACCACTCCCATTTTGTCATATGCCAGCCCTCACGTGCTCAAGCATCCCATCTGACAGTGTTACCCACTCGGGTTCTTAGACCCTTTAATCAAAAGAAATTGACAAGAGGCCAGATGAGAAACTCAAGCAAGGCTTTATAGGGGGAGGGGGCGAGCTAGTCCCTTAAATGGGGTGAGGGTGGGGACAGGTCCGGGGTCGGGCCAGAGGGGCAGCTTAGGTGGTCAGCCCACCCCCGGGTGGTGCTGTACCCTGCCTTGGCTCCCGGCACCTCAGAAATGGCAGCTGGATTTTGACCTTTTGGTATCTGGCGGCTCATAATTTGCCCCAACTGTGCACGCATTGTTATTTTCAGTCCGTTGTATTCTGTGTATTCTGTTGCTCGCGGAGACGCTTGTCCAAGTGCGAGCATTGCAGCACAAGGCCCAGGTCCCAGCCCGTCTCAAAGGCACCTTCCTGGCCCCCTCCCGCTCTCCGACCCTGCCCACCCACACGCCGTGTGTGTCCTGGCCAGTAAGGAGCCCTTGCGCTGATCCTGGGAGTCGGCAGGCGCTGCAGTGCCGCGTGGAGAAGTCAGAGGGCGTTCACCGCAGGAGCCCATTTCCCACATCGTAGGAGGCAGGCTTGTTCTAAAATGGACCAAAACCTCCTTGCTGGGGGTACACTGAGAGTACCGTCTTGATAAGAGAGTTTGATGTATCAAGTTCAAGAAAATCCGCATTGCATTAAAATGCTCGCTGCTCTGTGAGAATTGGAAACATCTGGTAAACGATCCTCATTTCATGATACTTCCGTATCGCCCTTCTTTCCAGTTACGAAATGTGTGAAAGTCTCCCCCTCTCATCTCAACGCTAATCCCCCCACATTACAGTCCATTTGCTTTCTTCAGGGACGTCTGCCTTGTTTATATTCCTCTTTATCTGTCTTTATCAAATCTTTCATCAGCCCTGGATCCTCCTGTCTTCCTAGACATCTATTTAACGATTTTTCTCCTAAAAATCTGCTGTGGATAAACACTCTTCCTGGAAGACAGCAAGGTTTTCCAGCTTGAGGGTGGCTGAGAATTACCCAGAGATCACATAAAAACGCATTGGTCTGGGCTCCAGGGTCCAAATCAGGACCATCTCCTCCAGGGGTCTAGAGATTTGTATTTTCCCAGGTGACATATGTGATTTTGAGGTGGCGTCCACAAACCATGGAAAAGTGACTCTCAGAAGTGGCCGTGTTTGCCCGCTGTGGTCTGTCAAGCAGAACGTCTAAGTAGTTGACTCACTGAAGAAATGGTAAATTCAAACTGAACTCCCAAGCTGCTATTTCCAGTGGCCCCTCTGAGATTCTGAGACATTCTTTTTCTTGTGCCTGGAGTGGTCGGTAAGACCTGCATCCCCGAGGCAAGGCCCATCCTCCAAATGTCCCTGAAGAGCTCTGAGTAAGCCGGCCCCCATGCCGGCCCAGGCCCCGCGTCCTCAGACAGCCCGTTACCTGGGCACGGGCCCCGCGGTCCGCCTGTGTCCGGCAGAGGCAGAGACGTGCGGAGTCAGATAAATTTACGTGCACAGACGTAAGGTGATGAGCCTCATTTCATCCATCCTGGAAGTTGTGAAAGGTGCATGTACTTTTTGACAGACACGTGAAAGAGACTTAACTTTTGAGGAAAGTAAAGGCCTTTTGTCGTATTTTACTCTTCTAGACTATCTTCTCCCCCAGAGGAAAGTCGGTAGACGGAAGGACAATGTCAGCTGAAAGATGGACCATGCTGTTGTCCGTGCACGGTTTTAAACGAAGTGCTCTTGCAGAATGCTCCTGCCCTGGCCTGATGGATACCGAAGAGTCACTAGCACAGCTGTTAGCGGTAAAACTAAGTCGCATTGACGGTGCTCAGCTAACAGCCAGGCAGCAGCCGAGCAGCCGGAGTCGCTCGTCAACATCCACCCCTTCACCTTGCTGCGAGGCACTCTACTCAGCACATTTTTGGATTATATTTTAGACGGAGAGAAATCAACAGGCCGCAGGACCTTCGGGGACAAATCAGGACCATCTCCTCCTCCAGGGGCAACTGCACGGACCCACTTTCTTACCTGGTGACATCCATTTGAGCCGAGGTTCAACTAACAGACAGGGTCCTACCCACGGGTGTCCACAAACAGGAGAAAGAATGGGGAACAGAGATTTAAAATGCACCTTCCTTTTTACTGATGGAGAGTTTCAGAATCCTCCCAAAAACTAGCGGAAGGAAGGTGGGGAAGATGGCTTTTTGTCTCGCTGCAATTTCCAAGAAACATTAGCTTCATGAAGCACAGATTCCAGCTCTCGGATCTTCTGACAATCTCAGTAGGGGGAGAAGATCAAGGATTTCCTTACTGGCAATTTGCAAGTGCGGCTCGGAGCTTTTTCTTTCAGAAGAGATGAGGGAAACAGCACAATAAAATTCCTTCCAAAAGAAAAAGTAGGCAACTGAACTGAAGACAAGGCTAATTTGAGTTTCTGAGAACTCGTGAACGATTTTTCTAGGTATTCTTTCTGCAGCAGTCTCCCTCTGTCCTCCCCCACTTCATGTGTATTTGTATGTATCTTTTTCTTTCTTTCTATCTTCTTGGTTCTGTTTGTACCGCAGCTTCAAATGGAGAGCCGAGCCTTGTTTATTGCCCGCTATGCAGTTACCCCAAGATCGCAAGCCTGTTTGGGAGGCAAGTTTTGTGTTTTTTGGTTTTTTTTTTTGGATAGCATCCTGTTCTGTATTATTTCAAATTTAGAATTCCATTTAGCGGCAAAATGAAAACAAAGAGATAAAGTGCAGTCTTACTGTGTTTCAAGTTCGGATGAATCTCGGCCACATTCCACAGATTATTTTGATCTAGTTTTAACAAAATACCACATTAAATCACTCTAATGAGCTGTTTCTGCTCCCCTCTCCATACAAGGTCATTAGGTACAAGACAGCATCTTCTGCACTGTCTTCACTGCTTCACGTCCTACATGTCAAGAGAGTTCTTTGGTGGTTTTCCACAGCAGGAAAGAGGACCCGACTGTTCCGAGAGGAAGGGGTTTGTACCGCAGCAGGGAAGCGACCTGTCACGCTTTCCCAGGACTGGCTCCGGGCCCTTCACGCACTTGTCGGGTCCTGGGAGGAACACTCACTAAACCTTCCCTCGCACTTGCGCAGGAAGAAGCTGTCTCACAGAGCGCATTACAACAGCGTCCCTTCTCCTGTTACCCTCCCCGAGGATGAAGAGAAAAGCCTGAATTAGCATACACACTTAAAATATCTGTCACCAAATGAATTGTGCTTTTTTTTTAAGGTAACAGCTGTCTTTTTAATTAATGAGAGTTGCAGATACACGGTGCTCACCAAACATGGCAGCGCACTTCCTGTTCACCCCTGGCGGGCCTGGCGCTCGCTCCCGTTCTGCGATGGGACAGACAGCAAGGTGACAGCAAGCAGGTCCGTGCTCATCACAGAGGAGCAGCTCCTGCTCTGGCTTCCAATTAGGGGTCGGAACAGCCTCGCCAGTACTTCCTGCGGTCGTTAGCGAGTCTAATCGTTTATCTCCCGATGTAACGTGAAGGCTGGTAGAGGGTGAGCGGTGTGGTGGGTGGGCTCCCATCCAACACTAGATGGATGGAAACAGGTCTGACGGTGATGCTCTGGGCATCTCGGCGTCTGGGCTGATGCTCGGCAAAGTTTTCCCAAGGGAAGGGCAACCCCAGAAGAGGCCGTGCTGGTGGCAGGAAGGCTGGTTTCTTCCGTCCAACAACCATGAAGCCCTGGCGCACCTCCAGGCCGCTTTCTGAAAGGGGCTGGAATCAGCCACTACTCCCTCAAAAGTACCAGGAAAGAATGTCTGCCTTCACTGCAGGGGTGGTTTTAGGAGGAAAGTGTAGATTAGGCATAAGCATAAAACCAAGCATCCTGGAAGAGACACGTGCCCCTCTGTGTTCACAGCAGCACCGCTTACAACAGCCGGGACGCGGAAGCAGCCTAAGTGTCCATAGACAGCTGACTGGATAAAGAAGCTGTGGTATATTTATATAATGGAGTACTACTCAGCTATGAAAAAGAATAAAATAATGCCATTTGCAGCAACATGGGTGGACCTGGAGGTCATCATACTAAGTGAAGTAAGCCAGACAGAAAGACAAATACCATATGATCTCACTTACATGTGGAATCTAAAAATAAGGACACAAACGAACTTATTTATAAAACAGAGACAGACAGACATGAAAACAAATTTATGGTTACCAGTGGGGAAGGGGGGCGAGGAAGGATAAATTGGGAGTTGGGGATCTGCAGACACACACTACTACATATAAAACAGATAAGCAACACAGACTGACTGCAGGGAACTATATTTGATACCTTGTAATAAAATTTTTTTAAAAGAAAAAAAAAGACAAGAAAAAACAAATGAACAAACTAACCAAATCCACCAAAGGAGCTGCTTCTCTAGTCACCTACCATTTTATATCTATTTTCTCATCAAAGTCTAAAGACCTAAACCATCAATTATTGAGAATAAAGTTGGCAATAATTCACATTACTAAACAATGTTTTATTGCTGGTTGGTAAATCTCCACAAAGTCATAGCAGTGTAATTCTTATTGTGTGTGTGTGTATATTATATACTATGTGTGTTATATGCTATATATACTGTGTGCATATATATTGTAAACTAGGTGTATAGATTAGTATATTTATACACACTATAAAATGTATATTAAAATGTGTCTTTTTTTTAATTTTGTGGCTACTTTTCTTAACCAGGTAACTTTGTGTGTGTACACTGGGGTGTTGGTGAATAGAAGATACACTTGCCATCTGTGATCAAATCTTAAAGGCTTTTCTACTAAAATCAAAGATAAGGCTCTGCCAAACGAGACTGTGCAGGGAGACCTGCTAACTCGCAAAGGGGCCGAGCAGTGCAGGGAGACCTGCTAGCTCGCAAAGGGGCCGAGCAACGGTGTGGAAATGGGTCTGTGGGTGAAGCTGTTTTAACTAGGTTTGCCACGTCCATCTGAGGCTGGACAGAGACACTCTAGATTAAGACAATCAACCCAAGAGCAAACATCAGGAAAAAAAAAACAAAAACCAGACTTCACGATGCTTTGCTGTTTGTCATCTTATCCAATGAGCCTGGGAGTTGAGCAGGAAAGCCGCTACCTCCCTGATGACAGAGATGAGGGAAGGTCGGCATGGAAAATGTTTAAGGTTGAACAAGCCTGTGGTCATAGGACCAGTGAGCGTGTCGATCCCAAGACGTGGGTAAAGGAACAAGGAGTGAAAAGGAGCCAGCACAGACCCAGGGGGTGATGTGGTACACGGGGCTGCACAGGGATGCTCTTCAGGATCCTTGGTCTCAGCTCCCCGCCGAGAATTCAACACACAGCACAATACCCCGTCAGTGAGACAGACTGCCCTCACGTCCTGCAAGAATCCACAGCACCTTTATTACACACGCTGCCGGGGTGGAGGGAGGGAAGCTCGAGCATGATGAGAAGGGCCACAATGCAAGCACAGGTGAGAGTAGTTACATAGGCAAAGTTTTGCACAACTCATCTAAGCACTGATCTGGGGAGCGGGCCCCTGCCACCTGGACTCCGTGTCCACTCTGCTTAGCAGGTGTATGGTATTATGTAGCGGGGCACTGGAATAATCAAACTCCGTGTTCCTGTCCTGACTGCCCGTCCCCCAGGCACTCCTCTGATTGTTTGACTTCCCAAGTAGCCTGCCTACGGGGAGAGAATGTGCCGGTCAGGACGAAACGAACATCTGGTCCACCTGACAGTTATATTACTCACTGTAAATTAATGAACTGGCTCTCTGGTTTCTTATGTCAGTCTCCTGTGAGATGTGTTAACGTGAGTCAGTGTCCTTGAACCCTGGGACCCTGAAAAATCTGAGCCTGCACACTAGGGGGGGCCTGACCCAAGCCAGGCTGGAGGACCACTCCGTAAAGTTTCTGAAGGTCTCAGAATTAAAATGTCATCCTTGAAGATCAACACCTAAACAATCATTTATTCGATCAAAACTTGACCCTAAAGTTTTGAGACAATGTGATGTAATTCAGAGACACTGGGTCAGCCGTTAGCTAAGTTAGAGGCCTGGCAGGAATTAATAGTTGACACCTGGACAAGGCGACAGGGCAGGACAAGGTCACCACCAGACCTGGGGACCTTAACTTGTCCTGTCAAGACAGGCTGTTAATGGTGAGAGATGATTCTTGTAAGTATTGAGGGATTAAGAATCCACGTAAGGGAGATGTCTCAAAAGAACTTTTGAAGCAGCTACAGAACTTTTCCCCGACTGACATTTTTCTACACGATAATGTTGGCAGTGTGACAATAACGAACATGTCATAAAAGAACAAAACAGACCTGAGACTGTTTCTCTCCATTGAAGCCACTGTTTACACAAGAAAAGGAGCAGAGAAGCGTGCACCCAGAGCAGGGTCACCTGTGGTCCCCGACAGGAGCCTTGCAGGTCACTGGCGTCGTGTCACAGACCTCAGCCCAGAGCGGGGGTGCAGTGGCCGCACCACACCCATCACGTGAACAGTGCGAATTGAAAGTCTAACCCGAGCAGGTTTTTGCGTGTCTCTGACGACTCTGATTCAGAGGGGATGTGCAGCCGGGCCATTCACAGGCCGTAGTGCCAGGCGGACACCCCAGGGGGTGCAATTCAAGGGCATCCCTAATGTGAAAGGCAGCCCTTGGAATTGCAGAAAAGGGTGGGCCTGGGTGAGTCAGACCAGTCTTAGCAGCACCTTCCTGTGAGCATCTTCTAGAATCAGAGGAAAACCCACAGGCATGGGAATAAAGGCTACAATGCAGCCCTCCACTCTCATGGCTCCGTTTCCCATCTTCACATCCATTACCCACCCTGGACTGAGTCACTCCTATTCTGATAAACCTCAGAAAAATGGCCCGGGTGGTTCTCTCTGCCTGCTGGCTGGGTGGTCCTGCGGGCTATTTAGTCTTCCGCAGTCGGGCCTGGCGTTCTGAATTGCATACATTTCCTTCGTTAGGAGGAACTCGGGTGACCCACGGCTGCCCTTCCGTCTCAGCGCCGCGTGCACCGATCGGATGCTCCCCGCACCCCGGCCTCGCTCAGACGGTTGTCTGTGTGGGAGAGCTGAGCTAAATCACATCCGAAGATAATAGCACAGTAGGGACGGCGCCTGGGGCAGGAGAGAGTAGTACCTGAGCCATTTCACCTGCCATTTCCAGGAATAGAATATTTGGAAATTTCAAAGACATTCGATAATTCCAAACTGCTGGTTCAATTACCCTGCTCCCTCCGAGAGGGAAAGAGCTTCCAGATCTGCGTGCATATTGCTGGGGGGTGGGGGCAGGGGAGCACTAGGAATAACTCCTGCGCAGGTTTTTGGCGAACATCAGGGCCCTTTTTTCCTAAAGACATTCTGCTGCCGGCTGCTCGCTGCTTCGGAACACTTGACAAATTCACAGTTCTTAAAAGCCCCCATAAATGTTTTGTAAATTGCTCCATTTTATCAGGGAGAGCTCAGAGCCTTGTCACTGACAGCCACCATGTTTTCATTCCCCCATTCCTTGTTCATCTTTATTTTTATGCATTTTCCAACAACAACAACAGCAACAAAAGGGCTGTCATTATTGGCATCAGCGTCCTTATTATGATTATCACAGTGCTAGCCACAGAAACGTTACCAGCTGCAAGCTGGAAACTCCCACAGTCTCGAAGAGCCTCCTCTCCTCCCAATAAACCAATAAAAATAAATAAATAAGGCCAGCCCGAGAAACATTTTAAGACCTCTTAAGTTGTTTTGCCGCTTCGGGAAACAGGCACACGCCAGCTCCACTTCCACCAGACCCCAGACAGTCTTCCCCAGCACTGCCCTCCGGCAGGAGGCGGAACTGAACGGCAGGCGGCCGGGAGAGGCCTGAGGAGGGAGGCAGCGTGTGTGATGGAAGACGGCAGAGGGGGTCAGGAGGAAGGGTGGAGTGGCGGGGAAGTTAGCCACATCGCACGAGAGAGCTAAAATTATAGGCCTGTTTGGGATGTGAACCCCCACTGCGGCGAGAAGGCGGCCAGCCGATTGAAGCTTGTTTGGAATACTTTCCTGGACAAGTTCTATTAAGAATGAGATAGTGTGCTGCAAATAGAGGATCACGTGCTCAAGCACTTCGCCAGCCCTCCAGCTCCTGGCTCATTCCCAGTAGCACAGTCTCCTGGATGTTATACCGAGACCATAAGAAACAGCCAGCACGCGTTTCCATCACTCAGAATCACTACCTTTTTAAACACAAGCATGTAAATGAAATACTTTCCCCCAGCCAAGCCAGCCCCGGGCCTGGTACCAAGCACATGCTGATGTGCTGGAGGGGGAGTTTCTGTTAACAGTATGCATCAAACCCCGTCCCGTCCCTCATTCATTCGAGATCTTAATACCGAGGAGAAGCCGGGTCAGTCCAACAGCAACCACATTAAGAGAAAAAGAAATCCAACCAGAAATCAATTTTTCTGGAACAGCTGTTCATCGATGTTTAATTTCTACCCTGGAAGTCCACTTTTCAGAGATTATCTAATAATTGTGGCAGAGTGTGTGCTCGGCAGTCATACATAAATAACCTCTCCCCTTCTCCACTCCTGCAGCTACGAGCCCCGGTGATCACTCAGATATTTCACAGTCCTTCCGAAAGTGCCGGGACTTTTGGGGGGTTCGTGGGGAGGGTCAGGAGCTATTCTTCCCCAAATGACACAAAGCAGGACCCTCTGCTTCCAGCCAATCCACTCAGCTTGGTGCCGCCCAGGGAAATCTTGGAGCTGTTCTCCGAATCCCTCATTCATTTCCGGGATGGCCCCATCTGACGCTAGTGGCATTAGCATTAAATCACAGCCTGAACGCTAAATCACACCCGGAGAGGGAGCAAAACCCACCTGACGGGGATGGAATAGCTTCCTGGGCTCAGAGGTAACAGGCTCGGCGATGCCTGGAGCATCACTGGAGGCAGGACGCCGGGTGGTTACCAAGGAAAGCAGGTGCCTGGCCAGCGAGGGGGAGACCCCAGCCCGCGGGGTGGGGCTGCAGTGGCATTTAAGGGCAGCTAAGTACACTCCCGACCAAAGTCGGTTCCTCCCCAGCCCCTCCATCATTAATTAATTTAGGGGATCTTACAACCTGAGGGGCTACAGGGGTGGGGCCAACATAAAATCAGAGGCTGCTTTGTCTGATCTCCCTACCTGCCTACTGTCTCCCCTTTTCTGGTAAACTCAGAGGGACTCCGGAGAAGGGACTGGAGAGAGGTGGTTTTAACCAGAAAGAATAAGGGGGTGCACATGGGGTTGGGGGGAAGGTGCACTCTAGGCGAGAAGAGTCAGGATGGTTCTTCGGAAACTGGATGTCGCAAAAGAAAAGTTAATGCAGAAGGTGGGATGGAATGTAACTAGATTCACACCCAACCTGTGTTGCAGGTTGCCTTAGAAGTGACGTCGGGACCACTGCACATCACGTGCGCGAACGTTCACACACACACACACACGTGAGAGTAGGTGTGGGGGGGGGGGCGACTCCCCTGCGGGGAGGCCTTAATTTTTACAGCCATCTCCCCTGGTACTTGTTCCTCCTTGAAAGCCCGGGAGACCCTTGCCCTCTGGCTGTCAGGGTGCTCTCACAAGGGAGGTGGCATCAGAGCAGGACTCCGAGTGATGATCACACGGCATCTCGCTGTCACAGGACCTGGTTCATATCCTGTAGGAGCCCCTCAGACACACCACAGAGTTATTACCAGGTTGTAAATCCAGGATTTTAACATTTATAGAGCCCAGGGAACTGCTCAAACCAAATGTGGTTTCGGAAAATGACACTGATGAAACTGTTTAGAAACGGCCTCATTTCCTGATCCGTCATCTCAGGGTGGGTTTCCCACAGCCCGAATAGGGCAGCTTTCTTTCTGGGGGGCTGCTGGCCTCTGTTGCCCAGAGAGGCCCTGTAGAAGGACAGCGGGGAGCCCACGGAGCATTTTTCGAAACTCAGTGCCCACCTGCGGTGGTTTGAACGGGGTGCTTCCAGAGATACGTCCACGCCCTAACCCTCAGAACTTACAAATGTGGAAAAGGAGTTACTCCCCAACCCCTCCTCCCCCGAACCCCAGAAACCACTCATCTGCTTTCTGTCTCTATGGATTTATCTGTTCTGGATATTTCCTATAAAAGGAATCATACCAAATGCGACCTTTGATGTCTGTCTTCTCTCACTTAGAATGACGTTCTCAAGGTGCATCCACATTGTACCTTGTATCAGCAGTTCACTCCTTTCTACAGCTGAGTAATACCCCGCTGTGCGGAGAGCACGCATCGGGTCGGCTGTGGTCGGCTGCTGCAGGCTGTCTGGATTATCCACTGCGGGGCTGTTGCGCCCTTCTTTGGCCAGCTGGGATAGTGCTGCTGTAAGATGCACGTCTGTCTGTCTGTCTGTCTGAGTCTCTGTGCTCAAGTCTGAGGCTGTCTCCCAGCAGGGAACTCCTGGCTCGGATGGTACCTCCGTGTTTAACTTCTCAAGGAATTGTCCACAGTGGCTGCACCATTTTTCATTCCCACCAGCAAAGTACAGGGACTCCAGATTCCCCACATCCTGGCAAACACTCGTTATTTTCTAGTCTTTATCTGCATCATCATCATCATCACCCTGGTGAGTCTGAGGTGGAACCCCACAGTGGCTGGACTGCGTTTCTCCAACGACTGATAACGTGGAGCATCTTCACCTGAGCCTGCTGGCCCCTCATCTTTCTTCTTTGGAGAAATGACATTCAGAGGCTTTTTGGTTTTTTTTTTTGTCTGTAGCTCGTCTTTTTTGCTGCCCCTTATATGTAGGGCTCTTTCCTAAACCAACTTCTTTTTCTGCTTTTTCGGATAGATTCAAATCTTACTTTCTAACCCCAAATCTTCATTTAATATTTGATCTATTATTTTCAAACACTGATTACCTAATTCCCCAGGAGGTCCTAAAGCAGCATCCACTCACAGGCCCTAGAGGGCATTCACCACGTGACCCCCCAAACTTTTTTTTTTGGTTTCCCCATTTCTCATAAGCCCACCAAAGCCTCCTGGACTCCAAAATTTAATGCACGAGAATCATCTTGGACCACAGGCTCTGTCCCCACCAAGAGTCGGGATTCAAGTTCTCCGCCCCGACCTCTCACTGTTGCCGTCCTGGAGGATTACGGGGCTCCCCTGCTGGCTGCGGTCATCACGGCCTCGGCGCAGCTGCCCACCCCGTGTCCGTCCACAGCCTGTGCTGCGTCATTGCCGCTGTTCTCATCAGGATGTGGGGTCTGCCTCGCTGCCCCCGGGATGGAGCCTGGCTCTGTGACTCGGCCAGTGATGTTGTCAGAGCTGAGTTCAGAACAACTTCCACTCTCGCCACTTAAAACACTACCCCGCTGCCAAGACTGCCACGCAAAGCAGGTGGTCCGGCTACTGGAGGATGAGACACTGCGCGGAGGAGACAGAGGCACCCCGCCAACAGCTGGGACCAACATCTAACCATGGAGTGAGGCGTCCTACCCCGCCAGCCCAAGGCGCCCTGAGAAGACTGCAGTCCCAGCCCCTCACAGCAGAAGCATCTCTGATCGTCTGAAGGCTTACATCTCTGTGTTTTCAGCTTCTCTTCTGATTCCACCTGCGGGGCTGGGGGCATCTGGAAATACTTCATGAGTGGAAACATCCTTGAGTAAGAATTAATTCAGATTTGAGCTAATAGGTAGGTGAAGATTCAAAACCATGCTGATTTGTGGGCAGAATCTCACGATGCTAACATGTACTCACTGCTCACTTGGTTGTCTGATGTCAACCTTCGGGTCGCACGGAGGGCCCCAGAGGACCTGCCACGCGAGCCTCTGTCCCAGGCCGACCTCCTGCTTGTCTCACATTCGTATTTGTTCATCCGTCTCTTCTTTCATTCGATCAATAAGCAATTTTTAAACAACTGTGTTATGGAAAGTCCTGAGATGCTAACAGGGAGAGGAAACGACACGGCACGTGGTCTCAGTGGACCGCCTGGAAGAGCTGGCACCACCCTGAGCGGCCGAGTCCACTCACTTTCTTCATGGAAACAGACGCAGATGATAATCCCCTAAAGTTATTTCATCAAAATGCAGTTTCTAACCGAGTCGGATTAGGCTACTGGGAAATATTCTATTGAAGTAAAGTCCAATCTGCTCCTGCCACAAATTGATGCAAAGGATGTTTAATGATCTATTTCTGGTGCTCAGACCCCAGAAGTGAGAGAGACAATGAAAGTGAGGGAGTCTTAGAGAAGCACGTACAGATAAATCCACAGTGTTCTAGAGGCGATACGTCCCAGGAGCTGCTACGTCTGTGTTTTTAAAAAAGAAAGAAACACCCACCAATTGCAGCAGCAAGCTCAGGGTGCCCAGCTCCTACGCCAGCAGGGCCCGGACGCACCCCTCACGCTGGGTGCTGGGGGAGCGGGGGTAGAAGCTGGGGTCCTGCAGCTTCCGGCACGGAGGCCGACGGTCCTTGGAGAGGGAGTGCTGTCCACGGCTCCTGGTCACTGTGGGTGTCAGTGGGCCGTGGTGATGTATACATAGCCGGGGGTGGTCCTTAACTAGGTATCATTCCACCCCTATTGCTCAGATAAATCTCAACTGTGCTTTAAAGGCAGGGCGGCACGGCTGCGGTGACACTGACCGAGGAATTGGCTATTAAGCTGTCTAAGACTCTAGACTCCATGAGATGTTTGACAGCACAGGGACAAATACGTATTAGCAATGCTGCTTAATCCGTGTTTCAAGGGCAGAATTTGAAACCATGCTTTTGCACCAGACCAGCTCAGATCAGTGGAAGGATACTGTCATCGAGAAATGCCAAGCCCACGGCACGACCAGGTGCCCCCACCCTTTGTCGTTTCCCCAAGGTCCCTCGGGCACAGTGTATCTCATAAGACAGAAGGTACACAGCTCGGAGATGAAGAAAATAAATACAAAATATTAATAACACATTTTTTTCAAAGGAGTGACCAGATTACCCATTTGGTCCTCATTCCTGGAGGAGCCCCATTATTTGGGAATACTCAATTACCTCAAACTATGAAAATGTCTGCTTATTACCGAAGGTCCAAGGCAGGCAGAAGGGAGGGGCTTCACCCCGCACATCTGTAATTTGTGCACACGGACTCCCACCTCTGTTCAAACCCAGGCTGTGATGCACCTGCACCAGCCGTGTATGGAAGTAAAGATTCAACACGTAGCCACTGTTCAGCCTAAACTCAAAGGGCACAGGGAGTCTCAGCCAAGGGGTAGCGCATCAGGTGATCAACAGCATACAACATCTTCTTTTAACTTACTTCTTTTTCCCTCCAAGCCAACATTTTATAGCTCTGGCTTTTTTCAAGTTTCTCTTTGACATAAAGTTTGGCGTAAGTGATTCTTAATGGGTGTTTCCAAAAGCACAGGCAGTGACTCCCACTGGTAACACAGACTCCATTTCTCCGTCTCCCAGATGCACTTCTGCTCCCAGATTTGGGCCAAACATCTTGAGGGCAACGAAGTAGCCAACTTTTTAAATGTTTCTTCCTAGGACAAGAGCTAACGGGGACCCAGAGTGCAGGGGACCCAGACCGGCCGATGTGCTGCTCTCCTGAGACTCAGGACTGCCGCCCGGTTCCGGAATTCTGTTTCTGCGTCAATTAGAAACTTCCCTTTTCCAGCCCCTCATTGTCTGGCAAACGGGCAAACTGACACTTTGGTAATGAACTGATTTTCCAAGTCAGAGTTCAAAGGGGTACTGAGAGGATTCTGTCTGAAAAGCGAGATGGGAAATATTGACAAGCATCTTACTGCACTGATTCGGGCTAAGTAATGGGATTTTTAACAGAGTCATGTATCGGGGAGGAGATCTGGTCCGCAGTGCGTCTGCGTATTTGCGTAGGGTTTAAATATTCCTCTTAACTGCAATTTCAGTTACTTTGGTTCCAAAAGCATCCACTGAGCGCCTTCTAGATACGGGGGAATGGAAGCCCTGAACCAGAAGACAGGGAAAGAGGACGGAGACGCAGCCCCTGCCTGGGCAGAGGGGTGACACACGCAGGCAGGGGATTTTGAGGTGGTCGAGCTCAAAACAACCTGCCGAGAAAACCCCCTGATTGAGCTCAACATCTAGACTCACAGTCACCTGAGATGCGGTGACGCAGGGCTGCCCTCATCCCAAAGGCCCAGCCCCAGCAGCACCAGGACCTCGGCAGTGGGAGAGGAAGGGGGTGTGCGCCCCACTCTTCCCTGTCCTCCGTCTGCCGTTAGAGTGGCACCGACAGGGGAACCCTGTCACAGAATGTGTCCCCAAAAGGATCTGGTTCTGGGTCTTTAGGCACACAAAATCTGCTTGGTCAAATGACTTAGCCACATTAGAAAAGTGAAAATCTAATAATAAATTTTTTAAATGTTCTTTCTTTTTCTTCCTCCCCTCCCCCTGCCTTCTCCCCAACCCCCCCAGTCCCTCCAGCAGCTGAGCTACAGGTGGACCGAGCATTTCGCAGGGAGATCAGCGGGGAGCCCATCTTGGCTCTGGGTGCTGCCAGCCAGCCAGCGTGGCCTGACTGCCAAGCACACCCTCCACTCCAGGCCCCGGCACCGGGGACCTAGCAGCTCCGAGAGCCTGGTGCCCAGCAGCGGGCTGCCCGCAGCTGATAATGGTGAGTGATGAGGCCAGTGCACCAGGCCGGCTGCGGCCCACACCAGTGGCAGTGCTGGGCCATCACGCTGCCACATGGGAAACCCGCGCCAACGGGAGACTGATGGCTTCTGATCCTGCAGCCAGCAGCTGGACCCAGGCAGTGGGACTCAGGGCACAGGGCGGGCCGGCCATGGGCCTCTACATCCTGCCTGCTCCGCCGACAGCTGGCACGACTTCACCTGGCGGCCAAGCACAGTCACAGAAGCAGCAAGAGAGAATGGGGTGAGGATGCCCACCTGGCTCCAGGACGCGGGCGGGAGGGGCCTGCAGGGGCGGGCGCCATGGGGCAGGTCTCAGGAAGCTTCTTCCCTCCCCCAGCTCACCTCACTGTCCTCCCCAGGAGAGTCAGAGACGAAGAAGCAGCTATTGATCTGTGGGACATAACCTAATTTCAAAAGCAAGGCTCTCCGGATGCCATATTCACTCACGGGCCCCCCAGCATCCTGTGGGCAGGACCACCGCTGCTTTTCCAGCACCTCGGCCGTCTTCATGACAGTCCCAGAGCCTGCGGTTGGTGTGCTCCCCCCCAGAGCAGAAAAAGGATGCAAAGGCCAAGGGACGCCAGCCTGGGAGCCGTGGGGTCTTTGGGATCGATGGGTCGCCGAGGAGAGGGGCAGATGCAGCCACCCGTCAGCATCCATCCTTCCCTCCGCTGGGTCTGTGGCTTTTCTAGGGCGTCTGTGGAGCCGCAGTACCAGCCCTGTAGGAGGGCTCAGCCGGTCACTTCATGCCACTCTCATGTCTGTTTCCCTGGTCTCGTCCCTGGCTATGCCGGCAGCCACGACCTTTGCCCCAGACTAAACCCCACACCTCTTTGTGACCAAGTTAGACACCGCCACGAAGCAGCATCAGCACATGAGGCATCACAACATGTCAACAAGAAGCACCAGTGAGCTGCTGGCGCCCAGGGGTGCGCGGACCGGTCACCAGTCCTGTTGGTGAGGCTCTGGACACTGAGGGGCAGAAGTGACTGCTGAATGTCGCCGTGATTTCTGACGCGTATGCCGGAGGAAAGACTGCCCTTGGCCCCAACCTTCCTCCCCCATATTCTGCAGGTACACTTGGGAGAAACCCTTGCAGGGCAGCCAGACATATTTGGGAAGGGAAGATCAAGTCTGCTCCAAAGCCGGGGGATAAAGACAGTGACCGCTCTGGGTCCTGCCAGGGTATGTTTCTAGCAAACGAACAGAATTTCTTGCTAAGTATTTGTTAAAGACTGCAGACAAGTATCTCTTGAGATACAACACAGTTCATACAAACTAAGCTCAGTGTACTTCATTTCCAAAGAGCCTTGGTTTCATAAAATCATTTAAACCCTGGAAATGGAAAGGTTCTATTCCAGTTGTTCCCTACCTTGATGCCAAGAAAACCCAGAAAGACCCCATATCAACAATCAAAATATCATCATTTCCTAAAAAATTGACCAGTGGCTCCTCTGACCTGGGATTAGCGCCCGAAGCCCTGCTGGTGCGCGGTGCGTTTTCACGAGGCTGCCCGGACTCACCGCTGCTTTGTACTCTCAGCGTGGCTGCAGGGGTAGTTTATCCTCTCATCTAGAGTCAAAAAAAAAAAGGAATTGTTTAAACAAACAAACAAAAACCTCAAGTGAGAGCAAGGAATCCACGTGTTTGGTTAGAGATAATTAAAGAAAAAGCCCCTGCACTTGGTGGGCACCTTTGAACACACACAGGGCAGAGCCAGGAAGGGAAGGCCCGGTGGCCTGTGCAGGTCTCTGCCAGCATCATTTTTGCGATCCCTGGTCAGCCGGTTAACACACGTCTGTTTTCCCAGTAGACTTGACAAGATTTTCTCCCCAAGATTCCTCTTCACAGAAAATCATATTCTGCCCCCACTTCTTGTCATGCAGGTGGAGCACACGTGCTATTTTCAGAAGTTGCAAACTAATTAAAATCATATTCCCATCATAACCCTGATAACTCCATTCCTGAGGAACAGGTTACAGGTGCTTTATGGTCAACTCCGTAATTCTCGACAAGACCAGCAGAGTCCTTCTGGTCAGCTCACAGCTAGCCTCCAGGCCGGGTGACACGCACACCCGTCATTTAAGCTACTGGTTTTCCCATCAGCATTCTGTTGAGCTTGGCTTGCTAAGGAGCCACCGAGAAGAGGGAGGGGAGACAGGAAACTGGGGGTTAGGGGCACTGAATGAGAAAGGAGTCCTGCCATTCTTTACTACATGAGTTTAGTTATGTTAACTAGCAGTGCACCTGCTAGAGCCACAGAAGCGTTTTTTTCCTTCATGGCAAGAGTGTCAGTATTTGCACAGAGTCTCGACTCTATCAGTACACTTGTAACTGAGGCAAGAAAAACCAGTCCCACACGAGCTTCTGTCGGTCCAGATGGCATCTAATTCTCCTCATCTCTGGGACTGCAGCCCTCGCCCACGAGGCCATCTCTGGCTGGATGACTTCCTAGCTGCGACCTCCGTGTCCTCTCTGCTGTGACAGGCAAGAACAAGTCTGACTCCATGTTGGATCTGTTTCTTTTCCTTTAACCTTTGGATTCTATTGCCTTTGCTACCAGTTAACCACTAAAGGGATGGCACCTCTAAGCTTAAATTACACATAATAGCCTGTCTCTGGGAACCTTGTCTCCCAGGTAATGAGTGTTAAGTTAAAATACCTTTGTTTAACTCACAGGAAACACCCTGACTGACCAAGCCCACCTGTGAATGACGGCAGAAAGGAAGAAATTAACACATCCCCTCGGGAGGCTGACCAGAAGCCGGAAATGCTTGACCTAACTCCCACCCCTTCTCATATAAAAGAAGCCTGAATTCTAACTCCGGCAAGATGATTCTTTGGGACAGTAGTCCACCATCTTCTCAGACTGCTGGCTTTCCAAATAAAGTCACTATTCCTTGCCCCAACAACTCAGCCCTTGATTTATTGGCCTGTCCTGTGTCAAAAGGTATGAGCTGGGACCCAGTAACACTGCCTCCCTCCAAACCACCCTACACACATGAGCTAAAATGGCCTAACAGAAGTTACAGACATCAAATTCAGGTGGGCATCAAATACTAGATTTTAATTTTGTTTCTATCTCAGTTCAGTTTCTTTTTTTCCATGAGACAAAATCATCTTAGTCACAACACTCTACTGTAATTCTCTAACCAATACTGATTCATTGTCTGTCTTCCCAAACTGAATAAATTAAGAAGTTTTCTTCCAAAAACCTCACAAGTTAGTGAAGGATGAAGATACATAAACGAAAGTTCACCCGAGGTAGACTCTGATAAGTGATACTGTAGACGGAAAAACAAAATCCTACGAAATATATTCAAGAAGGAGAGAAGAACTCAGATGGGAATTTGTCATCTCATTTGTCAGCTCTATTTAACTTCTGACTCTGGGTCAACCTGCAAGTTTAATAAATATGAATTCAAGTCTCATTCAGGTCAATGACAAACATTGAGAGGACCACAAGAGGGACAAATGTGTTCATGAGAAGAATTCATTGCTCGACCTTCTTTAAGTAAAATAATGTAATCATCTGTGGCTTTAAAAAATATTAGGAAGTGCTCATGATAGTTTAGGGCTGTACCAGAGCTTCCTGGGAGTTATCACACCTGTCCTGACAACAACCCTCCGAGTTAGGTGTGAGCATACTTCATCTGTATGCAAGGAGGAGGCTCAAGTCGCTGAATAACATGTAAGTGTCAGTGTCAGAACGTGAACTCGAGAATACTAACTCCAGTGTTCACATCGTCAACCACTGTGCTCCGGAGATTTACATTGGGCAGGATGCAAAGGAACTAAAACCCAAGGTACGTGAGGGGAGAGCATAAAACCACCCATTCACTTAATGAGATGCTCCTCCATCCCTTATGAGCTCTCCACCACCTCGCTTCCAAAGATCTGAAAACGGAGGCTTTGCTAAGTTAAGTAAAAAGACCTCCCTACATCATAACTAGAAGACAGATAAAGCTCAAACTTCAAAGCGCCCAGAGGCAGAAAAACACCCCCGCCCAGGGCACCATCTCACCCTTCACTGCATGTTTCTGTGCAGAACGAGGGAAGCCCAAGAAAAACTTCACGGGAGAGAAAAGAGAGGAGCGAGTTATGGGCCAGAGGTTGGTCCCAAAATACCACAGGACAGAGAAAACCTATTATACGAGAAAGATAAAAGGAGACCTGAAAGATCAGAAGCTACAAAATGGGGCGGCTCAGTGCAGTCCACTGGAGATGGCCGTCTCCGAAAGACACTGCGTCTGTGGGCAGAGGGTTGGACAGAGGAAGGGGGAGGTTCACTGCAAACAGTGGGTGTAAAAGGGAAAGTAGCCCGAACGGGTAAACTAACGGCCCTGTGAGGATGCCTCCACTGATGAAAATTCCCATAAAGAGACAACCACAATGCAAAAGGGAGCCACAGCCCACACTCCAAGCTGACAAACACCCTCCCCAAGCGCTGGGGAAGTGAAAGGCCGTCCTGAGTCAGAATAGCACCATCTGGCAACCTCCATCCTAGTGATTCGACCACGCATGATGTGCATCCAATGGATGCCGAAACCTGTGGGTGGAAGTGTAATGAGTAACAGGCTGATTACAGGGTCTCAAACTATCTCCATATAAGAACCTAATTCCCAAAGGTACGAGCTGTACCATTACAGTAACTCTGCTGTAGAAAACAGTAACTGCTCAGTGGAGGAACTGCAGCGCCCCCAGTAACCAGCTCATCAAATGGGGCGATCGACACCATGGTCTTCTGATGTAACATACTGTGAAAAACACATCATTCTTGTGATACTGAAAAACTGCACAGTCGGGCTATAATGATGAAAGCCATCAGACAAATCCAAATCAAGATTCATTCTATAAACAAATGACTTGTGTCCTTGACAAATACCCAGATCATGAAGGACGAGGAAAAACTAATGGACCATTCCAGATTAGACGAGGCTGAGAGCCATGATACATACAAGTTTTGGTCCCCGATTTTTTTTCCTATAAAGGACACAATTAGGAAAATCAGTGGTTTGAGTAAGATCTGCAGATTAGCTAATAGTCCAATACCAATGTTGAAGTTCTTGATTTTTGTATTTGTACCAAAAGATAATGTCTTTGCTTTTAGTAAGTGACCCGTAAAGTATTGAAACATAAAAGGAAATATATCTGTCATTTACTCTCAAATGGTTTAGAAAAAGAAATAGACATAGATATAGATAAAGATATAGACACAGAGAGAAAATGATGAAGCAAATATGACAAAATGTTAACATTTGAGTGATCTGAGTGGAAGTTCTACAGGTATCCTTTCTATAACTTTCCTGCAAGTCTAAAATTATGTCAAAATTAAAAGTAAAAATATATATAAATTAGAACTTGTCACTTTCATGATGAGATAGTCCAGTCCAGGGATTTCCCATTGATTTTCCATTAAAATAAATACCCCATTAAAATAAAATCTGTGAGATTATTTCAAAAGTATGCACAGGACACACTCTACAACATACCATTTTTATATAAAATTGCATGTATTAAAGACTCATTTTAGGGGGAGGGTATAGCTTAAGCGGTAGAGCACACACTTAGCATGCAGAAGGTCCTGGGTTCAGTCCCCAGTACCTCCTCTAAAAATAAATGAACCTAATTACCTCCCCCCACCATCAACATAAGATGATTAAATAATACAATAATAAATAAAATAAAATAGTTTTTAAAAACTAATTTTATTGTCATGGTGTTTGAGCCAAGGCTAAAGTCCCTGTTGTTCATGTTTGTTCTTCCTCTATATTTCCACTTCTAAAATTTCCCTAAAAAACAATAGTTTGATTTTTGGTTTTTTTTTTTTTTTTTTACTATTTTCTATAATTATTTCCAAAATCTTTAAAGCCAATCAAATGCTTACCAGTCTTTATTCAGACTAGTAATATCTCTTAATGAAGTACCATCTGTAAACTTCATGAATTTGTTGTTTTATCGCCTTCTATTGGGTCATTAATTAAGAGCTAAATTAAAGCCAGTGCAAATAGCAAATGCAGAAGTAGGCCAGAAACCCTCCTTGCTATCGAATACGAGATCATTTATGCTTGTCCTGTGTTTATGGCCTCTCTCAGCTTTTATTCTAATAACTTAGGCGAGACCATTTGACTCAATGTGGGATGGGTTTGCATCTTCCCTAAGAAGGCATTTGGTGCTTCCCCGAAGTAGTGCATGTAAATCACACTAAATCCCTTCACATCCTTGTTTTATGGTCTGATGCAAAAAGGAAAACAAAACAAAACAAAACAAAACAAGATATCATTGCTACTTCAAAATCGGTTTTTTTATTAATTAAACTGCTCATCAACTCTTTTTTCCTGCAAATGTGGTTACAAGCTTTCTCTCTACAACATCCACTCCAACTGTTCTATTCATCACACATATTTATGAAGTACCTACCATGTTCACAACATCGTGCTTGGTGTAAGAACTAAAACAGACTGTATAAGACATCATTTCTACCCTCATGGAACTTTCTTTGGATCCACATGCCTGATGTAGCTCTTTTACAGCATTTATCGCATCCCTTTGTAAGAATTTATTTCCATTCCTGACTTTCCTATTTGATGGAAATGTGCAAATTTCTATCTTTTACCTCTATATCAAAGTAGTCCTTTATCTTTCTTCAATACCTAATTCTAGAATTAGAAAAAGTAGCTAAAAATTAAATAAAATAAATGCATGAGGGTTCTTCTTGGCTAGATGGAAGGTAAGAGATCAAAGGGGCTGGTGCAAAGAGTGTGTCGGCATGATTGGAGAAATCCTCCAATCCAGCCCCATCAATCCAACCCCTCCAAGAGGAACCAGAGGGACGGGGGCCTCCGTGGGGTGTGTAGGGCAAACACTCCTCTGGAGGGGAGGAAGTGGAAGCCCCAGACTCTCAACAATTAAGAGGCTGGTCTCAAAATCACTGGTATCCCTGTTCTGGATTCGTGTTGGGTGGGGAGTGGGTAGGCGGGAGTAGTGGAGGGCGGGGGACTAGGCAGTAAAAAGCGGAACTTCTTCAGCCGAACTTCCTCTCACCCTCCTTCACCCCCCACAGAATAAAACAGAAGAGGCAGAGACCCCCTAAGGAAAATGAACGTCTACAGAAGATGACTAGAGCCATGTTTTATGTTCTATGGTTTCAAGGAATGGGGTACATAGTTCGTAGGGATGATTTGCCAGAGAATGAGGAGGCCCCAGACATGGAAAATATTTCTCAAGGGCTTACTTCACTTAGAGTTTCTGGAAAGAAGGACTGAATGAACTCTCATCTGGCCACCTGGGTCTCCACTGTGACAATCAAGACTCTTTACTTATATCTGGGTGAAAATATAAATAAGTTTCACAATCAGTATGCCTCCTTTTCCATTAATACATTCTAATACATTTGATTTTTTAAATAAACAAATCACACATGGTGATTATATCCTGTGTTTCATAGGAACTTCTTACAAACTATGGGCAGGTATGAGCCAATGTTTAATAAAATTTAACTATATTAATTGATTTATTTATTCAACAAGTATTTATTAAGTGCTCATTATGTTCAAGGTGCTCTGTTTGCAACTAGGAATACAGAAATAAAAAAGAGCATATAGTTGAATCCTAATCTCTCCTATTTTCTTATATTCTAGGGGAGAAAAGGAAGGTTATTCATTAGCGATGGATTTTTGTTAGGTCAAATACACTTGTTGAATAGAATATAGCAATGTATACCCTACTGTCTGTATAGCATGAGACAGCAGTAAAGTGGTAAAGGAAAAAACTGGGAGTAAAAAAGCTGTATCACAACAACTACAAAACCAGAACAGAAAAAAAAAAAGTAGACCAAGTGAAAAATTTTAAGTACAATAATGGAAATAGAAATAAATGTATAAATCAAAGGCAACATAAATGTATTAAACTTTCCAGGAAATGACCATGTATGGGAGACTGGATTAAATAATTCAACTATATTCTGCTTACATGAGATATATTTAACATAGGATACTGAGAGGTTGACAGTAGAAGTATTTAAAATATATATCGGGAAAATAGCAAAATTGGTATCATTTTATTAGTATTAGACAACATAGATCATAAGTCCAAAAAACTTCACTAGATATTTCAATTCACTGGGTAGATAAAAAATATTTCTAAATCCATATGCCTCTAATAACATTGCTTTAAAACATATAAGGCAAAGCTGAACACAGGTACAAAGAGAGATTTACAAATCTACTATCATATTGGTAATTGAAATAGATCTCTCTTAGAGATCCATCAGGAAAACAATTTCAAGACCTAGAACATCTGCACAGCAAAGCTGACAAGTCTACGCTAATGAATACATGTCAAATACCACAGCCATCACCAGAAGACTCGATGTTATTTTCAGTGATGTGACGAACATTTAGAAAAACTAACTATGTATTCATTTATAATACTTGGACTGCAAGGGAAATTTCTTAACTTTAATAAAAGGTTTATGAAAACCACTAGTAGGCACCATTTAAAACAGTAAAAAGTATTGGAAGGATTTCCTTTAAATCAAGAGTAGGACAGAGATGCCTGCTAATGAGTCTCCCACTTAACATTGTTTCGGAGATCCTAGCCTGCACAGTATGTTCAGAAAAAGAAAGTAAAAGGAAAGAAAACAGTTTATATTATTGCCCTCATAGAATACTACCAAAATCTATAGGTTAATTTTTTGAATTGATAGGATGATTTAGTGAAACTGTTAGACAAAAAAAAGCAATTTACCGAAGTAAATCGCATTTCTACATATGAGCGAGTCTCCAGATGTGCAGTTTAGAAAGAGATCTCACTACAATGTCAGCAAGGATGCAAGAATTCTAGAAGTAAATCAAACAAAAATTATTCAAGATTTCATGGAGAAAATTATTGAAAGGTATTGACAGTTGCCTAAATACACAGACATACCATGTTTATGAGTAGAAACACTGAATACAGAACATCATCATTTTTAATGTTTCTCATATGCACAAATTTTAATGACTGCTGTTTACTTCAAAAGAACCCATCCACCAAGGTCATGGCTCTTCAGTCCACAAATCACAATGTAAATAACAGGTGTGCAGCATGGACAGTGACCAATCACCTGACTTCTTCCAAAGCCTGTTTGTGATTAGTCACTGCACATGGGTCACCCGGTTCATGCACAGAGGGCAAAGCCTGCTGTTGTGGTGTCTCTCTGGCTCCCAGTAATAAACCCACATGTCATTTTACAAAAAATGGATCATTGAAGCAGGGCACTGTCCAACAAAGATGGACGTGCACTTTAATCACTTCCTGTGACTGCAACACACTGCCACAAATTTCTTGGCTTAAGGGAGGATGGTATAGCTCAGGCGTAGAGTGTGTGTTTAGCATCCAGGAGGTCCTGGGTTCAATCCCCAGTACCGCCATTAAAAGATAAACAAACAAACAAATCTAATTATCCCCCCGCCAAAAAAAAGAAATTTCATGGCTTACAATAACACAAATGCATTCTTTTACAGTTCTGGAGGTTGGAAGTCGGGAATAAATCTTATCGGGCCAACAGCAAGAAGTTAGCAGAGCTGGCTCTTTCTGGAAGCTCCAGGGAGAGTCCAGCCCATGCCTCTTCCAGCTTCTAGAGGCTGCCTCGATATCCCTTGGCTCACAGCCACATCCCTCAGCTTCTCCTCCTGTCTTCACATCACCTTCTCTCTTGATCGCCTGTCTCCTGTGATTCCATCGGGTCCCCCTGGATAACACAGAATACTCTCCCCTGCCCTCAGGAACCTCAGCTTGATCTCATCTGAAGAAACCCTTTTGCCATAGAAGGTAATATTCCCCAAGTCTGGGGAGTAGAATGTGGGTATCAAGCCTCCCCTGCAGCAAAGAAACAAAAGTGGTAACGCTAGAGACACGAAGTTGGATGGGCTTAGAAGACAGCTGACACCCCCCCCCTTTCTGAGAGACTCTGGACGGGCAGACAGAGGAGCTCGGTGAAGGCAACTATCAACATAAATGAGGAAAGTACTTGTGACAAAAAGGATGATGGTGACCCCGAGGAAGTGAAATGCCTCTCAGAGGTGTTTCACAGCAATGAGAGTGCACAGGAAAATGCCGGATGCCCATCCAGACCTAGAAAGGAGGACGACCACCCTTCAAGGCATAGACAAGGTGCTTCCTCCAAACCACAGGTTCTCTGATGAGAAGCAAGCAGACCCGTCCCAGCTACCAGGCTGTTTACAAAGAAATAAAACGCCACGTTAATTCTCAATGTTTCTCATGTTTTTAATTACACTATATTTAATAAATACCATTTTTAACTATTTTTGACTTTCTATATGTTTATAACCAACAGTAAAGGAAATGTTAATGTTCTGACAGGAAGTTTGAAAGGTCGCAGGACCATCGTGGTTATCAAGACATCGCAGCTCACGTCACCCACGTTTTACAGCCTTCACTGCCCTGCACAGTCAGAGCTGCCCCGAGTGGAAACGCCAGCCTGAGGTGGACGACCAGGGGGGAGTCGGGCTTAGTTTAAGGTCCAGTAAACCAGACGGCGAGGTCTCGGCACAGGGCTAACTGGGGTGCCTGAACAGAGCGGACCACACACGTGTGGAAACTGATACTGCACATCTCCGAGGAAAGGAGGAATTATTCCAGATGGAAAAAGTAACTAGACTTGAAAGGCAAATCTTAAACTTTCAGGAAAAAAAAAAGTATAAAAGAAATAATTACTGTGAAGATAGGAAATGGTTTCTTAATCAAGCCACGAGGGAAAACATTGACATACGGGACCTAATTAAAATTAAGAATTTCTATTCATCAAAAATCACAATAAGGAGAGTGAAGAAACAAGCTATAGAATGAATCCATATGCAGTACACATAACTAAAGTCTTATTACTCAGAATACATAAAGAAGTTCTATAGGACAGAGGAAGAATAACCACTCAAAAGAACTGAACAAAAGACACCAACAGACAGTTCACAGGAAAAAAAAATCTGAACTGACAATAAATATGTGAAGTTTTCAACCTTATCAGCAATCAAGAAAATACATCTTAATATGATATGCTCCAGAGTGGCAAGAATCGTAAGTTCTAATAAAAGTTGACAAGGAGCTCCAGCCACTGCTCCTGCACCGCTGACAACAGTGTAAACGCATGAAAAAACTCTGGGGGGAACCTGGCTTGACAATGTTATTATCTGCCTACTTCGTGATGTGGCAATCACACCTGCAGTCAGTCAGACACCTTAAAGAATGTCACCCAGATGTACACCAGGGGACCAGCAGAATCAACAGAGTTCCCTGCCGTGATGCAAAGAGAGAGGGGCAACCCAGAGGCCTCGCAGCAGGACGGAGGAGATAAACGCCGATGCCTTCACACCACGCGCTGGCGGCGGGAAGGAATGGCGTCGAGGCTGCAGGTGTTGATTCTGATGAATCTCCGAAACAAAGATGAGCGGAGACGGCAAGTCAAAGAGGGTACCCATGTGATTTCACTTATATAAAGTCCCCAAGTAGGCGAAGCTAAACTATACGTTGCAAATCATACTCTCACACACATGCAGAATGAAATTTTTTTTTTAAAAAGGCAAACTAACATAAAATTCAACATAGTCCTTGTATGGAATCTAAGAGTGAGAGAATTCAGAAGACGCACACAGTGTGTTCAGAGGTACTGGTGATGCTCTATTTCTTAAGTTTAGTAATGGGTGTGTTTCTTTATGTAATATATATATATATATGCAGTTTTTTTACATACAGCATAAATATATGCATATATATCGATAGCTTATATATACATATACACTTTTATATAAGAATTCTTTCAAACAAGAGAAGTTTTAAAACCTTGAATGTTTAATAAATCATTCTGTTTAGAAGGTGCTCTAAATATGATGATAATAATAAAAATTAATAATAAGCACAGGGTTTTGTAGAGACTAAGAAAATTACATTGAGGTAAAGTTTCTTTTCATTTTTCTGGACTGTTCTGCAGGACTTTGGATTGTTCTGTCATTAGCTAATAGTCAGTAGTTACAGATTGCTTTCATTAGAAAAAAAGACAATTCTAGAGAGAGACTGCCTGCAAAAAATTCTGGGTCCTTGTTTTTGTTTGTTTGCTTTTGAAGCACAACTCAGTGAGAAATGGTATTGCTCAGTTAATCACATCGAGGTAAATCTCACCCGTCCATTCAAATGATACGATTCTACAGAAGGCAGCTTGAAGACGCTCCCAAGCAAATCTGGGACAGCGAAGGTAGCAGTGCCGCTGATGGCCGCGGACTACAGCCTGTGCAATCAAGTAAGTATGTGAGTTCACAGTGACATAAATAACCGAATAAACAACAAACGGAGGAGGAGGAACAGACCTCCCTTAGAGCGGAATTCCATGAATAAATGAAAGAGGAACAAGGCAAGAAGAACATGACCATTAGGCAAACACCACACGGCAGACACACTGGATGCTAAAATTGCAGAGTGAGGGTATATTGAGAAATAGGATAGTGGCATAGTCCCAAAATATCTCATCGTGAGCTATTTATTAATTACAGAGAGAAATAATAAGTTTACAGTGGAGACACCGGCAGACACCACTTCAACCAGGTGGTCAGAGGTCACGTCATCAATGACAAAAGGAACCGGCCTCTGTCCCCCGGGTACCACGCACCAAGAAGGACGCGGCATCTCTCTGGCATCCTCCCCAGAACCACAGAACCTCGGTCTCATCCTGAGAGACATCAGCAAACCAAAATGGGGGACATTCTACCAAAAACAACCAGCCGGTGCTCTTCAAGTGTCAAAGGTGAGTCAAAGCAGCACTGAGGGCCACTCCTAGTCTAGAGCAGACAGGGAGGTGCGAGGATCCTGGACTCGGTCCTGGACCAGGAAAAGGAAACCGGTGGGAACACTGGCAAAATCCCAGTAAGTTCTGAAGATAGCATTTCATCAGGGTTAATTCCCGGCTTAAATAATTGCACACTTCCCTTATGTACGATGTTTACAGGAAAGAAACCTGGGCGAAGAGCATACCAGAACTCTCTGTGGTCTGTTTCCAACTTTCATGTAACCTAAAATTATTTAAAATTAAAAAAAAAAAAAAAAGATCTTTTAACATGATACAAAAAATTCTAGAAAAGACAAAACTACAGTAACAGCAGGAGAGGCCAGATCACGCCAGGCCCTTTAGGCCATAGTAAGAACTCGGGACTTCATCCTGAGGGGAAACAAGATGTGCAAAACACTCGCGGTAAGACAAGGACCAATCGCGGGCTCCAACTTCCATCCCGTAAAGTTCAGTCTAGCTCCAGGGAGAACTGGACTGGGTGCTGGGGCAGACGGGAGGCAGGGAGAGAAGTCCCTGGGAATGCAGGCAGGAGAGAAGAGGGGTGTGATCCAGGTACCGTCAGGGGCGGAGGGAAGAGCAGACAGGAGGCAGAGATGATGGAGTCGGTGACTGACTGGATGCGGGCGGAAGATGGGGTGAGAGAAAGGCAGCCACGTCAAGAAGATGCTGAGTTTCTTGCTTGAGCTACTGGGTAAGAGCTACGCGGGAAACGTAAGAGGAGGAGCAGAGTCTGGAGCCGAATTTAAGAGCCAGATTTGGACACGATGAGTGTCCCCAGACGGGATGGATCTGCCTGTTGTGTTTGGCTGATGCAAAAGAACGCCCCTCCCGCTGTGTTCTGCATAAGGAAGTCCAGCTCCTTGAGAACTGGGTTGGCACAGTTGGGTGGAACCTAGAACCGCTCTGGGCACCAGAAATATCCCTTCCTCTGTCATCTCTGGAGGTGCTTCCTGCTGTCGACCTCACCCTCCCAGGTCAGTCAATCTTCCCTTTTGAATCTTCCCTTTCTGGATCAGAGGGTTGTGCTCTACATAATTTAGAAACCTCTCATTTGCCTGTTCGGCAGTTTCTGTAACCCTACCGATGCAGCGGTCTCAAACAACTGCATTCTCTGGACTGCGTCCAACCACGTAGAAGAGGTATAATTGATTTTTCAGTAAAATACGTAACAGAGACTCTCCGGTTTCAAACCACAGGGTTCTGCATTCATCAGCACGTGTGTTTGACCTTACCTAACAAGTCAAATGATTCTCTCCCTCCACACCTCACCCTTAGACCACTCAAAGGCCAGTGTGGGGTTCTGTTTTGATCAGTCACGTGGAATTATCACACCTTCACCAGGGAAACACCAGCCGCAGCAGGAGGTCAGGTGAGATGAGACTTGAGCTAAAACCATGGCTGGTCCTGTGAGCACAACTCCCACACACTTCCTGGAGCTACTCACTGGGTGTTTAATGCATAGATTTGTTCAAAACTTTGCCAAAAAAATTTTTTTCTCGCTGAATGCAATGATTTGACTTACGTGGAGGAAATGCTACTCAGGAAATGCCGAGTCTAGAAGCCCCTGGCATGAGCACTCTGCCTGAACCCCCTTGCAGAGGACACCGGCCTCGGGCCAGACGTCAGGTCATTAGTCTGCGACCTTTCAAAACTGAGCACCCACAGTCAGCACAGCCTCCTGGCCCTCAACTCCCCTGCGTCCGCTGTGCTAAGCAGACCCTGCACAGCACAAACATAAATATATTACCTTTTACTGCTCCTTAGGGCCTCCATGTTTGTGAGCTCTGTCTTCCCAGTAGGGCTGACAATCACGGAATGCAAGTCAAGCTAAAGGACAGTGGCTCCCAGTAGAAGACCCTCAGATTAAAATGCACACGCCCTCCCCAACGCTCCGCAGAGGTAAGGCATGCGGCCTGGCAAAGCTAGCCCTCAGGGCGTGGGCGTGGGCGGGGCGGGGCGAGTGAGGGGTTGCGGAGGGGAGGGGGCGGGACGATGGGCGCAGCCCCACCGGAGCGCGCTCGCCTGCAGCTCGGGCAGCGCCCACGGCCACGGTCAGGGAGCAGGTGACCTCGCCCTCTCGGACAGTCATCACTTTACTTTCCTTCCCAAGTCGCTGTGTCTTCCTACCCCCAGATCTCCTCATCTCTAGAGTGGAGCTGATAATGCCTGTCTCCCGGGGAGGCTCCTGCGGACACCAGTAAAGTGCCTGCAGGGTGTAGTTCAGCGTCCGGCACCCGGGAAACGCTCCCCCAAGGTCGGGTCTTGCTGTTCAGAGGAGCTCGGCCCCACACACCCAGCGTCCCTCTCTCTCGGTCACAGGTGATTCGTTATTAACTGTGAGGTGGTTCCAAGTTGTAGGGCCCTGAGAGCACCTTACTAGAACGCACAGGCCACCAAGAAGCTAACGCCTTACGGAAATATCGTTTGGTGCAGCCATTACAGAAAACAGTATAGAGATTCCTTAAAAAACTGAAAATAGGCTTACCCTATGACCCAGCAATCCCACTCCTGGGCATATATCTGGAGGGAACTCTAATTTGAAAAGATATATGCACCCCAATGTTCACAGCAGCACTATTTACAATAGCCAAGACATGGAAACAGCCTAAATGTTCATCAACAGATGACTGGATAAAGAAGATGTGGTGTATTTATGTAATGGAACACTACTCAGCCATAGAAAAGAATGAAATAATGCCATTTGCAGCAACATGGATGGACCTGGAGATCATCATTCTAAGTGAAGTCAGCCAGAAAGAGAAAGAAAAATACCATATGATCTCACTCATATGTGGAAGCTAAAAAAACAAAAGACACAAATGAACATATTTACAAAACAGAAACAGACTCACAGACACAGAAAACAAAGTTATGGTTACCAGGGGGAGAAGAGGGTAGGTAAGGATAAACTGGGAGTTTGAGATTTGCAGATACTAACTACTATATATAAAATAGATAAACAAGTTTCTTCTGTAGAGCACAGAGAACTATATTCAATACCTTGTAGTAACATATAATGAAAAAGAATATTAAAATGAATATATGCATGTGTATGTATGACTGAAACATGATGCTGTACACTAGAAATTGACACAACATTGTACACTGACTATACTTTAACAAAAAAAAGAAGAATCAAACACCTTGATGTGTGGGGTCAGCAAGTAAGAGCAGGATATTACACAGAATCTTTTTCCCCAGGACACTCACGAGGAATATGGAAGAAAACCCGGGTGTATTCTGGAGAATTCTAGAAGTTTCTATGTATATGTGTCTGTGCACGTGTGTGCACGTGCACATATATATTTACATCTGTGCACATGTGTGTGCATGAGTGTACTGTATGCACACACGTGCATGTGCACTGTGTACTAATATGTTTACTTGTGTGTGTGTGTGTACGTGAGTATCCGTGTGTGCATGTGTGTACAGACGTGTGCGTTAGGGGCAGGTGCTGCTGCTTTCCATTATTACCTATTCTGCCCCTTTGGACTTTATGCAGGTGCTAAGACACCTGAACTATCTGAAAATCCATGTTTGGGACAAAGCATCTGGATAAATGCTTTTATTTAATATATTATTGGCTGTTTCTCTGGAGCCAGCACAATGTTTGACAGACAAGAGTCTCTCGTTGAATGTGTTTGAGTGAAAGGATGTCTTTACACACATTGAAAACACACACACACACACACACACACACACACAGAGGTTCCATCAGGCTAGAGATTCAATACATAGAGGATGATATTTGAGCAGGTGGCAGAGGGAATCGCATGGAACAGTTGGAAATTCCCTGTCGACAGACCTTGAAACGTTACTGACACACACTTGCGCACCCTGGTTGACATATATGGATTTCCATAGCATTTTCTATTTTGAAAATTATGACACCCAATCAGGAAAGAAAACAACCCGCTCTTGGTCCTGAGCACCATGCGTTTTCTTCTACTGTTAAGGGAGAGATTTTATCTTTTCATTTTCCAAACCTGTCTCACGTATCAAATCTTTATTTCAGCCGGCAAGCACACAGACCACCCCCCTCCCTTCCTGGTTTTCTTCCCTCCCTTACAGTTTTACGCAGCTTTTTAATTAAAAGGAAAGTTTAAGATGGACTTCAACGTGTCAGAAAGGAAAAAGAAGAAAGGAGCTATGAGATGGAAAAGGAAAGTCACATATTTGCAGATTTTTAATGAAGCGGTTTTTAAAATATTTTCTTACATCCACAAAGTTAATGCTTCGGTAGGTGAGTTGTAAACGCTTCTTTTCGTTCCATAATTATAAGTGAAATGTTCTTTAATGTGCAGTAATAACCTTCAAGCTGTGCTATTTTGCAGCTAATAATTATACACAACAGCGTGGGGCATGAGAGCTGACGGAAAGTTCTCCTTCTCTGAGGATCACCCACACCCCTGCTCCCCTGTTCATGCCTTATTTGCGGTGACTCTGCTTTTTAATCCATGCTTTCTTCTTGGAAAGAAGCACTAGTTAGTTACTTTCTTAAGGAAAGACTGCTGACTAGGTAAAATCGCTCCCATACAAAGTGAAATCTATAATAGGCTTGCTTTAAAAAAAAAGAGAAAGAAAGAAAGAAATACACAAACTACAGCTAAGCTTAAAATGTGCTTGCTTGAGTCCTCAGTATTAAAAGGTCAGAAGTTTGCCGTGGGGGTTAACACAGCGTTACTGAAACAAGATGAGAAGTTGGCAGGAGAAGCCGAGGTCGCCGAGCCCTGGCCCAGGCAGCACTTTCTCCGCAGATGGGGAAGTAAATTCATCACAGAGCAGCCACGCTCGTTATGGTGGACACGCACCATTTCCAAGATATCTTGGGGTTAGCCGGCTGTGTATCCCAGTCACCTCGTCCATCAGCTTCTCAACCACAATGTTTCCTTGAAATGCCCGAATACGTTACCTAATTTTCTTTAAAAAAAAAAAAAAAAAAAAAAAGAGAGAAAGAAGGAAGATGCCACCTGTGTTAAGAAAAGCCATACCGGATAAAACAAGATTTGGTTGGAGACATTTGAGGAACCCAATGTCCCTCAAATTGAGTGTTCTGAATAGTTTAAATGAATTAATTTCTGCATCAGTCTCAAGAACCGTAAAAGGACTGCAGCCGGATACAGCAATTGATTCAGCAGAAATAAGCATTCCGGATTTTCGGTCCACCCAGTGCTCATTTGGACAGTTGCCTGGACTTCTTCAGCTAACATTTAGCTCATTTCCAGCTGCTCTAAACATACCTCCTTCTTAATGGTTCACAATAAACTGACCATATGGGTTAATATTGAGTCAGTCCTTTATTTCCTCTTGCTATCATGAACTATGAGAGTATTCTTGGGCATAAACTTGTGAATTTGATCAGCCATGCCCTGAATGGATTTTTGGAAAAAGTAAAAGTTTTACTTAGTACTACGGGGCAATTAGGAACGCAGGTGAGGTCAGCTACATTGCCCGGTTCAGGACACAGGGTCATCACAGATGAGAGGCTGTGAACATGCACTCTGCCATGTTACAGAACCTAGAAATTTCTCTGTTTCTAATTAGTAGATACATCCAGGATTTTCCAGAAGCTTCCATAGGTCTATAGTACAACTGAACTATTTCACAACTTAAAAACTAGAATAATACAAAGTTAGGACCCAATGGAAAGACCAAGGACTCTCTCCCCTTATGTCAAAGGTGAAGAACGCTATGGTGCAGAGGATATTCTGCCCGAGGCTGATGCAAGACTGATTTTATTGTGACATCTGTCACCCCAAAAATCACCAAAATAGATTCCAGTGGCCAGACAAATGTCCTGCTCTCCGTTCTTTCTCCGTGTGCCTGTGTAGCTTGCTGAGGGCTTAATGGAAGCGAGGACTTGGACTTCCACTTCAGGTGGAGTATCTGGATCGGCTCACGCACGCCAGAACACAAATGGCAGACAATGTACATGAGCATCAAAGGGCCAACAAAGCGAGGAAGACAGACATCGTGGAGGTGACAGGAATATCGGTTTCCTTTTGCTCTGGGAGCGCATGCTGAGCTGGAAGGCACTGGCCTGTTTTTGGTGCCTCCATAGTTAGAACCCAGAGTCTGGGGCCCACCACTGGTCAGGACCCTGATAGTCTACCCCCACCTGGGTCTAGAATTCCAAAAAACTGCTCCCTGGGAGTCAGAATATTCCAGAAAAAAACGACCATGGGGATCAGATATAAACCATCTGGATGGTCCAAAATATTTTAAATAATCCCAGATAGTTAGCAGTCTCCAAAATTTCCTGGAAATTAAAAAAAAATATATGTCCAGAGGAAGATAACGTTATCCTATGCCTAGTTTTATTTTTAAAAAATGGTTCTGAGGCTTGACTTTTGCACTGTAATCCACTGCAGAGAATCAAAGCAAAGCCGCAAGGAGAAACTCCACTTGTGGACTGCAGTGGCAGCTCCTGCCACAGAGAGTTCAGTCTGCTGGTCTGCTCTAGAGATTTCAGACTTACCTAGCCAGCCCCTACAATCAGGTAAGCCAATTTCTGGTGATAAATCTCCCCCCTGTCTGTCTCTCTGTCCATCTCTCCGGTCTGTCTGTCTGTCATCCACCTGCATCCTACTGGTTCTGCTCCTCTGGTAGCACCTTGACTACTGATACAGCCTTATCAGTAGAATCACTTCTTTGTATAAGACAGCAAAGATGGACAGAGCTTTCAGGAGTACAGTTTTAAAGAGCTTATGGATAATCTGTAACGTAAGTAATAGCTCTGGGAAATCTTGACTTCTCCAAAAGGAATTGGGTATTAGATTATTAAACTACAGCCTGTTGGGGAAGAGATGAGTTATAGACAGAAATAGTTTGGTAGGAGCTGCAGTTGATCAGGACAGGAACAAGCCACAGGTGACACAACAGAAAACGGAGTTTTGGAAGGGAGACCCAACCTGAGCCCCAGGAGGCACTGAGGTCTAAAGCCCAGAGAGCGAGGTACCAAGAAGTACCAAAGAGGATGCTGTAGGAAAACTGGGGAGGGATGCAAATTAAACCTGGATCAACCAATCTGGTACACAGCATTTGTTCACATTCATTCTTCCCCACTCTTGCCAGGTCTCCCCTTCTCATTAACTTTGGGTTTGGTGACATGACATGCTTTGAACTATGGGGCATGAGTAAATATGGTTCCAAAGCTGAGCAGACGCCTTAAACTTGATTGCATTTTATAACTGTGACTCTCTTGTTCTTACACTCTGCCATGAAAAAGATCCAGGATACACATTCAGCCTGCTTCCTGGAATAAAAGCTGACCATAATCACCGAGAGCCTGGACCATCACAGAAGCACAAAGCACAGACCAAGAACCAGCCGTCTTCAGATACATAACAAACACGGGCAACAAACCAACCTTGCTCTCATAAGGCACTAAGATTTAGGGTGGGAGGTGTTTCTTATGCAGCATCACCACAACAAAAACTGACTGATACATCTTCTTCATCATTTGCCTCAAGAGTCTCCACTCACAATTCTACTCCTCACAAGTGTTCAAATTAAAGTCATCTTGAAAGCTGCATGTGTTTTCACAAATTGAGTATTAATATTTTCATCATCTTTTAGCCTTCAAAATGAAGAGAGTCTCAAGTTTGAGGAAACAAGAATGTTCCTCATTTAAGAACAGCTGCATTAAACATACTGACCAAATTCTACTCAAGGACTAATGATAAATGTAGTATTAATATTTCAAAATGGTCCTGCTGAAAGGTTAGTCTTCTAACACCTTCCAGCTTCCCAATATCCTGCAGGGAAATTAAAGGAAGGTTAGACGAAGCAGGACTTGGACTGAACAAAATATCTTTAAAATACTTTTTAAAAGATGTGACAGACAATATGCAGCTGAGCAGTTAAAACAATAATACAGTCGTAATGCAATGAAGGCCTGGAAGATGAAACTCTCACAAAAAGGTTTCGTGGCAAGAACTTTATGATGAAAGAAGTCATTTGATCCCCGACTCGTAGTTTTGAATAGCCCCAGTTCGAGCTTTGAAACTCAAGGCTCCAGTTCAGCCCCATTTGTGCTGTCGGGATGAGTAAACGAAAGAACAGACGCATCTGGGGACGCGTAAACGTGAGCGCTCACTGCTGACCTGGGTGCAAAGAGGGAGGATGCTCGCGCAGAAAGAAGGGTCCAAAGATGCTGAAATAACTATATGGGAGTAAAATAGAAATTTGGTTTTAATTGTATTTTGATATAACTTCAAATTTACAGAATAATTTCAGGAATATGAAAAGAAACTCCTACCCGCCCTTTAGCCTGAACAGCTGACTCACCACGCTCCCTCCCTCCCTCCCTCCCACGTGCGCAGATTTTTTCCTGTACCAACTACGAGTCAATTGGAGACACTCTGCTTCTTTACCTTTAAGCACTTCAGTGTATATTTTGTAAAAACAAAGACATCTTTGCAAAACTGCAGTAACATTATTGAAATTACAAAATGTAATATTAACGGAATACTATAACCTAATGCATAATCCATGCTGGAATTCTGACCATCACCCCAACTGTGGCTTTTATTGCAAATTATTTTTCCAGCCCAGCATCACGTGTGAAGACACGGTTGTCACATCTTCCCTTCATCCCCTTTAAACTGGAAGAGCTTCTCAGCCTTTATTTACCTTTCTTGACCTTGGAATTTCTGAAGATGACAGGCAGGCTATCTTGGATAAGTCCCTCAGTTGGGGTTTACCCACAGTTCCTCAAGGTGAAATTCAGATCATGCGTTATTAGCAGGAAGAGTACAGAACGAACGGTCTGCCCCTCTATGTGCGCCGCACCAGACACCAGGATCCTGCCTGCTCTCACTATAAATGACGTCAGGCTCATCGCTTGCAGCCTGCCGGGTCTCAGCAGTATAATGTCATTCTTTTTCCCTTTGTAACGTGTGAGTAATCTGTAGAGAGTGCCTTTGTTATTATGTGCACATCCTGTTTCTCATCAAACTTTCACCTACTAGTGTTAGCATCCATGGATAACTGTCTAACTCCCTATTCCTTCTATGCTTACTAGATGGTGTTCCACTAGAAGGAAGACATTCCCCCTCTCTCTGATTTATGAATATACATATATCTATGAATGTATGAGAGCACATATGTATCAAAGCATATACGTATTTATATGTGCATATCAGTGTAGTCGTACAGAGCGTTCAACAAAATTAGGCTGTTTTCATAAATGAAAATGACTTAAAAATCACAGAATAGGACTGAGATGTGTCAAAGGAACCAACCAGTTGGAACAATCGATTCAAGATGACTCTCAGTAGCAGTCATTAAAAATAAATACACAAAAGCGTATTACAGCTTAAGTTTCCGGTTGTGGCTGCCCCAAAACTGGCTAGAATTACAAACATCCCAACAGAAAGCTATCCCTGAAAACCAGATACCCTACCATGTTTCCATAATCATTTTACAATCAGCTTATCATGAGCAAAAGATGTAATGGAAATTGTACGCCCAAACCAGTGGCTCAATGAAAACTCAGACATCATCTCAAGACAGTGCAGACGCCACTGTGACCAAGCAGGCCAGTCAACTGGACATTCCTAAACTCTGTCTGGTCCCACCACGTTTCCCCCACGTATTGTGTTGTGAGACCCACCACGATGTAGCGAGAGCTTTATGTCCTGGTCAGTGGCTGAAGTGGGGAAGTTTGGCTTCCAACATCCAATGGACTTTTACCTCCCCGCACCCTCAATCACTTGAACTCACTGTCATGATGCTTCTCCTTCAGGTTCAAGGATCAAAATGGCACGTCTTCAAAGAAGGATATTTGCTTCCTTTAAATGCCAATGACTGTTGAAAATATTCTTTTAACTATCTGAACTGGGTTTGTAACATTTTAATATGTTGCTACATAATGAATAATCTCTTCCATGCCATTCCTAACTCATCAACTTGGGAGGCAGAGGATAAGAGCCAGGCCCTGTATGATTTGATGTCCTAAAGGTTCATCTCCACAAGCCCAGAATAAAATGTAAAAGATGCTGAAGAAAAGAGAGAAATCACTGTTGACAGCACATTTTACCTGGCAGTCCAACATTGTTTATCAGCATAATAAAATGTGCCAATACTTACCACCACTCTAAAATACGCACTAATAATAAACGGAGAGGGGGTAATATGGTCAATGATGAGATATGAATTTACGGCGCCTGTGGAAAGAAAATAATGGGAGAGCTCACCCAGGGCAGTTGGCTCAGGATAAAACTGAGGGGCTTTCTCCTTTGATAAGCACCAGATGAAAACAGCATTGATTTTTTTTTTTTTTTGGTGGTGGTTGCTATTATAATTTTGTAGAACCAAGAAATAAATATCCAAGATACACTTTTTGGCTCCAGATCTTCCAGCTTCATTTTTTGCATATCCCGTTGATGGTTAAAAACTGATGGTTTTATCTGGAGGGCAGAGCCCAGGGTTGTACTTGCTAATCACTAATCTGACAAGCGGACGACTGCAACATAGCTGTCCCTCCGTTCCTTAAAGCCACAAGCAAAACAAAATTAAAAAATCCAGTCACTTCTCCACTGCGGTTTTCCATAATACCTGGGTTCTCCGCATTTTCCTCCACTAAATACTCACTTTTATCTAAGGAGACCACAACTTAAAGGGTGCTTATCAGCTGTTGAGGACAAGGCCATCGTCCCAACTTCTCTCTCCACGTACAGTGGCAAGTTGGAGTCCCTGCGTAAAAATTAACAGACGTCCTCACCCCAGCTGACCTGTGGGCAGACACTGCAGATTGATACCATGGTTCCTTCACGGTCTTGGTTGGAACTTGATATGTATGTATAACTGTCACACCTTCCTTTCCTCTTAACAACCTTCAAACTCGATTTTGAACTCTTGGAATACTGGGGCCTCTTGTTCTTCTAAATCACAAATGACGCACGGTCCTTCTGCATTTTACATTTTGTTTTCCTGTTGCAGGTGTGTTCACTAGCACCTGTATCCACTGAGATTTACCTTGTTTTTAGTTGGTCTTCCCTGCATATGTCATTTTGGAATTCTTTATTTTTTTTTTAAGTCCCCTGATCCTAATGTGATGCAAAACGCTATGCAGATAGATACAATATTAGTCCAGCCAACATCTTTGAACCTCAGGTAGCTTCCACATCTAAATTTATGGTCATTGGTAAAGAGAGAAAATTGTTCCCAAACCACCACCAACCATGAGAGAACTACCTCTTTCCTCATGCAGCGGTATCAGCGCCTTATCTTTACTCCTCCCAGGACGAAAACGATGCCTTTTACAATGGAAAGTAATAGCAAGAATTACAATAGCTAATGCGGGTTGTGCCCTGAGCACGCGTCAGGTACTCTGCTAAGCCGTGTATGTCTTTTCCTCTTTAATTCTCACCATAAACCTTGGGGTAAATACTCAGTAAATCATTGCTCGCTTAGATTATTCTGGTGACAGTCTGTCAGTCCCGAAGACACTGATGTGTGCTCACAGGACACTGAGCTTCGGGTTTTTCTTTTCCTTTCCTTTTTTTTTTTAATTGAAGTATAGTCAGTTACAATATGTCAATTTCTAATTAAATGATGATCCTCCCCTCAGAAGGACGCTGCGATGTGTCCTCAGTCTCAAATACTGATCGAAAGAGTTGCCCCCGGAGAGTTTAAATATTCTCTAGGAAAGAGGGGAGTCAGAAAACCACCCTAAAGACCCACCCCCGAAGAACAGGTGTGAACTCCCTCGAACGTTTGGAGGGGATCTCTCTCTCTTTCCCGGAGGAGTGGATTTATGGACATCCTCAGGCCACTGTTTTGAAAGCCGCACCTCTGAGAAGTGATTCAGCTTTAAAGCCATACTTGAAACCGAGTCAGAAAAATTCCCCATAGATTTGCATGTGGGGAATGAGGGAAGGAAAGGAGATGGGAAATTTCAAGGTTTATGTCCTCAGAAACTAGAAAATGGAGTTGCTATTCAAGGTGACGGATGAACATGGGATGAACGCGCATTTTGGAAGGGAGATCAAGAGCTCGGTCTTGGAGGTGTCAAAGTCTAAGCGTGTAGGTATCACACGTTACACATTCGAGTGGAGGGGCCGAGCGGGCTACTGGGTGTACATGTCTGGAAAGAGATGGCAGCGTGGGAGGATCACCGTGAATGCTGTCCACAGCCGCGGAATGGGGCGTCAGCCCCAATAAGGTGAGTCTCCACGCAGAGGCCCTGCCTGCGGGGGCATTCCCACATCCAGGAGCCTGGAAAATGAGAGTCCAGCAGAGGGAAGTCGGGAGTGAGACAGAGAGAACCCAGAGGGAGTGATGCCCAAAGTGGTACAAAGAGAAGGAAGTTATCAGCCGTGTTGAAGCTGCTGAGAGCTGCAGCGAGAGAGAATGTGACAACCGACCCCGGATCGGGCAACGTGGAGCTTCTCGGGTCCAGCGGAGCAGAGCGGACACATCTCCGAAGGGATTCAAGGGAGACCTGGAGGCGAGGACCTGGAGACGGCTTTTCAAGGAGTTCTTCTGCAGAGGGCAGAGAAGGGGTGGCGTCCACGTTGCTCCGTGAAATGGTGACGCGGGCCCCGGGCCACTCTTGCCTCGCGGTCCCCGGGGGACTCGATTTGCACTGAACCCCCGGCAGAAAGCAAGTCCCCCTGCAGGCGGGAGTGGAACACGCCCCGGCCGCTGAGCGTGTCCCAGCAGCGAGCGCCCGCGCCGCAGGCAGGAGGGCGGCAAGCAGGGCGGTGGCGGCCTGCGGACGGGCTTCGTGCGCGCTGGGGCGCGGGCGCGGCCTCACAGGAAGCAGCTGCTCTAGGGGGCCCACCCGGAGGTGGCCCTCGGGCGAGCTTGGCACAGTCCGGAACCAGCCACCAGGCTCCGACGGAGGGGCGCTCCAGCATCAGAGCAGGCTCCGCCGGCGGAGTCTGGCAAGAGGGACAGGGCAGGGGCCCCGGGAAATGAGGTAAGACAGGTCGCGGGTGCACCGGAAGAGAGACAGCCTGAAACAGTCCTTCCCAGTCTCCCAGCAAGGGTTTTCAGAGGTGGGTTTTTTGTTTGTTTGTTTGTTTTTTGGTGGACTTTGCTTACTGTTTGGTTTTTCATGTATTTATTGGTTATTCACTCATTTATGGGGGGGCGGTTCCTTAGTGAAAAGGAACTGAAATTCATCTCAGAGCCCACAGCTCATTCTTGAGGTGCATGCACTTGAGGTTAAGTTGGTAAATAATGACATAAAGATAATCCACATTAGAGAGGCATGCACAGTCTCTCTGCCAAATACTGAGGTCACGCTCCCAAAGTGCTGAATTCCGACCCACCCCCGACCCTGCCAGGAACGCTGAGTGTGCCACATACTAGCACAGGTCAGCCCCACGATTACAGTCAAATCGGGCTCCTCAACTATGCAAATGAGGAAAATGGCCAGTCCTGGGGTCCCCGTCTTGGCTCAGTCCTTTCCCTCTGAACATCCTCCCGTTACATCCCCTCCTCCAAGCAGTCTTCCTGAAAGCACTTTATAAGTGTCTGTCATTTAGCATCTCCAAAATGTTTGATATAATGAATTTTAAGATTTTTTTTAAACCTCAGATATACTTAAGGATATTTTTATTCCTCTCATCTGGGAAACTGAGCAGCTAACCCTGCTAGCCGCCTTTCAGGTTGCCTTTCCTCCTCTGCCTGTAGGCACGGCCACCTCACGCCAGGTTTCCAATCCCCAAGCACACCTCATTTCCTGCCCAGCAGTTCCAGCAGGTTCCTAGGCAAGCCCTACCCCGGAGTTTAAAATTCCCCTCCCACAATATATATAGTTAGTCTTAATAAATAAGTGACTTGGACCATGTGTTATATATCACTCAAATCCACAAGGACACAAATTATGTGTAATACATCGGCTGTGTAATTTATTTATTAAGCAAAACGTGAATTTTCCATGCTTGTGTTCGGAGGCACAGTTTGTCACACGCGGCTAAATGATGTATTCTTATTAGTCCCACTCAATTACCGAGCCATCCCTCTGCATGTGGTGCGTTTGTTAATGATAGTGCCACGACGCTACGTCTACAGTACCTGTGATCTCAGTGATTCATAACCGCTCCCCAAAACTGTGAGAGTGATTAATTGACTGCTGTGGATTAAATGCCGCCAACAGTATGTTTCATATGTGTTTGTCGCAGTCAGGAGTTAAAGAAACAGCACTGCTCAAAATCATTTAAATATCTAATTAAGCCCAGCCCTCACTAGACAGAAAGAACTCACTGGAATACAAGAATGAAAAACACAGGAAAGCTCAAAGCGGGAAAGAGGGAGGACACAGGGCCCTGACCAGCACGGCCTCACTGATTACAAGGAAACTGTCATAATGACAACCGGACAGGAGCGATACCCACACTGCAAAGGGCCGAGATATCCGTCCCTCTGCTCATCAGCGCAGCGCTCCGAGCCCCTTGTCTTGTCTTTGGGATGAGTCTTGGAGAGACGGGGGTTTCAATCACATATCAGGAAGCCTGGGGTGCTGCCCTCTGAAATTGGAACAAATGCATAGATGTTGGGAGGAGGGGGTGCAGGAAAGGAGAAGGGGAGGGCGGACTCTCGGGCAGTTTCAAGTAACATCCCTTTGGCTTTCACTGCAGTGGAGGTTTTTTTTTTTAATGCTTCCGTATGACAAATGGCAGCAGAAAGGAAAATATCATTTCAAACAAAGATTAATTATCTTTATGGCTTCAGCTAACGTTTCCTCCCCTTAGGTGAATCCATATAGAGATCTTATAGCTGATACTCAAAGTGGGGAAGGAGCCCAGGCCCAAAGGATGGTCCCGTGCCAACCCCTGGCTCCTGACGGAGGCTGCTGGAGCGAGTGGACAGGATAATAAAAACAGATACCCGCTGAAGCTTGGTAATCTTATTAAGACCAGCCAGGAGGTGTTTATTTTCTTCTTTTGCAATTTTGAAATCAATTGAGAAATGTAAGCAGAAAGTGCATGATTTCTTTTGGAAATCAATCTTTCTGAATTAGACCATGTCTCCAGAACGTTTGAAGCAGAGAGGAAAACAAAAGGGGAAAACGAAGTGGACTACTTTGAATTTCAGAATCTGCATGTCTTTCATTTGGGCTGAAGATACTTTTTTACTGTCCTTTTGTAAAGATAAAACTCTGGGGTGTGTCCCCATGGTGGCTTTGCCCTAATGTGCTGTTTTAAAATTAAGGTGGAACATCGATTATTAGCAGTGCAATCTGTGACTGACCATGAAGAAAGCACCGTGTTTTCTATCGCCTTTGCAGAAGCCAATTTCACTCTTAAAACTCAGCAGAGGGTGAGATGCTGAAATCTCAGACCATTGAAAAGCTGATGATCACAGTCATGCTATGAACTTTCATGGGCATGGCAGAGGTCTTTTCAAATTCTGGAACAGAACCCGGAGCCTAACACATACGTATCAATTTGAACACACTTAGCCTTGAAAGCTGGGATGATTTCCTTTATGTCAAAAATCCCTGGTGTACTTTTAATGACATTTTAGAACTTTGTTCCCACAGCTGAGAGTGATTCTGCAGTGTCCTGACAACCAGGAACCCAAGAATCTGATTACTTGTTAGTTACATGACCCTTAAATGGAATGCCTCCCACAGAAGTCAGAGTCAGTCACCTGACAACAGGGGTTGTGTTTTGGGTTTGTTTTGTTTTGTTTGCTTGTTTCTGACTTGCACTAAACCACAAAGTAAGATTAAGAATTTGTTGTCTGAGACAAGAAAGCCACGACCACACAAGCTCACAGGACAGTAAGAGGCCGCCCCGGGGACAAGGGCTTCTCCCGAGGGACGGTCCTTCTAAGTTCTGCTGCAGGGAGACGTGCAGGGGCCTAATGTCTTCATAGTTCTTCCTAACTAACTGCACAATCTGGGCGCCTGAGATTCAGGATTTCAAAACGGACAAAACTGAGCTTTAAGGCAGTCTTGGTTTCCATCCTTATCCAGCCTTTAGGCTCCAGACCCTTCCCCCACCTCACTTGGCGGCACCCAGACCCTGGTTTGCACACCACCATCCTCAGGGTGGTCCCGGTGCTCCACCCACCCCCAGCTGTCAGCATGTCGGCCAGCTTCAGTGGCATCCCAGCTACAGATTGTTCCAGAAGCTCCCCACCCAATGTGACTACTTCCCTGCAGACCACATGCACAGTTTACAACGCTCGGGGGGCCGGTGTCCCTTTCCGTCTGCGGTCCCGTCACACACTCTGCAGGTGCAGAAGCCCGTTCCCCGCGCACACCTCGGCAGCCGGTGCTCTGTGAATCCCGGCTCCTTGTCAGTGCAACTTCTTTAACCAACAGCCCCTGACGTTTACAGGGAGGGTCTTATGACCAAGAAGGAGACAGACGAGGCACGCCAGGGGCGTCCCAGGGAAGGACTACGGAAACACCACGCCTCCTGCTGTCCCCTCTCTCAGCCCCCGTTAAACAAAGGTGTAAACATGCAGGTATTTTCTAGAAACTTATCAGCAACGCCATGGACCAGTCCTCCTCAAGTCTTTTGCTTTCTTTGCCAAACCTGCAGCAGCACTTTTAAATATAAAGTAGAGCAAGAGGGAAAGAAACCCTGAATTCTGTTCAATGAAAAACCCTCAAAGCACAAAGTAATGACATCCAGAGCGCTGGCATTTTGCACAAATAAAGTTAACTAGATCTGCTGTAAGACAGTTTATACAGTGGAATGGAAATGGAAGATTCTCAAAAATTGGTTCCATAGTAAAGAGCCAATGTGGGGGGAAATCCCTTTGTGCCACCAGTGATGGCTGTGCCACTAGGTGTCCGTTTTACCTGCCAGCTGCGCAGATAAGCAGGAAAAGATACCAAGCTCCGAGCATTACCAATCGACCTTATAATAGTCACAATGTTTTTGAAAAGTCCTCTGGAACGATCATTTTGTGAGTCCTGCAGTAGAGTCTTCAGGCATAATTTTCAAGACAAGTTTTTGCTGGAGACCTCGGGTTTCAAACTGAAGGGTGAGGCGCTGGGATGTTTCACTGTTTCCTAATGACCAGAGTTGCATGGAGGGGTGGGTCTTCCCTCCGGAGGGTCCTCGGGGAGCTGTCCCAGGGGGCTTGAGGGGAGCTCCGACATCTCCCAGGTGTGGTGGGAACAGCCACTGCAGGTCTGGGTGACGCAGCCCAGGTGCTGCTGGAGGTGGCCTGGGCCCCACCGCACTGGATTTGGCTCCCCGCCAGCCAGCGTGGGACTGAGGCTGCCTGCCGAGCAGAGGTGCCCCGGAAAAGCTCCCACCTTTCTTACTTCTTTAATGCTGGATAAAGTCCTACAGTATTATGCATCACAGGCACAAGGAACAAAAGACAGCTAGCAGAGATTAAGAGGAAGTGGTCCAGGCACTAGCACCCGCCAACACAGTGACACACCTTTTTTACCTTCTTTGTAAGTCGGTGTTAGAACGTGCGGTGTTTCCAGAGCCCCTGGAGGCCGCCACAGCGACGGCCATACTACTTCCCAGATGACACAACGCAGACCAGTACGCCCAGGGGGGTCAACGTGATTGAAAAATTAAAGGGAGACGGTGTATGAAGACCTGAGTGACAGAATTCCCGCAGGGGTAACTCAGGTTCTCTTTTGAGTGTGGATAACACCGCATCTCACCGGCTGAGTGAAGGACAACAAAGCCAGTAAAGTTAAGGTAAAGAGAAACAACAGGCGAATTCTAAGATGCAGAGACGGAGGAGAAAGGAAAGGAAAAAGGGAAGAGAAGGACATGGAAAGAGAAGCATTTAAAAGGCTGTTCTTGGCGGGGGGGGGGGGGTGTAGCTCAAGTGGCAGAGCACACGCCTGGCGTGCACGAGATCCTGCGTTCGCCCCCAGCACCTTCCCTAGGAATAAATACACAAACAAACCTAATCCCCCTCCAAGGGCTGCCCCTGCTGCCATCAGCAGGGCAGAGGGGACATTGTCTGGAGTGCAGAGAAGGGGGAGAGACTAGGAGCAAGACCCAGAATTCTACTGACGGATAACAAGACAGCCTTGGGTCCGCAACCTGCCCTCAGGAAGGCCTGAAAACGTAACTGAAATGCCTGGGAAGCCCTTGGCAGAGAAGCATTTCAAAACAGCTGCACATCCACGCTCGGCTTCCAAGGCCCGGCGACACGTGTCAGGTGTGGAAACAAAACTGTTGGTGGTGAAATAAGCAAGAAGCACAAAACCACTCATTGGGGAGGGCGAGGGGGTCGTCTTCAAAGCACCTGCAAACAGGCCGAGCCGGAGGGCACTTTTAGACTGAGTGGAGAAGCGGAGCCCACACCACGGGTCTCCTGGGCGCACGGAGAAGGCATCTCCACCGCAGCGTTGGCGAGTGGAGCTGGACCATCGTGAGACAGTCCTCCGACCAGAGTGTCCTCCAGGGTCAAGAAGATCAGAAGATGAAAACCTCACGAATGTCTTTCTCTGTCTGACAAATATCATTAATTCAATTACACTTCAGTAAAAAAAAAAAAATAACCCAATTTATGGATCAAAGGGCGGGAAGTGAGGGTCCAGAAAGAGCAATGATGGTGGACCGCCACGGGGAAGACAAGGAGAGAAAGGTGGCAAGGGCGTGCAGCTGGCAAGGAAGATGGCAAATAACCGGGCGCGCAGAGGGCTGTGAGGGCGTATCTCGGCTAGGAGAGAAGAGGAAATACCGAGCTAATAAAGAGCTGGGCGCCGATGAGAGGAGACGCGTGGGATGGGAAGGAACCGGAATTCAGACACCTCTTCTGTCAGCTTCCGACAATGCCTTCCATGAAGACTGAGGGCCACACAGAGGAGGAGGCTGGGAATTTGGGGGCATTAAAGAAGAACCAAGGACGGACCAGAAGTAAAACACGGCAAGGCAGCTCCTTCTAATAATTCAGCATCACCCCTGAGCTTGTTTGCAACCCAGACGGAGAGTCTGGTTCTCATTCCTCGCTGCACTGCTGTAAGGATGACTCCCGTGGGTCTTGAACGGGGGCTCGAGGGTCAGGTCCATCCCCGCCTCGGAGAGAACACCGAGCCTTACACTGTCATTCCCGAAGGGACCAAGCCAGGACCGACAGTTCTCCCCTGGGGTCTCAGAGCCTCTGCCCCGCCGGCTCATCCACCCTAATCGCACCCTAATCCCCCCTCATCCACCCTAATCGCCCCCCTCCATCTGTCGATGCGGGAAACAGAAAGGGAATGACATCAGTTACGAGACAAGAGAAACACAAAAGGATAACTGCTCTGGCGCCTCTCGGCTTGTGGTTCTAGCTCCCGTTATCTGGAAAGTGTTTGAAGAGCCGGGGGTCGGCGGGGAGGGGCGCGCTTGCAGGGACCCCCAGGCAAAGAGCACGGTGTTTGGGTTCTTACCACCCACCTAGAGTGTAACCGATTCACCTCTCACAGTACATGGGCTCCAGGTGGGCTATTTAAAGCTCATCCATCCTTATATCCTCACACAGAATGACCAGGACCTGGACTGTTACGACAGGACATGAAGCAGTGTCGGACACTCCTCCTGGGTGACCGGGAGAAGATGGAAGGAGGGAAGGGCCCCTGGAGGCGCTGGTGACGGGACTGTTTGGTGGCTGGCAGGGCTCTGGCCGCTGTGGTCTGAAGCACAGTGGGATAGAAGAGAATCAAAAGGCTCAAAGAAGAGTAAGTTGCTCCTGGAAACGCTTAGACGTCCCTCCGATCTTTGGAGAAATCACTGGCCAAAATTCTGGCAACAGTGGCTCCCTTTCCCGTGGTGTCAGTGCAGGGGGCAAACGAAGCGCTGGGGGAAGACCCCTGGAAACAGGAGAGTGCCACACGACCAGGAGGGGGGATGATGGCTCACCGCGACCACCCCCGAGGAGGAGTTCAGAGACTCTGCCACACCCTGCACAGCTGTCTACGGCGTGGACTGAAAAAGTCCACCTCTGCGCCCCTCCTCTGGGACCCCCACGCCCACCTCTGGGGGCCACTCTGCACAAACACGGGTCCACGGCTCTGCCAGTGACTTCCATGATTTGGGCGTTTGTTAGACTGAGCTCCTATTACAAAGGAGTCGACATCCCCAGCCCAAGGGACTGCAGAACACGGTAAACAAGCCATAGGAAACGTCAGCCTGGTAGGATCAGACCAGGTGCCAAACGCAGATCAGGTGTGGACCGTCAAGGACAGGGACTCGACGTCGCGGTATCCTGGCAAGGCCATCTCATGGGGGCTCCTGAGGATGAACTAATCACCCAGGAATCTGATGTGCGGGCGCCCACTGCAGGGTCAGGCTGCCCTGAGCAGCAGCACTACAATCACACCACGCCCGATTACACGGTGCCCGCCTCCCCCAAACCTTCCAGTGGTGTGGACAGCATCGCTGTCAAAGCCGGATGTTCCAAGTATCACCATGTCAAGGACAGGACGGGCGAGGCCTGCTGTAGAAGATGCAGAGGTTGAAAGGACCGGGCAAACACGTCATGGACGCGTCTTGTATTTTATCATCATCGTTGGAGAAGAAGGAGGATACCTATGTACGAAGCTTCGTCGGTGTGCGAAATCCCAGACACGCACATCTCACCTAATCCTCCGACAGGCTGCAGCTCCACGCGGTCATGACCACAAATGAGGAACTGAGGTCTGCTGACGCTTGTAAAAGTGTGCCTGTGTCACAGAGCTAGCCGGGGGCGGGGCCTCGACGTCTATCTTCTGACTCCAGCGCCCGCACGTTTCGTTACTGTTTTATACGGCCTCGTATTCAAATGAGTTTTGCATTAAGACCAAGTCTATGCAAAGCCTCTGGTCTTGTCCAGAATAATGGACCTGCTCACATCTTCTTGTCCTCTGCCCCATCCAGCTTTGGGGGACGAGTCCTGCAGAAGCTGAACCAGGGTGGGGCACCAACAAGGGAAGACCTGCAGAGGAAGGCATTGCTTCGGCCTCTGAGCCAGGCAGGAGCAGACCTGGGGTCCAAACCAAGACCCCTGCAGGCGGCCCCCTCCTCAGACACTGGGAAGGAGTCACTGATGCTTCCCCGGCTCAAAGTGCACCATCGTGACGGAGGACGGGTGCTGAGGAGGGGCACGTGCTGGAGAGGACCAGAAAGCTTCATGCTGAAGGGACGGCTCTAACCATCGGGCACTTACAGCGCAATCCCACATCGCAGGTTTTCACTCATTTAAACATTCTTCATGTTCTCCTCTTCCTATTTGATAACAGCCTCTTCCAGACTTGACCTTGGGTCCTTGAGTGACAACAGAGACAAAGCAGTAGCGGCAGTAAGTGGCCCATAAGCATCTTCAGCAACGCGCTGGGACCAGGAGTGAGCCCATCGCGTCCCCAGGCTTGCCCATCACCACGGGGAGCTTCTGTTTCTCCTACCATCACCAGTGGCCATCCTTGGGTAACACAAACCCAGGAGGCCTGCTTCCTTGAGAACCATTTACTCTCCCATGATTTTTTATAAAACTAAACCAAGTGCACCGCCCAGGGTGAGCCTTGAGAAAGGAGAGCCCCACCTGTGGGCCCGTGGGGGTGGGGACAAGGGGCAGGGAGGTCCTGCTCCTGGTTTCGCAGCGGCTCTGAGCAGGATGGGGTGGGGGGCACAGGTGGGAATCTGGGCCTCCCCCATCCACCCCTGCCCCTCCGCGTGAGGTCACGTCGCTGAGGGAGCCGAATGCCTCGCCCTCCTTGTGTTTCCTTCCCACACTGTTTTTCACCTGCTAAGAAGAGGCAGCGGCCTCCTTCGCGCCCCGGGCGTCCGCGGGCCTGTCCTCCCAGTGTCCTTCCCGGGCCCCAAGTCAGACATCACTCATCTTGTCACATTGAACTCCAGATGCTCCTACCCTAGAGAATGCTCTGACTCCGGCCATTTTTCTTCATTCTCACTAACAATTTGGTAATGAAATATTGATTTTTAGTTAGATTCATATTGATGCTATTAGGTTTGCATTGATAAATCATGCTGGGCTTCTGTCTGGGCGGCTGGAGAGTGCTACACTGAGCCCTGGAGATTACAATCAACTCATTGATGTGTTAATTTGATGGATTTTTTTCCTTCTCTGAGAAGGAGTGGGAGGTAAAGGAAGATATTTCAGCGCGGGGCCGCTGTAAAGTTTTCACAGTGAAATCAGGGACAGTAATTGCCGGCCTCACGGTGTCCGTTGCCCCCGAAGCGTCCTCAAGCTTCTTTGGCCAGAAAGCAGGAACGGGGGTGGGGGGCGCGGGGCCGGCGGGGGTGGGGGGTGAAGAGGAGGGGGTGGGGGGACGAGGATGTGACACACCTTGTAAACACTGGTTCCGGGTCCCAGGCGGGGAGGGGAGGCCATTTCGGTTAAACCCTGCTTAAACCACTTAGAAGCCGTCTTGAAAGAGAATTTCCCGTGTCCAGAAGGTGGTGCGGACGAAGCCCGCCCCGGAAGGCGGCGCAGGGCCGTGGGCGCGCGGGCCGACCTGGAGGAGGGCTCACCCCTCCCCCCCGCCGCTGGCCATCGGCCTGTGGTTTGGGGCCATTTCCCGGGTTCTCCCCCTTGCAAGTGCCACTTAGCCAGCAGTGTCCTCAGCAGCTGCAGCCTATTTAAAACAGCCCCTAGCTTTGATTTATGGTCCTGTGCAGACGTAATGGCTGTCATTACGGGGCAGGACTCGGCTGCACCAAAGGACCACAGTGTGACTTCCTTCAAAGGCCCAGGGCTTAGTGGGGGCACTGCCAGCGGCTCCGGAGAGAATGGCTTTGAAAACGCTTAGGTGGGAACTCATTTTGTTTTGTTTTGATTTTAAAGCAAAACAATTTCACATTCCAGCCCAATGTGCTTTTTCCCTCTGCAAGCTTTCCAGCCTCTTCCCTCCGATGGGCACCAAGGAGCTAGTCATGTCGACCACGTCCATTCAGTCATGCGTGTGCATGTGTGTGCATGTGTGCAAAGCAAATTTAAGGCCAGCTTTCTCAAATAGATACATACACACATGCATGCACCCACACATGCACACACGTGCACACACGTGTACACACACACACACACACACACACACACAGGAAGAAAACCCTCCAGAGCCCCGCTGTGTTTGGTGAGGGAGTCTCGCTGGCCTGGCCGAGGTTGACAGGGAGGAGGAAGGGAAATCTGTCAGCTTCTTTCCATCTCAGCATCTTAAAGAGCTCTCATGGCCGGCCGGTCCCACTGTCTTTACATGCAAGCTGCTTGAGAGACAGCCCAGCCCCAGGGGCTGCCAGCACAGCCTGGTCAGGGGCTGAGGGCGGGTGCCTGGCTCCCTCGCAGGGAGTGCCTCTTCTTGGCCACCCAGTGGGGCCCTTTTCAAGGCTAAACATACTCGTCTGTCTGTCTGTCTGTCTGTGCAGAGGGAAGAGGAGGGAGAGGAAGGTGGCTGGAGCTAAGCCCCTCCTGTCACCCACAGGATATTTCTGGTGGCAGTCGGTACAGCTGGGGGCAGCAGGAACTTTTTAACCACGAGTCCTTTCCAGATCACAGTAATGAGTAACCACCTGAAGTTTCCGACTATTGTCATCCACCCCAAGCTCTCCCGAGTTCACATTTTTAATCCTCTCCTTCCTTCTGAAGGTTGGTTCCGTGTCACTCTGGAAGGAACCGACTCTAGTCACTGGGACAAGTCCCTGTCACCCCAGGTTCCAGGCTTGACTCCAGCCCCGGGTCCTGAGCACAAAGGCAGGAGGGGAAACCCTGTCCGTGAAGGCATTTAGGTGGTGAGGAAACACAGGAAAATTCAGCAGCCCTGCTCTCACAAGGGAAACCCAAGGTGCTCGGGAGACGGAGACCTTTCTGAAGCACCACCCCTACTCGGATACACAGTTTTTTTTTAGTGGAGGTACTCGGCATTGAACCCAGGACCTCATGCATGCGGAGCATGCACTCTACCACTGAGCTGTACCCTACCCCACCCCTGGACATATAGTTTTCGATTCTGGGCAACCAGATGCCACATAGGAGACCTGGTCCCACGGGAAGAAGCAGATCGTGTCTCAGGTGGATCGGTAGCCAGGAGGAACAGGGCCCAATCACCCCAGGGGGACCCTGAGCAACCACGCAGGACTATCCTGGGCCATCAGCCTCAGAGACTTCCCACCAAGGTCACAGCTCTTCCCAGTCTCAGCATGTCCTCCCTGAAGACTGCCAGGGACTAGGGTTAGACCCCCTCCTCCCCTTCACAGACGCCACCAGTGCCTGACCCAGTGCCAGGCCCCAGAGAACACAGGTTCCCCTTGGAGGTGTTTGTGTGGCATGGCTGGGGGTTGGGGGAGCAGGCTTTTTTTGGGCTTTTGTCAGTTCTGGGTCTTAGTGGGACAAAGTGGGGAGACCTAGAAGCTCCATTCCTCCAACTTAATGTTACTCACGCAGCTTTGTGAGTGTCATATTCCATCACTGAACTTACTCACGTGCTTAGCAAGCACAAGGTCCTGGGTTCAATTCCCAGAACCTCCATTTAAAAATAAATAAATAAACCGAATTACCTTCCACAAAAGAACAAAAAGACTATAAACTATTAAAAAATAAAAATAAATCTTAGGGCTAAGCAGAAGTTCCCCCAAATAATTGGCCACGCTTAAGTGAATGTGAAATTCTAAGTTCCCGAAAGTTGTACAAATTGAGGATTATTTCAGTTTTAAGGGGAGGCAGATTTCACAGTCTCACTTACTTTTGAGTTTTACACACACCACATGAAGTTTTTAACCAGGTGAAGGAGGATAAAGTATGTACAATAAAACTTTTTAATTGAAAATCATTACCAAACAGCTTTCTTCTAAGACGGGCTGGCTTCGGAGCTGGGATCTCTTGTCCTGCAATTGTGTCTTTTTGTAGCATTTCCAGGCAGGGGCAGGTCAAGGCGGCCCACAATGGTGGGTTTGACTTCAAGGGCCAGCTGACAATTCCCTAGCTGACAAAAATAACTTCTTTCATGGGGAATTGGAGAATCTAAAAATTGGCGAGCCAGCCTTCTCAGCGGGAGACGAAACAGAGCAAGGGCAGGGCACGGGGGCGCCTTCTTAGAGGGGCCACCACACTTAAGAAATGGATGTTCTGGGCCCCGCCTTGGGGCCCCTCCGCAGGCCGTCACAGTAAAGGGCTTTGCCACCTAGAATACGCCATCTCCACGGCAGAGCCTGTCCTGTGTTTAGCCCCGCATGCACCTGTCAGGATGCTGACACCATTTCCAGCGAGACCTTTTGTCTAAATGCATTCCTCCCTGGAGGGAACCCTTTCCTTGACATCTGTCACAGCCCCGTGGGGATCATTCTGTGAAACAGGGCCTTCAGTGTGAACTTTCTTTCTGATCCCGGCGGCCCTAATTGTCTGTGCCTTCAACATCCCAGATCTGTCGGGGCCACGGTGACATGTGGAGGCCCCCTGTGGGCGTCAGAAGCGGCAGGTGAATCGCGAGCCATGTGCTTTCAACACGTGTCTTTGCCTCCAGGAACTAAGTTCTAGATGGCGGTGAGCCATGCCAACCCCCACACAACTTGGTCCCAGGGGCCTCAGCAGTGAGTCCTTTACCCCCTGAACTTAACAGCAACGATGCCTCCTCCCTCTAGAGAAGTTCCAAAAGGTAAAACGTAGAAGTCAGTGGCAGAGCCTGGACGGTAAGGAATCCAAGAGAAGAGATACTGTGCACGATGGTCCAGGTCGTGTGCGAAGAAGGCCAGGCTGGGCTGTCCCTCGCTGGCTACCGGCCCCCACCTCCCCCTCCAGCTCCGCATCGGACATCTGTGCACCCTTCACTGCCCAGGGCCCCACCTAGGCTGGGTGCCCAGCCAGCAGGCTCCCTTCTTCCTGTCTGCCTGCCTAGTATCCCTGTTCCTGTATCCCGACACCTGTTCCTAAGGACTTGGACCACCTTTCGCAGAGGTCATCCCCAGGGAGTGGGCTGTCTCTACCTGCGTGCTGACAGACGGTCCCTCACCACTTCTTCTCCCATCCTCTCCTCACTTCAGCCCACTCGAGCTTGTGTTTCACTGACCACCAAAACTGACGCAAGGATCACCAAAGCCTGTTGAGGCCAATAGTCTGACTCAGCCCACCTCCCCCCTGACCTGTGAACAGCCGTGGGCACCTGAGCCCCTCACCCCCCATCAGCCTGCACCTCCGCTCAGCAACCAGTCCCCCAGGCTATTTGATCTCCCTCCTTCCCATCGGCCCTCCTCTGCCGCTCCTTTGCCAATTCCCCCACGTCTCCCGGAATTCCTGACCTTGAAATTCACAGGAGTTCCGCGTTTGGTCCTCTCCAGACGCAGAGCTCCTGCACCCCAAGCCATCAGTCTCCAACTCACAGCTCCAAATGCCATCGAAATGCCAGTGACTCCCAAATCTGGACCTCTAGCCTGACATCTCTCCTTCGTTCTAGACTAATTTATCCCCTTACCTACTCACCATAGCGTTTGATCACTGATTGATTGTCAAAACCCAACCTCCGCTTACACAGACTTTCCTATCGAGGTGGAAAGAAATTCAATTATTGAAATTATTCAGGAAAAAACCCCCACAACCTGTGCAAAATCTTTGACCCCTCCCTCAACCCATAAGCAGATCCAGCTGACTGTCCTCAAGGGCTGTCCAGTCACTTCCTGTGAACTCCACAGGCTGCCCCAGGACACACCCCCAGCCCTTCTCTCTCGACTGAAGCAGTTACCTGCTCTCTGGTTTCTCTGCCTGCCCCCTCGCCCCCTCCTAACCCAGTCACGGCACAGCAGGTAAAGGGATGCTAAATACTGAAGTACTGAAGTACTGAAGTACTGAAGTACTGAAGTACCGTGTCTCTGCTCTGCTCAAAACCTCCCACTGCCTCTGATCTCACCAGGAAAAACATCAAAATCCTCCAGTGGCCAACAAGACCCTACCTGACACGGACTCACAATATTCTCTGGCCCCTGTCCTCCCTCACTGAGCTCCATCCCCACGGGCTCCTCGGGGCCCTAGAGCACACCAGGTACATGCCTGTAGGGCCTTGGTACTGGCTGTTCCTCCTGCCCAAATGCCCTCCCCTAGCGGGCTCCGTCTCCAGCCAGATGCTCACACGGGCACCTCCCTCCTCTCCTCCCTTCCTTCCTTCATGTCTCAGAGAGCCCCGAGCCCACCCCATTAGCAACGCCAAGTCCCCCATCCGGCACTCCTGACCCATCACCCTGCTCTATTTCCTTTCTCCAAAGGCTTAACACCTTCAGACACACCCTGTATACTCATTTCTCGCATCTGTCACCCAGGAATTGTCTGCCTTCACTAGAACAGAAGAGCCCCAGGCCACCAGGGCCTCTGTCCCTCTCCCTCACGGACACACCCCAAACCAGGAAAAGGACTGACACAGAGTCGGTGGTAAACAGAGGCTCGTTGAACAAGGGGACGACTTTCATTCTTTGCACGTTAGCATCTTCCACGTCACCCCATCAGCCCAGTGAGGGCAGAGTGGGTCCTGCACTGCACCGTGTCTCCTGCCTTCGGGATGGCGACGGGCTCAGAGCAGGCAGACATCAGGGCCTGAGAACTGAGCAAACAAACAAACAAGGACACCAGCGTGCACGCGCTCTCCCAGCTCTGGCGCTCTGGTCCTCCTCTCCTCGCAGACACGGAAACTGGCCTGCCTCCCAGTCTCTTATAGAAAATGAACACCAGAAGTCACACGCTTTTTTCTATGGAATGGTAGATTTGTAATGGGTTTTGAACACAAGCATCCAATTCCTCTTTAGTACTGTGGAGGGGAAAAGCAGGAACTAAAACAGTCCACGATATGGAGTTCTACTCTGGGTCTTACTTTTTGATGGTTTGCAATGTGTTATGGGCTGAATTCAGTCCCCACAAAACTCATGTGTTGAAGCCCTAACTCCCAGGAACCCAGAATAAGACCTTACTTGTAAATAGGCTGTTCCAAGGGGTAATTAAGTTAAAATGCGGTTATTAGAGTGGGCTCTGATCCAACATGACTGGTCCTTATGAAAAGGGATGATCAGGGAGAGACACACCCAGAGGGAGGACGTGTGAAGACACGGGGAGAAGGTGGAAAGCCGTCTCCCAGCCAAGGAGAGAGGCTCAGGAGAGATGGGCCCCACCCGCACGCCATCTCGGACCTCCAGCCCCCAGTACGGCAGGGAAGGCCATGCCTGCCGCCGGAGCCACCCGGCTGCCCGTGCGTGGCCGTGGTGGCCCCGGCTCGCCAGTCCTCGTCGGTGGCCATGCTGACCGCCAGAACGCGGGACTTCACAGTGAAACCACCGGTACTCAGAGTCCAGAAGTCAGAGGAGCTCTCTTTCACCTTTCCAATGAAACTGCCATGAAAGAGACAGATTCATGCCAGTAGAGGACGTCTGTTCACTGCTCACCCACGTCCAAGTGCAGCTGCAGCTGCTGTTCCCATGCAGAGCACAGCATTTGCTTCAACAACCGCTTCCACCGTGAACGGGCTCACCGTAAAGGGCAATTCTCATCATAATTAACTCAGCATCAGACATCTTACACTGTACCAACTTCTGAAATGCATTTATTCATATATTTACTCTTTTCTCCGTTACTGATGGACTTTCCTAGAGAAGACTAGGTCATTTCTTGAGTTAAATTCCTGACCTTCGTATGACCCTTGCCAACTATTCAAACACAAAAAAATGCCATAAAAAATTATTATGGGTCAATTTAACAGAAATCCAAAATTCTCTCTCTTTTTTTCTGAGCTACCAAAGAAATATCAGAAATGACATATATAAATTGGAAATCATTTCCCGCTTGCCAGCATATCTTAAATTGATGTGGCCAAGAATATTCCTTGTAATTGTTAAATTAATTTAGATATTCTTGATGTATTGTTCTTCACATATAAATCATTCATCATTCTTCCTTGGCTATTTGCCTTTTTTTCCTAAGAATTGAGAAAGTTCCATAGGACACATCAAAAAAAAAAAAAAAAAAAGAAAGAAAAGAAAAGAAAAACTGCCTCCTGCACACAGAACATTGGCTGAGGACCACTTTGAGTTCAACCTCACAACTCCAGTGTACTTCTACTGCAAAGATCATCATACCCAAAGCACGACACTGAGATCTGCTGTTGGAGTCTCAGAGTACAGGAGCGAGACTGAATTTTCCTTACAGGAAAATACAGATAAATAATTGTGCCTCTGGGGAGGGAGGAAGGCCTCCTGTGAAATCTCCTTAAAGTCTGCGTATCTACAGCTTCCCTGACCAGCAAGCACGTGGAGATGAGACACAATGTTAACGAAATGTTAAGGCAACCCACAAGTATTTTAAAAACCTAATATATCATCTCCTGATTAGTTTTAGCTGAGAGTACAGAATCATACTGGGCTTGGCTTAAATGTTATAAGAAAACCAGAGTGATTCAAAAGAAATCCAGCAGTGCAGATTTTTCTCCCATTTTAAAATTGCGTTGTCAGAGAATGTGTTCTGAGTGACAGAGGTTTTCATTGCTCAGTACTCAGTGAATCCTAAGTGACTTCAAATGAATCTGTTGCCCTACTACGTGCCATAAGGATTAAAGTAGGGAAGGTAAATTTTCATAGTTCTATGTTCTCTTAAGCATATCTAAAGAACATCTATTATCTGTTAAAATAGCATATGGGTTTACATTTTTAAGCAGCTTGATTGACATTTTTTTTCTGTTTTTTTAACATATACATATACACACATTTTGTCTTTTCAGATTCTTTTCCATTATGTTATTACAAGAAATTGACTATAGTTCTCTGGGCTGTACAGTAGGTCTTTGTTGTTTATTTTACATACAGTAACGTGTGTCTGTAACTTCCCAACCCCTTATTTATCCCTCCCCTGCCCCTTCCCCTTTGGTAACCATAGTTTGTTTTCCCTGAATCTGTTTTGGGTTTGTAAATAGAATTTGTATGTTTTTTTTCTTTTTAGATTCTACATATAAGTGAGATCGTAATGCCATTTGCAGCAACATGGATGGACCTAGAAATTATCATATTGAGTGAAGTAAATCAGACAGAGAAAAACAAGTATCATAAGACAACTTTATTTTTTGAACAAAGTGGAGTTTCTATTAAATGCTCCACACAAAACGTAAATACACTTTGCTTCCTCTTTTGTATTCCAATGCACCTTTGCAGGAGCTGTTAACATTTTAGTGGTGCATCTTGATGGGGAATCTTTAGTCCTTAGGCCCCGTGGGACCACACTGGCAGTTTACCAGCCATCCAAGACATCTACCACCCAGTCTCTACCATACCAGCCATCAGATGTTTAGAATCTCCCTTGTATATGTGTATCTGCGACCCATGGGCTACACGTGCTCTCCTCTGCAAGAAACTTACTTCACCACACAGTGATAGCATTAGCAAACTGAATCCAAAAAATATTTTCAGAATTATATACCATGACCAAGTGGAATTTATTCCAGGTAGACAACGCTGGTTCCACATTTGAAAATCAATTAACGTAATCCTTCACATCACCAGGGTAAATAAGAAAAATCACATGATCATATCAATAGATGCAGAAACAGCATTTGACAAAATCTAATACCCATTTATGATAAAAATTCTCAGTAAACTGAAAACAGAGGGAAACTTTCTCAACTTGATAAAGATTATTACAAAAACTTACAAATAATATTATACTTAAATAGTGAGAAACACAAAGCTTTCCCACTAAGGTCAGGTTCAAGGCAAGGATGTCCCCTTAAACTACTCCTTTCAACATCTTGCTAGAAGTCCTTGCTAATGCAATAAAGCAAGAAAAGGAAATAAAAGGTATACAGATTGAGAAAGAAGACATAAAACTGTCTTTTCCACAGATGACATGATCATCTCTATAGAAAGTCTGAAAGAATCAACAAAAAACTAGTAAGTGGAATCAGAAATTAACAACTGGAACTAATAAGCAAATATAACAAGTTTGCAGGATACAAGGTTAGTATACAAAAGTCAATTTTTGCTTTTGTATATACCAATAATAAACAAATGGATTTTGAAATTGAAAACACAATACTATTTACATGAGCACTAATAAAAAATTACTTAGGTATAAATCTAACAAAATATTTGTCAGATCTGTATGAGTAAAACTACAAAACCCTGATGAACAAAATCAAAGAACTAAATTCATGGAGAGATATCCCATATTCATGGATAGGAAGACTCAATATTGTCAAGATATCATGCTTCCCAACTTGACCTATAGTTTCAATGCAGTTCCAATTAAAGGCTCAATAAGTTATTGTATGGATATCAACACACTGATTCTAAAGTTTATGTGGAGAATCAAGAGAACCAGAATAATGAATACAACATTGAAGAAGAATAACAAAGTTGGAGGACTAACACTATCCAACTTCAAATCTTACTGTAAAGCTACAGTAATCAAGACCGAATGATACTGGTGAAAAAAGAGATAAATACATCAATGAAACAGAATGGAGAGCACAGAAACAGACCCTCACAAATATAATCAACTGATCTGTGACAAAGAGGCAAAGCAATACAATGGAGCAAAGATCATCTCATCTGCAAATGGTGCTGAGACGACCGGACATCCACATGCAAAAAAAAAAAAAGATTCTAAACACAGACCTCACATCCTTCACAAAAATTAACTCAAAATAGATCACAGACCTAAATGTAAACTGCAAAACTATAAAACTCCTAGAAGATAACACTGGAGGAAACCTAGATTCAGGATGGTAATGCCTCTTTAGAAACACAATCCATGATGGGAATGATCAGTAACCTCAACTTCATTAAAATTTAAAATGTCTGCTCTGCAAAAGACAACACGAAGAGAATGAAAAGATAAGCCACAGGCTGGGGAAAATATTTGCAAAAGACACATCTGATCAAGAACTGTTATCCAAAATAACAAACTCTTAAAACTCAACAATAAGTTCATTTGTATCATTGTTTTTTTAGCTTCCACGTATAAGTGATATCATATGATATTTCTCTGTCTGACTTACTACACTTAGTATGATCATCTCTAAGTCCATCCATGTTGCTGTAAATGGTATTATTTGTTTTTATAGCTGACTAGAATTTCATTGTGTGTGCATATATGTATATGCATATATACACATACATATTGCATCTTCTTTATTCATCTGTCCATAGACATTTAGGTTGCTCAAATGAACTTATTTACAAACCAGAAATAGATTCACAGACATAGGAAACAAACTTATGGTTACCAAAGGGGAAAGGGCAGGGAGGGATAAACAAGGAGTTTGGGATTAACATATATACACTATTGTATATAAAATAGGTAAAAAACAAGGACCTACTGTAGAGCACGGGGAAATATAGTCAATACCTCGTAATAACCTATAATGGAAAGAATCTGAAAAAGAATATATATGTATTTATATATGTACATATATTTATGTATGTATACATAAAACAGAATCACTTTGCTGGATCCCTGAAACTAACACAACATTGTAAGTCAACTATACTTCAATTAAAAAAAGAACTCACCAGGAAGCAAACAACCTGATTCTAAAAAGCAGAAGAAGTTAATGGACACCTCACCAGAGAAGATAAAGAGATGGGAAACAAGCCCATGAAAGGATGCTCCACACCATGTGTCATCAGGAAACGCAGAGTAAGACAACAGCGAGGCACCACCACACACTATTAGAATGGCCAGTTTCTGGAACACTGACCACACCAAACGCTGGTGAGGATGAGCAGCAACAAGAACTCCCACACGTCATTTGTGGGAATGCAAAATGGTACAGCGACTGATGGCTTCTTACAAAACTAAACATACTCTTGCTGTGTGACCCAGTAATTGCACCCCTTGGTATTTCCCCAAAGAAACTGAAAATGTAAGTCCACACAAAACCTGCACACAGATGCTTAAAGCACCTTTATTCATAACTACCAAAATTCAGAAGCAACAAAGATGTCCTTCAGTAGGTGAACGGATGAATAAACTGTCGTCCATCCAGACAATGGAATATAATCCAGTGACAGAAAGAAATGAGCTATCAAGCCATGAAGAGACATGAAGGAAACTTAATGCATATTACTAAGGGAAAGAAGCCAACCTGAGAAGTTTACACATTATAAGACATTCTGGAAAAGGTAAAACTATGAAGATAACAAAAATATAAGTGGTTGTCGGGGGAGGGGGGCTCTGGGGGGCATAAATTGGCAGAGCCCAAGGGATTTATAGAGCAATGAAAATACTGTGTGGGATATTGTAATGATGGATATGTGTCATTATCCATTTGTCCAAACTCATTGAATGTACAACAACAAGAGCGAACAGTAAGGTAAACCATGGACTCTGCATGATTATGCTGTGTCAATGTAGATTCATCCCTGGTAACAACAAAAGGACCATTCTGATAACTGACGTCGATAATGGGGGAAGTTATGAATGTGTGCGGGCAGGAGGCACATCTCTGTACATTCCTCTCGATTTTATTGTAAACCTAAAACTGCTCTTTGAAAAACTGTCTTCAAAAAAAAAAAAGGAGAAATTCCTTGAAGTTTATCAAATCATGGAAGTCATTGCCTCCTAAGAGCAGAACTGAACTCTCATTGTCCACTGAGCATTTTACTTAGGTTTAATTACAAAGCACTAGTAAAAATACATGTGTATTTGAATAAAAAAGATGGAGAATAGTAAACTTCACAGTGTTCTAACTTTTGAAATCTGATTGGCACGTGACTATCTTGCATTATAGGACAATATTGCAATAGTATTTTTATGGATGCTCCCAAGATCCTGTTAAAAATAAAATGTGGAACTGCATTCAGTTTCTCCAAGTGCTCTTTTATGGGAAGTTATGGGCAGAACAAAGTGATTTGTTATTGCAGTGGTCATGAAAGAGGAGGAATAGTAGCTGGGAACAGTCAATGTTTACTCAGCCCCTACACTGTGCTGTGCACTGGTCTGAGATGCTTGAAGTGTGTTCTCTCACTGAATCCTCAGACGAGTCCCACGAGGGAGGTGCTTTTCTTATTCCTGTTACATAGACTGTGGGACAAGGACCAGAGCACGTGTGACTTCCCCAAGCTGACAGGTGATGGAGAAATGACTGCAGCGCTCGTCCTTTTTCCCACAGCCTGCCTCCAGCCATCACCTTCCATCGCAGTCACCTAGGCAGGTGCGGTGCTGTCTGTACACCTGCACTGAGATCTGGGAGCCAGCAGCCCTTCTTTCAATCATTTCTGACCCCAGGTCAGGGGACAGATCTTTAAGACTTTGAGGACAGGTCTGTCCATCTGGTAGTGCAAGTGGAGGAAGAGACTTTCTCCTGGATAAACCAATATGAAACATGTTCCACCTCACGAAACTGTTTGGTAAATTATATCGGTAAGTAGATTCAAAAGGAAGCAAGAAGTCACACAAGTAGCAGATGTCAGAGACGCGGTCTCGGCTTCCTGAAGCTGCCCATCATCGGGGGGAGAACGCACTTGAAAACTAGGCTGTTCAGGGCTCCCCATCCCTAATCTTTCAGTGGACGGCAGATAAAGCGCCAAAGAGAAAGCACCATTTGAAAACATGAACTACCATAAGGTTAGAATCCATCACAACAAATCTTGAGTCTTCAAAAAATAAACACATGTCCATTCATTTAATGAACATTCATTAGCTGTCACCATCTACGTACTGGGGATAAGAGAGTCCCCTCACTTGAAAGGACAAAAAGAAAACAGTAAGAACAGACAGACAGACAGACAGACAGACAGAGGGCAGCAACACCGAACAGTCCCCGCCTCAGTCACTGGAAGTCAGAATCCACTGAGCCAGACCCGGGGTGACTCCTGCACAAGGCGCCTCGGGACAACATGGAGAGGCTGCCCAGCCTTCGTGCAGGAGGCATGTGGGCAAAGGCAGGAGGAGAGCAGGGGCCCGTCCATCAGAGCAGACCACACGGAGGCCTATGAAGCAAGGGACTCATGAGCTTGTGCGACTGCGTGAGTCTGATGAAGCTTTGATGCAGCTCGCGTCTCTGCTGGGCCTGACGTCCCAGGAGCAGACCCACAGTCTGAGCACTGGCTAAGCAGTCAGAGAAGCTGCAGGAAGAGCCCCTCAGGGTCGAGGGACCAGGGCCTGGCTGCTTCCCCAGGAGCCTGATCGCACTGGCAGCCGCTTCCCTTCCACCCTCCACACACTGTGCAAATGCCCGCCGTGGTCCCGGCTCACCTGTGCACCAAAGGGAATTCTGGGAAGCACCACTCAAGCTTAGCTGTGACCCAGCACAGATCCACCACCCCCAGGAAGAGGGTCCCTAGGATGCTTGGGCCCAGATCCCACGTCCTGCTGTGGGGCTACGTATGCCCAGGGGAAGAGATGCCACTCCCAGGTCACATGCAAGCCCTGTGCGGCCAGTACTGCCCCAAGCAGGGGCACACGTGCCAGGACACAGCCCCTCGGGGGCTCAGGCAAAGAAGACAGTCATTAAGACCTTGTCCACTGAGTGTTTCTAAGTTGTGCACACATGCATTACCTAAAAAGGACTTATAAATTTCTTTTGTAATTTGATTTCATTTATTTCTGCAAAATTTTTAACACCTAAGTGCCCTGAAATCAACTGCATAAACACCCTGCAGCGATCCACTAGGCTGGTTATATGAACAGAAATAACTTACATTAAAAAATAACCATTGCAAGCTACTATATACAGAATAGGTAAACAACAAGGTCCTACTGTACAGCATGGGGAACTACATTCAATAACTTATAATAACCTCTGACAAAAAGAATATACATACATATATATATACATATATATGCATATATATATAAACTGAATCATGTGCTGTACACCAGAAACTAACACTGTTAATCAACTAGATTTCAATAAAATAAATAACTGTTTTTGTTTTCAGAAAATAAAACCAGGTATTTTTCAAATAAAGAGCATTAAAATTATGAGCTTCTCAAACCAAGGCGTTGGGACCCTCATGTTAGAAACGTCTGACGAGATGAAGGAAAACAGAGCGCGTGAGGCAGGGGCGGGCATCTGCATCTTTTAAAGCCCCCAGGTGGCTCCGACCTGCAGCCACACTTGAGAACAAGCATCTCCAGCTATGTCGTGTTGCGTGAATTGAGTGGAGGCGTCAGAACATCTTGGATACACGGAAAATGCCAACTCAAGGCTCACTGTCTTCAACAGTGCTGTTATCCTGTCCCAGCTGTGAGCCTACAGTGACCGGCACAGGGGTCGGCCCACCGACAGCACAAACCAGGGATTTCACCGACGAAGGATCACACGAAAGAGGCAAAGCGGATTAAGCCGCGCTCGGGGCGGCAAGACAAGCGGGCAGCCCGCAGTCCTGGCACTCGGCGCCTTTTCACCTCGCCTGCTACTTCAAATCCTGGCTTCCTGGAAAGGGACCGAGGACCGTAAGGGATCTGCAGCGAAACTCAGGCCAGATGAACACAGTCTGTCTCCTTCATCCCTCACCGCCAACCCCTTGCTCTTAGCACCAGCCAAGTGCAGTGCGTCGGGCCGACCGACCTCGCTACGAGGTAAGAACAAGAGCCGTGAATTCCCAGCCTCAGCGTCTTCAGTAGCTCCACTCAGCCACTGCGCATCGTGTAAAACTGATTCCTAACAAGTAAATAAATAAATACAACTTAATAGCTTTGGTGACTCATAGGCGAGGGGAAACTGCGGCCCCTTCCCTCCGTATCTCCCGCTGCAGGGAGCCACCTCTGGTTTAAAGTCGGGGTTCAAGCATCAACCAGAGCTCACGTAGCTGTGGACCTCCGCCTCCCCTGCCACAGCCTGGGGACCCCGAGAGGCGCGGGGTCAGCACCACTGTTTACCAGCCGCGCGGCCTTCCGTGGGGCAGGGCACCGACGTTCAGTTCCCTCCCTGCAAGGCGGGACTAATGCCCAGAGCTCCATCACAGAGTTGTGAGGATTAGAGGAGATAATCCATGTCCAGCCCTGACACAGCAGCTGAAATCCCCCCTCAATGCTCCTGTCTACACGTTGCACGTCCCCCCAGCACATTCCCTGAAGGCGAACACCCTCTCACACCTTTGTCCTTTCTGGGGCGTCCTCCCTCCATCTACCAAGGAGGCGCTCAATAAATCTTCATTGCATTGAACTGGCGCTGAATTTTTCAAGAAGGCTAGAGATTATTGTTTTAAATAATAGATCATCTTTTCCCAAGGGACTCAAACACTATCCTCTCAAATCGCTTCATCAGGTGCCCTAATAGTTTTTGTTCGCGTTCATGTAAAACATTTATTAATGACACAGCACGGAAGGGATTAGTTCACATCATCTCTGTTGCTTAGCATTCAGTTAGAACACTGGTTTAATAAACAGTGAGAATATGGGGTGGGTCTAGCTCAGTGGTAGAGAGGGTGCTTAGCGTGCGCGGGGTCCTGGGTTCAATCCCCGGTGCCTCCATTTAAATTTGAAAATAAATAAATATAATCCACCACTTAAAAAAATAAAACAATAAAGAAAGCCTGCAGGATTACGAGTGCAGCCGTCTCTGAAGATTGCACAACTATCGGCTTCTCAACACTCAGATACAGAAGAAAACAGAAAAGTCCCTGAAATCGAAAGTTTTAAGGAAACCTAAATCGGGAAGAGGAAAGAGAAAGGAGAAAGAGGCTTCCACTACTTATGGGGACAAACAACGCCTGAAAAATAAATTAAAGCTTTTGTCAACAGTTCGTTCTCCCTAGGATGGATATGTGTGTAATAAAGATCTCCAGAAGCATCAACTCATACGGCTTGGTAAGCATGTTCTGAACAGGCTACTTTAAATTCCACCGGGAATAGACTCGAGTGATTTAAACTTTACATTCCTGGTGTAAATGGGCATTTCATTTTCTGGGTAAGGTCTTATGATTTTCCTAGATTTACGGTTGCATCAAAAGACAACAGTTAAAATTTATTAGTGAGATTTCTGGGGTGAAGTTTAAAATGGTAGGAATGTTAAAAATGTTCAAGTGTCAGGCTGATGCCTCTGAACATAGCTCTTGCTCTTGTAACATAAGCGTCCATCGTGCAAGTTGGATGTAACTAATGGTGAGAGAACACAATGTGAATTACTGCAGACTTTATTGCTTAGGAAGGACCCCATCCCTGAGCCCAGCAGAGGACAAAGAGGCCGTAGTCCTACACGGAGTTCAGCTGGAGCGGCTGGTACTTTGGGTAAGAAGTGAGGAGATGCTGTGAAAAGCAGCAGGTTAATGAGAGTGAGGAAAAGCCTTAGGCCTTGAGTTAAGAATCAGAATGAGAATTAGGAAAGAGCTATACAGGGCATCTGTTACTAAGGATTAGGAAAAATGAGTGCATTTGTTCTGTGTGATGGTTTTACTTAGAACTTACTCTAAATATTCAGTGATATTTGTGTTTTACTGTTTTACATTATGAAAAAAAATCTTTTTTTATTGACATCCTTACAGAGTAAACCATTTTGTTGTCTGGGGCTTGAAATGGCAAATCCTTTTCCTACAGAAAGAAATGCCAATATTTAGGGATGTCTATAGGGTTTTCTAAGGAAGGCGACCCGTCAACTATGGAAGTAAATTTAAACACAGCGGGACTGACTACCTCTTACTGAAGGACAGAGGTCCTCAACTGATTCAACGGAGCAAACACTCCCCATAGAAACCTCTGCTCGTGCTTTTTCAGAGCCCTTGGCCACAGTCTCTTTCTCCTCTACCCGGACTTGTGTCAATCAAAGTTTTTAATCTGCAGAGTTGCATGTGACCCCAAAAGTTAACTAGCCATTTTGCCCAATAATAAGCAACCCAAAGACAGAATGTATATGAGTTTAAATATCAAGATAAATGAGACCAAGAAACAAATACCCCTTGGTGCACTACCGAGAACCTGACTTCCCCGGGCAGCTCCAGGGACGGATCCCAAGTACCCAACCCTCACGTCAGAAAAGCATGAACAAACTGCTGGTCACCAAAGGGGAAAGGGGGAGGGACAAATCAGGAGTTTGGGGTTTGCAGATACAAACTACTGTATATAAAGGAGATAAACAACAAGGTCCTTCCGTACAGCACTACTCATTATCTTACAATAACCTACAATGAAAAAGGTACATATATATATATATGTACAACTGAATCACTATGCTGTACACCAGAAACAGATACAACATTGTAAATCTACAGTACTTCAATAAAAAATAAAACTAAATTTAAAAAAAAAAAAGAAAAGAATGAATAATTACAGGAAGGGTCTTGGCAGAAGATAGGATAAATTTTCCAAAAATGAGAAATAGCCACGCCCCCATGCTTTCCACCACCTGCTGGTGGCATGATCTGTGCCCCGATCTGTCACTTTGGAAATGACATCCACCTTTTTCCTACCACTGAGGGTCTGTGTGCACAGGGTGTTCCAGCAGCCCCTCACTCCCCATTGGGTCTGGGGGCTCCAGCACCCCTTCCAGGGTCAGGCCACCCTCCACCAGAAGGCTTGTCACAGCCAAGTTCCCACAGAACCATCTGGTAACACGACAAGCTCAGAAGCTCATCCCCCTGTTTTATTTCTAGGTAAGGAATTAATCTGAGAGAAACTTTAACCAAGAAAAAAAAGCAAAACGTATCTTTAGTTGCCCGGTGACCATAAATTAATACCAAACATCCTATCTGATCACCCTTGGTGGAAGTGACAGAACAGCACCATTCTGGGAAACAGGAGAAGTAAGCGCACGCTACAGAAGTTACAAATCCTCAGCGACTTTTGTCCCTGTGGCCCGAATCTGGTTCCCTCCTGTAACTGCTAGAGCTCGGTGCCGACTCTGGGAAACACGGCCATGCTTTTGGGGCCCACGTGTACGTCCCCAGATTCCGTCTGAGGAAACACGCTGGCCTTCACTTCTTCTAAGTCCCCGTAGCCTGTAACGAACTAAAATGAATGACCAAGGGTCCAGGCTCTAAATCACACAGACCCACGTCTCCTCCTTCATCTGTTTTCCCTTCAAAAACAATTACCAAGTTATCAACTAACGGTGGCATCTACACCTACCCCAGTCCCACCTCTTACTCTCTCTTCGGTTTGGGGGAGCTGTTTAACTTCTTTGAACCTCACTTTTCTTGACTGTAGAACAGAAAAGGATATAATCTCCCCAGTTCGTGGTAAGAATGCAGAGAGGTAACGAATGTAAGCTTTTGTCACAGAGCAGGGCTCAGTCAATACACCTACTTTTGAGCTGTTACTGCTGAGCGTCTGATAAGGAATCAGTTCTGCTCCCACACGGGCCTGAGCGTGCCTTCCTAGTCAACGCTGTAAGTACCACAGTCCCTCCTTTCTAAGCCCTACCTCCTAGCAGCTCGAAATACATCACTCATACACCTAGACTGAGTTGACAGACAGCCTTTAAATTCAAGCCAAAGAATTAAGTGCATCATTTTGTGAAACTACTCCTCTGTGGTCTTGGGTTCAGCATGAGAAATGCTTGCAAATCTCTGTCCTTGGCGAGCAAACAGACAGATGGAGGTGTGTCTGCGGTGGCTCAGGTCATCGGGTCTACAGAGTAATCGGTGCAGATAAGCCAAGCGGGGGGACGATGGGAAACCCAGACACACAGAACACAATTTCATCCCACACAGCAACCGGTCAGATTACCGAAGGGAAAAGAAGCCAAAAAAAGGCTGGGGGAAATAATGTAATATTTTCCCTCTTATCCTGTCATGCATAAAGAAAGAGGCAATCTGAGCTAAATCAATTGGCTAACGTGTTTCTGAGACCGCTGACATGAAACTGGACGTTTCTGAAGGCCCAGGATCGCGTTTCCTTCAGTCCGCGTTAATGCACACAGAGCAGCTCTCAGGACAGTAAACCCGCTGGTCAGCAACACGGCACGGAGCTGATGCACTGCTCTGCAGACTGGCTCCTGCAGGGCTGGGCCATCATCAGCCCAGTGCACTCCGGTTGCTCCTCCCCTCAACTATCCCAGGGACCTCCTCTGCAACAGAATAACAATTATTACCACTGCTGATAATTTTATTATCAGTGTTTCCTGAACAGTATTGGATGCCAGGAATTTTTCTAAGTGGTTTTCCTGGATGAAATCATTTACTCTTCCCCAAACTCTCATAAGCTGGCTGGTCTTATTCCCATTTGACAGATGGGTAAACTGAAACAAAAGGGTGGGATGTAGCAAGGGACACAGGTCCCACCTGGCAGGGCTGGGGCTCGGACCAGGGCGCCGGTCTCTGGAGACGGCCACAACCACTGCGCATGGTGCCCCGGGAGGACCCAGCCCATGAGCTATCCCTTCAAAGGTTAACTTGAAGGACCAGCCATCCCTTCCAACTGCAGAGCTCGTGCTGAGTCAGAGGCTCCTCTGTGTCCCACAGACGGACACACACTGACACTCACCCCCAGACTGCTCCTTCTCCAGGCCAAGCAGCGCCACTTCCACCCCTTGGTCCTGCTCCCAACAGTCTCCTGGCTACCCGCTCCCCTGAGCTCATTTGTGAGCTGATTGCATCAATATGGGCTCCTCATCTAAAGAACTATTTTTAGGTGCTGGTGTTTAACAGAGGACGGAGTATGGCAGGACTCGGGAACGGGTCAGCGGCTGGCGGCAATTGGCTGTGGCCCATCCTCTGGGAAAGAGACCCAGAGACTCCAGGGGAAAGAATGAAGGTATCGGAACTGAGGAAGAAACTCAAAAGTGAAAACAGATTTTGAGAAGGACTATGAAGTGGAAACAGATTGAAAATATAAATTGTCTACAGCTGATGTGTTAATAGGGCTGAGGAAAGGGGCTGTGATGGGGGCAGTCCGTGCGTGTGTGCTCGGCAGGAGCAAGTAGACGGTTTAACACATGCTGCACACACTGCACGGCAGTTCCGGTGGGTTCGATCCAGAGCGGAATGTGAGCATCTCACACAGCAGTCAGTGTGTTTCCAGCACCCCATGGTTTGGAAAGTTGCTTGGTGGAGAGGAGAACAGGGGCCTTGAAGTGACCAGACCTCAGTCCCTGTCACTCTTTACAGCCTCATGTCACTAGAAAATGACATCACCTTTCCAAGCAGTTTGTCCCTTAGAAGGGACCGTCCCGAGGTGCCCAGACTCAAAGCTGGGGCCTGGAAAGCCCTGGGTCACTGAGAAGATTGCATTCACACAGAAGGAAGGCGGGGGGCAGGTTTCCAAGGTAGGGGGCTCTGCACAAGAGCATCCAGCCGGAGCAGCTACTGACAGAGGACATAGAAGTTCACACGTGCATACACGGGGGTGTAGGACCTCCAGACCAAGCAAAACATCTTGATACTAATACTAGGTTTCAAGATACGGGCAGAACCCACCATGAGCCTCACCGTGACACCAGGTCCCTGAGCCAAGGCCCCAGTCTCTGAAATCTTCTGGAAGGGAAGAAGAGATGCTGGAGCCAGGGGCAGGCAAAGAGCCGGGCAGGTGCTCAGGATGGAGTCCCAGCTGCTGGTTGGTGGTGAGGACCTGGCACTAAAACAAGTTAAAGGATGTCCCGGACACTCGGCCTGACAAAACAGAGAAAGCATTTTAACGCCCATCTTAAACGTTTTTTAAAGGATATTTTCTAGACTTAAAAATTATGTGGAAATTTTGCTTATCCACATTTCTCAAAGCATCAGTGTGGAATATTATTAACCTCATTGTTAGTTCCCATGTTGTTTCAGAAGTTGTATCGTGAACACACGAAGACTGTGAAAGGGTTAACAGACAGTCCTGCAGACAATTCTGTGTTTCCCTCTTCACAACTATTCTAAAACGTGCTTCATTCGCAACACCTGGTCATCGCCCTGAAATGGTTGTAAACTGAGCGGTGTGCTCTAATCCATCTCACTTCACTGGCATGGCTGGCACCCGCCTGCTATGAAGCAGGCAACCGTGACCATGTTATTGTTATTATCATCAGAGGACAGTGTTGAGAAGAGGTAGCACTTTGTGTCCCATAAGATAAACTTAACAAAACTCTGTAGACGGACATGGCTTTTACCTTGGCTCCCTGTGTCCAGGTGAGAAGAGAATCAGTGAGCCACCTTCCTGTCAGCAGCCTCTGAACACCATGTGCCCTTTGGTGGGCCCATCCTCACAATCTCTTTGAAGTCACCCAGATTAGAGTCAAAACAGATTCTACGTCTGGGTGCAGAGGGCTCTAACATCAGTGTAGTCAGCAGAACCACTTCCCACCATCTTGCCTCAAGGGGTTTGAACTACAGTTTCCTAAAGCAACCAAGATCAGAGCCAAGGTGACGGATCCCAGGAGAGGCCTCCTGGCTCTCACGGGCGCACCGTTCCCCTGGCTCTGCGCCCTCAGCAGAGGACGCAGCTCACGCAGGGCTTCCTGCCTTCCCCCAGAATTTCCAGGCTCTCTGGTGTTGAATTCTGATGTGGCAGCTTTTAACTTAAAAAATAGTTTGACACAACTGAATGGATTCTACTTACTTTCAGGGGGAAAAAAATGAGAGAGAGGACGAGGGGTGGGGCTCCTTGGGCAGCTGGCCTCAGCCAAATCCTTCATCCACCCACCACCCCAAACCCCAGAGAGCCCGACTACAGCGCCGCCTTTCCCGGCGCAGCTTCCCGGCGCCCGTCAGAGCCCTGAGTGCCCTCCGCAGGCCTCAGCCTTCTAGACGGCCCTGTGTCTGAGAGCGGAGAGCTCAGCCAGCCTGTGGGGCCCTTCTCATCCAGGGAAAACGACGGTGGCGAGCACACTTCCTCAGTGTGTGACTTCACCGGACCCAGCACATCCTGACTCCCTGAAGCATTCAGCCGAGTGAGTTTAAGTGACTTTTCGTGGGGTTAAGGCAGTGGCTTAACCAGAATTAAACGCTCCCTCATTCAAATCCCCAGAAGTGTAGAAATATGCACGGTATTGTACGTGGAGCTCTTAAAACACGGCCCAATTAATTTATGGCCACTCGTTCACATCTGCCTCCTCCTCAAGATCAAGAAGTATTATTAAATGTTTATTCTGCCCAGGCGTTGAGACCATTTAGAAAGAAGGAATGAGAAGGGGAAAGAAAGGGAGGACGAGAGGCAGAGAAAGAGGAAGGAGGAGGGACAGGGTGACCCCCACAGTGAGGATGGAGAGCTCCCGACGCAGCTCCCCACCCCCACCCCACATCAAGCCCTCACTCCTCCCACCACGTGCCCGGGGACGTGCTCGCTGGTCCTCGTGTCCCATCAGATCACGAGAGAGACTCACACACATAAGGAGCAGAGCATCTTCTGAATTCAAGAAAACTACAGACAGTTTCCAATTTATCACGTAGTTGCTAGTCACTTTTTTCTAAGATGATCTCTAAACCGTGCCTCGGAGTAGGCTCTTGGAAGCATTATTACAGGAACAAAGCGTACAGGATGTTTAGGGCTACTTTCTCTCGGTACACTTCTCTCCATAAACTTATCTGCGGTCTTTCTCTTGCATTTCACCTCTGTCTTTACCAACAGTGTTTTACCTTTGAGGCCTTAGGTCACTAGATTTAGTGGCAATATTTATGTTTTTTTTAAAGAAAGTGATTGGTCTTTTTAATATTGAAATGGTATGTGACTTAATTTAATTCAAAGGAATTTCCTGGAGAAGTAATGCTGTGATTCCCAATGTTACGATTGGTCTCGATGTCAAAACAGGATTCACTAAAATGAATTATGCTCTGGGAAGGACTGGCCATAAGCTCAGTCCAAGGAAGTCAAACCTGACAGAGACTGAAACAGCTTCGTGTTTTCCATGTTCACGGTGTAATGTGGGGTGATTATAATAAAGCTTATACAAAAGACAGTACAGAACCCTGGCATTGTTAAAAATAATCTACCATATATTTAATTACCCCAAAGTGCATGCAATTGTGACCATATCTGAATATTTTACATAAAGTACACCATTACATGTAATCTTGAATAACCTGAATCTTTAAAACCTACATGTCTTAAATTTTCCTACTTCCAGTATTATCCGGACCCCTAACTTAGTAAGTCAAACACAATGAATCCCACGTATTTGTTACTGATGATCTGATGCCATTGTAGTCATGTGTCTCTTCTGCTTTGTTTTACCCACAACATGAGTGGCTCAGAATTCACAATCCTGAGTCCCCCATCCCCCTCCCCAGTGCTATGTCTACACTAACACAGCCTTTGTCCACCCAAACCTGAGGTAGCAACTTAGAATTGTTAACTCCAAGAAATTCAAAACTAGGTGCTAAAGATCCTTAAATGTAACACGCGCAGCACTGGCTTGACTGTTTTATCTCTGACTTCCCACTATCTGCTATTTTTTCAGCGCTGAGCATCCCTCAGCAGAACACTGGGGTTCACCTAACTTCCTCTTCTTTGTCTCTTGGTTCCTGTTTTTGCATCTGGCTTCTGACCCACCTTCCACACCATGACTCCGTTGCCTTTGCTCATTTCTGAGCTGCCCCAGGGAAGGTGCGATCTTCAATAGACTGACAAGGTTTCAAAGCTGCAAGGTGAATAAGGTAACTAGGAGGGGAAGAAAAGTTTGCCAGGAGTCACTGGGCCACGCCCTCCCCTCCGACAGAGGTCCGCGGTCCAGGCACCGGAGGGAGAAGCAGCAAGGGACCTCGGTCTGCAGTGGGTCAGCCTCCCTCCCCTTCTCTTCTGTGTTTGTACCTATGTCTGGGCCCTTGGATGTCGCCCAAAGTCTAGCCAGACCCCCTTTTACTGTATTTCTGAGGTTACACAACCACTGCTTCCCACAACGTTTCTCTAGTCTACTAACAAAGCTGATTCATTGTCCTAGCTGCAGAAAAGGTTCCCAAATTCATCTTCTCCATAATTCAGACCCACGTCAGCAGGAATGGCAGGCCCGGGTAATTTGGCCAACTCGCCGGCCACGACGCCTCACGCTGCAATCCATCATCATTACGAGCTGCATTCACAGCATTTCTTTCTTTGGCATCCAGTCTGGGATGCGAAGGATGGTTAGGACAGAGAGAGATGAACCAATGAGATCCCAAGGCCCGAATATGTGCTTTGTTAGAAATGAAAATGGAAATATGATTCCAGGGGAAAAAGTACTCTGTTGTAACGTGGTCACACACTCCTTTCAAAACATGAAAAATAAATTCACCCTCCAGAAAGAGAAGAAAAATGGATGTGACAGACCCATTCTCCCCCGTTGTGGGGTTTCTCCTCCGAGCCTCTGCATCAAGGATCCGTCTGAACAGGCGAGGCTGTCAGGGCAGCAGCCTGCCTGCGCCCACTGTCACCGAGTCTGTCCTCTCCTCACTGGTCACTGCTTTTTAACCCAAATGTGATTAAGTGGCTTGTCCTAGAAATGAAAAAAAAAAAAAGTCCGCTTCCAGCCCAAACGCAGATAGATTACTATTCCGTGAGCCACGTGACCATGCCCACATCCGCTACCCATGGGAATGTTCAGACCCCTGACTGTGTGCCTCATCCAGAGGGAAAAACACCCTTTGGTCACTCACTCATTACAAAGTCGTCCCGTGGTCTTTTAATGTAGGGCAGGACGAGGCGTGTGGACGGAGCGGAATGACAGTGTGGTCAGAGATCTAAGGATGATCAGTCCCACTCTCTGATACTCTAGATGAGATGCCTGCAGACCAGGGAAGAAGGCCCTCCAGGAGCTTGTCTGATTGGGGCGGCTTCGGCCACATCACACCGCCCAGCAGCTGTAACACACGGAAGCGCAGACGCCGCAGTTTAACTGGCACGTACGTGTCTCAGCTCATATCGGGGGCTTCTCCCCCCACGCAAACCCAGACTGGCTGGGCCGTGCCTGTGCCAACTAGACATTCAGTATCTGCTCAGTGCTTCCTGAAATGGATGCAAATGAGAACCCCCTCGATCTCCTTGGAAGACCCAACCATTGACATAAAGGGAATCTTGACAACTTCCCTGCTGGGGATGATACAGTTTGTCAACTTACTATAGAATTATTGTGGCCGTTTCTGACCCAAATCTTGGAATACCAAGTCTAACGATGGACTTTTTTCCCCTAATTTATGAACTAATTTATATAAAATGCATCATTTCATTATACTGTTAGTGAATTGCTTTACTGGAAAACTTTTACATTGCTTGCACTCGGAGCCCTCTCAGAAAATCCAAAGTAAGGCGAGATCTAAAGATCCAATCACAAATCAGAGCTAAACAACTGGAACTCTGTGATGCTCATTCTGAGAAATTCTCACCTGCAAAGAGACGTGATTCGATAATTGCTCAGTCCCCAAAGTCACCTTGTAACATACAACCCCCGGTGCGCGGACCAGTTCAGAGTGAGATCGGTGATACAACAGGGTGGTGAGCCCACATCTGCCACTAACATCATCTTTCTGTGACACATGGGGGGACTAAGTCTATTTGCAGCAGAGCAGCATTGCTTCTTCTCTCCTTGTTCAGTTTGTGGCCTGTGGATCCACTTTTGAGTGTTTATCCTGCAATCTGCCTGAATGCACAGACTGGATGTCTCTGCCACCTTCTTATCCACTAAACGAAGTATCTCATCCAGCTATTTATACTGAGATGGAAGAGACGATGGCCAGGTAACACCTGAACAATTTTAGACAGATTCCCAAGTCAGGACCATACAAAGATGATATAGAAACTTTCAAGGTGTCTAAAGAAATCATGAAATCACAACATTTCCCTTACTTTGAAGTACACAAAGCAGCCACTGACTACTATGTCAAACTGCCTGCCTAGAAAGGGTAAGTATGAAAATTTTCAAAAAGAAGAAAAAACAGAAGAAAAAACAGTGTATGAAAGTTAGAGAAAAGACACGACTAACTGGGAAGAGCAGTGGGGGGAAGCCCATTTCGAGGCTATTTTTTGGCTTCATCCAGCCCTGCTACTAAGTTGTTATTGACCAGCTGCCGGGGTCAGACAGCCTCACGGGGTTCCTCGTGAAGCAGGATGATAAACCCAAGAGCAAAATAAAGTTATCTGAACGTCCCAGCTCCAATATCCTCCGACTGGCTACACTTCGAATTTAATGTGCAACGTGAAAGCACTTTTTAGAACGGACCGTGGTGACGGCGGAACAGTGGAGGCAAAGGCAGGCTCTCGGTCACGTGCGGAAGGCAGGCCTAGGGCGTCTCAGGTGGGGACCCCACCGATGAGGGCGCATGGCAGTAAAAGAGAAGCTGTGTCGTCTTCCTTCACGCATCCAGAGAATTCCCCAGTGTCCCTCCATGTGGGCTAAGCGGACATGACATTAGCGCATGTTTTCAATCTTTACTAGAAAGTAGGAGCCTGAAACACCGCAGGACCCCTGATTCCGCTGCTGAGCTGCGAAATTTCTCTGTTTCAAAGTCTCCCTCCCTCCCTCTGCCCTCACTTCCCCTTTCTTTTAATGTAACTAGAGAAAATGACACTCTAATTTCAGCTCCGCCTCCGCCAGGTCATTCTCGGGGCAGCGGATTAGAGACGTGGCGGGAAGAAGGAAGACCGTGCACTCTGACTGCAGGGCAGGACGACCCCGCCGTCCATCCTGTGGACGCGTTTCAACAACGACAGGCATCTGTCAGGAAGCGGGAGGGGGCGCCTAGTTAGCGCAGGGTGCACCTGCCCCGAGCCACACCTCGCTCATAACAATACCCATCACTCACCTCCAGGTGTTGCCTTCTCTGCTCTGTGAAACAGCAGGCCCTCTGTTTCCTCCCCTGTCTCCCCTCATTGCCCGCCCGGCCAAGCCCAAGTGGCTCGGAGAAGGGGGGAAGAAGTGGTGGTTCGGGGCTGGGGCAGCACAAAGCCACCCTGGAAGGGGAAGGGAGCCATCAGGGGCCAAAAGAAGGCATCTCAGTTAACTGATCGTGAGAGGTCAATGCACGGGGTCGCTGAAAGTTGAACCACCCATGCCCCAGCCGGGGACGGGAGTTCGATCAGGATGCCAAGACACTGCCCCCTAGTCTTCAGCGCAGGGGTCTCCTGGACAGAAACAGTCTTAAGATCTCTGATTCGTTTTTCACTTTGTTGCTGGTAAACACAGATAACTTGACAATAAAGTAACTGCAAAACTTCTGTTTTATGAGCCCTGGAATCTACCACCACTAACCCCTACTAAATACCTGAGCTCTTCCTTCCTCTGGGTCTGCCTCTAGCGGACGACGTTTAATTAACTCAGCCTAAGGAAACCCTGAAACGCTGCCCACGGAGAGAACTCTCCTAGAGAAAATTTCGTCGTGAAACTGTATTTAATTACGTTCCCCAAAGCAGGCTGTCAAGCATTTGTTGCGAAGCAACCTTTGAGGCCTGTGCAATCCCAGGTTCTGGGGGCTAGGGGGAGGGCGGCTTGAAGGGCCATAAATAGACTCTTTTAGAAAGTTTCAATGGGAAGCCCAGTTTAAACTTGGGCCACCATCCAGAACGGTCCGTAAGTTACAAAAATGTGTTACGCTTCCACTGTAGGGGAATTACACACACACACACACACACACACACACACACACACACACACACACACACAATTGGCCCTTCTCAATTCTTGAAAAAGGAAAATCATAACACACCTTTTTCTTCCAGGTTGGAAAAGGGTCCAAAGGCCACAAAAGCTCAAAGGGAGCTTACGGACGTAAGACCGAGGCCAGGAGAGGTGACATGACCTTTCCGAGGCGACGCAGCTGAAGCTCCAGGCTGCGGGGGCTCAGGGAGGAACTGGAGCCCCGCGGGTGCCTCGCTGTAGGTGGCGGGAGGTGTAAGGAACAGGTCGATGGGCAGCGTGAGGCCACACCCCTTGGTGCAGGAGGCCTGGGGGGGGGGGGTGGTCACTTACACACCAGAGGCGGGCAGGCCTCAGGGCCCAGGAGAGGAGAAGAGCCCGCACTCTCACTCAAGCACCGGGCACCAGGGCATGAGGCTGAGGGCAGCTTTCTCCCTAGGAGCTGCTGGAGGCCTTTAAATTTAAAGCAGCAAGAGAAACTGCTGACCAACAGCTATATGCAGAGAGCACGAGTCACACACTTTGGGGGTGTCACCAGCTACTTCTGGCATCCCAGCCTCTGACGGAGGTCACGCGGTTGCACACAGGCAGGTGGCGGGGACAAGGTCACGCACCAGCTTCTGCAGGGCCTGGTGCATCCCCCGGGCAGAGCAGTTCACCCCAAGGCTGAGTCTCGGCGGCAGCAGCAAGCAGGCTTTTGTGCTGGAAGATGTGCAGCCCCTGCCTGCAATCACAAAACCCCAAGAGCCTGGAAAACCGAAAATATTTTCATAGCTCCTTTCGTGACAAAATCTGACCTAACCAAGACATGAGACTTTATAGTTTTTATTTAACCCATTGAGAGTGAACGAGTCTGTATTCTGGCTGCATCTACATTTGTGAATCTGATCTGGAGCCACTGCCCTGACGCCCCCAGACATGCTGTTTAGCACTGACGGGTGCACCCAGCTGTTCTCGAAAACCACTAGATTCTGGGGGGGGGATGGTATAGCTCAGGGGGAGTGCAGGTGCTTGGTATGCACGAGATCCTGGGTTCAATCCCCAGTCCCTCTGTTAAAAATAAGTAAATAAGTAAACCTAATTACCCATCCCCCCAAAAAAACCTAAATTAAAAAATAATAAAATAAAATCATTAAGATTCCAAATTCCAAAACACAGCCAGCTGGATGACCTGGCATCATGGAACTTCCTCTCCTTCCCCTCTCAGGTATGAGGAGGGTTCTGCCAATTTCTGTCTAGACCTCGGCCGAAAACCCTTCTTCACTCCTGGACAAGACAAAACAAACGGAAAAAAAAAAGAAAAACCACACACACACACCGTCCATGCTGTTTCCGATCCCCCATGTTGAGGTTGCCCACTAACTAGTTTCCCTTCTTCACTACATAACAAGTGACGGTCATGGTTAGTAACAGTTCTGCCAGGAACACCGTGTCCATAAAAACTCCGACGGAGAAAGCCTCTCCCTGCCCAGGAGGCAGCCCCTCTCGACGCAGCCACAGTGACTTTCCTGGAAGCCCATGTCAGCTTGCAGGACCCAACGGGGACGGCACCCTGGAGGAAAGGCCAGACATCGGAGGACAGCCCCGTCCCCACAACTTCCAGCTTCCAGCTCTGACTTGCACAAGTCGTTACCACGGTTGCTCTAAGCAGGGGCGGGGAGGGGGAGGGGTAAAATACAGGCCTGCCCGATTCTTAATTCCCAGGAACTTAATCTATATCACACAGGATTAAAATATTGATTTTCCAGGAGGCTACTGGAAGATAAGAGGTGGATTTTGATGCCAGAGTGTCAGGCGTAACAGAAACCAAATTCCCCTTCAGGTGCCATGGCCTTCTCTCTTATTGCAGGGATTTTCCCTGACACTTGCCCCATCTCCTTTGGTTTCCCAGAAATTATCTCTTCAAGCTCCATCTTTCAAATCAACCACCTGGATGGCTGAATAAGACATCTCCCGATCACGGCGAAATGATCTTTTCCAAAGCACAGTCCGGATTCACAACGCAGGTCTTTATGTTTGCTTTATTTACGAGAGACTTCCACAATGCACTCACGACACATATTATTTTTTAAATAAATCTCTTCCTCCCTCTGTCTCTCTCTCTCTTCCTCTCCGCCCCCTCTCCCCCACCCTCCCTAATTGTCCGGCCTTTACAAAGCCAGCCTGTGAAAGGAACGCCCGTCTATTGCCCTGTCAGACACGCCGGGCTGGGAAAGCTATTGGGTTTATAGAAGAGACAAACATTTCAGGCATGCCATTCTGGGGTAATGAAGCATAGCAGCAAAATATACCTGCGCGGCATCTGATAAAGATGGCTGACACGCCAGCCCAGATAGGTTCTTTTGTGCATCTGCACGCGCCGACCATCACCGCTCTCATCTTAGAGCAGGAAGGTGGCAGCAGCTGGCAGGGACCAGAAGGAAGAGCTGCTCACAGTCAAAGGGCGTTTACCCCTGGCCTTGATTTCACTCCCACTACCCTTCATTTATTATGTTTTCTCTCTTTTCCATGCAAAAAAAAAAAAAAAAGTGACTCAATTTTTCTTTCCTTCTCTGGCTATGGAATTCCTCCTGCAGGGGCACTGGAGGAGACAATGGTAACGTCCCAGGCGGTGAGCCTCGGGTCTTAAGTTAAAATGCCTCTTCCGGGGTTTTTATGGCTTTCATTGTTGTTTGATTAATGCAAAGCAAAATTAAATCCTACAGTTACACATGAGTACATCACCCTGAGAGCAGCCCAACTGTACTTCCTCCTTTGGTTTACAGAAAACACCTTTTGTTGCTTAATCTACAAACAGAGAAGAGGGTGGGGAGAGAGAGAGAGACACCGTAGACCAGGTAAAAAGTGAGCCAGGGAGATGTGGAAGGTCTGGTGCCCCAAATGTGAGCTAAAGAGTCGTTCTGATCACTCACCTTATCTCACTTGGATTCTTCGTGTTCCCATGGCTTTCCTGGCTTCGGGCCAGCCCGGGGGCCAGTCCAGGTGTCTCCGTAACAGGCCTTCCTGGGACAGACTCTCCCCCATGGCCTCTGCTGCAGCTCCTCTCTGAAGGACCCAAATCATAGCATCTCATGCACGTTTCCTGAGTTTCTCAGATGCTAAAGCCACCACCAAAGGGAAGAAATCAACTACTTGATGATCATGAGCACGTGGTCCCCAGACCTCCTGGCACCTAAGCACTGACCACCATCAAGCAACCAGAGACTTGTGCACAAGCTGATCGTGTACCCTGGGACCCCACTCCCTTACCTGGCCTTTAAATATGCTTTGCTGAAACCCTTTAGGAAGTTCAGGGGGTTGGGGGCGCCAGCCACCTGCCCGCCTGGCTCGAGCCTGCAGTACACCTCCTCTGCTCCAAACCCCGAGGTCCGGGTCTGTCCGGCCTCACTGCAGGTCGGGCACACCTGGTAGCGTCTCCTCACAGGCGCCCCATGAGCCTGACCTCACCACGGCCTGTGCGGTGTGTTGCTTTTATGTTATTTGCGGAGACGCACATCCTGGTTATACAAGCGACGCCATGACGCTGAAAGGGGTGCGCCAGCCGCTCTGCGTTAGGAAGCTCCTTCACGGGGAGAGCTGGACGAAGGGCCGTGGCCGATCTAATTTCTTTCCCCTGCTCCTGTTGGCAATCCCAGCGCTCGGTGCTACGCGCAGTGACAACAAGGAGCACTCTGTAATGTGGTAGCCTCCCTGGGAACCAGATATACACAGGTTTTACCTCTGTTCACTCATCTGATGGCCAACCCTTCATGGAACGGAAACTCTCAGCTAACCTGCCAATTCACCTACATCCGAGGAAGACCCGTCAGAACCGTCACTGCCGTGCAAGGTCATCTGGGCTAAGGAGCCGTCTTTATTCCCCTCAGAGTTCGCGTAGTAATAGTCTCTCCTCAGCACAGACCTTGACGAGAGGGAGGGGACAAGCCCGCGGGAGATGGCAGGAAAGGACCCAGGTTCGAGGCTTTCCCTGCCTCCTGCCCACTGGGAGACGCCTTAAATTCTGCTTCCTCTTCTGTAAATGAGAGCAGGAGGATGCCGGACCTACCACAGGAAGAGCTGGAGAAAACCACACGGACGAGGCATGTGAAACACTCTGTAAACTGCACAGTGCTGCACATGGTTCATTCCTTTACTTTATTCTTTTTAACTTTGTGGGGGGGGGGGTGGAGGTACTTAGGTTTGTTTGTTTGTTTATTATTTAACAGAGGTACCAGGGACGGAATCCATGACCTCCTGCATGCTAAGCATGCGCTCCACCACTGAGCTAAACCCTCCCCACCGTTCATTTCTTTCATAAACATTTTTAAGTTGCTTATATAGATAAAAGCAAATTCCAGAAATAATGACAGAATCAAGTTGTGTCAAATCTAAAAAACTGAGTGATAAAAAAGGAGAAAAAAGCCAATAAACCCCCAAATTGTAATGCTTCTGGCCTCACAGAATCCAAGTTTTATAAGCACGCCCGGTTATTTAAGGCTTCTGTCTTGTCAAAGCCATTTCATTTACTCCGTTCTTTTAATTTGCAAAGTAGGGGTGAAAATACCCCTTGAGACACACAGCAGTGAGAACCGTCTAAGGGAAGTCATTTGGTGAGATGACTGTCGTTCTGTCGGTAACAAGAAACACACTCCCGACAGGAGGTGCATCTGGAGGGGAGCTGCATAAACTTCTTACAGAATCAGCCCACTTCTTACCACACAAAAACAGTAGCGCTAACAAAACTCCTAGGGTAAATTAGAAGGTTCCGTTATTTCCTTTTTGTCTGGTTTTAAGTCAGATTTATTGAGTATCATCTCACAATTGATCAATTTTGATGAACACACAAAGTCATGTGACTGACACCAGAATCAAGATATAAACTGTTTCCATCACCCCGAATCTCATTTGTAGCTAACCCCGTCTCCGACCACTTCCACCACCCCCGGCCCCAGCGGCCACTGACCCCTTTCAGGTCTCCTCAGCTTTGCCTTTTCCGAAGTTTCATATGAACGGAACCATGGAGCAGGCAGCCTCTGAGCTTGGCCTTTCACTCAGAGCCCTCCTCTGGGGAGGGCTCCCTGCGCTGTGCGAAGCAGCGATTTTACTCCGGGGTGGTTGTGTGTGCGTATTCCACCGTCTGTTTATTCCCCAGGTGATGGGGGTTTGGTCTGTTTCTAGATTTAGTCAATTACGAATAAACAGGCCACCTTCGCACAATCTCTGCTCACCTGCAGCTCCAGGGTGTCCTGTCCCCTCCAGCTCAAGCCGGGCAGGCTTTTCCATGGCAGGATATCTTCATTTCTCTCAGAGAAAACCCTAGGCGTGGGATGCAGGGTAATATACTGGGTCTCCTTTTACAGGAACCTGTTAAATTGTTTTCCAAAGTAGCTGCACCGTTTCACGTTCCCGCCAGCAATGCCTGAGACATGCAGTCGCTCTGCATCCTTGCAGGCACTAGACATGGTTTTGTGAGCCATCTCAGTGGGTCTGTACTGGTATTGAGACCAGAGGCAAGGCGGCAGGGCACAACCGTCAAGAGAAGGACGAAGCAACCTGCACCAACATGGTGGAAGACTCAACCCCCAGTGGACCTTCAGGCCTACGGTGGCGGAAGACTTGACCTCTAGCAGACTGTGAGCTTCCTTATATCCTCACTGTAGTAAATTAACATGGTAAACGGCACTCCCACAGGTGCCATGACAGTTCCGAGGCTGACCACAAAAGGCCAAAAGGCAGGCGGTGGCCCGGTTTCTGGGAATCCCCGCCCCTTCCCCAAAGTAGCTGGAGTAATCCTCCCACTTGTTAGCACGGGAAGTTACCGAGCCCATAAAAACGAACCACCCCACACGCTGTGTTCACTCTCTCTGGCCTTCTGAGTCGGCCCGCGCTCGGTCTACGGAGCGGGCATCTCTCTGAATAAATCCACCTTCACTCTACTGCGGCTGGCTCTTGAATTCTTTCCTGCCTGAAGCCAAGGACCCTCGGTCCGGGGGGGATGGCGTGTCCCAGGGACTCAGCCAAGACCCGGGACACAACCGTCCTCTCGAGCCCCATTTTCCTGTGTCGGTGTCGCGTGATGGTTCTCACTTGTACTTCTCTAGTGACGGACGATGGTGAACATCTTTTCATGTGCTAACTTGCCGTCTGCATATCTTGTTTAATGAAGAGTCTTTCAAATCTTCTGCCCGTATTTTTTATTGGGATGTTTCTCATATTATCGAGCCATGAGACTTATCTACTCTGGATCCCACACTTCATCCCATGTGCGTTTTAAGGATCCTCTCTTCCAGCATGACTCCTTTTCTTCACAATGTCTTCTGAAGAGCAGAAGCTTTTAATTTTGACGAAGTCCAGTTTATCAATTTGTGTTACAATTCAAGTCTGCTGAGTTTTCTGGTATGTAAATTAATTAGAAAGACCCATTCACCAACTAGAGGCTGTGCCTCAGACAACACTGATGAGAACCCTCGATACAGTTTCCCTTCTTTCATGAATCTGTGAAATGCAAAGCCCTGCACGAGAGCGCGGCCTGTCTGGGCGGCAGCGGGGTGACTGGTGGTCTGGGTTCTGAGAGTCACACGCTGATAAGGCTGATCCTCACCTGATAATTAAGTCGGGTGTTGGGAATCTGGTGAATTTAACAGTAAAACAACTGTAGACAACTTAGCTTTTTTTGCTTTTTCAGTTCTTGACCAAGGATCCTTAATGGACTTTGAAAAGGAAGAAACTGATTATAAAGAAAAATTTTTAACTCTGTGAATGACTAATAGATGTATTTAATGAACAATTAGCTTATGTACATATACAACTCCTTAATACACAGAACAAGCGTCTCTATTTGTTTAACTGCTCTTTTTTTCCCCTTGGAGGGTGGGTGCAGGTTATAAGATGCTCCTGAATTAAGCGCTGCTGTCCTCTGACCCACGGCCGGCACATCCCCAGTCTCAGTGGGAGAACTTCCATCGGATGTTCTCTTTGGCAGCTCCTACTTTTGGGGTTTCCCCTGCTTGATCACCCGCTTTATTCCTGGAATTCTCTAGAACTACGCTGGGTGAGTTTCTGGCCGTTCAGCTTTCAAGTCTCCCCTCCTGCTCTGTTCCCAAGCCCTTGCTCTCAGGGTCTCCCCTCCGTTTCTCCACGCTTTTCACAGCACCTTTAAGTAGACACTTTCCTCTGACTACTCAGAAAATAAATGGAGTTTCTCCTTTAATCCATTAGCTATTCTGCATTTTCAGCACCTGCTCAAATCCTAGCTTAGCTTGGGTTCCTCGCCACAGTGACCCCCGTGCTCTGGGCCTGCAGTGTTTTCTCAAGTTCCTCCAGGTGAGCCTTCTCCCCAGGCCGATGGTTCTCACCAAGGACCTGGCCACGTGCACGTGCCGTGTGTTCTGGAGTCTCGAGTCTCTCCTCTCCTCTGCTCCCTGCAACCCAACAGATGCCACAGAGAGGCAAACCCCAGAAACAGCTGATGTCTCTGGCCTCCCACCTGAAACCCGAGGTCCTTCCACCCGTCACCGGACGCTGCTCAGCAGCGGCCCCTGACCCCGCTCCTCGGACAGGCGTGCATTTCTCCGTGAACCCCCGTGGTTCCAGAGAGAAGACCGCCGGACCCCCTGCCCCACGGCGGGTGGCGTGAAGCCAACCACTTCAGGACTCAAGGCTCTGGTCCAGGAAAGGGAATCGAGTGCTCAGTGAGACTCAGCCCCAGCTCCCCCAGTGCAAGGGGGTGGGGAGAACTGGAAATGCTTGGAATGACTGACCAAAATGGTTTTGTGATCTCTAGACCAAGGGCCATTAATCTGAACATGGTTCTGAGTCTATTTGATTTCAGTAGAAAGAAAAGACTCATTCTGAAATGGATAGTGACAGCCCAGCTCAGAGATAACAGGCAGGCAATGACAAGGCTGCACCTCTTAAAGCAAACAGCAGAACACCCCGCCTCGCTGTGTCTGGGTAGTTTCGCACAGTGGTTTTTAAGGCCATCCTGACGGTGGCTCGTGTGCCCCTCCCCTCCTGGCTCTCCCACCATCTGAATTCACGCTCCTGCGGAGGGAAGGACCAGGCTGATGCCACGAGGCAGAGCGACATGGGGCCTAGAGGGAAGACAGACGGGAGGGAGGGGGGCGTTGACACAACAGGACCAGACAGGTGCCCCCACTGAGCCTTCTCCCTTCACACCCTCCACATGCAACAGAAAACGCATTGCGTGGAAGAGGACACGGAGACACAAAGTGAGGAAGGATCGTGAAACAAAGACTCATTGATCCCGAGCAGCTGTGGGTGTGGGCGCATACGCACACGTGTTTTCACACCCTTGTTTTCGCACCGACTGTGACTGAAGGACAGTGGGACAAGGTCAGGGGAAAACACTCCTCTGAATCCTCTTAAGCAGGCCAAGGGATTGAGACTGATTTATGAATGTATTTCCACAATGTACTCGAAAGTTTGTAATGTCTGTGCAGCCCGGCAAGGAAAAAAAACCAGGTGCGGCTACTGTGAAGGAATGCTTCTGTTCCACTTTATTGTAAAATTATCCCAAGCTACCTGCTCTAATCCCCTGAAAACAAATTAAATCCTCACTAAGCTGACTTTAAATCAATAGTTTCATTTAAGAATAGTGTGACTTAATAAAAATAAAAAACTAACTGGTCCAGCCAATTTAAGAGGGAAATAAATCATCGCCCAAGGAAAACCAGCAGATCTGACTTGTATATGGGCCCCGGCTGTTTCGGGGGGAGCGTCTGTGTCTGAATTAAGTCCGGCCACACATGGAACTCATCGACCCCCTTCAGAAATCTGCTCTACTCTGCACCCCAGGAGCAAGGATGCCTGGGACCCCCAAGAGGAGCAGCAGTATTTCAGTCTGTTTTTAAAAAAAAAAATTATCACTGAAAAATACATGATTGACACTCCATGAGGTTTCCCTCCAGCCACCCTGTGCTAACAGCCCAGGGTCCGCGTGTGTGGACAGAGAAACACAGTTGTGACCACGGCAGAAACAGAAAGGCTCCTTGTGAAGAAGGGCTGGTTAAGTGATGCCTTCCTTCCTCAACAATCCGGGGCAAACGTGAAGTGAGGTGTGGACGAGTAACGTCGGTAATGAGAACACATGCACAATCCATTTGCAAATCTTTTTTAAAAAGTCTAAGGGTTGGATGGGCTTTTTTTTTTTTCTTGACAGTATACAAGAGACCTGTTACCATTTTATGAAAACAGAGAGTCATCTAGAAACAAAGACTAAACTCTTACTCACGAGGTCCCGGCAAGCGGTTACGGAGGGGAAGCTGCACCGCCCTCGTTCTGAACCAGCACCTTCTCCACTTAGTGGAGGGCTGGGCACTAACCATACAGATGAGGAAAACACCCGGGACTCCGTGCGCGCCTCCTCAGTTTATCATGATGCACTGCAGACACGTCAACATTAAAGTGAGGGCCTTCAGACCATGACACGTCAGGATTACCAGTGCCACTATGACCATTAGAACATTTTTAAATTTTCATAATTATAAAACATCAATTCCAGTGACATACTGACATTCGTTGCCAACAAGGTGTGGTTATTTATCATGTTGGCACTAACAAATAAGAAAGCATATTCTTTCTAACGTAAGAGTTAAACCCCCAAAGCCAGCCAAGACCACTTGTTACTCCCCAGAGTTCCTCTCTTGGGGACTGAATTTAATTTAATTTGTTGACCAGAAAAGCACTTGGCCAAATACCTAGAGAAATCAGTTTCTTAAGGCAGCATAATTTGGGGGGAAACAACACCTGGGCTCAGATTCAGGCTGAAGCCATGCTCCTGTGTCTATAACCCTGTGTCATCTATCTAGTTATTTGACATTCTGGCCTCAGTGTTATCATCCGTAAAATGGGGGTGTTAATACCTGGACAGTTTGTAGTGCAGTTAAGAGGCCCTGAGGAGGCAATGGTACTCAAAGGTAAGGAATGACTGGGACTCCTCTCTGTCCAAAGGCGAGCACAGTGATTCATTCCAATGCAGAAAACATTGCCTTTTCTATGGCCTTTACGTACCTCTATCCAAAGTGTGGAATAATCACATAACCACCCTGTGGATGAGGGCTCTAGAATGGTCTGCCACAAAACACAGTGACCGAAGGGCTCGTGATGCCAGGCTGAACTGCAGGTGCTCAGGGCCGTGCCCATTTTAAGCCCAGCCCACGGCTCAGGACAGGGGGTGGAGGCCTCCAGAGACCTGGAAGGGCTTTCTCCAAGCGTGCGTGAACCGGCACAGTTGGCGAGATGAGTTAGTGGCTATTCTGTGGTATCAGCCTGGGCCCCCGCTGTGAGCGGGTGACCTGACAGCCGCAAACTCACAACATATTTGTTTCTATTTGTAGTAAATTAGGAGTGTTTTCCTTTTCTGGAAGGTCAATACTTTGTTTTCAATACCCACTCAAGTGAAAACTTTCACGATTATGAGAGCAATTCCACAGCCGACTCTCCTTGAAGAGTGCTTCCAAATCATCTTGTGAGTGACCCCTCTCAATTACCCCAGGAGGTAGTGGGCATTTTACATGTGGGGAGACGTAGAGTGAGCAGGAATCCCGGCCAGATCGCACGCAAGCTACAGCGTGGCCCAAAGAAGGGTCCATTATCTCTTTGTGTGACTCCCAGACATCCAGCCTCTGGCCCAAAGTCTCTGCAGTGTCCCCCTCTCAGCCCAGAACAGGCCCAAAACATCAGTCACTACCAGCACCATCATGGGAACGTGTTACCTGGCCTCCAGGTAAAATTCTAAGCTCCCTCTAATGGGCTGAAGGATGGTTCCAGAACAGCCCAGTCTCACTGTCCCCTTTGTCCTGTCAGAAGCCCTCACCCTGCTCTGAGCCTAGATGGTGGCCGAGCGACTGGGAAACGTGCCAGTGAGACAGAGCATCACCCATCAGGCAGGCCTGATGTCTGCGGCTGTGCCGGGCCTGGCAGACCTACAGCCCTGTAGTCTAAGGGAAACCCCATGAGTTGTGACCCTCCAGTCAGAGCATCGTAGCCCCAGCTCAGCAACTTCTGAGGCAGAGGGCATCCAAGAAGGGCCCAGGCTCTCCCTGCTCTGCCTGCGAATCCAGGGACATGAGGTGAGAAGCAATCGGGCCGCCACCGGCTTGCCCCAGGTTTCCCAAACTTCCTGATGGCATGAATTCCGGGGCTTCTTGTAAACAACCAGATCTGCAGGCACCCTCCCCCAACCTAGAGACTCTGTTTGTGATTTGGGGCGGGGCGCACAGCTCCGCAGGGGTCACGGGCACCCAGGCCATTCTTTTCATCAGAAGAGTCTGGGAGATAATAACCAAGAAACCTGCCTCGAGGCCAGTGTTGTGACCTCGGCAGCAAGTAACCAAGTTATCACGCCTTTTGCACCAAGAGTCCACCTGGTGTGTCCACCAGCGCAGGCACAGAGAGGTGTTCCCCATGCGGACTGGGCATCTCGGGACCTGCGTGCAGGTCATTAAACGTGGAGTAAAAGCATCCACAGAGTCTGGGGTGCCCCGACCAGTGTGCACGGCCCTCCCGGGAGGAGCACAGCTTCCTGACCCCTCTACCAGAGGAAGGAGGCCAAGCGCTGGGAGAGGAGCATCAGATAAAGAGCCAGACAGTCCCCTCCGAATGCCCAAGCCAGGTGGCTCGAAGGGAAACAATTTAAGAAAACTTACTGTTACTCACCCAAACTCCAACTCCTCCAAGAAAGACAGAATCAGGTGGAAGAGTCAGGCCAGGCTCTGAGGTGGTTTAAATGAGGCATTTCCAGCCAAGCTGATGGGAACTCAGACGCCCATCCCCAAGAACAGCAACCACAGCACCTCCTTCTAGTAACTTCCAGGGTAAAGGGCTAAGGCTGGGGGAGTCACCTCAGACCTTTTCTTTTCTGTAACTCCACCTGCTAAGAAAATTGCTTTCCAACCAATAAAAAATTCAGACACCTGGCCAGAAGCCTCGGGGACCCACCTGCTTCTTCTCAGCATGGGCGAGGAGCCCGGGCCAGGTGCTCAGCTCAGCAGCCGAAGGGGACCAAGGTCAGCGGCGCTCACAGCACCCCCCAACCCCGTTTCTGGCAGGGTCAGCCCACGTTCTGGAAATCTGTTTCAGGTCTGCAGTTACTCTGCAAAATAGTTTTTAAAGCCTTAAGATACACTGCAGAAAAAAAAAGGTTCAAAGGTTTTTATGAACCAGCACGTGGGCGGCCCTTGCTGTTACTCACACCCGTGTGTTGCGGGCGTCCCCTGCCGCAGGGACACGGTCACGTGCACCCAGTGTCGCAGGGAGCCCCACGGGGCTGTCAAAGACTCTTGGGGGAACTTGTCTCAAGACAAACAGAACAGAAACATATAAAGTGAGAGAAGACTTGCTTGCAAGGAAATAAAGCCCAGTGCTCAGCACAGCCCTCGGCCACTCAGCTCAGCCACGCAGGGAGATGTGGAACCCTTGCCAGCAGGTCTGCGCGTGGGCCCCCCTCAGACGTGAGGAGTGGTACAAACCTGACGGGGAGCCACATTTGCTTCTCGAGCACAGGCTGCCTCACACCCTACAGTCCAATAGTACCTAGTTCCTGGAACCTGCTGAACCTCTTGGGAGTTTCTTGGTTCCCACCAAACTCTACAAACGTTTGTTCTGATCAAAATCACAGGAGCACAAGCTCTTATTCATGGATAATTCTGAAATAATGCTAATGTATCATGATTACACATAGTTAGTCTGCTTCAGAAAATATTTTCAGGGAGCTTACAATGGAGAAATAGATACACATGAAAATTTTGGGAGGAAAAAAAGGATGAAAGTCAGGTAAAAATGTAAAAGTTAAGTAAAAAAAGTAAAGTGGGTAAATAATTATACAAGCAGCCCAGGGTTTGATACTTAACAGAATTGAGTTCTGAACTGTGCTCTGAGCTTCCCAGCAGTCAAGGCAAAAAAGTGAAACCCGCTATTTTCTAAGAATATTAGAGTTCTCAAGAAAGACAAATGTTTTTCCAACTGTAAAGTTCCACACTTAACTTATGAAGCAGATATAACATAAACAACACTGAATAACATCATTTACAGTCCTTAACAACATTTTTAGAACACAGAAAAATGCTAATTATTTGAGCATCTCCTTTAAGATAAAATCAAAGGCCTATTTTTGTAGATGCCCAAGTTAATACATTATTGTACAAGATTCTTATACTACAGAATGAGTAAAAAGTCATTATTTCCTTTTCTCAGACAGGACTTTGTTTTAGCTCTGAAAGATACCCTCATTGAGTCCTGGCTTCTCAATGAGCCTAGAAATTAAGAAGAAAAGGTATAGCCAAACCCTTTAACCTGTCTGCCTCAAGCATCACCCACCTACCCAGGTTCTCCATGATTCTACGAAGGAGTCAATCCAAGATGGGTCAGAGCTGCTGCCCTGGCGGGAAAGTTCTCTCGGCCAGTCCAGCACCACAGCCACCACCACATCATGCGTGGGCCTCCAGCCCTTGAAATGTGTCCAGGGCAACCAAGGAACAAAATGTCACTGAGTCATTCACTTTAAAATGGCAAATTTTCAGTGGCGTATATTTTACTGTAATGGAAAACAAACTGAGTGGATACAGAAAGCCAGAGAAGGTTGGCAGAAAGAGAATCCAAAAAAGAACACAAATTCATGTTAGGATTTTGCCAAATCTGGCTTGGTTTTCATGGGCTTACACCTAAGGTTTTCAAAAAGAGCTGTGTTCCTCGAGACTCGATTACAGTGATGCAAAATGAGGGTTTGGTTTCCTCTCTGTGAAAACAACAAAGTTCCTTAAAAACATACATATACAATTAAATCTAATTTACACTCCTGAGCAAAGATTCAGCTTGTCTTCCACATGGAAACACTTGCAAATTAGCGCAGACCCAGAATTAGACAGACACACGACTAAGACTAAATGATTTGGGATCACTCAACATTTTAGTAACAACACAATGTAAAACCTGGCACGTTCTATTGGTATTGCTTTGAGACCATGTTCCAGGTCCTGCTTCAAACAAATTTGCATGTGATACACTTTCTTAAACCATTTGTGTTAGGATCAAGCCAACCAGCCCACAGCATCAATCTCCTGCTGACAAGAAGTTCAAAGAGCTCGACTTTCAAGTTGCCACAAAACTTCCAAGGTTTCCGTTCACTCACACATTGTATGCCCAAATAGCACATCTTGCAACAGCAGGATATACCACTTAAAATATTTTGCTATTTAGTTTTTCTCCTAACTCCTTTATTTCCTTTGTTTTTATCCCATTCAAACACCTATGCTGGTCTGTGTTTGGTGCCTCAGGGGAGGAACTGAGCAAAGGAAGAAGGAAAAAGTCTGCGAACGTCTTCTGGCCCGTGCGTTCCCGAAGTGCGGCCCCTCGGAGGAACAAATAAGCAAAGCGAGACACGGAAAAGGTTCTGAGGAGAGATGGGTGTCTCTCCCCAGTCGTCCAACCTAGCACACCCTTAGACTAGATAAAAGTCACTGGTTTGCCAGGAAAGAGAAGCAAGACGGACAAGGAAGGATGAGAGGCCAGTTGCAGGGGGGTTCCTGGGAAGCTGTAAAGCCTGAATGTAGCTTGTAAAATCCAGAATTTCCTAGCACGTATGTCAGTCCCCAGGCCCAGACCCCAGAGGGAGCACCTGTAGACAGAGTCTGGGTCAGCAGGTCCCTGATGGCCCACAGAGCTTCCTGTTCCCTGGCACATGGCAAAAGAAAGGAAGAAAGATTCCCATATCCCATCAAGTGCCACTGAAGTAGCAGCAGAGAGACCACAGAGATTGTTGAGGAGACCCACCCAAGGCTGCATGCGGACCTCAGTATGAGCCCTGAGGGGACCATGGCCAGCAGAGCTGTTCCCAAAGGGGCAGGTGGCCCCAGACAGAGCACAGCAGAGACCACAGCTCTCAACATCCCGGCAGCACTGGGCAGAGTGGTGGGAGGGGGAAATTCAAAGGGCCAATTGACCCTTATTAAGTTTCCGCCACTCTTAGAGAAAGGGCAGTTGACCTGGAAATTTAATCAGTTACTAAAAACAAAAGACTTTTCTCTTTCTTGCACAAGTGTTTAGGGACCCAGAGTTGTGCCTCCCACAAGGAACACTCAACAGCATCGAAGCCGATGGAGTCAACTCCCTGTCACCAGCGAGTTTTACCTTTTCATTTCTGGGCAGCACAATCCGCAAATTCAAGTATTCCTTGGCTGACAAGGCCAACACTCACAGACCAGAACATCCTGTCCCACACACTGGAAGCTCCAGACCCACATCCACTTACTGGCTCTCTGGGTATACTGCGGTTGAGGGGCTACAGCAGGACGTGCAGACTTGCAGGGCAGGGGTCACACCTGCATCAGAACACCAGCTTCCCTCCGAGTCCTGTTTTCCTCCTCATCCATGTTCATTTTCCCTTCACGAAGGGTTTTATTACTAGTTACCGCAAGCACTTAACTGGAGAATTAAGGAATGTCACTGAGAGATCTCCGGGGAAGGACAGCTTCCCAAGATCTCCTTTCTAAGCCAAGAATTCTTGGAGCCAGAAAGGGCAGCTCTTTTCCTCTTCCAAACCCACCATTCCATCCCAGCTGGGAAGCAGAGCGTTCCTTAGGCCGTGCATCATGGTGATGGATGGTGAGACCACCTCCAAGAAGGGACTGAGCGTTCCAAGCAAACATGGTATCTTAATCTAGACGCCCTTTGGAAACGGCACACGAGGTACCCCAGGGGCACTGCGGGGACGGAGGGGAGCATGGAACCCTCCAGCCAGCTTGGAGCTGCTGGTTCTCAGCAGTGCTCTCTTCAGAAGACTATCCAGATAAACCACGGAGCCAGACGCCTGGACTGGTGTCGTTGGTCGCTGTGTCTTCCGATTCACGTTCATTGTTATCCGTCAAGTCATCATTGCCTGCTCATTCCCTCTGACAGTCTGCGCTGAACCGGCAGGAAGCGGAGATTCATCTCCTTTCGATTAGCTCGTCAGTTACCAGCGAGTGCTGGTCCTCCTGTCTGTTCCTCGCAACCCCCCTCCTTCCGCTCCCAGTGCCGTCCGGCCAACCCTCTCACACTTGGATACCTCCTTTGCCCATCTCCAGCCCCATCTGCGTCCAGTCTGCTCTGCTTTCCACTCCTGGGTCACTCTTCTCCCAGGTCCTTCTGCCTTATCTTACCACACGTGACTGACATATGGCAGACAATCGAGGTTTTAGCACAAGAGACCTCTTATGTCCCTTTATAAACGCTCTGCTTCAACCAGGCTGCTCAATATCCTCCCCCCACACCCCAAGGGCCACAGAGTGGGCACTGAGGAGGCCATGTCTCCAGCTGGCTCTCCCAGGACACCCTGTGGCTTGAGGCAAGTATCCTCCATGGACCTCGGAGTCACCAAGACTGGATGTTCTCGAAGGATCCTTTCCATTCCAAAGCTCTAAAACCCATGGCCACGCCTCTGCTTCTGCAAATTCCCACCTGAACGTTCCCCTGCCAGTTCTTCACTCTCAGTTTCCTCATCTAGAAAATAGGTGTCATAATAGCACCATCTTGTAAATGAAAACTATTCATTTTACACACAAGGGCAGTGCCTGGCTCACAGCAGGATCCCAGCAAATACAGCCTTCTTACTGTTATTATCCTGATCTCATCATTACCTCCTTCCAGCACCAGCCCACATCCACCACGTCCAGGAAGCCTCCCACGGCAGCTGTCACCTGCGTACACCCCTCCTTTCTCAGGAACTGACAGCATCACCTGCGTCTTCCTTTCACTTAAGACACAACCATGCACACTCCTCAAGTGCTCTCTGCTATTCCGATGCTACCTAACCTGTGACGCAAACCCTCTGATCGGACGATGTCAGACACCTCACACTGTCCTGTTCTGTCAGCGCCACAGTGCCGTCCACAGTGCTTGGTCCAGCTGAGCAGCTGCAGTTACAGATGCTGGAAACCCCCAGGCGAATGCCGAGCATCCCAGTGTGCCGAGGAATTGGCACGCCAGGTGAGCTGTGAGCTTGCTCTGGAAACCAAGAAACTCACTTCAGAGAAGGGGTGGTGGTGCCTGACACACCCAGTTCCTGGGGGCTGGTCTCGGGAGTGGATCTGTGAGGAGAAACCCCACTGGCTACCTGATCTGCTCACAGGGCTGATGGAGCCTGGAGACTCCGGGGAACTTCAGGGTTGGGGGCCTCCTGTAAATTCTGCATGCTATCTGCACTTTACCTTCCCTAGCCAGGGAATACTGTAGCCTTTGCCAGTAGCAACCAGCAAAACATATCACGGGCTTGAAAGAAAGAAGGAGGGAGAGAGACCAGAGTGCAAGAGTGCTGGTAGTTCACTGAGTTTAATTCAACTCAAACACATGGTGCTTGTGTGTCACGATGGAAACATCAATCTCGAAAGAATTATGTCAGTCCCAGAAGACACCAGTGCCAGAAGAACTCCACATCACAAGAGCCAGTCCGCCAGGCTGGCTCTGCCTATCTCCAAAGATCAGATGCACAGGAAGCGTCCGCAGAGAGCTGCTCGGGAGCAGAGCCCCACGCCAAGGCCGACCAGATGGAAACCCATCGCTCTCTGTCCGTAAAAGTTGAACAAGAACAGGCAGCTTCTGCTTCCCTTGACTTCAGCTCTGCTTTAGCAGAAACAGTTTAACAGAAAAACACCCAACACTAATATTTTCCACAAGCAGCCAGAAGTCATTTGTAAAAGCTTCAGCACAAAAAGGAAGGAGCCACTTGCCTCCCGGGACGTCCATGAAGTAAATGCCTTTAAGACAGCACGTGTCAGGGGCCTGCAGGTGAGCACCAGAGTCTCTGCAGGAGAAAGGCCGCTTTCTGGGGGGTCTTCATTTTGGTGAATTTCCCGTCAGATCTTTCCAGATTATCGTATCTTTACAGTGATCTTAGGAAGTTGGAAGCCTTAGTGCTTACAGTAGAAATGATGGTCCCAGCAGCGACATACAGTCACACTAGGGGGCCAGTTGTAGTAATAACCCATTTGCGTGGGATTACAGGGGGGCTCTGCGTTTCCACAATGGTGATGGGTTTGCTGAAGCCCTGTCAGGGAAAACGGTGTCAGCTTCTGATGCAGCTTTTGGAAGAAAGCTGTGGAACGAAAGTAACTTGATGCTCACACAACTCATGTGAGATCTCTTTAACCACCACCACTAACCAAGGACCTTTCAGAACAGCCCACAGAGATATCCTGAAGACAGAGTGTTCCCGTGATCCTGGAAGGTCGGGTCCTTGACAGTAAGATGAGTGGTTGCAAAGGAGCTCCTCCATCAGCCTCGGCACTACTGACCCTCTGAGCAGGATGCTTCCGGGGGTGAGGCCGTCCTGTGCATTGTGGGAGGTCCATCCGCATCCCAGCTCCTACCCACAGAGAGAGCAGCGCCCCTACTGGTGACAACCAAAGCATCCACGGTGCTCGCCAGATACCCTCCCCAGGGGCAAAACGGCTGCCGGCTGGGAACCACCGCCACCACCCTAAATGAACAGGAAGGTCTCCCTCTGCGGTGACACCAGATTTCAGCCAGTGCCTGTCACCTGACTAAATGAGCCAGCACCTGTCACCACTGTCACACTTCAGCCCTGGGAAAAGGCTGTCCCTTATGCTCTTCCAAGAGACCTTTCAACAGAACTTCGGGGTAAGCCGGGCAACCCCGATGGTTCCAGGTCTCCTCATTTCACGCAGGGGGCTCGCCCCCCGCCTCCTGGCGCTCCAGCCCGCCTTGTGAATAACTGTTTCATCCTCCCCGGGGACAACCCTTTGACTTTTGAAGGACACCCAGACAGTTTGCTTAATGATCACTGGGACGTTGTGGCACAGATTTTTTAAATGAAACTCACATAAATATCCTGAGTCTGGGGGTTATTTCTCTCCAGCCCTGATGGCCTCGCTCATCTTAAAATAATTTACAGGAATTCTGCAACGACAGTAGGTCCGGGGTGTCCTTCCTCGCATCGCTTTACAGAGGTACGTACCAAAAGCCCGAACGAGGCCCCATAAATCGCTCGCTTCCCTGGTAGGCGCGGCGTTCTGAGTCCCACGTGGCCCATCGAGGGTCACTTGGTGAGAGGCCAAGACGCAGGCGTCCTCCCTCACCGCATTTTTAATTTCCTCTCTTCCTTCCTTTATTCTCAGAGACACTACGGCTTTAAATAAAAGGCCATGCACAACTTTACAGGGAATTTCACTTTAAATAAAAGATTCTTGAATGTAAAGACGAAGAGAACGAAGACAGGTGGGGGAGGAGAGTAACTTGCCTGGATTCCCGGCTCGCGAGGCTGGGGCGCTGGCGGCGCTCGCACTCCGGCGCGGTCTGCAGCACCACCGGCCACGTTCGGACAGCCCGCCGGGGCAGCCGCCCGCGGCGCGCGGGACGGGCTCGCGCTTCCCCGGGGCCTCGCTGCTTTCGGGAGCGGCTCCGGCCGCGCGGGCTGACGGCGGGCCTCGCCTCCCGGAGCCCGCGCGGGGCGGGGGCGCAAGCCCGGGCCCGGCTCCGGGGAAGGGGGGGGGGCCCTGCCCCCCGGGCGCGCCCCCGGCGGCCCCACCGCCCGTGGCGGCGCGGCCGGGCCCGAGGGGACGCCTTCGCCTTCAACACCTGAAGCCTCGCGGGCCGCCGAGACCCGCATTCCTTGTCCTCCGCTGGGGGGTGTGAAAACCCAGGCCTCTCACGGCTTCCTGCGAAAGCAACCGGAAGCAGAGACGACTTTCCTTCTTCCCACGACCGTGCGGGACCAGGGGCCCGCGGCCTCTCACCTCCGGGCTCCCGGCGCTGTGACCGCGGGTGGGCGCGTCCGCGGCCGCTAAGGCTCCTGAGGGAGGACACTTTACTGCAAAACGCAAACCGACCCCACGCGCGCGCTCGGGTTCTGTTTTCAGCAGAGTGGAGTTTTCCTGAGGACAAGCACCTGCTCGAAGTTCTTAATCGTCGGTCGTGCTGTGAGTGCAGCACTCTCTCTCTCTCTCTCTCTCTCTGTGTTTTTCACCCTTAAATTGGGGTGCGGGTGATAACAGCCTCCACTCACAGCCTGAATCCGGTTCACAGGGCACAGTGGTCCCTACCGGGCTCTCCTTCGCTCGGTGGCTCTCACCGTGCCTGCAGCACGGGCCTGTCACCCAGGCAGAGCACAGTCTGTCCCCAGCTCGCCCTTATGACGTGGCATGACTGTGGTGAGGAATTTATGTCCAAAACTAACACAGACGTCTCCCACCTGCTTCTTAGCACATCGCGGATAGTGGACAGAATTTTGGCAGAAAGAATATTCTGACGTAAGCTTGAATTTAAACCAGAGAAAGTAATTATAAAGTGACTGGAAAATTCAAGGAATGAAAAGAGGGGCCACAAAACTGGGTGAGAGGAGAGAAATCAGAGGGCCCCTTTGCAAAATCCTACTTGCCTGACCTTCCTTCCTGTTACCAGTGATAAACTTAGCCCCGCAGCAAGTTCCTATCCTGGGCCTTATCCTGGGGCTGGTCTTATCCTGGGGATGAAACTTTTGAGAAGGAAAACATGGAGACAGAGCGGGCATCTATGCTTTACCCAAGGACCGTGTGAGCGGGGTGACGACAGAAGACAACGCTGAACGTGAAAGCTGCTGGAATTGTTAACAAAATAGAGTCAAAAGCAATCAATCATCCTCAAAACCAACAAGACTCCTTGATTGAGTGGGTGATCATTTCATCAGACCTTGGCTCTCTTTTTTTTATTTAAGGCTCTCCAGCCTCCCACTAAGAAAGTAGACGCTGGATCCGGACTCCTCCAGACCAGATGGAGTCGCTGGGATATGAACTCTTCACGGGACTTAGGAAAACACAAACATTTTTCACTTCCAAAAACAAAATTTTTTTAACAGTTTTATTAGTATCTGTTGTTATTACCTGTTATAAATTCTTTTTGAAAAGGGAGAAACAAAGGAAGTAGGAGGAATTAAGGAAACTGAGGGACAATGAGGAAGAAGTAATGAAGGGAAGGACGCAAGAAAACAGGGGGAGAGGGGAGGAGCTTGCCTCTTAAGCTGCTGACGAGGACCGGGTTGGGCTGATCCGGAAGCACTGATACATGAACAGGCGATGTCATAGCATGTCCTGCTCTTCTAAAAATTATTCTAGGTACTTACCCTTCCAGAAAGCTGGAGTAGTACACACTCTTCACTGTTCCTCCTGCTAACGACACCTAAAATCTGGCACATTACCCATAAAATAAACATAAGAAGACTCTGAAAGTTAGAAGAAAGTAGACCAGCAGGGCCTGGGAACCCGAAGAAACATGTGTTGGTATCATTTTGTAATTTTGCGTGAGTGTCTATCTTCTATTTACTAAACTGGGTATCAGATTAGAGAAGCCAGGAACGTGGAAAGACCCAGAAGCATGATGTAAAAAGGGACAGGAAAAAGCTGTTCTCACTGGACAAAGCGGCCAGTGTAATCAGAGTGAGGACTTCTAACAAAACTCATTCTACTCCAGCCAGACCCCACAGGCAGAACTACTCACCCTGCCCCTCCCAGCCAGGTAACAGCAGAGGCCAACTCGGGTGTCTGAGCTCCCCAGCCCATTCAGCAGTGACAAGGGGCCCCTATACCTCCTGCATCTCCCTGTATCAGCGGAGACCCCACACAACCTGGTACAACAAGTGGCATCTCCACCCTCCCCTGCCCTGCCACAACCGTGTTAAAAGAGACCCTTAAATATCCAGAGACTCGTAACATAATGCAAAATAATGCCCAGGTTCCAATCAATAATCACTCACCATCAAAAGAACCAGAAAAAAACCTCAGCCTCAATGAGAAAATGCAATCAACAGACGCCAACACTGAGACAAGAGAGAAAAGAGGACTTTCTCTAAGTTGCCCTTGATCCAAATTAAAAACTCTTTCTCTGCAAGAGGCTCTGTTAAACGAATGAAAATACAAGCTGCAGACTGGGAGAACGTACCTGAGAACCACACGTCCGACAGGGGACACATCTAGAATGTGTAAAGGATTCTCACAGTTCAACACTAGAGAGAAAAAAAGAACAATTCAAGCAGAAAGTAGGCCAAAGACATTGAGAGCCATGACACCAGGTGGGCTCCCCAGATGACAACTAGCACACATAGAGGTGCTCCCCAGCAGTGGCCAACGACAAATGCAAATCAACACCATGATGGGACAGCACTATCTACCTATTACAACAGCTAAAATAAAAATTACTGGCAGCACCAAGAGGTGAGGAGGATGGGGGAAACTGAGTCCCTCATGCACTGTTGGTGGGAATGGAAAATGGTGCAGTTACTCTGGAAAATAGTTTGGCCGTTTTAAAAAAAAACACTAAACATATATTTAGCATAGAATTCAGCAATCGTGATGCTGGGTGTTGATTAGAGAAAACTCAAAACTTTAGGACCACACAGAAACCTAGACGCAGTTGCTCGCAGCAGCTTCCTTGGCACAAGCCGAGCACGGGAGGCAAACAAAATGTCTCAATAAGTGACAAACTGCGGCACCACATGCCACGGAATACCGCTCGGTGGCGAAAAGGAACTGACCACAGACAGCCTGCAGGGATCCCCAGGGCACTACACCGACGGAAGGAAAGCCAGTGTCAAAAGGTCACATATGGTGCCATTTGTGTACGTTTTCAAAATGACAAAATGCTAGAGATGTCTTCCATCTCGCAGTTCGCGGTTGCGGGGTCTCAGGGGTGGTGCAGTGTGGAGGGAGGCTGTGATTAGACAGAGGAGCACGAGGAAGGTCTTCAGGGACAGAGGGCAGTTCTGCGTCTTGGTTGGGATGATGGTTTTGTGACTCTCCCCGTGCGGCGAAAAGAACCCAGAACCACACACATGTCGGACCGGTGTCCAGTTCCTGCTTTTGATCTTGCATGATGGTTAACCATGGGTAACCATGGAAGAAAACGGGGTGAAGGATAAATGGGACCTTTCTGTTCTTTCTTTGCAACCTCTTGTGAATCTAACATTATTTCAAACAAAAATGCTTTCAAAATTATTTTTGTTCTGGTGGGACGGGATAAAGCTCAGGCGTAAGGTGCATGCTGAGCCTGCACACGGTCCTGGGCTCGATCCCCAGTACCTCCATTAACAATAATAACAATAAAATAAAAATTTAAAGAATAAAATTATTAATTTTAAGGAATTATTCTAGTCCTTAATTATAAAAGCATTGCATCCACAGGGTTAAAAAGTTAAATTTTTATGTGGAAAGTATAAACTGAAAATTTCCTTCTCCACCGGGCCTATCCCCAGATGCACACTCAAGGCTGTAACACCGTTAACAAACTCTCCCACTCTCTCCCAGGAAGCCTTGCGCGTGCGAAACACACGCCCGTGTTTGCAGATTTTTAAGACAAACGAGAACGTGCTATGCAGACTGTTTTACACCTTGCCTTTGCTTTCTTACCTTTCTTGAAGATCCCGTCTTTTAACTCTCAGCCTTTTCTTTAAATGCCGCATTGTGTTCCATTCTGCAGGTGGCTCAGACCTCGTTTCTCCAACCTGTTAGGGCCACCCTGGCTTTGTTTAGTATTTCTCTTCGCTGCATTTTACTATTATAAAGCATGCTCCAGTGACGAAATGAGCATCATAAAATATAACCTTGCCCCTAGCAGTGGTGCGAGACCCATTTCATGAGAGTCTAGCAAACACTGGATTTTATCAAACTTTTACAATGTTTGACATAATGCTCTTCGAAAAACACTATGTACCTTTGTACTTTTCAGCAGAGTCTCCACTTTGGCTTTAGAGACGCCACACTGCCTGTCCCTGGTTCCCCTGCCCCCAGGCCTCTCCTCATCTCTGTGCTCTGCCGCCTCTTCGACATGACTCAGCTGATAACTGAGGAATCAGGCTTCCTAAGTACCCAGTCCTTGGTCCTCTTCCCTCTCCACACTGGGCCCTTAAAACTGTTGCATCAGTTTCCAAGAATTAAAATTCCGCTTTGATGCGGGCAATTCCCAAAGTCATATCACAAGCCCAGAGCTTTCATGCAAGTTCCAGATTTGCATATGCAACAGCTGACATGACCCATCCAACCAGCTCTCTCTCAAGCCTCTCAAAGTTCATAAGTCCAAAGCAAACTCTTGGTTTTCCCCCTGTAGCGCCTGAAGTCCTCCCTGCTCCTTAGAAGCCTTCCACCCAATTACGCTAGAAAAATGGTGCTGAACCCCCCAAACAGTTCCACATACGCCCTCTTCCCTCCACCCCCTGCTTCCACCACAGCAAAAACTGCTTGAGCCTCTAACGTTCATGAGCCCTGCCCTTGCTTCAATCCACTGTCCACCCAGATGTAAAGGTTCCTTTGAGAAACACAGACCCGTAAACGGGATGAAGTTACTTCTTTTTCAAAGTCCTCGGATGTTTCTTCCTTCTGCCTCGCCTCTTAGTCCCTCCAGCTTCCCCTCACCCACCAGACTCATTTCCTGTGGCCACCGTGACAAAATGCGACCTACAGGGCGGCTTACAATAGCAGAAGTGTGTCTGCTCGGGGCCTGGTGGCTAGAAGTTCACGAGAGTGTGGGCAGAGCCACGTCGCCTCCCAGGGCTCGAGGGGAGACTCCCTCCCAGCCTCATCCAGCTGCCGGTGGTCCCCAGCAGCCCTGGGCGTCCCTCTCTCTGCCGTCACATGGCCTTTTCCCTGGGTCTGCTTCTGCATCCAGGTTTCCTTCCCATAAGGATGCCAGGCATTGTGTTCGATCCCACCCAATTCCAGTGGGACCGCATCTTAGCCTGATGACGTGTGCAAAGACCCTACTTCGAAATAAAGGTCACACTCATAGGTCCCGGGAATTAGGACTTGAACATGTCTTTGGGGGGAGGGGACACAATTCTACCCATTATGAGTGTCCCCCCAGCTTCTCCGTACGGCCGTCTTCTTCCCACTGGCTGCCGCTGCAGTGGGACCCTCAGCCCCGTGAAGGCCCCCAGCTCCGCCGCACTGCAGGGCCTTTGGACATCTTCTCTCCTGCCCCTGGAACTCCCTCCCCACCTCCCCGCCCCCGCGTGGCCAGCTCCTCCTCCTTTCCTGGCTCTCCCCTTAGACACCACCTCCTTGCCCACCCTAAGCAAGTAAGCCCCCTCCGGTACCTTTGGGCTCAGCCTCCTGTTAGCTGTTGCCATGGAATTCATCGTACCTCGAGGTCATTTACATCTCTTTGCTGCTTACTGTTCTCTCCATCTGGAGCCACTTTGACCAGGAGAACGGTCTGTGGCGATGGAATGGTCTAGAACTGCACCATCCAACGTGGTAGTGGCGGCCACCTGCGGCCACTGAGCTCTTCAAAACCTGGCCAGTGGCACGGAGGAACTGAATGTTTCATTTAATTTCATTTGTATTATTTTAAATTTAAATGTGCATAGCCACACACAGCTAGGGCTCCTGTGATCCGGATGCTGGTGGTCTAGACTCTCGGCTTTGGACCAGCAGATAGACTGCTTTATTGACATGCAGGCACCCAACTACCTGCAAAGAGCAAGGCACAAAATTGTTGTGCAATAAATATTTAAAGTGAGTGAAAACTGAAACCTCACTTTTTATTCGCATTTTTATTATAATAAGGTTGAGCATTTTTCCATATAGTCATTGACCATTGTTTAGATTCCTTTTTTCCCTGGGCTGTCCATTTTTATGTTTCATTCTTGATTTTAAGCACTTTTACACATTAGGAAATTAATGTATAAATATTTGACAATCAAATACGTTGCTAATATTTTCTGCAGATTGTAGTTGGTATTTTGATGAAGGACTTTGCCATATGAAAGAGTTTTAAATTTATATGTGATCAGTTTTCTCAATCTCTTCCCTTATGCTCTCTGGGGATGAACTCTTGGTAAAATTCTTTTATATTATATTTTGTAAAATGCTTTATATTCCTTCTTATTCCAGCATCTTTCAGAAGAGAAAATGCCAACCATGCGTTAGTATTTCTAGTTGCATTACCCTGTTTTTTTCAGAAGAGTAATACATTCCCACAAAGCAAATGGCCAGTAACAGCTACAGAAAGCACCTGATAATTACTGCACACTGAGAACTGCGCAAAGAAGCACTTCTCACCCACTGAATTAAAACTTCACTTGGGGGTTGACTGGTTGGCTATGTAATGAGAAAGGGAGGTACCTTTTAAGAAACTCCATACCCCAGTTCAGGTGCTCAGAGCTGGGGCCCAACGGAGGTGCTGATGGATAGATGTTCGCGTTGGAACCTCCCCCCAGGGACAGCCTAAAACAGTGCATTTCAGAGTTGAACTAAAAGCCAAGCAAGGAGCCTGCCTCACTGGGCAAGTCACTCAATCCTATATTCCGGTTTCTTTCTTCCTGCAAAGGGAATTCTCACAGTGGCCCCTAACAGCATGGTCTAGCTGGTCATAAATCCCAGGAGGAAACCCCACGGGGTGCAGCACCAGGTGGAGGAGGACAAATCATTCCTCGCAGACCAGCATCGAGGTCCCCTGCTCCCGGACCCCAGGGCAGCCCTGCAGGAGGGGCAGGGCTCCAGGGGTGGAGAGCGGACTTCCTCACCACACGCCTGATGCCTTTCCCACCTTACCCACCCGAGCTCCAAATTACTGTATTTCTCACTGGAGTTTAGTAAGTCTCCCTACTGTTGTGACACCTGACAGGCACCGCCTATGCTGGTGGGTGAGCCACACTGCGAGCGACTCATTGTTGACGGAAACAAATACCTGTCAATTTCAGGCTGACAATTTCTACTTATGTTAAATTGCAGGAAATAAAAAAAAAAAAAAGAAGATAAAACACGCTCTCCTGAGATATTGTGAAAAGAAATAAGGAAATATTTGATATGTTCTTTTACAGTTTGAACAAAACCTAAAGCTTTAGCTTTCCTAAATTCCGAAAACACAGAAAGAAGAATGGCTGGAACAAAGCTGACAGTCTATCAGACTGACGGCTGCCTCTTCACACGGATACACGTATGTCTGTGGATTACATGTGAATTGAGATTCTGTCACATCCAAAAGAAAAAAAAAACTAGACCTCATTACTAATAAAGTGAATTAGGAAAATGTTTCTGGCTCCAAAAGTCTCTGCTTCTTCAAATGAATGTAATTATAAGGGCTATAAACTTTTCCATCATTTCCTTGAACGTGTGCAAGTACGTACCTGGTGAATCTCTTCCAGAGGAAACACGAGCTCTCTTCCTAATGGTACATTTTCTTAATGGCTTTGCTGTTCCTGACTTCATTTCATTGCACGGTTACTTGTTATATCCGACGTGAGTTAATATTGCACTTAAAAGTATGGAAAGGCATTTCTCCAAGACATCAACTCTCTCCACCTGCAGGGGAAGGGAGAGAGAATGAGACTGAGAGGAAGGAAACCCATTGGATCCAAATTTCCTGGGAGCACATTTAAAACTCAAATTGGAGGGAAAAGATGAGAAATAGCAGGCTGCTAGAATAAATAATACCTCTCAAAACGTGGATGAGAAATATCTCCCTGCCATAAAAATGCCATAAAGGTAAATAGGGAAATTAGATACCCACAGTGCTGGACTCAGAGATAAATGCGAGGGGCCCCTAAATGTGCAGCCCCAAGCAGCCCCTCTAGGAGCTGAAAGGAGGCCAACTTAACCATCTCTCCCAAACAGGAGCCCAATGCTGAGAAGTACGTTTTGCAAATATCCTGACAACTGCCAGCCAGCTTCACAAACACTTTTTTTTTTGCATTAATAATCTGGCTCTGTTGCCCATGACAACTTCACTAATTACATACACATTCACGTAAACCTTACCAAGTGGAAGTCTGACCTTCTAAAAAGGTCCCACCAAATGGAGGAATGCTGTGGGAGGCATCCTTGGGGCCATCTAGACCAACCCGCCCCAGATCTAGAGACGGAGCAGCCAAGGTCGGAGCAGTGCCTTCTTAAGGTCACACCGTCCGTCCCTGTGAAACCCTAAACCTTGTTCAGTTCCTAAAACCAAGGCCTCCTAACCCAGTCCAATCATTGTCCCGTGACAGCATACGGTAATTCTTGTTCGATGGAAACCAGAAACATTTAGAAGGTCCTGGGAGGGTCTTATTTCTTGAATGGAAAGTGAAAACTTGACATGCTTTAGGACTGCTGGTGTACTCTGGACAAGCCATGTTAAATGATGAGGTGGGAGCAGGGGCTGTGAAAAATCTACGGGTGGGAGGGAAAAGTCGTCGTTGTAGATTTCAAAGCACTTAGAATCCTCATTTTCCTTTCATAGCCTTGGCTCCTTCTTGGATTCTGGGTCCTGTTCAAATGTTAGTTTTACTGGAGTGTTTTATTGAGGCCAAATTAACATCCCAACTGGATTTAATGCTCACCTTGGTTCTGCAAGCTCAGACTCCCAGATGTCGCTTAGGTGTGGAACACGTTTTAACACTGCAGAACCTTTCACACCAGAAAAACACATCAATTTACCAAGAGGAAGGAACCTCAGACTTTTCAATCTTAATCCACCTTGGCCGCTAGGAGGGGATTCTGCCCACCCCCCACCCCACCCCTCCTTCCCTCCCCTTCCCTGCCTGGGGGTTTCCTGGGCATCGGATTGTCCCGAGCATCGGGATGGAGGAGGACCGGGGTCTTTCCTGAATACTCTAATCCCTCAAACAGCGTTACCTGCTTCATGTTCAGCTCCCGAGCAGGAAGAGGGAGATAAATCTTGTTCCCTGTGGGTTGTCACGTCGCCCGGCGAGCTGGGACCTTCCACTGGAAGTCTCTGGGCACTGGAGTGCCAAAACTCGCCAGGGCTGAATACAAGGCTCCAGTTCGTCTTGGCAGACGCAGGGACTTTCTATAGACAAATTAACATTGTTTCATCTCATGTTGACACCGTAATGTCTTTTCAATATACCTGCACTGGCATTCTCACGAAATCATTGCATCCCAATCAACTGAGCAGGGAATTAGCACGCTTACATCAAACTTTCTGACAAGTGTGGGTTATTTCTTCATATCGAAATATCTCATGCTCATTCACCTCTTTGGAGAGAGAAATTCGAGGTGGAGCGCCCTACAAGTCTAAAAGTCTAAAATAGACCTGTTTGATTTTACAATCTAGTTACAATACGTACCAGGCATAGCTATGTTCACATTTGGGTAAATGGATAACTTGTATGAAGTAAATCAAATCTGAGGCTTTCATAGAAAAGAAATTTTCCCATGTGTCAGCATTTTAGAAGTAAGAAATACTTCTGGATTGACATTCCTGAAATTCCACGTTATAGTGATCATTACTGTTGTAATTAATGTTAATGATAATATCTCTTGTTTTTGAACGCGTTCACCCACCTTCTACCATGTATCTCACAGTAAACTGCAGCACGATTTGTTTATTATTGGCTTAAGTTTACAGGAGGAAGACGATGCTAAAAGATGGTGCATGTGGTGTTTAAAATCAGATTAATGGTAGCTGGTAAGAGAGGATGAAATGTCAGTCTTTTACTTCCAAACCATCACACCACAGAGAACGTGGCGGGAAAGCCACACTCAGCGACTCTGCTATTTCTCATTGTTTCCAAAACGAATTTCTAAATCCTTGAGGTTTTGCTTTATTTTTTTTTAATCAGCGTCATTTTGTGATCTAAGAAATAGCTAACCTAAATCATCACGTGTGGGCTACGTGCAGTTAGTTGAATGTTTTAGAAAGGCCCATGCTGGATAATTTTTTTGTGTGTCAAATAATTTTGCTACAGAATGGGATGCTGTGGAAAGACTGTTTGAGTGAAGTCTCAAACTCTAGTGCCACCTGTGTGTGTTGGCCAGGAAACTCCTACGGTTTACTGATTAAGAAAAACGCAAAGCAAACATCCTGGAAACTGTTTTCACCAGTGTGAAATGGCAGAGATGGCTCTTTCGTTTGCCAGCGCAAATATGCGGTTTTAACGTACTTGAAACTAGGGTTTCTCTGTCTGAAATGCCTGATTACTTTCTACTTTCTCCTCATCCACCTTGAATACTTCTACTCACCCTACAAGAGCTTAGCCAAATGCCATCTTTTCTTTTAAGTCTTCCAGATAAAACCGATTAACGTTTTGTGCATCCATTTTCACCGAACACGTTAATATTATACTTAATTCAATTTGTTGATGCTTGCATCCATGTCAATGTTCCAACCTCTCTGCTCCTCCACAGCAGGAATCACATGTTATGATTTTCAGATCTCCAGTGATTAGCACATAGAAATGCTTGTTAAATTTTACAGCTGCCTTCCCAAACAGAATATTACCCTCCCTCCCTTCCAAATGATCTCCCTAGCTGTATACCATGCAGGTAAAAAATTTATTAAGTCAATATATATATCCGAATCAATTCAACAAATACTGATTTCTGCATCTAGTTGGGTGATGCATTGTGACGCACAGACCATCCTTCACCCCACCCTTTGCTAGTAGGATGACTGTGTTTCTGCGACTCAGGAAACAAGATGTTTACCTGTTTTGAAAACAAGTTCATCTGGGTGCAGCTGCAGTTCCAGTATCAGAAATTCCATAGAGAATCTAGGAGGGAGAGGTGAATCCCTGCTTCAAAGATCCTTCCAACCTTAGTTTCTTCTCCAAGCTCAGTTAGTGGTATTTTCTGGAGTTTAAGGTTTTAACAGTCAGGAGGAGAATACGTGTGGGGAACTTGACTTCATTTTGCTTATAACCCCTTTCAGGTCTATTTGCTCTCCTGAGCTGTTAATTCCTCACACATCTGGTAGATCTAACAGGTGTAAAGTTGATAGAATTAATGATATTTTTGTGGTGATTGTACAGGGCTGAGCCTTCTCAAGGTTTGCCATAAATAGCAAAGGGCTGAAAGAAGGATGTTTTTTTCTTTAGGTGCTAGGCTTTTTTGATTATGGACATTAAAAATGAAGGGTTTAGGCCACTGAGAATCACGGACAGTTCTACCTCATTCCAGTGAGATTATTTGTGTGGGCGATGGGTTCGGGGTGTCAGGAAACACCCACAGACCTACATAATCTGCTCATGCTGCACACATGATGGGAAGGGGACTCTTCAGCTGATTTCACACTTGCCCACGTGACATCAGGTGTCGCCTTGTCAATAAACGTCCCCGTCTGGCCCAGCCCACCCACCCGGTGTGGGCAGGACTCTCCCAGCCTCAGGCTCCACCTGCACTAGGACCTGACGCCGCTGGAGGGGAAACGGGGTCCCTAGAGAACGTCCAGCAAAGCCAGGTGACCTGCACTGCCAGCTCGCGGGGGCTGCGGTCATCAGCGACGTGGCCCCCGACGGTTGGCTTTTGCAGAAGGAAGCCCACCGGAGAGTAAAAGAGCCAGGCTCACCTCCAACGCCCCAACCACGTCCTCCGACGGGCCCCCGACCCCAGCGGAAGCGACAGAGCCAGTTTCCGGGGCGGGAGAGCGGCAGTACCCGACGACGGGCCACAGACAGCACATCCAACCTCGCCCGAGCTCCAGTCACCCGCAGGGCCAGGGCCGTTAGGCTTCTCGCCGGCACCGGGCTCTCCATTTTCACGCGTCTGAGCGATAAGCCAGGTTTTCACGTCCCGGAGAGTCGGCAGGGGACGCGTTTGGCTCTTCCGCGGCGCGAGCTGCGCGGCACGCGCGCCCATAAAACATCTAACGAGAAGCGCGCGTGTAGAGAAAGCGTGAGAAGCCGAGCGTGGGGCGTCAAGCAGGCCGATGCTGCCAGCGCCCTCACAGGGTTTCCTTCAGGAGCCTCGGCTCCTCCCCCACACGGTCCCTGGGCCACGTGCAAACCCAGCCGAACGCCTAGTGCAAGGGCTGGGCTCCAGGTCGGTATTTAGCGGGAAGAAACAACAAAAATGAGATGAACTGTGGCCAGTCCTCATCTCCATTTTCCCAACTGGGTGTTGCGGGGCGTGTGTCTCAGCGGTTCCCACCTGGCTCGTCTGTGGACCACGTCCTTTCCAGCATTCCGGAGAGAACACACGCTCCTCCTCTCTCCCCGCTGTTTACCCCAAAGCTCATCAGTCTATTTATTGGAAATTCTGAGCATCAAACCGGCTCAGTGGATAAACATGGGTTTGGTGTCAGCTGGTTTGGGCTGAATTCTAAGTGGTAAGTAGGGGTGACGTTTGTCTCTTTGGACCCCTCCTGGACCCCAGCTTCCTTGCAGGTGAGACCAGAAAGGTACCTGGCTGGCATCCCCCTTCTTCTGGCCGCTTCCTGAGCTGCAAGCCGGGTGGTAAGCAGGTCCCGAAGACCGTGAACAGGCACTACACGGGACAATGCTGCCCAGAGCACAGGTCCTTCCATCTGAAGGCTGACAACGCGGGGCCGCTGCGCTGGAACAACCCCTCTGGTGCCTGTTCATTATTCAGATTCTTTGGCGGTGGCGGTTGTTCAGCCAGGAGCCTAGCTGTGTGGGGAACGTGACAGAGAGGCAGGGAGAGGCCAGGTTTGGAAACCATCTCACACCCTACATGGGGACGGGTTGGCAGGGAGATATCTTGGACCTGTAGAGGTAAACAGGGTCTAAATCCTCTGCTCGGGGAAGATAAGTGCTCCGGCTTCTGTAAGCTAAAGGCACATTGCTGAATTTGATTGAAAACTTTGTGATGTGAAGACCAAAAATCACAAGAAGGAGGCAGGCAGCATTTAATCTTCTGTTGGATGACAATCAAGATAGACCGATAGAGACCCTTCCTTCAGATACACCAGTCAACACTGCAGACGGTGGGTCCCGGCCGGACACAGACACGGCGGAGAGGGCAGGGGTGGGGACCAGGGCATTCCTAGGTTGTCATCCTGCTCGGCTCCCTGCTAAGTAAGCTGAGGTCTGTAATTTACTGCGTTAGGTCCTCAGGCTACAGACCCCGAAACATCCACATCCTTCCCGGTTGAACGTTCTGATCGGGTACGTGTGCTCTCTTCAGCCACAGCCCTTTGTCCATTATGGACAATACACGTGAATCTATCCTAAAAAAGGACTGCAGAGAGTGGTCTGTGGAAGAAATCCCTCTACCTCGAGGAAAACCAAATATTCAGGCAGAGAATTTTCTAGCTAGTCAGTGCTTAAAATTCTTCTCTTCTTTTCTTTTTTTTTCTTTTAATGCACAGGCAGGAACAGACACACAAACACTCACAAAAGAACCAGAGAAATGGCTGTTTTAGCCAAATCACTAGAACACACACCTGCAGTGAATAAAGCAAGACCAGGGTGCACCGAGAGTTCTGGCGACGAGGGTGCACGTATGGGCCAGCGAAGGCCTGGGCGCCCACGGAGCTGCGCCAGCTGCACGGATGTATTGCTGCACGAATCTAAAGGAAATTTGAGGAGGTACCTTTGAACATGGTTTTCTTAATGGATTTTATTTATTAAATAATTCACCAGGCTCCTATTCTGGAAAAATCTCCAACTGCAACAGAAAGAAAGCCAAGACAGAAGAGTGTTTCTAGCAAGGAGGGGCTCTGAAATCCCCTCACTCTGGATTATTAGGTAAAACCACGTTGCACCGCCATTCCTGGTGGAAACTATTCATTTAATTTCCCTCTTTTGTAGATATTTTGTTTTCCTCTAAATGGCAGCGCTGGCTGGGAGAAAAGCAGATTTGGGGTTGTTTCTTTAGAGATTCTTACTGTTTGCCTCCACCTGCTGGGGAGAATCGGGCACTTTTGTTCAGTGCAGCTACGGCACCGCACATGCAGGCACGTCTATTTCCATGTAGACGTTATCGACATGGAAAATAGATGTTTACCTGTAAACATCCCGGGTAAATTAAATAGCGTGCGTCAACCCACCCCAGCATGGTGGCGTCGCGGTATTTTATTCAATGCAGTTGGGATCGAAGATAACTTCCCTTTTTAGAGAAAACAGAGTTTCTGGGGATGTGAGTAACGCAAAGCATTTAGAGAAATTTAGTCAATCAGAGATGAAACATACATCGTGGCTTTCAACTTCGCAATGTCAGCAAACATCTCCACTTCCTGAGCCGCAGTGCGTCATTCGTATCAGCCGTTGCGAAAGAAGCTGTGTATTGGTCTACACGGGATGCCTGTCTGCACAGCCGTACATCCTGACAGGTATCCACGTACCGCAGCACATGTATAAATCCTAACAATTCATGTAACTCACCTGATAGATCAGGGCCCGTTCCAGTCTGCTGTGTAAATTCAAATTTTGGCACCCTTTAAAAAGTGGATTGTGATTGACCCAGTAGACCATAACGGTTCCAAAAGAGCCATTACTGTCTGTTGTGTAAACCCTTCTGGGCGTGGGTTTTATTGACTCTCTGGAGCCATCAGGGCCTGTCCTGTCAGTCCAGCTGCCACGTGTGTGCACCAAATGCTCATGGTAACCACGCCCTGGAAACTGAAGCCATAGTCAGATCACCTTTGTTCTGGTCCAACAAGCCACAGTGCAAAACGGGGCATCTGTACTGCGGGTTCCTTCTCTGCCTCCAGTATCCCATTGCCCTGTGGTTACAAAGAGGCTGGAAATTTGAAATGTGGATAAGAAAGAAAGTAGTCATTTGATTTCAAATTTTAAAAAAAAGAAAAAGAAAAAAGGAAAAGAAGCATGGAGAACACTGAAGACAAGTTTTGCTTTGCATGAAAAATCATCTCGAAGACCGTGTGAGTTTGCCAGCTTCTAGGGGCTAGCAACAGCACAGTAAGGTTTCTCCACTTGGAGCTTTTTGGAATCCAAATGGGATCTTTATTTTATTGTCTACATGCTTATTTTGTGTTTCTCCACCTGCCTGTCCTTTTCTTACATTAAGAAAAATGGACGTGGGACTATTTTGCCAGAAAAGACTTTTAGTTATGTGCACCTTCAGTAAAAACAAAACCCTGCAGGGTAATGGCTTCCATGTTCTTCCTGGATGCTGACAGGTCCAAGTTAAGCTGCTCTCCAGCCCTGGAGGTGTAGACTGTGCGTCTGAGGTGGTGATTGAGCTGTTTGATATTCCAAAACTATGCGAATCAGCGTGGATTCCCAAACTTCAGAGACAGGAAATATTCTAGAAATCAAGCTATGAAGAAACATGCAGGCTGGTGTCACCTACGGGAGACGGAAGGCTGGGTGCCATCAGGAGCACAGCCTCACCTTCCCGCCTGGAGCAGACGGTTGGCACATTTTTGGAGGCAGAGAGACAATGCTTATGGAATGATGATTTCAAAACATATTCAGCAAACAGATCTGCTACACAGACCAATACTCCCTCACATTCTAGGAGAAAGAAAGAACAGAGAGGGAAATGAAGTGCCGGGAACGTGTTTCCTGGGCCCTAGGAGAGCACACGCCTGCGCACACCATGCAATTCCCCTCTGTGACCGCTGTCACTGGTAGCTGAAAACCCTCACATTCAGGGAACAAAGGAGGGTGGAAAAAGCGACCTGGGTGAGCTGGACCTTGATACTCTGCTGGGTCAGATGAATGGACAGAGTGTGGACAGACACAGATCGTAAGGAATCCTGTTGGGATCCTCTTGGGAAAATCCCATTTGTTTTCATGTTGCAAATGCGTGTTGAGCCCTGCGTCGCGCCGCGCACGGGCTCAGGGAGCCAGAGCAAAGCCCTCACTGATGCCGTCAGTAAAGCTGGAGCCACAGAGGCACAGCCACAGTGAACCCCAGACAGCCACCTGCCGTCCTGGGGGATAGTCCATCTGAACTTGTCCTGAGACCTGGCTCTGTCCCCAGAGGCCTCCCAGGGCTCCGGCCAGGAAGCAGCCTTGTCACACAGCAGCCGCCACAAAGGGCTTGAAGGCATACGACTGTGCACCTCGTGAGGGAGCCCCACCCTTCCCGGCATCCACCCGGCCCGTCCAGCCTGCAGCTCGGGCAGGAGAGAGTTAACGCTGGGCAGCTGCCTGGCAGGGACCAGCCGAAGCCCATCAGCTGCCGCAGCATTGATGCATTAACCCTCCAGAACCATCCAGAGACCCTGGCAGAGGACCGCCACCCTGATGCATCTCTGAGTCACTTATTCAGGACACACACACAGAGACACACAGAGACACACATGCACACACCTACATATACACACAGACACACGTACACACATACATACACACATGCACATATACATACATGCACACATACATATACATGCAGACACACGTACACATACATGCATGTACACACATATGCACATAGACACACATACATACATGTACAGACACATGTACGTGTACCCATACACACAATGCACATATGCACACATGCACACATACATATATGTACACACATATACATATAAACACAGACACACACACATACGGCTCCTTTTGCCTCATGATCCCTGTGCCTCTTGCCCTGATCTGAATACGAAGTCCTCCTTCCAAACGCAGTGTTTTCTTCTAACGGCTATTTTTGTAACATCATGCCATGTTGCTGCCTTTTTTAAAAAAATAGTTGCACACACACAGACACACGAGCGTGACGACCTCATATGCTGGTGATCCTGCTCCTTGCCAAGGGAATCCCTGGGTAAACACTGCAGTGGGAGAGAACACACCCTCAGGCTTTGCAGGTCTGGTGGCCGGGGTGAGGTCATGGCGGGGCCTCAGGGACAGGTTCTCAGCTGGTCGCCTGCCGGGCCCCAGCCCGCCCCGTATGCACACTGCGCTCCCAGCTCAACAGGGTCAATGTTTACTCACCTGTTTACCAACAGAACACAGAATTCCACTGTGCTGTCACTTCCAAAGAAGGGGGTAGAAACTAATTCTTTGAAATAAAAAAGAACTCCAGGAGAATTAACATTTTTTAAGGTCCCCTTTCTTACCCTGCTTTTTAATTGAATTCGGGTCTGGCTCGCATACAAGGAAACCGGCACCAAAGCTGGGGTTGGGGTTCCTTCCCCGACAGCCAAGTAAGAGAGTTACAGACCCGGAAACAAAGCAGGAGAGCCCGAAGCCGGGCACCATCACACTCGCGTGCCAGGGGCTGTGCGCCCAGGGCGCCCCCTGCCGCCCGCACCCCCGTCAGCACAGTACCGCCGCGTGTGTTCTCTCCGTCAATGAATCATATTTCTAGCGCTGCGCTAGTTACAGGGGCAGCAATGCGTCGAGTGAGAAGTCTACGCCCATCGCTGCTCCGGGAACGGCTGGGCTCCGTCCTGCTCTCCGGTGGTGAAGCCGTCCGGCCACATCACGCCTTCAGTTTCAGTGTCAGACACGGCGTGCGTCTTCCGAGGCCAGAGGGGCACCGTCCCTTCAGCTACGTATTCCAGGCCCGAAGGCCGAGTCTGACAGAAGCTGAAGCTTGACGGGAAGGACCCCGGCGGCCGCGGGACAGGGAGGGCCCCTGGGTGGCGCTCGCGTGCTGAACCCGCGGCCCCGGACCGCAGGCGCCGAAGGCGGGCGCGGAGCCCGCGTGCGGACGGCAGGACGGCCCCGCCGCACGGCCACTCGGTCCCTGCAGACTTGGCACTTGGCGCGGCCGGGCCGGCGCCGCCCCACGCGGGACGGGATCCACTAAAACCAGTTGAACAAGGAGGGCGTTCCGGCCCCGCGGGCCCCTCCACGGTGCGCAGGGAGCTGAGGCGCGCCCCGCCTTCCTCTCTCAGGCCTGCGTTTTCAGGCTCTGGTCAGAAGGCGTCTCCTGAATGACGGATGCAGAGCGCAGAGCCAGGACTTCCGGTTTAAAAGAGGAGAAACACTTGAGATCTTAGAAGAAGAATCTTGATCTTCCTCTTGGATCGGTATCGGTGAGCGTTAAGGCCTCAAGGCACGCGGAGTGTCTTGTCGAAAGCGGAGTGTCTCCTGGGCGGCCCCGTGATGCCTGTTTGGGACGAAGCTGCCCCTCTAACCGGATAGGGGTGGGGGGAGCTCTCAGCGGGATGGAGACCCCCTCCCGCACGGCTCAGACGGCCACTCAGGGCACCACGAGCGCACATCACAGCTCAGAAAGAAGGAAAACCAGCCCTGTTTCTGAAATCCTGTGCATTCTGCGGGGGCCAGCTGGAGCAGGGGAGGGAGGGAGGCAGAGCCAGGCACTCATCACAAAACCGTGGGAATTACACTCACATCCACGCTTGCTGCTGCTGGGACCCAGGGAACCTAGCGTGGCTGTTAACCCTGACCCCACAGAGCACAGCAATGAAGGGGTCACCGAGGGCTGGCAAGTGGGAGCAGGAAGAGGGAGCCCCAGTCACAGCCAGGGAGCCTCGAAGGGCCGCTCCGTGTCACGGGCATCCATATCTTAAGTTCATTTACTGTCTTGCTGGAATCAAAAGGGGGCGGGGTGACCTTCGAAACAGCCTGCCCCGCACAAGACGAAGGATCTTGACCCTTTCCAAGGCTGATGGAATTTTTAAGGACCTCTACTCTAAGGTGAAGTAGAGACGCTCTACCCAGGGCTCCGTGGAGGTGGGGGTCTCAGATGTGGCCCCACGCGGATGTCCGGGCGGATGCCTGTCAGCCAGCACTCCTGGGAGGACCACGGACAGCATCATTTATGACTTATTGTGTAACAACACAGGCCTTATAAACTGAAAAAATGTCTTCAAAGATGTTGCACGTAAACATTTCTGGGGACCAAACAAGAGTCCAGGAGAGGCTGGGGCAGGGAGAATCACTCTGGCTCTGAGTGCGTCTCCTTTCTTAGGGTATCTACGATATGCCCGGATTCTAGGAACGGGGGTGGATAAAAACAGGCAGAAAAGGGAAGGGGAGGTGCAGGGGGAGCAGGCAGACCCCCGACCAGTCCTCTGGCCAGGGCAGAAGTCGCTGACTTCAGGGAGAGATTCCAAACTTTCCTCCACGGTTTTCTCTCCAGCCTTCAAAACGGGCTAATTATCTCCCTCATTGCTTCCTTAAATGAAGATCCCAAACCCCTTCTCCCTGTACCCGAACGTCTAAATGAAGCCAGCGGTCAAACGGTACAATTTATAACACCTCTGCTCAAAATCTGTGCGCCTTCTCCCCGCTTTTAACCTGAATCTCTAACCTATTTTCAACGTGCCATCCCCCCCACCCCCCCATCAGGAGAAGGGGTCCTTTTTTCTCTTTCTGTCTCCTTCCCGCACAGATGAACTTTCCAGGCAACCGTGTGCTCATCCCAGCTGACCCCCTGCCGGGAGTAATTGTCTCGAGGAGAATAGGGAATCTCAGAGCCTTTGTGGAAGGGAGCAGAGAAGACAGACATTATTATGATTTTGAATTCGAAGCCCTCGTCTTTTCTTTCTTTCCTTTTATTTTTTTCCCCCAGATCTAACAGCTGTTTCCCATCACAACTGGTGTTTGAAAGACACCGCAAAACTGAGTGTATCAGTATCACAATTAGTTCCACAGGCGGCTAATAACTTACTTGCCGTCCACGCCTGATTTCATCAGGACTGCTCTGATTTATGGTTGTTTGTCCTGGTGGCTGCTTCCCCCGGCCAGTCCCATGGGGAGGGGCCCGCGGGCCGGCCAGCGCGCCCCGTGGGTCGCTGGTGGTGGACCAGCCCCTGGGAGGAGGACCTCGCGCCCGGGGGCTCTGCGGCCATGGCAGCCAGCATCCCACCCCTCCGCCCGCCCCGCTCCCTCCGCACTCTTCAAGGTCAAAGATACTTCCAAGCTTCACGTTAGTTCAGACACGAAAGCACCGTGCTTTGGCGGGGAGGCTGCCGTCAATGGTGCCAAATTACGCGTGTCCAGTTTTTGCGATGTGATCTACTACCGTTCATTAGGGATGGAGCCGAGACCAGCGACTCATTTTTCTCGGGCCAGCGAGCAGGTCCGCAGGGAGCCCCCGCGCCGAGAGGCTGACCCGTCCTCTGCTCACTCAGCAGCTCTGCTCTTTGGAATTTTTGAGGGGTGGGGAATGAAAAATTTTTATGCAAAACAGCAGCAGTGGGCCTTGAACACAAGGGGAAAGGATTCAATCTTGCACAGATGGAGCGCGGGAGTCTAGCAAGGCCAGGGACAACTCTGACACCTCAAAGCCTGCGTGCCAACAGGCCAGCCCCCGCTGGGCCATAAGGGCACACATACGTACAGGGCAAGGGACGAGTCACACTCTGGAATTTTGGAATTCGTGTTGACTTGGACAGAGCACCTCGAGCAGACCACGCAGCCATGCCAACAGGTCAGGGCCTCCCTCAGAATGGCAAACACGTGGGAGATTTGGGCGAAGAGCGAGGAAAGTCCATGCACCACACCTAAAGCAGCACCTTCCTGCGTCTACGTGGCCAGGATCGAACAAAGGAGACTCGAGAAAGCCAGTGAAATAGGTTGGTGGTGACATAACTAGGGAACAGAGGAGCCAGCCCAGACCAGCCAGCTCTGCACCCATCTCGTCACTTGCGGTGGAGGGGCATGAAGACATCAGGGCAGAGGGGACACGTGGGGAGGCCCGGAGGAGGCTGGTCTGGCCCCAGGTAAGCCAGCTGGGGCTCTGTAAGCCCCCACCTTCTCTCCCTTTCCCCACAGGTAGGCCCCTCCCCAGTCCTTCAATTCTGGGGGACAAATGTCCTGGCCCACAAAGTTCCCAGGCTGCCAGCCCAGCCGGGACCAGAACAAGCGGGGCTTCTCCAGGCCCCAAGGAGTGGTCACCACCAACCCCCACCACTGTCACCTTCCAAAAAGCCTTCTTCCTTAAAAAAAATTGAAAATAGAGTTACCCTATGATCCAGCAATCCCACTTCTGGGCATACATCCAGAGAAAACTCTAATTAGAAAAGATACACACCCCCCAATGTGCACAGCAGCACTATTCACAACAGCCAAGACACAGTACAACTTAAATTCCAAAGTCAACAGAGGATTGGACAAAGAAGTCGTGGTATATGTATACAATGGAATATTACTCAGCCACAAAAAAGAATGAAATAATGCCATTTGCAGCAACATGGATGGACCTGGAGATCATCATTGTAAGTGAAGTAAGCCAGACAGAGAAATACAAATATCATATGATATTCCTTATGTGTGGAATCTAAAAAAAAGGACACAAATGAACTTATTTATAAAACAGAAATAGACCCATAGACATAGAAAACAAACTTTCTACTTTTCCCAAAGGGGAAAGCAGGTGGAGGAGAGAGAACTTAGGAGTTTGGGATTAGCAGATACAAACTACTGTATCTAAAATATGTAAACAACAAGGACCTACTCTAGAGCACAGGGAACTATATTCAATATCTTGTAATAGCCTATAATGAAAAAAGAATATACACACACACACACACATATATATATAGAAAATCTCACAATGCTGCACACCAGAATCTAACACAACATTGTCAATCAACTACATTTCAATTAAAAAGCCCTCTGATTCCAGCATGGCCACCCCCACTCTAGACAAGGTCCAACTGGCACAAAGGTAGAACAGCACAGGCCCTCACACCCTGGGATGAGCCTGAAATAGCCACTTCACCCCCGACCACGGAGGATGCCCGCTATCTTACAGATTAAAAGAAAATAATAAAACCTCCTGAAATTGTGCCCTCAGGTGGTGACAGCCCTCCAGCAGGTACACAACGATCTTTGATGTTCACAAGCTTGGCAGCCACAAACTCGAAGAAGCAAAATCCTGAGCCAACAGCATCATCAAATCTGTTTGCAATTACCGGAAAAAAAAAGGCGGGGGAAAGATCTGAAAGATCGGTCCTCACAGTGTTAAACGGTACCCGTTGGTTTTATATCTGTGCAGCTGATTATCCCAGATTTGGGGAGAAAATATAACAGAAGCCAGTGAAGACTTTATTCCCCATTTGTTCTGAGTCTTTGTTTGTTGGCGTTACTTTTGTGGAGAGAGTCCTGAGACTGCAACGCTGGCTGTTGCCTTGTGTTTTTGGAGGGTGGCTGAGCAGGAAGAAGCCTCACGCAGTCCTCCCTGTACACAAACTATTTACAGAGAGAAAAACCAAACGGCCGTTAAATGCCAAAAACGATGGAAGCTTGAGGTGGTGCTCGTGGGCAAGATGGCTGCATTTTTCTGTGTATTTTTTTTCCTGCATATGCCAAAGAGAGGCCAAGTTTGGGAGCGTCGGGAAAGCGCTGGGGTGGGGCTTCTGGTCGGTGCCTGAAGCCAACGAGGAGGAGAAGAGAGAGGGAAGTGACAGTCCGTCCATCTCACTCGGCATGTGTGTGTGTTCTCTTAACCAAAAAAAAAAAAAAAAAAAAACTGTTTACAAAATGGAGTGTCGGGAACATTGTGTAAAAGAACACTTATCTGGGAGACTTTGATCTTTGGCTGAAGCACCATTAGGACCTTGAAAGGATGATGGCTCTGCAGTGTGGGCGGAGAGGAGGAAGGGAGTTTTCCCAGGGAACAAAAAAGAGCTTATTGCATTGCCTCCTGGTTGCATTTAAGACAGAACTCCTGTGCAATCCCACGGGACAAGCTGGAGGGGGCCCAGCAGCCAGTCACCCGGCCGCCCAGGCCCTCAGCTCCCAGCCTGCGGTTGGCCCTGCCCTCTGGGTGAGAGACACGTTTAGTGCAGCAGAGGGAAAGCAGGCCTGGTGCCGTGAGCTACAGCCAGACACACCCCAACTCTGCACCCTGCCAAGAGAGCCCCTCCCGACTGTTCTTGTTATAAGGAGATCGGGAAATTAGAGCCTTTGAATTTCCAGAGATTTTCTGTTTCATATGGATCTGACAAAACAGGCACAGAAAGAAGAGAAAAAGAAGGGAGAGAGAAAGCAAGGAGGGGGAGGAGGGACGGGGAGGAGGAGAGAGGAGGGAAGGGAGGAGGGAGGAGGGAGGAGAGAGGAGGGGGAGGGAGAGTGAGGGGGAGGGGAGGGAAGAAACACTTTCATATTATTAGGATTTCCACAAACACATTTATTCTTTATTTTTCACCTGTAAAGAAACAAGCCAAGCCATCCCTAAAAAGGAAATTTTAGTTTGTACTATGAATGTTCCGGCTGGGAAGTTTCAAGTAAGAATAATTCAGGGACTGCACAGAAGAATTCACAGGAGGGTTTGGGCCAGTTCAGAGGAGCTCACAGCGCACAGAGACCTTCCGAGCTTCCGAGTAAGCTTCTTTTTCAGGACACGATGCAAGTGGCCCTCGTATGCACGGCTAGCATCACCCTAACCGGACTTGGAGGACCAGCGTGCACTTGGACCTGAGTCCTTCCGCTGTTGCAGATTACATTGCCCAGTAAGACATGCTGGATTACGCTCTTTGGGAAAGTGGTTCCATCACGAAACATCTGTCAGGTCCTCGCCCATCAACCTGCTTCACGGAGCATCCCAACGTCTTGAGAAACCTCCACCCCCTGGAGAAGGTCCAGGCCACTGGGCAAGATCAGAGGTTCAGTACGAGCTCCGTGACATAACGGAAGAGCGTTTGCTAAGCACCTACTACTGTAGGTCAAAGGGGGTTAACCTCAGAGACCCATGGAAACACAGGGCATAGTCCCTGCCCAGAAAGCTAAGCAAAGAACATTGTAGGTAGAGGAACCAAACAACTCTCGTGAGCCATGAGTGGAAGAAATAAGCCTGCATGACAAACTGCGCTGTGGCGCGTAGAATCACAGCGGGAGCCCTCGGTGCCCGTCGCGGGTGAAGTAATGATCGGGGTCGTGCCGGGCACCTTGAATGATGAGAAAGTCCAGGTCGGCAGGCGGCCAAGCCCTGGGCTCTCTCTGTCCACACTCACAGATCTAAGACCTGAGTACACACACCCAGGAAAATGAGGAGCCACTGAGGACATGAACTCAGAAAGCCACCTGGCACAGCTGGAGGGGACACAGTCTGACCTGGAGGAAAATGGATGCATTTCCCTTCTGTCATCGACCACAATGGGAATTCTAGCATCTTCCCCCTCCTGCCTCAAAGATGCGGTGTAAACAGAAAGTGACAAACAGTTGCTATATTAGCATCTCTTTGCATCCTACAAGAAGGCAGGCTCCCCCACTGGTCTGAGCATCTCCAAATGGGACAGCGTGGGCAGTCATTTCAGCACAAGCCGAAGCGAGGCCACCCAAGGCCCAGCAGCTACAGGGAACCAAGGGCTTGAGTGTGGTCTTTGTGTCCCAATCCCTGACGACACTCCTTCATCAACCATTCTTACACTTGAACAAGAGTTCAAACAACTCACATCCTAAGTTGTTACTTTTGAATAACGATGCTCTGAGCATCTGCTCGGCAGCACCTCACACACTTTACCCCACTCAGCCTGGCGTCATGTGGTCCAGGGGGCAGTGCTGTCCCCTCCGACAAAGGAAGAAATTAAGGTGCAGAATTTTCAGCCCGTCACCCAAAACTGCACATGCAGAAAGGAGCCGTAATTCAAAGGCAGGCCTCTCAGCCCCAGAGCCCAACGCTCTTCCCGCTGCCCGGAACACCCCACGCCCCGAGGACGTGCAGCTCTGCCCGGAGGACCCGGGCAGCCACGGCTGCACCAGCTGGGCGCCGGTGGGCAGCCTGCGCAGAATCCCCCAGGTTCCTCATCTGTGGAATGGGGACACGAATGCTACCTACCTAAAGCAGCGTGCGTATTAGATGAAAATGCTAAAATTTAACTTTTTAATACAAACTAAATTAAATTAAAGTCTATTTAATTTAGTTGATTTGATTAATTTAGATTAATTAAATTGCGTTAAAGTCAAATTAAGCTGCTATTAAAATACGACTTACGTAAAGCTGTGTGGGAATCAAAGGTAACACGTGCGGGTCTCGGGACAGTGCCTGCCTGTTTCCTTCCTTTACGGCACTCGTGGGCCCTGGCGTCATTGCCACCGTCACCACTGTCATCATTTCCATGAGTATTTTGCTCGTAGCCAGGAGAACACACGCATGTGCCCACCTTGGGGCTGAAGACTGTGTAGCTCACAGGCAGCCATCCAGAAGGACAGGATTCGGTAAGCATTTCCGACAATGTCCTATGAATTCAACATACAGTTCATACGTGTGAGTATTTAGCACAATGATCAAAGTTTATCATCTGTCGTCACAACTGCGAGCAGTGTTTCATCTCCAGCAATTCGCCCATTTCCCAGGCCGCCACGCTCCCCCTGTGGCTTTCACCCAGAGCGCCCCTGAGCGCCCCTTCTTTTAAAATCTGACCGAGCCCAGAGCCTGATAAATTCATAATCAACTCAAATAAATACACAAAAAACTACAAAAGGCTTTTTAGGTTCAAAGATACCCTGAGAAATGTCCGAGCATGTGTCCAGGACCCCGCCCCTCCCTGGCCCTCCCCACCCTGCAGCCGAAAATCCACGTCCTGCTAGTTCTGCCTCCAGAACGAAGGAATTGACCGGGAATCGATCAACGACTCGCCAAGGGCGGGAGGCGGAAAGCGTCTGGACAGAATCCGACTCAGACCCCGTTCTTCTGATTCCACGTGTTGTGGTCTCTAATCAAACACAAATTCTCCCCAGACTTAGTTAATTTAAAGATCTGTAAAATGAAAATACAAGTGACATATTTATTGGGGGAAAAAAATCCTCCTGTAAGTGGATGGTGCCCTTCAAACCCGCGAAGGATGTCCCGGATCGTGGACGCTTCTGCTCCATCCTGGGGCGAGTCGCTCACTATGGGTTTAGACGCGGGAAGCACCAGCCCCGCTCCCGCACCCTGTGCCTCACCTCCAATAAAGGTGCTCAGGAACCGTGTCCACAGGAAGTAAAGGCACCGCCTGGTCCTGGAGCAGGACGTGCGGGGACACCTGAGGACACTGAGTGGTGCGGTGACACCTTGTGGCCGGAGCCGGCAGCAGCCCCTCCTCACACCGCAGCCAAGACGTTTCTCAGACAGGAGCAAGGGGACAGCTGGGCTCTGAGAACAGCTGCCAGGACCCCTCCTGCACCCACTCGAATGTCCCCTCTCTGCCCCCAGCTGAGCCTCACATCCCCCAATCTGCCAGGTTCTCTCCCTCCAAAAGCCTGAGAACCAGGGAAATGATTTGTTTGCTGTTCCATCACAGTTGTACTTTTGGTTAAGTTCATGCAAAGAGACTCTTGTTCAGTGTAGCTGTCCGTAACGTCTGTGAACCCTGGACCCTGTCAGGAGAACACAAGAGGACGAGCCAGAACGATGCTTTAGACGGCGCGTCCTCAGTGCTCCCGGGGAGCTGGATTCCCCAGGCACACAGTGACTCGGGGACAGTGGGACACTGAGGAATGAAACGTGTCCCTGGGTATGTGCATTCATGGTTTTTTGTCAGGTCTCTTCCCTTTACTCACATGTTATTAAAATGATTTTGAGACGTTTTAAAAACAGTAGATTCTGGGTCTGGATAATTTTTGAGTCATGGATACTCAGAAGAACATCCCATTAGTTAATTAGAGCAAATGCAATCATGCATTTCTTTGAAAGAAACCACATTTCACGTCCCAAGCCCACCAAGATGCTGAACACAAGTGAGGCTGCTCCACGCGAGCACACACCGTCCCCTCCGTCTGAGCTACGGGACATGCCGCGCTGGCGTCCATCACCTCCAAGGACAGCTATTTGAGCACAGCATCCTGACCGCGCCCACTTTACCGTCCCCAGCATCTTCATAACTATTGTCTAATTCACCTTCAGGACAAGTTCTCTTTCTCTCAAGGTACGAAATGGATGTATTTCCATACCCAGTTTTTTTTAATAGAATAAATTGAAAAAAGAAATTATTTCCCAAGGTAGACACCGAGTGGTCACCTAAGAACGAGTAGAGCCCTCTCCCCTCTGGCTGGGGTTGGCACCTCCCTCGCCGCCAATAAATTCAAATTCTCTCTCTATGCGGCCTGAGGGTAACCCTGCCACCACTATTTGGCAAGAGTGGTCGACTCTGGATGCAGAAAAGCATGAATGGGCGCTTCTCCAGAGAAGGGCACACGGAGCTCCAAGAGGAGGCGTCCATCCTGTGCTGGTTGCCGTGGTCCTGGCTGCAGACTGCACGACAGGGAAAAGGGGTCACACCCTGGCCTGGGCAAAAAGCACTCCTGCCTCGGTGCCCTACACAGACTGCCCGGCCATCTAGCGCAGCTTCTGGGGGTGTGCAGCACGGCGACCGCGTCGGGGAGAGGCATGGCCGGGGCTGCGCGGGGCTGCGCCCTCCTGCGACACTGCTCCCTCCACGGCCAGCCTCAGGTGCCGGCTCCCCACCGGAGGATAAAAGGAAATTGGACAGTATCTCCAGGGCATTCCTTCCTATTCAAGTTTCAAAAGACAGGGAGAAATAACAGGGCAGGGATAGGGAGAAGCTTGGCTCCTTCCCGCTGGAAGACCTTCAGGGAACGGCCAGGGGTCTGGAATCTGCGCGTGCAAGTCTGCTGCGTCGAAGCCCCGCCGTGTCCCCCGTGTCACACGGCAAGATGTGCCCGGTGGCACCCAAAGTAGACGTTTAGTGCTTCTACAGTTACTGTTTGACAACCTCTAGGCAAGAAGAGTTGGGCATTTAATTGATGGGCTTGCTTTTACCTGATTATGTGGTCATTTTGTCACAGCACCTCAATAAATTCTAATCCACAGCCACACAAGAAATTCCAAAAATACTCAAATATGTTGGTGACTTACCCACGCGTTCTACGCCCACGCCGCCATCCTGTGGTCCTGACACACTAGCTGCCCAAACTGGTATTGCCACTTGCTTTTTGCCAGGAACTCAAGGGACCGGGAGGTTGACAGGAACATTTTAGGAGTGCTGTCAGACAAGCTTTATAGCTTTGACCTCAGCTGCTTTGCATATTTACAACAGACAGTGAAGTTTGTTGGTGGTTTAATTTCTTCGACTCCTCGGATGTGAATTTGCTGATAACCTGGAACTGCTCGCTCGGATGGAGGGCCCTGAGAAGTGCACGACGGGGCTCCTCCCCAGGTACCGCTCACAACGGCGTCCAGGTGTTCAGCTTGAAGTGCAGGACAACTGTGCAGACAAGAATCCCTCCTGGAAACAGAGTATTTATTTTTCTAACTAAAAGGATGAATTTCAGGTATCAGCTGAGTAATCTGCTGATAGCTAACTAATCAAACATTATGAAGAAAGAGGTTTCAGTAAATTATTTGAATGTCTCTCTTCTGCTCTCCATTCCAAGCAAGATGGCAACTCAAGAAAAATAAGGTTTAATTCATAGGCACCCAAATCATCTGCTCTTTTCAGTTTACTGGTGTCACTGACTCAGCCTCTGCTCCAAGGAGGAGAGTGAACGGGTGTCACCAAGTCCAGGCTCCTTCTGCTCGCCCCACAGCAGGCCAGTAACTTGGGAGATGAGGTGTTGGGGCAAGGAATAATGACTTTATTCGGAAAGCCGGCAGACTGAGAAAATGGGGGACTAATGTCCTAGAGAACCATCTTCCTCAAGTCAGAATTCAGGCTCTTTTTATGCTAAAAAGGGGGAGGGGTGTGGTTGGTTGCTGCAAACTTCTTGTCAAAATCCTTTGTTCTTGCAGCTGTCCATGTAGGTCATTTCGCAGTGTCCTTGTAAACCTCCAGCAAGATGAATGTTACTCTCTGTTCTGCAACTTTTTATCTCTGTGTGAATGGGAAAGAGTTCTCCCCTCACAGGTCAGAGCCTTGAGAATGGGCTGTCCTGTATATTTCAGGCTCTAGGCAACATTCTCTTACAAAAGGTGCAGAACCAGTGGGACTCAGCCCGGGAAACAGAGCCCAGGGTTAGAGCCAAAGGAACAGATCCAACGTGGAGTCAGATTTGTTCTCTCTGTTACACAGGGCGCTAAAATGCAGACCAAAATTGAGAGGATACAGTCATCGCCCTTAACAGGCTTAAAATCAAGAAGAAGACACTAAACACATGGGGATTTAAGTAGGACTGGCAGTGCAGAGTGGGCATGGCCGGGGAGCAGAGCACGGAACACACCACCACCACCCAGCCCGAAATGCAGCCCTTCGGAGGACCGGAGAACTAACCCCCCACCCCAGCCACCCCCTCCGCCACACACAAAGGACACCGACGCTGCCCCCAGGTTAGTGGCGGAAGTCAGGGGAGAAGGAAAGACAGAAGCCAAAGGAACCTAACCGAGCCCCTTCTTTGCACATTTTAAATAAAAGACGGATCTCTTTTCTTTCTTCAAATCAAGGTAAATGTGGACAGAAATGATTTCCCGAGTTGGATGCTGACCACCCCCAGCCCATCTCAGGGTTGCTTCATTTCATAAAACACAGCTAACCGGATGATAGATGGTGAAATCACTTGGGCAGTAGCCAGTAGCCATCTCCTTCTGTTCTGAGACCTGCATCCAAATTTGAGCCTGTGAAATGGCTTGGGTGATCTTAATTTGACAGTTGTCAACATTTCAAAATCACTGCCAAGTTCAACCAAATGGAAGTCTTTGATCAGGCCTGGCTCTGTGTGTGTGTGTGCGAGTGCGGGTGTGGGTGCCTCTGTTGTGTGTATCAGAGAGCTGCCAATCTGAGTCTGTAGGAGACACCTGCGCACTGTCCCCAGTCGCGTCTCATCAGCGCCCCCTCCGTGACGGGTTCTGTGCGAGGGGAGGGGGAAACGGCACTTCAACTTCAATAAGTTTGGTCCAAAAAGGAGCGAAATCTGCAGATGAAAATTTTTGGAGAGTGGATTAAATTAATTAAACATTAAAATCTGGAAATAAGAAAACTGCTGCATTGAATATAAACTTTTACATAAAAACGAAAAAGGACATAATCGGGGACAAAACAGTCCAGAGGAAGCACTGCTTTCTCAGCGCGTGTGTTTTTCAGCACAAACATCTCAGTCGAAGCTACATTTGAGGATGAGTTAACTGGTTCAGCATCCGCAGCAAAGCAGTAATGAAAGTAATGGAAATAACAAGGCTTCTCTGAGGTCTGCCGGGTATAAGACGCCTTATTTGAAAATGAAACTACTGGCACAGCAAGCGTGGACTCACCATGGGGATGCTGCCGAAATGAAAAAGCAAAAATATCTAACCCGTCCGTGCAGGGAGCCCAGCTCCGAGCTTAGGAAGCCTTTCCCTTTATTCCATGATGTGCACTCGCACGGAACCCAAAGGTCACTTCCATTAGAGCCAAGAATCATGGAAACACGAACAGAAGAAAAAGGATATGTTTTTGAGACTTCCGTTTTTTCCTCACTTCCATGCATTAGGATGACTGTTTGCCAAAAATTAAAGTCTTAAACAGCAGTGTAGACGCCCCTCAAGAGCGGGTAAGAAGGGCCTGCTGCGAGTATGGAATAAGTGGGTGTGAAATAAATCAACGCTGATCGAGGGGCGTAAACTACTCCACATAGTTCCATGAAGTGAAAAACTATTGCTGTAAGAGCTGAGGTTTTGTTCAGTTTATGGTTAATACTGTATTTCCAAAACCATCACCAGCTAAACTGTGCCGAACCTGTAAGTCACGTATGTGTGCCAACTGCCTTTACTCTCCTGTAATCAGCTCATCGGAACAGTAACTGAGCAGAAGGCTCTGGAAGGTTCTTGATCTTGTGGAAGAGTCATAATCAGAGCCTTGAAGAACTCATTCTGCCTGGTCACATGCTGTGTTGCACAGACGTGTTGATGACACTGGGGTCCATCTGTCAAGCCGGCTTAGAATTTCCTCCACTGCCTCTTACACGTGGCCTCACCTGAGTGAACCTGGGGTGACGGGTAGTGACTCCTGGGCTGATTCTTTAAAATCTGTATCCCTTGTAGCGTGTGGCCAATGGAGTGTCTGCTCAGTTAGCTCAGTTAATCACGGGTAAGATTTCTTTAGACGTCTTACACCAGCAGGCTTCCGCCCTCTGACATGGAGTCCTGTGCGAGCTGGGGCAGGATTTCAGTGCTCAGCCTGGGAACGAGCTTGCTTTGGCCTTCACTTCCTGCAGGCGTGTGCACTCAGGGCCATTCAGAGATGAAGGTCTGGGTGGTTCTCAGGTCCTCCCTAGGTTCTAGAAGCTACCCCCGTTCCTTGGATGTTGGTCCCTTCCACCTTCACAGGCGGCAACCCATCTCTCCAAACTCTGCTTCCATCGTCACATCTCTTTCTCAGACTCTGGCCCTCCTGGCTCCCTCCTCCACACTGAAGCCACTCTTGTCCTTACCCCGGGCCCACCCAGAGAGTCAGGGTCATCGCCCACCTGAAGGGCCTTGACGTAATCACATCTGCAAAATCCCTTTTGCCACGGAAAGTAACATATTCAAAGATTCCAAGAAGCACCACAATAAACAGAAATAAACACAAGGAGCAAAGACTTGAAGGGAAAACACAAATCCGAGACACCTACTGTTTCCAGGTTCTTGCTTAGTCATAGGAAATAAACCGCATGAATGTTTAGGAGGAGCCGGGGGAGGCTGTGAAACAAACGTGCGCGCAGGACAGTAAGTGGGTTACTTGGACAGAACGGTCTCGAGTTCTTATACGAAAATAAATTTACCGAGCCAATATACTCGATCAATTCATGGATCCTTCAAACAGGACAACCCATGTGCATAATCCCGAATTACTCGCCCTGAGGTTCTATTATTCTGATTTTGTAGCAGATTTACTATCAAAATGAAGTCTCGTTGAAGCTAATGGTAAAACCGTCTTGCGTTATTCCAAAACAAAGACCCCGAAGTGTGCCAGACGAGAAAACCTCAGGCTGGGACGAGCCCTGCGCCGTGCAGGACCCACAGAAGTCGTCTGCATGTGCAGATGCAGAATTTGACTATAATTTGTTTTCTCAAGACCCAGAGTGTCAGGTTGAAATGTCTTGCGGTCTCCAGGACGTAAGTTCGGAACATTTTGTACCGTGATGTTCCACTGATAAATTCAAGACACTTCAAAAAATGGAGCAGATAAATCACAGAGATTAATTCGCCATGAACGACTGAGGATAAAGCAAGGCGCAAACATGCTCTTAGCGTGGTTTCCATGACGGCTGGCTTCTCCTCCCCGAGTATCAACAGCCCGGCTCCGCAGGAGCAAGAGGGGCCTTCCTCCCCCGCCTCCGGCGCCTGGCCTGGGCCCGGCCGGGCTGGGGTCGCTCTGCAAATGCTCGCTGAATCCAAACATGGTTCCAGACAAGGAGGACTGCCCCCACACAGAGACTAAACGCTCCCCTCTCCCCAGGGACGTGGGCTTGAACGATTGAGGCCGCCATGGCTGTAGGCTTCTCGCCCAAACGTCCACCAGGAGCCCTGTCGCTGAAACACGGGGGCAACAACATAAAACTCCTTCTGGGGCTCAGTCCTAATCTGACCGAAGGAAGTGCCCTCCCCTCCCTCACTCCTCACCGACGTTTACAGCAGCCGGTCCTGGAGTTAACACTGGAGGGCTGTCTTCAAGGTACCAGGCGAGTCCACGTGCGCTGCGAAACAGCCGTTACTCCCAGCCCGAGGCCAGGAAGGAAGGATGCTGACCTTACTGGCCAGGAGAGGGGCTTCCCGGCCCGAAGAGGACTTGCTCGGCAGCCCTGACGTCGGCAGCTCAGCCCAGAGAATCTGACTGCGAGGTTGCTTCTTCCCATGCTCCCTGGATCTCAGGCCACAATTTAAATCCAAATCCAAAGGCCTGGTCTCGCTACCCGCAGCCCAGAGCGTCCCGTTCCTGCTGCCTCCAATACATTCTCCAAACAGAGTCACAGCCCCTGTGCCCGGAGGGGAGGAGTCAGGCCAGGAAAACCATCCATGGTGGTTTTGTAAATACAGAAAAGAAGGGCTTTTAATTTCAAGGGCTTACATTCTAACCAGGGGTGCTGGAAGGGCACGAGCTTTGTGTAGGCGAAACGCGCACAGACACCGCGGCACCAGACAGAGGGCGGGTTCAGGAAAAGCCACCAAGAGCAGCAGAAAAGGGGAAGGATTTTAGAGAAAATGGAGACACAGAGCCACACAAGCATCTGAAAAATATTTCAGATAGTCCAAGCCCAAGCCTTGGAAGGAACTAGTGGAACAAAATCCAAGGGGACCTGCCTAGGAGTAGCCTGACATCAATTCTGTCAAGAAAAACGTAGGCCAGACGCCATGAGATGTTTCCTCAGAAAGCCCCGGACACAGTTGCGGCCGTGCGACTGAAGCAGCGTCACTCCGGGGAGACCGGACGCGCACTGGGCAAGTGTTTGAGTGACGAAGGCAAACAGAATGGATCCTCTACCAGATTTAAAAGACAAAATATGGAAAGAGCCTGTCACACTGGGAAGAGGAAGAGCTCTCCATCCTTTCAGGGGATGTGTTGCTTTTTGGATCCAGCTGAAATCTGGGAAAACAACAGAACTTTCTGAGCACGTGAGAGCAACCCCAGGGGAAATACGGGCTCTGGGCTGGGATTCGGAGCTGCCGTAACGTCCCCGAGCCCTTGCAGGAGACACAAACCTGAAGGGCCAAGCTCCCGGGCTCTCGGAGCAGGAAGGGTTTTATCAGCATTCCCAATTGCAAACACACCCTCGCAGGGAATGGATTCCTCAGGAAATGAAACACTTGTTCTCGCAACTTTGCACGTGTTTGCACTTCTTTCTGTTTCACCTGGAGCTCATGGGGAAGCCCCCAGATTAAAACAGAAGAAGAAGAGGAAATCGTCCTCTGCAGTCAGTTCTCCACTCTTGCGTCTTCTGGAATGGAAGCCAACACCCAGGCAAGAGTTTCAGCTGTTTAGGTGTAAACAGCACTGCCAGTGAGGGAGGCCCCCCTTTCCCGTTCATTACTGTCACAGATTTGAAAAGAAAAAAGCAGAGGGCATTTATTAGAGGTTACTTTTCATGCAAAACACCCCATGTTAGCTGTCATTCAAAAGGATTTAGTCTACGCCCTCATTCATATATCAACGGGGCTTCGGGTCACAACCTGTTACGGCATTTGGAATCCCAGAACCCCTGACCAGCGCAGTATTTACATATCCTTCAGTGAAAACGTCCCTCCACGGAGATGCACGAGGCGCTGTGAATTTGTTTGGCCTTTAGTCTAGACCACGCATGAGCTCTGCATTCAAAGCAGGGTGCGTTCCACTCTGCGACTTTGTCTTGTGATAGCGTTCCCACTAATGGGACGCCGGTTAACCCCTTAGAGACGGGCTCGCCTTTCAAACCAGTAACGTCAATCGAGGGAGGTCTTTTCAATAAAATTAATAGTTGCCACTTACCCGAACTACCTTGACCATCTGATCCCATTTATATGTTGCTGTATCTGAGAAATATTTATGTCCAAATCAGCCTTGATTTAATGGCCTCCGCAGGACTTGAGATGGTGGAAATTTACTGGAAGTTTTAAGAACATCAATGACTTATTACACCATTACATAAGAAGGGATCACCAGTCAGGATCTGGGAGGTCTGACAACAAGGAAGCGTCTTTTGCTTACACGGCGTGATCAATGTCTGCTTTTAATTTGCCCAGTCACATCGGTCCACTAGCTGAGAGGGTTGTACTGAGCGTCCACCTGGCTTGTGGGTGGGCAGATTGCTGAAGGCTGCCAGCTTCAATATGAAAACGGGGGCAAAAGACCTATCAATTCAATGTTACTTTGCTGAGTGATTTTTTTTTTTTTAAATAAAATTTAACCTAGAAAAGGTGTCCATAAGTATGACAGAGATCAGCCAGGAAACAGACCGCTGCCTTCTGGTTGGAATTCCTCTCCCAGTGCAAGCGGGGAGCACACTGCACTTTTCCACAGAGTTTACAGACCTCCCTTAACCTGCTACTCGAGCTGCAGTGTGGTTCAGAAAAGGCAGGCCCGTTCCCGTCGTCTTCTTCCCAAAACAGTCTCCCCCCGGGACGTCTGCAGGGCGTAGGCCTAGTGGGACTTCCCATTTCAGGAAGGCTTTTCCCCCACATACCTTTGTTCCTACCTGCAGCTTTTGAGCATCGTTTAAAACGTGTTTGGTTGAAAGGCGTGTTCAGTGAAGAAACAGGTGCATTTCTAAATTTAAAGCTTTTGAGCAGTCCACGCTGTCCTGAATCACGAACGTGGGAACCAGTCTCCCACACGTACAGATGACAGAGCTGATGGAGCAGGGGTAAGAAACGGGGAAGAGTGAAGCACACCCAGCGTGGGCGGTTCCCATGGACACTTACGACACCCCATCCCATTTACACCTCCTTCCAGACTCAGGAGAACAAGCATCCATCCTTTACTTTCTTCTCCAGACCTTCCCCCATCACCTGCTTCTTCTCCTTTATCTGCTGTCCCTTCTTCTTCCCCCTTGTCCAACCCTATTCCTCTTTTCTCAGAAACCTGTTTCCATCTGTCTGGCTGCTTGTCCACCCAGAACCTAGTGAGGACATTATATGCATCTAACACAGCTTCATTTTCAAACCACCTGAGGCAGTAAATAATATCATATTGCACGTCTGGCCACGAAAACAGAGAATGTCATCTCTTCATTTTATTAGTTAAAAAACACATTTTAAGATTTGCAAACACTAGCTACTTCTACTGCAAAGCACAGGGAACTATATTCAATACTTGTGGTAACCTGTAATGAAAAACAATATGAAAACAAATGTATGTATGTTTATGTATGAGGGAAACGTTACGCTGTACTCCAGAAACTAACACAGCGCTGTAAACTAACTATAAGTTAATGAAAAAGAAAAAAAAAAAAGGAATCCTTTCTCCCTAGCTTCTGGAGAAATTTGCTAATCTTTTAGTTTGTTTAGAAAAACAAGCATGGTTGAAATAATACAAAACTTCCTGGAAAGGAATCTTCACTTTAGCATAAGAAGCATTTAGACTTTTTTGTTTCAACTTCTGCGTATTTGTTTCAGTCAGGAAGCTGGTTTGCAAAGTGAAATTACTGTTTGTTAAGCCTTTACTATGAGCCGGTATTGGGGCTACCTAAGTGCCTCCCACTGTACTATTTAGTAGTCACCGATACTACCTCTGTAGGGCTGGGAGCTTTGTTCTCAGCTGGGAACCCTGAGGTTCAGGGAGGGAAATTAACTTGTCTAAAATCCTGGCTAGGTTAGTGATGGCAAGAAAGGGGTTTGAACTTGGATCCGACCCCAAGCCAGCACTTCTTCTTTTTAATTTTATTTTTTATTGAAGTGTAGTTGATTTACAGAGTTAGTTTCAGGTGCTCAGCAAAGAGATTCAGTCATACGTATATTTTTTTTCTTTTCAGATTCTTTTCCATTTATGCTATTACAAGAAATTTAATACAGTTCCCTGTGCTCTACAGTAGGTCCTGGTTGTTTATCTGTTTCATATATAGTAATGTGTATCTGTTAATTCCGAATTCCTAATAAATCCCTTTCCTGCCCTTTCCCCTTTGGTAACCAGGGTTTGTTTTCTTCGTCCACGAGTCTGTTTTTGGTTTGTAAATAGAATTTGTATCATTTTTTTAGATTCCACATATAAGTGATATTTGATATTTGTCTTTGCCTGACTTACTTCACGTACTATGATCATCTCTAGGTCCATCCTTGCTGCTGCAAATGGCATTATTTTATTCTTTTTATGGCTGAGTAGTATTCCGTTGTATAAATATACCACAGCTTCTTTATCCAGTCATCTGTTGATGGACATTTAGGTTGTTTTCATGTCTTGGCTGTTGTAAATAGTGCTGCTATGAACATTGGGGTGTGTGTATCTTTTTGATACCTTGTTAGTAACAGAGGAGAAATCATGGGAGCCCCTCTTAGCACTACTGTTGGCACCTCTATTTCTTAGCCATAAAAACTCTCAGAGAACCGCAAAATTCTAGTACAAATTTTAAGGACATGCTTGAGGTTAAACGGATACACTCAAGACATGTGCAGAGCAGAACGCTCAACGTGAAGATTACAGCACGTGGAGTCCTTTTTTGTTTGGAGAGCTCATGCTCTCCACATGGACAAATCAGGTCCAATTGTACCACACCAGTGATAAACTTACCCAAATCCTCCACGGAGGGACCGCTCTCTTGAGAGGCTAAATGTTGCTTGGAGGTAACAGGGCAGAGGCTGACACAGCTGGGTTTACAACCTGGGTCGGAAAGTTTGATGAGGTGAACTAGATTATGCCATATAGCTCAACACAACATAGTTGATGTGCATATTACAGCCAAGAGAAGGCGTGGCTGACTTAAACTGTACATTTTTTTAAATGTAATTGTCTAAAAGTCCTCAACTCAGAACCAATCTCAACAACTTTTCAAAGACATATCCCTGTTTATTAGTAAAAACTTTGAAGGCAACTTTTTGCAGCCCGTGCTCTTAAGAAACACAATGAATAAGCACACGAGGATGTCTTCACACAGGGAAATAGTTTTGCCGTTTAAATGCTCCAGTGGAGGTGCACAGAGACAGGCATTTGTGTTAAGCTGTATGAATCTGCATTTAAAAAAAAAAAGTCCACGCTTCACAGGCTACTCTGTCTTTAAAATAAAATATTCAGAGAGTTGATAAGAACACAGAGAGAAAACCGAAACCTTCCAAGAGGGCTATCTCAGTTTCTTCCACGCTGCCTGATTTAACTCACACCTTTCTCTAATTGTCCGCATTTAGTCAGAAGTGGGCTAACGCAATGGCTCTGTAATTACTGGACCCTCTGCACTGATCCAGGGCTGCTTACCACTCAGGACCTTAAATCTCAGTAATCTATTTGAAACGTTATTAAATATTAGGGGTTCCTGTGATTTGTTTTGTCATCACTCTCCTTGTAACTTCTCTGCCACTCACTACCAAGAGGTTATGAACAAAAGCCTGCTGCTTTAATCTCAATTTGTTACACTAAAAATGCAAAATTAAAGAAAAATGGGGAAAGTGTAATATTAGCCGGGGACCTGATTGATAACACTGTGTCACGCTACAAGTTTTAATATTATAAACTGAGTTTTATGTTACTCTCTTCCAATAGTGACATATGTAACATTTTAAGACTGGATATAATAATTTTATGGGGGTAAGATGGATATTATTAGATGATTATCCTGTATTACTTTGTCAGATTCTTGTATATTAAATACAGAAAAAAAAACCTACAATAAAAATAAGAGAAGTTCTGCCTTCAGCTGAGTGAAAAGAGAATTTCCACCCTTGATCCTCTTCTCGTGTTCAAGTGTCATCCTGACCCCCATGTCTGGGATCTGCATCATGTCGCGTTCATGGCATCAAGTAAAGGCCAGAACGGTATTTTATCCCCATAAATAACTGAAAGTCACACGCTGGTGGCGAGAGTGGCCGTGTCTTCTGTTTCATTCTCAGACAGCACTCCCCTCAGTCCCATTCTTACCTGGAATGCATTTTCCAGGCAACCTGGGATCTTGAAGAGTCATGAAGAACGGGGTGGAAACAGCCAGTTTAAGGGCAGCTGACAGATGACATGCAGACCATGGGACGCCAGACTTCTAGAAAAGTCTACTCAAGCAACACAGCCCTAATGTTGAAATTACAGAAGAAGGCAGGTCCGGCTTCAGGAACAGCAGGGCAGCAGTTTCTTTGGGGGCCCAGACCCCACAAGCTGCGCCTGCACAAGGCAGGTGGACATAAACCTGCTCCCCTGGATGAGGTGAGAGCCACAGGGGGCAGGGCTGAGAAAAGGAGGGGCAGCGGGCCTGGCGCTCCCCGCCCGAAATTTTGGGAAATTCCAGCCTTTCAGACCAAACTCGGAGCACATGGTGAGGGGCTGGCAGTGGACCCTGAGACCAAGAGCGTCGCTCTTCTGTGGCTTATGCTGTTAGTACACACGAGCGGTCTTTTCTTAGCTCTTCCCTGGGGCCAGGTACTGAGCCAAGCATCTCAAATACATTCGCACTCACAGCGCTACCTTAAGGGATGTGCCGCTCTTACTGTCTGCGGGTCGACGTGCGGCTCTGTCACCCCCCTCCCTTCTCTACTCGCAGACTCCTGCCTCACTGTGCCCCTGTGGCAGGTGCGTCATGGTCTCATCCTCAAGGCTGTATTCTGCTCACTGAGCCGGGACTAGGCAGGAGGCAGTTGAAATTTTGCCTCCTCATTCTTTTTGAGCAATAAGTCGCTTAAAGAGAGGAAGAGAAAATTAAGAAGGTGAGGATGCCCAGGGATAAAAGCAGAGACTAAACCCATGTCGTCCCACCTCTCATTTCACACACGCTTTAGATTTGGCACAAGCTTGAGGGTGATGGAATGTGTCCTAGGAAATGAACCTATAAAAAACTGAAAATAGACTTACCCTATGATCCAGCAATCCCACTCCTGGGCATATATCCAGAAGGAACTCTAATTTGAAAAGACACATGCACCCCAATGTTCACAGCAGCACTGTTTACAATGGCCAAGACAAGGAGACAACCTATATGTTCATCAACAGATGACTGAATAAAGAAGCTGTGGTATATTTATATAATGAAATACTACTCAGCCATAAAAAAGAATAAAATAATGCCATTTGCAGCAGCAAGGATGGACCTGGAAATGGTCATTCTAAATGAAGTAAGCCAGAAAGAGAAAGAAAAATACCATATGATGTCACTCATCTGTGGAAGCTAAGAAAAAAAAAAAAAGACACAAATGAACTTATTTAAAAAACAGAAACAGACTCACAGACATAGAAAACAAACTTATGGTTACCGGGGGAAAGGAGGTGGGAAGCGATAAATTGGGAGTTCAAGATTTGCAGATACTAACTACTATATATAAAATAGATAAACCAAAAGTTTTTACTGTACAGCACAGGGAACTATATTCAATATCTTGTAGTGACCTATAATGAAAAAGAATATGAAAAGGAATATGTGTATGAATGTGTATGACTGAAACATGATGCTGTGCACCAGAAATTGACACTACATTGTAGACTGACTCTACTTCAATTAAAAAAAAAAAAAAGGTGAACCTAGCTGTCTTCTCAGAGTGGGGTCCTTGGTTTCCTTGGATAAAGGTCCTGACAAGTCCTGTTGCCTTCACCTCCAGAAGGAGTAGGGCTGCATCCAGGTGAGGACAGAGAATCACAAAGGCTGCTCAACAACACAAATCCACGGTCTGCACAAATGGGGGGCTTCCCATCACCCCTGAATTCACAGCCATCATTTTCCAAACACAGGACAAGCAGAAAGCCAAAATTTACCTTCACTTTAAAGTGCTAAAAACACACTTACATCCTAACGTCTTACGATTTTTCTCCTCCTTGCTTTCTTTTCCTCTCGAGCGTATATATTCTAGATCTGTGTCGTGTTGATACAGATAGAAACACAACTGAGATTTGGATTCAGATGTAGATGGAAGTACAGGTGAAGCTGTAGATACAGACACAGATTTAAATCATATTGATACAGATACATGTGGTTACATTTCTGTTAGCTTCACAATTTAAATGTCTGTGGTCATCGTCACAAGGTTAATTTTTAAAAATGATCTGGTGTAAACATATCAAAACCTAAGACCATCCACTGTGGAGCTGCCTGGTTGACCCTTATTTTTCTGGGCCATCACTGCCCCATCATGGTTGGCCATGCAAAATACCTGCAATAAAAGCAAGACCTGAGATTCCTAAGAATTTTTCCCTGTTCTGATAGGAACGCAGAAAATGTGGATGAATCCGCAGTCCAGTCTGCACAGAAAATTTTCTATCTGCAAATGCTCACGTTCTTCCCCATTCTGAGTCCAAATGACTTCTTACTTTAGTAATTCCACTTTCCTGACTCTCCTGACCGGAACTGAAAAGAACTTCAAGCAGCCTCGCAGGACCCCAGCCCCGGGCCTCCTGAAGATGTGGTCTGGGGATTAAAGGCTGATGATGTGACCACGGCTTCTCTTTTTTTCCCTTTCGTATTTGGCTTTTACGAGGGGCAATGTCAAAGCTGCTCACATACCCTTCCAAGATGAGTCTTTTTCCTTTTAGGCTGTTGGTAAGAACTGTGGGCTTAGGACAGACGTCCGTCGGGAAGGGAAGGCTATGTAGCCAACAGAGTGTGGTCCTGCCGTGGAAATTCTACCCAGGGCAGCAAAATGTTTGCAGACCAGTTTTATCTGAAGTTTATTTGGAGGTGGGGAGGGTATAGCTCAGCAGGAGGCATGGGCTTGGCATGTGTGAGGTCCTGGGTTCAATCCCCAGTACCTCCATTAAAAAAAAAAAAGAAAATTACTTGGAAGACTCTATATATGCGTCTTACATTCTAAAATACTGCTGGTGTAGAACTTTTGTCTGTTACTTAAATGGAAAAAACAGTCCACATGGGTCCAGCTCAAGGGTCCCTGGATTAATCACAGAGTTTTGACCAAAGTGTCAAGACATATTTGAATTTGAAGAGGAGTTTATTTCCAGTTGTTCTTTGTTAATCCCAGTCAACCTACCCCAGGAAGAACAAAGATAAGGGAAGTCAGAACTCTGCTTGAAAACCTTTATTGATGTTTTAAAAGACTCAGACTGGTAGATTAGCTTCTTAGTTACACAGGTCGATTCAAACTTCAACTACTTAAAGTTTACAAATGGCTAAATTTAGTCGTGATGAGAGGAAACACATTTACACTCGTGCACTGGCTGGTGATTTTCCAAGAACGCCTCGTCAGAGGCTCAGCCCCACCCTCCCGAAGTGCGGGTCTCACCCGGGGCCCTGCGGCTTCGCGAGACTGCGGGTCTCGTGGGCAAGCGCCGGGCCCTGGGAGTGAGTGTTCTTCAGTCTCACCCGCCCTGGATCCTGGCCCGGTGAGCAGGCTCCCAGAGAGGCCCGCTGACTCCCGCCCCTCCCGCCCTCTTGTCCCTTCGCGCATCCCGACGCGTGCGTCCCTGCAGCGCCCCTGCCCGTCCGGACGCCGGGCTCCCTGAGTCAGACGCCACAGCCGTCGCGCCTGCGTGTGACCAGCCTCTCGCTGAGCGGACGGGCCGGCTTCCCACGAAGCGCAGGCGCGCGGCGCCCGCTTCCCGCACGAGGCCGGGCAGGTGGCGCGCGCGGAACGTGCCGCACGGGGAGTGGGCGTGGCTTGCGGCGCCGACAGGGAGCCTGGCTTCCGGGAAAGCCGGCCGCGCAGCGTTCGAGACGCTCCGGCCTCTCCGCAGCCCTGGACGAGGCCCCCGCTGTCTTCAAGCGGCTGATTCCAGGGCACCCCAGCGCGAGAGCAGCCACGCGCCCGAGAAGAGTCAGCCTTCGGAGCCAGGCAGGCGCAAGTTCTAATCCCAGGTCCGCCACCTCTTCGTCTGATGACATCTGATAAGTTAATTAACCTCTCAGCCTCCGAGCAGTGACATTAATAGCTCAGAATCTCCAAAGAGCAAATACTAAAATCATCCTTAAGAGGTGGATGTAAATAAGATGTGTATATGAAGAGCACAACAACATGTTTCAGGCTAAAATAACTCATTAAAATGCCATGAGAAGCCGGGGTGAGTGGGAAGAGGCGAGAATGAGGAGCTGGCTTCGAACTTGGCGAGAGAAACAAAAAAACTGAGAAGACATTTAGTGATTAAGCTGCACTATTATTAATGTTATTATTTATAAAGCATGTTAAGTGAGGAAGACATTTTACCAAACGCAGACAATAACACGGCCTCTATTTTTACTTAACAATCACCAGGACATAAAACCAGCCTCCTGATGGTCCCAGTCAGATGTTCCAGTGGGGTTTTAAGGTAAACGAGTGGTTCTTGTTGCTGTTGTAATGCTGTGTGTTGATTTGTGTTTGCAAAGTACGTAATCACACACACCCTCCAAACACCTGGAGAAATGGGGCGGGGGGGGGGCTTGCTTTGGCTATCTCTTTAGCCCCAAACTTTAAATATTTTAGTAAAAAAAATTTCCAACCAAAGCTAGAATGGTCAAGAAATATGACAAATAATGACTCTTCAAGCAGAAGAAATGAGTAGAAATACTAGTGAGGGTGTCCCTTAGATCTAAATCCAAGTCTGAGCCGAGAGATGGAGGGTGTGGAGCTTCGAAGTCTTCCCCCAAGAGCGTCCCATGAGGCAGAATCCATCCCCTGACTCGTTACCCAAGGATGATGGCTTCAGAGGGTCACTCCTTCATCCCAACCCACCGCTGTCTCTGCGGACTTCCTGCCTCAGCTTGCCGGGCGTCCCCACCCACTGCTGCTCCTGACAGACGGATACGGATGGTTTGCCTTGGCCCCTGCCCCCATCAAAACCAAAGAAACGCCGTCTCATATACGAGGGCTATTATAGGGAGCACTTTGGTTGAGTAGCAAATTGTCAAACATTATAAAGCAGCCATTTGCTAAGTCATCGTACCACCAAGCTAATTGCAGGGACTGTTTTATATTATGACACGTTCATGGAACAACACAAGGGTGGCACGTGGACTTGTCAAAACAAATAAACCTTTTTTATTTTTTAACGAAATCTATCGCACAAAGAGCTAAACAAATTACGGGGTAGAGGCAAGTGTCTACGCCACCATCAGCCTTTACTACCTGGAGGAAAATGGCAGAAACTGTCCGGAATTGACTGAAACATGAACTGAGCTCAGGGGAGGTATGAGCGGGAGTGCAGCCCGGACCACTCGCTACTTTGTAACTCACACACCCAGGGTGCTGCCCCGCCGGTCTCACCGCTTACACTGCAGGGGGCTCAGTACAGAGGCTCAGAGGAGGTGTCAAGGCCTTGGGCAGCCAAGGAGAAGCGAAAGGAGATACTTCTCAGGTCATGGGACTGGATTCATTCCTGGTCACCAAAAAGCAGAGGGTGGTTGAGCATCCAAATTGCTCCCTTCTTGTTTTTAACCAGAGATGAGAGAACTGGCCCCAAACCAGAATGGCGAATAGATAGGAATTAGGTGGTCAATAAAAACAAAGTTAAGAAGAAGGGGCCTGCTTTAAAAGGAAATGAATGAAGATGTTTAGGGCGCCGAGAAATGGGTCAGGACAGAGGTGAACTGGGCGAGCCCATTGGGATGGTCACTGACAAGTCAATGGTTGTTTCAGATCAGGGTATGTACCCAGGACAGACTGCAGTGGCGCCCAGGCGTGGGTGAGCAAGGGATGCTTATCTTTTATAAGACATTTGCTTCTATTAATTTTTTTTAATAGAAAGTAACTTAGAGGCCCATCAAAACAGAACTGGTTAAGTAAATATTACATCCACAAAACAGATTGCCTTGCAACCACTAAAAAGGGTATTGTGGGAGCAAATTCATCAGCACAGAAGATGCTCATGTAATAGATGAAATCACCAGGTTACAGAACAGCATGTAAAATACACGCATTTTGGAGACCGTAGGATATTCCGCCCTGTTATATTAGCTAACGTATCATATATAAAAGCTCTTCGGAGTCGCATCGACAAGATGCTAACAGCACTGCTCTCTTCATTGTGGGATTTCAGATAGTTACTTTTTCTTTTTTATTTGTCTTTTTTCTTTAATGGAGATTCCAGGGATTGAACTCAGGACCTTGTGCATGCTAAGCACACGCTCAACCACGGAGCTCCACCCGCCTCCTCTTTTTTTTTTTTTTTTTTTTTTGAGAACCAGTCTTTCCTAATTTTTTTTTAATGAACATGTTTAGTCTAACATTAAAGGGAAACTATTTGGAACTTAAAAGATAAAGTGAAAAGGAAGAAATAGCCAATAATAGGGCATACTAAAAAAATAAGGAAAAGAAAAACCCCACCAGCACGTAGCAGAGGAAGGAGGAGGGTGACACACTACTGCTGCTACAAACAAGCCTCCTTCCTTCAGTCTGTGGTCAGCCTGGTCCATTTATTTCCAAAGTAGGAGACGGACCACCAGTCACAGCCTCTTTCTCTGTTTCAGAATGCAATAGAAAAAAAAAAAAAAAGCAACAACAAAAACCCCCAAAAAACCAGCCTACGGGTGATGGCAGAAGAGACGTGACCTTCTGAGGCACATTCCAAGGTTTTAACAGTCCATCTTCAGCACGCATGATGCTCACCCATTGTTTTTTTTCCCCAGACAATTCATTTAAAAGAAGGTGTTACTAAATCCAAAATCAGGCAAGACCGCCTGGACAATAGTCCTTCCTTAGGCAGGTGACGTATCTTTAAAATAAACACGGTGTGAGATTCAGAAAAGGACACACGCAGAGATCTATCCTGAGACCTTCGCCACCGCGGGATGGGGGAGACGTTTGGGTAAGGATGGAGGCTGGATGCTTCGGCCACCGAGAGACAGCAAAGGGCTCTCCAGCGTCGCTGCACGTGCGGTGGGGAGGTGCCCGGAGATGGTGGCCCCTCTGAGTAGAAAGGCTTCCCCGCTCCTGGAAAAGCCCCCAGGCAGCAGCGGAGGCAGAGCGGAGGTCCGGACCACGTCGGCCCTGGACACAGCCCTGCACGGAGAACGCAGCGGCCAGCGGGCTGTCCCTCGTTACTCCGCCCTCATCAGCCCTGAGGCTGTTCTGATGACAGTCCTCCTTGTGAAAGCTTTTCTGGCATTAACCTCACTTCCCTGTGGAAGCTGAGTGAACTGCAAGCCGGCCGGGCCTCACGTCGCTTTCTCCAGACCCTGTTACTGAAATGCCCACGTCCTTTTTTCCCCCTAAATCCTTGGCACGGTTTTGGTGTGGCTGCCAAAACAACCTTCTAAAAGGGCAATTTTTCAGGAGAGACAGGGTGTGGGTGAATGTAACTGACATAGGTTTGCTTCCAGCTCCGCCGGTGGTGAGCCCTCCCCTCGGCCCTGTGTGCGGGGCTGCTGCCCTTCCTGGCTGCTCCCTGCACCACCTGAGTATTCACGCGCGTTCTCCTGCGTGTCAGCCCAGGACCCGCACAACAGCCCTGAAAGAATCAGCCCGGTTTCGCCTGAGCCTGAGATCAGAGTGATTTCCTGCTACAGATGTGACATCAAGTCATTTTCACATGGAGAACAGGGCCGAGCAACTTAGGGCAACACGTGAGGGGCGGGCGTCCTTTCCCTACAAAGCGCAGAGAGGCTGCGGCAGCTCCTTTACTTCGACCCTTCCTTTTGGCTTATGTGGGACTGTGTTCGGGTGAGCGCCTCCCAGGGACACGCTGTCTCTGAACAGCCCCAGATGTCCTCCAGGCGTGCCGTCCACACCACTTTCCAGGCTGCGCTGTTTCCGTCTCTGCCGGTGCAGGACGCCCGGGAGCACACCTGACCTGCGCGGGGGCGGCGGGGGGGGGGGGGGGCGGACAGTAAACAGCGCCAGCCCGGGACGGGGCCGTTTCAGGTGAGGGGGGCAGACAACGTGCCACCTTCTTTATGGAGTCTCGCTTGCTCGCACATCCCCAGGAAACCTGCAGGGCCTACAGTTCATTCCAGAACCCCAGGGACCACGGCATGTTTGAGGTTTCAAGCAGACACGCGCAGTAAAGGGGGAAAGAGCGGGAGCCTGAGGGGGGTCCCGGAGTCTCGCTCCAGGTCATCACAAGGGCCCCCCCTCCACGGTCCAGGGTTCCAGACTATGAAACAGCGGTAAAAACGCTGTACCGACCCACCTCCCAGAGGCCTCGACAATCAATGCGGAGGTGGTCTTCAAAGCCCTTTTTAAAGAGGAATTAAATAGCTCATGAAGAAGTCTTTTCAACTGTACTGATGTTCGGGTCCGATTTCTCACTTTCCGGCAAGAACAGCTGGTCAAACACTTTGCTTGCAGTCCAGCTACATCCTTTCTCTCTTATTTATTTATTTACGATTTTTTAATGGAGGGACTGGGGATTGAATCCGGGACCTCGTGCGTGCTAAGCACGCCCTCTCACACTGAGCTGCACCCCCACTCCCTCATTTCTCTCTTAATAAGGAAAGGAAGAAATGCAGTTAGACCCGTATGATTGTTTCAGTAATTTTTCTTTATTCAGTAACCATTTCTAGAATATGATGACACACCAGCCCTGGGCTGGGGGGTGTGGAGGGGGAGATGGAGGGGCCACTGACACGGCTTTCAGTGAATTGTTCCTCTTCCGGGCGCTCTCAGACCATCTCCTTAATGCCGTCTTCCAGAAGACTGCTCAAGCAAACCGGTAACGGGCTGTGTGAATCTACCATCTTATTATTTTTAAAAACTAGAGCGACATTTGTCTATTTCTTGGCACTGCCTCAATTTTCACACTGCCTCTAAGGTCACCGACAGTGCTTTCATCTGCGATTCCCTCCATGTCTTCAGACGGAATTGATCTAGTCCAGTACATTTAAAAGAATTTCAAATAGCCTGCAAACACCGCCACAAATTCTTTCCAACCTCCCCCATCACAGCGTAAGGTATTCGGCACAGAAAGACGGCCCTGACCTTGAGAAGCGCTCTACAACATACCAGCTCATGGTGCCACAATCTAGAACTTATCAGAAAATCATAAACAGGCCTTATCGATGCCACGTAGTTTCTGTTATGGTCACTTATCTATTTGCCTTGCAAATTATTTTAATGAGAAGACATTTCAGTGACATTATAAGCTCATCACTGTAGCTCCTGCAGGGAGGTCTCCATTTTTCTCCCCTGCAGTCTTACATCATAACAATGCTCCCTGGTGGTTCCCTGAAGTGGTAACGCAGTAAAAGAACTAGTCAGAGCATCTCCAATGACAAGGTTCTTCCAAGAGCCCATATAATAATTATGTAACTGATTTAAGTGGCTTCAAAATGTTTTCTATGAATATTGCAAGTTTAAGTTCCAGTTCTCCTAGCAGACATGTCAGAAGCGGCTCCTTACTGCGGTAAATTACAGACCTAGCCGGTGTCCAGCACAGGGCCAGATGGGTACGGCTTCCACCGAGGGGCAGAGGCTTGGAGGGGCAGACGTTCCACGTCTGGTGCTGTGACTGGTGCGCCCTGCACGCTGAGTTGCAGCGCTCCAGCCTCCCTGGAAACCCCACCCTCCCCACCCACAAAGGCGGCCTCTTTCAAAGCACAGCCGCCTCATCGTGGTCCACATTTGCCTTGATCTCACTGCGGCATTGAATTCTCCCCTTCCCAGCAGCTCCAAGTCTGAACCTTAACCAGCTACCCTCCTCCTCCTTCATTTCTGCAGAAGCATTAACACCTAGTGATACTTTGACCTCTTTTTCCTTTTTATTTTTTCCTTAAAGAGTGCACTTATTTTCCTGGCTTTAGCCATGAGTGACCAGTCGCACACAAATTTTTGTTTTCAATCTTATCTCTTCCCTAAATCTTAGGTCTATGTTTCCAGCTATTTTATTTTGTTTTAGGACACCATCATTTACATATGAGGATAATGGTAATGGTGAGGATGATGGTGGTGATGGTGGTGGTGATGATGGTGGTGGTGGTAATGGTGGTCGTGATGATGGTGGTCGTGATGATGATGGTGATGATGGTGGTGGTAATGGTGGTTGTAATGGTGGTTGTGATGATGGTGATGATGGTGGTGGTAATGATGGTGATGGTGGTGGTGATGGTGGTGGTGATGATGGTGGTGGTAATGGTGCTGGTGGTAATGGTGGTGGTGGTAATGGCGGTGGTTGTAATGGCAGTGGTGGTAATGGTGGTCGTGATGATGATGGTGATGATGGTGGTGGTGATGATGGTGGTGGTGATGATGGTGGTGGTGGTGATGGTGGTGGTTGTAATGGCAGTGGTGGTAATGGTGGTCGTGATGATGATGGTGATGATGGTGGTGGTGGTGGTGGTGGTGGTGAAAGTGGTGATGATGATGTGCTGGTGGTGACGATGATAGTGGTGATGTGTTGATGGTGATGGTGGCAGTGGTTGTCTGGCGGTGGTATGATACCATCAGAACCTCACTCTTGTCCTAGATATAATCCTTTCTGAAAAGATGGTCATGGAGAAGACAATATGGAGGGAGAGGAAGGATAAACCTACTCTAATAAGCCTGCAGATCCCTTAAAGATAAAGACACTTTAGCGTGGGACACAAACAACAACAAACGCACGCATATATATGTATACGAATGTAAGACACACGATGCTAAGTACCAGGAAGGAAACCAGAGCAGAAAGTGACTGGAGAAAGGAGCACGTCCCATTTCGACAAGACAGTGGGGAAGGTGGTCTGAGAAGGGGCGCTGGAGCTGAGGGTGAGCGGGGGAGGGAAGCAGCCGGGCAGAATGTAGGGAAGGGTGCCCCCAGAAGCCCGAGGGTTTCATCGAGGGGGGAGGTCCCCACCACAACGAGCAGCCCCTCCCGGGCGCAGACAGCACCGCAGACGTGTGACTAGAATGTGGAAAGCAAACGTTACAGTGGGCTTTAGCACCATTTCCAAGCGGTGCCCAAAAATATTAGATATGAGTCTATCCCTGGACCAGAAATGGTTCCAGCTTGAGTGAAATGAACTGTATGTATAGGTGGACTCACTGTCCAGCTTTTATCTGGAAAAATACTTGAATCTGAGGATCTGGAAAGACCTTATAAGTCAATCACCTACATCTGACACGTTAAGCGGTTTTCCAGAATCTTCCAATTGGTTTTAGTAAAGTAGGAAACCCCTTGGTGGTTTGGAGTCATTCCTGACAGACGTATGAGCGGGATCAGGGGAGGGGGCTGTATCCCTCGCCCTTTGCCCCGGGGAAACATGGCATCCAGAGCCCTGGCTACCCACCCTACCCACCCCAGGCTCGGCCCCACCTCCTGACTCCCCTGCCCGGGGCTCTGACCTGTCCTCCAGGCCTTGCACAGCCACACTGCCCTGTCCTCTCTCCACGGGGCTTCCGGCCTCTTCCCTCATCCTATGAGAATGGATGAACTCTGGGCCTGGCCACCCCAGTCCCCCTTCCCTCACTTGGCTCTCCCCTGCTCCCCAGAGAGAGCCCCCGAGCTCAGGGCCAGAGATGCTGTGTGACGTTGAGGACTCACTTTCCATCCCCAGCCCCGTTCCCATGTCCCACGCAGACCACACGGACAGCCGCCGTCTGGTGCTCCTGAAACTCTGAGGATGCGAGGTCCCGGCCCCAGCCCCACCGTTTCAGTCAGCAGCACGCCCCACCCCCCTCCAAGCCCCCTGAGATCCCCCAGGGCCCTGCACCTCGGAGGCCCCAGGCCTGGCTCTGCTCTGCTCAGGCCCCGAGAGGCAGGAAGTCCCCACAGCCCGGGTGTGTCCCCCTGCACCTGTCTGTCCTTCCTCCACACTCGGGACCGGGGCCCCCTGCCCGAGCTGCCCCGAGGCCCGAGGACAAGGTCTCTCATTTCCTCACCCCAAACGCTTCCCGGAGGCACCGTAATCCACTCCGCCAACAGCAAACCCAGCGGCCTTTGGCAGCGAAAGTGAGGTCCCGCCTGCTCCGCACGACGCGGAGGCGGCCTTCGGGGACCCGCAGGCTCTGCCCCCTCCCTGCCGCCCGGCGGGCTGGGCCCCTCCAGCCCTTGTCCCCCTGCCCTTGGCCTGGATGTGCTGGTCACCCTCTGGCTGAGAGAATGTCCCCCAGAGGCCCTGCCGGCCTCCACAGCCTCTTCTTCACGTCTTGGCCTTTCTCTGTCTGCTGCACTCAGCTCCTGAGATTTGTGTATTTGTCCTCTGACCCTGGGGCGCACCCCAGAACGTAAAAGCCCTCGCGGGACGGCGCCCCGCATCCCGGGCGCCCGGACCCCGCGGGACCCCCACCCAGCAGGCGCTCACGTCTGGAACTGGGAAGGAGCGCCATCGCCGCCCGCCCCTGGCGCCGTCATTCGTCTTCACCTCGGCAGCCCCCTGGCCAGGCGGCGAGTCCAGTGCGGCATGCAGTAGGTGCTCAATACTTGTTTGCTGACGGACATAATGAATGGAGTGAGTGTGAAATCGGGTCGTTTTACATTCAAGTACGACCCCTCTCTGCCATCTAGTGGTGGGAGCGGGCAACTGCACGGGGACAGGCTTTGGAGAAGCAGTCTGGGACCCTGAACCTGGGAGGGTGCGTGGGTCCCGGGCGGTGGCACGTTCCCCTCCTCGCCTCCATCGTCCCGTCCTGTGGTAGAAGCCCTGACAATCCCTCTGTGGAGCCAAATCTTGCACGTTATTGGGAAAGGTGGGGGCAAAAGGGTGAAACCCCAGCAAAGCAAATGGTGCAAAGGAAAAGAAGTCCCAGTTAAAATGCGCGTTAAGCTCCCGGTGTCCCCCCCACCCCCGACCCCGGGGAAGACGGTGCCTGTATTCGTGGCTGCGTTTGATGCCCCAGGGGAAAATCTGCTTTGCTCTCGACTTGGCAGGGGTCAGCTCCGCAGAGAGCTTTGCAGGAAGAGAACCAGGGCTCCACGTGTCCTTCGGAACCCTGCGCACAGCCGGGGGACGTACACGTGAACTGAGGCGCAGCGAGAGCGAGGAAGCGTGGAGCAGGAACGACCGAGGTGCGCAAGGCGGAACCCGAACGACAGTCACACTTCCGACCCGACGCTGTCACAGTGCAGCGGGACCAGGACGCTCCGTGAGCCCTGCGCGCGCCGGGCTCCCGCGCCGCCTGGCCCTCAGCTTCCCCCGCACACAGCAGGACGGCGGGCGCGCGGTCGCTGCGGGTTTTCCAGCCTCCAGGGCTGTGACGGTCTGACGTGAAGGTGAACTGAAGGCGGAGTCCTCGCCGAAGCCTGCGGGCGACTCCGGGTTGCGCTCGTGCTCCCCGGGGGCTTTCGGGGCCCGCGGGGCAGGAAGGTGGCCCGTGTCCTCCTGCCCGGCAGGCTCCGCGCCACCGCCCGGGGGCCCCACCGCCCGGGGGCCCCACCGCCCGGGGCAGCCGTCAGGCGGTGCGCCGAGCGTGTGGGAGGGGGAGCAAAGCCCACGGCTTCCTGCGAATTTCCCCCCAAATAAGAGTGTCTCCTGTCCTCCGCAGCCTGACGTCAAAGGACGCCTGGCGTTTATGAAAACGCCGCTGGCGGATCATCACGGGAAGCGCCCGGCCCCGAGCAGAGTGCGTCCAGGAAACACCCACTCCTCCCACCATAGCAGGGAGCCCCCTGAGCCCCAATTCCCTCTCCCCTGGAACCGTGACTCCACTTTCCCGCCCCAGATAAAGAAAGAACGAAAGCTGTGTCTTTGGAGTTGTCCCCATTGCAGAATGACCAGGAGACACTGGAAGCGGCTCCGTTAACTAACAAGCCCCAGCCAGAGCCGGATCACTTGCCGGGTGAAACGCTTAGAACCCAGTTAACGGCCTCCCTCAACAGCTCTGTCAGGAGCAGGTGGCAGACGGCATCCCAGCAGACGCACCTGAAAGCCGGCTGGAGGACTCTCACCGGATCTGGACCCTGGCTTGTTCGCCTGATTTTATTAAATGATTCCTGCCTGCAGAGAATACAGCTAGCTCTTCTTTAATCACTGTTGGATAAGGCTAATAATTAAAAAAAAAAAAAACCATTCTATTTCATCACGAGTATGATGAGCTTGTTTTGCAGAAACACAGCATCTCTGCCTACAGACAACTCAGAGCTCAGTGGGAGAAGCAGGGGTAAACTTACAGACACTGTGCTCAGTGCCCAGCAGGGATGCCCAAGGCGCTGGGGAATTTAGAGTAGAGGCAGGTGCCCACCTGGGGTCGGGTGGGAGGTGCAGGTAGGGCCAGCAAAGGTTTTTGGGGGTGAGGGGAGAGGTCTCCTTGACTAGAGTCTTGAAGGAAGGAAGACAAAGCAGTTAAGCCAGAGCAAGACCCCTTCAGAAATACACTTGTTTGCGGAGTGTGACGATTCGCACGGCATGGGAAGGAAGTCAGCATTTTTCAAAAAATAACAGAAAATTCCGAAGACTCCAATCAAGGGAGTGGAAAGATCTGACATGTAATCCAGAAAACTCCTGTGGCCACAGAAGGGCAGTGCGTTGGAAGGGGTGTCGTCCGAGGCAGAACGACCACTGTGGACATCCCAGGGCTCAAAGGGGACGCGGAGGCGGGAGCGGTGGGTGAGGGGAGGGGCCAGATCCTGACCGTGGAATGGACAGGTGTGTGACTGAGAGAAGGAGAGGGCAGGACGACCTCCTTGTTTGTGGCCTGGATCACTCAACCAGTGGTTGGTTGTGACGCCATTTACTGAGACAGTCTCTGGAGCAAGACGGTGCAGGAAAACGCTCTCCAGGTGGGGTGCTCTCGCGGGGTTTCCCGCAGACCAGTCCAGCGCGCGGGGCGGAGCCTGTGGTCAAGGCTCCCGGAGTGTGAAGCCCACTTACTGCGGAGGGAGGGGACCCCGTGGTCCAGCCTTCTGTGGACATGCAAAGGAGAACGGAAGACCAAGAGACCCAGGGATGGAAAACATGCCAGGAGGGAGGCTGGGGGGGGGGGGGAGGAAGATTCCAGCGAAGGACCAAGGAACATAAGGAATGTGACATTCCTGTTATTGTGGTTTTTAAAACTACGTGACCCAGAGACGCGTACTGAAGCAGTCACTGTTGAAATGTCATGACGTCCAGGAAGCCCTTAAGTTACTTCACGTCAGAACAATCATGACAACAAAGTGAAACAGATCGACAATACTTGGCAAAATGCTGTCACTGTTGAATTTGGATGATGAATATGAGTGAGCGTGTATGTGAGTGTGATTTTCCATTTTAAAAAGTTAGAATAAAATGTAGACTAGGTCCCACTATATACAACAAAGATAAACAACGCTTCCGCTGTAGAGCACAGGGAGCTATATTCAATGTCTTGCAGTGACTTACAACGAAAAAGAGTGTGAAAGGAATATGTGTGTGTAAACGTATGACTGAAACAGGATGCTGTGCACCAGAAATGGACACGACATTGTCAACTGACTATGCTTTAATAAAAAATAGGAAAAGAAAAAAAGATAGGAACCTTAGAAGAGAGAGAGAAAAATGTAGAATAGAAGGAGAAAATAATCGCAATCTGCAACTCTAAGGTCCTTGACAACCTCACCGTGAGATGGTTCGGTGAAGCAGGCGGTGGTCTTCAAAGTCGGGATGGGGGAAGTGATCACGGACTACAGTTTTAGGAAGACTGACGCTAACAGACAGCTAGGATACGATAGGCAGAGAGGGACCGGACGACCGAAGGAAGGGTTTTACTGGCGGTGGTTTCAGGGAGGAGGATGTGTGGAGCACGAAGGGAAAAGTCAACAGAGAAGGAAAGACGGAATCTGGGCAAGACTGGCTAGCAGATGCGCGCACTCGGCATCCGACATCTGGGAGCTCACACGCAGGTCTGCAGAAATCGCAGTCAGTGTCTTTATCTCCGTGTGTGTTAGTTAAGTTACCTGAGGTCAACCAAGAGATGGTTTGATGCCTCTGAAACATGAGCTCAGAAACCCCAAACGCCTTGTTCTGACCTGGCGATGGCCCTCCGCCCACCTCTTGAAGATGAGCCATGGCACCTACACCATCTATCTTGCAGGTGGCTTCGGTGACCCCGGGAGGATGGAGGTCCCAGCGCTTTGGAAAGCAGTACCACATCCCATGAAGATGATCACTCGTCACTGAGCTGCATGCAGGCCATCAAAGCAGGACAGAGCGGGGGGCTGGCGAGCCCCACACCCCCGGACACCAGTGGTGTGGCCACAGGTTACTGGCTGTGTCACTGTGGCTGTAGGCTCTGCCACCTTCTCTGATCTTCTAGTTTTTCACCTGCAACATGGAGCTAACTGTGCCTGCTGTGAAGAGTGCCGTGGGGCTTGAAGGAGATAAAACAGAGGAAAACGTCTCCGGCACGAGACTGTTGTCACTGCTGTTCTGGACTGACCCCAAGACTGGCAGGTGTGCCACCTACATCTAGACTAAGACACTTCACAGGACAAAACTGTGTGTCTGTCTTTCTTAACGCAAAGGTCTCACCTTTTCTGTCTCATGTTCAAGCCTCTCCTTGACCACCGACTGCCCACCGCTGGCTTTTCCCTCGTTCTTGAACTTAAGGGTGACAGACGCACACGGTAACTCAGGACGGATGCACAAAACCTACACAAAGCCAGCAGGATGGCTACTTTGTTGAGGCCACTGACACTCACTTCGTGGACCTCTTTGCCTGAAGCCTCACTTTGAGTTAACGTCACTGAGGAGTAATCAGCAGTGATCTCGGCCCCTATCCTCTGTCAGATCTGACAACTCAGAGCACGTTCTGAGTGCACCGGGGGGCAGCTCGCAGAACGCACTTCCTCAGGCTCTTCCTCCCTGAAACTCACATGTCACTTTTCTCTCTCCTATCAAGATCTTCTCACAGATTATCCAAGTCAACTAAGGTTTGAGATCAGATGTAAATTTTGTTTTAAATCCAAAGTAATTATCCCCATCATTTTATCAAATAAAATTGTTTCCAAAATCTCAGGCAGGTGCCACCCGGCCCTGGTGACACTGGGCATTAGGTTGCTGTTATCAGCTCCTGGACCTCCCCCCGCAGGTGGACCCCATCTGCCCTCCATCCACACCCCCAGAGCGTGTGTCCCTCTGACTTAGAACTTGAGTCAGCGTCCACCTTCCTCCTCCACCGGGACAGCGCCAAGGGCTGGTTCTGTTTCCTTCTCTTTCTATCCCAGAACCAGGGCTGGATTTACCCGTGGCAGGCACCCGGAATTCGTGAAATGTATTTGTAATGGCAAAAACTTTCTGTGCAATTTCTACAATTTCAGAGACACCTGAAATCTTCTGGTCAGATGAGACTCGCGTGTTCATCCGGCTCCAGCTTGCCTCTCGGTGCAAGGACCCAGGTACCAGTTCCCTCCGACGTCAACATCGAGCTTCTGCTCAACCTCTGCAGGGTCAGGGGCTATAAGGTCAAGGGCAGGTCCCTGTACTGCGGAACAGCCTGAGCCCCAGGGCAGGTCACCCTGCCTGGCAAGCCCTCCCCTGACTAGTCGCAGTTCTGTAATGCAAAACATCCAGAAGTTTCGACTTGCTGTTCCTCACAGCAGACCTCCAAATATCCCACGACTGCTCTCCCGTCTCGTGTGACAGTCTCCTTCTCTGAAAGAAACCCCCCCTTTCCATTTCTGTGACCTTGTCCTGGAAATGTTCTAGTCTGTCTTCACCACCCCTTAAATGTAATTCCCGGGACTGAACAGGACACGAGGAGACTGGTGAGGCACAGAGTCACATGGGAATGACATTGCCTGTGACCGCAGCACTGCCCCTCTGTGGACAAATCCCAGGACGATGAAAGGCGAGGTCCTGCCTGCTGTTACAAAGTGGGAACTGTTGGCAACCAAGTTAAGGGTTTACTCTGATGCCCTTCTCAGCAGATCTGACGTCCCATTAAGAGCGGACGTGGGATGGGATTCTCATGTCTTCTTTAGTTGAAAAGACAGAGAGCGAGCTAGTGTAGAGCACAGGGAACTACATTCAACACCTTGTAGTAGCTTATAATGAAAAAGAACATGAACAGGTGTGTATCTGCATAACTGAGTCACTATGCTGCCCACCAGGAATTAACACAATGTTGCCAGCCGACTAGACTTTGGTGAAACAGAAAAGCCTGAAGTAATGAAATGTAACTTTTGTTTAGACATATTGACTTCTCTAAAAGAGAGAGCGCGCGTTCTCATTGCAATCTTCCCTGCCCTGCATCGTTCCTCTTCCCCAGAGGAGACACATGCTTCCCGCGCCCTGCAGGGCTCCCCGGCCTCGGAGTCGGCGCCGGCTGGTGCGTCAGTCAGTCAGCAGGGAGGAAGTCGGACACCCCGGGAACTCCTCACGCAGGCACAGGCCAGAGCACGTCACCTCTCCTTTCGATAACCGTGCTAATCTCCCGGAGGACACCTCACCTTGTACGGAGGTAAGATCGAGAACGTGGGCAGCACGATCAGAAATGCACCCGGTGTTTCCCAACAGCAAGATAGCGAGGGGGGAACAAAGGCGCCGACGTAAATGGACTGACTCGTGTGTGTGTGTGTGTGTGTGTGTGTGTGTGTGTGTGTGCACGCGCATGCGCGCGGCGTGGCCATGCCCAGTTCCCGCACCAGCAAGGTGCGTGGCCAGTCACAGACACAGCCAGTGTGGGGTCACCATCCGCTTCCCAGTCACCAAGGAGGACATCGGCACGTGGCAGGACATCACATGCTCGGTCCTCGGTGACCGATGGGTGGACAGAGAGAAAGGACCGCTGCTCCCCGGAGGAATGTGCACGTTTAGCCGTAGCCCCCCCCCACACCCACCCACCAGGACTAGGGAGGGTGTCTCTCTGGGGCTTGAACCTATGACCATCACATGCCCGTCACCTGGAGGGAGCTCCCCATGCCAGGCTGACACACACAGTGCACCACACCAAGGGTGCTATCAGCGTCTCAGAGGCTGGTGCTGTCACCTCCCCACGTCGGGCAGGATCAGCATCCTTCTTGTGCAAACCAGCCGCCCAGGAGGACAGAGGCTCCCAATAAATAAACCTTCCCCCGAGAAGCAAGCCACGATCACGTACGACCCTGCTTCCGCTTCCTGCCAATTGAGACACAATCGTATCTTTTTCTTTGTTTGGGGAGGGGGCGTAATTTGGTTAGTTTGTTTGTTTACTTTCTCATGGAGGGACTGGGGACTGAACCCAGGACCTCGTGCACGCTAAGCACGCGCCCTGCGCCTGAGCTGTACCCTCCCCGCTCAGTTATATCCTTTAACTTTGAAACACATTATGGTTTAAAATTAAAATGTTGTTGGTGCCCCTGGGCCCCAAGCCTTGCCTCTGCTGTCCGCGCAGTAAACCACAGCGAATCTCAGCGCCATCCCTCTGCAGGCTTTGATGCAATTATTTCATCTGATTCAAGATTCTTTTTACGTCCCTTCCTGGATGTCCCGTGTGACTTAACGTCGCAAGGGGAAGAACAGTGTGTGTGTCTGGCGCAGGGAAACGGGAAAGGTGCCGGGGAGGGGGGGGATATGAGAAACACAAAGTCACCTTAAAAAAAAAAAAAAACAGTGTGTCTATCCTGGAGTCCATAAAACATCTGAAAAAGTACTCTGGCCATTTCAGCATCTTTTTCAATGTACTATGTTGTGAATCATCCAAAAACGCTTCTGTTACACAGAGCACTGACACTCGGGTTTGTGTTCAGCCAACAAAAATTTTAAAACCAGAGACCCCGACAGGCTGCCGAAGGACGTAAGCCACCTCCTGAAGCAGGGGACGAAGGTCTTACAAAGCGGAGAACTCCAAGACGTTTTTATTGATTTCAAATTCCAATAGAATGAGTATGTTTTATCTAAATAGTTTTATCACACAACTGAAACACTGAATTATTTTTTCAGAAATAGAGTTAAATACATCAATCTAGTTACAAATTCTAATATAAAGAGTACAAAATATAATGTTATAAATTGTATTTTAAAAAAGAAATACAAATTCTATGGTCTCTCGCATCTTACTGCCTCGAAGCATCGTTAGCAAGTTGAAGAATGAACATTTCCCCACGTGTGGGCCTCACACACACGCGCCACCGGGCACCTAAACTGTCACTCCCAGTCCTGGCCTGTGGTTTTTTCCTCACCTTTTGCTTAGTGTATAGAATGTTCTGTGATTAGAACTCACTCAAGTTAAAAGCAGTAAAACCACATATGCTGCTTCAGACTCGTGGACGTTTTGCCAGTGGAAAAATGAAGTCAAACAAATGCAGTCCTGGTTCGTGATCCTTGGAACCTCTCGGGGAGGTAATTTGCCTGTTTTACAGATAGAAGATAAGGAAGGAGGATCTGGCCACGAAACCCCAGGGGTGCACAGTCCTGCCGGCAGGCAGAGAACCGCAGTCACTTCCTGTGGCCCAGGAGACAGACACCCATCCCGTGAGCTACACTTGAACTCTGGGCAGGTCCCCTGGGACCTGCCGCATCCCAGGCTACGTCCCAGAGGCGTGCCGAATTATTAGAGCTGTGTGCACACGAGCAGCACTGTGCAGCCTGTGACAGAGGGGCCGAATGTGACCCACAGGGCACAGTCGATGCCCCCTGACCTCACCCAAGGGCCACGTGTAACCCCCAAGCTGGCCCCGGAGGCACTTCAAGAAACGAGTGCCTTCCTTGGTTTAAAAAATAAGTCAGTCAGTGTTGGGGTAATCTCTTCAAGCCTTTAATACTTTCCAAAACCCAAAAGGTAAAATCCACTTGACATGAACACCTGCACTGCGTTGTGCCCCAGGCGAACCCCGCCCAGGGCAACGGCCCGCAGGCCGTCCAGGAACCAGGCAGGAGGGTGACGGGGCCGCTGCCGGCCGCCCAGGAAAGATGCCAAAAGCGGACTTTTCAGAGAACTGAAATGTTCATTCTTCAAGTTAAGGAACACGAGTGAGTGGTAACCTGAGGGGCTCCTGTGGGCGCGTCGCTTGTGTTATCTGAGTTCAGCCACGAGGAAGAGGTGCGAGCGGGGGAGGAGGAGCGAGACCAGCAGCAGGAGAAAGTGCGGGAGCCGCGCGGAGGGGCTGCGGGCTGGACAACCAGACCCTTTACTGTCTAAGTGGCGTCTGACGCCAACACTGTAACGTCCTGTTACGAAACGAGGAAACAGCAGATCGGTAGAGGTAGTAGAGAGCGTAACAGTCAGGAGGCGACTCAGGAGAGGCCATGCGGAAGTCGTCACTGGGCGGGGAGAGAGCGGATCAGAACACATTGGCTAAATAAATAAGAAAACACAAATCATATTAAATACGATGGTCGAACTGACACCCACAAACCCATACAACACTGGCGCCCAGGGGAAGACAGGGGCCGGTCAGACCCCGAACGGCCCGTCTCGGAGGGCGCCGTTCCCGGGGGGCCCTGCCCCCGGCTGCTGGATTCAGGGAAAGCCTGGCTCTGCCCCCCGCGCGGCCTACGCAGGTCAGGTGTCCCCGCCGAGTCGGGCTGCTGCCCGGCCAGCCGGACCCCGGGAACACGTCCCCGTGCCCACGGGCCCCCGGGAAGGGGTCTCCCGGGATGACACCTGCACCCCCGCAGGCCAGCGGGCTCCTGCTGCCGCGTCTGAGACGGCAAAAATGCACAGGACTCCTCCGTGTCCCTCTGGGCACAGAATTCCTTTTAATAACTAAAACACAGAGAAACAGACAGACCGAACCACTGGCCCTCGTGCGTTCCCGAACCGTCTCCTTTCACATTCAGCCGAGAAAATAAAAGCCGGAAACCGCAGAAACAGTCACCGTGGGGAGACTCTCAAAATGATCGAACAGACGCCGACAGAACGGCGTTCTGACTTCTAAGGTGAACAGAGGAATGTGTCTCTGCAGCTTTGCTCAAAGCAACCTCACAGGCCAGTAAGTCGCAGCCACTGAGCAGTATCCGCCGGACATTCCTAGATACACCGAGACAGCATCGCTCTGGAACACATCTGGCGTCGGAGTACCAGGAAAAAGTAAGTAAAAATTGTATATATACACACGCACGTATATGGATAAGTGCGTGTGTGTGTGTGTGTGTGTGTGTGTAAGCTAGACAGGTACATTGCATTGTTTGCATTTGTTGCAAGGTAACCTGAACAGTCAAGTAATTTAAATTCAGGAACAAGTAAAATCCAGAACCAAATATTAACTAAAAACAACAACAAAACAGTAACAACAATAATAATAATATAATTCAACAAATCATTAGAACAGGAAAACCACACTTTAGGGGGTGTGTGTGTGTGTATTTAAACAAGTCTTTGTATCAGAAGCCCATTTTCTACAAAAACTGCACTAATCTGTTATGGTATTAAGTAAACTGTCCCTCTCACCGGTATTAAAGGTTAGGATAATTTCTGTACATGTAAAATTATTGCTTCTTTGAAAAATATATCTCGCATGCTCGTTTTAATCCACTTCCTGCCTTTACAAAACTTCACAATTAAAAAAAACCTAGTAAAGCTTTTGCAAAAAATTTCACAGAACATCTTCATTCAAGGCAGCAGTAACTTTTTGATAATGCATAAAATCATATGTGCAAAAATCTGAAACTCTCAGAAACATTACCATCACACATAGTGTCACGGTAACAGGAAAAGAAAATATCTCTATCTGTGGAATACAATTTTAACTGCATACACTGCAAGGCTGAAGATCCTTTGTGACGGGCCTTAAGCCACCCCTCCACCACTAAAACTTGCATCTGTGTGACTGACGAAGAGGTATATGAAGCCGCCCCCACCCACGGGCCGGGGGGGCTCCATGCTCTGGGGACAAAGGGACTCGTCCCAGTGGAGGCCCCGGACCAAGACGACAAGACATTAACTTGCTGGGACTGATGGGGGTGGCAGGGAGGGAGGGAGGGAGCACAGGTGGCCCTGGAGCAGCAGGACCCTGGTGACCTGGCCCCCATCTGCTCCAGGATTCTCCTGCCGGGACCAAAGAGGGGGTCCAATGGGGGGCGGAATCAGTGGCTAGATAATTTGTTAAGACGGGCAGTCTTCCGTTGTAAGCAGTTTGCAGAATATAGCCCTGTTACCAAAAGGTCCTGAGAATAAACAAAGAAGCCTGCTTTTCTTAGTGTTCTGCTAACTCTCTTTTCTGAAACAGAACCGAAGGCTCCCCTGGATGTGTCTCCGCTGCCGGACTCACCACGCACACTCGGAGGGAGGTGCGGCGCATGGGAAATGCAACCAGCCCCAAGGGGACACGGACGTGGTGGGACCACGGGGCCCTGAGGGTCCCCCCACCCACCCTCTCCATCCAGCCTTCTTCCCCAGCGCCCCAGCGGCCGTCTTCGCGAGTGGGGCGCTCCTCAGCACCCACCGGCCAAGGAGGGGCTGCGCGCGAGGGCGCTGTCAACCTGACCCTCCACTCTGTGTGCTGATGTCACCCCCCGTCCTCTGAGCACTGGTGGCTTCTGTTACAGTGCTAAGCAGCTTCACTCTGTCCCATGCGCACGGGAACCTTTTCCAGTGTCTCAAACTTGTCTTGAACAAGATAGATGCCTTGTGCCCCTACCATGCCTGCCAATACCACTGTTCATTGTAAGAGAACACGGGACTGCAGTGGGTGAGCACGGGTGTGCATACAGACCACCTGCACGTAATTCTAGAGCAGAGCGTCTTCGTTGGGTTTTAAACGTGTGACAAGGACAGGCTCCCCCTCCAGTTTCCGCTCCAGCCCAGCGGCTCTCGGATCCGAGGTGTCTGGTGGGGAGTCCTCCAGGGGTTTCCACGGGGCGGTCAGGGTCGCGGTCGGGAGGCTGCCAGGGCGTCCATGGGGGGTCTGCTGACGCTGCCACAGGGCACGGGTACTTGCAAGTGTGTCTTTAGCTTCCCTTTCTGAGAGGCACTGTCTGGATGGTATCTGCATTAGAATGGTCTCTCCCCTGGGGGGGAAAAGAGAAAAAAAACCAGAAAAGCTCATTTCTGCCTTTGGGTTTCCAAGTGCAGTTTTCCAATTAATTTTCTTAGCAACAACCAAGAACAAAAACAATGACCTTCACAGAGCAACCAAGTCAGGTCGGCAGAGGCCCCTGACTGCTGTAACTCGCTGCACGCAAGCGGGGAGCAGGGCAGGTTTTAGGCGTGCCTTCCCACCTTCCCAAGGCAGCTTCAGAAAGTCACCCTGCTGATCTAGGGGATTATCAGTCTTCTCTGTTTCGCATATAAGAACGGCAAATAACTGTCTGAAGCAGCTCCGGAGAAAAGGTTAAAAAGATGCCAAGATGGGACCAGGCAAGGATTCAAAAAAGCGATGCTCTGTGGCACAAAGCGGGCTCACATGTGAACGACAGTTCCAGAACAGGCTGAACTGGGGGCCGCACAACCGAACAGTGCAGCCCTCACAGAGGTCTGCCAGAGCCCGAGAGCACCCCCACCGACTTCCACGAATAACCACCATGCGGGAAAAACAGAAGGAGTATTCTAAAATCAAGGGAACCGCAAGATTAAAATCAGAACAAACGTGAGCCGGCAGCTTTCAGAGAAGGCTCTCCGATGGCATTTGAAGCATCACTGTTTGAACAATGGAGTTTACCATCTGAGGACAAAACACCAGGGCAAGATTAATCTTACTTAACTGCATTAACCTTCAACTAAAGTCGCGACGAAGGAAAACCAACAGCTTGAAATTAACATGCGCACATGAAACGCAGCGAGCATGAGCACGTCAAATCCTAACTGGTTTCCAGTTCCGCCCGCAGGAACCCTAGGAATAAGTAGGGGGGAGGACTGGTTGACATAATGAATTAAGCGCTTCTCTTTAGTTAATAGTTTCAGAAACGCCTCTTTAATACAAGCGCGGCATTCACGCCGCCCACCAGCCGACACCCGGAGGAAATCAGGAAGACATTCAACACGTTTGACGCGGGGCTGGGGGGCGGGCGCAGTGGTGCCAACAGGCGTTTATTTCAAATGTAGGAAACAGGAACGGAATGAGAGGTGATAAAACTTCCTGAAGTAGATGGTGAATTTCCTGCAGTGAACGGAGAAGGATGTTTTGCGTTTCTGCACGGTGACGTCACGCTGTGGAGAGCGTCATCGGCGTCGGGGCTCGTTCCGAACTGGTTCCAGATACAGGAGAGGCAAGAAAACAGCCTTTGTGTTGACGGACAGGGAGCCAGCAGTCACTGCAGCTGTCAGGTGAGCGGCCTTGAAAGTCTCCCGAACGTAACTGTGTGTAGCAAACAGACTTGCTGGGTGGGATTCCACAAATGGGCAAAGCACGTGTATGAACATGTGTGCTGAGTGTCTCTAGATCCCGCACACACGACGCAGACGCCATCCTCAGGGATCCCCCTGGATTCCCCTTCCTTTGGATTGAAAAACACAAACCAGGACTGGGAGGAGGAAAAAGGACCCTTCGAGAGGGCACAGGGTGATGGCCCTCTCCCCACAAAGGACTGAAGTCTCACACTGCAGGCTCAGAAAGTTTGAAGACTATTTATTTCAGAAGGACTGCAAAATCTTGCAAGCTGACTAACTCAGTGGTTAAATTTAGTCCATAAATCTGGAGGGGTAAATGTCTACTTCTTTATAAATGAAGAGGTGTGCTCAAATAGTATCTCATGTTGTTCTCACTCACTGATGCACTGGGACCAACCTCTTACTGCTCAACACTGCAGAACTACAGGGCTTTCAAGAAATGAATGAACCGACAACATAATGCCATTTGCAGCAACATGGATGTTCCTGGAGAATGTCATTCTAAGTGAAGTAAGCCAGAAAGAGAAAGAAAAATACCATATGAGATCGCTTATATGTGGAATCTAAAAAAAAAAGCTTAAATACAAAACAGAAACAGACTCATAGACATAGAATACAAACTTGTGGTTGCCAAGGGGACAGTGGGCGGGAAGGGATAGACTGGGATTTCAAAATTGTAGAATAGATAAACAAGATTATACCGTACAGCACAGCGAAATATATACAAGATCTTATGGCAGCTCACAGAGAAAAAAATGTGACAATGAACATATGTATGCTCATGTAGAACTGAAAAATTGTGCTCTACACTGGAATTTGACACAACATTGTAAAATGATTATAAATCAATAAAAAATGTTAAAAAAAAAAAAAAGAAATGAATGAAATTCACCTGAGAAATCAGGCACCAGGGAAAGGCAGCTATGGAAGAAGGGAGTCACCGAAATACTTAAATTAAGTGGACGCGTGGTGTTCTGAGCACACAAGTGGTTTTCATTCTCCAACAAAGAAACAGTCGTCAGAGAACGAAGAGCTTTCGGAAAACCTGGCTTACCGTCTCCCCTGCCCTGCAACCTGTGGGCTTCTCGGTGAGGCCGAAAGAAGTACCGTCTTTAAGGCATTTCACGTTTCGGGGATGCACACTGACTTCGGGTGCCTGCCGAGGTCTACTTCTCCGCCTTCTGACTTCACAAGGGAAGGGAAGGCCTGGGCGCTCACGTGTGGGGGTCAGTGACACGCACACACAGACGGCCGCACCCCGGGACACATGCGAGGCTCGGCCTCCAGAGGGAGGCCGCCTGTGGAACGGCTGGTGTGACGCCGCACGCGCCAGGACAGACACGTGACGCCCGCCGACTAGGACCGCCCCAGCAAGCCCTCAGGGCTCACGTTATTACAGGTCATTCTGGATGAATCCCTAGTCAAATTCACGACTTTTCATGTTACGTTCTATGTAATGGAAACAGGGATACTGTGTTTCAAGATTTTGGTTTCAAGAGTATGAAATCGCTGAATTTTGGAATGTGGTCTGTGATACTGAGAATCTCAAAGTGATTCTGAAAACAGCTTACACACATACTCAAATACACCACCCCGGGATTTCTCCATCATCTGCATCAGTCTCTGCAGCTCAAAATGAGACAAATTAGGTCGCCATTTATTTTCTCATTTCCTGTTATTTTGATTAATGGAATTATTTCTGCAGCTGAACTATTTTAAAATAACACTTAGAATAATAAGAAATAAACTATTAATCACAGTCTAAATTTTGGCAAGGAAGCCAAACAAGTCTAAACACCAGATTTCACATTTCAGCACCAAGTCGGTCCGGTCTCTTAAATCCCCAAGCCAGGGGAATGGAGGCGGGGGGTTAATTTTCTTCTGGTTTCAGACATTATTTTAATTTCTAGCATTTAATAACAATGTGATGGAGGGGGGAGAAAAGCACAATTTCTCTACAACACTGAAGAAACCCGCTTATTTCTCTAACATACACAGCATACTGATACCCATCTTTGAGCATGCTGTTTTCAAAAAAATGTTCTTTCTAATGATGAATTTTGGTGATGACTTGAAATGAAACATTCAGGTGCGTGAAATCTGTGACAAAGCCCCTTGAGAACGACATACACATGAATTCCTCCTCTCCCCTGGAATTTTGCTGGGAATATTAGCTCCTCTGATGGTCAGAATTATCTTCCTAATACAGCCAGCAAGCAGTGGGGGGCCTTTACGCCCCAGGGCTGGAAGACGGAGCCCACAGCCAGAGAAACTGAGCTCGTGAAGGGGGTACCTCACCCCCAGGGCTCAAACCCTTTTACGATAAATGCAAGAGAATGAGATGCCCACAGAGGAGACACCGTGCCCACGGACCACAGGATACCCTACGGTTTAGTCCAGGTCTTCACCATCCAATGACTCAGTGGGCTTTTCCGCTCAACCTACCAGAGGAAGAGTCGATAAAGAAACGGCTGCTCTGGGATCGCCTACCTCAATCGCAATCCTGTAACACAGACAGGACTTAACCAGCCTTATGTATAGAAAAGAAACCGCAACCAAAAACACACTGAAAGGAGACACTCTGACTTCTCCTCAAGCAGGTCATTCTTTTTTTTTTTAAAAAAACAGCTTTATTGGTGTATGGTTCCTGCACAGTAAACTACACATATTTCAGATGTATAGTTTGGTGAATGTTGATAGATGTCTACACCCATGAAACCACCACCACAATCAAGATAGCTAACATTTCCATTACTCCCCAACAGGTGCAACTTCCAAACTCCCAATGTAGCCCTTCCCACTCCCTTGACCCCCTGGTAACCATACGTGTGTTCTCTGTGTCTGTGAGTCTGTTTCTGTTTTGTAGGTAAGTTCATTTGTGTCCTTTCTTTAGATTTCACATACAAGTAATATCATATGGTATTTTTCTTTCTCTTTCTGGCTTACTTCACTTAGAATGATGATCTACAGGTCCATCCATATTGCTGCAAATGGCATGATTTTATCCTTTTTTATGGCTGGGTAGTATTCCACTCTACAAATACACCACAACCTCTTTATCCAGTCATCTGTCCATGGACACTCAGGTTGTTTCCATGTCTTGGCTGTTGTAAACAGTGCTGCTGTGAACATTGGGGTACGCGTGTCTTTTCGATTGTATTTTTCTCTGGATATACGCCCGGGAGTGGGATAGCTGGATCATACGGTAAGTCTATTTTTAGTTTTTTGAGGAATTTCCATACTGTTTTCCATAATGGCTACACCAAACTGCATTCCCACCAGCAGTGCAGGAGGGTCCCCTTTTCTCCACACCCTTTCCAGCATTTTTCGTTTGTGGACTTTTGAATGATGGCCATTCTGACTGGTGTGAGGTGATACCTCATTGTCGTTTTGATTTGCATTTCTCTGACAATTAGTGGTGTCATTAAACCCGTTTCCGTGCACGTTCACAGGCCTCATGCCTGCTCAACTGTTCCACTGTGATATGGTATATTATAACGTCAGGATTATCCAACAGAAAATTCAGACATTAATACGGCAAAGTCAGGGCAGCGGCCAGGTGGCTGTGTGTGCCCACCGGCTCGGGGTCTTCTGAACGAGGGCAGCCAGCCAGGGAACGGCGTCTAGGCTGACACCACTGTCCTCAAACCAGCGGCTTTCCCGCCCGTCCTTGAAGGCACAACTAGACAACACCAGAGCGTTGACAAGCACACCACAGGTTCCAACAGGGCGGGAAGATACCGAGGAGGGGACGTGGCCACAACACTGGGTCCCCGAGCTCATCAACCACGAGCAGGTCCACACAGACATATACGTGGGTGTCCTGTGTTTACACACGTGTCCCCACACATACCGAGTCTCCCCCCGTTACTAAGGACAACTCCTCACTCTTAGAATAACTGACCACGGCCCGAATGGGCTCGGGCTCCAGGCTTGGTCCAACCCCCACCTGACTTTCCAGAGCAAGCATGGAAGGCGGTGAGGCTACTGTCATCACTGCACAGGTGAAGAAACCCAGGGAAGTTAACCTGCCGATGCTGAGGTCTAGGTCAGAGCCTTTCTTCTCAGGAACACAGCATCTTAATAATTCGCACCAGTGTCATCTCTCGGAGCAGAACAAGCTGATCTTGACTGAACTTCAATGTTGACAGCTATTAAATATGCATGTGTTCTTCTCCACTTCAAACCTACATATTCACCTGCCAAGAGGCATCTCCAACTTGACTTGAAGGTCACTTGGAACTGGTTTTGTCCAGGTCCTCCAGCCACGTTCCAGGTTCCAGGAACGGCTCCTCCCAAGACCTGGAGCCTTAAGCCAGAACCTGGGATCCACCAGATTCTTTCCCTCCCTCACACCCTGAATCCAATACCCAAGTTTCGCCTCCTCCTGAACATCCCCACACCCGCCTGCTTGCCCCAGCCCCACACCAGCTCCAGCCACCTCCAGCTCTCGCCGGGATTACCCCAGGCACCTCCAAAGTGGTGCTCAAGCAGCTGTCCAGGACCCTGCGATCCATCCCGACACAGTCTGACCTGACTCTTACACACACACACACACACACACACACACACACACACACACACACACACACACCAGGCTGGTGACGTCATTGCCGGCTCAGGGTCCCCACTGCCCTTGGGATGAAATTCACACATCTCAGCACCGGCACCGGACACCCAGGTCTCCCAGGCTTGTGTCCTGAGCTTCTGCCCACCTGCCTGGCTCTGCCTCCTCCAGCCTTGAACTTCCTACGGTTCTGCCCATGGAACAGCCTCCTTCCTCTCCGGGACAGGGCGGGGCTCTCTGCAGGGGGCTCTGCCCTCTGCCCCCCAGGCCCCGCCCAAGCGTGGGCTCCAACACAGCGCTGCACCTCTGCCCTGTTTCCTTGCCTAAACCACCCACTGGACCTCAAGAACCAGAAAAGCAAGGAAAATATTTACCTCGTCTCTCAATATATTGATTATCTCCCCAGTATGACAGAGCCTGGCTCACAGGAGGCGCTCAGAAAAATACTGTTAGTAAGTGCATAAACGATTACTGGGAAAGTGAATTCCCAAATACTATTTCAGTTAGACAACTGAACGTGTGTTAGGTACATCTACAGAAGCCCATAAGCTTTAAGTGTTACATCAAATAATCTCTTCATGAATACCCAGTATTGCATGATTAAAAAAACACCCTTGATCCACAGCATCGAAGGCCCTCACAAAAAGAATGTGATTCAAATATTAACTAGTCAATGTTTTAAAGCACGTTAAACACGGAAAAGCACGTGGCTGCTAAGTAGGAGCCCCACCCCAGACACGAGCAGCCAGAGCCGTGCCGGGAGCCCACGCTGCGGCCTCCGTCTGCGGCAGCGGCTGTGAGCTCGGAGCCCAGCGCGGCCCGCGGGCCGAGCGCGACTCACCGCTACCGCACTGCTGCGGCTCCCGGTTACCCCGGCGGATGCGACTCTGTGGGACCCCTTCGACTCCCAGGTACATTAAAGGAAACAGAATTTCCTTCGAGAACCAGGACGCTCAGGGATTAATCAGCAAAGGCCACTTTCAATTCAGGAACTAAGACAAAAAGCGCTTCCCGAGGCCACAACCTCAAATTTGAACTTCAGCCAACGAGGTGCCATCGCAGCGGCGTGTAATTCAAATTCAGCTCAGTTCTGATGTCGCAGGTCCAACCACTGTCAGGCGACTCCAGGGAAGGACAGCTGGGCCACCGAGGCCCGGCCCCGGGAGCACATGGTGCCGAGCCCGCCGTGCGGGGTCACCGCGAGCTGAGACCAAGAGCCAGCTGGTAACAAGCATAAAAGAGCAGAACTTGGGTTTCGAGAGGCAGAGACTAAAGTATAAACACAGCTTTTCTCTTCCGGAATCAAGGGCGAGTAGCAACTGCGCTGCACTCCCCACACAGCTGTGAGCAACGCAGGAATCATTTCACACACAGCCTGAGCGACCTGCTTGGTTTCTCCATTAATGTGCAGCAAATGAACTGGTGTGTGTTCCTGAAGACCCTCACCGAGTTCTTCCCAGACCTGCCTGGGGCTTCCTGCCCCGTCAGCCACGCGTCCAGGAAAGCCACGTCCTGGGTGGCTGTGATGGGTGGCCTGTGTCTGCAGGACCACCCTGGACTGATCCCACCTGTAATCTCAGGAAGCAATTCTCCAATTACGGCCCGACCTGGCTGCTGATACGTCCCGCAAACACATCACAGTGACTCCGGCGAAGGGGGTTTATTCCTGTTCAGAAGGAGGGTGCAGCCTATTTGGAGTGGAGGCTACACGTGCTGGGAAATCTTTCCATTCAGCACTCAGTGAGATGTTCTTTCTTTCATACACTGTCACAGCATCATGAGACGACGTCACTCTGTCCTGAGAGGAAGGACTTCATTAAGGGAGAGACGTCACTCACCGAGGCTGGAACACAGGGCGGGGCGTCCTGCCGCGACCTATGAAGAGAAGGCTTTTCACAACAGGGAGAGTCTGAAAACTCGATGAAAAACAAAAACGAAGTCTCTCCGATCAGTTGGTGTCAGTCCCAAGGCCAGCTCAGCCAGGAGCTGGCAGCGGGCTCCGGGCAGAGCCTCTCATCTCTCCCAGAGACGCAGGCTGGCATTTCCGCAGGGACCTCCGTCACCGTCCTCGCCGCCAACAGCCGTGACTCCCACGCCCGTCCAGGCAAGATGTGCTGACGTGGCCCAGCCACCCAGAGGGGACCTGGGGTGTTGACCCCGGCGGCACAGACACCCCTCTTCATTTACGAAGTGGGGAGGCTGCAGGTACAGAACCTCCAGGGCGACCGGTTAGAGAACAAGAACGTTGTGCAGAAAACGCCCATGGAGAATGAGAGGACGGGCGGTGGGGGACAGAAAGGAAGAGGAGCTCTAAATCCACGTGCTCTCAGCCCAGGAGAACAGGGAGACCACCAGGGGGGGCTCCCGACCTCCGAGCAGGACCCTGACTCCAGCATCCCCGGGCCAGGAGCCCGCCCCACGCTGCGGACTGAACGTTTACACTCTAAGGCCCCATGTCCGCGGTGCGCTGTGCGCTATGTCCCTGCACATGGCTGTCCTTAGGCATCAGGGCTGAGCGGCGGTGTGAGTCCTACGGGAATCAAATCAAGAAGAGGGTGCGGCCAGGAGGCACCAAACTCAGCAGGACACTGCCTGCGGAGTAATTCAAAACACCGTTCGGAAGACAGGAGGCAAAACGTAGCTTGTTCTCAAGCAAAATCCCCCGCAAGGCGTCTTGAGTGGAAAAGTATGAATTTCTAGTGTTTAACGTTCCCACCGGTCCCTACCAATTCCCTCGCACCCCGCCAGACCCAGCGCAGTGGCACGGACCGCCTCCGTGGAGCCCTTGGCCCGGGCGACCCTCCGTGTTCATCGGTCACCCAGAGACGGTCCCGAAGGACGGGGTTCTCATTCACAGCAACAAGAAGTCACTTCCGCCTCCGGTAAGACACGCCGCGGTGCCTCCATGGCGGCCATCAGGACGCCCTTCTCCCAGCTCCCAAACCCAAACATCCGCCCGTCAGGAGACCTACTTGTTTGGGGGCGTCTGCAGAGGTGGCGTGGATGTCAGCACCTCGGAGGCCATTAGACTCAAAGAGCACTGTGGGGACAAGGAGGTGCGTTAGCAGGAGGACCGGGCCACATGCGTCCCTTACAGATGAAGCATTACCCGCCCCTCCCCCCCGCCCCCCCCAAAAAAACCAGCGGGGCTCAGCCTGTGGCCAGAAAACACCCGTTTACCGTGACACTTACTGTAAGAGGCTGGAAAGGCTGCCTGGGGCCAGTGCCCTTTTTAATTCAGAATTCACCACTGAAGAAACCCAGCAGTGACAAGAGTAATTAGCAGGGCGCGTGCAGAGGGACCCTCCTCCTGCATCACTTACCGTCAGGCCCCTGTCACTCTGCATCAGTCCCACTCAGGATGCACCCTTCGCACTTGGGACCAAGTGCCCTCCAGCCCCGCCTCGCCCCGCTGTGTGGCGTCTGCACACACACGTCCACCCGGTCCCGTTTACAGAGAGGCCGAGGGATTCCGCCTCTCAGCCCTGACCGGGCCACGGAGGCCGGCGGTGCCAGGAGGGGAACAGCCCGCGGGCGTCCGGCGGACGGGGCTGGGCTTCCAGCGTGCGCGGGGCCGGCCCGCTCGTCAGCGCGGGCGCGCCTCAGGCGTCTGCTCTCTACAGCAGAAGGCTCGCAGACAGGCTTATCTCAACTAAACCCCACAGCGCTCGGACGCGAAGGAAAAACCATTTCAGGTGCTGGGTGGGAGAGTCTGGAGGATAACCGTAGAAGAGGACGCCTTACCCCTCACCTCGCGGGGCCAGACCTAAGTATGTCACCCACTGACCCCGGGAGATAAAGCGACGTGGGAGAGGCCACACCCCCAGGGCCCCCGGGGTTGGCGGGTGGGTACCTGTGTGAGCCCGCATGTGGGCCCTGAGGTGGCTGGGCTGGTGGAAGGACTTCCCACACTCCACGCAGACGAAGTCTCCCTGGTGGGCCTGTGTCCGGAGCGTCCCTGGTGGCGGTGCAGGTGCGGGGGGTGGGGGGGGGAGAGGAAAACATCGTTAGTCTGTCAGCTGGGCAGTGATGGGCGGTGCCTCCAGGCCCCCTGACATCCCCCACACTCAGGACCTCCAGGGAGCACGGATCACAGCGAATTAAATCATGCTCAGTGACGTATCCGCACCAGGAGCTCCTCAGATGTGCGGACGCGGGGCCGCTGGGTGCCTGACATCCGGCCAACGGAGGGGTGCTCGGGACCAGGAAGCAGGGCCAGGCCCAGGCCCTGCCCCGTGGCAATGCCGGTGCTGGACCACATGCAGGGAGCCGAGCATCCGCCCCCTTCACCTGTGCGCATCCCGGGCAGGGCACAGACGGGACACCTGGAAGGAGGCTGGGCTTGGAGCGCTGGCCTCCTGTGCCCTCCTGATTCTAAAAGACGCCCAGCTCTTGTCAGAAAGGGGTGCAGACGATGCTGACTCATCTGCCTTTTCTGTCTGAGGGCACCTCTCTGCAGAAAAGGCTAATTTTTCTTGTAATCGTAGCTCCGAAGAGACTTTCCAGGGTCTGACCTTCCCTGTTAGGCTTCACAGCAATGCAACTCAGTGGAAAAACAAGAACCAAAAATGCCAACTAGAAAAAGTGATGCCTGTAACAACAGATTTTTTAAAATGATGTTCCCTGAGCTGAGCATCGATGTACCTGAAATCTGACCTTCGAGTGTAGAAGGTGAGTGAGGGGATGACCAAGGGTCTTTGCCAAATCAGCCGAAACCAAGTCCTCCTTCCTGCCCTGATTCAGAAGCCACAGCACGTAAAAAGAACACGCAGTCGCTGCTGCGTTGCAGGTGACGTCTACGCAGGTTACAGCCACAGAAATGTAGGCATTGCAGGGCAGACCTGGTCAGATTTCCCCTTGGACAAGTCAGGACCGTGAGTCTTGGAGAAACAGAAGAACTTGCCCACAAAGTACTCAGCCTCCGCTGCCTCACTCAGGAGCTCGAGACGAACGACAAGACTCCCCCTGTCGCTAGTGGACGCCGCTTACTAACCATGACAAGGGCGCCCAGTCCTCAGTGACGACCTGGACAGTGGCACCCGGCCAGGGGACTCCAAGAGCGGCAGGCTCGTGTGTGGAGACTGTCCGCCGCCTCTTCCTTGGAGTTTGGACCGATTCAGGTGGTGGGGGGAGAACTGAGGAGGGCGTCCCTGGGTGACCCACCGATGGGCCCGAGGGCCGGCCTGGGGTCCTTATGGTCAGACGCAGGCAGTGTGAAGTCACCTTCTGCCAACAGCTAACACACTACTGTCGCTGCCTCCTCTTATCCTGGTCCAGGAAAATCTCAGCTCTAAGAGCACCTCTGTTCCTTTTCTCTGTAAGCACCACCCAGCTGGGCTCCTACGAAGACACCCTCGGATGACTGCTCTGGGCGCCTGGATTTCCCCAAGTATAATCGGGCCGCGTCTGAACGTAGGTTCTAACTGTGCCTCCAGGACTCCCAGTGGTGATGGTGACCACGCGGCCTTTGCACCTAGCATTCACAGCATTCAAAATGAAGCCATGACAGCGCTTTTCTCCTGCGTCATCCTCTTAGCAGCTGATTCCTATCCAAACTAGCAGGAGAAAACACAGCACCTGTAGCCGCTCATGCACTCCTCCCTCCTTGAATGAGGTGTGCACCTGCCAGCGCACACGCGCACACACGCACTGTCTTCCCACACGGATCCCATCATGTCACTTTTTCTCCACTTTCTAAAGACAAGACACTTTTGCCCTTTGTGGTCAATAATGTTATGCCCGAGCTACTGCAAAACTCTGAGCTCATGAGAAAGGTTATAAACTTCATTTGAACGGAAGACCTCCCAGGGAGCAAGCAGCTCTGACACTCCGACCTCGAAAGCAAAGCTGTGGACACAAAGCGGGCTTAAAAAGGAAAGAGAGAGGCCTGGCGGGTCTCCCGGGGGCACCTGCCCGCTTTCCCTCCAAAGCCTGCAGCCTTCACTGAGCTCCACTTCGCTGCAAGATGCCCCTCCGTCTGCAGGGGAAGAAGGAGGCCGAAGGCGCCCACCAGGCCCCACACAAAGGAGGGCAGAGCTCCCGCCACCACGCCACGAATGCGTCCTGGGCACAAGTGATTTTTCAAAAGTCCCAACAAGAAAGACCTTATGTATTATCCTACGCAGATTTATCCCGTTCTTTTCTTTTCAACATTTATATCCTAAAATCCATGGTACCCTACGCTACAGGCCGGGCACAAAGTCTGGGAACACCGCCATCAGTTGCTATTTTATTACTGTTCTGTCAGCACACCGTTCGTGTGAGATTCACACGTGTTTCCAGGCTTGGGAGCTGCACTGCAGAACGATTACAGAAAATGTAGCTGTTTTCATCTTTAAAGGATTCGGCCTCGAGACCCTAAGGGAAGTGACGATGGCCGTTTCCATGTAGCGTCTTCCCCCGTCTGGCAGAGTTTCCAGACTGCTCATTTCTACCTAAACCTCATTCCGTCCAAACACAGGTGGGGAGAAGCTTTCTGAGAACTCTCTCTCAACCTCAGAAAAACCTGAGGTCTCAGAGGCGACGTTCTCTGTGGAAACACAAGACAGCCCTCGAAGCAGCACAGAATCGCACTCCAGCGCCACAGCAACCGTGTGTCCACGACAGAAGACGTCCTCTTCGTGCACCAGACCCCTGTCTGCGTGCTTCTGCCTCCTCCACCACCAGGGATGGCACATGACACGTGGACCCCACAGCCCGCGTGGAGAGGCTGTGACCTTCACCCTGCAGATGACACTCGTGGGGAGAGACACAGGACAACGGGGGACCCGCAAAGTGCGGACAGACTTGCAGAACCGGACAGTCAACAAGGAGCATCTGGAACGGAGACGAATTAGCTCAGGTTCTCGATTCACGGCTCCAAGTCAGCCGCCCACGCCCGCGAGGGGAAATGAGAGTGGAAAACAGGACCTCACAAGCCTGGCCACCGCGCCTTCGGTCACGGGCGGAGAACGCAGGTTTGGGAGGGGCCACAAGCGGGCCTGGCCGCAGCAGCGGGCGCACAGGAGCACCGCGGCTCTGACGGCCTCTCGACGGTCAGACCCGCCACGCCTGCTGGACTTCCCCGCGGCTACGATGCTTGAGAAGTGTCATAAACAGACACTCAGAGGAGAAAGGAACCAGCGAAGGCTGACAAGGCGGGGCGCTGGACCAGGGCAGGGTCCAGGACAGACAGAAGACTCAAAGGACTGTGGACCAGAAGAGCCCTGGGCTGCTCTGAACGGCCCCAAGTCCAGGCCAGGAGCCACACAGAGTCGGGAGAGAGAAGGGGCCAGTGGGGGGGGGGGGTTTCAAGTCCCTCCTGCAGGGCAGCCGACATAAACCGAGGCATGTCGACCAGGGTTTGCACAGCTGACCTGAGTCCTCCCCTAAGCCAGAGGGCTACGGTTCTCAAACCGCACCGATCACCTGGTGCGTTAAAGCCAAACGTCTGTAGGCACATCCCCTAAGAAACCCAAACCAGAGTGGCCTACCCCTGACACAGTTCAGCGTGCACCTGGGAAGAGGACCCCATCTGGGAAGAACACACATGTTCTGCGGGCGAGTTGGCACTTTTCACACTTAAAAGATAAATATTTAGCCTCTGTTCGAGAAAAATATAAAAGCCCCCGAACTGTTTATTTAAAAAATCTGAAAGAAAAGGAAAACATTTCGGGCTACTTGTACTTTCAATCTTGTCACCTGAAATTCACTGAATCTTAACTTGAAACTCACTTCTGCTTCTCACGAGAGGAAGAAAAGCAACAAGAAAGACCCACCAGGAGCACAAGGGCCTCTCAGGAGCCGGCCTGTCCGCCACTTACTAGGTGCGCCGGCAGGTTAGAACCATGTGATTTGAGCAGGTCACTAGGGTGTAAGGAATTAAGTCGCAAGTCCAGTTTACTAGGTGGAAATCATTAAAACAAAAACCAAAAACAAACCACTGGTGCAGACGCCCCACTCACTCCCCGGGAGGGTGCCGTCTGGGGGCAGCACTGACAGAGGGGGCACCAGAACGTGGCCCCCAAAACTCACCATCATCTTGTGCCTAAATCTCCCCTGCTTTAGGGTCCACCTGGAGCACCGAGCTTGGCGTGAGATCCAAAAAGCCAGCTCATTTTTACGTTTATTCCATCGCAGAGCAAATAATGCGCCTGACTGGAAAACACTGCTGAGAACACGGAGCACTAGCTAAATTTCACAAACATCCGTAACCGTGGAGACGCCGAGCTACGCACGCAGAGGAGCCTTCCACTGCCTACCAAGGGGCCGCGCACCGCAATCAAGCCCCGGGGCGGGGAGGAAGCCTTAACCAGGACACACCTGTGTGCACTGCATCTCGTGAACTCCTCCAGAGAGGCCTCTCCACCACCTCCGGGCAGCCAGGTTCCACTTCCTTCTAGGAATTCTCAACAAGCACTGATCTGAGCCGGAGCCCTCAGGCCTCCAGGGTAAGGACTCCACTGACAAAACCTTAAGACCAAGGAATGCCTGAGTTTTCTCCTAGTGGAAAAAGTCTCCGTTTTTCCCTAAGGGTAGACTGGGACCGAAGCATCCTGGTCACGTGGACATGGCTCCAGGCATGGAGCTGAGCAGGTACCAAGCCACAGGAGAAAACCAGGAGCTCACAGATGCACATCCGTCCACTCGGAACCACAGCCACCGGACATTCGCACGACGGATGGGGGTGCTCCCTGTTTATACAACCTCCCCAGACCCCGAACTACGTCCCCCACGGGTGCTTCCAAGTTCCTGGAATTTGAGAAACCAGATCTCAACTCATCATAAATGGTCGCCTACTTTGACAAATGATAGATGCATGATGTGAAGTTCTGTCCAAAAGTGAGGCCCACCCAGGTAATGAACTGAGAGCCGGAGCCCCAGTGGGGGTTTTGGTCTGTGTTGGTTTTTTTTTATAGGAAATACTTGGATTTCCCGGTGTTCAGGATGTTAACTGAGAGCAACCTTCAGTTTACATTCAAGAAAAAGGGCACCATGTCCAGTGCAGGTGTTCAATGCACACAGGGACATTCGCTGACAATTTGTAATTATTATCACTCTTAGGGATCAACACCAAGATATTGGGAGGAAAGGAAGATAATGATTTGAGGTCTAATTTTTTCCAGAATTTGAGCATAAGTTAATTCTCCAAACCTACGGCACACTTATGCTCTGCAAAGGCTCTGCTCACGATGCTGGAGCACTGACGAGCATTTTAAACATCATGTACAAGTGAAAATAAAGCAGTCTCTTCAAACGAACATCCTGCCTTTGGAGACACAAGGCACAGTGAGCACCCACCGACTCCTGGTTTAGCACAGCGAAGTGCGACGCGCCCTGGAGGCCGCCTGCCCGGCGTGGAGGAGATGGAGACAGACCCGGGAGGTGTGCAGGTGACCGCCCCCAGGAGGCCGCGACGCCTCCAACACCAGGCACCCGCTCCCCAGCGGGAGTCCGGGAGCAGGAAGGCGTACACCTGCGTGCAGGGCGGGCGGGCTGCACGCAGACGCAGCGGGCGGGCACACTGGGTCCTTCTAAGCAGAGGCTCCCCGGTGAGGTCCCTGAGGACCTGGTGCCCGCGCTCCCAGGGCGGGTGGGGGGGGGCCCGCAGGTCTTACCTCTGTGCTCGAGCGCTGGGCCGCTGGCACCCCAGCCCTGGTAGAGGGCAGCGAAGTCCTTTGGAATGTACGTCTTAAAGACATTGAGGAAGTCCAGGCGCTTCTCGGGGCCCTCGGACGGCGGCTCCGGCTTGATGGTGTGCAGGACGGCCGCGTTCCCTCTGGGGCCCGCTCCGCAGCCAGCCTTGGAGGGGGGTTCTCGGGGAGGTAGAGGGGGGCCCCCGTCGCCCTTCCCTTGTGGCTGACCCTGAGGCTGGGGGCTGAACTTGGCTCTCGGGGGGTCTGGGGCACTGTGCTTACTGGGGGGGCCAAGGCCGGCTCCGGCCGGGGGGGTGAGGTACTTGTCCCCCAGCCTGCTGTTGGCCGGGGGCTGGGAGCCCGCGCGGGTGATGACGGTGGGCGTCGGGGGGGCACTTCTGCTGAAGCCACCGCCGCCCGCCACGGGCCCGGGTCTGGGGCCAGCTTCCGGCTTGCTGGGCTTGGGCGGGGGTAGCTGGGCCGGAGCTCCGGGCAGCTCGGGGCCCAGGCCGGGCTTGGTCTGCCGATGCCCGTCGGGGCCAGGCGCCCAGAGCGCACAGGGGCCCCCGGGGGCAGGGCTCTCCTTGCTCCGAGGCAGGCTGGCGGCTTTCGTGGTCGCGCCCAGGGGCGAGGGGCTGCCTTTGGGCCCCGGCGCCCCGCCCGGCACCTGAGTGCGCGTGAACCGAGAGATGGGCAGAGGCTGGCACTCTTTGCCCCCAAGGGCAGGCGGGGGGCCGGTGCGCCCGCTCCGGGAAAGGAAAACCAAGTTGTTTCTGATGCTTTTGTAACCGTTGGGCTGAATCCACTGGGGGGCCATGGAGTTGCAGCTGACCCTGTGCCAGATTCGCTTGTGCATCCACAGGACCTCGGGATAGTAGGTCTTGTGGTTGCAGTAAGGACACGGGTGGACGGCCAGGGCGGCCTGCAGGGAGGAGGCCAGCTCCTTACGGCTGGGGTCGTCCCGCGTCGACCGCTCACTCAGGTCCAGCGGGATCAGGTCCGGGGCCGGCGCCCTTCTCCCTCCCCCGGCAGGCTCCTTATTGTGCAAATCGGACAGTTTCTCTTCCTTAGCGGGGTTGGCCTGGCTCTCGGAGGAGAGCTGTGGGTCTGCTCGTTCCGGAAAAGTCTGATGGGAGCTGGAAGAGAAGCCTGCAGCATGCCTGGGGCCAGGGGCCTCCTGCCTGGGGTGGAACGCTGGCATCTGCAAGTCCCTAGAGAACCGAGGCTGCTCTGGTCTCGTGGAAGCCCCTCTGCTGCTGTTTTCAAGTGCGGACACAGAAGCTGCGATCCCGGCGCGGGGCTCGCCCGCGTCTTTTCCTGATGGGTTATTTCCAAGTGTGAGACTCTGGGCCCCGTTGGTGAGCACAGTCGATGCTACCTCCTCAGAAAAGCAGCAGCGGTGTGGCTTTGCCCCTGGAGGATCAAAACGCAAAACGCCAAGTTACCATTTCTCACCAGGACAGAACAGGAGACGGAGGAGCACCCCCCAACCGCCGAGTGCCTGGCGGGGAGGGACACGCTGGTCTTAGGCCACAGCGCGATCCGGGCCCGGGAGCAGCAGGTTCGGTTAAGGGCAGCCCACACCTAAGGGCACGATGGCGGTATCTGGGGTGGGGCTTCTTTTTTCAGTTAAATGACTCAGTAGGCTGTACGGGAACGACAGAGCCTCCTGTCCAGCGACAGGTTACTAGTTAACAGAGGGTGACGAGGTGCATCAAAAACCAGGAGAGGGTGGAGGCAGAGCTTAGGGGTAGAGCATGTGCTCAGCTCGCGTGAAGTCCTGGGTTCAAAGCCCAGCGCCTCCATTAAAAATACATACAAACGTAAATAAGTAAATCTAATGACCTCCCCCCCCCACAAGAGGGGGGGTATAGAACCTGGAATTAAATTCAAGGGACCATCTCGTCCTTTGCTTAATTCGGATTCAGGCTCAGTCTGTCAACTTCACTTTTACGTTTTCAGAGTCACGCCTGCAGCTGGGGACCTGGCTCCTTCCGGCGTTAAAGGGACGCAGATGTGTGGGGCCCCATGCCAGACACGATGAGAGGAACGGGCGTGTTGAAGCAGCGGGGCCGGTGTGAGCGGACACTCCGCACCTGCAGGTGCTCCGAGCACGTCTGTCAGAGCCCCCAGACGCGATGCTCCCACAAGAGCCCCGCGAGAACCTGCGCGCCTCTGACCAAGACGCTAAGCAAGAAACTGAAGCAGGGAAGTTACCCGCGTCACCGATGGGGGCGGGGCCGTGTTATCAGGGGAAACAGTGACAAAAGCAAAGGCCCCACCGCTGGCCGGCGGCCTCCCAGCTCCGGAGGACCAGTGAGAACGGGGAATGTCAACAGCCTGAGATCAAGAGGGGGCGACAGGAGGGCAGCTGAGGAGCAGGTGCTTCTCCAAACCAGACCCCCTTCCAGCTGAGGCTCTCGGTTAACAGGGCTGGGGAACCCAACTGCCAGCAGCAGGTCAACTCAGGGAGGCCAGGCCCGCCGTCCTGCCCTCGGCCTCTCTCCCCAGCTCCTCCCCACGAGAATCGCACTACAAAGCGCAGCCCTGGATGCCGTCAGGCTTCAGTCAAAGCGGCAGACAGGTGCCCACGCAGCCCCACGGGGAGGGGCTGCAGGGATGGAGGAACCAGCAGGTGGGCCCAAGGATGCTCAGGACCTGCATCCCCGGGGGAGGTGGGGGAGCAGAGACCGGCTGGGAGGGCACTGCGTTTAGAGTGGCCCTTCACAGGTGGCCCGGAGGCCAGATGGGACCACCCAGGACGGCGTCGTCCCCTCCCCTCCAGCCTCGACCCCTCGCCCCTGGCAAGGCCGCACTTGAGCTGGGCCCCGACGGCCACTATTCTGACAGACAGACAGACAGACAGACAGACCCCAAAGGCAGGAGGAGGTCAGCCCAGGGCCAACCACAGGCAAGAAAGGCTCAGCACACAGGGCCGACGTCCAGTGTGGCCAACAGAAAAGGCAAGAGGAGGGGCAGTGGCAGTGGCTGATTCCACGTCCCCCACCCCAGCTCTCTCTCCACTCCCAGCTGGACTGCCCCCCCGAAAAGGCCAGTAAGGGAGCAAGTGTGGTGCTGCTTCCCCAGGGAAGGGCCTGGCGACAAGGTTCGGTGAACCCTCTGCTCTCTGTCCCCGTGGACATGAGGAGACTGGACAGAAAAGGAAAGGAGGTGGGACACAAGATCCAGGACTCCAGCTTCCGGAGGAGGCAGAAGAGCTGACGAGATGCGCTGTCCGTGGATCACGGTCGACAAGCCCCTGGGGTCAGCACCCAGGACGTGCGCTCCAGGTAACACAAGAGGCTCACCTGGGAGGAGGGGGTTGTGGGAAGACCCTGTGGGTCCCAGGGGACAAAAAGGGCACCTTGGGAGGAGGCCGGGAGAGCGAGCATGGACCCTCCATGGCCACTGTCCGTTACGCCTTCCTTCCAGCTGAACTGCGGACAGTTTGGGGAACAAAGACTACATTCCAGGTTTGTGTATTTCAAACCGATCCTTGGAAACCCCTCCGCTCTAACTAAACACGTGAATATATAAGGCACGGCGGGAGTATTTCATGTTATGGAACAAAGTCACTGAAAAGGTGTCCGCATGACACCTTATCAGGTGCTAATGGAGCAAACGTTCAACCAGGAGGGCGGGAGTTCCTGCCCTCGTCCCACATTGCCACCATTCACGGGAACGCGCGTCCAACAACCAGTCACGGTCCTGCCTCAGGGTCTATGCACCTGGTGTTCTTCAGAAACACTCTGCTGCTGGGGGCCCCCAAGGCCTCGCACCCCCACGAGGAAGCATATTCCAGACCTCCCTGCATAACAACCCCCCCGCACACCCCTTCCCAGTTACCCAGCGCAGTCCTGCCCTTCCTGGGCCCTGTGCATATGTAATTGTTTCTTCTCTGCCTCCCTCGAAAAGGATCTGAGCTCCAAGAGGGCAAGCCATGTTGTATTCACCTCTTTACTGCCAGCACCTCGTGCATTTCGTCCTCCGTAAATAATCCATGAACATACATTGAATCAATGATCAATGAGTGAGTAAGGCACTTAATGTCCAAGATTAACACGTAAGCAGACAGCACACAACTAACGCACTCCAGAGGGCACGCGGTGCGGCATGAAGTGCGGCGTTCAGCGAGCCGTTCTTAAGGGCCTGCAGAGACCAAAAGTAAAGACTTCATTAAAAAAAAAAAATGCAAATTTTTCTTAGGGGAGGGCACAGCTCAGAAGTAGAGCGTGCACTCAGCACACACAAGATCCTGGGTTCAATCCCCAGCGGCTCCACTTAAAAAAAAAAAAAAACCTATGCAGAAGTAAAGAGCATGCAGGTGATCTCAGGGGTGAAAGGGGTCCAGAGACACAGAGCAAAGACTCACAGGGTCACCAGCCTAGCGTCACGTGCTGGGTGGGGTCCTAGAAACACAACAAACGCGGCTCATGACCATTTACGGGAGCTGAGGGTGGCCGTCAGGGACCCAGCCTCGGCCTGATGAGTCCTCCCCTATTTACAGTGACCAGAGTCCTGGAGTATTCAGACTTGCCGAGTCCTAAAGTGACCCTACCCACCCTCTGGAATTCTTTGGTCCATGAATGCCATCAGACACCTGCTCTGACTTCTGAAGAAAGGTTTGGCTGGGGCCATATCCTCTGCCTCATTCTAAGGAATAAAGACCTTCTACCATTAAGGCCAAGATGCTGCCAAACTCCCACAGATCTGAAAACTGAACTTTGATTTCATCATGGGCCACACACAGTTCAGGCTGAGTTCTACCAGCATCATCTTCTGGGCCATGAAAAGGCCACTGATAACCAGTCAAACCAGTCCTTAAGGCAAGCTAGTGCATTGACTGCCATCGCAGTCTCTGGGTTTCCTGCAGACTGGGTCTTTAAAAACTAAACAAGATGTCTGTAATGAATGTTTCAATGTGGGCTGAATCTGGAAAAGAAAAATACGATTTTCTTTTTTTATTTCCCAATCAAGACAGGGCACTCTACAGACACACAGGCACCCGGATGGTGATCTAGGAGACGGAAGACCTGCTCGGACCACAAGGACGTGCATCGCTGTCCCTCAGGAGGACGTCCAAGGGCCACGTCTTTCGTAAGTGACCCTGTCGAGTAATTGCCTGGAGGAGAATCAGAGGCTAAGGGGAAACCTGGCTTGACTTTTCCAAAAACTTGGTTATATTTGAACTGGATGCTCATAAGGTGAAGCATTGAGCCTCACATGTGCAGCAAATTTCTAGAACTTTTCATACCGAACCCCAAATGACTTCAGGTTATGCAATTCTAGAAGACAGTCTTGTCTCCAAAGTAGGCTGCACACCAGCCCACGGTCATGTCAAAATGGCCAGACAGAGCACTTCACAAAGTCAGATCTACCCTGGTTGATACAGAGGACCTGGAGAGGACCGCCCGGCTGCCTTCCAGGCCCAGAGACACGCCTCCCTGCTCCCGCGCTTGGCCCCGTGGTGTGTGCAAAGCTGAGATGTAAGGAGAGATGCCTTCTCCTGAGGCCCCTCTCCGGACTCAGAAGGTGATGCGGTCACAACCGGAGTATGAGATGCGATTAGCAGCCGCGGTCTCTTAATTAAAACCTAGACGTAAGATCTGGAGGGCTGACCTCAAACGGCAGCTGGTGCTCTGGGCTGACAGCAAACTGCACGTGCAGGTAACCAGTTCTCCCAACCCTGGCGGCTGCGATTACAAGATCGTCTCCAAGCCCTGCTTGCCATTGCTCTTTATTAAGAACGAAATATCCACCCAGCTAATTCTACATGCAAGTGTATTGGGGGGGGGGGGGTCGGGGAGGGCACAGGGCTGAGTAGATAGAAAATAGCCTCAATTCAAATTATACCAGGGATTCAAGCCTTAGATGGCGTATAATAACCCTCCTCCAAAGACAAAACAGCCCAAGCACTAGAAGCCTTAAGAACTCTCCCAGTTAAGAACCCCTATACTGAAGCAGACTCACAGAAAACAAGCTGATGGTTACCAAAGGGGAAAGGGAGTGGGGAGGGATTAACTAGGAGCCTGGAATTAGCAGATACACATTAGTCTGTATAAAACAGATAAACAACAAGTCCTACACTGTGCAGCACAGGGAACTACATTCAATATCCTATAATAAACCATAATGGAAAAAAATATGGAAAAGAATGTATGCACACACACACATATGGTAACTGAATCACTCTGCTGTCTACCAGAAACTAACGCAACACGGTAAACCAATTACACTTCAAGAAAAAATTTAAAAAGAACTCCTGTATTAAAAGTAACTGTGATTCCAGCAGTTATTGTTAATATTTGTGAGTTCCTAATAACTTTTATAATACGTGCTTACCAGTTACCAAAAATTTATGACAGCAAGAACGTCAGTTTTTAAATAGTGTTTCTCAGAAGATCCTTCTTTGATCATTTTTTTACCTTGTCTGAAAAAGGAACAACTGGGAACAAAAACAGATACACGGCAGAATAAAAAGTAAAATGCTTTGAAAGAAATGAGAGCCATTATGCATCGAGATTTAGTTGGAAGTTACTCAGACAACTGACATGCAAGAAGTTAGTAACAAAGAGAAAAAGATGTATGTGTCTGGGGGCAAGAAGAGTCCCCGGAAAGACGTTCTAGCTCCAAGAATCTCAGAAACACTGATTCTCGATGACACGTGGTGAAGACCTCTCAGTTAGCTTTAAGTGGGTGCAGAAGTGTTATTACCACGGGAGGTCTTGGATGCAATGTAGGAACGACTTAAGAAAAACTTCTAGCTGCGACGTCCAGGAGGCTTTTGAATCAACAAACACGATTTAGGAAGCTTTCTGTGCTAGTGGAATGCTGAAAAACACTGCCACGGGCTGGTCTGATCCGGAAGTTCTCCTTCTGGAAGAATCAAGGGGAAAAAACCAAGGAGCAGACACACTTAGTATCTGTCCTGCACAGCGGGGCGCCCGGGACAGCACACAACCACGTGACCTGCTTGAGAGGCCGCGTGAAGGGCGGTTCCAGCAAACGAGGGGGTCACTATGGGTTCCAGGCCCTGGAGCAGCCCCAGCCCCCGAGTGGGAGTCCCGGCTCGGCCCTACTTCACCCTCCGCGAAGAGAGCAGCCTTTGTTTCACTGCACACGATGCTTCCCAGTGGCCCGGGGTCCGTCAAGGCCGATTCGGCTCTACGGTCGGAGAAGTCCCTTTAGGAGTGTTTTAAAGCCGCCTCACTCCACATGCAGTGTAAACTAGAACAATCATCATCATAACGTCTCCGTGAGAAGGAAATCGGAACCGGAACAATGTGTGACAACGGAATGATCATGTCTTAAACGTTCATAAATGAATCAATATTACATTCCCCAAGTCACTGTTGCCGCCTTTTCTGTCTGACTGAGCACAGTATACAAGTTTTCATTTTAAGTAACTAATCTATTAACATAAATAACTTGCAAAACTGTAACTTATTTGTGTTAATGGAAAATTATGTAAATCTCTTAGCACTTTGGAAGCTAGATTTGGATTTCTAAAGAAAAACAGCTACAAATTATACAGGACTTCTGACTAAACAGATTAACCACATTCCACAAGGAAAAGCTTAAAGTCTGGGGAATGATTTTTTTTTCCATGAACGTTTCAATTAAAAGAGTACAAAACCAACATTTTAAAGGTTAATTGAATACTTCTTGTTTCCACCCAAGTTTCTAGTTACTAAAAAGGAGTCTTGCCATAAAACGTAATCACATTCAAGAAATCTAGAACTTACTGTTTTCTCATAGATGCAACCATAAAAATGTGTCACTCGAGGAGTATTTTTAAATCAAATTCATGCTGAAGGGAACAGGGTTCAAGTCTATTTTCACAACTGTTGTACATTTTACACACCCTCCTTCACCCCCAAATCCTAACAGTAAACTGTAAATTGTCTGTTGGGCAAAATGCAAACAAATGTAAAAATAAAAAGAAATCATTTAACAAAGCTTCCCAAACTTGGCTCTAAAGAGTAATGAACATTCCCGTTTTACAAAGGCAAAAAACAAAGTAAGTCAAATGCAATTGTTGAAAAGAAGGTATTTCTATCACTTTCCGATTTTAAAACGTCATTAAGGAAATACAGAGTAAGAACCAGGGCAGGGAAAGCTCAGCACGTAAAACGTTTGTTTTGCAACGTCTTCCAATCTTTTGGCTTCCCCGAGGAACAGGAGGCAGAACCCTAAGGAACGTGCTTCACTTCAGCCACTTTGGTTTCTTCTCTCACAAGATGTGTTTCAGGAGACCAGTAACGGAGTAAGAGAAGAGAAGCAGCCCCGTAAACCCACACCGTCGAAGAAGTACCGCAGACACAAACCAGCGTTCACGTGGGTTAGCAGGTTTTCTAGGGCTAAAACGCAAAGCCCCAGTTCAGTGTGTTTACCAGCAAGTTATAATTATCCTTTATTAAAAAAAAAAAAAGAAAAGAAAAAAAAGCTGGGGTTATCTATCAGCGCAGTCTTCAGACTGAACAGCGGGCACGGGCTGACCTGCGGAACAAAGGCCCCGTGGGAGCACGGGGCCCCGGGCTGGAGGAGGGGCCAGGCTGTCCCCGGGGCCGCGGCTTCCGGCGTCGTGTGCGGACACCGCCGCCAGATGGCGCCGCATCACAAGGGAAGAGCCTACGTCCCGCGCCCGGCCGCGCGTGGTCCCTGATTTCGGGAGGGGGGGGGTGGCGCGGGGGCTGCAGACATTTGCTTCAAGCAGCAGGTATCTGCCAGCCAGAGCAACACCCAGACCTGGCCTTAAAACGGCCAGGACAGTCGTGCGTGCGTCTGCATCCGCTCCGTCCGTGCAGACGAAACGTACTCTAAATGATGCAAGCAAGCAGCTCATCAAAAGGTCTTCCGGCCTCTTACGTTGCGACATGCCCCTTTGTTCATCAGGGTTTCCAGCGGTTAAAACGCCGGGGGCTTTAAACTAGGAATATACTTGAATTATTTGTCAGAGGTGAACTTAGATGAAATAATGGATTTACAGGCAACAGACTTTGGAGGTTGGATTATAAGCAGCACCTCCAAATGTGCAATTTTTGGAGAGAAACACACAGAAACGGGGGTGCTTCGAAGGGGAAAGGGCCCACGGTGTGTGGGACGTGGTCTCATTATCCATGTTCATCCACACACAGAATTCCGTCCACGTCAAAATCAAAATTCTCGAGTTCCTGGAGTAGCGTCCTAGGCGTCTTCAGATCAGGGGGACTGCCTGTTCCAGGGACCTATTCCTGGGCGTCTGGCAGGATCTGCCAGCTCCGTGCCCACAAAGTTAAAACTTGATCATTTCATGAAGCTAACTATACACAGTAAACATCCCACCCGGCCTCATGCAACATCCCTTCTCCTCTGGTCTCGACTGATGGGCACCACGGACCTCGCACGGAGTTAACCGGGAGCCACGAAGCCGTGACCACGGGGAGGGAACCACAGAGAACGTTAACTGAGTGGCACCAGCCTGTGTGGCCTGGAATCTCACCCACGCCAGAAGCGGGCCCAGTAATCTTGTAGACTTTTATGGTTATAAATGTATAAATGAGAATAAAACAGAGATTTTTCTGTATTGCTCACATGAAGAGTTCAGTCTTAAATAAATTTTAAATCTCAGAGGTTTCGCTCCACCAGAGACACTGTGTGGAAAGAATCTCTTTATATTTTACTTAATAATTTAAGCAAATCTTCCCAAGTCTCATCACGAAGCTGTTTCAGGGACCTCAGACGAGCTGCCCAGGCCCGCTGTAATTATTCTGTTCTTCATTAAAATGTGAGGGAAAAAAAGCATATATACATTTGTTCATGAACTTCTTGATTCCTTAGTTTTCTTTTTCTCTCCTTTTTTTTTTAATCAAGAGGAAATAACTGTATTCCCCTCTCTTGTATAGCTTTAATTTTTTCTCCTGATTTATAGCTTACCTTCAATTTATCCAGTTTTTTTTTTTTTTTTTTTTTACGTCAAGACAAAGAATTACAAGCCCCAGTAGAGCAACATCGCCCGGGAAAGCCCCAGCTACTAACGTTTATTTTCTCAACCCTTTAGTCAGATTTCTGTTTTGAGAGGGCGCTGCCGTGACCGTGTTCCACGGCTTGCTGGCTGCGCAGGAGCCCTGAATCTACGAATTTAAAATGTTTACAGCTAAGTAAAGGGTTTTCTGTCAAATTCTATTAGCTGGACTCAAAAGGAAGGGCCCCCCCAGCCCGGCCCACTGGCCTGGCATCCCGTCTGAGACCTAAGGGGACCCGCGGCTGCAGGCTCGCGGCTGACCAGCCTAAAATAACTCGCCCACCCGCGCGGACGAGACACCCGGGGCAAGGGGGAGGGGCCGGGAAACATCGCTGGTCACACTTGCATTCAGCCCACGACGCCTCTGCCACCGTCCTCCTGACTTCAGGACGCGGTCAGCTCTGAAGCGCGTGCAGGAAGGCGGGTTTCTCCGTGCACCTGCTGAGTGCGCGCCGTCGTTCCTGGACTGCGCGTGTGCGCGTGCCTGGCTGCCTGCACGCGCGGGAGGGGAGGGGCCGCGCCGGGGGGTGGGGACAGCGCTCTCAGGACGTATTTTGAGGACACCAGTCAACGTCGCGGCCCCACGTCTTCTACTTGTTAAAGACATCGCCTTGGTCAATATTAATCAATTTACTCTGTACCCGGAGCCCAGGAGGCTCTGTGATTGCTCTCCCCGATTCCGAGCACACACGTGGTCCCCACCAAGCTCCTCCCCGGAAGGGAGATCCCCGCTGATCAGCCAGCCAGCCAACCACGTGAACTCGTGGTGATGAGGCCGGCAGCCCGGCCACGTCCCAGAGCCGGAAGGCCCCCCACCTCCCCCGCTCTGCCCGTCCTGCGACCTCCGGGACCTGGGACCTGTGTTGTCCCTCGGCACCCACGTGAGGGAAGGCCCTCGGGACAGGGAACCCAGATCCCCAGGACAGAGTGAGGCCTGGACAATCAGGATGCAGGATGTAAAATGGGAAGTGATCTGAAAGTCACAACCAGTCCCCACACACGTTCTGCTACCTAAACCCACTTTTTAAGGAAAACAGCCACTGCCTCTGTTTCTTCCCTCTGATCTAAGGCGTCTCTTTACCAGCTGCTGTGTCTCCATCACCCTTAACTGACAACCTCCACTCCTCTGAAAGCCCTGGCAGTTCACACGGGACTGAGGCCCACCGACGGTGGTGGCGGAGCCGAAATAAAGCACCTTCAAAGAGAGAGTGTGTCTGCATCCCTTACTCATCTCAGAGCTGCCGAGCCGTCCCCTCGCCACCCTGGAGGTCCCCGGGCCGAACCTGCACCCTCTCCTGTCGGCGTCCGTCCGTCCATCTTGACCCTTCCCGCCTCCTGGGCACAGACACAAGGCCACACGCCATCACAGTCATGTGTGTGCAGAAGCAGGCCAGCCACACACGTGTACACAGGGCACACACAGGCCCCCACATGCACAGGCCCCGTGCACACACGGTCTCACACACACACAGTTTCCCACAAGGGCCTCGCAGTGTTTGGGTTGGGAGGCCGGCCGGGGTCAGCTAGTGTCCAACCAGATCGTCTCACACGTGACCCCGAGTCCTGAGAATCACTCCTTTCCCATAGCCAGACAATTACAAAGTCCAGAAATCAAAACCCAGCGAAGGCACCGTTCTTTAAAAGGAGAAAACGTGTGCCTCTGTCGGGGTATATTTAAAAGCGGAGCGCAGCAGTCCACACCCTCAAAACTCAGGGCGCCCAAGCTCACGGCCCAGGTGAGCTAAGCCAGCAGGAAACACAGGGCCCTCTACTCACAGGCCGCTGTCAGTCACGGTTCCTGCAAAACGCTCACCAAGACAAACACGTAACTGCAAAAAATGAAGTGTCTGTTATTCTTAGAATCTGGGAAAAATATACAGTCACACGGCATAGTTCTGCGTCTTCAGAACCACAGGTCCTCCCTCAAGCATCCCCGAGGACCACTGCCACCCTCTGCTCCAAGGTCACGGCCACCAAGCAGCTGCCTGCGACGCACGCTCCTGAGGCCCCAGGCAGCCCGGGCGCCGGCCCTGGTGCTGAACTTGGGCATCTCCACTCCACCGGGCATCGGGGCTCGGGGTGGGGCTCTCAGCCTTTCACCCCGCTAACTGCTTTCCCAAAGCACCCAGTGGGCACAGGTCGAGTGTGGGGCCTGAACTTGACCGAGACACAGCTCAGCAGATGCAGTGAGCCAAGGACGGACCACAGAAGCCAGTCGCCCCTCCTCCACCACTGCCAGCTGGGCTGGTGACACCCGTGTGTGGCCTCATCACCGGTCCTACGTGGGACCCCGGCCACTGGCCCTACTGCCCCTCCAGCCCCAACGACCCTGTGATCACCACTGTGGGCACGCACGTGTGTGCCCGGGGGCACGTGCATGAGCTGGCGGTCCCCCATCGTCTGTAGAGTCCGCTAGGCCACGGGAGATGCTACAGCCACCCTCCCGGTCCTGGCAGCAAACGCAGGTGACACATACCCGGTCCCCTGCTTCCTGCAAACATCCCACACATGTGGCTCCAGCGGGCACCGGGTGGGAAGGCCCCTGGAAAGCGCCCGGTGCAAGTGACTGGAGATGAGTACACACACATCTATCTCCAGTGTAGACGCGCACGAGACACAGACACACGCACACTGCCCAGCCGCTGCTGCCCATTATTCCCAGAGTGAATGACACAGAAGTCCCCCGTTTCCTGACTGGGCCCCTCCCCAGGTGCGGACCAAGGCAGCCAAGGTCCTCACACGTGCTGCTTCCGTGCAGGGCAGGGGAGCTGGGGGGTGGGGGCCCGGGGAGGGGGCGGTGCACCTGCAGGGCCACCCCAATGGGACAGGAGGAGGGCCACCACGCCCAGCCTTCATCCACACTCCTTGCCCTGCACGTGTGTGGCCTGGAAGCACCGCCTTGGGCTTCAGGGACTAGAGGGAGTCCATACAGACCCTGCCCTCTGGCCTGGTGACCCGGAAGCTCGGCCCCAGCAAGAAAGTGACCACAGATTTCAAACTCGTGCTGCTGGGACCGCTGACCGATGGGTTAACGAGGAGACGAAAGAGGAGGACGGGCCGGCAACAGGAAGGGTGCGGTGCTCGTCAGAGAAGGTGGGAGGTCAGCCCGCTGCCAAGATGTGGCCCCGATGACCCAAGTGACAGTGGCACCTTGGTGACTCTTGACGCTTCCACCTCAACACCTTCTGAACACAGTTTCGGGCCATCACGGAGGCCTGAGTCACATTTGCTTCCCTCGTGTTCCCGTGAACCCTGGGCTTCTTTCTGAGTCCTCCTTCTCACGGTGTCTTGAAAATTCGAATGAATCTAATGCCGTCCCCCCAGTCCCCACGCAGCCCAACCCTGAGTGTCATCCCACCAATGACACCAGTGGTCGAGCCCAAGGCCGCGCCGGTGGTCCCAGCTGTGCCCTTCCCGGTGGGGCCCCACGAGGATGTGCCCCTCCTGACAGCAGATCCCACGTCTGGGAAGAAGGAACGTGGAAACCCAGGTCCTACGTGAGGAAGGAGAAAGCGTGTCTGAAGGCAGAAACCAAGTGCTGTGCTGTGGAGACGCGACCACAGGGCTCAGCAGACTCAGAAGAACGGCTTTTCTGCCTCTGAAGTGGGCCCCCTCCCCCTCCCCCCTCCCGACCCCAACCACGCCAACCTTGCCAAGACATCTTAAAGCTGTTTCCCAAGTACTTTGGGAAGAATTTCGTAGCTGAAACTTACTACCCCAGGACTTTGAAATTACATAACACACGCCACGTGTTTACATGTGCACACGCACACGCACCACGTGTGTCCCTGTGCTAAGCCTGCAGGCAAACACTGACACAGCCCTCGGTTCTGAACTGCCGAGCAGAAATGCACTGAGCGTCCTTCTCAGCGAGACCGTGACCTTCTCAACACTAACAAGCCCCAGGTGGCACGTCTCTCTAGTTCCCTGAAGCCCCACAGCCAGTCAAGGTCTCCATGGATTACAGAACCAGTCAGCCGATGGGCAGGTATCAGGACTAAAGCAACCACAGGACCCGTGTGTTCGATGCAACCAGGTACAAACCAGTCCACTAAGCCCACTTTTTAACACTGAATAAGATACAGTGCAGATTTCTAAAAAATTAAATGAATTGTGTAACGACTGGGATTTCTAATTGCCTTAGATTTTTCCTATATTTTCTACTGTTTTTGAGGCATTCTCACATCACTTATTCTATTCTATAACTAAGATTTGATTTTATTCTTTCAAATAATCCTCCCCACACATACCTCACCCTCTGGCTCCCCTCAGTCTCACCCCACAGAGACTGATTTTATGCTAACAGCAAAAATGCTTTCTTCATCTAACCCACTTCTGGCATGGGTTACACATGACTCGATAAAACCAAAACGGAAACAAACGAGCTTTAAAAAACGGCACAGGCAAGTAATATTAGTGAGCAAGTAAAGTTCTGCACAAAACCCTGTGAACAAAAATGTTCCAACATGATGTTTATGTTTCTGAGAAGAGGGGATATCTGCTTATTTAAGAGGTTTTGTTAAATTTTTCTCAAGTTGATACAATATTGAAACAGCTTATATAACCACCCAAATAGCTCAAGGAATTTTATGAATTGTTTATTTTTTAAAAAAAAATTAAATACCTGAAACAAAAGGTTTTTTGGAGAAACTCTGATGCCACCAAAAGCACATGATCTTCTGCCCTTACTCTGCACAAATTCACTGTAAGACTGCACTTCTAACAGAACGGTGAAGACGTGCGTGTACACAGACACATGTACCCCTAAGCGCTTAGATAAACTGCATCACCCACTACTGCCGGCTCTCGGTGTTACTCCTTGACTGTTCACCATCCCACCTTGGGGAAAAAAAACACCACCCTCTTTATACTGAAACAAGGCATTTCCCTTTCTTCTCGACTAGCGCCCTAGCATGTACTTAAGTAAGACAAGACGTCCTTGAAAGCATGCTCTTCTGCAAAGCTGGCGTACTGGGGAGACTGCACTATGTCCCCATCCGAGTCTGGCTTTTAATCTTTTTCCAAATGATGTGACACATGGACACACCCACACACACACATTACCACCCCATACACACACCACACATACACACACATCCTAAATGAACTGTCTCCCTGCAGTGGCTCAACCACGTGGTCCAGGATGGAGAGCAACCATCTTGAGCTCTTAGGAGGACCTCTTAGGGAGCAAGGCTGATAAAGAAGTCGGAGGGTGTGACGACTTGAAATGCAATGAAATCTGAATCCGAGCTGACATCTGTCCGCACACGATGATCACTGCACTCTGATGACGGTTACAGCAAACCTGTCTGGGCTCAGGTCCCTAACTCACTGCACCATGCGCCCGTTTCTCTCTTCCTTGTCGCCCCTGGCCCTGCGGGCGGCGGCGTCTCCCCAGCATCGCGCCAGGGCTCTGCTGACGGGGTGGCTGGGGGTCCGAGGCGGCCGGCAGGGGCTCCGTGGAGCTACCAGGAACTACAGGCCTCTGGTTTCACCTGCAGAGAGACACCAGCTGAACGATCCTGTCCTGGAGACAAAGCTGGTTTCAGAGCTTCTTGTGCAAATCCCTCCACAGAGCAAGGCTCAAAAAAGCATCACTCGGACTCGTAAAAGGGATGGTTTTCATCAGTCACTTTGATTCCAGCCCCCCGTGAGCTGTCTGCAAAGGAGTCCGTGTGCTCTCGGCCACCTTCCCCACACCTGGGAGTACCTCACTGACCTACGCTAACGGAGTGAGCTGTTCAGTGACACTCCCTCCGCACCAAACGCTCGGTGATGGGAAGAGAAGGTCAGCCTCCAGCACCGCACACTCAATCACCACATCTTACTGGCAGGGAAGGCAGGCGAGGCTCAGAGAAAAGACAGACGAAACTTCGGGATGAAAACCCAGCACAGAAAGGCATCCTTGGAAAGGGATGAAAGCACCCTAGTTGGAAGATACCCTGGTCCTGCTGGAGGGGGCGGCTCCCCGGGGGCAAGGAGCCCCGGGTGTCGCCCACAGACGGAGAGGATGCGCTGTCTCTCTTCCAGGCAGAGCCGGGAAGCACCCGATTCCAGCTCTGCGCCCCGTGTGCACTGGGCCGGGCACAGCCGGCCAGGGAAGGCGGCACGTGCTCAGACCACGTCAGAGGCCATGGATTTTCCCATCAGTGACCAAAGACAAGATCTGCAAGTTTCCCAAACTAACTGTTTTGGGGTTTGTTTGGTTTTTTTTTTTTTTTTTTTTTTTTTTTTGGTCTTCAAAGATTTAATCCTGTTTCAAATCATAAAAATGTAACCCAAGTCCAAAAGCCAGATCAGGAAACTACAGCATAAATGGCACATTCTCTGTCGGCTTCAAGAAACAAGCCGCAGCCCTGAGACTCCTTCCCACTGGACTCCATCCGAAGCATCTCTCAGCAGTAAGCATGGAGCCCCTTCAATGAGAAGTAACGGCACGCCAAACCTCCGGGCAGCGGAGACCAGGCTCACGGCGCACACACTTCGGAAGTAAAACCCAGAGTGTCTTCATTGTTGGCAAAAAAGTGTTTTTGAAAATATCCATTTCCTTCCATCTGAAATACTGCCTCCTTCCCAAGTTGACTCTAGATAAAAGAACACGCACCTCCTTCAAGTCCCTCCCCCAAATTCATCTCCAGTTACAGCTGTTGTTAATAAGCAAACAAAGAGCGACGAAGGACGAAGGCAGGGTTCTCACACGTGGCCAGCGTTGCCCCCAAGACCTCCATAAACGACCTGGCAAACACGGGGTCAGGACGGGCTGGGACCCGGAGAAATAAACAGATTTTCACAGTGCTTCTCAGCTTGCAGCCATTTGATGGTTGCTGTAAAGTTTTGAAATGAGACTTGGCAAAGGGTTTCCGTGAGATGCCTTTGAACTCTGAATCCTTCCACTCTGTAACAGCTACCCAGTGGTGCATCTGGTCCCTGACTTCAAAGAGCAGGCTGGCCCTGTCCCCGGCAAGGGCAGAGGGCTGGGAGCGCGGCTTCAGCCTTCAATGTTTCACTCCACACTCCCTCGGCTCTTCTGGCATTTTATTAACCCACGAAAACGTGGAGACAAATTTTCATCAGGACAACTCCAGGAGTCCCAAGAAGCTTTTAAAATCTGAAAACCCTCTGCCTTCACTCAGTCTGAACACATTCACGACTTTTTGTCTTTACCAAGGATATTTGCAAACAACGCATCAATATTTCCAACACATGCTTTGTTAAAATATTTAAATAGGGGCATAATCCAAGGACAAATTTTTTATTACTTTAACCAATCCCCTTAAGTAGCTCTCAATAAAAACCTGTTATCTCGGAATTCACATCTGACATTTCTTTGCTATTTAAAGCCAAGAAGTAATAAAACTGAAAGGGTTTTTTTTATCCCTTTTTTGATGTAATTAATTATATTAACTTGGTAGCTTTCAATTAGAGAAAATACTGCATTGAACATTTTATTTTCTGGGAAAAAGAAACGTAGAGTCCCTTTTATGGAACTTGATGGAAGTTCCTAAGTCAATATTTACACCATCTCAGCCTCTGAAGAGAAATGATACTTAAATTCTCAAAGGACAGAAGAGTAGCCACCCACTAAACATGGATCCTACAAGTTTGCTAGTTTTCAAGCTGCAAAGGTTTCTCAGCCTAGTGGTCAAAGACAACTGCGAATTTTTATAATTCAATTATAAGCAGTTTGTTGGTAAAATAAATGTGTCAGTAAAATACAGTACTTTTGAATTTCTCTTTCCCAATCCTTTTGGGATCCCCAAAATGTCATTTCACCACTGAGAACAGTATTGTTCATTAACAGTAACTCACTCAGATCACTGCCTGAAATAAACTGGCCTAAAATATGAAAAAACAGGGGGGGAAGAAAAGACTCTGTTCCTTGGGTTAGCCTTACATGTGAAAAAAGAATTAAGGTGGAAACAAAAATTCTTTAGCAATAACTTCATTCAAAATGTAACCAGTTTCTGTTTTCTCTTTGACAACCTGTGACACAGTGCTAAGCAAGAGAAAAGCAATCACTTTAAAATATATAATGAATTTAGAAGTGAAGTCAAAAACTGAACAAACAATGACTGACCCAGTTTGCTAGTAAGTGAAGATAAAAATGCCTTTCTGAAGTTAACCACTGTACCTAGAAATAGATTTTTTGTAAGTTTCTACTGTACAGCACAGGGAACTATATTCAGTATCTTGTAGTAACCTTTAATGAAAAAGAATATGAAAACACATGTATGCACATGCATGACTGGGGCACTGTACTGGACACCAGAAATTGACACATTGTAACTGACTACACTTACAAAAAATACCTTTCTGCTTGATGGAACTATAGAAACAACACAAGGGCGCAGAGAGGGGATCTGGGTGGAACCCGGGCCTGGCTCCCAGGTGGGAAATGAGACACAAGAAGTCCACAATGTGTCGGGGTCCAGGCAGGGCTGGGCCTCCCACAGGGAGCCCATCAGCTGGGAGGGGACACTAAGTCACCGCCGCCCCCACGCCGTCACAGCCCCTGAAAAGCCAGGAATGAGTTACACCTCCGGCCTCTGAGACCCAGGGGGCACGCACTCTCCAGAACAGAACATTAACCTGCACACAAAAGCTCATAATACATTAAGCTTAAAAAAACGGGCCACAGTGGGGGAGGGACAGCTCAGGGGTAGAGCTTAGCACGCACGAGATCCTGGGTTCCATCCGCTGTGCCTCCATTTAAAACTAAATCAACAAACCTAATTATGCGCCCTCCCCAAAAAAATTGGGCCACAGAGCTATCATTTGTCAGCTGAGTGCGAGTGCACGTGGATACACGCTAATATAAGGTACAAGTGTGTCAAGTGTGCACGTGGATACACGCTAATGTAAGACACAAGTGTGTCACGCATGCACGTGGATACATTAATGTAAGACACAAGTATGTGCGCACGTGCGTGTGGATACACGCTAATATGACACAAGTGTGTGTGCGTGCACTTGCACAAACAGCACACCCAAAGAGCTGCACAGAAGGCATGGCGGGACCAAAACTCAACCATCGCCGTCTCTAAGGACATTACTTTTTTCCTTTTTCCTCGTCTGCACTTTCTGTAATGATCACATTGCACATAACATAACACGGAAACATCCAACAGAGTAGACATAGCAGAAGTACTAACCACCTCAAAAACATCGTCCTTTTACTTTCATCTACGCCCACAGGCCAAGGAATCTCGAGGCTGCCTGGACCAGAGGGGCGGCCCCAGCCTCCAGGGCCGCGCCCAGCAAAGACCACAGCCCCAGGCAGGTGAGCGCACAGCCCGGTGCCCGGGGACCCAACGCCGCCAGCAGCTCCAGGGGCGATGATGCTCGCTGTTTAGTATTTGTTCAATATCCGTGTTTCTGCTGCTTTTCATTCTGAGGAGTCACTTATTGCTGTTCTCATTTCCTTAAAATCTGGGTTGGGCCGAGCGCTAAGGATGCCTGCTGGACAGGTGCGCTGGGCGGCTTCCCACCTCCACCTGCCTGGAAGCCCTCTGACCTCCCCACCCCAATCCTCATGCTTCTCCCTGCATGGATCTTCAAGACATGCAAGGATAATCCATGTCTTCAATTGGCTGGTTGCGTTTTACTTAATGAAAGAAGACAAGGCATCCTCTCCAAACTGCATGCAATTCTACAGCTGAATATTTCATCCTCTTGCCACCTGGAGTCGGCACGGAAACCTGTGCTGTGTGCATCTGAAAGGCTCTGCCTGGGACACTCGGAGATTCCAGGACTCTATCCAGCAGCAAGCAGCCCCTCCAGTGGACGTCAGTGAGAGCAGGATCCCACACCGGGGTTCACATGCGGTCCTTCCAAGGGAAGAGTCCCCAGCAGGAAAGCGCCACCAGCCCTTTTACAGGCTGGAAGGGCAGAAGTTACAGGGTCAAACTCTGGGGACAGAGACGCAGCCCAGCCCTTCCTGAAGGTTTCCCAAAATACTTCCCTAATGTGACCTGGGAGGACCTTGCCTAAAAGACAGGTAGGCAGCAAGACAGGGCAAGACGTCTGTGGGCAGGAGACGCTCACCTCTGAGACGCCTCCGGGTGGAGTCACCGCCTTCCGCTGACTCACAAAGGCCTTCTCTCCAGGTCACGCCAGGTTCCAGAACTTTCCATTTCAATTATAGACCCATCTTTTCAAATGAACTTGAGGTCTCTTTGCATATTCTGTTAGGTCAGAGGGGTGGGAAGAGCCCACGGCTTTTAGGACTGTTCCACCTGCACCACAGAACCGACAACTGAAGCGCCAGTAAGTCTTCAACAGTCCACACCCAGGACACATGATTCCCAAGACAACAGGGTTTGCCAGATGTTTTCACACATATTTATGGAGTATGTTTTTCAACAAAACTAAGCAAGGCTGAATCATACACAGGCAGAGTCAACGCAGAATCAGGAGAAACACATCCAGGAAACACACCACGTCACGACCAGAACCGACTTCCTCATGCTGCTTTGGGGCAGGCGTAGCAAGTCCCGGATCATGATTTACTATTATTTGTGAACATCGCAGGTCACATATCACTCATCACCAAATGCACCTCTGTATCAGGGCAGCCTGGGTCGTGAGTAGGGTCTAAAGGAGTCTTGGTCTCTATTCTGAATGACTTTGAATTAAGATCGGCCCACACATGTGGGGTAAGCTTCAGAGGTGAGTGATGGAGTCTTTCACTGGCACCTGGCTTCTCACCAGATTCTCTGGGACACTTGCCAGTGTCCCACAACATCAGGGCAAAGCTGTGACCACTGTCCCACATCTCAGAACGCTGACACCCGCCACGGGACAGCACCACCCTGGATGACGGCGAAGCTTCGGCACAGACCCTCCACCTACAAAGCCACAGACGGGACACAGCTTCCCGCGCTGAGAGCTGATGTCTGTGCCCAAGAGGCAGCGTATTCCCTGGGATGTGTGTCAGCTACTTTCAAGGTCACGGCCCTTCAGGTACTACTCGAACGTCACATCATCCCGCCTCTGGAAACTCTACAGTATGTTCCCCACGTTAGAAAATGCAAAGGTTCGGGGGGCAGGGGGGCAGCCAAACAAACAGACTAAAGGAGATCTGAGCTTCCTCTTGAATCTGTTTCCACCAGCGACGTTCGGACCCTTGGCAGCAGTCATACACGTTTAAAGTGTCAGCACTTGGACAGGCAGGTATAGCTCAGGGGTAAGTGGATGCCTCGCGTGCACAAGATCCTGGGTTCTATCCCCAGTCCCGCCATTAAATAAATAAACCTAATTACTTCCCCTCCAAAAAAAAATTAAAATTAAAAAAAAAAGCCCATCCTTGGGGTCTTTCCAAAAGTTACTGAAAGAATAAACATCAGCACATTAAACTACGGAAAGAGTGCAATCTCCCCCGAAGGCCCTTTCCTTTTCTTCTTGAGCTCATGACCCTGCCAGCACCCCCGGCGTGAGGTCGCCCGCATCCTGCCTGGCAGCAAACACAGGGCTGCTGCACAGGCCTGAGCTGGCCGACCAGCGGCCCAGGAAACAAGACCAGACATCTCCTGGGTGAGCCGAAAGATCCGCCTGCCAGAAGGTCCACGTAGACACACGCCAGGGAGCGCGCAGGACAGCCAGGTAACGGGAATCCAGACAGACGACGTGTCCTTTAGCCTAAGTGTGTCTCAGACATCACAGGGATGCTCATGTTTATGCTAAAAGAAGTAGTCGGTGTTCATCTGAAACCCGAGTTTAACAGGCAGCCTTTAAACCTCTCACGTGTTCTCATCTAAACACATTATTTACATGAGTGGCTTCAAAGGACGCGCTGAGTGAGTTAAGACCCAAAAAAAGGCGTCAACACTGATGCAAACACCAACATCATAGATCAAGAGGAAGATTGCTTTTTATCTATAATCAGTGTCCTTCACTTACTGAGAAGAGCCGAATGTATCCAAGGAAACAGGGAGGTGTGGAGGAGAAGCCACTCTTACCTCCCCGAGACCCAAACCACAGGGCAGGCACTTAACTGATGACCGTCCTCCACCGTGACGGGGCCTCCTGGAGCCTCGGTGACACCAACAGTCCCCCCGTGCAGGCGAGGGCCCACCTGCTGCACCTCATCCCAGAACCTGCTCTGGGCAGGTGGCTGAAATGCTCCCCTCCCCCTGCCCCCAGGCCCGGCTCCAGGCCCTGCTGCTGGGCAGGGCAGAGGGGTGGGGGCCTCAGGAGGAGACAAGGACGGGGCCACAACAACGCGGCCCAGGTGCATCGGTGTCCTGGGATTCTGTCTCTGCCCCAGAGCAGGCACAACATTGTCTGAGACTGGAGGGGCCGCCACACGCACCCACTGCCCCCAACATCGTGCCTGGCTGTGCACGCTGAGTGCCTGGTGTGACCCGATGCCCGGTTTCCTCACTCCCCACTGCCCTCTGACAGAAGAGGGGGGCATGAGGGCTGAGAAGAATGAGGGAAGACGATGGCCAGCTGTGTGGGTGTGGGCGGCACTGGACCACGGATGGCAGGAGGGACACACCAGCCCCCACCCAACCCTGCAGCTGCCCCGAGAGGCTCCCAGGTGCAGTCCTGCTCCGCAGACCTCTACCAGCTTCTACACCATCCCCAATACCAGACCTTTCAACTCAAAGAAAAGGATCTTTATCTCAGGAAGGAAGGAAGGAAGGAAGGAAGGAAGGAAGGAAAGAAGGAAGGAAGGAAGGAAGGAAGGAAGGAAGGAAGGAAGGAAGGAAGGAAGGAAGGAAGGAAGAAAAAAACAAGAAATTCTGACCCAGGACGGAAAAGAAATTTGGGTGTTTAAAAGGGATCACAGAATCTGCTGCCCGCCCGGTGCTGTCCAGCCCAAGAGGCCTCCACGTCAGAGATCTGGTCTCCTCCCCAGTAACTTTCAAGCACGCCGCCCTTTTGTAACTGGGGTTTCAAAACAATATGAAGAATTTGTTCGAAGTGGCAAGTGGGCGGTCACCGTGGAAACTGCAGGGGCTCTTTTTCCCGTTGGCATAACACACAGCCTGTCCAGAACCCCGTGTGCAGAGTTTCCGAATTTCCCGAGTCAGCGCTCTGCAGTCCCATTCTTCACACCTGAAGCTCACGGACTCTGTAGGTCCCCCCAGGTGGCACGTTTAGCTGCCTTGTCAGGCTGTTAGTGACTCTCCTCTATCAGAAATGCCTGTTTTCAACCTCATGGCCCCGCCCTATCCAATTTCACCATTTTTGGAAAAACGGCACCAAACTGTGCTTCCTAAAAACGAAAATGTTCAAGCCACCCCACCACTACGCATTCTGAGTCCAACACCAGAAAAACCTGTATAAATCATATGTCATGAATTCTGCAGACATGCATTTTTAAAAAACCAGTAACATCAGAGGCAAGCTTAAATCAAAGCAATTACAGTGGCTGGAAGTCCGGGTGGAAATCCTACCGTCGTTCCAGGCTCAGACGTGATGTTCTCAAACAGTCCAGGCCACTAAGGAGCTCCTCAACTGCTGCGTTGTCCCCCGCAGGAACAGCCTGGCTCCACGGCCCCAGAGGGAGTTGTCGGTCCTCAGTGGGTCTCAGGTCTTAGACTCAGGCGCATGCAGACTTCTCCGTCGAGGGCTAACCCGTCATCAGAGGGCACCGCTGGACTATCACTTTAAATGGCGCATGTCAGTAATGCTGGGTTGTTAAATGGAAAGAGCGATCAGAGTGAAACTGGGGCCCTGCCTATTCATGCCGCGGGAAGTAACCGTTCTGGGGTTTGGAGAAAAAGAGCACGAGTGGTCCTCGGACCTGGCACATCGTTACGGGAACACACCTGGCAGCCAGCCGTCAGCCCGAAAGTCTTGCTCGTCTGTGGAGATACTTCCCTTTGTGAATAAAACAGAAGAGGAGGCGTCCTTTAAGCGGACGTGCCCACCCTGAGTGCACACACAGGCACAGGTCAGGTTCCAGTCATGCGAGGGTGACCTTCCAATGTTCAATCAAGAGAAGACCATCCCGAGCTTTTTCAGTTCTAGTAAAATACAGGTCTGGAGCCGCAACCTGTCTTAACGTGCGAAGGCTCGTGCCAACTGCGTCCACTGACACTGCATCATACCCGTAGCCCACAAAGGTTCCTGAAACACCAGCCTCAGAGGAGGTCCAGCACACAGGAAATTAAGAAATACAAAAACAAACAAACCAACTTACAAATGAAAAATTAGCAACTTGTACCAGAGACACGCGCACAATAAAAATACTTATCAAATAAAACCTACAGGCTTGAAAAAGGAGACTCCCAGCCAACTAAGCGATCCGGTCTCCCTGCGGCGAGCGCACGGACCAAGCGTGCTGCAAACCGAGTAGACAGAGCGGGCAGCCCGGCCCGGCCAGGAGCATCACGCACGGCCAGGGGGTGCACCCTGAAAGAAGGGGTCGGGAGGGCTCTCGGCGAGTCTCATTCCGAGGTCACGGGAGGTGACCGTGACCTTCCAACTCGCAGGGGCTTGGGCCACGGCGGGAACAGGAGAGGACTGCCTTTCTTAGCAAAGGCTCCACGGCAGGAGGCAGAGGCACACGGTCTCGGCTTCTTCTGAGCATCTGAGCCCCGAGGACCCCCTCCCCCTGGGAAGGGCAGCCCCCAGGGCTCCAGCACCCCACACGGCCCCCATAGCTGCGCCGGGGTCTGGAGACACAAAGGGTCACAAGTTGGGAGGAACGCAGCTGCCCAGCATCCTGAACTCACCAAAAATCGCCCCAAGCACCACAGCTCAAGCACCAATGCTGAGCCCGCCACTGACTGCCCCCCAAGGCCTAACCACCCATCACAGCCCCACAGGCTGGGCCAGGGACCAGCCCGAGTGCACGTGGGGCCATGTGGCCCCTGCCTTCCCACGGGGTCAGGCGGGTGGGGCGCCACACGCAGAACCCCAGGCCTTGCGCCCAAGCCCTTTCACAGACGCCAGGCACGGGGATCCCGGCAGTGAGGCAGGGACCCATCGCAGCGTCACCAACTCCTGGGACACTCATCATGAACATGTCCCAGGTCAGAGCTGACCACACAGCACCGTGCTCTCGGCCGCCCAGCATCAGACCCCGTGAGCCCGTTTCTGCTTCTCCCCAGTAATGACGGTCCCCCGAAAGGCCCGGGACACAGACGCCCAGTCACGGCACAGACACAAGACATGCGGGGTCGGAAGCCGGGAGAAACTCACCTACCCAGACCCTGAACTCGCCCCAAATCGCCCGAAACGTAACCAACCCCAGTCCATCTAAACGGCCACGCCATTACTCCACATTAACTTGGCACTTTTACCTGAAAAACTGTGTGCGCACAAGACGCTCACATGAAACACCTCTCGCTGAGCTGCTGCTACTGTCACAGGAGATGTGCCCGCTAGGCAGCGGGCAGAGACAACGAGGCTGGGAACGACTGTGAGCTTCCTGCCTGCTCCGGGGCACGGTCCTCCCGCCGACTACACCGCCCTTCTCCTGGGAGTTCGCTGCAGACCGAGGACGGACCTGACCCACGCCTCCCCGCGAGCCGGCCACTGTTCCGCCAGGATGGATAACCGGGCCCCTGCCCACCAAGAACACAATTCCAGGAGAGAGGGCTGTGCCCACCACGTACGGCACAAGGCCGACATCGTGAAACTGCACAGACATGCAAATTCCAGGAACAGAGAGGGTCGAGGCCTGGAAGAGACAATCTAAGCGGGAGGGTGAGACCAGCCAAGTCGGCAGGAGAGGTTCCAGTCTGCAGTGTGCGCAGCGTCCACATGGCGTGCACGGGCGGAGTGGGGAGCTCTGGGGGGGCATTGAGGGTACAGCGGGGGGTGAGGCAGGGATCTTGGCACCCCTACTGCAACCCCCTCCCCGGAAGCCAGACACCAAGGGGTTGCAGAGTCGACGGAAGACACACTGCTAGTTCCTGCAAAGGGAGAACACAATCGCGGCGTGCCAGCTCACGTGTCTTCCACCAGCCATGCGGTCCTTGGGCGATAAACACACCAGAGGGATCTGGGCAAATGACGCTGACCCCCTCATGCCTTGGCTTCCTCGCTGCTAAAACGGGACAGACTAAACGTCTCTCAGGTCCCTCCCAGCTCCAAAACTCTACGATGCTATCTGGTGTGGAAGAGACGGTGACACAGACCACAAATCAAGCTTCTGAATTTTGCTAACAAATCAAAGTGTCGGCGTGGCACCTGTTTTACAACACGGAGAACACGCATCCCACGTGTGTCTGCCAGAGACAGGAGGAAAGCCAGAGTGTAGTCCCCGGGGCCGGATGTGTTCCACAGAATAATAAATTCACTCTGGAAGGTCAGGGAATGCAGCACTGTGTGCAAGCCAGCTTCAGCATGCATGCCACACGCAGATGATCAATGTCTGAAGAATCAGAAAACAGTAAAACATGCTTAGAAGGCACTGTTCTCATTGTCACTCAGTCTTCCTCAGAGAAGCCAGGAGCACGCCAGGGGACTGCAGTGCCACGTGGACAAGCACCGTGGTGCGCGTGCGTGCGGACGGGAGTGGTTCTGGTTGCTAAGACGCTGCCTGAACCGCAGGGCGTTCTGCGGGCGGCTGTCAAGTGTGGCTGAATATTTTTCTTAAAGAACTTTGCTGCATTTTTATACTGAACAGGAATTTAATATGAGGGTTTTCTTTTTTGTTTTTTATTGAAGTACAATTTATAATGTTCTGTTGGTTTCTGGTGTACAGCACAGTGATTCAGTTATACATGTATATTTTTTCAGACTTTCCATTATAGGTTATTACAAGATATTGAATATAGTTCCCTTTGCTATACAGTAGAACTTTGTCATTTATTTTATCATACACACATTATATATTATAATTATAATTATATAATGTATAATGTACAATTTAATTATAATATATGTCTATATTAATATATAAATATGTAATGTATATATTAATCCCAAACTCCTAATCTTGTCTCTCCCTCACTCCTTCCCCCCCGTAACCAGTTTGTTTTCTACATCTGTGAGTCTCTTTCTGTTTTGTAAATAAGTTTATTTGTCAGCATGAGGGTTTTCAACTCTCACTTAACTATTCCCAGCTAAGTAAATGCCTCGGTGCTCTATACAGTACAAGACACTAAGGGTGGTGTCACCTTTGCGTTTGTCTGAAGGACTCTGTTGGCATTTTACGGCCCCTCCTCTGGAATCTGGAACAGACCTGCTCTTGCTAATCCCCGTCTCTCCCGCCCAGAGCTCCCTCTCACCAGGCGCATCCTGGCACTGGGCTCCGGACACTGGCTGGCACGCGGCAGAGAGCAATCCTGCGCTCCACGGTCTGGTCTCCAAGCCACTGCAGGGCCAGGGCACTTCCTGAGCGGCCGATCAACCCACGTGTGGCCGTTTGTTAGGTAACACCCACGATGCCCCTCGGGCTGCCGGAGCAATGAGGAAATGGCGCAGTGAGCAGAAGGGACGTCTCGGAGGAGAGCCGGCCTTCAGCTGTCAGTGAGCCCCACTCTGCAGATTCCTATGTGACAGGGGCCCCACCTGGACGGAGCCCCCCTGGATGAGCACGGCCCCAGCTCGGGCCCGTGGACTGTTCCCAGGTGCGTACACCCCGCCCATCCACAGCGATGGGTGTTCCATCTCTCGCCCTGCATCTCACTTTACTCCTGTTCTCACCTCCTTGGTCCCCAAGCCCCCAACCCCTTTCTTTGTGGCATCATTTTCAGCCTCTTGGTGGGGCCACTGATGACGTCCTGTGTTAAGACAAGTCTCTCCTGGGGAAGGTAGAGCTCAGTGGTGGAACACATGCACAAGGTCCTGGGTTCAATCCCCAGCACCTCCATTAAATAAACCCAATTACCTCCAAACCAAAAAATAGGGGAAAAAATTTTAAAAAGAAAAAAGACAAGTCTCTCCCGATCGCTGAGTCCACTGCGGAGACGGGAACCAGGTGGGGCTGCAAGGAGGTCCCAGCGTGCTGATGAGGACCCTCAGGCCCCGCACGGATCTGGCCAGAAGGACGGCAGGGAGAACGCATCCCACAAGAGCTCCTTCTGCTCGACTCCGAAGTGAGCGCTGAGCGTAAGTCCCAGTAGAGGCCTCCGGTCCCAGCAGGCCTGGTCGCCCCGCGCACACACCCCTGCCGGCCCAGCCCTCCTTCCACACCCTGCCTTGTCAGCCAGTCACCCCACGTCCCGTTACAACAGGAGGATGTGTGGGAACACGCTCCCCCTGAGCCGTTCCGACGGCTGTCCCTGCTCTATCAGAGGAAAGGACGATCGCTTATCCTTCCCGTGGCTGGGTGACCGCAGCCCGAGGGGTGCTCCCCACCCACCTCGCCCGCCAGCGCACAGCCATGGACAACAGGTCAGTCTCAAAGCATGCGCTCAACTAACATGTTACCATCAAAACACGGAGGGTCCTCTTTCAGTGAGGACAGGAAGACGGGGAGCTCGGATGTGCGGGGCGCCGGCCTGGAGGGGCTGCAAGCAGAGAGCCCTGAGCAAACGGGGGCTTCCTGGAACCAAGCCATTTCCCCCTTCGAGCACCCGCCCCTCCCTGAGCTCTATTTTTTAATTCTAAAAACTGTCTCCTTCCTTCCTGAAACGACATACAACACTACGGTACCTGTTCTGAGAACTTTTTGTTCTATCCCCTTGAACCATATGGTTTGCCACTTCTGTCAGATATAGTCAAATATCTGCAATTTCAAAACTTGGGGTTTTACTATCCATGAAGTTACAGTCAGGATCCAAAGACATACAGGGAGGGCGAGCTCAAGAGACTGTGCGTTTGATGTGACGGAAGAAGTGAGACAGACAAAAAAGAGTCAAAGCCAAGGATATATTGTACAACACAGGGAAACAGAGCCACTATTTCACAGTAGCTTTAAGTGGAGCATAACCTATGAAGACAGTGAGTCACCACGTCGTGCACACAAAACTCACCTACTACTGTACACCAATTACACTTCAATTTGAAAAAACACCTGGGTAGTCGCCTAAGTTTTGGCAGAAACACTGAGCAGATAAAGAGTACGGAAGAGAACGTTCAGAGCAACACTGCACTCAACAGGACGTGGAGACAGCCTCGGCGTCTACCGACAGACGCTGTGGTGTATTTATACAATGGAATACCACACAGCCATAAGGAAGAATGAACTAATGCCATTTGCAGTAACAGGGGTGGACCTGGAGGTTGTCATTCTAAGTGAAGTGAGCCAGACAGAGAAATACCACATGATACCACTCATATGTGGAATCTAAAAAGAAAGGAAAAACCAAACACTAATGAACCCATCTACAAAACAGAAACAGACTCACAGACATAGTAAACAGTCTGTAGTTACTAGGGGGAAAGGAAGCGGAAGGTAGGGGTAAATTAGGAGTTCAAGATTTGCAAATATTAACTACTACATATAGAAACAGATGAAAAACATATTCCTTCTGTAGAGCACAGGGAACTGTATTCAGTACCTTTCAGTAACCTATAATGAAGAATATGAAAACAAATTTATGTAGGTGTATGTATGACTGAAACGTTGTGCTGTACACCAGAAACTGACGCATTGTAACCGAGTACACTTCAAATTAAAAAAAAGGAAAAGAAAAAATTGGGATGAAATCAAAGATTTTATACCATCAAAAAAAAAAAAGAGTAAAGAAGAGTTTTGCTTCAGGGGAAGTTCCAACACTGTAAGGCCCCGGGCTTCTCCCAAGGGGCGGCACCACGGCTGACAGCGCCCCCGGGGGCCCCCATCCCGCCGAGGCCGTCCCAGTGCTTGCTGAACAAGAATCCCGCTCCGGCCCGCTCACCTGTGAGGCAACAGTCGCTTGTCCTCACTGAGGACCTTTGAGTGATCTGACTCTACGTTGTGTTTGAAAAACGTTAATTTTAATTTTTATAAATTTTAATTACACGCCCTTTCAAAGCTCCCCTTCCCTAACTAAAAGGACTCATCTTTGTGACCTCCGAAAGTGTACTTTCTATCGGAGCCACATCACCCTCTCAGTGAAGATTTACATCTAGCTCGGCAACACATCTTAAATCATTGAATGTTATTCCCAACTTTGCTCTTGGACTATGTTAAGCCAGCAATGAGGGCCCCTGTCTTCGGTGGAAAGAAAGGTAATGTGACAATCAGAGCTTTCCAAATGAGCAGACACACAACAAAGAATGTTTCCTGAGAAAAAAGAAGTTTCTTTCAATTAATGTGATGATGCAGCTTATCTCTGCAGCCAGAAGCAGCATTCAAATCCATGCACGGCTGCCACATCTGCAGGGAAAGGGGATCTGCGAGAGGGTCATGAAGACCTGAATTCTAACGTCAACTGTGCTACCGAGTAGCAAATTCATTCTTAGGAGAGCTAGTATGACTTTTTTGTCCTTCAATGTCCACATTTCCGCTAATAATTTTAACCAGTCATCCCATCAAGGCTCTATGAGAAGTTAAAGTCATTTAAAGTTTAAAGATCTAAGTAACCTTTTAGTGACAAGAAAGGCGAGTGTTTTTCAAAGCTGAATGCATTTTTTAGCAAAAGAAAAGCTCGCTGCAGATCAAAAGAGAGAAGTCAAAATATCCATTTGCTTTTCCAAAGTGGCTGGTTCCAAGGCCCTGCCAGTTCCTGACAATCAGACTGTTTTGTGAGTATTAAGTCCATGTAACACGTCTCTCGTCCTTCAGGGGCGCCCGTGAAGCAGAGATTTAGTGCCAGTCAGGGCCTAAAGGCCTGCTATGATATTAAGTTTGTGTTTTTAGGAGGAAAGAGACTGTCCTTTGGGGTAACAAACAGTGACCCCTGCAGGCCTACAATGCTCTTCAATGCTTTATGCCACTGTCATACCCCAAATGTCTTCTCCTCGTCTCTCAATGAGCCACAATGTTCTGTGGTCAACTTGCTAAACTCACCATCATGTATAATCTTGTTCTGGAATCATCTCAGGTATCACATTTCTCAAAAAAAAAAAAAAAAAGGAGATTACGTAGGGAGAAAACACACAAAATCTCATTAAGAAATAAGTGATAGTCTCAGATTTAATGAACCTGAGAAGAAAAAAAAAGAGTAAATTCCAGTTTACAGTGAATGTCACTTGATCTTGAGATTTGCAGATACTAACTACTATATATAAAATAGATAAATAACAAGTTTCTGCTGTACAGCACAAGGAACTATATTCAATATCTTGTAGTCACCTATAATGAAAAAGAACATGAAAATGAATACACGTATGTGTATGTACGACTGAAATATGATGCTGTGCACCAGAAACTGACACAACATTGTAAACTGACTATATTCAACAACAACAAAAGATGACGCATTACTGAGTTCGTGTATTAGTAACCACTTCATTGCTGTCCTAACAGATGAGGGGTAAGGCCCAAGAGCCTTTCCAATACAGTAAAAATATGTCATCAAAGTAAAAACAATTATTGTCAGCTTAATATTTTATTCAGTGGGCTCCAACAGTATTATCAGAATGTGACCAGTAAAATCTATAGTCGACAACATTTTTAAAAAGGAAAACCAAGAATTAATCTTCAAAAATGCCACTCAGGGGTCACAAATGGGTTCTTTCCCCCTGTTTTACGTGACTAGCTGTTGGAAGAATCCCAACAAACTCACAGAATGAGCACTGCATTTTCAGAGAAGAGGAGACTGCCCTGTTTCTTCCTCTGTCACAGGTCAATGACTAAGAAATGAAACGCAAAATAGGAGCTGAGCAGAACGCGCTACTTTTCATCTACCTACAGACACACACGTGTGCAGGTGTGGCATCCGGTGTCCCGCAGGATCAGAGGAACAACCGTTTTCTGCACGAGGAATGACTCCGCGCACATCTGAGGGAAGCAGGTGCTCACACAATACACTGTATAAACCTGTAATAATTAAACTCTGTTCCAAAGAACTGGCTACATCTTTAACAAGGGGTAAATGACATACACGTGTGGGTTTTCCTCACTACAGAACATAGAACGCCCCGCTGCGGTACCTGGGCTTCCTTCATCTCTGATCTTTCAGTAACAGCAACAACCATTAACCAATTTTCAGGGAGAAGAGAAAAACACTCCTGGCTACATGGAGACACACAGGTACAAGGTCGTAAATGAGACATCACCTTCCACTTAAAAGAATTACCCAAAACAAAAAATGAGGAGGAAAATATCAAGATGTTTAAAATTTATTTTTTTAAAAAAAAGGAAAATGATGAAAACAAAGATGGCCACGCATCTTTAAAAATTTACATAGCTGCAATTTGGAAAGTAATCTGGTTCCAATTACCCATCTCTAAGCCCACAGGGTTACTTGCATCCAAGGAGATTAATTATAACTGCACACCAATCTGAAGTTCCTCTTTCACTCAGCTGTCTGGTGGGAGGACACCAGAGGAAAGCGCGTGCACGCCAGCTGTGTGGGAAGGAACTGGGTCCAACAGCAGAGGACGAGAAGGGCACATCGGGGAGCCGGCCCCTCACCTGTCCTTTGCTCAGGAATGACTGATGCCCCAGAGAGACCTTCACCTCAATAACCAAAGGCGTTAATTTGTGCAAACACTATGCGCAATCAGCAAACAGGAGCATGAAGTGGGCCTGTGTCTGCACCCCCAAGTCCAAGCTCCAAGTACACACTGGGTGCAGAACACCCAGGTGCCAGGCTACCTGATCCCAGGACACCTGGGGAATGGTATCCAAGCACAGGGTTACCTGGGTGTGAGGCCTCCTGGGTATGGGGTACCAACGCACCGAGACTCCGTGGGTCTGGGAGACAAGGGCGCCAGGCCACCTTGGTGCAGGGCCACCTGAGCCTCAACTGCCTGGGCATGGGTGACCCGGGTGCCAGGACTGCCCGGGCCTGGGCCACCTGACTGCAGTGCTTCTGGGCCTGGACCTGCTGGGCTCAGGGATACCTCGGGAAGGGCCACCCAGGGCACAGGGCTACCAGGATGCGGGGCAACCCAGGTACGGGGCGACCTGAGTCCTGGCTACCTGCGCATGGGAGACCTGGGCAGGGGCTACCTGGAAACGGGCCACCTGAGGACGGGGCCACCGGAGCCCAGCCTGCCCGCCGGGGCGCATGCGCTCACCTGGTGCGGGGTGGACCGCGCCCTCCTCTCCGCTCTCGTCGGCCAGGCCGGAGCCCGGGGAGTCAGCGGCGGCGCAGGCCGAGCCGGGGCTGCTGGGCTGCGAGGCCGAGTCGCCCTCGCTGAGCGAGCCGCAGCGGGCGCGGGGCGCGCGGTCCCCGGGGCCGTCCCGCTCGCGGTCGCGGCGCGCGCGGCGGTGCACCCGCGAGTGCAGCACCATCTGGTGGTACGTGCGGAAGATCTTGCCGCACTCGAAGCACTCCGACGACTTGCCGTGGCCCGGGGGCGCGGCGGCGCGGCGGCTGGGGCGCGCGGCCGGCCGGGGCTCCGGGAGCCCGGGCGCGGGGTCCGCGGGCGCGCCCGCCCTCTTGCGCGGGGGGCCCTGCGCGCCGGGCTCGGGCTCGCGCCTGCGCTTCTCCTGGCTCACCAGGACGAACTCGCGCCGCTCCTTGTCGAAGGCCACGTCCCCCGCCAGCGCCTCGTCCCACGCGGCATACTTGAGGTACTCGGCCGGCTCGGCCACCTTGCCCCTGGTGGCCAGCTGCCAGGCCTGGTAGCTGTTGACCGGGTCCAGCTCGGCCACCCGGCGCCCCGCCGGCCCGCGGGCGGGCGCGACGGACGCCGGGCGCAGGTTCAGGCACTGAAGGAAGAGCTGCTGGGAGTCGCCGCCGGGGCCGGGCGCCGCGCCCTCCCCGGCCAGGGCGCGCGGCCGGCCGGCCTCCGCCCTGCGGTGGATGGCGTTGTGCGCGTTCAAGCTGTCCAGGTTTGTAAACAGGTTCCCGCACTTGGTGCAGACTTCGTAGAGGGACAGGCCGGCCACGATCATCTCCTCCTGCACCACGTTGTTGATGGTGGCGATGGGGTCCAGCTCGCTCCTGGGCTTGTTCTTGCTCCCCGCCTTCGGGCCGTGCGCTTTCATGTGGTTCTTCAGGAACCACGGCTCTTTGAACCTCCGGCCGCAGATGTGGCAGCCGTGGTCGAAGGAGCCCCGGTGCTTCTTCATGTGCGCCTTCAGGAACCAGGTCTGGCTGAAGGCCTGGCCGCACACCTCGCAGGGAAACTCGCCCGGGGGCAGCTCGGGCTTGCCGTTCTCCGCGTACGCCTCGCCGCCGGGCACCTGCGCCGTGATGTGGTCCTTCTCGATGTGGCTCAGCAGGGACTCCTCCCGCAGGGTCACGTAGCTGCACAGCCGGCACTTGAAGGGCTTGTGCGCCTGCTGCACGTGCTGCTCCAGGGCCTTCTTTCGCTCGAACCTGCTCTTGCAGAAGGCGCACTGCCCGGCCGCCGCCTGGCCCTGCTCCGCGGCGCCGGGTGCCCCCTCCGCCTCCTTCTTGCTGCTCCGCAGCAGGATCTTGCTGTTGTCCACCTGGGTGGCCCCGTTCAGGATCCGGTTGCAGGCCGAAGTGCTCTTCGTGGGGCTGGTGCAGCCGTCCAGTCCCTCGGACACGCGCGCCTCCCCGGCCTCGGGCTCGTGGCCCTGGATCAGCGTTCCCGTGCGGTGGCTGCGAATGTGGATCTTCAGGTTGCCCTTCTGGGACGCCCGGTGGTCGCAGTAGGGGCACTTGTAGGGCTTCTCCCCCGTGTGCTTGCGCATGTGCTGCGACAGGGAGCTCTGGAACGGGAAGCTCTTGCCGCAGATGCAGCAGCTGTGGCTCAGGGCCTTGTCCCCGTCTGCCTCGGGGCTCCTGCTAGCCTTGCTGGGGCTGGGGCCCCTCCTCAGTTCCATCTCGGCCTCTCGGTTGCGGTCCATCTTGACGCCCGGGGCTCGCCCAGCGGGGGCGACTCTGTCTCTGGGGCCTGCCAGACAGCGTCTTATCTCTCCATGTTCAGGTGAGCCTTTTGCTTCCCAGCTGCTGAGGTGCGCCTGCCCCGAGGACGCACATGTCCTACCTGGAGAGCATGGCAGGCGGCGGCGGGCACCTGAAACACAGAAGACACGGAGACCTTAGGAACCAGGCTTCCCGCATCCACAGGGACCCGGTAACACCCGGCGACAGTGGCCTGCTCCTCCTCAAAAATACCAATCCCTCCAGATTAAAGAAGAGAAGCCCCTGCAAAAGTTTAAACACACACACACAAGCAGCTTTTCTTTCCTTTAAAAGAGCAATAATTAAACAGTTAATTACTGATAATTGTGTGCTGCAGCATTAAAATAAATCACTATAAATGGACACTAAAACAATTCTTTAACAAAGATGTCAAAATCTTTAATGAAGGACTGTAGTGAGAGAGCTGGTGGGAGGGAGAAACACAGGCGACAGGACAGGAGAGCCTCTGGGGACAAGGACGGAGGGAGACGGGCCAGGAGAAGGACGGGCCAGGAGGAGGACATAGGGGCACGTGCAGGACAAGTGAGCTGCAAAGGCCGTCAAAGCCGGGAAAGGCGCCCTACAGCGGGTCCGTGTGTCTTGGTTAAGAAACACAGATGATTTAGTGACAGAGAAGCGACCAAGTACAGGGGCAGAGCCCCGAGGTCCTTGCAGGCCCATGCTGCAGGTCTGCTGCTCCAGGCTCCGGCCACCCCAGCGGACACCACTGCCAGGTGAGTGACCACCAGGCCGCGGCCAGAGTGACAACTGGTCTTCACTGTGTCTTAGATAAAAAGCCTGAACTCTTCATCCCACCACCTCCCCCTTCCCGACCTGGTCCTGTCCTTTCTCTCACTCTCCCACACAAGGCACCCAAAACTGGCCGCAGAGCTGAGTCCAAGGCCCAGGGCAGAACACCTTCCCCATCCCGGCAGGTCGTGGGGTCTCCCCACTTCCCCACAGGCGGGATGCCCACACCACCCTTCCAGGGAGGTGGGGCCTGAGCCCAGTGACAGCTGGTGTCACACTGTGGTCACCATCGCTCTCACGGCCATCCCCCCTCTGGAGAACAAGAGGCCGGCTTCGATCTGGGCCACTCCTCCAGACGCCTGGGTGTTTCCCAAACCCTGTGCACATGCCAAGGCCAAATGGACATGGACGCCCAGCGCTGTGCCGAGTGCATGGCGGGCAACCCTCCGTGCTGCAGGGGAGCCCATCTAGACGCCTGCAAACCGCCACGCAGGCCAGAGGCAGCCCGCACTGCAGGCGGCTATCTCAGGAATTTCCATCTGACTCGTGATAAGGGGAATAAAGGAAACTAGCAGCCGACCAGAAGGGACAAGAGGGAGGTATGGAGTCTTTCTGGACAGTGTTTTGCCGGGTCAGAAGGGAGGGGGCACACGCAGGCCCCTGGGGCCCCGTCTGTTTATCCTTCTTATCTCTAAACCGAAATAACTGAGTTAATGATTCTGAGGGTCTCCCTACTGGGGGAGGCTCCAGACTTGCACAGAGAGGCACAGATGGGCAGATTCTTCCTTTTTAAAAAAGCTCTAATACGTAGAAGGGAAGCCACGTTTTTTACAAACTTCCAACCTCATACACACTATACACTCATATTTTTAAAGTTACATGACACAAAGCAGCTGCGCGCTCCTGGCTTTCAGGCAGACAGGGTACACGGCTCGTCGTCTGTTCACGGATGAAAGGTCCTGTCCCCAGAGACCCTTGTTCGCTCTGGGTCATCCAACCTGCCACGTTTTCACCAGAACAGACACAGAGGAGGGGCGGGAGGGGGTGTGACCCAAACACTCCCAGGGGTTCTGAGTGGGTCACACTCTATCGCTCCAGTCATCACAGGGGGAGGAACCACGCGGCACCGTCGCCGTCCGGGAAAAAAACACACCTCCTGCTCTCTCCGAACGCCTCCTCCCAGAGACCCAGGCAAGAGGCAGAAATCTCATTCAGATCATGTGTTCTCACACCTTTCCAGAAAGCCTCAGGTCAGCCAGTTTCCCGTGCTCAAGAAACCAACTGAGTGGGCAGCAAACTGGAAAGAGGCAGGAAACACAGCTGCACACAGACAGACAGCCCTCACTCTACGCGAACGAGTGCAAGAGCCCCTCCCGCGAGGAGAGAGAGAGCGAGCCGTGAGACAGGAGCCTCCCAGGAGAAAAAAGGTAAAAGCCACAGCACCGTGCAGCGGCCTACAACGATGCAGAATATGAAAAGGAATCAGTCTACATGCGTAACTGAATCACTGTGCTGTATGTGCACAGACACCAACACAACGTTGTAAACCGGCTAGACTCCAACAAAAAACCAAACTCCCCCTAAAACTGGATAAACAAGTGAGCTGAACAAGAACACTTCCTTATGGCAATTTAAGCTCATTTATCTTCTAAAGCTGCTTCAGCCCTCGATGGCTGCATATTATTTATGAAGATTTTATAGGACAAATTATTTCCGTGTATCTCCTTCTATTGAGGGCTTATTTCATCCCCTCAAATGTTGACTTTGATATAACATATATAAAAGTATAAATGAAACAGACTGTTGACATTTCACTTAATGACCCAATCTGGGCACAAACATCTTCCATGCTTAAAGAACCATTTGGAACACGTTTACAGAGGGAAAAAAAAATACCAGAAATTGGTGACTCTGAAATAATTTTTGCAGACTGCACTGGACCACTAAGCTGGTTCATAAAGGAGGTTAGATGTCAGAAGTTCTCCAAGTCAAGGGAATCAAACAACCAAAGCCCAGCCACGAAGCAAGATTCATGGAGCACAAATGCTCAGCTGGTCAAGGATCGTAAATGACCACCGACAAGTGCAACTAGAGATAAAATGAATTTCTCAAGTGAGAAGACTTGCTGGAACCATCAGAAGCTCGCTCTGCGGTGTGCTCCTTCCTCCTCTGCTATCCCCTGCAACTTCTGGCCCTCCCGGAGCCAAAGGAAGGCTTCTCTGGGGATGCGCACAGAGTCCCCAGCACTGGGCCATCCAGGTGTGGTGCAGACGGGACCCCAGGAGCCCTGTCTCCCCTTTGCCAGCCATGGGAATCTCCGGAGGTGTCCTTCCCACCGGGGCAGGCCCTCATCTGTCAGGAAAGGACACCAGGAAGCCGTGTGACACCAACGCCCCTTTCCATCATCTCCTCCGAGGGCCAGCCACCTAGACCCCCCTCCCAGTGCAGAGTAAACAGTCCACAAACAGCAAAACACCGGCCCAGCGGGGCCTTGCTTCTACTACGAGGCCGCATCCGGCCCTGCAGGCCTGAGCCAAGTGCAGGAGGAAGACGTGGGCGCAGCCCCACCCACCGCAGTGGAGGCAGGAGGGCAGCCTCAGGTGGTCCCAGCCACTGCCAGCACCCAGGCCCCCGCGGGTCCAACAGCACGCGCCTGCACTGCCCCCTTCTTCCATGGGGCGGGGGGGCCCCAGAATCCTCTGCACATTTAAAACGGCTGAGCAATGCCGCCTTTGCCGCCAGAGAAAGTCCACACCACACTCTTACATTCCAGCCTTGGTGCTTAAAGTTTCTGATTCCCCGATGCCCCCCACCCCTCAGCCAAAGCCTAGACACTTCCTCTCAAGAGACCCAAACACCAGAGAATATAGTTTTCAATCCTTATTCGAGCTTCCTGTAAAACTAGCTTAAAAGTTTCACCCAGCGCCAGCAGGGCCTGCAACTTACAGGCATCGTCTCAAGGAAGGGCACCGAGGGCACCTGCCCCGTGCACTCAGTCCTTGTCTCCCACGTCCCTGCCCTCCCCAGCTTCCGACACGAAGGCCTGCTGTAAATCCCTGCGAGAACGACACGGGATGTCTTTTTAAAGAACCTACAAATATTGTGAGAAGGAAAATACAAAAATGGGAAAACGGAAAAATACTCTCAGGGTCTTAACTATGGAAGCTCAAAGCACTATTATCTTAAGGAAATCGTAACATCAACAGAACCGTGTGTGTGTGTGTCGTGTGTGTGTGTCACAGGGATGTCAGGAACAGTTTGGGGCTACTTTTTAAAACTGACTTATATAATTTTCAAAATAAATGAATTTCACTTCGAAAAAGTAATTTAATCACAATTATAAAAAATAGGAAAAGGTAAAATGTTTATTAAAGAAAACATAAACCTGTATTCATAACATAAAATGCATAGAACAGTTTAAGGGAGGGCAAAGTATAGAAGTTCTGAAAACAAACTATGCAGCTAAACTTCAGTGATCATGTGAAGGCAAGAATCAGTGACGCACAAGGCCTGAGGAGACACGTGCACCCACGCCGCCCGCCCCGGGAGGTTCTTGTCCCTGTCACCCCCGCACAGACGAAGTGAGCGGACTCTCTCGAGAGCTTACACTCACTGTGTTTAGGATAAATTTAATCTGTGGGTAAATGTTTCGATTAATAAATCACTTGCGTAAGTGATGACCCCCAGAATGTGTCTTGGACCCAACACGAGGCAGGAAAGTCACTTCCAGGCGCATCCCCCGGTGATCCGAGCACCAGGGTGACACCACCTGCCCAACGGTAACTCCTCTCAGAACAAGCCCTGTGGGGCTGGGATCCAGGAGGCCCCGAGGAAGGAAGAGCTCAGTGACCAAGAACCGACATGCGACTCAGTGCATCCAGGCCCCAAACCCCCTACCATGACGGCTCCCAGGGCATAACCGAGCTAACAAGGGTTTTGTCACAATTCCTGAGAGCCCACTGGGCGCGGGCCACTCAGGGGACCTACAGGATCAGATAACTAAGCAACAGGGCTGGCTTCGAGGGACCCAGAAGTCAGAGAGGCAACAGGCACCACACAGAAAACAGGCGGAGAGGTGGTGGCTGGCCTGGTGCGGGCGGCCGTGCCCCGGGGGAAGCCCAGGCTGGTCTGGGACCAGCGGGATGTGGCTCAGCCAGCCTTGAGAGCGACTCCCGGGTCCCTCCCGCCCACGTCCAGGAGTCCCCCAACCCCGCCACATCCTGTGGGCTGTATTGCCAATTCACACTTTACTCCACACACTCCCCTCACCTCAAACCAAAATCATTTCCCCGAATGCAGAGCCAGGTGGCCTCCCCAAAGCTTCAACCCCTTTTCACACCCTGAAGATGAGACCTGGACTCTCCTTGCGGTCTTATAAGGCCCTGAACCCCAACACTGCCGGGGTTCCTGGGGTCCCAGCCAACGAATGATGACCGTGCACCAGGACGCACGTTTGTTCTCACCTCTGGGCCCCCACGTGCACGGTTCTCACCCACCACCCCCCTTCCTAAGAGGCCTTTCCTGGCCTCACGTGCCCAGGTCAGGCCCACAGTGCCCTCCACCCGCAGCCTGCACAGCCCCGCATGGCCCTGCACGGCTCAGCCCCGTCCCAGGGCAGCCTGGATCTGCCAGTATCCCCACTTCTCTAGTCAGTCACTCCTGGTGACACACCATACATCGTGAAGGCTGGCTCACAAAACACCGAGCTTCCTCCCCGAGAATCCTGCTTCGCGGCACTGTGAGAGGCGGTCTGGACCGCGAGCTGCAAGGTTGAGCCAAACCCAGGTCCTCCACCCACTCAGATCAGCTGTGTGACCGTGAGCAAGTGACTTGACTTCTCTGCTCCCCAGTCCATGTCTTCATTTTAAAATGAAAATGATGGTAATGACCACCTGACAGTATTTTTGTGAGGCTTAAATGACGGCACGCACGGTGCAATGTCCAGCTCCCAGGAAGTGGTCAGTCCACATGAGTGCTATTATTCATTAGTGATTGTCAAATGAATGAATGAAATGTCGGTGCAGCACCCAAGGGGACTGAGTCACGCGCAGTCAGTGACACTCTTTAATCAGTTCAAAAGGACAAACAGTTTGGCAGGCTGCAACAGAAGCGGCTGTAGTCAAGACCTGTGTGTTCGCCGGGCCCTGGCACACTCACAGTCTTCCCACAACAGCTGAGACCGGCCGCGGGGGACACGATCACACCGTTCTAGCGCCAGGCTCCGTGCCGGGTGACCTTTAGTACAGACTGGATATGAGACGATATTTGACAATTGCCGTGACTTTTGTAGGCTGGTCACACAGGAGAATGCTCTCAGTTTGGGGGAGACGTGTGATGAAGCAGTTTAGAGGCGGTTTACCAAAGACGGAGAACAGGCACATACACCAAAACGCGGACGACGGCTACACCCAGGTGGGGGCGTGCAGGCGCTCATCAGTTTCTCTTTCCATTCTTCTGGGTTTTGGATGTTTTTCACAGAAGAAGTTAAAAAAAAACTTCCATTTGCAACTTCAGTAAGTAACACAGTGGAAAGCAGAGATGGTCTGGGACAGGGGATGGCCCTCCCTACTCCCCCCACCTCCCCCTCCCCTACTCCCCCACCTCCCCCTCCCCTACTCCCCCTCCTCTACTCCCCCCACCTCCCCTACTTCCCCCACCCCAGCACTCCCCTCCCCCACCCTCCCCCTCCCCCACCCTCCCTCTCCTTGCCTGGCTCCAGGCCACAAGGAAGCTCAGAGGGCTCTAAGGAATGCCATTTGGGGGAAAGTACCTTTTGTGAATTCTAATATTCAAAACTTAAAGAAAGAAAAATCATCTGAATCATGTGAGACTGTCCAAATGAAAGCAGGATTGTGTTTTAAGAGGCTGCTTGCTGACGTTGCCCCAGAGACACTCAGGACCCCACCCCAGGTCCGGTGGGGCACAGCCTTGGTGAGTCAGCCGCCGTCCCAGTGGAAACCATCCATCCCATCGCCTCCCAGGGTCCAAATCCAGCCCTGCTGCCCAGGCTTCTCTTCCCTGGTTTAAACAATCATTCTCTGAGCAGTTAAGGGTGGCGCTGTGGGGGCGGGGGCGGGGGAGATCCTGTATTTTTGCACCGTAAGCATAGCTCTGACTCTACAGGAAGCCGTGCTGTGTTCTGCCCTGTGGAGTAAACTGGCTCAAAGCAAAAGCCAGGTGGTGTTGTACGGATTTCCCCCAAAGCCATCAAAGTCAGTTCTAGCAAAACCTCATCCTGAAAAGGGAATCAGAGGGCTGATCTTCAAATAACCTCAAATATTTAAGAGTAATTTGCATAAGGAAACAACAGTGTGAGTTTTTTTTTAACGAAGTAGAGTCAGTTTCTGGTGTACAGCATCATGGTTCAGTCATACACATACATAGAGGAACCCCAAAACCGAACCCCTGGGCCCAAGGGAGGTGTGAAGGAGCAGCTGGAAGGGGCGTCTCCTGCGCCAGGTCTGCTGCTTTCCTGTTTCCAGAAGCCAAGCCTGAAGCTTGTGCTGTTCGTCAGGTAAGTCTCTTCCATTTCAGTTCATTAATTAACCACATCACGATGCTAAGAAGTGGCCTGGCTTCCCCGCCGCCACCGCCACCGCCCTGTGGTCTCTCTCTCCCTTAGTCACCTTGGGGGGTGGAGGGGAGAGCTCCCAGGAGGAGGGAGCCAGGCTGAGCCCGCAGAAGGGCCTGCTGTCCCGGGTGAGGGGGGTAACGGGAGAATTGGGGGACCGATATGAGCAATCGGGGGTGGGGGTGGGGGTGGGGGTGGGGGGGTGGGAGATGGCCTCACAGAGAAAACAGCTCCAGGCAGACAGGAGGCTCAGGGTGTTGACAGGGTATTCTGGCTCTAGAAGGCAGGTCAAAAAATTTTAAAAGTCACCTCCGGGGGGCGACTGTGAGGCAGTCCCCCTGGCCGGTGCAGGCGGGGCCCCAGCACACGCCGGGGGCGCAGGCCGTCCGTCTGTCTGCAGCAGCACACTGCCCGCTTGTCCTCCAGCAGACAATGGGCCGGGCTTCCCGGGCACACTGTAGTATTATGAGCCGTGAATTAAAATACACCATTAACCTCCCGCGCCAGCTTATCTCCTGCGGAGACAAAAAGCCTATTCTCGGCACAAACGGGGAGGCATTCCACAACAGCGAGGAGGAGTTCCTCTCCCCACGCGCCACCCTGCCCCAGATTCACAGCCCCAGGCTCAGCGTCCCCAGACCAGGGTCCCGAGTCGCCCATGAAGTGGCGCATTCACTGCGGGGAGAGCAGGGCCGAGAGTGGCAGGGCCTCGAGGCCGCCTGGCTCCAGTCGATCAATAATCCATTATAAGCAAACCCCGTTTCCACTCGAAAAGATGTGCAGCCACGACCAGAATCGCGGCTTTCACGAGCAAGTCCACCCCGCCCCCGCTCGGGGGGGCCACCGCCGGGACCCCAGAGCATCGGAGAACCCGGGACCCGCAGACCTGGGTCCCAGCAGCCAGAGAGCGATGTGCCCAGGCATTTCCGCCAAAAACGCTCGTTTTAAAGGGAAGCCTCCTCAAAAATGATTTGTTCAGGACACGAGGTGACAAAATTCCACCTTCCTATAAATTATTCCGCCCCAGATAAATCAATGAGAGGGCCACCCTGAGTCCCCAAGTGTCAGTTACTGTCTACATAAGGGTTTTTATGCCAACTCCACCATCATTTGAAAAGCAAGGCTCACCTCAGTTCTGTACCTCTAACCACCGCGTTAGAGTCACTGCCCCACTGGCAGCAAAATGCAGAGGTGAACTGAATGTCATTCTGCGAGTAGGTTACCTTGGATCAAGTGGTTTACCACAATCTATCAAGAAAGCAACAAGTTCCTGGTTGCTCAGGGATTCCATCTTCACCTCCAGACAGAAGAACGTTTCCGAACAGTAAAGACAGCAGCCGAGAAAGGTGCTGAAGACGGTACATGTCACCACCAGTACGTAAGCTGCCAGGCGTCCTTTTACTAAAATGCAAAGATCTGCAGTCAAACCTGACCTCACGGGGGAACCAAAACAGCAGGTGAATACACAACATAATGACTGATCACACTCAGGAAAGACCAGGAACAAACAAGGGAGGATGTGGGAACTCTCTCCTCGGTCATTAACAACACCTCCTGAGAAATCCAAAATGGTCACGGAGACTTCAATGAAGAGGCGTCCACGTGAACACAAAGGCAGCGGACTTTTCTTTTTTTATCTGAAGAGGAAAGAAGTGTCCTTTTCCTTGCTTTTTCTTCTGCTGTCCAAAATGAATGCCCTGCTGCTGCTTGTTACGGTTTCCCAAGGCTTGTATTAAGTAGTGACCTTATCAAGCTGCTTGTCCTTAAAAAGTAAATGTCACAAAACCAAGACAAAAAGAAAGGAAAAGACAGACAAGTCAGGAGCGCACTTGCTCTGGGCTCTTCTGCAGACAGGTGTCCTGCCGGAGCCCCTGGCCGGCCACAAAGAGCTGGGGTCTGCGCTAAGTGCAGCTGCGTGGCACGGCGGCTCTGCCGAGAGTTAATGATCTTGTCAACATTTCCATTAAGAGCTGCATTTCCAGAAGCTCAGAGCTGCATCTCCCCCAAACGGGGCGGCTCCACGAAATCTGTCATCACCGAGGGGCTTGCTCAGCACTTTACAAAAACGGAGAAAAATCCCTCGCTCTCCAGGACTGGAACCACAGAAGAACCAGCTTTTAGTTTCACTCTTCACATCCTGCACCAAGATGATTAAAGTCTTTCCCATTAATTCAAAAACACTGAAACCTTGGGGGACGCCGGAGAAAATGAAGACTCTTCAGTTTCTTTTTTAAAAAACAAACACGGAACATCAGGCCTTAGTTAAACTGCAGGGAAAATCCTGTTGGAAAGTGACTTACTGGTTTTCACTCAGCCTAAACTCCAAAGTGTAGAAAATGCCACCAATTTCTTGTTCAATTTTTTTTTTTAAAGAAATTATCTGCACTGGAAACAAAACAGTCATGGGCTCTCAGTACAGAACACTTCCGGGTCTTCCGGATGCACCTTCTTGGAATGTGTATTAGCTGATTATAAGTGCATTTTAACTGAAATTTGCTTCTAGAAATAAGCTGCATTTTATTCCACATAAACCAACAGCGAAGGGCAGTATCTGCTCCCAGCACACTTACACTGACCTGTTTTCCAGTCTCTTTCCTAAAACCAGCGTTTCCCTCCCAGCTAAGAAAACAGATCACAGCGAATACCTGTCCAGCGTTCTCTTTCTTCTGCGCTTTTCTGTGAAAGCACCTGGAAGTCCCCACCACCAAATGAAAGAAAGAGCTGTGCCCCGGCATACAGAGAGGGGTAATTCTGTGCAGTAAGCCATAAAACACTCTGTTAAACATTACCCTCTCAGGTCGTTCTGTTTAGCACAATAGTCAGCCCCCAAAACCCCTTCATTAAGGCCACACAGCAGACAAACACCTCAATGGTCAATTTTACTGAATTCTAAGCAATGGCTTACAAACACTGTCTGTAAGAACACCTTGAATTGAGTACACTTTGGCAGGAGAGCAGAAAGGCATATCATGCAAGGAGTTATTTAAGATCTGTCTGCCCTTGTACCCACACCAATCAATACTGTAAGAGGATCAAAATTATAAAAGGGCAAATCCTCCCCAAATGCTTTACTATGTAACGTGCACATGCATAACCAGTTTAAATTTGCCAGATCCATTACTGCCTACGACTACTGTAACATGACCTAGTTTATCACTAACCCACGAGGCACCTCTGAAAGCAGCTGGATATTCCAGCCTCTTAAGGAGAGCGATCCATCAGAGAATGTTTACAAAGAGCAGTTCTCGACAAGAACACGATGGCACATGGCTCTAGGATTTATCCTGCCTTGCCCGTCTAAAAATACATTTTCAAGCACAGCTAATGACACATCACTGCAAGTTCTAAGTTTTGAAGATAAAAGACCGTCGATGCTTTCCTTACAAGGAACGAAAAAGAAGAAACAAGCAAAATTCCACGTCAAGTCCTCATAATAACGTTATTGTGTGATTGGGCCTCTTAAAGCCCAGGAGCTTCTGCACCTGAAGAGACCATAAAGATCTTGCAGATGAGGACGGGAGAGTTTTTCCTGAGACAGAACAACTTGCCCGGCACCACCCGTGGAGGCCAACTAGCACGTCCAGGTCCGGGCTGCTGCTGCAGAAACACAACCCTCGTGACCACCAGTGCTGGCTTTCTAACGAGCCCACGACCCGCTCGCCAGCCCGCTGGGTCCTCCCGGGCGGCACCCCGTCCTAGGTCCCAGGACAGGACTTGGCCGTGACGGCTGGCGCCTGCAGCATCTCCGCGCACACGGAGGGCGCCCGGGAATCCTTGCTGAGGGAACCCAGACAGCACTGTCCTTCCCTCCCGGCGCGGGGTCTCTTGCCACCAGGGCGGCACACGTCCTCCACGGACCAGCGAGCGAGGGGCCTGGGGGTCGACTAGCATCCCACTGCGCCCACCGGGCCCCTCCCTCTTACCCACACAGCCCCGATGGCGCCGTAACGGGGGTAAGGACTCTCACCACCCCCTCCAGGATGCACTCAGGCACCAACGCGCGCCTCGTTTGAAAGGCCATCACCAGCCTCGCGACGCACCCGCGGGGACCCTCCCTCCCAGCCCAAAGCAGTGGCCCAACCCTGGGGCTTCAGCGGGGCCTCGGGCAGCAGAACACGAAGCAGACTGGACACGTGCACAGGAGATTTTTCTTGGAGGACAGGGGCTCCCCTACAATTCGGGGATCTCAGGGCAGCGGCAGTTGGTGGAGTCCAAGACTAGGACTGTGGGGGCACGCCGCCCACAGAAGGCCCGGGGAGGAGGCGCCGGACTCAGGAGGCGAAGGCGGGTGGGCAGAGACGTGGGGAGGCGGGTCCTGGCCCCGCGGTCCACCCACCCAAAGACGCAGGCACGCGGAAACCCCAGAACCTCGCCTTTCCGTCCGCGTCAACGAGAGACAAGGAGCGGGCCCACCACTAACGACGTGCACGAGGCCCAGACCCGCCGCGCGCACGTCCGCGCAGGCGCACCGGCCGCCAGCGGGCAGCCAGCCCAGCGGGCAGCAGCCCCGCCCCCCGCCCCCCGCGGAGGGGCCTGACCACTCGGGAGTCTCAGGGATGTGCTTCCACCCACCCCGATCATCAGGGCTGCTCTCGGAATACAAAATAGCCTCGGGGCACAAATGGGGCCAGGATCTCAAGGGTGGACCATGCCCCCCAACCCCGAGTCCAAACGGACAGGTGGAACCAGAGGCGACAGTGTGGTAGGTGGCACCTCCTGCTGCCAGCTAGTAACAAAAACTGGGAGAAATCTGTCCCCACCTCCGGTTTGCACTCTTTTTCTAATAAACCCAGCAGCTCATGAAATGCAAGCGAAGGACTTGGCACCCTTACTATTTAGGGCCAGGGAGTCTAGATTCACGCAACCAGGGTCGAGCCGGGGGAGCCCACCCCAGGAGAGAAATCGCTGAAAAAGAGCTGCAGGGAAAATCGGAGCCCCACTTCCCAAACCACAGACTCCGTGTTCCATGACTGTCTTTGTTTACGAGGAATAATTATCTATTCCTTTGTTTTTCTGGAAATAACGGGGAGGGCAGGCATTGATTTTCAGGAGCTCCTGAATTCCTTGGTGATGTTTACAACAACATGGAACAGAGACGGGACCCTTTCCTGCTGGCACACCCGTCACCACCACCAAGGCCCCATATGCAGGGGTACAAGCGTCCCAGCTCCTCTGGCCCCCGGGGCTGCTTCCCGCCTCTCCGGGCCCCGGCCCCTCAAGAACAGGACTGTCTGTCTCCCTTGTGAGTGTGAGCGGACGAGGTCACTTGGGGCCTCCCCACCACTGAGGGGGCCAAAGGGGCCAGCCTCTCACCTGCCTGGGACACACACTGTTTGAGAAGCACTATTTAATGTGCCTTTGGAGAAAATCAGGGGGAGTCATCTATCCCACAGCTCCTTCAGTCATCAGAAATTCACTCTTAGGACAAAGATTTGCAGCCGTACATGTAAAATGAGACAGTGCAGGTCCAGTCCTCAGCCCAGTGCCTGGACCTCGTGGGCCCTCAGCACTTCCTTCTTCCTGTCCCAAATCCAAGATTCGGTGACAGTGGGAATGCTCAAGGTCAAAGTGCATGGAAACCAACTCCAGTCCCCGTCACCACCCAGGACTGGGTTCCGGGGCCTGAGTCCGAGGGCCACATCCCAGGTGTGGTCAGGCTGACGGCCATCGGATACCTGCTATGTGCCCACCTGGGCCAGCTCGGCCACCAGGCGGCGCTCACCCCTGGGCATCCGCACCTGCCGGTCAGGGCGCTGGCTCAGTCCCTGGTGGATGGTGATAGGCATGCCTCGGCTCCATCCTCCTCTGACCCTGGTCCAGTGATTTTCCCCAAATCCAGAGACAAAACATGCAAGTCCTCTCCTTCTACCCTATTTTCCATCATAACACCTTCCAGATTAAAATCGAACTCAGCATTTTCCTTCAGGCATCTCAATTGATTCTCCGAGTGTTTCTGACACAGAAGGGCTTTTCAGGATTCCCCGGCGAGCCTGCCATGGCCACACTGAGCCACCCGATTACTCCCACCCATGGCCACGCCAGGCACCGCATGGCATCCGCCCAGATTTCCATTTTTTCAAACCTGGAGACTCTGTACAAATTCAAATCAAACCATTTCATGACTTGCATCAAAGGACAAGGCACAGGACTCCTGGAGACATAGGAAGAAGCGTTCCCCCACCACACCTCTCCTGATCAGGAGCTGCAGGCCTGGCATCCTGAAGCCTCTAGAACACTCCTCCAGGTGGAAGCACAGCAGTTGTGACGGCACGAGTCCGCGCGTGTCCCCACGCACAGGGTGCAGAGAAGACGCACAGCCCCACTCCTAACAGACGGCCGACAGCCACAGCCCCTCCCCACGACGACGGGAACAGAAGCATCTCTGAGTCTGGCATTAGCTGACCGCACCACTGCTTCCTGCGCCGAGACGGCTCCTCCTGAAGGGGAAGGGGCAGCTACTGGCATCTCAGAAGCCCTCTACCCAAAAAGACCACCCGGCAGCAGCAAGCTGTGCAAATGTGCGCAGAAAGAGTCTCACATGCAAACTGACCACCTTCAAGCGCGCTCTCCCAGATAATAAAGTGACAGGACGCACCGCGCCCACCCGCGCCGAGCTCTGCAGAGCTGCTCACACAGCTGCCTCCCCGGGGAGAACGCTCCGAGAGCTTCGCTCTAATTCGCGCTATGACCCTTCGGTCCTAATAAAAAGGCGGCCAGAGGGCTTCACACTCAGGTATTCGTGCTCAGTTACCTTTCTACGCACCATCAGACCCCTTTTAACAGGTTTCCAGCTAAGCCAGGAGACGCGGTCCCACGCCAGGGTCAAAGTAACAACCGGTGCTTCGGCGCCCTCACCCCCAGGTCTGCGAGAGGGAAGTCCGAGGGACCCAACAGATAGGAGTTCTGCCTGCACCAGACCTGACTTCCCGTGAACGTGGAAATGAAGTAACAAGGCCCCCTCCCCCGCCCCCCAAACGCGATGCTGGTTCTGTGAGGAGGAAGGGCTCCCTGGCCTCTCAGAGTCGAAATGATCGAACATCAGTATGAAGAGAATTACCTTCTTAAGGAAAAGTTTGCTTTTGCTTTCAAGAAATGAAGAAAGTGAAGTCAGTCAGAGAAAGAGAAATATCGTATGATATCAGGTACATGTGGAACCTAAAAAAAATGGCACAAATGAACTTATTTACAAAAGAGAAACAGACTCACAGACAAACCTGTGTTACCGAAGGGTAAAGGGTGGGGGAGGGATAAATCAGGAGTTCAGGACTTGCAGGCACTAACTACTGTATATAAAATGGATAAACAGCAAGGACGTACTGCGGAGCACAGGGAACTGCATTCAATAGCTTATAATAACCTACAGTGAAAAATATGGAAAAGAATATACACGTCTAACTGCATGACTATGCTGCCCACCAGAAACCAACACAACACTGTCAATCAGCTGGCCTTCAATTTAAAAACAGAAATAAACTGTTGCAAATGCGCAGGGCTTTTCCAGGCTCCGTGGATGTTTTCAGAGTAAATAAAAGCACCCCAAAGGCAGCCACCAGCAAAACCGCGCTGTTAGCAACCGAGGACGGTGGCTGCTGATCCGTGGGAGCGACGGCCGCAGGCGGAGAAGCCTGAACGCGGACAGGGGGGCTCAGCGCCGGGACAGGAGGAGGGGTCCACGTGCCTCGGCTCTAACCCCCCGGGACGCGCCGCGGATGCAGGCTGTTAGCCCGTCGCCAACAGAGCCCCGCTGCCGGGCTGTGCTCGCACGCTGTCCCCATGCACGTGGAGCCGCCCCAGAATCGCCAGGCCGGGGGTGGCTGCTTCCGGGCCGCGGGTCTCCGGGCAGCACCCGCACACCGCCCCCCAGCGTCGTCTATGCCAACAAAGCAGAGCGTCGGGCCGGGGGTCCGACTGGGGTGCACGGCCGCTCTCACCCCGGAAGGGCGCCCCGCAGATGCCCGGCGCGGGCTTGAACCCCAGCAAACGTCCTCTGCCGCCTGCAGGGAAGTGCCTCTGCTGCGTGAGCCGAAGGCCGTGCGCGGAAGTCTGTCTTCTGAACCGCAAATGCACATGGCCTTTCACAGGCGACAGAAGGCAGGCGGGGACCCCGGCAATTCCCCTTTCTTTCCGTGATCACGCAACGGGTCCGCGGCTCCAGGCTCGGGACCGGAACTCACGCACCAGCCCGCAGAACCGCCGCCTCTCCTGCAGGCGCGGAAGCAGGGGTGTGGCTGGGGGCTGGCAAGGCCTCTCCTGCACCCCATGGCTGGTCACTCCACTTGCGAAGAGGCTGAGAAGTTTCCTGTTCTTTCTTCCATTTTAAAGAAATTACTGAGCAGACATATCCTTTCAGATCTGAGATGGACTGTGGACCCCACAGGATGAGGCAGCTGGGCGATGAGAAAGGATGGCGCAGGCCGAGCACCCTCAGGGGTGCAGGGAGGCTCCACCTGCGTGTGAGGACGACGCCCCCTCGTGTACTAAGGGCCACCCCACCTTAGGGACTCTCCCAGGGGCCCTGGACCCCCCAGGACCAGGGCGGGGCGGCCCCAGCAGGACTGGGCTCTCCAAGTGCCCGGAGGTTTTAACTTATCTCACACCGATTCCCTGCTGGACGCCTTGTCTTCGACGTTGGGAGTTTTTAAAAATAAGCACGAACGTTTTCCTGACAGCTTTCGTTGACTGACCCTTTCAGAGTCACGTGTCCTCAGAGACAACGTCCTGCCCCGACTCCGCGGGCAAACAGGAGGAAGAAACAGATTTTACCCTTCAGCTGCGATTCTTTGGTCAAGGAAACGCAAAGGAGAAGGTCTTCTAAAACCTCTGTTTACTGTTTCCCTTGGGCCACAGGAGCCAGTCCACGTCCACGGGAGGCTCTGATGGCGCGATTTCCCGTGACCCGCAGGAGGAAAGCTCCCGACTCGGCCGGACGTGCAGTAGAGGGTTGGGCCTCAGGGCAGCCAGTGCCTTGGCAACCGGCAATTTGCACCTTGATTTGTAGACTCATTAAGCAATAAAAGACAGGGGAAGCAGAGCCGGAAAGGCCGCCAAGTAAAAGACAGGGGAAGCAGAGCCGGAAAGGCCGCCAAGTAAAAGACAGGGGAAGCAGAGCCGGAAAGGCCGCCAAGCACAAGTGTTAAAAGACTACCCGACCCCCGAAGTGATGTAACGGTGGAGCCTCCCCCTCTGTGGCCTTCCTTCCAAAACCCTCAGCCCAAGAGGAACCAAGCAGAGAAACCCAGACTGAGGCACAAACTACCAGACACCTGACTGGACCTCCTCGGAAGTAACAAGGCAGAGAAAAACAGAGGATCGAGGCACCGCCACAGCCTGGGGGAGGCTGGGGCGCGGGAGCAGCCAGATGCCGCGTGGCATCTCGGCGGGGGCAGAAAGGGACACTCGCGGGGACCGTCGAGCCCAACAGGGTCCCGAGTCCAGTCACCAGTGATGCACCAACGCTGTTCCTACCAGCCTGACAACAGCACTGAAGCTCCTAGATGTCACATCGGGGGAGCCAGGTGAAGGGGGTGCCGGCAACTCTAGAATTATCCCAAACTTCAAAATAAAAACATTGCATTGCATGCTGGGCAGAAAACCATTTAATCACCCGTTAAAATCAAAATGGAACATTTTATTAGAGAGTGTACACTTTTACAAAAGCTGTCTCATTTAAATAAAACGCTGTTTATCTGCAAAAAAATTAATTAAACAAAATTACAGAGAGAATAGAGAGGGACAGCATATGAGAAGGAGAAGATACAGGCCCCTCAGAGCAAAGGAGGGTATGAGCGCCCCTGGTGTGGCACAGCCAACCACGCTACAGACCTGCCTCCGCGGAGCAGCGTGTGAGACCCCTGCAGCCAGGAGCATCTCACGTCAGAGACACAAAGACTCATGGGTTACAAAGTCCCCTGGCGCCAAGAAGGAGACCAAAGGGGCCAATCCCATGGGCCCCGCAGCAAACATGGGCACTGGGCGGACCAGGCAGGGGCCTTGGCCTGGATTTCCGAGGAGAAACTCAACCCAGAAGCCGGTTCAAGGTTCAAGCCCAGTGGAGGCTCAGAGGCGAGGCCCAGGCATCCAGAAAGTAGAACCTGTCAGAGGCAACCCTGGGTCCCGTGGACCACTGCCTGGAACCTCGGGCAGGGAGGCACCGAGTCTCCTGACACACAATTTAGGCAAAAGCAAACGTCTCCCACAGGCTCTCCCTGCCCAGCCAGATTCTAAGCGCCCCGGGTGCAGAGTGGCCGGTCTTCCTGCGGGGCTGCAGGTGACAACGTGGCTCAGGAGAGCTGTGAAGCCAAGCCCTGGTCCAGGTGTAGCTACTTCTGACTGCAGTCTTGAGAAAGACATGACACATCCGATCGATGGACAGTCTGAACCTCAAAAATCTTTTGCAATGTGCTTGGGCAGCCTCATTTTCAAAGCAGAAGTTTGGTAACTTCCTGCATTTGCAGACATGTTCAAACTGTAAGTACATTCAATTCCTGATCTTTCTGTTACCAGGGAAATGCATCTCCAGGGGTAAGAGAACCAGTGCGTCACAGCCCCTCAAGGCAGCCACGTGAAAAGTAAAAGGTATCAGAGTGCTGCTGACCGTGACTGGTCATTTCTACCTCCCTCTGTCCTGCCGGACAGCCTTCCCAGGAGGAAGTGGAGCCTATTCCAGACCTGTGCCTGGAGAATGAGGCAAGACCTAGAGTAGTTCTGGGATGGCCGTCAACACAGTCCAGCCCACGCCCACCTGCACACAGATGCCTCAGTGCCCCCACGGAGGACCAGGTAGCCTTTCAGACACACAGACGCACCTGGAAGAGAAGGTCTCCTGGAGCAGGTGTGACAAGATGAGTTGTTCTGATGGACCAGAAAGGTCAAGAAATAGGCAATCTAGTCTCTGCTTCCCGCTCTCACAGAAGTGTGTTCATTTAGCCGAAATCAGAGATACCCAAACTGAGACTAGCAGTGCCCAAAGTTTGTGACGGGGGCAGGCCCACATTCACTTAGTAGGAAAAACCACCACACTGGCTATATATGCAACACAGGCTCTCACTTGAGGGGAATAAATGGAAACGCTGACCCACCCTCCCCTGTTAACGATCTGGTTTGGTCCTCAAAGGGGGGCCTGGGGAACATGACCACATTTACCAGCCCTGCACATTTTATATGTCTCTCCAACCATAAAGGTCTCGAGCCATCAAAGCATAACACTGCTAAAAACAAGGACTGAAAGGGTGCTTCCCGGTCTCCAACCTCCTGTATTGGTTTAAAGACATTTCAAGTTCCTTCTTGAACAGTTTTTCTTTTTGTTTAATGGAGGGACTGGGGATTGAGCCCAGGACCTCGCGCATGCTAAGCACCGCTCTACCACTGGGCTATTAACTATCCCACTTTGAACAGTTTTTCTTAAATGAAGTTACAGTGTTTCCGTGTGTGTAGCTCTGTATGCCTGAATATAAATACCCAGCAAGTCAAGTCAGGGTGTGCTGCTCAGGTCAGGCAGGGTGTGCTCCAGTCCCCTCCACTGGGAGAGGTTGTGCCTCCTCCCGGCAAAATGTAAAACTAGTAAACCGTGCAGCACAGTGAGGTCACCAGCCCGAAATGACCCCCAAACTTATTATTATTAAGGATCTGCTGTCCTGTTTTTAGATTACTAAGAAAGCAGCACTCATTACCTCTTTATACATAGCGGGCTTTTTAAAAGTAAGTTTAGCACAGATCTGTGAATGCATGTGTTGTGCAGAGTGGACAGTTACAAGAACGTCCTCATAATTCCAGGTTACATATTTTCCCTTCTGCACTGAAATAACCAGAAACCTGGTAAGAGTTTCCACTACTGCATTTAGGGTAAAAATGCTTTCTTTCAATGTAAGAAGAAATTAAATAAAATTACTGCATTAGGCCAACAGAGGTGATCCACTTTTTAGACAAAAGGGATTTTGGTAACTTTCGTGTCCTGACCAGAAACTCTAACATTTTTAAAAATATAGTTTAATGTTGGGATTAAACAGAGACTTCGTTTTTGAGTTTCGTCTTCTTTTCTTCTCCAGCCCTGGAATCTCAAAGGGTAAACCACACTGTGCTCAAAAAATCAGGCAGAGTTGGCTCATGTTCCTCTCAAGTAAAATTCATTAATTAAAAACCAATGTAGGCCGTGAACTGCACATTTCAAAATTGTTAAAAGGACAAATTTTACCTTATGTATATTTTACCACAATGAAAAATACAAAACAAAACAAAACAGAACAAAAACACATAGGTTTTAAAGGTTTAAAATCACTAAAAATGCTTTCATATTGTACTCTCTTAAAAATCATAACCCAAAATATAAATGAATAGTATTTACAGGCATCATGTCAATAACGATTGTTCAAAAGACAAGAAATATGTTACTCTAGAAAAAGTATTACCCTGGATGAGAATCAGACCTCCAGATGTCGGAAGTCATCAGTAGAATCCACCAACGGTTTAAAATCTTTTTTCTAGGCGAGGCAGCCAATTTTCATGCGCCGAATTTGGAGCAGCCTATTTGTGAATTTCTCTGTTACAGGTCAGGTTCTCTACTAGGGGTTCCCTGGGCCAGAAACTTACCAACAAAGTTTTCTCTTTTCTCCTCCCTCAATTTTAACTTAGCTCCAGAACAAATCAAAAGTTTGAAGAACACAATTCTAATTCGAGCACAGAAAGCAGAGTTCTATCAAGGGTCTATTTCCATCCAACACAAACATGCTTTAACAGTGACTCCGTTTGCACTAACTGCTTGAGAGCGTCCAAGTTCAGGATACTTCAGATGCAGCATTTAATTGACACTGGTGCTATGACCCTAGGGGCCCTTTTACCAATCGGCTGTGGAGTGCCCCGCTTCTTCCTGACTGGAAATTCCTATTCTGTTTTGTTCCGGTTCATTCTGAGAATTTTAATCCATTTCATTTTTTGGTTACAAATATGCTACAGCCCTCCTTGGCCAAAAGCACTAAAGTTCTGACTTAATTCACATTAAGAACTTCTGATCTATGATTTTATACAAACCCCACATACCTCAAGGCCTACCCTATCCTGGAGAATGTTTCCATAAAGTTCAATAAACTTGATTTTTTTAAGTCCTTTTATACTGTTTTTTCCTTTCTAAGTAATTTTCTTGAAAGAATTTTTGTAAGTTGATTAATTAAAAGACAACTTTCAGAGGTTTTATCCTACCCACACCAAAGACAGGGCCTACAGTAACTCTCACCACTCTGTCAGCCAGAAGAAATCAGAAACAGACAAAAACACTATTGCTGTTAAGAACTTTTAAAGAATCATTTTACAAGTATGCACAATGTACCGTCAGTTCAGAGGCTATGACAGTCATCCAGCCCTCAACCCCCTGGGCTCAGGTGGAAGGCATCCTCTGCCCCCAGTGTCCTGGCAGGAAAGGAGAGAGCGGCCTGCACCCACTCTGCCACCTGGCAAGGGACAGAGGCAAGCTCCACGCAGGGAGCTTTCCTGGGTCCCACCCCCTCCTCTGTAACGGGGTGCGTGGCCTCGGCACTTCTCTGGCCCTCATGTGCCCATGTGTGGAGTGAGGGCTTAGTAACGGGCAGGCTGTAACGCGCCCAATTCGGCGGGGTGGGAGTGCAGGGGAACCAAGAGTTTCTGGGACCTAGGAGACCCAGGCCATCACTGTCAAAATATTCCACGCAGGAGTGGTCAGCCCTCTTCCCAGAACATTCAGTGGCCACCTAGAATTGTATGATCTAACTGGGCACGAGGTCCCAGCCAGCGCAGGTGACACCACCAGTCTCAGGACGCTGGACCACAGGCCCCGTCTCGATGCAGCCTCTCCCGGGCCCGAACAGGAGGCCCAGGCCCCTCACCCCCATGTCCGCGCCGAGCCTCTGGCCTCCTCCTGGACAGGACCACCTGCCTGGTGAGGGCACCGCTGTCCAGCAGCCCCATCGCAGGAACCTGACACCATTCTGCACCTCCCTCCATCTCCCACCCCAGCCAGTACATCTCCACATCCCTGGATGCCACTCTCCAGTGTCACTCTCGGGTCCCTCGAGAAGTTCCAGGTCCTGGGAGAACCATCTCACCACCACTGGTCTGGCCTGAAGCGCCATCCTCCTTAAGTGGTCCCCTATCCAGTCCCCGGCTGGTGAGCCCCCACTGCAGACCACTGAAGGGTCACCCAGAACTCATCCCCTCACCACTGGTGAGAGCCCTCAGAATGCCCGGCTGCCTTTCAGACAGAGACCAGGGCCCTCAAGGTCACTAGCAGAGCTGTGACGATTTGCCCCAATGACCTCTCAGAGCACCTGCCACCCTCACACACACACACACACACACACGCACACACGCGTGCCCCCACGCACACCTCAAAGCTCTGATCGTTGCCCCCTGCTGGATTCGCCGCCAGCATCCTCTCCGGCTCAGGGAACTAGCTCCCCCAGGACACTTGTCCTCACTGGCACCATCCTTTACAATCCATTCAGAAATGCAATCCAGTCAAACAAAAAATGACTCAAAGAACTCACAGGCAGAAAAAGTAAAAATGAAAAAAACCTGGTAACAACCACTAAACGCGATACCCAAAGACGCAAGTGTAAGTAGAATCAAGTCGAAGTAACTGGTCTATATGGAAACTCGCCATTGCTGCATTTCTCACAACAGACTACAGGTAACGTAAAGTTCATCAATTAACAATAGCAGACTAAGACGACACCCAAAAAAGGACTTACAGCCCCACGTGGGGAGACGGGAGAGGTGAGAGGTGGAGGAAGCAGAGGAAGGTAACAAAAGCTCTCATTTCTTCACTCTTCCCCAAGAGGAAGTCCAATTATATTGTGACTGAACTCGATAGATTGAGAAACAGAGGTTTAAGCAAAAGTTATAAATATAACCACTAGGAGAACTGAAAACACTGGACTTTCTACCTACCTTCTGATTTCAAGGATTAAAGGCAAGGAACATAATTCATAGACCAATGATCAGAAAACCAAGTTTTTTTTAAAGGAAGAAAGCAAAAATAACATAATTTTTTTGATTAGGAAAGAAGACCTAATAAATCTGTTACCACAGAAATATAAATGGAATAAACTTATTTATTAAAAGACGCAATGACAGAAGCAAAAACTAAATCCAACTATTTGCCCTACAAAAGGCACCCAAAACCAAGAAACGCAGAAAAGTTGGACACATGGATAAAATATACCAGAAAAAATGCCAACAAAAACAAAAGTGAAAATAAAAAATCACTAAAAGTTTAAAATATGGTTTGAAAAGGCATTAAATTGCACAAGTCATGCGATAATTGTTAAGAGTAAAATTTAAAAATCGCAAAGAATAAAACTGTCCTACACGTTTAAGTCAAATAACATAAACAAAACACATAAACACCCCCGTGAGTACCTGGGGAGATCAAGCCAAGAGAACTTGGATGTGGGAGAATTAACAAATCTCTCTTAAGCGTGGCAGATTAAAGGGGCAAAAACAATAGTAGGAGACTAGAATTAAGAAGTAGGGCTTGTCTGCTACACAAGTACACAACCCAGTACACGGCAGCCCCCAGGGAGCCCTGCCCAGAGCTGGGCTTGGACAGCCCACAGGTCAGGACAGCGCGGGTCTCCTGAGCTCTGCGGTGCAGTGCAGGACACCCGCAATTAACAAGTGGGAGCAGGACCCCCCGACATGAGGTCAGCCATTGGGAAAACGTTCAGCTCCCCCAACCACTCCCGGGCCAGGAGACCATAGGGCAACCACAAAACTCCCCCGAAACTCCTCAGTGTCAAAATCTATGGGACACACAGAAAGCTAAAAGTATAACCAGCTGCAGTGGTTAAAAATAAAGAAAATACATACGTGAAACATTCAAATCGAAAAGTAACCAAAAAGAGAATTAAAACCCTTGCATTTGAAAAGGGAATCATAAATCAGGGAGAAAAAAACAGTAAAACTGTTAAGTAAATCAGTAACTGGCTCTGATAACCCCAATGAATGAGAAAAATGATGAGCTGGCTAATCAAATAATAATAATAACAATGTAATAATGATGACGATGATGGAGGGGCTAGTGGAGATGAGGTCTACCGACTACCAAGAGGAAAGTGAAGAAAATACAATGGTTTTCAAAACTCTACCTTAACAAATGCCATAATGTTGAAAGAAATGACTGATTGTCTAGTAAAATATGAATGTCCACAATTTATCCGGGAATCGACAGATAAAGTAACCCGAGCAATCATCATATCAGAAGTCAAACTGTTACACACGCCATCCCCTCGAGCGCACAAAGATCAGCCACAGCCACACGTCTTTTGAGAAACAACTTAGATGTAGGCTACTTGAATGTTTCTGGAGCCGAAAGAACTTACATGAAATGAAAGATATAAAAGAGATAAACAAAAAGGTATGTGCAACAAGCAACCGCAACCACAAGCATTTTGTCCTGATAAACAAAATGTTCTTACAAAGCAACAAATCATGAAGAACTCAGTGGAAAAACTGACCGAGTCAATGAACAGGTGGTTCACAGTAGAAATAAAAGAGCCGGCAAACTTCAGACGTACTCAGCATCGCAACGTAGCTTTAAATGTTTAAAGTACAATGAGGAATTTTCCCTATCAAGTTACCCAAGACTGAAAGGCTGATAACACCGAGTGCTGACCAAGAGGAAACCACAGGTCCCTGACTGCTGCGGGGGTGGGGGGGGGGCGCGTTTTGACATCCTGTTGGGAAAATCGGCAATATCAATCCTTGAAAATGCCCCCTTTCTGCCAAAAAAATCCCCACAAGTGCACAGAACTGTGTATCGGAGAAGCTCACTGCACACTGGGAACTGGTAGTGACACAAATGCCCCCATGGGCACGAGTACGGAGCGGCTTCCTGGGGCCGACAACCAGCTGGCGAGGCCGGCCGCTCCCACAGAGTGGGCACACTGGGTCCTTGGAAAATCACAGAGCGGGTGTACGAACATCCACACTGCACACATCCCTTCAAAAGAGTCAGCGGTGAGGTTACGTTACGAAGCTGCAGGGAAACTCACACAACAAGGCCCCACTTGAATGTTTAAAGTTTATACACATATGTTAAAAATCTAAGCGCATTCATTAAGCTCGTGTATTTAAATGCCCAGTGCCGTCACTGGCGCCCAGAAGGCACTCAGCAAACAGCAGCATGCATAAAACAAAACGGCATCCGTGTTGTGAAATGTCACACACGTTCCTTTTCCTCCAAATGCAGTTTCCTCTTTGGATTGTACGTAACTTGATGGCAAAGATGACAGAGTCTCTGCCATCTATGAACTATGCATTTTGTATAATTACCTGAAAAGAAACCATTTAATTGACACAAGGGGAACATCACCCTAAGCATTTGGCTATAATTAAATTGCTCAAATATGTGGTTGAAAATCAATTCATGTATTAACACCATCCCTACCGCCTGTGTCTTAGGACCATTTTGTGAACTTCTCTGCAGCTTTTTTTTTTTTTTGCTTTTTTTTTTTTTTAATTAGAGGTGCTGGGGATCGAACCAAGTACCTTACCCATGCTGAGTACAAGCCCTACTACCTGCTATGTAACTCATTTGTGAACATTTCTGAGTACATCTTCCAGGTGAAGTACCGTGTCTATCTTCAACCCCTCCCACAAGAGAAACACAGCGTTAGACCTCGGGTACCAGCTGCCCATGTTCACTTCTGGTTTGGTAATTAAAATGCGTAGCTTCATATCAACTTCCTGGGATAGGGACATTCAGATCAACTCGCTGCCCTGCCAGCAAGTGGGACTCTTCAGAAGAAACAAAGTTACAGGAGAAAGGGAGAGGCAGCCCGCTGGGCTTGGCCGCTACAACTCCGCTCAATTAAAAATAGGACAGAGCTCAAATTCGTAGCTCCAACTTCAGACATCTTAAAGCGAATTAAACAAAGCGACTTTTAAATGAACAGGAAAGAAGTTCAGCCCTGAGTGATTAAATGGAAGCCCGCAGTCCTCTGTTTTCCACTAACTTCCAAAAGCAGTCACGGTTTGCCAAAGAAAGGGATGTTTTCATCAGAACCCTTTAATTTATTGTGATGCTGACGTCCCATCTGACTAGCAGATCCTGAGGCAAATGAATACCCATAAATCTCGCATGACTGCACAGAATCCACCTAAGCTCCTAAGCCCCCCCCCACCCAGATGCACGGCCAGCACGGGGTGACCGGCTCTGGGGCCGTCAATCACTTCCTAGATCAGGGCCTGCTTGTGAAACCTAACTCGTTGAGACGCATGTGAATTTGCAAAACTCCCCAAAGAATTTCAGATCCACACGCTAGGAAAATGGTGCTCCAAACACTGAAAGTTCTCATTTCTCCTTTAAAGAAATATCCCTTTGCCTAAACTAACACACTTGTCCAAGGCACTGTTCTGCTGAGCTGCTGAAACAGAAGAAAGATAAACAGCACTTTTTATCAGAGTTGAACCATGAAGATTTGGACTTTGTTATTCCACCTGAAAGATAGTCGATCTTATTTTAAAAAAAAAATGTCTGATAAGTTTTCTGAACACGGTACTGTGGTTCCACACTCGAGAGTAAACAGAATCCTAGTCTGTTTCAACACCATTTAATTATCAAAAGCAGCATTTCAGTGACTGACAGGGCAAGACATGGAACTTGACCCTCAGTCTAAATAATAAACTTGCGACCTGCACCTGCATTTACAGGCATGAAGAGCAGGGAAGCCCCAGAATGAGGAAGCAATTTAACTAGGTCTCACCTTGAAAATGTGACAAAACTGAACCACCAAATAGAACAGCCGTCTTGAGACACCTGGGGATAAAGACTAGCTTTGCACGGGCTCTGAAAATGGCAGGTTTTTGTGCCTACCTGTGGCAGGTAATAAGTACACTGACACAACGTGATTCTCCTGCAATTTTACACTTGTAAATGCCCTTCCGCCTGGCTGCCAACCCACCCCAAAGCAGCCTCGCCAGCACTCCAGAAATGGCCTGCTGTGAGGTCCGTGAGGACAGGGCCTCTGTGCCCCTCGCTGTAACTCCCTGCAGCACCAGAACAACATACGAATCATGCTCAAAAACCACAACTGACGTAAGAGAACAAAAATTCATTCCACTGCTTTTAACCCTCATCTCCTCAAAAGAAGCATCCTCTTAAATTTAGGGGGTTCATTTGCTTTGAGTTACTGACTATACTTCCCTCTGAGAAACAGCTTTTCTGAACCATTATTGTTACCCATTTGCAGGGAGGAAATCTTCATTTTTAGTCTTATTATTATATATAAATGACCTACTTTCAAAAGCCTGATGAAATCCATTGGTTCCAGACCTATTCCAAGAAAAAGGAGCTTCTGCCTTTCCACGGGGCCCTCTGAAGCGAAAACCCCCAACGTCAGCACTTCCACGAGCTCTGATACAAGAGCTCAAAGTGTACTCAGTGCTCGTCCAACAGCTGTATTTCACATCTCCAGGACCTGGGAGTGGACGAGACAGTAACAAGTCCGTCCGTGGAGAATGTGGGGGAGGAGCCGAGCAGCCATCATCTCAGAAAAACACTCCAGTTCTCAGCACGGAGGGCTTGCTGCTGGTGCCCGGCCTTTACAGCAACAATGTACAAAGTAATAAATTAACCCTGCCAGTGCTTTTCACTCCAGGTATACCTCAAGCCCTCAAGCAAAGTTAACAGTATCTATATTTTGTAAATCTGCTTTTTCTACTGGGAGGTAAACAAAAACGTGGCCAATTATGATAAAAACAGGTTTAGGGCTTAATACGCTCAGCAGAAACATCTACCTAACTGAATTAGGCCACAACTCTTTTGTCAAATAAACAGAGGATTTTTTTTTTAATGTGCAAAAAATAGGAAGAACCAAATCCGTTTCTAAGCTGGATGTAAAATGTCTATGTTTACATGCTGGCTGTAAAATTACCACTGGATGAGACTGAATAAACTAGAACCACCACGACCTTCCCTCTGCTTTCTGAAGTTCTCGGGTGAGTGGCCTTTCCCTGGAATCCAGCCTGCTTTCCACTCCTCTCTCCCCAATGCACTGCGCCCTGCGCAACCCTGGCCCCAGGGGAAGGCTGGCGTCTCTCCCCATTTCACAGATGAACAAGTCAAGGCACACAGGCTCCACACCGGCCAGCAGTGACCACCACTGGGTGCTGGATGGGAAGCCACACTGCCATCCCTCCCTCCACATGAGTTACTGGATGCTACATCCCAGGTGGGGGCTTGGCTGCAGGGAACCCAGGAAGACACCAAGACAGGACGGCTCGTGGTTCGGAGCGTGCAAGGCCAATCTCCCAGGGCCTCAAGGAGAGGCAGACACTCTTGGGGTCAGGCCCCAGCCTCCCGGCCACCCAGCACACCCTTCAGTGTCCAGTGCCCCACTGCTGCCAACCCTGGCTCCCAGCCTGGATCCTGAGAGTGGTGAGAAAGAACTTTTTTCCCCGGCTAGTATTCAATGCAGGTATTTCCAAAGTATCATGTCTCCCCTTAGTACTTGTCTAAAACCAGCTGGACTTAGGGAGTGGAGACTCTGGACTCAACTTCAATCCTGGGTCAGGGATGACAGTGAAAGGTGCCCATATCTCAAGGCCACACCTGCCCCATCCTCCATGGTAGCCCAATGGGCCGAGGCCAAATCGGGTTGAGCCCTACGTGGAAAACACACGCTAGATCTCAAAGACTTCGTGTGAAACAAAGAGCAAGGGCCATCTCAATAGTAATTTGTGTGTCATTTTTACATCTTCAAGTAACATTTTGGATGTATCGGGTTAAATGAAACACACTATGAACATTCATTTTACCCATGTCTTTAACCTTGTTTCACAGGCTCACTAGAAGCTCCTAAAATGACAGAAGCATTCTATTTCCCAAGCAACACTGTCCCCAGGGTGAGGGTCAGCATCCCACAGCCCAGGGCCCCAGGGCCAAGTGCAGCCTGCCCAACGCCTGTGCGGCTTGTGAGCTGAGATGGGTTTTTACATTCTTAAGTGCCTGGGAAGAAAAATCAAAGGGAGAATGGTATTTTGTGACTCGTGAAATTCTACGGAAGTCAAGTTTCGTTGTCCACAAATAAAGCTTATTTACTCGCTGGCGTGTTGTCTGTGGCTACTTCTGTAACTGTGACCAGGCAGAGTGGACAGGCTCCCACCGAGACATTTCGGCCCACAAAGCCCAAAATACTTGCTATCCAGCCCTTTAAAGAGCAAGCCTGCCGACCCCGCCCTAGAGGTCTGCCAAGAGAGGCCCCGGTCTCCCGAGCTCAGGCCCCTCTGAGGCTCTGCACAAACTCCCTAAGCCAACCTGGAGAAGAGGCAGCCGAGGTGGGAGGGGAACAGAGGGCCAGAGAGCCCAGGGCAGGCCGGGCCCCCCGACAGCCCCCAGCTGGCTGGACGGCTGGACGCTTCAAATCCTCAGACCACCCTCCAAACTTCTCCCTCCTGATGGATTACTCAAAACCTTCGCTCGGCTTCAGAGTGAGCACGCCATATACAGGCTCGGGCCCGAAAGGCTCAGGCAGCCAGTCCCAGCTCCGGGGACCCTGGACACAGGCTCCCGCTCCTCCTGGGGGGCCCGCCAGTAACTCCCGCCACCCAGAAAGGGCGAGGCGGCCAGGAAGAGGGACACTGGTCTTCCACAGCATTGTCTCCATCTCTCCAGTGACAATTCCAGACGGCTCGGACCAAGACCCAACAAACTCCCTGTGACCTCACCAGCAGGAGGAAGCGCAGAGACCCAAGGTGACCGCCCAGAGGACGGTCTACCCAGAGCGCCCAAGGTCCCTAACTGTGAGGGTCTCCGTGTCCTCCGGGGGGAACGGGGCTAAAATGACTTCTTGCCTCGTAACCGTGACGGGTACTAAGCCACACACCCAGAACGGCCGCCTGCGGGTGGGAAGTGAGCCTCCACAGGGCGCCTCCCAGCTGCTTCCCGGGGGGGCTGGTTACTCAGGCAAGCGCCGAACCTGGTTCAAGTCTGTAAGAAGCCACTGGTGACAAAAATTAAACTTCTGATACACAGTGGGAAACCATAAAGCTGGGATCACATTGTCACGGTGGTTCAAGTAACAGCTCTCAGTGCAGGACATTGTGTCCTGATGTCCTTGGGCCCCTGGGGTCAGAGCAGCTTCGAGGAACCAGCTTTGGGAAGCACTGCAGATCCGCCTTCAGAGTGCTGAAGGCTGTCCACATAAAAACACGCAGAAAAGGCCCAACACGCAAACCAGCGCGGCAGGTTTGCCTTAGGGCTACGGGCTGAGGAAGGCTCGTCTTCCCCAGGAGAACTGGTGGGCTCTGCCCTTACCACTGACTCGACAAATCAGTGGCCCTGTCTCGCCCTTTGTTTTAGCTGCTGGAAAGCTGAGACTCTCACCGTGGGTCCCAGGATACCCACCGAGAGCACACAACATCTGGGGTGTGCAGTCCTGTCTTCCCCGGTCGTGACTATCATTCCATTTCCTTGTTCCCCACTTTTACTTATGTTTTACTCTATATTTAATGTCTGACCTCAGGTGCACCTCATACCCTTTATGGAATGCAACGAGGTCAAACCAGCAAACTCTTCCTACCAACATACGAGGAATAGAGTTCAAATTTCCAGATTCTCCAACAAGCCTGCAGAAATTCTCACACGAGGGCATTCAGGATGATGTCCATGCACCGATTAAATAAATCTTTGCAACTTTTACTTTCACTGGTCATGACACAGTTTGAGAAACTTCCAGAAAGGCAGCCAGCTCCCTAGGACATGGTTTCAGGTAAATCATGAAAAAGCACTCAGCACTACTATCTTCTTTGGAAAAGGGAAAGCAGATTCTAAATTTGAGTCTCAGTTCACTGATTTCTCCTCTTAACCACTAGAAGGCTGGCGGTGTCTGCCCACATGGGAGACGTAAAGGAGACAGGTTTTCTAAGTGGCTCATGGGCAATGAAGGAAAATTCACGGCGCCCTGGCCCAGCTCCCAAATTCACCGGAGCAGGCGGAGGGGACGGACCTCCCAGATTCCATACAGTGTCCAGGAGCAGAACAGGACCCGGCCGGCCAGTCCCTGGGGATGCTGTGTGTGGTCACACGTCGGAACTGCCATCAGAGAGGAAAAACGGAAGGGTGGTCACACTGTGCTCAGATTGCTCCTCTCCCTCACTTCTTTCCTCTTCGTTGCCATCTTGTTGCCCTGCACCAGAGATATGTGGAGGGCAAGGTGCCCACCTGGCCCGGTCCCCATCTGGGCCTCCTCCCTGACCCACCCGGTCAGCAGCTCCTACTCAATCCCCAGGCCCTCTGGGCCTCAGCAGCACCTGCCCCATCGCGCTGAGAGCCTCGCAGGACACATGCCCTGCTCTCCACCGGAGCGCGCCCTTCCCCTCTGCTGTGGCTTCAGACAGGATGCCCATGAAAACCTGGGGGTCCATCACAGCCACCAATGGGCTTCAAGCACCCCTTTCCCTGCAATATCACGGTGGCTTTTTTCTTCTAGGACTTCGCCTCTTAGACTTGCTCTCTTATAAAAGTGCCCTTAGGGGGATGTTACCCTTAACCCTAACCTGCACCCTGGCCCCGCGCTGAGCTGGGAGCAGGTGCCAACAGCTGCCAGGTCTTGGGTGACAGGTTCCCCTTTCCCTCCTGGTCTGAGCGCTCTGACACCACAGTCACCTTTCAGGAGGACAGCCCGTCTGGTCCTCACAAGAGCAGGACAGCCCCGCCGAGAGATGCAAAAACTTAGTCAATATTTTTTCTTCTCTCTGGAGATCGAGCTAAAGGTCAGAAAGTGAAACTGAAGTGGGGCCCGATACTTCTGCCCCAAGTAGCCCGGCACCTGGTGGGGCCGCGCTCTGCGAAGCTCGCAGAGCCCCGTCGACAGCGCACCTTCTCGGCTCGCTCGTCCCGAAACCGGGCTGCGACCTCACCGGGTTCTGTGCGCCCAGCACGGCGTGCTGGGAAGGGCCTGGTCTGCGCGTCACAAAACCTGGGTCTGAGCCTGCTCCACCGCAGCGGCTGCGGCTGAACCCCTGACGCCCTCCGCATCTCAGCACCTGTGAAATGTCAGGGCTCACCCCCAGACCATCTCTCAGTCACCTGCCGTAACATGCATAACAACTCTCAACATTAACCTTTTTAAACAAGTCCAAATAGGAATCACAGAAACACAAAGAAAAGTAAATAATCACGAACAAAAGTGTTTTCCTTCGCAGTCTTTCTGTGGAATCAATTTAAAACTCCTGACAGACAGGAAAACCACTCTGGAGCAGGAACCACATTAACCTGCTCAGGCCAGGAAGGTGCAGCTCAGTGAGCAGCCAAATGGTGCCTTTTTGGCCCCAAAGATCTAATGCACTTCCCAGAATGGTCTACTATTTCCATGGACACTGGGAAGGCCTAATTTAATGACTGGCTGAAATGCATCCTCTAAACAGCCCCCCGAACATTTGTACGGGAACAAACATGGATCATAAATCTACTCCCACATGTACATAAAATCCCAAATTCTAAGCGCAGTAACTTTTCTTTTTAACCAGTCCCTACAGACACTTTAAAATGTGTGGCTATTAGGAAAATTAACCTTCCTCTCTAAAGTTCAAATTTTAAGCAGCCCATAATCTTTCATCAACCCAGAAAATAACTGATAAGCCAATCTTCCTGTAAAACCATTAACAGATTCTGCCTTTCTGTCACCAGGGTAATTTACTGAGGCCAATTTTAATCCAACCACTAAACCACTAATCCCATGACTCTACAGAACTGTCCCAAGTTTACGTTGCTAGGGCAAGTGTTTTCACATGAGGAATTCAGTTATTTACTCACAGTTACGCTTTTTAGGTTGGTGTTAGGCCTGAGATCGCCTTCCTGGCCTCCTGTTTTAAAAAGTCAAAAGCCATTTTTGAAATAAGGAAGCCACTGGAGCACGTGGGCTGAGCTGTACTCATCACAACAGCACTAATTCAAATTACACTCGGTGTGACTCAAAGGAACAAATTATCGTCATTGTGCTAATGGTCACGCTGAGGACACGGAAAGCTTCGGTGTGATGAATCTGAGTCTGGTGGGACGGTGATGATCAACGTGAAGGATGGTATTTTTTCAAACTGGCACCAAAAATCTTTTCTCCGGGTCACTGACGAGGCCAGTGTGAAGTATGTGTCCCCCAGAGCAGCCCCCACTCACACCGCGCCGAGTCTCTGCGCAGCGCCGCCCCCCCCGCGGGCGCCCACCTGTGCTTTACGGGCAAGACTCATCAGTGTGTATAAACTCCTTTACTTCCTTCTTTAAAACAAGAAGAACAGTATGATGAACGCTAATGAGACAAACCCAGCAGGACAGAGTATCCGGAGACACATTCGCCCTGGTGGGCAACGCCACGGCCACACGGGGCCTTAAAAACAGAGGCAGAATCTTCGGTGATGGTCACACCAATACCTTCCTGAGACGTGGCTGTAAGCAGCCACCCTTGTGATGAAATACACGTCTACGCAAAAATTCCTACGCGTGTAAACAAAACAAATTCTAAAGTGAAAACATCACAGTTCTGCCTCCAGATAATTCCAGGGGAGCAATACGAAAGTTTAAACCACAGAATGGGATCACCCTTCTGCTCACTGGTCGATCCATCCACTTAAAAAAAAAAAAACAACTAATTCTTTAAGAGAAAAAGATAAGTATCTTTTAGCTATAGGTTAGTCACCAGAACATTCAGGCACTGAACAACGCAAGCCCTTTCTTACAGCCTAAACCTCAGCCTGTTTGCAAACAGCCTGAGTTCGAACCACTCACGTTGGGCTGTTTCCCTGGATTAACACCATCAGCCAACATTTCATTTCAAACTATGCCCCTCAAAAGTGATTTCAGGGAAAAAAAAAAAAAAAGTGACACCTGCTCATGGCTCTTGAATGTCAGCAGAAGGAGAAGCCACAGAGGACAGAGCTGGTGTCCCCACACAACTCTGCACACGCCCCTCACCAGCCTGACTTTCAAAGAACATTCTGGAATGCTGAAAGGACTCAGTGCCTCACGCTGCCCGGGTCAGCCTGAGCGACGCAGGTTAAACAGTGCCATATGGCAAACACAGACACATGCACCCTTTTCCGAAACAAAGAGCAAAAATTTGTCCACAACGACCCTTTACTTTTCGTGGAAAAAGTTGAAGAGGAGAGGGCTTTTCAAGGGAGGCCGTTATGCTGGGGAAAAAAGGGCTTTTTAAAAATTCTTGGTGGCTAAGAATAAAATCAGAGTTTCAACAGAGAACCTCAATTTTTCAGAATCTCCCTTCAACTATGTTCTGAAAGCTAACACCACATGTTGGCCTACGCTCACCATCCCCTAAATGAGCAAAAAAAACACCAGGACAGCTGCACGGGGAAGGCCGAGCTGACAAGAGCAGTTCCCCGGGGGTCAGGGACAGCGAGAGACACGTCTACCTGTTTCTGAAGGAATAAAACGCCCGATTACTTTCGTCTTGAAAAAAAAGGAAAAAATCTTAGTATCTTGTCACCCTTTCAATACTCCACTGAGGACGTGTCTGAACGTCACAGTCACAAGTAACGCATTTCTCCTAAAGTAAATTTTCAGAACGTGACGACTCGATTCAATTCCTGACCACAAAACATCAGCAACAAAACAGGAAGAAGACCCAGAAAGGAAATTGCCCGGAAGGAACACACACGTGAGACACGCAGTGAACATACCTCCCCTGATGCAGCTGCCTTTTCGATCTCTTTTTTCTGCACTTGGGGTGGTGCTGTACTCACCCTCTTGCACGTACATTCACATGTTTGGGTTCTAAAAATCACTGCATCTCTAATTACTTGTGCTCTGTAATTTTTAGTAGCAGTTGAACTGGAGACTAAAGGCCAGATCCTTTTTGGAAAACTACTTTTAAGGAACGTGGAAAGCCACAAATTGCACTTCTTTACAATTCCAGTGTATGGCGCTGGAAAACCCTTCATTCTGGACGTAAATACGACAGCCAGCTCCAGCTCTGCAAAGAAAAGCTTCAGCTGTTCAAATCACGTGTAGCCAGATGCAAGGGATAAAGAACACATGAAAGAGACAGTTGCAACTGCTCATTTTTACCAGTCCATCCAAAATATACTCGATATACCTTAGCAGACAGTATAAATTCCAAATGCGAGCCGAGCAGGCACACCACCTGCATATATATGTCCTTGCGGCTAATTAAGTGACAACCCTAAAATAGTCTTCTCCTGGAGAAAACTAATTTTAAAATAAAAATGCTCTTTAAAGAATTGGATGAGACATTCTGAACGTATAGTGAAAGTTTTTCTTCTTCCCATAAGTTAATTGTATTAATAACTTCTGTATAAAGAAACATTTGATGTGATTCCTTTCTTCAAACGAGCCTGTGACAATTTGCCAATATTTCTTAAAACCGTCAGATATTCAGAGCTCGAAGCCAAGGATGAAGCGCCCCACCATAAATCACTCCCCCTCGCTCTGGTGAGAGAGGTGGGGGGGGGGGGTCTCAATTCACTCAGGGCAGAGGTCACCCCTCCATCAAAGAGAAACGGCCTACCTCCCCCACCCAAACTCAGCTGCTCCTGGATCCAGAGAGAACCGAGGCCAAGGCTTGAACCTGAAAAATGCTGTCACTCGTGTGGCCCACAGGCACATTCAAACCCTTAACAGGCTGCTGCCAACATACTGTTAGCTGTTGGATGGAAAAGGGTGGGGGTAACAGTCCCAAGGGGAAGACAGGAGGGAGAGCAGGGCCACAACCCCCGGTGTGACTCATGCCACCACCAAGTTCCAGGCCCAACGCAGAACAAGAGTGGAATCACTGCTGGTACCCGAACTCCAGGGCCAACTGAATGGCGGACAAGGAGGCATACCTGCATTCCACAGCCCAGCTGCTCCATCCTGCTATCTGAGAGCTGGCATCTGCCTTCTGAAAGCTCCATCCTGCTGTCTGTCTCCATACCACGCACGGAGACCTGTTCCAGACACCCCCGATCAGACTCCAGAACAAATCCACACCGACACCGCTATGCACTTGGAAAACGCAAATCCAAAGGTGACGTGGTCTCCTACCAGCAGAGTAAGAGTCTGGGAGCTAAAGACAGTGGCACAAGTAACTCTCCGTGTTTAGACATGAATAATTCTGGAGGAGGAGTTCAGAGGTGCCCAGCGCTAAGGAGGCCAAGGCCGGGCCGTGTGCTGGGTGCTGGCTCCGTGGTCAGCGTCAGGACAGTGACAGGAGCAAGCAGCACCCCGGAGGGCCAGGGCCGCACAGCCCACAGGCCCACGAGCTTTCTCTGGGACCGCATTCAGGAAGAAGAGAGTTAATTGGACTTTTCCCACAGCCTCCAGAACTTTTGAGGAGGAGGGGTTAGAACAGCAAAGAGATGCATTTTTGAAAGGATTGTGTCAGAGTAATTCCATCCAAGTGCTGAAATGTATAAACATCTCCCGCACGTAAGACGTGTAAGACGTCTGCTCTTGAAGGAATGTTGCCTCTGCGTTCAAATACGTGTAACACAGATATCTAATCAAACACATTCCACCTTCTTAGGCCATTTCTACTACTTCTGCTTAAATTTATGCCTACCACTGAGGAAGCTGAGATGTCTCCAGCTAAATGTGGCCGTCAAACACCAACGAAAAAGTTATCTGTTCCCTGCACAAAAGAGTTGCTCTATTCAGTGAGAAATCCAGTTACATTACAAGCAAAATACCACTTTTAATTATATAATTAACGCCAATGTTGAAAGTGGAATAAAAACCAAAACAGTGTAATGTCTTGAACATTCAAAAAGAGCATACTATAAAAGGAAAGCACACACGTTTGCACAAGCTCCTTCCTGCTGATTGTAGTCACCTTCTATTTCAGTTTCCTATTTCTATGCCATTAAGGTATAATGCAGTTGAAACTCTGAACACAATCTCCCATCAGACTTACAGCCATTCCCGTTCTCTTTAAAAGATTCCTTCTAGTAAATTATGAATAAGACCAATACACAGCCTAAAAAGTGAATAAATAAAAATCCACAACCACCCAATAAGCTGAGTCCTGATTTTTCAAGTACAACCCATGACTAAACCCTGCTGAGACGCCTCGGTCACATTATCACTCTTCCCTGGGCAGGAAGGCTGAGAACCATCTGTTAGCGTTTACCTCACTTAGAGTTATTCTTTAAAGTCTCCTTTTCTTTCTCACATAACTGCTGCTAAACTTAATCTCCACATCAAATGCTCCACCTATAAGACTCCAACATCTCCACGTGGGAGCAAGTAAGGAAAAGGAAGTTAAAGTTTAATTCATGGAAGTGGAGACAAGGTGATTTTAGCACCGACTTGTTTTCAAAAACATCTCTCATTCTATTCACTCCGTGTTGGTCTCTGGGACAATATTTTATGAAGTTAGAAACCTATGACTTCAGAGTCCCAAGAAAACTTTAACCTCTAAATGAGTCAACTTTGAAGATCCTTTACAAATAACAATGGCGTTAACACTGAGGATGTCAAGTACTCTCGGGTCATCAGCCACGAACATCAGTTACACATCCAAAAGCTGCAGTTCTTGATCCAGCATGTTTCAGCACACTAAGCCATTGGGAAAGAGGACCCTGACAAACAAAAGCTTTCAGAAATAAAACTAAGCAAAACCCCTGTCTCCTCCCACTGTTGAGTCCTGTACCCACGGAAGGCACTCCTTGGCTACTATGTTTCATTTCAGAGACACTCCCACTTCTCTTGGTTAGCTTTACTGCACACCCCTCGGGGTTATTACTTGTTTTGGAATGTTAATGCACTCTTAATGTTTCAGGGTATTCAAATTAGCAAGTTTAACAAAACCAAGCCATCAGACACAGTGCGTTTGTATCTTAAGACACCAGAATCCCAATTCCACGACCAAAACGCTGGAGTCGGAGCTCAGTTTCTCCCAGGGCCCATTCAGGACAGCTTGGGAGTCGCTCTTGTGAAACTAAGTTTGTCCTTGTTCAGACACCCAACCCTCAGACCCAGGCAACGCCGGCCACCCTCCAATTTTACACAGAGGAGTAAAAGTCTCCGATTCATGCGCAGCAGGGGCATGTGGTATGTTTAATTCTGGCCGGTCTGTGTCAATATAAATAACACAGCTATTTTGACGCCACAATCAAAGAATGCAAGGGAAAGTGAAGGAGGAACAAACAAATGATAAAATGAGCTCTTTTTTGGCGGCAGTAAAAAGTATCCCATCAAATAGCACGCATGCCGAGTTCCTTAAAGTAGCACTTACATTCCTAAACCAAAATACTGCAATCTTATTAATAGGGCGGCACGAAAAATGATCTGGAGACGACCCTGTTAGGAGAACCCCACCCCGGCTTCCCCTCCAGGCAGCCCTTTAATGGCACTTCTCACACAGCCACGGGGTGCGGGGTGGACCTCAATGTTTAATCATCTTTAATCAAGATGGGAGGCCTAAGGGCAGGTTCATGCGGGAAAGGCCTTTCTGTGGCGCGTTTAATTAAGACTTTCGTGACTTGCCGTTAGGTCAGCGCGGTGCGCGGCCCAGGGTCCCGCAGCCCTGCCCTTTGTTACCCCGTGGACCCCGCCACGGGCACCCCGCGGCTGCCAGCCCGAGCCCGGAGCGCACGCTGGCTCCCCACAGCCGACACGCATCAGGTCCCCCCTGCAGGACACAACTCCACGCGCGGCAGCCCCGCACGGGGACGCCCGGGCCCGGCGCCCCCCGGCACCTCGCGCCCAAACCCGCGCGCTGCCCCCGACCCGGGGCCGAATTAGGTATGAACACTTAGGTAATCGCCCGGGGGCCACGCCTTTCCCACCGCCCCACCTCCGCCAGGACAAAGTGAAGTTTAAAATAGAAACCAATTACCTGGCCTCCGCCGCGCCTCGGCCCCTGGAGCTCGGTCCGCCCCGCAGCGCACACCCCCGCCCCGGCCCCCACTCCCCGCCCGCGCGCAAACCCCGCCCCAGCCAGAACCCCACTCCCAGACCAGGCCCTCACTCCCGGACCAGGCCCCCCAGTCTCCCGCCCCAGCGCAGCCCCGGGCCCAGCCGGCCCCACCCCCCAGCCCCATCCCCCGCACCCTCCCGTCAGCCCGATCGCTCACTAACTAGACCCCCTCTGGCCCGCACCGACCCCTGCCTTTGTTACGGTGCGAAGTTGGGCCGTGGGTCCCCGTCTCTTTCACTTCTTGGGTTACAGTGCAGGCTTGTGACGTCCGCTCCACATGACGGGGGCGGGGGGCGGGCGTCGGGGGGCGGGGGCGCTGGCCGGGCCCTCCCCCACCTCTCTGCCCAGCCCGCCCCGCCCACGGCCCTCCCCCAGTAAGCCAGGCCGCGAGAGGCCGCCGCCCCCGCCCCCGGGGCGGGCAGGTAAATACCCCCGCCCCCGCTCCGCCCCCCTCCCCCGGCGCCCCGGGCCCAGCGCCGCACCGCAGGGAGAAACAGAAATAGGAATGATTTAATCCAGCGACACCTCCCCCTGTTGCCCATTCCTCAATCCGCGAGCCTACGGTGGGGGGGGGGGGGGAGCAGAATCGAGTGGTACTCAGATTTGGGGGGCGGAAATGGCCCGGAGGGAGGCGTGGGGCTGGACACTCCCTTGTAACCGAGTTAGGCTCTTGCAGGGGAAAGACGAAGGTCGCCCGGGGTCGCCTCTGGACCCTCGGGGTGACCTCCGTGCGGCCCTGCAGCCGGACACACCGAGCGTGGACCAGGCCGGAGCGCGGGGTCCCTCCCAGGGGTCTCCTGCCAGGCTCTCGGGGAAGGAGGGGGCACAAGTGGGTGCTTAACCCGTTCCCTGCAGCATCGCCATCCATCCCGGAGTGAAGCCGCACAACTCCAACACTGAACCGCGGTGCCGCACGGCCAGCCCGGTCCACAGGCTTCCACACACATCACCACCGATATTCCTGGGGAAACTGGTGCCAGACGAAGCCCGGAGGGAACGTGGGGAGGCCGTGACGCACTCCGCCCCTGAATGTGCCCATTGTGCGGGGGAGCCCGGACCAGCGCTTCGCGTTCATAAGTCGGGTGGGCAGCAGAACTTTCAATGACCACGAGCAGGTAACATTCTAGAATTTGCCAAGGACTTAAGTATCAACTTCCAGTGTTAGAAAATAAAATTTGAAGTTGTAAGGTACATGCTGTCCTTCACTTTTTCTACAGAGTTAACACCAGTTTCACCTATCCTCGATCTCTCCACGCTTAGTGCCTGGCGAGTGGGCTCCAGCACTCGGACCCCAAGTGCGCAGGGCGCGCCTGCCGCGTGGGAACGAGACGGAAGGAACCACACATTTCGATTCCCCAACTGCTGAGAAGCATAATCACGTTACTCCTTTTCTTCCCCTTCTACAGGTTTCTGCTTGAATCCGAAAGCACCTCTTAAGGCCGTTCTTCACAGGACACTCGGGGAAGGAGGGTGGGTCTCCATTTGGACTGCTGCGTGCCCACCTAGCTGCAGACTCAGATAAAAGCGTGTCCACGTCTACAGCTCACAACTGTGCAAATCAGGAGCCTGCGGATGCGCGGGGTTGGTGGGACTTAACTGTGCAGACACATGGGCGCGTGCACGCGCGCGGGCGCGTACACACACCCCAAATTACCTCCGGGATGGAGAAAGCCGCTGCGATTGGCCGGCAGAGCCGTCACTCACACCCAGGGGGCAGGGAGACTCTCCAAGGCTGTTTCCTTTTTTTCCCCTCCTCCCTACCGTTTCATTTATTGGTAAAACAACAGCAGAGCTCTGAAAGTTAGCCATCTGTGCCGAGTTTGCCTTCTTTAACGAGGGGGGCGTCAGACAATATCCATTTAAATATATTTCGTACTTCCACAATGGATGAAAAGGGAAATTAGCAATCCGAGTGGGGGCGGAGAGGGAGCTCTCAGTAAAAAGGAGGGGGGGTCATCCGGGAGGGGTGGACGCGGGGTGAAGAGTTGTTCTCAACACCCAAAAGGGACTTTGACCTTTCACTGATCTCGAAATTAAAAAATATTTTTCACAGGTCAGATGATAACAAACGCGGGTCCCAACTTATGAACTCATTATTTTAACTTTATTATTAAAGCATGCGCCAGCAATCGTGTTTCCTTAAGAAAGAACTGACCTATTTTTGGCTGGAGATAAACAATCATGTTAACAGATGTTAATCTTGTAATCTGTTTTTCCTGTAAGCACTTTACATACCCGGGTTGCAGACCTTAAAAATAACATCTTTTCCAAAAAGACCTGACGTCACAATTCACTCCCTGAAAAATCACTCCCCCTCTCCAGTTTTTTTCCTCCGCAATGATTTCAAAGACATTAAATCTTTTTCACTTTATAAATGCTGATTTGTTCTGCCTCAACTCCCACGGGCTTTTATTTGCATTTCAAATTCCACAGGTTACACCAGTCGCCTTTTCAAAAAATGTAAACCAACAATGAAGCAGCAAATGGCTTTTTGTGCATCTGGATTAAATAAGGCACAGAATGAATATATTTTAAAAGAGGGCTGAGCAAATTGATCTTTGCACACCCGGAGACCAAGTAATTCTTTATCAATAAGCCCAGAGGAATGAGTAAGATACAGACACACAACCCCAAAAGCTCCTGTTCAGATCCTGGTCTGCTGCGGGAGCTTATTAACGCTGATAATAATTGGGGCTGACTTACAGACCCACATTTTTCGGTAAAAGGTTCGTCTCTCTGGTCCCTAATAGCAGGGGTCCACCGGCTCCCCAGACCACCAGGACTGACTGTCACCGCACACCAACCAACGTTCCTCCACGAAACGCTGTTTTAAATACCCAACTCGGCAGGCTTTTAACAAATTTATCCATACAAAGTTTCTTTTAAACTTGACGAGGTGGTTTAATCTGAATACTGATCATAACTCTTTGGTAGGTTAGCACTCCCTGGAAATGGCAGATTAGGCGCTTTTCCAGCCTCCCTCCCCCAACACACACCCCAAGTGCTCTTTTCTTGTATATACACGCGTATATATCGCGATCAATACCTCCCCCACCTCCACCCCCCGCCACCACGCCAGGCTGGGCTCATCTCCGAGGAGCCCATGCCACCCGGACCCCCCCACCCCTCCTCAGAGTCATTGCGAGAACCCTCTCCCCCACCCCCACCCCTGCCCTAACTTCCCTTCCAGGCTCTCACTTCTTTAATGTTAGGGTCACTTAGGCGCTCCCAGCTGACGGGCACGCAGCCAGGGGGGTGGGGGAGGAAAAACAACGCCCCTCCCCGCAAACACGTCCCCGAGGCAGCAGTACTCGGTGCCCACAGGCATCGATCCCATCAGCCGAACCCTTAATAATTGAAGCAGCTCCTTGGGCCCCGCAGCCCCATCACCCACCTTCATTAGCCGGAGCGTTTTACTTTAAAGTAAGGCAATTTGCTCTTTGTCTCTTAATGGATGGAGAGCGCATCCGAGCTCCCCTCCTCCCGCGTCGCCTTTGACGAAGTGTACAAAGCCGGAGCCTCCTCCGCGCTCCCACCCCGGCCCCCACCCCGCCCCTCCACTGCGGTAAAAACCACCTCCCGGGCGCTCGCCTGGCCGCCCGAAGTTGCATCTTCCCTCTCCTGGAATTGCGGAGCGAAGCAACTACCCACAGGGAAAGCCAGCCGCCCTCCCCGCGCCCGGGAGCCCCTCCCCGGCGCCCCCCACCCCCGCGGCGCACGCCGTGTACCCCACACGTCGAGGCCCGGGCCCCGCGCCCCCCGCCCCCCGCGGACCCCGCGGCGCCCCCACCCCGGCCCCTACCTTTGAGGGGAAGCGGCGGCCAGGGGAGGAGGACGCGCACGCCCCGCGCCTCTGAAGGTGAAGCCGAGCGCCCGAGGCGCGGAGCCGAGCGCTGCACTAGACCGACCGCGCCAGCTGCGCCCGGGCGCGGGGGACGCGCGAGGGCGCGCAGGGCCCGCCACGCGCCCGACCCCCTCCCCGCGCCGCCCGCGCGCGCCCCAGACGCGCCCGCCCCGCGGGGACCCCGGCGCCTGCCGGGCTAGGGGGGTTGCGCCGCGCGGGGAGAGGACCGGGCCCCCGCGGCCGGGCGCAGGCCGGAGGCTTCCCCCAGCCCCGGAATGGTCTGCCCTGTAGGAAACGCACACGCTCCACTATTGTCTCTTCAGCACAAAGTTCTGCCACACTGCGGGGAAAGTCTGGAGGCTCGCGATGACTCAGACACAGATAATTCTTCTCCTAATAGCACTGAATCACGATCCCAGCGGCTCGTTGTCGCCCCTTCCTCCCAAGGACCAGCGCTGCCGCAGATCCAGTTACGGGAAGCTGTTTACGCGCACACACGGCTACACACACATGCACGCATCCCTACGTGCTGGGGATGCATTTTCAGCCGACCCGGGCACCTGAGCGCTAAGCCTCGATCCTGATTTACACGCGAGTATCCTTCCGGGGATCCCGGGCGCGCGTGCATTACAGACCGCCGGGGGCGTGCGTTTCACCCAACTTCCTGATAAATGTGCTCAGGGGTTTTCAGACGCGGAGTATCGGCAGATTAAGTCCAGAATCAAGATGGGGTCCCCCTGGAAAGACTTCACTACAAGGATTCTGCTGTGTGGCAATTTTTTAATGACTGTTGTTTTTTTACTTTTTTCCTTGAAAAGTTCAACTTTAATTTTTGTTTTTTCAAACTCCATTTTTTTCACCCCAACTACTACTCTCTGTGGGCCGTAGTTAGTTGCGCTAAGTTGAGTCTGGGAATAGAAATCCCCATTTGACTCCAGAAAGCTGTAATGGGGGGTGGGGTGGGTGCTGAAGGAGAAGGGGCGGGAGGGGGCAGAGGGGAGGAGGAGGGAGGCTGTGGGAGGGGGAGCCCCCTGAGTTGACGGTGACGTAGACCCAGGGCGCGGTGGCCTGCGGAGGGGTAGCGACATCTTCTCCCACCAGGCTCCAGGCCATGCCGTGCCCTCCTCGCGACAAGCCCGCAGTGAAGGTGGATCCCGTCCAGGACACGGACGCAGCTCTGCTGGAGAGGCAGCGCCACAGTCCAGGCGTTACCTTCCGCGGTGGCATTTCTCCCGGTGCCTACCACTCGCTAGCACGCAAGGCTGCTGAGGCTCTCGGCCCACTCCAACTTAGGGCATCTACAACAGAAACCACTGCGGACAGGCGCCAAGGGAGGGGCTTGTGCGGGCAAAGCTGGACTCAGCCCTGGGGCCATTCTGCGTGTGTGTTGTGAGTGCAGTGTGTGTGATGGGTGTGCATGTGCGTATGTCTCGAGGAAGGAAGCCGGGAGGAGAGAGACAGGGAGGGACAAGAGGGCTGAGAAGGACCCCTACTCATAAAATGTGATTCATGCTGCGCACTCATTTGGGTAGCAGGCCTGGTAAAGGTCGTTGGCAATTGTTGCTGCTTTCAGCGTGAATGCCTAAGTGGGATGTATTCTGGAACAAGCAAATTAAAGTCGGATTCACGGAAAAGTGTTGCAGTGCCCACCGTTCATTACAATGCAGAGTAAAAACTCACAAATAAAAGTATCCCCCACTGCAACTAATTATATGGATGTAAATGTCATATACAGACATAGTGTCACATATATGTGTACTCACCCCCAAAAGAGCTTAAAACTGCCATACTTGAAATTTTAATGCTTTTTGTAGTATTTTGGGATGGATTTGAGTTCATGGTAAAAATTCTTGGGTCTATTTAAAACTCCGGTCTTGCACTAATAACTTCCATGTGTTGGAAATTGACAAGTTAGATCAACAGTCAGTGAGCAAAACGTCCAAACTCCTCCACGTAAAATTGTGATTTTCAGTACTCGCTTCCCTTCTCTCGTCCACTTATCAGCCGCAGGTAATTTCACTCAGGGCTATGCGGCTTCTAAAACAATATTGTGCTTTTAAAATAATTTCTTTCTTCCATGTTTCTCTACAACGCACGCAGATTCTGAGGCTGTAACTTGAGAGGCGGCAAGAGTTACATCCTGGAAAATGGCAGTTTGAGGGCCAGAAGGGTTTTGTTACTGATGAGAGCAGCATTCCTGAGCGGGAATGTGTTTACGTTATTGTTCACTTGTATTTTTAAAAACGATATAAAAACAAAAGATTTGAGCTCTCATATTGTTTAGCATTGTCAAAATTTCAGCTGTTTAAAGTCTTCTAACATTTACAGTTACCATTAAGGATTCAGGACACTGTTTCTACACAAAATATAAATCCCTGAAATCCCCAAGAGAGGTCCTTTTATTTTGAAGCATTTAGGTAAATTACAATATTTGGATGGAGAGAAGTCAGCAATATTAATGGATTGATGGTTGAATGTGTATTTGGCTATTTATAACTTTATAACAGACAATAATTCTGCTTAATGAAATAGATGAAGAGAAAAATGCCTCTTTTCCCTTGTTATTTGTTATAATTAAGGGGTTATTTGTTGAGTATTTGGGACTCTTGTTCCTTCACGCTAAGGAAAATGGCATTTTAATGAAACAGTGTTCAGTGGTTTGTCTGCATAAGTGAAGCGATGGCGCGATTGCTGAATATTTAGATCAGAAAAGTTCTTAAGAGGTTCCATTAAAGAATAGTTACAAGTGAAAAACAAATACATACAAAAAAAAAGAAAAAAAGAACCCCGAAGAGGCCTTGTCTGTCTAAAAGCTGAAAGTGAAACTCTCTGTAGTATGAATTCTAAGACAAGCTAAAAATATGTATTAAATATGCATGTTCAAAAATGTAAGTGCACTACTTAGTAAATATTTAATATTAAGTCTTTGTGTGAATTTATTAGGATTTTATAAATTATATCTGAAAAAGGAGAAGGACGTTATGCACTTAAGTCTTGGGATAATCTCTCAGAACGAACTTAAATTTACGGATTTCAGAGTGGATTGGGGATAAATTTGATTTAAATGGTCAGTAAATATTCCTAGGTAAAGACTTTTAGGAGAAGTTTCATTGCTGCCTGCCTTTATGATATTTGGAGTAGTAATTTCATGTGTAAATGAAATTTGGCTATTTATTTCATCACTGCTGGCTTCAAAAATATTACCCCAATCCTAACTTGCTGTTCTTTCCTAAAATCTTTCCTTTTCACAGAACTTGGAGACTCAGAGAATACGCTGTGTTCAGACTATACAGGAAAAACAGCGCATCGGCATGAGTGATTCAGTATGAAATTGAACATATGGTGATCCCCTGCCCTGATGGGAGGCAATGGTGATTATGTTTTAAATAGTCTTTTTAAATGGTTTCAGACTGCTTGAATCTGAAGTCAACCAACAGAATATTTTTACTCTGGGTACAGTAGATGATCTCAATTGTTTCTTAAATTTTAATTCTTTGGAAGGTGATGCATATTGTGGCTGTAAAACAGACACTGCACACTTCTAAACACACACACCATTACCTCTAATGTGATCGACGCCCGGATTCCCCCATGTTTACACCAAGATCACTTCTCCCTGTGCAGCTTTCTCTGGTGCTGTCTTTTGTGTAAATTTGGCAATTTTGGTCACTCTGTCTTGAGCTTTCAGCTTTAGTCAGTCATGATGGAAACCTGCATGCTGTTGGAAAGTGACAATTTCTTCATGTCTCCGTGGTGTACAAGTCTGAAGACACCTTCAACAGCCACACTTGAATTTTTATATGGTTTAATAATCAGCAAAGCATCTCTCCAAGATTTGTGCAAAATATACCCGTGTACATGACACAGAGAATGCCTTCCTCACCTTTCCCTGTGGCAGAAACCTCACCCTTCCCGGGGAATCAGCTCTTTTAACAATCCCTCCTTGTTTTCTGCTCAGAAGAAAACTCCGTAATGACCCATAATCCTATTCTCATGGCAACGCAGGGTTTCCTTCACTGACTGTTGTGCACATGTCTTGGTTGACAACAAAGATACCGGCACTAATAACTTCCCATCACAGAGTTAGTGCAGATTCACAGTTGAGGAAAAAGTATCGAACACATCCTAACAGTTCCAGGCAGTTCCAGATTTTCTCACCATTTGCAGTTTTTGGTAACTACATCAGGACTCCACAGCAGGTAGAGGGCCCTCAAATCTGTTCTTAATTTCAACTAAAGTGGAAGACTTTCAGCCACAGCTGGTGCAGAAGAGTTGATACAGAATTCCACAGATGTGGTTTGTCATGGCTTGAAGAATAAAAGGAAGTTGGCGGTGGAGCAGAATCCATTTATGGAAAGACCAATTCAGGAAGGATCCCCTTTTGAAAGATTTCCCACGTCAGGGAAGAGAGGGCCTGTCTTACCACCTCTTCCCATAGCCCTATGGTATGTTAATTACTTAGCAGCTTGGTTGTGACCTATTAACACCACACGCTGTCGCGACAGCAAAACCACTGACTTTTTCTGCCCCCAAATCTCATTCTGTTTCACCATGCATAACTGATCACATGTGCATGTTTATGCAAACTTTCCTAAGAGAACTGAAAATAAAATAAGGGAACAGCCATGTCTCTTTCGCTCCGGGTCGGCAGATACACTTGTAACGAAACCAGGGAGGGAACAAGTGCTCAGAAGCCTTTGCGTGAGATCTCACTTGGCTCAGCACAGAATGCCGTCCGAAGGAAAGCAGAATTTAGCATTTAGGTGACTCGGTGGTGTTAGAATCAGAACCAGAAGAAAAGAAGTGGTCAGAATATGGGTGGGTAGTTGTCATAATTAAGGAGTCGAGACATTTTGTTGATGAGGAAGGCTGGGTGCAGTTTTTTTGGTGACTTGTTATTGCATTGAAACAGACAAAATTTACCATTTTAACCATTTTCAGGTGTACTATTCAGGGGCGTTCATTCACACTGTTATACAACCGTAACCACCATTCATCCCAGAACTGGCTTCATCTTTTAAAACTGAAACTGCCCATCAAGCAACTCCCTCTGTCTCCTCCCCCCAGCCCCAGGCCACCACCTCGTCCTTTCTGTGTCTCTGAATTTGACTACCCTAGGGACCCTCATACAGGCGGGGTCTCACAGTATCTGTCCTTCCGTGCAGGTTTGTTTCACCCAGTACAATGTCCTCAAAGCTGTAGATCGATACAATTTTGCCTTCTTTGTAAAAGATGTAGCAGTTACATATGCACCCAGGCAAGAATTTTGCCAAATAAATAGATTAGCAAAGTGACTGTAATCTCAACAAAAACAATTCTCAAGAATTTATCTTCTCTTACAATTATCTCCCACTCAGGCTGTCTTTGCTTATGTTTCCCTCCTTATAATCTTCAGAGGAAATAAGAAAAAAAGTTCCATCTTCTTCCCAAATGGAAACCAGTACAGCCAGTAAATACATGGAGCAAGTTACAAGGCCGAATCTGAGTTAACTACCCTCTGTTTGGCATCTATGTGAAATTTCTTCTATAATTTCTCGAAAAGGAGAGATTGTGGTATGTAACTGACTACATTCTCAACAAGCTTTTTCCCAAACAAAAAAATCCAGTGTTCCTCACTATGATTTAGAAAGAACTGACATTAATCACCTTATCTGCAAAGTGGGAATTGCTCTTAGAGTTATTAGGAACAAGAAAAGTGAAAATGCAAAATCATTTGAAATTGTTTTCATAGTATACTCAGTGGGGAGGGTGTAGCTCAGTTGTAGAGCGCCTGCTTGGCATGCACAAGGTCCTGCGTTAAATCTCCAATACCTCCTCTAAAATAAATAAACCTAATTACCTTCCCCCACCAAAAAAAATAATATATTCATGTGGACAAATGTAAGCTCTTGTTTGAATATGCAGGTCCTGCCTCACCAGATGGTGGCTGATGTGATCAAAATGATAAAATCAGATGTTAATTTAAGATGTTGTTTTAAAACATCTGAAGGCATCGGAAATGTTCTCCCCAATTGTATTAGTACTCTCAGAAGGGGAGGGGGTCATATCTAGGACCATTCAATTTTCTCACATTGATTTTCAGAATTTTGTTTGTTTTCATAAAATGCTGCTGATGTGGTCAAGCCTACAGAATCTCGGATTCCCACCCCAAACCGTGGATGTTTACAAGCTGTTTCCATTCAGCACCTGATCTAGGTGTGCCCGTGGGGGTGGGGTGGGGCACATGGTGGGCGATTCGGCTCCACCCTCTCCAGGCACCCTGCCTGCTCCTGGCACCCCGAGCAGGGAAGGATCAGATTCCCTGGGGCCACAGACCCTCCTGGGATGGAACTTGTCAGCACTTGGCTTCTCTCTGGCAAACTCCAAAGATAAACCAAAACCGGCCCTCAGCCCTCGCCTCCTGTGACCAGGGAGGCCTCCTGACTGTCCTGGCTTTACAGAAACTTCTGGGGTGTGGACAGCAGGGCCTTTGAGTCACATGCAGCATTTGCAGGTCTGGATGCACACTTCCTTCTTTATTTGCTACAGCTGAAGCCCTTTGGCTGCTAGAAAGGCTTTATTTAAAATAAATACAGAAGAGACTCGTAACCCTGTGAGTTACAATAACAATACAATCATCCACTAAGTACTAAACTCTGTTCAAACAAAGTTCAGGGACGGACTGACAAATTGACAAAAGAAGGAAATTCAAAGAGGAGAGGCTGCCACTCAAGCCGGGGTCTCCCTGTTGTGTGGGCAAAGCGGGCCGAGCAGAATGAGCCGAGCGGCTGGTGGCTATTTCTTTTTCCCTCTAGTTTGCCTCCGAGTTTCCACACTCCGGTAAAGTAGGGTATGAGCAAAACTAAAGGAATCCTTAAAATGAAGTCATTTTCTATATGACTCTTTTTTTGCTGTTTTTCAGAAAAGAAATTACGCCATACTTACTGGTGGAAAACCATATTCTGCTTTCCAGCCCTCCCCCACGCCACTCTCCCCCTTTTATTGCCATCAGGCTTGTCCAGTTGTCTCTGGAGCAACTTTTGGGCAAATGGATAACAAAGGTCCACTCTGGAGCTTGTGTTCTTTAGGAAACATTATGAAAATGTGATTTGACTAATAATTTTAATTGTGAAATACATGTCTTTAGAACAATGCAAAACCACCTAATTTTTTTTTAACTATGTTTGTGAAGTGTTCAGCAGATAACTGTTCCACAGTCCCCGACCCTCTCAAAGCCAGGAAATTCCATCTTCTCTTTAAAAGCAATGATGTACCTCAAATTGAAAATTTTGGTGAAACTTTCTTTCAATCACCAACAACAGAAAAGGATTTCCAAAACTAAAGTCTGCTCCAGAAGAACCTGTAACAGTATCATTCCACTGACTAATGTCTTTCTCTTCCCCCCAGTACGTTATTGCACAGTATTGCTTCACCCGCCCTCACTGCGCAAAATGACGGGCAAGTTAACGGTGCAAATACCCTGCTCGTTGCAGTCTCGCTCTGTCTTGAGGAATCAAACACGGAATAAACACTGCACATCTAGACAGGGGACTGTAAACATTTTGGTTATCTAAGACTCTGAGGGAAAATACAGAAACCAAGTGAAAAACACATTATGTTCAATGAACCCTGCACCACACAAGTATTTCCACACCATGGTGGGAGTTTCGTATGTGCTGGTTCTGCATACATTGGAAACAGAGTGATGAAAGCCACACAACCTCTTCTCTCTTCTGCGTGCGGAGATGCCCACTTTCTAACTCAAAGGTAGTGTGTAGAAAACGCCATAGACAGGAAGGTAGGAATGATGAATTACAGATGATTCTTTACAAGTGAAAAAAGATGAGTGCATGAATTGTGAACCATCTCATCTTCCAGGGACCGAGGCACTGTGGTTTCTGTGAGTCTGTCCGTCTCCACGCCAGCTCTGATGAGAACAGACGACCATTACATTCCTTCTGGAACAGTAGCGGGTTTACCCTATGGAGTTGTAATAATTGCGCATGCTCCGTTTGTGTAGTTTATTTCGTTTATTGTATTTTAATCCTCACAACAGCAAAGTGAAATGGCTCAAAGTTGTTAGCTCCTCTGAAAGTTTAAAACTCATAGCAAAGTGCTTATGTGTGGCGCAGGCATTTAGAAGCAGAATTGTTTTGAATTCATACAATATTTTGAAGAATTGCGTGTCTAAGAGGATAGTTCTTAAAGTCCATTCGCCCCACGTACTGCAGGAAGGGCTTTCTTCCTGGCTGTGCGGGTGTCAGTCTGCTCCTTCTGTGAAATTTTAAGGCAGAACAATGTCCTTGTTCTAGTCTGTGTAAGGTCTAAGCTCCCTGGTACAGGGACACTGAGAAATTTTAATAAGAATGGTGATTCTTCCTCTCGCCAAGAATTTCTTGCAAAAGGTAGCGGCGATGACTGTGAATTTGGGATAACTCCTGGAGAGACTCAACGGTGCCCGCGTCAGTCGGGTGTATGAGTACGACCTTAGCAGTCTTCACAAAAATGCGTCATGTTAACATTTCAGAGGCTAAAGGAACACAAGGAACTTCTGACTCTAAATGCACGTAGTATCACTAAAACCACATGCAAGTCAGAAAGCCCAAAATGTTCACTGTGACTTCGGTCACGGCACTCAGCATTCTCACAATGATAATAATTTATTAAACACATAATGTGAGCAGAGATAAAGGCACTCACGCCCTCGACAGATGTATTGAATTCACGTGTGTGATGAGGTGTGGCGCTTGGCTGGGCGTCCCCAGCCGTGAGGACATCTCTGGGGCCGCGAGTTGCTCCCAGGTTTCGGCAGAGACGTCGCACTGGGTCGGAGACTGGTGAGCCCCGGCTCTTGGTTAGAAACCCGTGCGTGTGTTCCCGCAGCTCTCCGGGCTTGGCGCGCTCGTTCTGGTTAAAGCGCGTGCTGCAGACGCCGCTGCTTCCCCGCCTGACAGTCACTCAAGCCCCCCCCCCCCCCCCCCCCCCCCGTCCTGAGCGTGGTCCAGTCTGCGCTGGGCAACGCTGCCGGAAGGCGAGGGCAGCCCCAGCTCCCAAAAGCGGGAGCTGAGTTTGGTCTAAGCCAATACAGGGGACCCAGTCCCCCTGCCCGGGTGTGGGTGAGCTAGACCTAGATGTGCGAGGCTGGCCGTTGGCCGCGAGGGGCAGTTTGCTGGGAGCGGGTAGAGGGGCTTCCAGCACAAGGTCTTCTCATTGATAAGAGGAATCGGAGGTGGAGAAATAGTTACCCCACTTGTCCCACGGGGCGGCCACCTGGAGCAGTGGCAGCTTGGGGCTGTGACACCTGAGGTCACCTTCCACCCTGGAACCTGGGGGAGCAGGAAGTCTCTGATTCCACCGAGCTTGGAGCAGACACCCAGCCCTGGACTAAGGGATGAATTTGCCCTTTTGTTTTTGCCATTTGAGTCAGGGATTTCTGTTTCTCTTAGTTGAAAGCAACCTAAATCTGGTTTTGAACTGGCTGTTTGCCTTGCCAGCCCCTCCCTGGTCTGGAGGCCCAGAGTGGTAGAGAGTGTGCCCGGGGCCGGGGACCACTGGCCGCAGGGGCCACAGGGACCACAGAAGGAAGACGGATTTCACTGAAGGCAGCTGGCAGCCACCAAATCACTTTTAAGAGGAGGACGTGATCAGATATGTTTTAAAGATTGCTCTGACTCCAATGAGGAGAAAGGCTGCGTGGTAGAGTCATTGTTAAGAGGTGTGGGGAGAGGCTGGCCGTGAGACCAGCCTGCCTCAGGGACCCCCGGGAAGGGGAGGGTCTCGGGGGTCAAGGCAGAGGCTTCTCCATCATTGCTGCTCATCTGACGGTGGAAGAAATGTGAGCATGTTGGGTATGACACAAATGGTCAGGAGAAATGAAGACACAAGGACATACATGTGGCACCAGGCCTCGGAGACATCACCTTCCTGGCCAGTACGGCCACTAGGCCGGCCACAGCCCACAAACAGGGTGCTGGCTAGTGTGAGTTTAGGGAGTGCCCGCCCACATCAGTGCGGGCTGCCTGCCCTGCTGGAGGTGCCCACTGGACCTTTCCTCAAAAGGCCGGTTCTGAGGCTCTGCAGGTCTTTGCTGTCAGGGCACCTGTCCCCGCCCTGCCTTCCTGTCCTTCCAGGCCCAGGACCCACCCTGATGCTAAAGCTATACACTACGTCTCGCTTTCTATCTGCTGCCTCACTTATGAAAACCCCCTCAAAATGTAGAATTGCAACTTTATGTTTTCCTGTCACTGAGCTTTGGCCAACCTCAGGGCCTGGATTCTTCTTCTGAATCACAGACTAAAGAAAACTGGAAATAAAAAATACATTTTAAAAAGGGTAGAAAAAACAAGGGTGAATAAAGAAACCTGGAAAAACCCGAAAAACTATAGTGCTACGTTTAAACATGTTGTTTGTAAAGAATATAACAATAGTGATCTGGAGTGACAATGCCCCCAAACCTCAAGAGCAGAGGAAAGAGAAAAAACACACTGAGATTTCTGGGTGGAAAAAAGAAAGCTTCAATGTATGTGTTCAAAATGCATGAGTAACAACTAGAAAAGAAACCCGAAGGAGGGAACTTTGTTGAAAACTAACCACAGTAAATAGAAAACACACAGTGTAAAACCAATGAAAACACATTAAGGACAAAAATAAATGAGAAATGAGACTCTGAGACTGAGCTTAAATTCTAGTTCCACACTATTCATGGGAGACAACCCTAAAAAAAGCAAGAAGGTTATGTACAGAAAGATGGACATAAGTGAAGATTAATAAAAGTAAATGAAATGTAATAGAAACAACAGACAGAATAGGATCTGTGATGAAAAGAAATAAAAGGGATCTTTAACCTGGTAACGGCTACAAGAGGATTAGAGTCACGGGCATTTAGACACCTAGCACTGTAGCTTCAGACAAAGCCGGCACTGGTAAGTATCAAGGAAACAGACAAATCACCAGTTACACTGACGACTCAGCACACGCCTAGCAGAATCACAGGGGGCATCGACCAAGATGGCTGAGAGTAACACAGTCAGTAAGGCTGAGCTGATGAAACATGGAATATATACCTAACGAAGAGAGAACTGAGTCTTTCTGCAAATCGGAAACAATCATTGCAAAGGAAAAAGAAAAGCCACAAGGAAGTACAGATAAATTCCTAAGTGCAGAAATCATAAAGGCATTCTTCCGAGCCACAGTGCAAACCACCTAAAATTAACAATACAGAGACAGCCAACCACCTACTAGAAAAAATAATTAAAAATTGAATAGAAATTTAAAATACATTACATAACTGAATAAATTGAAAGATTTTTTTTAAGGAGAAAAACAAACCAGAAATTACTAACTACTTAGAAAAAAAGAGAAACCACAGCTCTACATATGAAAGTCTTAAGTAGGAATACATTTATTATAAACTACATTAACTAAGATTTCAACTCAGGAAGTTGTCCCCCAAAATGAAATAAAATTAATCTAGAGAAAGTAGGAAAAAAAAATCAGTACAAGTCAAGCACAATTTAATGAAATAGATAAAAATAATAATAAATTATTGAATCGAACAATAAAACTAAAAAAGTCGATAACCAGATGAACTTTGCCAAGTCCAGTCAAGAGACAAAAGGAAAATACATATAAACAACCACTAGGAATAAAAGATGTGAAAATATTTTTAATTATAAAGGTATAATGTATTTATGGCCATAAATTTAACAATCCAAAAGAAAAAAATTTTTCTAAAAGTTTTTAAGGAATGTAAGTTTTCAAAACTGACTTAAAGGATAAGTAGCAATCTTAAATGAACAAATGATTACAGAAAAAATTAAAAATCAAGTTAGATCGCTTTTTAAAAAAGGCATCAGATTAAATGGTTTTATGGAGTTGGGTCATTTAAAATGTTTACATTTTTTAATTACAGAAGTAGTACATGCACATCTTAAATAAAATATTCAAACATATGTAAGTATGTATAGCAAAAAGAATTTCTGCCTACCTGCTCCTTTATCCAAAAGTGAATGTCTGGGATTAACCCTGTTAACCACAAACAGGCAAATATACGTGTGTGTGTATATGTATGTATATATATATAAAATTAAAAAATATACATATAATTTACAAAAAAGAAACCTTGCAGCACAGATTGCTCTACACTCGCTTTTTCACTTCAGCCACACATCCTCACATCCTTCCCTGTAAACAGTGAGACAGATACACTGGGCTCAGTGCGCTGCAGGTACCACAGTCCTCCCACCCAAGGGTCTGCCATCCTGCTCCAAGGTCACCTACTGACGAGTGTTCACTTAGTTCTCATGGGTTGCAGGTTCCCCAAGCACCTCACTGAAGTGAAAATACATACTGAACGTCAACCCACAACCTGAGTAACCTTTGCCCCTTCCCGAGCCTGCGGCCTGAGAACTGGAAAGAATGAGGCAGTTTCCTGGAAGGGCACTATGTGGAAAAGAAAGATATCAAACTGCAAAGTGCAGTGACTCGAGGTCACCTGACTCAGACGGCAAGGGCTGTCCAGGCTGCCTGGGGACACCGTGAGCAGCAGAGACGCGGGCTCCAGAAAAGCTAAGGTGAAGCCCAGTTAAGAGAACAGGGAGTTAGGGCCATGTTCGTTTCATTGCTTTTACACTATCCCAGATCCATCATCAGGGACATAAATAGTGTGCGACAACTGTCGTATTGTCCCTGCTTCAGACCCACATTCTCTTCCTCTGACATTTTATTAAAATCATCTAAAAGGCATGCTTCTCTGCTTCCTGTTAAAAATGGCAGGGTCTTCTCAACAAATGGTGGTGGGACAACTGGATATGCACATTCAGAAGAGTAAAGATGAACCCCTTCCTCGCAGCACACAGCAAAATTAACCCAAAATGGGTCACAGATGTAAATGTAACTGTAAAATGGTAGAACTCTCAGAAGGAAATATGTATTAAATCATCATGATCTTGTGGCTAAGCAGAGCCTTCTTAGAAATGACAACAAATGCAATACAGAGAACAGACACATTAGATCCAATCCAAATGACAAAGGACACTATTAAGAGTGTGAAAAGATCTCACAGAATGGGAGAGGATATCTGCAAATCATTGTCATCGTATATACCATACGCACAAGGGACCTGCATGTACTGTATGTAAAGAACGCTTCCAACTCAGTAGTTAATACCAATAACCCAATTTAAAAACAGAGTAAGAATCTGAGTAGGTATTTCTCCAAAGAAAATATGCAAATAACCAGTAAACACACACAAAACGCTCAACATTATTAGACATTAGGGAAATGCAAATCAAAATCACAGTGAGGTACCACGTCCTCCCACCAGGGCGGCTAGAATCAAGAGGCAGGTAGTAACAAGTGTGGGCGAGGACGTGGAGAAGCCCTCACACGCTGCTGGCAGGGATGTAAAACGATGCAGTCACTTTGGAAAACAGCCAGGCAGTTGCTCAAAAGGTTAAACATAGAGTTACCATGTGGCCCAGCAATTGCACTCCTAGGTACAGGCCCAAGAGGAATGAAAACGTACATCCACACACAAACTTGTTCACAGAAGCATTAATCATAACGGCCCCAAAGTGGAAACAGCCGAATGTGTGTCCACTGATGAACAGATACACAGTGGTGGTACAAACACACAGTGGAACACGATTCAGCCACAAAAAAGGAATGCAGTAATCATACACACCACAGCACCGGTGATCCCTGAGAACTGTGTGCTGAGTAAAGGCAGCCAGGCACAAAAGGCCATGTACTGTCAGATTCCTCTTACATGAAATGTTCCAAAGGGGCAAACCCATAAAGACAGAGAGTGGAGGGGTGGTTGCCAGGGGCAGGGGACTTGGAAGAAGACACGGGTACTGTTGGTGGATGTGGGGTGATGGAGCATTGGGGTCCTAGGGAGAGGGGATGGTTGCACAACACTGTGTATGTGCCCAAAGCCATTTGATATACAGTGTGTTGTGTGCTACGTGAATTACAGCTCAATCAAGTTGTTATTTAGAAAAATGGCAGTGTCATCACCAATTACCAGTGGTCTCGGTCTGTTACGCACAAAAGGGGGATCTAATGGCTTGACGGATAAAGCATCTTCCCGGGTGTCGTGTTACTCCTCTACAAGGTGTTTTTGTTCAAGGACCTTCCAGTCCTTTTGGAGAAGGACCCACGTCACAGTGAAGACCAACAGCATGGTATCTGAAGGAAAGAGACGGGAGGAGTGGCCTCTTGCCCTGACTTTACAAGGACTGGCTGTGTGACCTTGGCAAGTCACTTAACTTCTCTGGGCCTCAGATAGCTCACTGAAAAATGACAAGGCAGAACTAAATAAATTCTCCAACGTTAGAATTCTGTGATTCCGATTTAAAACGGCATATGTAAATATAAACATAGTTATGAAAACAAAACATGTATTTGTTTATATTTTTAATATGAAATAAAATGTGAATCAGCTGTCTTGTATGATGTGTGATTAGTGTTTTACCCTCGTGTGTTCCTCAATCCTTCCTTAACGTGAACATATTTAATTTTATGCTTGAAAAAAAATTTTAAAGAAAGCATTGTATTGCATATGTTAAATGTGATAACTTGATTGCAGTACAGCTCTGTTAAATCTATAAATACAGATGGAAGACGTTTGTAATTTTTCAGTGGTAAGTGAAAATGTTAGAACCCCTGGGTGTTTTTAAAGTTGAAATTCTTCTTTGTTTAAATGCATCCTTGGTTTTCAGAGTGAACATAGCCCTTGGTTCACAGCTTTGATTCTCATACTGTCTGTGCAGGCACTAACTGAATTTACACAGGCACCGAGAAGAGAGGAGGTCTCTAGTGTACCTTTCCCAAGAAAAGAGAGTAGTCAGAAAAATACTTAATTCCACAGTTTCAGATGCAAACCCAGTTACTTGCAATAGGTCTGCACTAACGACAAGACGGAAGCGGTGGTAAAGTAATGTCTAACAGACACCCAGTCGTGATCCTGGGAAGGGGGTGATTGAACAGCGAAGGCCTCCTTGGAGTTCAGATTTCCAAACCAGGGACTGTGAACCACAGGAGGCAGAGGGCACTTTAATGGAAAAGGTTTTCTTTAACTGAAGTATCTTTATTTTAGTGTGTACACTTGGAATGACATTCTTTCTCTGTGAGCTTGAAACAAAAGTCATGTGTTTTAACTTTACGTACAGAAGAGGGAAAAAATGTGTCCAAATAACCAGTGTTTTCCTAACTAAAGACCACAGTAAATTATTTAAAAAATGTATTTTAAGAAGTGAATGAAAATAGAGTTGAAGATCTAAAAATTATTAAACATGGCAAGAGACTTGTTGAATTTGGGGGAGACATCAAACACCTGCTCACTTTTGCCTTCCTGTGTTTGTTTATTATGGTTGAGAAACTGAGCTGGAGGTCATAGTGGACCGCAGAAACACATGAGCCATGGGGCCACAAGTGGCTTTTCCTCTGGCAGGCAAACAGCCCCTTGCAGCATGAAGAGGCTCCGGATAAACAGGGGTTCCTTGCCCGTTACTGTGGGCAGGTATAGGCAATCACTTGCCTAAAGATGCCCTTGTGTGTGCTAATTACTCCTGCAGCTCAGAACCCCTAGAGGTGGGGTGAGGAAATGAAGAAATGCACGTGTGATGTCAGGCGTGCCAGAGGTTTGCCTTCATTGTCTTTGTTGTTTAAATACCCTGTTGGGTAAGTGTACAGACAGGAGGAGAGTTCTACAGGCCTGACCGCACCGCGCCGCTGCGCTCCAGGCAGGCACGCGTGTCCAGCGCTTGGGGACTGCATACATACTTAGTTATTTGAAAATGCTGCAAAGTACTACATTTTCTCTGGGAAAAACATTTTCCGTAGTTCAAACGAGGCTTTGACAGTACGGCAGAAGTACTCCCTAGCTAGTAATTGCCACTTGGGCCTGTAACAGCAGACTTTAATTATTTAGCTTCTGCTTTATTTATGTTTCTTTCAAAACACAAAAATCTTGCCCTCAGCGGCGAGAAGGAGAGAGAAGTACAGAGAATGAGCCGCACAGAATCCACGGTGCATTGTTCCTGCCGGCGCTGCTGGGCTTCTGTGCTGATCGGGGTCTCTGGGCCGACAAGGAGAGAGCCTCTTGGTGCACCCAGCACCGCCGGCTTTCCTGCCCCAACGGCAGCCGGCGTGGGAGTGTTTCCTCTGGGGCTCAGTACCCTCGGCTCAAGAGAATAGTCGAGAAGAACCCCTTCCTCTTTCAGGGTCCAAATCTGAAGAGCTCCCATCAGAGTCTCTCTGTCTATTTCAGTGTCCTCGGTTGCATTCTGAATGTCAGATTTTAGAAGTCTATACGTTTTCCTAAATGGAGGCGTATAAAATACCTCTGGTTTAGAGTCCCAGACAAGTTAAGAAGTACAGAATTTAGCTTCTCAACTCTTGTGTTTACAAGATAAACTGGATGAGATGCAGTGAAATGGCGTTGGGGGCGGGGAGGTTATAGACATTGTTCATTTCATCGACACAGAATTTAAACAGATGCCCCGATTTATCCTATATTAAAGCGTCTTCTGAGCGTCCCAGATGAAAGGCTGGACTGGAGGGGAGGAAGCGGAGAGGAGTTTGAAAGAGCTTTTACGAGTTTCCCTCAGTTTCTGAGCTGGCTCCCCCGACTCCCCGCCTCCTCCTTCCACTGGGTGAGGAGTTAGTTTCCATTTTCTGCGGCTAAAATGCCGTAGCCTCATTACACAGGACGCTTTATCTCTGCAGCCAACGCAGTGTGATGAATAACTGGGTCCCTACTCTAACACAATGGATGTAACTGCAGCTTAAACAAATAACACCTCTTCTTTCATGTTTCTCTTAGAAAGCTCACAAAATTCCGAGGAAACGTAGAAGAAAATAAAATCCAGTGTTTGCAGGGTGGGGGGCTTTGGCTCCACTTGCTGTCCTGCGTTCAGGCCGACCATTTGCATTCAGCCCAGAATTAGTTTGTCCACAAGCTTTATTAAGACCGACTACCTTTTTAAAGTCATTTTAAGATCTGAGAAAGATAACAACTGTACATAAAATGGATAAACAACAGGGTCCTCCTATACAGCACAGGGAACTACATTCAGTACCCTGTCATAGCCTAGAACGAAAAAGAATGTGAAAAGGAATATATACACGTGAAACTGACTCACTGTGCTGCACACCAGAAATCAACACAACATTGTAACTGACTATACTTCAGTTAAAAAAAAAAAGATTGGAGAAAGAAATCCAAATGTACTATTTCAAAACAAATCAACAGCCACCTAATTTCTGGCCACGGGTTCCCCTGACTCCTTTTCCCTTTTTTGGTGAGAGAGGATGAAGACAGTGATTTTGAAAGCCGTGTGCACCTCCATGAACAGATCACTTAAAATAGCCATTTGTAGGAGACGTAAACTTAATAAGCTTAAGGAGAGCATTGTCCCGCGTTTGGATTGCAAGTGGCCCACCCCCTTCAAGCGGCATTAGTGGACCTCAGCTTTAAGAGCTTAATGAAGGGGCTCCTAATGCTCAGTGGGCAGCCTTGTTAGAAACTCCTGTTTGGTCCAAAGACAGCTTTTTTATTTATTTGATTTGCTGATTTCTTAGAATTAGGTCAGCTGCTGCTAGCCGTATTGATTTTACATTCTAACCCCTTGAAGACATCGTTTGGCTAGCTGTGTTCTAGGCATCCTAGCTGGCTCTCTGTTGCTGGGTTTTCTCAAACATTGAAAAAAACAAACAAAAACAAAACAAATCAATGGTCCTTTGGCCGCTGGAGGCCTTACCTTTATTTCACTTCAACAGTGTGACGCTGTGGACAGTCCCTGCAGCGCTGGAGGGTGAGTGTGCACGGAGAGGCGCAGGTGTGTTTACCACTGGGTTTTCATAGGTGTCCTCTTTGCTTACAACTTGTCTGGGATGTGGCCGCCCTAAGTCTTCATGTGTCAACAGACTTACTTCTCGAGTATTCCTTACTGGTCTTCAGGTTTGATACAGAAACACCCCTAGGTCCATTCATGGGCTTTGCAACAGAAAGTCTAGTTTGCCCCTCGAACTGTCAGACTCCTCAGGAAAGGACAGCCCCAGACCTTTGCAGACTTAAAACGCAGGGTTAATGGCCAGCTTTTCACATGCAAGTTAAGCCTTCAGTATCAGAGTATACGGTCTTCCTTTTACTCAACTTACTTTGCTCAAATTCTGGTTGAAGTCTGAAGTGCTGGTTGAGGCTTCACCTCAGTCGATGGGGGTCACAGTAGGATGACGCCTCTAACTCGATTTGGGGAGGAGACAGGAAATTAGAAGGGAGACGACTGGGGAAAGTGTCCGACCTGTAGCTCCACGGAAATGCCATCAAGGCTTCAGAGAAGTTAATGATTCACTTCAAAACCTGCAAGGCCCAAATTGCAGCCTGAAAACTCCAGACGTGGACACTCAGCCAGGCCATCTGAAGCCTTCCTCGCTGGGCGCCCAGCATCTGAGCTGGAAGCAGCAGGGGGATCTCTGGCTTCTGGGTCCCAGGAAGAAGAGATGCCTTCCCTTTGTTCCCAGTAAAACTGGAAAAGATGATTTTTTTTCCCTGAAAATCTCAGCATCGTTGCCTGCTCTCTTTAAATACTTAATAACATCCTTTGTCAGTCAATCTTAACAATTATATAATAATTTTCACTCATGGCCACCCCTGAAGAGGTTACTTATCTACACCAAATAATACGGTTAAAAACTACCATGTATTTTTGTAACTGGAAAAAGCATTTTTAAACTGTAAGGCCAAAAAGAGCTGTGTTTCTGTTGTCTCTGCCCCAAGAGGGGACATTTATTTTGCAAGAGGTCTTTGCTTTGCCATAAATTTCTCAGCTGATACTTCCCCTGCAAAATAAAATCCGTTTCTTTCTTTTTTTCCCCCATAGATTTACTGTTTCATTTATTTATTTTTTATTAAAGTATAATTGATTTGCAATATTGTCCTTTTCTTTCTGGAAAAAAGATTATTTTTTTCAAGCTGCCTCCTTCCTGCCGTGTTGGTGGGCTGTAGGTTTCTCTGGCTGGTTTATTTACTATAATGTGCATGATTGATCCCTAAGGCTGAATTTTTAATTGCGCTCTCGTCCGAGATGCTGTCCTGGGTTTACTGGGCCCCTCCACCCCGGGAAACCAGAGCCCTGGAGGAGGCCTTCCTGAAATGCCCACCGTGGGGCAGGTGCACACACCGCTCACACCGGCCGGACGGCTGCAGCCGCAGCCACGAAACACATGCTGTATCCTGAACACGCCCCGTGTTTGCAACCAGCAAAGTTTTGGGGTCATTCTTTATATCACAGGAAAAGTACGATTAAACTACTGGGAACTTGGGTCGTAACAAACTGCTTCCAAACAGCTCCCAGAGGATTTCTTTTGTTGTTTCAACACCAGCGCCGATTTAAATGGACACCACTGATTTCTAAGGGTCCGAAGACGTATACTGCTAATAGCCTCCAAGAAACATAAGGCACATCAAAGTGAGCCCCACGGAGCCTCTTGTCCAAATAAAGCATGATTCCCAATGCTAAGGTCTGCATTTTTTTTCAGTCGACACTCCTTTTTGGGCCATTGGGATCCACTGCCACAGAGGCTGAGTTTTCGTGGAAGCACATTTTTAAATTAACGTGACATTCAGCAAGAGGGACATGGGATTGGTAGCAGGAAGACACGTGAATTTCAGATGTCATTCTTGGTTTTCACCAGGAAAAACCCTTGGGAAGACTTTGAACAAGACAGCTCTATTTTTAGTGAACATTCAGCCCATGTCCTATGTGCGCTGGGTAGAGGGGCAGGGCAGTTTTGGGGGAGGTGGGGGAAAAAAACCAGAGGGTTTTGGCAAAGGAGGGTGGGGTGAGCCGGGGGGCGCACGAAAGGCAGCTGTTTCAGTGTTCTGGAGCCCAAGTCCTCTTGTGCTGAGGTGGAGGCCTTTCCACTCACCGCTTCTGAGCCAAGCGGAGTTGCACTGTGCACAGTGGCAGGTGAGAGGTCCTGGTCCCAGACTCAGGGAGGGTTTTCCCCCCGTTCGTTTGGAAAGCAAGCAAATTTCTAGAATGTTACGTCTGTGAACACTGATAGGATAGGCCAGCTCCAGGCAGCAACTTAAACATGATGTTACTGGCAGTAACGCAAGTAACTATTTCATAAGGGCCGTAAGGACAGAAACTGGCAATCATTATGGCAGATCCATTTTCTTAACCTATATTCTCATTTTCTGTAATGCGTATGGTACCAAGACAAACCCAGAGCAGAGATGGGGTTTTCTTGGTTGCTAGGCGACAGGTGCAACAGGTGTTTAAACTGTGTAGATGAATGTTTGTCAAATATCAGTCATTCTAACTACCCTTTCCGCATCGCTCTTCCCCCCAAAACCCCTAACCAATGACTACCTTCACTAATATGGAATGTCACCAAGGCCATGGAGACAACGTTCTCCTGAGGTTTCCTTTCATAAACGGACCTCCAGGCACACCACTTTTGTACCATCGAAAGCCCTGAAGTGATTTCAGGGAAGTCGATATTTTAAAGGACTATTTCCTCAGACAAGAACAGGGTTTGACATCTGGGGTGAGGCTGTTGATTGGAACAAACTGAGAGTCTTCACTCTGAAGGGGAAAGACTTGCCTTGCCCAAAAGAGTGAACTAACTATGTAAAATTTAGAAAAGGAATATTAAGTTGACTTTAGCATGGTTTTTTTCACCTCTGTTACCTGGAAACAAGTTCTAAGAGAATTTGAAGTCCCTTTAGTTCTTTACAATGTAAGTGAAAAATGGGGGTAAAAAACCAAATCTTTGGGCAGGAGAAAAACTGTTCTTAAGAAGAACTCTATAATGATATATATAATATAAAAATACAGATACATAGATATAAAAATATAGACATAATACAGATGTAAATAAAATACAGATTTTAAAATATCTTTAATTATATTGAATATATACCAAAAAATACTCGGCAATTGTGAAGACTAATTGGCTGATGAATATTATTTTAAAAAGTCATTGGACCGCCTGGTGTAGGGCACTGGATTCCTTTTTGATGTGAGGTTGCTGGAGATACAAAAATGATAATTTGTACAGAGTTCAATTATACTTTGCAAGAACAGTGACTGAGACGTGTCACAAAAATTGGATGAGGAAGGGAAAGAGAATTTCCCAACTCACCTCATAGTTCCTACGTCAGACTGTGATCAGTTTCTATTTACCAAAGGAACAAATCAATGATTAATCCTTAGACATTATTACCTATTTTTTGCATTTAGGAAATCTTTATAGGTTGCCAGTAAAAAAAATCAAATCACTGGCGCTTTTAAATGAATGCGCACGTTTACTCCCCTGTCGGATATTTACGTCTTCCCATTTTTATGTTCCTTCGAGATGGATGAATGAGCCTGCCACCAAAATCAAATACACCATTAAAAGGAAACACCAGTGAAAGAAACAAACACATTGAGAAAAGCAAAGCTGAGAACCCTGCCTGTTGCTCTGATTCCCAGAGGGTTCTCAGGCAGTTTTCTTATTTTGGAAACCATAAAGAAGAAGAAGCTAGTCGTTAATTTGTTAATTCTTGAAAAAAAAAATGCCCAAGCGAGAGGCTGTCTCGCAGTGTTGGTGGAGCCCAGTTCTGATTCACCCACACAGGACAATGTGTAGCCTGCAAGCCTGGGGGTTTCTCCCAGGGTCCCCACCGGTGGGCTGTGGGCTGCTGGCTCAATTCCTTGTGCACCAAACCACGGTGATGTGGGATTGAGGACGGTGATATTTTCACAGAAGCAGCTTTCCGCCCTCCACATCTTCACCACCGGCTGCCGTGTCTTCTGCAGAGCAACGTGTGTCCGCTGTGCCTTTAAAGGAACAGCTGCGTCCTCTCCCCGCCAGTGTTTGCACTTTTACCTGTAATCTGATTGCGGGGGAGAAAGGAGAGCCTGGGCACCCCTCCCTGGCACCGGGATCGTTTGTTTAGTTAGTAATTCTACCTAGCCAGGACTTCTCCGTTCGCTGGCTTGCTGGGCTCCAGCCACAGAGCTGCATCTCCATGGCGATGGGAAAACACGATGCTGGAGACACAGAGAGGGCCCAGGAGCCCATGAAATCCTGCCCTGGGCTCCCGGCCTCACGGGAGGGGCTGGGCTAATTTATACGTGGCGTTTAGGGATGTTGGGATTCAGAGATCAAAGAAGGTCAAAAGGGGGCTGTTGGAATGGGAGATATTTATTGTGTTTAATATAAATACAAATGTGCCTGAGAAGAGAAACTGAAACCTTCACAGTCACGCAGATCGTGGTGAGTAAACATAAATACCACGGCTGCAGACGGGCAGCCTGCTGAAGTTAGCCGCCACCTCACAAAGCTGTCTTAGTTTAAACTGGGGTAAATCAAGAGAGTGACCATCCCAACGGAAACTGAAAACACAGATTCGCTGAAAACATTGGTGCAGGTTTCTTCCTCACCTTTAGGTCTGTTCTGTGATACCTCCTGGTTGTCGAGGCCAAGATGACCAAGAGCTCCTCAGAAATTTCTGGTTACACTTCTTAGCATGGTTACACATGCTTTGTGAGAAGAACGTTTATTTTGTACTATCAACTAGCTTTGTGCCCGTTGAACAGCATTAATTTGACTGATTGTGGGCTGGGGGTGTGAGTGCCGCTTGGAAAAAGGAGCTTTGTGCTTGGGGGGCTCCATTAGTGAAACAGTAAATAAGCCTCTCGTCAAACAGCTATGATGGGAGTGACTTCTATTCAGTTAACTCAATTATTAGTGCTAATTGGGGCCAGGTGAAGCATGGATAATTGAAATTCACAGATAATCCAAAAGCCTCTATTTAACCAATAACTTCAAACTTCTTGCCCATCAAACCAATTACCAGGGCACCTAACAAACAGAGAAAATGGATTAAATTGCATTTCACATCCCCCAAGGTGACCACTATGATGTCTTTTTATTGATGAATTCAGAACAAGAGCCAAGGATGGACGCTATTCCAGAAACTAAATGACAGTCCTTCACAATGAAAAAGGAAAAGATTTCACCCCAGAAGTTTGTAAATCAGCTACACAAAACTCGGAATGCTTTTTCTCATGGAGTAATGATATTTATTCACTGTGGTTGGATTCCAAGGCGGCCCAGAGAGGCCAACGGGTAACCTAATGACACAGGAAATATATTTAGACTTCTAAGTCCCTTAATCAATCCCCTTTGAATCCTAAACCCTTAGCCTCCAACCCCTAAATCTCTCTGAGCCTTAAATCTAAGAGTTTTTTTAAGTTGAAGCAAAATTCACATAACATAAAATTAGCCATTTTAAGGGGAACAGTTCAGTGGCTTCCGGTGCATTCCCTGTGTTGTACCATCACCTCTGCCTGCTTCCTGAGCGTTTTCATTGCCTCCAGAAGAAACCCGTCTGAACCACTCAGTAGCAGTCCCTCCCCGTTCCGCCGTCCCCTGGAAGCCACCGATCTCCTTTCCGTCTCTGTGGACTTCCTGTTGTGGATATTTCATATAAAAGGAATCACACAACATGTGGTCTTTCGTGTCTGGCTTCTTTCAAGAACGTAATCTATTTCAGGTTCATTCATGTTGTATTGGGTGTCAGTACTTTATTCCCTTTTATTGTCCAGTAACATTCCATCGTGTGGACGTACCACGTTTCACTGGCCGGTTTGCCAGTGGACGGTCGGTGGGCGTTGTCTCTGTCTCGCGGCTGTGTGACGACGGTCGCCGAGACTCCTGCCTGACGCCCTCTGGTCTGGAAGGAACCGGGAAGAGGTGGACTGGATGGAGGGCGAACAGCAGCTTGGGAGGCAGGGTGCCCCGGGACACAGCTTGGGGAGGCTCCTTCAATGTGACCCGGGCTGTGGGACCCCCCGCGCAGGTATCTGGGGCAGGCAGGGCCCCTCCCACGAGAGGTGGTGTCGCCGGGGGATGTTTGTCAAGAAGTGTCAGCAGTGAGGGATAACTCAAGACAGGGACGACCACGGTGGAGGAAGGGGCAGGGGCTGCAGGAAGACCCTTCAGAGAAGAGAAGAGATCCCTGGGGGGGCCGCAGTAAGAGGGATTAATGTCGGGCTGGTCCCTGGCTGAGAGAGGAACTGAACTGACCCAGCGAGAGACGTGGCAGGCATTCTTGGTCTGTTTCCCACTTTTCTGAAAACACAGGTCCCAAAAGAGGTTTCAGTGGCAGCCACCAAAGTCAATACCAAAATCCACCCTGCAGAAAACTGCCTCACTGCTACAGTGTCCCTGTGCCCATAAAACCCACACCTCAAGGCAACCCCCCACCCCGCCCTGAAGCTCCAATCCCTCTGCATCAGGCCCCTCACCTCATGCCCTCTGCACCTGAATCCTTGTGAGGACGGGAGAGGCTGGCCCACCACTGGGGAGTATTCTAGAACTCCAGGTGCAAGGTCTTTCCCCTCCTTCCATGGTGCCCAGGGGCATTTTTCGGTAACTTCTACATTCCAGCAGGCAGACATCTCAGGACAAGGAAAGGACTTCTTGGGCCCTGTCCCCTCTGACGGCCCTCAGGGGAGGGCCCGGGCAAGTGGGGCCCAGGTGGAACCAGACATCGGCCCTCTAGCAGGGAAGGGGCAGGCCGAGGCCGACGACTGTCACCCAAGCACCATCCTGTTCTGATGTGAGGGGCGTCGCTGCTCAGGACCGCTGTGCATGGATTTGCTAAGATAAAGACGCGTCCTCATGAGGCCTGAGAGCACACGCTTGGGACGCTGGCTTAGTGGCTGTTTGCGCTGAGCTTGCTGTGGGCAGCAAGGCGTCGGGGTGCACTTACGTCCTCGGTGTAGGTGCCGGCTTGACCGCTCTCCAGCTGCGGGGCCCTGGGCGAATGACTAAGCCCCCTGCCCCCCAGCATCTCCCTCTGAAAGTGAGGCTGATGTACCCTTGTCACAGCCATGGAGTGAGGCTTCAGCGAGTTAACGTTTTTAAAGCATTTGGAATCGTGCCCAACACAGAAGAAGTGCAATCTGAAAACTCAACAAAATAAACTCGGCTCAAAAGTATACGAGAAAGCACTCTGAAGAGTGTCGGGGAAAGATGCAATAACTGGCTGTCACGTGAGGAAGTCATTTTTCCTGCCATTTCAGTCTGTTCACCTGTAAACTGGGCATATCAGTGCTGTCACTGACTGTGTGTGCGGTGGGGGGTGTTTGCTTTAAGGAGTGGCCCGTCCGCTGAAGGGGGCACCACGGAGTCGAACAGGGGCACCCCGAGATTGTCTGCTGCCTAAAAACCTAGCAAGGCGAGTAAGCCGACCACAAGAAGAGATGACCCAGACTGCAGGAAAAATCACATTTTATGATGCTGGTAGCGCCGATGTAACTGTTTATTGCTTGTTTGTTTTTCCATTAGGGACTATGTTCAATGCCACTAACAGGCAATGTGAAAGCAGAACAGGACGTGTGTGTCCAGAATGCAGCCCTCTGTGACAGGGAGAGGAAGGTGGCCTCAGATCCCTCCACACCTGCCTTGGGGAGGAGGTGGCTGCAGCCACGGATCCACCAGCTCAGAGCCCTCCCTCCTCTCCGCCGCGTGAGCACGTGCTGTTGGGGCAGAAGGTGGGTGACACCACGTGGCTTCCAGATTCTGTTTCCTCCCACCCCAAAAGGGAGCGACCCAGATGTGCATTCTTTCCGTGGCCAAGTTTTATGGCTGGAGCCACTAAGATTCTCCACCAGCACGAAGAACCCTGCTCCGATCTTAGTGAACCCGTGGGACCCTGTTTGACTGCATTCACGTGTAACACTAAAGACGCAGTATCTCCCAGGACTGTACGAATATCTAACTGGCCATCTTTAGCCTTTGTCCACACAGAAGCACCGTTGACATTTCATACAAAGCACCCCAAATGAAGACTTCTCCAGCAACGCTGGTGTCGTCACCGCAGCCGTGGATTTCGGTTTAATGACTGGCTCACCAATGAAGGATTTCTGCTGGGATGCAATCAGTGTGGCACTCTGACTGGCCGTGGACCTGTGGACCTGCCCAGAAGGGTTACTCTATAACGTCCAACAGCGATACCCAACGCCAAAGTTCAAGGACTCACCAAGGACGTGGGGGCCATTATCAACTGAACCAACACTTCCAGGGGGTGGGGACCCTGGAATAAATAAAAATAGTGTCACTCTCGAGGAACCGACCACACAGGAGGGGAGGACACATTAGAACGCAGATGCTGGTCTCCAGGAAGGCGATGACGTCAGGAGAGGGAGGGGTCCAGAGGCGGGGTCGTGTTGTCTGGGAGAGCAGGAGGCGTCCCTGGAGAAAGTGGCCCTGGAGCAGGTCAGGCAGCTTCCGTCCTGATGAGCATAGGTATTCACGCAAGTGGGTCAGTGTCCCAACAGTGAGAGGAAGGCAGGCCAGGGTGGGGGGTGGGGCGGGCCAGAAAGGACTTGTCTCCCCGGCTGCCCGGGCGGCTGGGCAGACGTCTGATGGAAGGCAGGGCTCCGTCAGGCAGGGAGGGAAGAGCCCCAACGTTGGGTTTCTGTCTGTCCTCCCGTCTCTTGCTCTGTCCCAAGACCCTGCCCTCCCGACGGTGTGAGCTCCCTTCCTTAGTCAGTAGGGAGCCAGCGTTCATAACCCGCCAGGCTTCTGAGCACTGCAGTTGCGCCACCCAGGGGATTATTTAGATTCATTCGTACATGTGTAACATCGTTTCATTTCCCCTTCGGATGGGCTGTTTTCAAACTTCAGTCAACCAGCCAAAATTTGAAACATTTTCTGCTTTGTTCTCCTTTTCTGGTCCGCACCTGCCAATCATGAAATCCACTCTGGCCCTGACTCCGTGTGAACTTTTGTGTAACCTCCAGAAATAGCCATCTTTTAGGGTTGCCTTTTTGTAGGCACAAATATTTGAAAAATCAAAAGACGATTATAATAATGCACCACCTCATAAAGGAGTATTTAAAACAAATGCGTTTTCGTGTCTGAGGACAGACTGAGCGTGTGCTAGTGAAATGTTACTCTTCCGTGGAGAAAATTTAGCCACGATTTTCCCCTTTTCATCTTATCCATTTTCTAGGAATTAGAAAATCATATAGCAAATAATGTAGGAGTCAAAAAGAAATAATAGGGAACAAAGACAATAGTTCCCAAAATACACGGAGCTGATGCTCCCAGGACAGGTGCGAGGACAGACAACCCCGCTTCCCACCGCCTCCTTGCCTTTGTGCTCTGAGCGCCGGGAGAGGAGCTCAGGTTCTGAGTCAGGGAGGGCAGCGTTTTACTTGCAAATGCGGTGGAATGATGACGCCCTCCAAGCATGCAGACCTGGTGGCCCCGGAAAGCCCCCGGCCGTGGGCATCACCGAGTCACCACCCACCGAGTCACCACTGCGGGCCACAGGCCTACGCAGGTGAAGTGCCTCCCAGAATGTGGCTTAAATAGTGTCTTTTTGCAGAACAGTCTTTGTTTTCTCTGAGTTTGGAGCCAGTCTAGCCAGGCTGGAGAGGGCCAGGCAGAAGGTGACACCTACAGCAGAGGACCCGTCGGAGATCAGGTTCCACCGTGAAGCCATTGAGGCGCTATTTACATGTGATTTGGTCCACAGCTGCCACGGCTGCAGAGAGAACCGAGTCAGAATCGTGTCCCAGTGGGATGCCTTCAGCTTCCCAAAGACCTTGCCAGCCAACCTCCGAGCCCCTGTCTCAGCCTGCGGGGACCTTCTGCCCCGAGGAGCCGTGGTCCTGGGGTCCCCGCCTGTGCAGGGGGGCAGGACGCCCCCCACCGCCCCTGCCAGGCCCACACCTCCTGCTTCATTTTTTTCCAGAGAAACATTTCTGTATTTTATTTTATTTTTTAACTGAAGTATAGTTGGTTTACAGTGTTGTGTTAGTTTCTGGTGTTCAGCATAATTGTTCATTTACACAGATATGTATTCTTTTTCATTATAGGTTATTACCTATATGTGGAATCTAAAAAGACGACACAAATGAACTTATTTACAAAACAGAAACAGACTCACAGACATAGAAAACAATCAGGGTTGCCAAAGGGGAAAGGGCAGGGGGAGGGAGGGATAAATTAGGAGTTCAGGATTTGCAGAAATGAACTGCTACATATAAAAGAGATAAACAACAAGGTCCTGCCGTAGAGCGCAGGGAGCTCTATTCAATACCCGGTGATAGCCTAGGATGAAAAAGAACATATAAATGTAAGTACGTACCACTGGATCACTCCGTGGGAACCTGACACTCACACAATGCTGTAACTGAGCTATATGTACTTCGACAAAGAGAAAATAAAAAATAAAACTCTGGTTCAGGATGAAGAGTCAGAAAAGACTGCAGAATCCCATGGTTTTGATGTGTGTGTTTGTTTGCACTGTAACTTGGTGTGGCTCCCCGCTTGGTTTACACACTTCAGCACGTGGGTAAGTCACTGCAGGGCTGGTGGAAACATGATCATCCCCACGATCTGGGGCTCCTTGAGGATTTGTTTCCCAGCAAGTTCCCAGGCCATGCTGATGCTGCTGGCTGTGGGTCACGCTGCAAGAGTCCTGGGTGCAGAGGACAAGCTGCAGCTGAAGCCCGGGGAGGTGAGCACGAGTCACCTCTGAGGCCAGGAGCGGGTGCAGGTGCGGAGCAGGCAGGGGCCCGACTCATGCCCTGACTGAACTCTGAATCTGAAATTCTTTAAAGGACTTAATAGACTTACAACTTCATAGGTTTCTTCTGTATTTAAACTTTGAAGAATGAGACTATATTGCTTGGGAAATGGTAGTTTTAATTATTTTTTTCCACAAACCCATCCAATATTCCTCCATCCAGGAGAGCGATGATACTCTCTTGGCTCAAGCAGCTTCCCTTCTTGCCGTTTCTCAGGGCCACACAGGTGACCTTGCCACGTGCTTCAGAAATTGGAAATGGTGTGCCTGTGCGAACTTGGTTTAGTCTTCGAAAATCAAATAATTATTTTTAAAAAACTGATACAAGAAGTAAAAAAAAAAAAAAAAAAAGCAGTAAGCCAGTCTGCCATATTTTTACTGCTATGCACAGTTGTTACTCGTCTGTCTGATAATCAGGCAATACAGGGAAACCAAGCAGTATGAGCAGTGGTTTTCTCCTTCACGGAGCCCAAGCAAGGTTGTTTTTGTTTTTTGGTTTTTTTTTAATCAGCACCACTGTTAGCAGTATTGTCTTAGCAACTCGATATTTAATCCCACCATCTCACATTCTTCCAACACTCAGAGCCCAAGGCTGAGGCCGGCTGTGTTTTTCTGAGCTTTCCCAACAAAAGGCGACGTTGAGGGTGTTGATGAGAGATAATCTAGTGAAGGCGGTGATGAGTCCGTTGCACTGGTCACTTCTCCAGCACCGGGCACTGTCCTGGGTCCTTGGGACAAGTTATCTTATTCAGTCCTGATAACCACGCACTGGAAGTAAGACCATCACCCCACTTCATAGATAAAGAAATGGTCACTTGCCCAGTGCCCACTGCTGGGCCAGGAAGAGGGTAGGATCCGATGCTCAGCATCTCTTTATGCCCAGTTAAGAGTCCTCTTCCCCCCCGAGGGGACTCCGCCTTGCAGCGGCCCCCAGCCCTTGGTTGACCATACGGGCGACAGTCTGGTTCTTCTGCCTGAATGCCCGCCACCCTGCCCCCGCTTCACAACCACACGTCCAAGTCTGAGTCATCATTCGAGATCCAGCCAAATGCCCTCTACTTCTTTAAGCCTTTCTGAAGGAGTCCAGAAGATTCGTCCATGTCCAGCCTGGACGGCGCATGACGTCCGACGGCCGTCCCAGTTGGGCGGTCACAGCACGAGGGAGAGCCGGCTCTGCCCGCTGCTCAGGCGCGCACCCTCAGGGACCCGTGTCTCCTGCACACTGGGACTTTCATTTCTTAAATGACCTTACACAAGGCTTAGCAGGGTAGGAAATTCAGGGAGTAGCGATGAATTTACTATTTCCAGACTCCTCCTTAGAGATCACTGAGAACTCACTCTCCCACCTGGACACACCGCTGACCGCGGGCCCCTGGTACCTTCCCACCCTCCTGGTCGCAGGCGCTCAACGGCCTTTACCTGAGTTTGCTGCCTGGAGGGGAGGTGGGAGCGGTGCGTGGCCAGATTCAGCCTACAGGTGTATTTGTTTTCCACAATTTTTTTTTTTTTTTTTTTTTTTTTACAAATTTCTATTAATTGTCAATACTTAAGAACAGGAACTTCTACATACAAATCCTGAGCTCGGCTTCCCTTGAGAAATCAGACAAGGCAGCCCCCTGGCCGGGCCTGCACCTCCTCGGACCCACACCAGGTCCTCGTTCCTGCCCGTGGTCCACTGGGCTGCTTCTCTCAGGGACGGTGCCCCAGCCACCCAGAGCTCTGGATCCACAGGATGCAACCTGGAGTGGCTGGCGGGGTGGCCTGGAGTGGGCAGTGGGTCCTGGGTTCAATCCCCAGTCCCTCCATTAAACAAACAAACAAAAACCTAATTACCCCCCCCTAAAAAAAAAAAAAAGAATATGGAAAGGGAAAAAAATCTTTATTCTATTCATTTTTTTTCAGGTAGAAAATAAAAAGTATGAAAATCAGAGTGGATATGTTTTATGATACATTCTTTTTCTTTTCTCAGTGATCACTTTAGGTCTCCGTGGAATTTTAACAAACCACATTATATCTAGAAACATGTCTTAAAATAGATCCTTATTTTTTAATTGACGTAGAGTCGATTTACAAAAGTTGATCCTTTTAAAAGAGATAATGCTAGGCTGAACCACATGAAACTGCCATTTGTGAAGTCAAAAATGGTCAAAACCCAGCAATTTCGTGTGAGGTAGCTGATTATTTTTCTCTGACAATGTTTTTAGTTGGAGGTTGTATTCCTTTAAAAAAAAAATGGCACCAAATAAATATGTCCGTGATTGACATGATGTCATAAAAGCAAAGCTGCGGTAATTACTGATGCCTGCGCTAATTTTCAACAGTCAAATTACGCTCCATGGCGTTGCATTTCAGAGCTGAAAAGCACCTAAGAGATCATTAATCTAACACCATTTTTAAGATATGGAAATGTCTCAAAGAGGTTAATCACGCACCCGCGATGGGAACTCGGATTTCCTGATTTCCAATTCAGCCCCTGGCCTCCAGCGAGGTCTCCAGGCATCCGTCCCTGACACGGGGTGTGGAGCCGCCTGCGCCCACAGCCCAGCGCTGGGGCCGATTTACATAAAAAAGATAAGAGAGCGTGGTTCTGTCATAGCATAAATGAGACCGAATTGAAAGCATCAGCTGCTCAGATACTGAACACTTACTGAAAGTCTTTACACTTACACCCCCCAGCTACAGCTGACTCACAGGCACCCGGCTCCTCCTGGTCCCTGGGGGCGGCTACTTGACCTTCGCAGGTCTGCCACCCAGCCCTGCCCACCCCGCCGCCAAACAGAGGAGGAGCTGGGTGAGCAGGCTCCTGGCATAGCACCCCATCCCGCCTTGCTCCTCCTCTGGAAGGCGTGCACTGTGCTGCCCACAGGTAGAGGGGACAAGTGTAAGCCGGACTGTGGGGCGCCCGGGACACTCTCTCCTTAGGAAATGTTCTTTTGTGGAATTAAAATCTGAACAGGACCGCCTAGTTCCTACATTTGTGGGGGACGTCCCAAATGGGAAGCCCCTGGCCTCCAGGCAAGGACCAGTGTGCGGGGCTGACCCTTTGGCAGTTGGGTGACAAATGTCTTCCTGTAAGAGACACCGGGAAGACACTGGGCTCCCACCGGGCCGGGCTCCCGCAGAACTGCCTGTCACCTAGGGCCATCATCCAGAGTTGGAGAAACCCTGTGTCCTCGGGTTTGGTAATGTTGCGTCTGACAAAATGTGTCTTTTGTAGCACTTGACAAAGAGAACTAGGAAAAGCCGGGGTCCTGGAGCCACTTCCTGAGGCCTGGTATGGGGTCAGAGACTGCTCCTCCCGGTGGTCTGTCCCGCCTCACACGGGGGTGGGGGGGCACAGCGCTGCTCCTGATGCTCTGTCCCGCAGCTCTGAGAACCTCCCAGGGGCACCTGGCTCGTCCTAATGTCACCACAGCTTTTCTCTATGTTCCGGGGGTGCAGGAACTGCGTCCCCTGTCACTTGAGAGCAGGAAGGACTCACTGAGTCTCCCGTTAGTCCTGGTCAAACACCCCAAAGGAGGTGATGGCTGAGGTCAGGGGTCCCCTCCTTTAAAAAAAACCTCCTTGGTGGAAAAGAATAAGAATAAATTTCACAAGTGACTCTTCGCTTGCTTTCTGTGATCACCATCTCAAACAGAAAGACTTCAGAGAAGCAGAGCCCAGGCAGAAAGAGGAACAGTTTCCTTTTGTTTCAAAATGTGTCAAGAACCAGTAACTCAAAGACCTGCTTCAGCTGGAAGCCATCACGAGGCCCCTCCTTACTTTATTCCCCGGCATCTCTTCCGACACTGGACTCTTCCTGCCAAAAGCAAAGGAGGAAGCAGTAGGTAACAGGCACCTGCATCAGCTGATCCGCATCCGGTCGTGTTTCACTGGAGAGAAACAGGGAATCTCCAGGAAGCACCCGCCTCAGGTGGAGAGGCGGGGAAGGCGGGGCCGCCGGTCGGATTGCTCTGTGTTGTTCGTTTTTCTAAATAGAGAATCAATTGTGAATTTGATTCTACCCTCCCTTTTGGTGGCCTTGTTATATGAGGGCTTCCTCCCTGTCACTCCCCGGGCACCACCCTCTTCTAACAACGGACCTGGAGGGAGGCGAGGAAGAAAAAGTGTTCCTCCAGGTAACGAGGTGGCTGCAGCAGGGTCAGGAGACAGGGTGATAGAACTGTATTTTATTCTCTCTCTCTGCACCTGAGTCTCACGTACACCTGCTGTAACTGTGCAATTAATCTTGACTCGTGCAGGTTGGCCAGGATGCTAAACCTCAGAAAACACACCTCAGCAAAATTCTACATGATGTTATCATTAAAAGCATGGGAAGGCACGGAGTTTAAATTACTAAGAATAATTGCCGACTTTTACTGCCTCCATCCGTCCAGCGATGGTTTAGGGAGCCTTGTTGCCCTGACCCAGCTCTGCGAGAGAGAAAAGCAGGGAAGACACTTGTCTGTCTTGGGTTTGGTTTATTTATTTTTTTTTCCACCACTATCTTTGTTTTCTGCTCTTCCAAGAATGGCTCCCACAGTCTCCTCTGGAAATTCACCCACACTGACCCAGCCTCCCTGTTAGAACACACAGCGAGCCAGACATCTCGGACTGTCCCCTCTGCTCAGCGCCAGCCTCTCTGCAGAGGGGCGGCTGTCCTCAAGAGCACGGCCCCCCATTCACCTGGGAAATCTGCACTGTGGGGTCCAGTGCATTCATCCCCTCATAGGTACTGAGGGAAATTGATTTAAACCTTTACACTCTTATTAATTATACACTTGAGATTTCAGTTGGAGGACAGAAATTTCACTAAGATGCTGTAATCAGGCGGAAGGAGACCGTGGCATATAAGTCATCCATTTATGTAAAGCTACGTATTGGGAAGAAATTACCCAGCGTGCGTGTACAGAGGGCGAAAATATTAATTTGTGTTAGTGGGTGCCAGCTGGTGGTTGATGGTGCCACCAAAGCTCTCAGGGCTGGATGGTGGTGTGGTGACCGTGGGAGCAGCCCTCCCGTCCACCAGGGCACCAGTGATGCCGTATTTGGGGAGGGTCAAATGAGAAACTGTTTGTGTCTATGGTCCTTAATTCTGTCCCAAGGGTGAAAATGATAATGGAAGTTTATTTCATGAATAACAAAAAAGCAATGTGTCATTAATATGTAAATACTTACCATCTTAAAGAGGACTGTTGTGGTCATTGTTGAAACTGAAGGGACTTGGTTAGAATTCCACCCGTGCCACTCTCTAGTCCTGTTCTTATGGGCAAATTACTCAGCCTTTCTGCATCTTACCCACTTGTCAGGGTCCCTGTGGGGAGTGCATCAGATCACTGACAAGCAGCCTCCTAACGGGATCTGCAGGGTGCACGGGGCCGGCTGGTGCCCAGGCTGCGGTCTCGAAGTCTCCCGCTCCTCAGAGCTGCTCCTTTGCACGGCTTCTCGTCTTGCTCTCAAAGCTTGATGTCAGGTGTCAGGAAGGCGTCAGGCTTCCCAGAACTGGAAGGTTGCCTTCAGTGTTTTCTGAAGTGCTGGCAACATTAGGAAGCCGGAGATCTGCTTTAGCTTGAATGGTGGGTCAATTTCTCTGACCTTGGAGGCTTGAAAAAAATAACTTGCTGATTCATGGTGTTTGCAGGATACACAGACTTTTTTTTTTTTTTTAGTTATTTTTGTGCTGGCGAATATTTATTTACTATTTTATCATTTGATTAAAGAAGTCACGTTCATATTCAATGTGTGTGTGGTCTGAATTGCCTGGCTCCCTATACTTTCTGCAAGATCTGTTTCTTGGGGGAAATGGCTTGTGTGCAGGCAGCATTTCTGAGCTGGTTTTTCCTTGGAGTTTGACTTGTAGATATTTATGGTGGGGACTCAAGTTTCAGATTGTGGGCGGAGAGGCGGCTCGGCCAATTGGAAGGTGGATCTGCTCAGGTCATTTTCATGTCACAGCCCACTTTCCCGCAGTGCCAAGGGGATGGTGAAATACATCCTTGGGGGATGTCACAGCTCTGGTTAAGATTTCCTTTTGCTCCTTCTCTGCTAGAGCAATTTGATGATAACCATTTCACATGCGCATGCAGCACTCAGATGGGCAGAGCTGTCAGAAGGCTAAAAATCTTGCCTGTCTTGCCATGGTACCTGAGGAGGACGAGGAATGACAGTGCGTCCCTGCACCGCGCACATTGCTCTTAAATACACTGATTTCTGGCTTGTTTTGTCCTTTGGCTCAACGTGACACTAAATTAGTACCTACAGAAAGGCCAACATGTGTGAGAATGCTTGTAAAGCAGAATCCATTTTTGCAAAGGTAATGATGTTCTAAATTTGGAAAAAGTTCAACTCGGGGGAAAAAAATGGAATAAACCGTATAACGACTGAGCTCTTCTTCCTAGCTTTTCAGAGTAGCAGAGTTTTTCTCGATGCTATCAGATTGGTTTGATTATTTAAAAATATTTTTCACACAGGAAAGTTAATAAGTTTCGTATTTTCTATTCTGCAACGCTAGCCGACCATCGCCTGCTGTTTCAGATGCTGATGCTCCCAGTGCAATCAGGCTTATGGTTTAAAATGGACCCTCTAAAAGGAATCGTTCCAAAGTCCTGGAAAAAATGCCCGGCTGAGCGAGGGGCTTGTTTTACCGCAGGCGCGTCGCGCAGGCAGCCGCTGGCCGCTGGCCGTGGGCACTGCGGAACTCAGAGGGCGATTCTAGCTGGGGGGAATAGCCAGACGTTGATATTTGTATGAACGAAGCTGTCTGGGGGTAAAAACCTAGAAACACTCAAGTGCAGGTCTGACGTGTGCCAGCCCCACACCAGCAGGCAGGCGGGAGCTGCCTGAGAGGGCACCCTGGGCGCCTTTCTCTGTGTTCCTTTGAGGATGTGTGTCTGTGTGAAGAGGCCGGGAAGAAAACCCCGCTGTTTCCCGCCAGATGTGAACGGTCTCTGACCAAATGCGGCGTCTATGTGCACTCACATGCCGCGGCCCCGCCTCGGGAGGTCAGGGAAGGGATGTGCGGCATTTATGATTTCTAAGTGCCAGCAAAGGCAGGGGCGTGTTCTTGGGGACTTCGGGAGTAGTGGAGGTGGCCACTGGTCTGAGAAATTTGCCAGAAGGAGTTTCAGTGCACAGCTTGGAGCTGGTGTGGCGCACGGAAGCCCCACCTGTGCCAGGACTGAACAGGAGCCCCTGCCTGAGGCCGAATTCACTGCAGCCAACAAGGGGCCAACAGACCACCACTAGAGAGGACAGCCGCGTCTCTAACCAGCTATCTCTCCTTGAGAGTGACCCGCGTCCTTCCCCTGTCCCTGGGGCCCCCTTAAGAGTGACCCCCCTTCCCTTTGGCTTTCCTGCAGGCCACAGGTTCCAGGAGGGGCCCTTTCTCTCCTGGTTCTCTGGCCTGACCCCTCTGCTTGCCTGCAGGACTCTGGTCCACATCTGTGCCGCGGTCTGCAGTGGGGCGGGCCCTGGGTACCTGAGTGCATCCCCACCCCGGGGCCGGCAATCCCCAGAAGGCTGACATGCTGACCCCAGGTCTGCATCAGGGTCCCGGGGCTGCTGTAACACAGCGCCCCAGCCCCAGCGGCAGGAGTCACTTCTCCCACAGACCTGGAGGCTGCAAGTCTCTGGACAAGGTTCCTCCTGATGCTGTGAGGGGGGGTCTGCTCTGGGCTCTCCCCTGGCTCCTGGTGGCTGCTGGCATCTTTGGGTTCCTGGGCTTGTAGATGCATCACTGTGACCTCTGCCTCGGCCTTCACATGCCGTGCTCCCTGTGCGTGTCTGTGTGTTCAGATGTCCCCTTTCTACAAGGACACACCCATGCTCTAATGACCTCATCTCAGGGTCACGGTCTCTGCAAAGACCCCAGTTCCAAATAAGGTCCTTTCACTGAGCACCAAGACGTCAGCATCTTCTGGGGGGTCCAGCAGCCCGAAACAGCTGTCAGGGCAGTTGCCCCAGCCTGGCTCTTGGGCAGGGACCCTGAACACGGGGCATCTGCCCCTTGGCCGCAAGTGAGGGGGGCAGGAGCACACCCATCTTGGATCCCCCCAGTCGCCTTATGAGCCCTTGAGCTCCGGCGTGGACTCGCCGTGCGCACCTTACCTGGCGTGTGTGAGCAGCCTTGGCACGAGGGGCCACCCGTCTGAGCAGGTGGAATACGTTCAGGTGACAGAGGAACCGACCCCTGAGCAGGCCGCTGAGGGCGCCTCGGGGAAGAGGAGGCTGGGGACTGCGGGCGCTGACGAGGGCGAAGACCTCTGAGAGCCGGCTGAGCGCAGCAGGTGGAGGGCTTGTCGGTTCAGCAACAGAGACGTGCGGCAGCACCGGAGCGCCGAGTGAGTTTCTCCAGGCACGAGACGCGTCCGGTTAGTTGGTACGAGGGCTCCAAGCATTGCGCTGGCATGGGAAAGACCCCAAGTAGAGTGGCCCACACCCTGGGATGGGCCATCTGCAGGGCGGGCTGGGGGCTGCGTCTCTCCTGGGGATTCGTGTACCGGGGCTGCAGCCCACCCTGTGAAGCAAAGCCAGCGTTGCCCCAGTCTTCTGCAGAAACGACACAGCACTGCTTTTGTGGCAAGTTAGCAACTAAGAAGACTGAAGGGCACTTGAAGGGCTACACAGGGAGAGGTTTCTGTTTGTTTGTTTTGGCTTAAGAACTTCTTGGAGGAGGGCAGCGATTAACATATTATAACACGTGGTTTGGACTAATGGGGCTCACGGAAAACAGGCGAGGGAAGTTGAGTGACACACCTCCTCTTCGCGGGCTCTTTCCTGATTGCTTCGCTTTTCCCCACCCTGTTCCCCGCAGTGAGGTCCCAGCAGATGGCCTCGGGCCAGTGGGATCTCCCAGGCCCCCCTCCTGCAGGCTTTTCGGGGCTCAGCCAGGTCAAGGACGGTGGCAGCTTCCGACAAGAATTAGCAGGAGACACATCCGTGGGTCACTTTTAATTTGTCTGTGGAGAGCACGGCTCCTGCCTCGTGATGACTTGATTTGTGAAAAGACATCAAGACAAGCGAATCCTGACGCTTTTGCAACATGAGGATGCAGAGAATTTCCACATCTTCCTGGGGGGCCGATTCTGCTCGTGGTCATGACCATCACCCTTGGTGTCCAGTCCTGGTCTCTGGCTCTGTGCATGAGAATGAAAGGGGCCTGAGTCACCTCGGGTGGCCACACAGAGCCCTGGAGAGCTGAAACAAGTCATTCCTTCCCATGGGTCTGGAGGCTGGATGTCCAGGACAAAATGCTGGCAGAGTTGGTGTCTGGAGAGAGCCCATGTCCTTGTTCACAGGCAGCCACCTTCTCGCTGTGTCCTCACGTGGCAGCAGGAGCAACCTCTGGTCTCCCACTATTCCCGTAAGGGCACTAATCCCACCCAAGGGCCCCACCCACCCAAGGGCCCCACCTCCAAGTTCTATCACATGAGGTGGTGTACAGCTTAAATGTATAAACTTGAGGGGGACACAGTTCAGTCCACAGCACAAGTGATGGGGCCGGGAGACAGCTGCAGGGCACACAGTGTGCCTGTAAGCCAGCACCAGAGTTATTTCCCCTTTGGGCTCAGCGTGAGAGGACAGATACCTCTGCCTGGGACGAAGAATGGCTGTGGGAGCCAGTGAGAGGAAAACAGGAGGCAACACGCATCGTGTGATATAGATGCACTTCCCCAGAGACACGACACCTGGAGGTGCCGGCGGGGCTCTCGGGGTCAGCCCTGGGACGCAGGGGGGCTTGAGTGGAAATGCAGTTGCCGCCAAGGCCTCCGCTGAGTCGGTGGGGGAGGGACCTGGGATGTCCTTCCCAGAGGCTCTGATGGAGGCAGGGTGTGGGGTCTGCGCCTGGCGTGTGCTGCCCGGGAGAACAGGCAGCCTCGCCCGCCAGAGGGCTGAGGCGGCAGATCTAGACCATGTCAACTAAGACTGTGGATCTCACAGACAGGGATTTTGTGAGTCAGTGGAAGTGGTATCAGAGCTGCCCCAGATACTCCCACGGCCACTGACACACCTCTAATTACAGCCAGCCATTCTGGAAAAGTCGTCGCTAAGGCGTACAGCGCAGCAGCATCAAAAGAGCTGCGTTCACACACCCAGTGATTAAAGAGGCCGCTGAGGAAAACGAGGCAGCCTCTAATCATTCTGCAAAAATGGCTTTTGGCGAGATAATTCTGGAGGTTGAAAGGCGTCTGACCCTGCTGTCGGCAGTTTTATTGGGAAAAATTGTACCAGGAAAACAGCAACTCCAGAAGCATCATTGTTGAGTTTAAGGATTATCGCATCATTGTAATTATAACTTAAATTTTGTATAAGATAAATCGGATTTGGTTTCACTTGTTTTCGAAATAAAAAATCCACCGAACTCTTTTTTTCCCACTGTTTACTCTGAAATATTCATTCTCTTTTGAGTGGGTTTTCCCTAGCCAGCCTCTTCTGGGAACATGTGTCCCCAGATAACTCTGCAGTCTCTCCTGCCATCTCTTGGGTTAAACTCAGCCCCCTCCGAGGACAGCAGTTGGTCTGGCATCTAGATGAGAATGCAGGCCGCGCCACAGCAGGTGGGCAGGCCAGGTTTTGGGATCCTGTGCTCACGCCTGGTGTCTGGGCTGATCAACGCAGCGCAGCCCTGAGGATGGATACGGAGAGACTCCTTCAGCTGAAGGTGAGAGACAGCTGCTTTCCAGCCAGCGCCTCCTGGTCAGGAAATCTGCACTCACAGTGGTGAGATAAAGAAGACAGACTCTGGATCTCGAAAGCCTGGGAATTTTACTCCCAGCTTAGATTTTTAGCACTTCCTCAATGGTTCCATCAAAGAAACGGGGGGGAACGCCAACGTAACAGTCTCCTGTAACAAATCGTGCTGCAAGGCGGTTGCTGAAACTGTCCCAGGAGGCCTTCCTGCCGTTACGGTGAGGTCACTTTATTCCCAGAGTAGTGAAGGCCATTGGGACCGTCTCTTATTGGCTGAAAGTCTCCGAATCTGCTGGCTCTGAGGATTTCGGGTCCAACTCCCCTTGCCTGAGATCATCACACTGACTCAAGCCTCTCTGTCTCCGCGTCCCCGGGAGGGTCTCCACCCCTGTCCTGAGACGGGCCCCGGGCGTGCACACCTCAGCTTCTGTCTCCGGCTGATGCCGCCATAACCAGGCAGAAGGGGAGAACGCAGAAAGCGCTGGCGCCGTTTCTGGAGCCGGAAGGTCCGTCTCAGAGAGAGCACGGTGGCGCTCTTTGAGGCCAAAATTAGAGGACGTCCTGATTTTGCATGTGCTTCTGCATGCTGAGGAACTTGCAGAGTATGCAAACGGGTGTGCCCTAGAGGTGGATTTGACACCACAGAAAAGACGAGGATCATTTAGTTAGGAGCCACCTTCGTGTTTGTCTTCAGAGCAGTTTTAGAACACAGAGGTCTTTTTTGTTGTTATTGTTAATATGATGCCAGTCTGTGGTTTTGCATGTCTTCATAGAATCTCTGCATCTCCTAAGGTTATCAAATTTCTTTTCCAAATCTGTCTGCTAGCTAATGATAGTCCGTCTTTAGAGACCTGGAGAGCCTTCGCTGAGCTCACAGGCGCGCTCTCTGACGGTCGGGACGAGAAGCCAGCCTCCTCCTCCCCCGGCTGGCTGGGCTTCTCTGAGCAACTATAATTATCCCCTCACTTTCCTTCCTCTTCTCTCGTCAGGTACATACTGTGCTCCTCTGCATTTTATTTCTATTTGGAGAGCGTTCAGTGAAGCTAATGAATTTTTTCCCCCTCATGGTTCTTACTGGTAACACAGTCTGTTAATGTCACCTCCCACCGGGCCACTTTCTGGAGATGATGGTTCCTGGGAGCCTGAAACTGGGCCCGAGATCCACCCAGCAGCCGGAGACGGAGAAATTCGCCGCATCCACGTTCCATGTTCAGCCCCTCCAACAAGGAGACTCACAGCCACGTCTTAGCCCAAAGGGGTGCGTTTTCTGTGCAACCTGCGCAAAGGCAAGGCGGCTCGGGGTCAGGGAGAGCTGCGAGGCCGGTGTGGGAGTGCAGGCCACGCCCCTAGACGCACCTCTGTTATCTCTCAGACACGCTCCGTGAGCCCTCCTGGAAGTGGCAGAGTTCACTCAGCAGGCTGCCAGTGCCCCTCCCTCGGGACAGTTGGGCACCTGGACTTTCTCGTTTTTTTCATGTTTCCATCTGATTTCAAAACCCAGAGAGGTGAAAGCACTGTGGGATCACACTGAGCCGCTCTGTACCGTGAGTATCCGGGGTCGGAAGCACCTCCGGATTGGGAGTCAGGACGTCGGGGCCCTGCCCTCCGCTCGGCAGAGACGGGCTGTCACCCCCGCCCACATCTGCTTAGATTCTCTGAGCCTCACTTTTATGCCCTTCAGAGGTGCTAGGAAAGCCTGATTTTCCTACCACTCGAGGTGATTATAAGGATCAAAAGAAAAGTGAGGGTGTGGAATGTGCTTTGCAAACTTTACAAATCATATAAACACAAAGTACTAGCTCATTTTTTTCCTGTCAGCTTGTACTGAAACGTCTGTTTCTACCCCTCCATCTGAGCAGCTTCAGAAACAGATTCAATTGTACTGATGCGCAAAGTGAAGATTCATTTCACACAGTCACAAGGGGAGTGCCCACGTGACCGCTCTCTTGGGAAGTGCTGTATTTACCTGGCTGGCATCTGCGTCCCAGGGAACCGGGGGCAAATGCTTTCTTGTCCTGCCGCAGAGAGGCCATCCTGAGAAAGGCTGTGTACAGCCCCGGACGCTGTTAGCCTCAGTTGTGCTTACCTTGGCTTCACTGTGCTGGTCCTTGTCCTGCTGCACCTCAGACCGAGACGCTTCTGCCAAGGCTCTGAAACCAGCCCTCTCTCCTGGCCCGACTAGAAATCATTACAATGTCGGACTGGACTAATCAAAAAACACCTCTTTTCACAAAATAAAGTGTTTTCTGTTTACTTTTAGCAAAAAAAAAAAAAAAATACTGTATTTTTTTTCTTCATTGAACTACATAGTTTTGTTTTTTGGGGTTTTTTGGGCTGGCTGTTCATGCACACTAACTATTAACATGTGACCACTTACACTGTCTGTATCTACACAAAGGTTTGGGAGAATTTTCGTGTTGCTGTTTAAAATAACATTTTTAGGGTGAGAGTATATCTCAGTGGTGGAGTGCATGCTTAGCATGAATGAGGTCCTAGATTCAATTCCAGTACCTCCCTTAAACATAACTAAATACAATACAATACAGTAAACAAACCTAATTCCCCCCATGACATTTTGTTACCTCTAGCTTCTCTATTTTGTTTTACAAACCATTTTTACAAGTATGGAGTAACTCGAGCCTTTTTAAAAAAGCTGTCAAGATATACCTTGTTTTTCCTTTAACTAAACTCAAGCTACTTGGGAAGAAGAAGGATTCCTTGCTTGTTTCAACCTAAATGCTGTTACTTAAGAGCATCTGACAGTGTGATATTTGTGTTGGTCAAGGTTCTCAAGAGAAACAGAAGATGGAGGGGAGGGATTTAAGGAATTGGCTTATGAGATGATGGGGGCTGGAGTCTGAGGTTTGTGTGGGCTGGCAGGCTGGAGACTAGCTGATGTGCAGTCCTGAGTCTGAATTCCATGGGGCAGCAGGCCGGACACTCAGGAGGGGTTTCCATGTTGCAATCTTGAGAATTCCTTTTTTGGGAGACCTTGCTGTGCTCTTGGGCCCTTCAACTGATTAGACGAGGCCCACCCACACTCTGGAGCATGATTGGCTTTACTCAAAGCCTACTTATTTAGTGTTAATTATACTTAAAAAACAAAAAACCAAAAACAAAATGAAAACCTTCACAGTAACCCCTAGACTGGTGTTTGGCCAAACAGCTGTGTGCATCAGCCTAGCCAAGGTGACACACAGAATTAACCAAATTCTGAATTCTACAACAGCTTTTTAAAAAATTGGTCACATAACTAGACTCTCCATAATTAAAAGTCTAAAGGGCATCTCCATTACAAGGCAACTGCCCATGTTTCTTTGTCCTCAAAGGTAAAAAACATTACATTGTGATGACATGTGGCAGTAATAAACAGTTTGAACCGGCTCATTATAGCCTCATCTGGGGGGCTCGCTGAGGACACATACTAAGACTATGCAATGAATCAGTGACTGTCACTTTAAAGCCTGAAATGAACGCTTTTATTTTCTCTTTAAAAAATTTTAATTATGCGCAGCACAAGCACCTTGTACACGCAGAGACTTAATGGGTAGTGAAGACAGCCATCTCAGCCATGGCCCTGCCTGAGAAAAGTCTTCTCCAAACACCCAGGGCTAGTTCATTTCCCCCAAAGACCAGGCTGCTTTTAGGGAACCATCAAAACAAACAAAACAAAATACCCTGAAATCCCAAGCAAACAGACAAAAAAACCATTCCAAATTGAACCAAAATGTTTTATCTGTAAAAAATCATGCCAAAATGTTAAACTGGCCAATTCTAAAATCCAGCCAACCTTCCAAACCAGTCCTGGGAGCCTTTCACGGCTCGAGGAATACGTGCTGATCTTGTGAAGGGTTCATGCCCAGACGGTCGGATGATTGCGGAGCATTAATGGAGGCTGTGGAATCAGTCCCTCCCCCGCCGAGATAGGGTTACACAGATAAGGATCAAAACAGAGCCCTCTCTGGGAACACTTTGGATTTACTCAAAGAGCCTTCTCTTTTTCTTTGGAGGCGGAGGCGTTCTCACACACAAATCCTTCCCCATCAAGATAAGGAGCTGCCTCTAACATCTCAGAGCGGTGGAAATCTGTACGGTCCTTCCTGGCACAGGGAAGGCTTAAGTCTGAGAAGAATTCTTGGGCTTGAAAGCAGAGTTGTGTGGAAAGAGGAGAGACATCACAGGGAGAACCACCACCTCCAGGGGTCGAGTCGGCCTGGGAGGAGGGCAGTGAGGCCTGGGCACCTCCGTGGCTTCCTGTCCGCATCCCACCTCACAGACACTGACAAGCCAGGACGCCCACCTCTGCTCCCTGCCTGCCACTGTCTCCCGGGGACCCAGGGAGAATCTGAGCCTGCAACTCATGGGGGAAGGTGCACGGGGCCAGCAACAGAATTAAAACCTTATCATTATTTTTCTCTAAAAATGATCCCTGTCTCCAAGTTTTTATGCTGTTTAATCTTTTTAAACGACCCCAAGGTGTGTGATGCAGTGCCTGTGTGGACTTTGTGTAAGTCAGAACAGCTCCTTCAAACTAGAACCCGAGTGGGGGGGGGTGTCTTTCCTAAAATCCCCAGTTTTGTCAAACATGTGCGTTCCCTCTCCTGCCTCTCTGCAGCCTTTCACTGAACACAGGAAACAAAGAATCCTCTATGACTTGTCCCAGAATTTCCCCCACGCTTTTTTTTTTCAAATCCTGAAACTAAATTGGTTTCCAACTACTTAATAATCAAAATTTAAGCCTTAACCTGTGGCCAGCACCATGTTGGGGTGCAGTGAGCAGAAAAGAGGAAAGCATGGGAAAATTAGAAACTACAGTTTTTCTCTCTCCAAGTGTATATAATATTGTAGTTTAGATCGGGGTCTGGGAGGGAAGCCACTCACACACACACACACACACACACACACACACACACACAATTAGGGAACAAAGTAAGAGAGCAGTAATTATGTGTTAAAGTGTGTGGGACAGATTGTGCTTTATGGAGTTCAGAGCGAAAAGGGCTCAGTGTGGGCTAAAGTCATTCGAGATGATTTCATCATGGCCTCAGAGCCATTTTTAAACACAAATAATACGTTGGTAAGAAGTGCTCTTTTGAGGGCTGGGCATCAGAAGGGGCTGTGTGATAAAATGGAAAGTAATCTGAAAATAAATGTGTGTGTCTATACACACACACACACATATATATGTAATTGAATCACTCTGCTGTACCCCTGAAACTAACATTGTAAACCAACTGCGTGACAATAAAAAATAAAATAAAACAAAAAGAAGGGGCTGTGTGAGGGAGGAAAAAGAATGCTAACAGTTACGCAGACGGCCACCCTTCACTGGAGTCAAGGAAAGTTCATGCTCGGGTAGAATAAGAAACTTCCTCAAGGTGGCTGCTTCGTTTGCAGACTGCAGCAGGGGCACGGTCCTCCAGGATTCAGCCCGCAGGGTGTTTACACAGGCAGCCCCGCCCCCAATGTCTTCCCTTTGCTCTTAAGGCATATTAATTCCTCTCTAAAGCTATTAAAAGAGAGCTGTCGAGCTGCTTTCTTTAAGATTGAAGTATAGTTGGTTCTCGATGGTGTGCTAGTTTCCGGTGGACAGCACAGTGATCCAGCTATATACACATTCCTTTTCATGCTCTTTTTCGTTCTAGGCCATTACAAGGTACTGAATATAGCTCCCTGTGCTCTACGGCAGGACCTTGCTGTTTATCTGTTTTATACATAGCACTGTGTATCTGCAAATGCCCGGCTCCTGAGTTATCCCTCCCCACACCCTTTCTCCCCTGGTAACCGTAAGTTTGTTTCCTGTGTCTGTGACTCTGTCTCTCCAACCTCTTGTGAAGACTCACAACCACCAATCTTAAAATTAGCTGGATCATAGGTTGAGCCTATTTTTAGTCTTTTGAGGAATCTCCACACTGTTTTCCATAATGGCGGCACCAAACGGCATTCCCACCAGCAGTGCAGGGGGGCTCCCTTTTCTCCACCACTTATCTTTTGTGGACTTTTTAATAATGGCCACAAGATGTGCAGACCCGCACCACTATGTATGAAATAGATAAAACAGCAAGTTCATACTGTAGAGCTCAGGGAACTATACTCAATATCTTACAGTCACCTGTAACGGAAAAGAATATGAAAACGAACCTGTGCATGTATGTCTGAAATATGATGCTGTGTCCCAGAGACTGACACAACGTTGTAAACTGACTACACTTCAATAATATTAATAAAAAAAAGTAACATTGCTTCGGGCAACTTCATCAAACTCACCAGGCTGCGCCTTCTGCAGCACTGCTCCCAAAGCAAGGATCCCTCCTGCAGTGTCCTCGGAATTCACACTTGCTAGAGGAGGAAGAGTCTGGAATAATTTAGTCCAGGAAATGTGTGGGCATCATGATTAGTGAGACGCAGTGAGGATCCCTCAGGCCCCAAAGCCCTGGTTCCCACTGCCCTGTGAGTCCTGCCCGGCCAGGGGCTTGGAGGGTCTTCCAGAATGGGGGACGCTACTGGAATGCCTGTGTTTAACCCAATTCTCCATTCGGTTCTCTGGGGCAGCCAGCACCCTCCAGCGCACAGAGGCCTGGCTCCCTCTGGGGTGAGCCCAGCTGGCTGTGTGTCGGGCATCTTCCAGGTCCCTGTCCCCTCTTCCTCCCCTGTCCCTACTGGCTATCCTGAGGCCCCCACCCGCTGGGCCTGCCTCGGTTTCCCCTCGCCCCCTGCACGGCCCTGGGGTCAGCTTTGGAACATCACAACCCTGTTTTCATCGCCCGGCTCAGCCGTTGTCAGTGGATCAAAGTTTCTGTACAAGGAGCCCCAAGGCCACCACGCAAGACCCACCTCCCCGAGGACCCGGCCAGGCCTTCTCGGGGTTTGCTTTTCACAAATAGCTCAGAATTCAAAACTGCGAGGTATTTATAGAGAACTGGGTTCAGGCGCCTCATTCTCCAAAGGTGGGAGCTGTGACATGTAGAACTGTCATCCGGTCCCAGAGCCTCAGGCTGCTCTACTGGGGGCAGCCCTGTGGGGGAGAGTGAGCCCCTCGGGCCCCCACAGCAGCACATCGCCACCCCTGCTGCTTTCCTGAACCCCCCACTCTCTGTTTGTTCACCGTCAAATTTAGGACCCCAGCATGGATGATCTCTGGGATCCAGCTGCCAGCGCTGTTTTCCAACTGAGCCGTGATTGGTCAGCCATCAGCTCTTCCCTAAAACAGTCACGAACTCCATCCAGAGAGACCAGCACCAGAGCATCTTATTTTGAGAAGAGAGAGCTGCACCCCTCCCTGGCAGGCTGACAGATGCAAGGAAACGCGCCTTTCCCACCTTCAGCCTTTCCCAGGCCGCCCGCTGGCCATGCCCTCCGAAGGGCCCACGTCCCCTCCGAGGACCCACTGCAGCCACTGCCACAAATTCTGTCCCCCAAATTCCACAGGAGGCCTTGAGTGTATTCCTAATTGCAGTTTGATTCGCCCACGGTGGGCTGCAGAGTGTCTTGGGCTGAGAGCTGGTGGAGGTTAAGGTCTTGTTTTCCGTCTTGCCGCGGTGTCCCCGGGCAGGAGGAGCCTGGCTCTTCTCCGGTTCCACCGTACACGTGCATTTCTTTGTCTATAAGTGGGAGTGGCCCGTTTGCTCTCCCAGCCAGTCAGAGGATTAACTTAATGGAAGCTCAAGGAGTGTGGACAGGCAGCAGGAAGACAGGTGTTACGAGGGTTGTCTCGCAGAGGTTTGCCTCTGCCGCAGCAAGATCACTTATGTAAACAGGAAGTGAGCTACAAGACAAAGCAACTCCTGCGTCTCACAGAGACAGCCTAGGGGCTCCAGAGAGTGGCGTGGTCAGCACTAAATCCCAGCCAAGGGGAGAACAACGAACGAATGGCAGCAGGGGCGGCGGGGACCTTCGGGTTCCAGCGCAAGGGGCGGAGCGTCTGGCCCCAGGTGAGGGAAACGGGAACCAGTTCCAGCAGAACGGCGGCTGGGTCATGAGAAGTCCTGGGACACTTGGAGCCTGAGACACATGCACCAGGAACACTGCGCTTTGAAATCGGGCTGTCCAAACAGAAACCACCAACACAGAAAAAGACCGAGCCTCCCTCCCGTCTGACTTGGTCAGTGGCCCCTGGACCATTCCAGACAGTTGCCGAATTCAAACGCTCGGGACCTCTGTCCCCTGATGTAATGGTTGAAATTGTAATAAACCTGTTTGTACTCATTATCCACGTATTTGTTCTCTGCTCCAAGAATGGAATAGTTTTTTCATCAAGATGGTGAAATACTCAGGAAGGAAAGATGTAGCCTGTTTGGGGACAGAATGTAGGAACGGCGCAGCCTCAAGTCTGGGGACGCCAAGTGCCGACTGATCATGGAAGCCCGCCTGCTCATTCTTACCTGGATTTGTCTCTTCAAGGAGCTGGAGGCAGTTTCCTCTCTTCTGCCACCACAAGGCATTCTCTTGTCATCTTCTCCCTTGCCTTTCAGCGCCAGGGCTCTCGTGAAAGTGTTTTCTGGTTTAGAGAAGAGAATTTCTTTGAAAAGGAGGTCATTCTGCTTCTTAAATGAAATCTTGTCAGCACGTGTTTCCCACCTCAGTCTTTTAGCAATTTTCTTCTTCCTTTCTGTAAGGGATCTCAAGATGCAATTGTTGAAGTGGGTGCTTTGGGGGATGCATCTGAGGAAGAAAATAATTAACATTGTTCTGTCTTTTAATATTTTTAATCACACTAGCAAACACCTAGCATAGTATTCGCTACGTGCCAGAAGCTTTTGTGTGTTTCTGTAAATACGTTAGGATGTTTGATCCTTGCAGCTGAGAAATGGGAAACCGAGTTACAGAAAGGGTGTGGGTTTTGGCCATGGTCACAGAGCCTGCAGGCAGCGTAAGAACTGGGCCACCAGCTCCCACGTGCCTACTCCGTGCCATGGGATGCTTGGGAGATGGAAGAAAGCAGACACCTATAAACCCAGAAGATCAAGTCACGGACACCCTTCTTTTTCACATATGTCTTGTTTACAAAATTAAAATCAGAAGACACATTCACCGTTGTCTCCCGAACCCCCTGCTTTAGCGCGTGGTCGGCACGCTTGACAGTTTCAGTGGCTGGCGGGCGTCTGCGCAGGACCCTGTCACTTGCCGTGACTCCCCCCTTGCTGGGGATTGAGGTTGTTTGCAATTTCTCAGTAATAGAAGTAACGCTTCAGTGAACAGCTTTGCATTGTGTATTTCCCCATTGTTTCTACAGGATAAATGGGACGTGTTACTAGTGGCCACAACAAAATGAAAAAGCTGTCAAGGATCTACCTAGTAGCTTAATTATTTTTTTTGGTGGGGATTGAACGCAGGACCTCATGCATGCAAAGCACGCGCTCTGCCGCTGAGCTATGCCCACCCCACCCCTTCCTAGTAGTTTTAAAGGAAATCTCTGCAAACCCAAGGAACAGGCAGGTCCTCAGTTATTTAAATAACCTCAGAGCAGGACAACTCACTTCATGAGCACACGCTGTGTAAAGACGTTTCAAAAAGGGGTTAAAATGAATAAACAGAAAACAGGACACTTCAGACCAATATCTCTTACAAAATGAATGCAAAGGGTTTAATTTAAAATACAAGGCAAACAGCTCTACAGAATATTAAAAAAACAACGCAGCACAACCACGCAGGTTTGATTTTTGGAAAGCAGCAGCAGTCTGCTACGTCTATAGACTGAAGGAGGTAAATGTTGTGACCCTTTAGATAGACACTCAAATAACAATTAAAAAGTTCACAGCTGTTCCTCACGAAGACCTTTATTAATTAAAATTGGAAAGAAATTTCTGGAAAGTAACTGAAGATTCAAGAGAGGAAACAGACCATGGGGCTGAGTGGTGTTATCCTGATCTGTTTTGGAGCTTCAGTTATTTTAAGAAAAAAATAATGTGAAAATGTTGAACATTAAAAGTTAATGTTACCTTTTTGAGTAAGTTACATAGCTGCAGACTTAGGGAGGTCCAAAATGTTAGCCAAAAATACAATATTGAGTGTTTGGAAAAGTGGCTGAAGTATGTAAGAAAGAACTTTTTACATACATATGAACACACACAATTGTGTCGTGTTATTTATGTACCACGACTCATGGTAGCAGTAAGGATGGCATCATAGCTGACACTTACCATGATAGGAAGTGTGTGTGCATTAGGCTAAATGATTGTATCGGAAAAGAAAAGCCTGAAAAAAACGGAGAGCTATAGCCGTCGCTGACATGAGGAAATTCAATATTTGGAGGAGTCCATTCTCCCCAGATTAGCCTCTAGCTGTAGGTTCGATCCAAATCTCCTTCGTGTATTGAAAACTTCACAGCCAGTTTGGAAGTGAGAACACGCCGGGTACTGAAGACAGGTGCGAGCAATCAGGACGCAGGCCTCGGGGCTCGGCCCCGGCGGGTCAGCTGTGGGCATCAGAGAAGGCATTCATTCACTTTCCGCTCTCTTTACTTTTGCATTATTTGAAATATTTACAAGTAGATACACCTCCTATAATGATATAAAACAGTGCAAATGTTTAAGAGTTAAGATGAAAAGGGCCCAGGGAACTGAACATTGTTTATGGCACTGACGCCTGGAGCCAAATTGCTTCCAAACGCGCGGGGCCCGCTGGCTGAGCCGGAGCCCACACTCACCTCTCCCAGCCTCTCAGGAAGCTGATCTCCCGGCCGGGGTTCTCAGGACCCCAGGGTTGCTGCTCGTGGGCCGAGTGAGCCTCTTAACCTGTGATTTACCCGGAATTCTTTCTCCTCCTTGCCTGCTGCCTCCTGAAATACGTTGACCTCCGACCTATGGCAAGTGCATGGGACAAAAACCTAATGGTGACAAAACTGAAATCCCACCTCATCAGTTTTGCTCTTTATTTGGGCCACTCCTAGCGAATTGGGAGACGACGAGTGTTGCGATGAATGACCAGTATCAAGCAAGGAAAGTATGGAAGTCCCGTGTCTTCTGGCTTCCACAGAATCCCCGCGAGGGGACCCACGGACTCCTCGTCCCCTCCATCCAGCCTACCTGTCGCGGGTTCCTCCAGGCCTGCACCCCATGGGGGCTTCCTCCTTTGTCCCTTCTCACGGCTCTTCTAACACCACGTGGTCTCTTGAGCACCGTCTTTGTCCTCTGTTAGAGGTAAGCCCTACAAGAGTCGGGATGTCTGTCTGTCTGTTCCGGTCACAGCTGGAATCCAAGTGGCCAGGACAATGCATAGCAGGGTCTTGATAACTGTCTGTTGGACACATGAACAGCTGCGTTTCTCCCCATGGTAAAACCATGGTGGCTAAAAGTCTTTCCAAATGGCCACCTTTAACTCAAGGAGTTAATGTGAAGTTTTTAACGGATGGCCAGTCTTGAGCATAAGATATCAAGTTGAAAAGATTAGCATCTTTCCGTGCTCACAGTTTAGATTCCTGGGATCTCAAGATTGGGAGCCCATGTAACCCAAACATAGATCAAAGGCTCCCCTGCGCTCTGCAGCCCCGCCAAGCACTCCCCGGCCTGGACTTAATCAAGTCCAGGGACAGAACTCTCCAGGCCACAGAAAACAAGCTTCAACTTAAAAGTCTTTCTTTGAAAAAATGTGAACGTCCATTCATCCAAAACCTACCTCACTGTGACTTCCATTTATATCCTCGGCCTGCGCCCCCAGCCCCCACCCCTGGGCTCGTAAAATAAGTCCAATTTCCTTCCCATGGGTTGGGACGTCCTCGAGCTTGCCATCACGAGGCTCCTCAGACCTTTCCGTTTCCAGGCGGACTGTCTGCAGCCCTCTGGACTGTGTGCTGCGCGGTACCTTTTTCAGCTTTTCCTCCATCTTTGTTTTTGACCTCTTGGAAGCGGCCCAGCTTGCCAACGACCACATCTCATGCCCTGGTGAGAACCCCGCCGAGTGGTTTGCCTCTATACATGCGACTGCAGACTGCACCCCCTCTTGCCTGTGGTTTCTTAGTGACTCTGTGATACGCTTCACTCTTTCTAAATGTGAAAATAAACAATTTTCGGAATAACCAGGGCAGGAGAGCTAGCTTGGAAAAGCTTCTTTTTCTCACCTTTGAGGCCAGAGGGGGTCTAGACGTGGAAGAGGCTGACCTGATGTTCAAAGAGGAAGAGAACTCACGAGCCCTGCCCTGCAGTGGGTGAGGACGCCGAGGCTGTGAGTGGGGGTCCGGCAGTGACAGCGTGGGTGGGAGGGTCACCAGCTCTAATGCACCCTCGTGACGGGAGGGCACCTGTTTCCTGCTTCTTCTTCTTCTTCCTTGAAGTAGAGTCAGTTACAATGCATCAGTTTCTGGTGCACAGCATCGTGTTTCAGTCATACACGGACACACATATATTCGTTTTAATATTCTTTTTCATTGGGTTGCTACAAGATTTTGAATATAGTTCCTTGTGCTATACAGAAGAAATTTGATGTTTTTATCTGTTTTATATAGAGTAGTTAATATTTGCAAATCTCATACTCCCAATTTATTGCTTCCCACCCCTGCCCCCGCAGTAACCGTAAGTTCATTTACGGTGTCTGTGAGTCTGTTTCTGTTTTGTAGATAAGTTCATTATTCTCTTCTTTTTTCTTCTTCTTTTTAGATTCCACATCCATTTCTTCATCTTTAAAGCTGAGTTAATCCAACACGATAATGTCATTTAAGGACTTGATTTATAAGTCCTCCAGTTTATTGAACAATGTCTAAGTCAATAAACACAATGAGTATAATAATTCCGTTTGATTTAAACAAATGTGTGAGACAGGCATGCTGATACTGAAGATGTTCGCGGGCAGGGTGTGGCTCAGGGGTAGAGCGTGTGCTTGGCGTGCGTGAGGTCCTGGGTTCAGTCTCCAGTACCTCCATTAAAATATGAGTAAGTAAACCTAACTCCCTCCCCCAGGAAAACAAACAAACAAAACTAACAACCTGTACAGGTATCAACGAACCAGAACAGTGCGCACGGCGGCCGGCCGCCAGGTGAATATCCTTCCGCCTCAGTAGGAGGGATTATTGTCACTTTACAGAGAGGGAAGCAGAGAGTTAACTGCGCCAAGTAAGTCTTGTCTTGTCTTGTCTTTTCTTTCTCTCTCTCTCTTTCTTTCTTTTTCTTTCTTTCTTTCTTTCTTTCTTTCTTTCTTTCTTTCTTTCTTTCTTTCTTTCTTTCTTTCTTTCTTTCTTTCTTTCTTTCTTTTCTTTCTTTCTTTCTTTCTCTTTCTTCTTTCTTTCTGCCTTCCTTCCATTTTTTTTTTTACCATTTTTACTGAGTTATAATCGTTTCACAATGTTGTGTCAAATCCCATGTAGAACAGTTTTTCAGTCACACTTGAACGTACACATACTCACTGTCACATTCTTCCTCTGTGAGCCGCCACAGGACCTTGTGTGCATGTCCCTGTGCTGCGCAGCGCAGTCTGGTTTATCTGTTCCACCTTTTGAAATCCCAGCCAGGTAAACTTCTAAATGCTTGAAACTGGGGGACAGCCTGAGCGCTGGGAGAGACGGACTTCCGTTCGCTGTCGGGGCGTCGGAGCCCCGGGTCGGAGCCCCGCGGGGTGGCCCGCGGGGCCCCCCCCCCCCCCGTTCGCTCTCTGAGACGCCCCCGCGAGGCGGCCGCCGCGCCGCGGGCTGCAGGAGCGGCCTCTCCGCCCCCTCCCCCCCCCCCCCCGACGTCCTGCCCCGGGGGCCGCGTCCGGGGGCCGCGCGAGCGAGCAGCACAGGCCGGGGCGCCTGCGCGGAGCGGGCCGCGCTCCGGGAGGGCCCGGGGGACGGCGGTGTCGGCGCCCGGCCTGAAGCACGTGCGCCGCTGTTCACTTGGCGTCGTCGGCCTCGGGGGACCTTCCTGAGAGGCACGGAATCCGCCAGCCACCCTGCAGTCCCAGGATTCGCACTGAAGACACACCTCTGCCTGCTTTTCAGTTAAATGTACCGAGTGCGCTGAGCCCTTGGGCGTCTGTGTGCAAACACCTTCCTGATGTCACGTGTGTGCCCGACGACAGGAGAATTAAGGGGCCTCGCTCTTCCCGACGGGAACAGACTGGGATTTCTGCGTGTTTCCATTCGTACAGTATTAAAGCGTTCAAGATGCATTTTCTGTCAGACAGTGTCCTGTCACAAAATCAGTCACTACTCCCGCACGTGGACACGCCAGACGCCACTCACACAAGCCTCGGTTCCCTGCCCCAAGTGTCCTCAGGCTGAGAGACGCGTGTCCCACGCCGCAGCACGGGGGTCTCGTTCGGTCCCTTCTCGGGTGACCAGGCTGAGTTTTGTTTGTTTTCACTCCTTGCTTATGTGCCGTCATCCCTGGTGAGAGAATGTTTTTTTTTTTTTCCTTTTCCTGCTTCTCTTAGTTACCCTATAGGCGCAGGAATGGAGGACATAACAGACATGTAGAAGGTGCCTCATTTCCTTGACTTTGTGACACTCCTGGTGAGTGATTTTCAACCTCGCTACGCAAAGAGAGCTCGTGAGAACGCACGTTCCTGGACCGTGCCGTCGGCCCCAGCTTAGGTCTAAAGAGTGTCTCGGGAGCCTGCTCTTCGAGAAGTGCCCCGATGGTTTTACACACGTGGTGTGTAGGTCGCGCTTTGAGTGCTGTCGCTAAGTGCGTTGATACTGCTTACATAACTATATTCAGTGTGCATTTCCTTTCCATTTTTAAGATGCCCCTGAGTTAATCAAGTCTGATAGGTTTTATTCCTCTTCCAACCTGTCCCTGTGCATCCATCCGTCCTTCAGCTCATCCATCCATTTTTCTATTCATCCATCCATCCTTCCATCCATCCACCCATCCATGCATCCATCCATCTATCCACTCATCTATCCACCTTCCATTCATCCATACTTTAACCGTTTTTAACAATCCATAATAGCAAGACAAATGGCCATAAATCATGAAACACCCTGCTCTGGTCTTGATCTGGTCTAGTGTCAGTGCTGAACCACCATTTGAAAGTCAAAGGTTGATTTTTAACCGTCAGGGCGACTCGCTACACAAAGTGGGTGGCGTGCGGCCACAGGGAGGCATCACATGGGGAGATTTTGTTCTCCAAGCAAATTCTGTATTTTATTAAATCCTTGTGCATGCACTCAGTGGAAGAAAGAATTGGTCACATTTTAGTCTTTTCAGTAACGTCCACATACACAAATAGCAGTCTCAGTCACAAGGGGCATCTTTAATATAAACGCGTAGAAAGAGCCTCTGTAAACCCTCAGGGATGTGAGGGGAGGACTGTAACCAGCACAGCCTCTCCTCTGTTCAGATTTCCATCTAGACTTTCTCCGCTGCAAGTGGAGAGTTTGCCAGTGTCTGTGGAGAGCATCACGCTATCGAGTAGCATACTTAAATTATGTAAGTTTGAACCACACGTAGCAAACTCTTTTTCTTCTTCTTTTTGGAAGAGAGACAGTGGAAAGAGTGAAAACAGATCTCTGATATTCTACCCTGATCTCAGAGGAACACCAGTCTAGGTATGCAAACCATGTATCAGATTTCCCCCAAACCTCTGTCGACACTGAAGTCTCCCCCACGCCCCGGCCTCCCACCCCTGCCTTTTTAGGGTCCTTCTAAGCAGTACCACCAGGTTCAGATAAAACTGGCCTTTATGAAGGGCAGCTCTGGGTAACTTGGGCGGCATCCTGCAGGGAGAGCTGCAGTAGCTGCTCAGGTGACGGGGCGAGCGGTGTCATCACCCGGGGACTAGGACCAAACACCCGAAACCTTACACATCCCCGCACTGGGGCCACTTGGCGGCACAGCCTCACAGACTTAAACCACAACAGAATGAGAGATGTGTTCCACGGGGCAGGTGTTGCCTCCTGTTGTTTGTTCCCAAGCACGGCACTCAAAGGGCAACTTGGGCTTGTTTGTCTGTTTTTGAGTAAATCAATTCGTTTATTCTTAAACGGTTCTAGACGAAAGTGATCTCTGTTATATGCATTGAACAAAATACATAATAACTAACAATACAATTTTGGTTTCCTTTGCTGTTTCTATTTTTAGGTAAACTTAAAAAATGCATATTCTTAAATTTCTGGGTGGCTACTTAAAAAAATTTTTTTTCTATCAGGACAAGAAATATAAACATAGGGGTGGAGGTATAGCTCAGTGGTAGAGCACATGCTTAGCATGCATGAAGTTCTGGGTTCAATCCCCAATACTTCTATTAACAAAAAAATTTTTAATTAAAAAAAGACACATAAACATAAAATGTGCCATTTTCACCATTTTTAAAGTATGCAGTTCAGAGACATTAATTACATTCACAATTCTATGCAACCATCATCACTACCCATTTTCTAAACGTTTTTATCACTTCAAAGGGCAAATTTAAACTCCATAAATACATAGCCCTAGACTTAATTAAGCAGATAAAGAATAAGAAGCAAGCTGTAATGGGTGATCAAGGTGATACATTTATCATAAACATGAAACTTGGGGGGTTTTAAATCTTTTTTTAAAAAAATCTTTAAAATTTTTTTCTCTCCTTTTAAGGGGTCAGTAGGTTTATTTATTTATTTGTTCTTATTTATTTATTTGTTTGTTTGTTTATTTATTTATTTATTTATTTTTAACAGAGGTGCTGGGGGTTGAACCCAGGACCTCATGCACGTTAAGCATACACTCTGCCGCTAAGCTACACTCTCTCCCTGAAACTTGGGTTTTTGAACCAAGTGATGAAGCCCACAGCTCAAAGCAAAACCCAGAGTTGGAGCTGGGGGTCACATCAGTGCTCTCTGGCTTCTGAATTTGCCCCTGTTCCTCTGAATGCTTTCCTGGTCGTCACGTCATCTGGAGGCCTTGCCATTCCTGTTGTATTTAATTCTAATGGGTCTTAACTTGCCCAGAGTGTTATGTTTTGTTCTGAAATTACTTTTATCCCAGAGAATATGGTACGTTGAATACCAAACAGCAAGATTCCGTGCCGGGGCACCACCACCGTGATGCATTCTTTCAAGTCTTAAAAACCATAATTGCTGGAGCCTTTGGACCGGGAGCACATCGTTTGGATGGATACATGAGGACTTGCTGCTCTGGGGGCACTGAGGGGGCAGCCGAGCAGACAGGTTCAAGTTCCAGGTTGGGGCCAATTCCTCTGAGCGCATGTTGCTTTGCCAACCTAGCTCGAGTCCACATTCATGAGTCTCCTGATGTCCAGCTGTCAGCCACTGAAAACAGATGCTGGGAAGACTGGCTGACCATGGCCCCTGAATTTTCTGCCCCTCCCCGCCCTCCCATTGATCGGGGGCGGGAGGAGTGGGTCTCTCTGGGAAGGCCTCTGCCGTCCCCAGTAGATCTGTATCTATGGTAATCGTAGGACGTTATTGTGAATAACTGGGGGAAAGAAGGTGTTCAGCTCTCCTTTGTAAACTGTCAGTGCGTAAGTAAGTTATTTGTGGCTTCAAAACATTATGTTTAATGAACACATAGTCTACCAGGTAAGGACTAGGGCAGCCCTCTTTAGGAGCTGTGTGCTCCCAGGGTGTGTAATGGGAGGTGTTTGGTTTCAGTTACGCACTAGGGAAAAATGCTGTGAGTCAGAGGGAAAAGTAAATTATGCAAGAGAAGCCGTGTGTGTGTATGTGTGTGTATGTATGTGTATGTGTCTGTGTGTGTATATGTGTGTGTGTATGTGTATATGTGTGTGTATGTGTGTATGTGTGTGTGTGTGTGTGTATATGTGTGTGTGTATGTGTGTATGTGTGTGTATGTGTGTGTGTGTGTGTGTGTGTGTGTTGGGGGGGCTCTCTGGAGTTACTGTTGTCGGGACTCGTCCTTTTGCAGCAGGGGGACTTGTCTAAACCAAGGCTCCGTGCCAGCGTGTCCGAGGCTCTGCCCACCGGGATGGAGGAAGGGGCCCTGTGCTGCCGGATTCTTGCCTTCTGGCCCGTCTCAGGCTGGGCTAATTCTCCTAGACAAGGGCAGGCTTCTGAAATGAATCCTTTCCTCCATTGAGGAAGAAATTTCTCCTGTGGGTGAAACTCAGGCTCAGGATTGAACCTGAGCTGTGATCCAGCGATGAGATTTCGCTCAGGGCACAGAGAAGCAGAGTGGAGCTCAGAGCGCAGAGCTCGGGAACCTGGGACAAAGGCTGCTTCTCCCTCTCACCATGGGGCTGCCACCGGCAGGTGCATCCGAGCTGGCCTTCTTGTCCATAAAGTGGTGAGGAAGGCAACAGTGGTGCCCATGGACAGGTGTGCACTTGCGACACAGCGACTGGTCGCTCAGTTGCAGCTGCTGCCATTACGGAAAATGCACAGCACGCAGAGGTGGTGGACAGAGGACAGAGCCCGGAATCTGAAGACAGATTTGATTTCATGTCTTGACTCGGCCACCGTTGTGCTGAGACAGGGCCTGAGTTTTACCCACAGGCTCTTAAAGGCTATCACTCCTTATAAATAAAAGGGAGAGAGTGGAGGGGCGTAAGAGGACCAGGGACTAGATTGGGTGTGTGTGCACCTCTGGGTCTAAGGATGGTCGGCGGTGGGGTTGGCTAAAATCTCTGACTGTCATCATCAGTACTCAAAGGGATGACGGCAGTTGGTGGAGAGAAATCTAGGTCAGGGAGGGACACTGGGGAATGGAGTGTGTGGCGGGGCAGTGGTGCGACATCCGGGAGGAGTGTGGGGACAGGTCCAAGTAGGGAGTGCAGTGACTCCCTCAGTCAGTCCCTTTACGTGGCCTGTCCCTCAGAGTGAGTGTGAACACCAGGAGATTGTACCCTAAGTCCTCCCCTACTCTACTTTAAAAATATTTTTCTGTAAAATAATACCCCTGACTCTGGACTTAGAAAGGAGTGCTAATTGTCCATCCTCGTGAGTTCTCTAGAACCTGCTGAACTGCACACTGCAGGCTGGTGCGTTCACAGTACATGACGTGCACTTCAACAGAAGAAAGTGAATCTCCTAAAGTGGTTGAAAGCAATTTAAAAATATTAACTGGGGTAAAAAACTGAAATCTCCTGATCCCTCACTGACCCACCCATTCCTTGTTCTCACCTCCCAAAGGGAAACCATGTGAACAGCTTCCAGAAGCTCCCTCTGACCGGGAGGCACAGATGGGCATATACAGGGGCTCAGACTACAAGGTGGGTCCTGCAGGGGCTTTTTTAATGTAACAATAAATCTCTCCACATCAATACGTATAAAAATACCAAATTTTATTATTTTCTTTTTCGGTAAGGGAGGATAATTAGGTTTGTGTATTTTATTTATCTCAATGGAGGGACAGGGGATGGAAGCCAGGACCTTGTACATGCTGAGCACACACTCTACCACTGAGCTGCACCCTCCCCGCCTCATCTTTAAACAGGTGCACAGCACCCGCTGTCCGTCAGCACGCTCACTTCTGTGAGCAGTCCTCTACGACTGGGCACTTACATGTTCCCAGAAATTTGCCGTGTACCTACGTCTCTGGGCATGTACGAACGTTTATGTGGGGGACGGACTCCTGGAAGTAAAATTGGCAGGACAAAGGGCAGATGTGCTTACATTTTAGTAGACGTGGCCACCTGCCCTCCAAACACCGGTCCTCACACAGGGTGGCCCAGCAGTGCGGACGGTGCCGGGGCCTCACACTCCGGGTCTGAGTCTTTGTTCTCTGGAGATGTTTCAAGGACCACTTGATGGGAGGCCAAAAAGAGGCTGGGCTGGGGAGGCAAACCAGCAGCCAGCATGGCTGGGGCTGGGACGGCTCTATTTTTATTTGCCTCTAAACTGGGATTCTGATACAAGGGTTTTTGATAAGAGGTTCTGCTTAAAAGAAAAAAAAAAGATAAAGAAAAGGTTTGAAGACTATTCATTAGGTAGTTATATGGCAACTGGTGATGAGAGGCCGTGCTGAGAGGCCGGCTTGCCTGCTGGGTGAGTCAGCCACCTTAGAAGTGGCCTTCAGGTGGCCGCGGCCCCAGCCAGCACCTTGATGGGATCCCTTGGGCGACTCCAAGCCAGAACCACCGGATGATCCAGCCCTGAATTTCTGACCTGCGGAAGCCGTGTGCGATAATGGATGTTCATTGTGGATCAAAGCCTCTAAGATTGGGGATACTTTGCTCTGCAGCCGTAGATGGCTAATGAACCTGGGAGTGTGAGGTGTGGTGTCCCAGAGCCTGCAGTTCTGTTTTTTGCACTGGGATTTGAACCCCACTTCTGATCCTGTCCCACGGGCTGTCCTTGGCCTTTCCTGTTAGTGTAGGACACACCACCCCTCCCACAAGGAGGCTGCACTCGGACTGGAGGTGCGGGGGTGGCCGGGGAGGGACACAGTGAGCCTAGACCCAAAGTAAAATGGAACGCAGGCCGTGTGGTCACCGTGATCTCTGAGACACAATGTCGTAAACGGCCAGGAGGCTTCAGCGAGGAGCCAGGCTCAGCGCAGCTGAAGCGGGGAAGCTGTTCCTTTCACAGTGCTGGGGGGAGGAAACGGGGTGCTCCTTTGCTTGTTTGTGGGGAGCTTGGAGGCGTGTGCTCGCTTTGTAGGAAGAAGAGGAAAGAGTGTTCAGGATGAAATTAAAACCACAATCTCTGCAGGAGAACTGATGGAAAGAGGGGTGCAAACAGAGAAGGAACTTTGAGCCAGACTTGAGTTGTTTCCTTGAATCAACAGGCGGGGAACCCTGCCTCGTTCGCCCAGGACTGGAGACTCGGACTGGTGTCAGTTGGACAGTTAGATGGTACAGCCCACAGGCAAGGTGTGCAGGGCTCCCCTGGCCGCAGTGAGGGTCAGGGGCATACAGGACCCCCCGCCCGTCCACATGGGGCTCGCACTTGCACTGAAGGTGAACTAGAGAAAGGGGAGACGGAGGCCCCCCAGACAGGGCAGTGAGTGGCGGCTCCAGGCTGTACTACGTGTGGAGTGAGCGAATGTTCGAGTGGGGTCATTCCAAGGGGGCAACGGGCAAAGGAGGAATGAGGGAGGCCAAGGTAGGGCTCTGCAGGGTGATGACAAGAAACTGGCATCGATCCAGGAGGTAAACTCAGGCCCGCACAGGGTGATGGATAGGGCAGGGGGCAGGCTGGAGGCCCGGGGGGGACTTAGTCAGAGTAGCGGGGTCTGCAAGGGAAACAGCCCAGGAGCCTGAGCACGGGAGGGACAGGGAGGGACCAGGAGGCCAGGGCTGGGCCACCGCTCACTTGTCTTAATCAACAGCCAGGGCCTTTTGTTTCCCTCTGGAAGCTCCTTGAGTCCCTGCGAGGCCCAGGCTTGTTCCTGACAGTGGTGGCTTTGTGCTTCTCTCTGAAATAAAACTTTTATCCTAAAAAAGAAAATGTATCCAATGGGGCCTGTCATAATCGCAGCATTCAGGTCTTCCCCAGCTCCGGAGGGGAAGCCGCGGGCTCGCGGGGCACTGGGGGAAGGACCGGATAAGCTGGCCCCGAATTCTTTCTCCCTCTGGATATGTATCGAAGATACACAGCAAATTCAATTCCAAAACTTGGCTTCGATTTTTTTTCCGTCAAACTCTTTTGATGTTGGGAAAGACCTGACTATGCGGCCAGGATCAGTAAAATTTGGATTAAATTCCCAAAAGTTTGGGGGAGCGTGAAAAAGGGGCGGGGAAACCGGGGAGGGCTGCAGAGCAGGAGCACTGGCGCCTGGCATAGGGGCGGCCTGGGTGGGAGCAGACGCCCCCCCCCCCGCGTCTCCCACCCGCTGGGGAGAAGCGGGCTTCTCCTGTGTGATGGGCTGCGGGGGCTACCTCGCAGGCCCCTTTTGTTCCGCGAGGGTCCAGCACTCAGAGCGCACGCAGGACGCAGATCAAGCCGAGGCCCTGCCTCCCTGGGCAGGTGCGGTCGGGTCACTGTGACCCAGCTCGCACGGGAGCCTCCCGGCAGCCCGAGCCCGCGCAGGCGCCGGCCGTGGGTGTCCGCAGAGAGGCCAGGGTTTGCTCTCACCTGGCGCGAAGGAGGAAGGGGGCCCTGGCGGTCACGTGGCAGCGGCGCCACGGTAACAGCGTTAACGCTCGGGGCTCCGGGGTCCTGTCAACAACAAAACGGGACAGCCTGCGCCGCGTGTGCCCGCAGACTCCGGGGAGGGGATGGGGGGGGGGGGAGGCGGGGCCGTTTTGCGGGCCTGGGGCTGCGGTTTCCCGGCGGGAATGAGGTCACCGCTGTTGAGTGGCCGGGCGGGGCGGGGCGGGGCGGGGCAGGGCGGGGAGGACTGGCCGCAGCCTGGTGCCCGGGTCCCCGGACACAGCAGGGACCACAGGCTGCGGGCGGCTTGAGCCCCGGGAGGACGTCTGTCTGCGGACGGGGACGGATGCCCGCGACGGCGCGCAGATGGGAACCATCTTAGAAGGGACACCAGGCTCGTCCCCTCCCGGGAAGGCGCATCCCCCGCCGCCGGGCACCGGCGGGCCGCCCCGGGCCGCGTGCGGGCTGCGGGCTGCGGCGCCAGGCGGTGCTGGGAGGGGGCCCTCCTCCGCGGCCCGCGGCCTCCCCGGGTCGCCGGGCTCCGCCGGGCGGCCTCCATTTGCCCGCTCTCCGCGGCGGGCCTTTGTCTCGGCGGGGGCCGCGGCGCCCCCTGCTGGCAGGCCCCCGGCCGGGCGGGCCGGCCTCCGCCTTCTCGGGGTCCCGCTGCAGTCTCGGGGAGGCCGCGGCCACGCGGACGCAGGGCGCGCGGGCTTCCTCGGTGCGAGCGAGATGCTGACGCAGGAGTGCGTGCGGGCCCGCCGCCGCGCGGGGTCCCCGCGGACCCCGAGGGCAGGCAGGCGGGGCGCGGGGCTCCAAGGCTCTGTTTCCCCCAGCTTTTTCAGCAGGGCAGGGAATCACGTGCTGGTGTCCACAAAAGCTTTAGAGAACTGACCCCTTCAACCTGTCCAGAGATGTTTTCCAGGCTGCAAAGCCTCAGCAGTTTGAAGACCTTTTACGTATACCAAAGAGCTTCAGTCTGGATGAAATGCAGAATGCTAACATTTTCACTTTTAAGAGCCCAGGGGCCGAGTGCAACCTAAGCACACTTGTAAATCGTGCAAAACAGGCACTTGTGAGAGCCCCCCCCCCCCACGGCCCCACTCCCAGTCTGTGTCAATGCTGTGTGCCTGGAGCGTCAGGAACCCAAAATTCTGAGAACTCTTTTTCCGGCTGGCGATGTGGAAGTTTGGGTTCACAGCGGGGATTTTGAAATCTCTGTAGGATTCCAGTCAGTGTGGGTCATGGAAAAGCAGATTCACTGGCCCATCCTGCCCCCTTCAACGCGCTACGGAAAGGTGGGCCTGGGACCCACGACCCTGTGTCCCCTGCAGCGTCCAGCACATCCTAGGTGCCCTGTGGTGAAACAAGGATTCTGCTGAAGAGACCCACTGCAGGCACCTGGCTTTCCAGAAGCAACGGATTAGAGTCTCCTATAGTTAAAAAAAAAAAGAAAAAGAAAAACCAACAACAACAATAAAAAAGAACACAGCATAATCCAGCAGCTCAAGACCCCGAGTGTAGAAGCAATTTGCTTCTGAAACTCTAACAGGAGATGCTTCGGCACGTCCCGGCAGCTCTGCAGCCGCCAGCAAGTAAATATTTCCACGTGGAAGAAAAGGATCCTCCAAGATGTAGCGTGCTCCGTTCAGGAGAGAGTTGCGGTGAGGTTCCCGGCTTATAGTGGCAAAGGGCATTATTATGTATTGATTCCAGCTTGACAGCTGTGTGGCTTTCCATTAGTCCCACGTGAGCTGAGTCTGTCCGACAGCCCTTCCCATCCCCATCACTTCAGGGAACAAAAGAGCAACCTCGGGCAGACAGGTCACCCTGCACAGAACACTCTGATTATCTGGTGAGTCAGAAACAGTCATATTAAAAGCTTGGACAAACCTCATGTTTAATCTGCACTGTTATTCCTCCCTCTCTTCCATTTCTGTTTGCTCCCCAAAGACTAAAAAAAAAAAATCTGACTTGTGTCACTTGTGCCCTGAGTTTGAAACAAGCAAGGGGCAGGTCTAATGTGAAATTGATGGCTGGCAGTCACCAGATATCATCTTTGTTATTCACACAGACAGCGTCTTTTTTTTTTTTGTCTCTTTAATAAAAATATTCGGGCGAGTGGCCGGGAGTCTCAGGCTTGAGTCTGCTGCTCTCCTGCCTGCTCAGGTCCGAGGCGTCCCCAGGGAGCTCGGAAGCCCAGGAAACTTTCCTGCTCTGAGGTTTCAGAAGGACACTTTTCAGCCAGACTTCAAGCCCCTGAAATGAAAGTGAATTCTGCCCAGCACAGACGGGTCATGTTTAATTCAAGAGAAATTCATTCACTCGTTTGTTCTATAAATATTTATTGAGAGCCTATTTTGCCTAAGAGGCTGCCCCTCATGAAAGGCCACGATTTCTTGGGCGGACTGAGCCCCCACGTGGCACAGACCCCCAGCTGCTTTCTGTGTTCAGCCTGGCCCCGCAGTGAGTCTACACAGGCCTGATCCCGGAGCTCTCAGGTGGTTTGCTGTTTTGTTTTGTTTTTTAATCAGACTCTTAACTGCTTATTTAATCTAAAAAAAATTTTTTTAGGTAAATCGTAACGACAATACTGGGATAGCTCCTAGTGTATTTTATTTAATTTTTAAATTTTTAAAATTTTATTTTTTATTGAAGTGTAGTTGATTTACAATGTTAGTTTCAGGTGTACAGGAAAGGAATTCAGTTATGTATATATACACATACGTATGTATTTTTTTCAGATTCTTTTCCATTATAGCAAATTACAAGACATTGAATATAGTTCTCTGTGCTCTACATAGATCACTGTTGTTTATCTATTTTATGTATGGTAATGTGTGTCTATTAATCCCAAACTCCTAATTTATCCCTCCCCCCTTTCCTCTTTAGTAACCATAGTTTGTTTTCTATGTTCATGAGTCTATTTCTGGTTTGTAAATAAAATTCATATCTTGACGGTGGAGGGGATAGCTCAGTGGTAGAGTGCATGCTTAGCATGCACGAGGTCCTGGGTTCAATCTCCAGTACCTCCATTATAAAAAAAAATTTGTATCTATTTTTTAAGAGTCCACATGTAAGTGACATCATATGATTTTTGTCGCTGTTCTTCTGATTTACTTCATTTAATATGTGTTTAATCTAAATTTTAGCACTAAACCTAGATCTACTAAAAATAACAGAGGACAAATATAGCCTCTTGGTTGGGTGGGGGGAATATAAAATACGGGGGAAACTGCCTTCAGTTTCAGTCATCACATCCCCAGCTCCTTAATGAAGACATCCCCCCACCCTGTGCCCTCATTCCTACAATGTAAACAGCCAGTAATAGCTCCGATTTCTCTTTGTTCAAACAAACAATAGCCTTTCTAACTAAGAAGAAAATTAGGATCAGGTGAAAGCTCGTTTTCGGGGGCTTAGAGCATTCTCTTTTTTTCCCAGAAGGACGGAGTCCAGCACTAATCTCGAGAAGAATTAGCATTTAAAGTTGGGAACAGAGTCTGCCTTCATGGTGACCAGGCACACTTGTGACTGAGTTTGAAATATTTTTTTCTTCTCTTTAACTTCCTCACTGAGGAGCGGGAGTTTGGGGTACAGCAAGGTCAAAGGTCTGGGAAGGCAGCAGCCCCTCCCGGCTTTGGGGCAGACCCGCTGCCTCTGTGACAGCCCAGGCAGGCGAAGCCTCGGTGCTGGGGGCCTGGGTTTCTTTGCCAAATTAGGGGCTTACACTTACGAATGTCCAGGAGTGCTTAGCAATGAAAGATGAGCTCAAATCTGCCCTGAATGCCTTGATTCCTTTCCAACGTAAAAGGAATCTCTTCCTGCTTGACCTCAAGTGCTTAAAAAAAAGCACCATGTGATTTGAAACTTCAGTCCCTGGGAGACATAAAAGAGACTTGGTAAACATTCGGTGTTATTCTATGCAATAAATTCAATTTGGGGCCAAATTTCAAGAGCAATCCAGGGACGTGCATGTGGGTGGGTAAACCTGAAACATGGTGACACACTTTTCTCCATTTTGCTCTTTGTGTTTTTAATAATTATTAATTCTGGAAGTCACTGGAATAGGCCAATGAGCTGATCCTTTGCTCATCAGTGTTTTCAGGGTCTGAAAAAGCGCTATACTGCATTTTCACATGTTATCTCCGACGGTTTGATGTCACTTTTCTTCAGGTTTGTGGTAGAATTTGGTTTCCTTGTTTTGGATTCTAATATACCAACAAAAATAGATCTTAAGAAGTAGTGAAGTTTTTTTGGGGGGGCCTCAAAATAGCATTTAATATCTGGTGTTTAGTGAAATTAAGCAACTCAGACGGATAAGCAATTATCCTTCACATCTTTAAGGCATAGAAATTAATACTAAGTTAGAGCTATTTCATTTTTCTTAATGGAAAATATTGGCTCCATGAGGAATGGACTGTCATACCTTGTAAATGTTTTAATTTAAGTAGAATGAAGAGACAGCCGAATTAAAATGAGATTGAGTGAAAAGAAGAACACGAGGGAAGGAAATTCGGGTCAGGAGAGTTAATGCTGTAGGAAAATTCTTTGACTAGAACCAAGGCGGTGATTTGAGGGGAAACCGTGGGGCCAGTGAGACGGGCTTCACTGCAGGCTGTGGGGGTCGCATCCCTTTGGGGCCAGTGTGTGATCCTAAAATATCACACACGTGGCTTGCAGAAGTTTTGGGCTGCTTACAGCCAGGCCACAGTCTTCCCAGGTACGACCCATGAATCTGATCTTGTGGGGGACCAGCAGGCAGACAAGGAACGCTGGATGGACTGCGGGGCGTGGAGGCCGGTGGGGACGTCCTCTCCCTGGACGGCCGGGGCATCTGGAGAGGACCGGCCGGCTCCTCCGCGTTCACCGCGGGAGCCCCCTTCGCAGAGGGAGCTGTGCTCCTGTGGCCTCTGGAACTTGGAAATGATGCCAAAGGAAAATTGATAGGAGGTTGTCAGGAGGAAAAGGGAAGTTTCCTTTTGAGCTGGACGCAGGGCCCCGGCCCTAGAGATAATGAAGATGGGGAGACGCGGGAACGCTCACACGTTCCTGGCGGGGCTGCAACATGATGCGGCTGCTTTGAGAAGGGGTTTGGCAGGACCTCGAGAAGTTAGCTCAGCAGTTCAGCTCCTGGACATCACCTGTGAGCGCTAAAGAGACGTCGCACAGAGGCTGGCCCACAGGCATTCACAGCCGCATTACTCGTAACGGCCAAAAAGGGGAAGTGGCCCAGACGCCCGTCAGCCGACGAGCAGATGAGCAGCATGTGGTCTATCAGCTTGGCCCTAAGAGGGAGGAGGTACTGAGCCCTCCCAAGAAGCCAGTCACAGGAGGAGGCTCAGAGCAGGCAGAGCTGCGTGGTGAGGACCAGAGCGGCCGTCCTCGGGACAGGGAAACCTCCGCTCTGCTTTGAAGGCCCTCGTCAGGCCCACCCAGGGCATCGGGGTGATTGTTCCGAGTTCAGGCCAGCTGGTCAGGGCCTTCCGTTACATCCGCGGGCCCCCTCGGCGCCAGTACCGAGGGCAGCGATGGGCAGCGATGGAGTGACCGGGGCTGAGCCTGGCGGCGACACCTCACATCGCCGCCCAGAGCCAGTCACGTGGCCTGTTTTTGCTTGCACTGCTGCTTCCTGTTCCCGAACCTCTGAACGCCCGTGGCTTAAGGATTTTGTCTGCGGCCAAATCGATGGTTTCTCCAGTTGGGAAACAGAAGTTGCCAGCTGGCCATCCCAGGTTTCTTGAGTGGCTGAAACAAACAGGAAAAAAGGAGAAATGGCTTCTGGCTGGGGTACTTGGCAAGAGCGATGGGGTGAGGGGAAGGGATACCAGGGGACCTGGGGAGGGAGCCTGGGGGCTGTCTCCTTACACCAACAAGTCCAGTGGTAAAATGTGAGCAGAGACTGACAGTGGTTGATTTTATGTGTCCACGTGGCTGGGCCTTGGCACCCAGGTTAGTGGTCAAGCATGTTTTGGATGTTTCTGTGTGAGCGTTTTTGGGTGAGATTAACATTCAGATCAGTGGACTTTCAGTGCATAAGAAACCTTCCACAGGGGGAAGGCAGAGTTCAGTGGTAGAATGTGTGCTTAGCATGCACGAGATCCCAGGTTTGATCCCCTATGCCATTAAGTAAATAAATAAAAATAAATCTAACTGCATCCTCCCACCAAAAAAAAAAAAAAAGCAAAAAACAACTTCCGCAGTGTGAGTTGCCTTCCAGAGCGTGTGTCGGGGTGACGAGTGGGGTGGGGCCCATCCGATCAGGTGAAGGCCCGAACTGAAGGCTGACCTCCAAAGGGGCAGGCCCACAGCTGACGGCCTCTGGACTTGAACCTCAGCATGCCCTCCCCTCTGGGTCTCTGGCTGACGGTCCGCTCTGCAGATCTGTGCCTGCCAGCCTCCACAGTTGCCTGAGCCAGTTCCTCAAAATAAATCTCTTTCTGAATATACACACGTCCTTTAGGTTCTGTTTCTCTGGAAAACCCCGACTAACACACTCCTCTACAGACAGGACCGGCAAACTCAATTCTCAGGTTCAAGAATAAATATTTGGAAAGCCCTCGTGTCTAAGGAAAGCAAGCCCTTCGAGATGCTGGCTGAAGGCAAACAAATCCGGTGGCGGAAGGAAGGCCCTCGGCAGCAGCGCCGGCCACCGCAGGGTGACGCGGGCCCTTCCTCCCTCGCTGTGTCACGTGCACGTTTATGAGATAATTACTTCTCGTTTCCACCCCTCCCTCTTCTCTCCCACGCTGTTGTGTACACAGCTTGTTGGCAGCTGATCACCACGTAGTAAGCAGACTTCAGAACAGCGGGACGGCACACGGGTGGGACTCGAGGGTGGAGACACACTGGCGGTGAGGACGGACGGGACGCAGAGGGTGACCGTTGAGGCTTTGGGCTGTTGCCTGTTGGAGAGAGAGTGTGTGCATGTTTTGTCTGAGATAAGGAGAGGGCACTGTGTTAAAGAGAGCTAGTTGTTGTTGGAAGCAAATGTCAGGGAAGAAATGTGTGTGTGTGTGTGTGTGTGAACCTAGAAGAATGGAAGAAGTCGATTCAGTGGGCATTTCTCACCCCTTGTGTCTTGGCAGAATCCCTCAGGTGCTGTGTTAGGGGGATGCAGTGCACAGCTGACCCCGACCAAGGCTGGACCACAGGTAACTCTCCCCCTCTGCCCCAGTGCGGTCTGAACTTGGGCACCAGACCTCAGCGGGACCTGCTGGATGCTCCCACGTGGATCCTGGACTCGTTGACAGGAAGTGGTACTTAGAATCTGTTCACAGTCATTGTATTGTTGTCCAAGTGCTGGAATCCTGGCCTGACTTTTCATGCAAAGAGAGAGCCATGCTGCTTCCTGCTCCTTGACCCTCCGGAATTCCGGAGCTCCTGGTGGCCTTCTGAGTCCTCCCTCAGTCAGTTCTGTGGCCCTCCCCCCATTCAGTACCCCACCAGTGAGCGTCTTGTGCTTAACGTAGACAGAAGTGGTGGTTCTGGTTGCAACCAGAAAACTGATCAGGCTGTGGGGTGTGATCCCCAGGAGAGAAGGGGGGGTTCTGAGACGGCTGCCCATCGAGGGAGGCTGGCTTCCCAGAAGAGATCTGTCCGTTCCGCTCCCTAAGACACAACAAAGGAACTGCAGCTCTGGCAAAGATGGGGGCTGGGATGTTCTTTCCTGGCCTTCCTCTTTTTAATGATTCAGGGTTACCCTTAACCCCTGCCGTCTTGGTTTCTTCCTTGTACCAGGGGCAGACCTTGCGGTTACCGCTGCCCCAGATCCCACCTAGTGCATAGGAGGACTGGCACGTAATAGGATGTCCCCCAATAACACTGGAAGCATTGAAAGTTCATGGTATGAAAGGGGCACCTTTGGAGAAAAAAGCCAAGCAAGCGTCTGCTGTTGCATGCTGTGCTAGAATTTGATCGCTTTGGATTCTGCACACAAACCTTCGTATTTGTTGTGGAATCTAGCTGGGAATTTTGCCTGCTCTCCAGGGTATTAAAACATCCCACCCCACATATGTATGTATACATATAACTGAATCACTTTGCTGTACACCTGAACTAACCTTGTAAGTCAACTACACTTCAATAAAAAATTTAAAAACAAACAAACAGAAAAAAAACACACCGTCCCACAAATGGAGAAAGGTCTTCCATAGCAGGTGGCTTAGACGGTGGACCGTAGATTTAGCACTTAAACCTGGATTTCTCGCCTCCCAAATCTGTGCTTTCGGTGTTAGAACGGTCGCCAGATTCCAACTGGTCCCCCCCCCATAGTAAAGTATCCCGGAGAGGGGAGCAGGGGTGGGTGGGGGTTGGGCTGGCCACTTACCTGTGAGGTGGGGGCTCAGACTGAGCCCCTGGGGACACTGGATGCTTTGTGACCTTAAATAAGCCTCTTTACCTCCCTCTGCGCAGTTCCACATCAGAGGGGAAGGAAAGTGGTAGGCACCCTCTCATCTTGCTGTGCTCCAGAAAAACTGTACAAAGGAAGAAAGTGAAAGCAGAGCATCTGTTTATCTTGTGTGATTTTGCAACACATTCTGTTGAAACATTTCAAAATCCTCCTTCTCATCCTGGTTCACAACTGCTTTTTTTCAGAGGGAAACTCACATATTTTGTGAACTCAGCCACTCCATTTTACTCCTTATTCCTGGATCGGAGTCACTGGGGTGGGGAATCACTTATGACCGTGTTATACGAGGCAGCAGAGAGCATGTCCTCTGTCCCAAGCAAGTCTTTTTCTGGGAAGATGGCAGGTCTGCTCAGCCCCAAGCCAGCTCCATCCCTGCTTGGAGGGAGCAAGGGCTGGGTCAGCCCTGTCTGGACAATGAGGGAAGTCAAGGTTTGCAGATGGAGGAAGAAAAGCAAGCTGATGGCCATTACTATGGTTTGTAAACACAAAAGAAGATATTAAAAATTATACATGAGATACAGGGAATAATGTTCCAAACATCCCAGACCAGCCACTCGGCTTAAGCATTAGAGCTGACCGACACTGAAGGTCCCAGGTTATGTACTGACATATATATGTGTATCTCCTAATTTTGTGTTCCTTATTCACTTCATTTCCTTTATAATTTTCCCACATAGCAATGTTCCCTTAAGCCATATATTGCTTAATCTTGCATATTTTTGTGTCTCTTTTGCATATTTTTGGCTCTCTTTTGTGTCTCCAGTACCTTGCTGGAGGCACCCTGCTTTTTCGTTCTGGTGTGTGTGAGGGGTGTCATCGTGGGTGTCGATGCACGTAGCTCTAAGTCCATTCCCACTGAGCTACGGAATCCACTGCACGAATACACCGTAATTTGTTTACCCATAAGAAGATATGATTTTTTCTCTTTTTTTTATTGCTCACACTATCATGATATTTTAGTATTATCTGCACATACGTAATTATTGTACATTGTTATTCATAAGTTGTAAACTTCCTCTGAGCATTGGCTCCACTACACACAAGACTGGACCCTGAATTGCTGGATTTTCTCTGTAGTTTCTCTGGAAACCGGAGATCTGCAAGCCAGGGGTACGGCCAGTCTCCTCTCTCAGCCTCCTGGTGCCTCCCTGTAAAAGCAGTAACCTGCTCTTCAAATGCTGCTTCCTCCCAGCTGTGCCACCAGGTAGACGTCGAAACCTCAGGGATATCACCAATACTTCCTGACACCAAAACCCCAATTTATGTCACCTGTAGTTTAACCTAAAGGCGAGTTTCCATCATTAGAATGACAATGTCACTTCGCATGTCTTGTATTTCACCTTCCCTGATTTTAGTTTCTAAAACATCGCCCGGCTTCCTGTGCCCCTTGTGAAACGGTAGCACCGTTACTCACGTGGGTCTGTCACCCGGGCATCCTGCGAAGCTGGTTTCAGAGCACATTGTGATGAACAGAGCCTTCTGTAAATGAGCACTGAAAATGATCGAGACACTGGTGGATCCAAACAGGCCCCAGAAATACCATAGCAACAAGTGAACGGTAATTGCTGCTTCACAGGCGTTTTCCTCAGCTCCACGCTCATGGAACCAATAGTCATGTCACGTCCTCAGGAGGAGCCCCGGTCAGGTCTGGCCACCACCATCCACGTGGGGTGGGGGCTCGCTGCTGGACCCAGGAGGAAACGGAGGGGATTCTCCTCCTTCCCACGCCACTTCCTGCCCTCTTCCTCCCGACATGCCCCAGCACCGTCCCAGCACTGACAGAGATGTGGTGGTTCTGGGCATCCCGCACCCCAAGTCCATTAATTCACGCCACCCAATAAGATTTTGCTCTCGGGAAGCAGAACACCCTGTCTGCCCAAAGTTCTAATCTTGGTGGACATGCAGCCAAGACCAGCACAGCAGGGGAGGCAGTGAGGGGGCAGTGACCACACAGTCGTCCTCTCTCCAGGACCAAAGTCAAGATGAGGACCCTGGCTCCCCGGACCTTGGCCTTGGCGCTGGGCTGGGGAGGCGGGTGCCTGTAAAAGCTAAAAGAGTTGTTTTTGCAAATGAATACAAGGCGGATGTGGCCCCAGCCCTGCTTCTCTGCGGCACAGAGGCTGGAAAGGACTCCCAGGGTCTGCTGGACTTGAGCGTGAGGGGATGCGTAGCCCTCAGCAATGATCCCAGGGACACCCAGGAAGGTGCCAACGCGGGAGGAAGGGTTCTGTTTCCTGGGGGATCCCTTGGCCTGCCCATCTTGCTGAGGGGTCTGTCGGGAGAGAGGCTCAGGGTAGGGGGGCCAGTCCTCTCTTGGTGAGAGGACTCGGGGGTGGAGCTGCTGGGGTGGCGGAGTCTTTCCCATGGAGCGCTCAAAGGGCGCACCTCCTGGAGGGGGAGAGAGTGAGCACAAGAGGGGCGGGGCGGGGCGGGGCGGGGGCTTTCCTGCTTCTGGCTCGGTTGGGGCTGACCCATCAGGCCCTTCCGCAGATTACAGCCCTCTCTGTCTCCCCAGTCCGCCTGGAGCGTTGGTTTCACTGAGGTCTAGATATTTTAGAAGTAGTTCCAATGCCCTGAGTGGTGTTAGAGCCTCCCCCGCCGTCGTTGCCATCTTTGAAGGGTGATCTGGATGCTGGAGGTTTGCGCTTCAGCTTCTCCAACTCAGTTTGTTTCCATGGTTACAAAACATCGTGCTCTCCCTGACCCACAATGCATCAGGAGGGGCACGCAGGCTCCTGGTAAGGACTGTATCGTCCTCCAAATTTGCAGACCTCCTTAACACTCTCCAAATATTAGAAAGGGGGGTGCCCTCCTGTTGTGTGTGCTAGCTGGCAGTCCTCCTTGTTATTCAAGTGTTTTGCAGGGAGCAAGGTGGAGGATATTTGCATTGTAAATTACAAATACTGAACCATCGACCCCCAGTACTGGAAATCTGGAGCAAAGAGGTTGGAATGCAAGAGAGGAGCAGCCACTGCCACAGCGCCCCAGCGGAACTTTCTCTTGCCCCGGCCAAGCCCCCTAGTCTAGCTCTGTACTTGGAGGGAGGAAGCCCTGTCCGGGCGGCCAGGTGCTGCGATGGTGGAGGACCAGGTGGCAGGTCTGAACGACCTGGATGTGAGTCTTTTTCTTACCAGCCGTGGGTAATTCACTCTCTCATAACTGCAGTTCCCTTGTCTGTGAAAGAGGTAACCATCAAGGGCTTGTTGAGAGGGTGGAATAAGGAAAAGATTTGGTGCAGAGCGTATTATGCGCCCAATAACCGATCACTGCTAGTCTTGGCACTGCTGTTTCCAAAGTCTTCAAGGCCTGTGATACAAAGCAGTGCCAGGTATGTCGGGTGCAGGGAGTGTTTGGAGGGGATGGAGAATTAATGAACTGATGGCGATGGTGGCAATGGCGGTTGTGGTGGTGGCGGTGATAAGGTTATTGAGGAGGGGAAAATACAGAGCCCTTTCTGGAGTTCTGGTTTTGCTCCACTTAAAGCAGGAGGCAGTACAGGGCGGTGGTCCTGGAGCCGGGATGCATGAGCTCGCCTCTTGGCCTTGCCTCAGAGATGTCTAGTCTCAGAGACTTCCTCGCCCTTGAAGCGCCTCGGTTTCCTTCCCAGCAGAATGGAGAGAACGCCCCATGTACCTCATCGGGTGCTGAAGCCCTGCCTGCACTAATGTTTGCTGGGGCGTCAGACCGGGACCCCACACGGGAGAACAGGACACTCATCACACAGCAGAAAGCAACCATGCACTTCCCATCCCGCGACCTGCGTGGTCGGCTGTCCCCTTCCTGCCGCCTTGCAGGGAATCTCAGGCTGGTCCTCCTCTTCCAGCCACTCTTGAATTACACAGACTTCTGGTCACGTCTCAAAGTAGTAACAGCCCTATTTCAGAAATTACAGTGCCCAGTCCTCTATGATAAAGTACCAAGCTTCATTTAGAATTAAAATGTCTCTCTTCCTCCGGTTAATCCCGGCTTAAACGTGAATCTGGGGCTCCCGCCAAGGAGGTCACGACTGGCAAGGTCTTGCCCCTGCGTGGATGTGTGGGCTGCTGATGCTGCTACCTCGAGGCCTTGGCTGAAATGGGGATAAAAGAATCCTGTCTTTAGCACTGTTACCCGTGCAGCACATACGTCATTATTACTGTTAAAAATATATTTTTAAATTGTAAGTCCTTAATTTCAGCCCTTTCATTGGGAGCTGAGGCACATATGATGAGTATAAAAACACTAATTTTGAGTTACCATATACGTCCTTCCCATTCCAATATAGGGCTGCCAGATTTAGCAAATAAAACCACAGGGCACCCAGTTAAATTTGAATTTCAAATAGACAACAAATAATCTTTGTGTAAGTATGTTCCATGCAGTATTTGGGATATACTTATACTAAAATATCACTCATTCTTTACCTGAAATTTTAATGGAACTGGGTGCCCTGTATTTTATCTGGCAGCCCCTTTCCAATAATTCTTATATCTGAGATAGTTTGGGTTTTCAAGCATTTCAGATGGAAATAACAGAGTGTGGGGTATAAGTGTCCTTAGCAATGAGAAGGTGCTATTGTCTTCAGAATTAGACGTCGAGAAGAGGGTGGCTCTGTGGCTGGTTAAACGTGGCTCGGTGCCGTCGGGTCCCGGGTCACCTTTCCTGTAAAGCTCTTGGCTTTCCTGCATCAGTCCTGCAGCTGCGATGTCACAGGCTCCCGCAGCTCTACCCTGGGCATGCCCTTTTTAATTAAGCTTTTTATTTTGAGATAATTATAGATTCACATGCAGTTATCAGAAACAACACAAAAGATCCCAGGTAGTTTTTTCCCAATTTCTCCCAGTGGTAACATTTTGCAAAACTGTAGTATGGTCACAACCTGATTATTGACATTGATTCAATTCCCTGACTTCATCCCAGATTCCCCAGTGCTACTTAAACTCGTGTGTGTGCGTGTGTGTGTGTGTGTGTGTGTGTTTAGATCTGTGGAATTTTATCACACGGAGAGTCTCATGAAGGTACAGGACAGTTCTATCACCAAAAGGCAGCTCATGTCCTTTTATGACCACACCCACCTGCCTCTGTTGCCGCCCCCTCATCACAAACCCCTGGAAGCCACTATTCTGTTCTCCATTTGGCTCATTGTGTCCTTTCAAGAATGTTATGTACAAACAGAACCAGACAGGACGTAATCTTTCGGGATCAGTTTTTCCACTTGGCAGGCGGGGCTGACGTGGGAGGAAGAAGGAGCGCGCGGCGCTCCTGAGGACAGACTGTCCGCCCTGGGGGTCTACTTACCGTGAGACACCGGGCAAGTTTTTCACCTCTCGGTGCCTCGTATTTCTTGCCTGTGAGGTGGAGGAGGACGGCTGCTCAGGGTGAAAGTACGATGTGAGGGGCGTCCCTAAAGGATGGTGCCCAGTAAGTCACCACCAGTGTTTGCACGTTGCCCGCAGGTCTTCCCCAGGAAGGCTCGGCGGTCCCTCCTGGGCCACTCGACCTCCCATGCACGAGGCTGTGCGTCCCCAGAACCTGCCTGCTGTTCCCCAACCACAGTGGTAACTGTCTGCTATCCTTTGTGTATAACCTGACTCTGCACGTGAACTCTGACAGTGTGAGCCGGCGAAGGACAGATGAAAGGCTTGGACTCTGGCTGGACACCCTTTCCTTGGGCTCTTCTCGTGGGTGACGGTGTCTCCCTAATCCTACTCCTTCCAGGATCCACTCCTCCCCTCCTCCCTCTCCCATGCCGTTGTCTGCAAGGAGGCATGGATCTGAGCTATTTTGAGACAACCCAGTTAATGAAGAATGTCGGAGTCTACTCAACACTCAATCTACTTTACAACTTTCCTATGTCTTTCATCTGGTGTCTCAAACCTCTTTAAAAGGAAAAGAATTTCAGCCCTGACAACAGCGTCAGTAACCATCACGGACCTTCCTTGAGAACACACAGCCACTTCCTACCCATAAATCAGTTTTTCCCAGAGTGCAGAGTCACGTGAGGACGAAAGCTGTTGTTCACATCTGAGGGTGAAGCAGAAGCTCAGACCCCACTAATCTTGCCCGAATCATGGAACACATGCCTTTACTTTTGGAAGCAGAAAGGAGTTTCAGCCATCTGGCCAAATCCATCAGGGAAAACTCAAGCAGCGTGATCATCCGGGCAAGTCAAGGTTTCCCCCAACGTGAGAATAACAACCAAGTTCTGTTCTGAATGATTCTGCAGGGACTCACTCGCTCGGCCCACACAGCAACCCCGTGGGGAGACACTAGGTGTGTCTCCACCGCACGCTACACTTGGAGATGGAGAGTCTGCTCACCTGCCCCCGGTCACACAGCCAGGAGCCGGTGGGGCCAGGGCTGCGCTTGGGCGCCTCTCTGGAGAGTCGGTGCCATCCTGCCTCCGCTCCAGTGAAGGCCCTGGGGTACTTCCCATGCTGCTCGGAGAAGGCTCAGTAGGAAGCAAGCAGGACCGCGGAGAGCGGAATCTGGAGTGAGTTTAGTATTCACACTCCTTCAGCTCCCCCGGTGCTGTGTGTCCGTGATATCTCACTAAAACCGGGAGGGAAAATCAATATTCCCTTCTCAACAGGACATACATACTTTAGGTTCAAAAGAAGTTTGGATATGAAAAAAGGCATTGCTTTTTTTTAGTAGTTACTTTTATTGAAGTAGAGTCGGTTTACAACGTGTCAGTTTCTGGTGTGCAGCACAGCGCTTCAGTCACACATGAACATACACGTGTTTGTTTTCATGTTCTTTTTCATTATAGGTGACTATGGACATTGAATATAGCTCCCTGTGCTCTACCATAGGGCCTTGTTGTTTATCTATTTTATATACAGTAGTTAGTGTCTACAATCCCCAACTCTCTTATCTCCTCCCACCCCTCATACCCCCTAGTAACCATCAGTTTGTTTTCTATGTCTGCGAGTCTGTTTCTGTTTTGTAAATAAGTTTGTCTTTTTTTTTTAAGATTCCACATAGAAGTGACATATGGTATTTTTCTTTCTCTGTCTAACTTACTTCACTTAGAATGACGATCTCCAGGTCCATCCATGTTGCTGCAAATGGCATTATTTTATTCTTTTTTATGGCTGAGTAGTATCCCTTTGTATATATAAGTCACATTTTCTTTATCCAGTCATCTGTCAATGGACATTTATATTGTTTCCAAGTCTTGGGTATTGTAAATAGTGCTGCTGTGAACACTGGGGTGCATGTATCAAAAAGGCATTGCTTTTATTTTAATAATGATCTAAACCCAGATGGACAGAAAAGAATCCCAGATGATAACAAGGCCTACGGCTCCAAGAAAGGCGCCATTCTTTACGCCATATTTCTGCTTCTAAGTACAACTGATCCTTTTACATACCACTGGGGAAATAAACTTTCCCCCTTATCTGCACACTTACAATATAGTTTTAGAAGCAACTGGTTGAAAAGGGCACAGAGGTGAAATATTTACTAAAAATGTGACTGGGCACCACTACTGAAACACCTCTGCGGGCGACTGTTGGTGACTGAGTATTTGGGGACTGCTCTTTGATAAGCACTGTAGACTCAGTTCTGTTTCCATTGGTGCTGAGCAGTCTGGAAAAGCTAAGAAAGAGAAATCTGCTAACTCCATGGATTAGTTCGAGCCTCTCACCACCCAAGGGCGACCAGAGCCTGCTCCAGTTCCCCCGACGACGGCCGAGACCAGCACACGGGCCAGCAGGTCCCCGACGACGGCCGAGACCAGCACACGGGCCAGCAGGTCCCCGACGACGGCCGAGACCAGCACACGGGCCAGCAGGTCCCCGACGACGGCCGAGACCAGCACACGGGCCAGCAGATCCTTGACAATGGCCGAGACCAGCCTGCTCTTCTCACACTTTCCTTTCACTCCTCCCCTTGCTTGTTTGAAAAACACTCTGCTCTCACTCTTCAGATCAAGCAAGTGACCTAACAATGTCATGACCAAATAGAGCACAAAAAAAAAAAAAAAGGGCGATACGGATCAATGAGTTTGTGTGAAAACATCCGTCGATTGCTTTGTCAGACATGTTCCAAGTGGATGTGGTAGAAATAATTTAATTTTTTTATTGCAAAAGATGAAGAGTCTTGCTCTGTCTCATTGTACCTTCCTTTCAACATCTCTAGGACCTTCTGGCCTGGATTTAGCTGCCGTTTTCTGTCATCAGTGGCAGCTGGAGCACTTTGCCCTGGCCGTGCAGTCATCTGGGCCGACACCATTCGCTGTCCTTTATTGGGGCTAGAAGGGTGAGGCTGGGCCCCGCTGGCTCAGAGAAAACAGAGCGAGGGAAATACAATTGCCAAAGACTGCGAGGAGCCTGGCTAAAACAGGAAGTGATAATGATCTCTGCACGGGCTTTGAGGGTTTAAAGTACTTGAAGAAAGTCTGAATCATGGCCCAGGATATATTTAACCCTCTCCGTGTAAGGACGGAGAGAAAAAGACGGCGACAGTGGGAGGGGAGCCGTGGTCCGGGAGATGTCCGTGCAGGGACGTGCGTGCACGGCCGCCACTGACGGGCAGAGGGGTTTTAGCAGCGTCTTTCCTGTTACCTGAAAAAAGTTGCTTAAAAACTTGCACAAAAATCACCATTTGTTATAAAGAAGTCATTATTTCCCCCCCTCTCCTCTTCCCCTCCCTTCGGTAGCTTTCTGAAAAGACCAGACCTGAACACTCTGATGATCATAAAAATTTCTCCCAGTTAATGAGAATTTCAGTTCTTCCCTCACCGGGGAGACCGTCCTGCTCGTCCTCACATTGTAGTTTCACGGCAGGACGGCCCTGCACCCGTGGGGATAAGCCCCACGACGCACTGGACGGGCCCTCTCGGGAACCCTGAGGCTGTTACAAGACAGCACTGAGGCAAGAGAGATTAAGATTAAGGGCTACATCTTGGTGGAATCTATTTATAGGCGTTCACACGGAGAAGAGGCTGAGAAAACCTTTTTTGGTCAACTCGCCAAAGCTCAGTTACATCCAGTTACGAAGGGGCGTTAAATTCCATTACATTCTGGAAAAGCAGTTCAGCTGACCGCAGACCACCAAATAGCTTTCGGGACTGCACTGGAGAGAACTTCCTCTTTCCGAACGCTGGCGGCACGGCTAGGACAGAGGCTGTAACTAATCTGATCCTTAACTGGGAAGAAATACCGGAAGATTTAAAGATAAAGTACTCGGAGGGAGACAGTTTAGGGGAATCAGCCACAAAAACAACCAGATGCGATATTTAAAGGGAAGGGAAAAAAGTGAAATCAGAAAAAGAGAGAGAGAATGAAGGAAAAGAACTTTAGGACGCAAACAAATGTCTGTGCAACATGGTGTGTCACTGCCTTTGTCTTCTCTTTACTCAACCCCCTGCGAAAGGATGGTAAAGGTTTTACTCAGAGTAACAAAGAGATTGGGGGAGAATGCAGCGGCGGGGGAGGAATCTCAATGAGTGCAGGAGTTAGGGATCAGGTGGACCCGGGTACCCACATCGTGGGGCCGAGATGGAAGAGAGCTAGTTCATCTCAGGGACCCACCGCGAGGGGCCCCTCCCACGTCCTGAGGAGCAGGTGAGGGCCACTATGCCTTGCAGGCTTAGTCAGTGGAGAAAGTGGACAGCGGATCCTCTGAATGCGGGGACCCTCCCCTGTCCCGGTGGTGGGACTTGATTCGTTTCCTACTCCTGACAGACTTGGCAACAGAGGGCATCCAGCAGGGCCCCGTCCGAAAAGGCTACCTTCTGGGTGACGAGGGCACAGCAGCAAGCGCTGTGGGGTGTGCAGACTCAGGCGGGGGTAGGGGGGCAGGACCAGGAGGGGCCGGGGAGGGAGCTGAGACTGAAAAGTACTGTAAAAACAAATCCACTGGCTTTTAAATAACAAAATGCAAGAATTCCAAAGAGGTCATGCCTGTGCTTCTGTCTCTTCTGGATGTTCTAACATGAAGCCAAACGTCCATCTACGTTGTAGTGCGTGTAATGAGCCAAAACCAAACAAGATATAGTCTCTCATTTGAAATTGTATTTGTCAACAAATCATGCTTTTACCACGCAGTTGTTTTAAAATAAATTAAACGGAGAACATCACTGTTTCCATGGGGACACTGGAAATGTGACTTTACCTATAATCAGAATGATCGTTTGTGGTAAAATGAACGTTTTAGGGCGATCTTCAGTGACGCACTGACCCAAACACACTTTTTAAACTTAAAATTGCTTTTTCATTGTATACCATGCAAAAAATGACCGAATGATTAAAAAAAAAAATCCTGCCAGGGCTCCTGAGACCAGGTATTACCGGGTAAGAAGTCTGCAAGCCCAAAGAGGGCGGGAGACGGCGCACGTCTGTTTAGTAGCGGTCTCCTTCACTTCCCGACCACAGATGTGCCTCGGTTTCTTCGTCTCCCTGCTGGGGGACGGGGGGGGGGGGGGGGGACCAGTGCTGCCCAGCCGAGCAGGCGCCCTCAGCAAGCGCCGGCGCTGGCCCTGGGTTTCCAGCCAACTTCCCCTCCGCCCCGAGAGAAGAGCGGTCCCCCGGGCCCGGGTGACCGCGAGCCACGAGGCTGAAGGAGGCGGCGGGGCTCTAGCGGCAGCCGCTCTGCCTGGAGAAGCAAACGCCGTGCGGTTCAGGCGGGCGGGAGCGCGTGAGGACGGGAACGCCGCGTCCCCACCTGCGGCGCTGGGCTTTGGGCTCGAGAAGGCGCTGAGGTGGAGCCACGGCGGCGCGGGCTCACCTGTGTGGACACACGGCCCTGCAGCAGCTCGCACACAGCCCCCGGGGCCGCTCTGGGTTAGCGCTGGGCCCTTCCTTTCGCGTGTGCAGGCAGAGGTGACGACCTTCACCCCGGCCCGGGGTGGGGGTGGGGGGGGCGGCGGTCCGCCCACGTCGCCGCTTCTGCCCCGCGGGCCTGGCGGAGCCCCTCTTCCAGCTGCGCCCGGGGCCTCCACCTGTGAAGCAGGGTCGGTAACGGCGCCTGCCTTTCTCCCAAGAGCAGAAGCCCCGAAATCAGGACCTGTCCGCGGAGTAGCTCCACAGAGTCTATTACACAAACTAGGATCAGCGGACACAGATCCAGGCCTCTCCCGAAACGCGGGAAACGCGAGGGGTCAGGAGCTCAGGGGTCGGCGCACGGTGGGCATCCGAAGGGTTTCCTGTAGGTTTCGTCTTCCCTTGACTCTCACCTTGGACGTTCCAATTTCCCTACTCTTTGCCGTTTACCATTCCTATTCCAGGAACTGATTAGCGGTGTGAGCGGAGAGGCACAGAGAGAAGGGAGGGGGTCTGGAGGAGGAGCAGCCCCCGAACGGGGGTGCGCGGGGAGGAAGGCGTCCCTTGGGGCCCCTCTGGGTTCCAGGCTGCGGTGAGGCACGCACGTGACCTGCCTCCAGGAGGGTTTGCCCCAGGGGAGCCCAGCGTCTCCTTCCTGCCGTGGGCGCCCCAGGAATCTGCAGACAAGGTGAAGGGGCTGAGGAGGAGGGACCAGGAATCCTCACCAATTCACTGCTCTCCACAGGGCCCATGAGGGAATGACCAGCAGCTGCTGCCATAGAACTACCTCCTCACGTCCTAGAAAGGAGCTGTCATCGCCCCAGCCGCCCTCCTCCCCGGACAAAACCATCTTCCCTTGATGTGTTCTTGGCCACCCTCTCCTCGGAACTTGAGTGAAACGTAGTTATGAACCCGATAGGCATTATTATTTATCTGCTCAAGACTTCGTCTGAATGTTCAGCCTCTTCAGCCTCTGAGCCTCACTGTGAAGTTTGCTCATCATCAGAATTTCCGATTACGGAAAGGTTAAAGCTCAAAGCAGGGCACTGTGTCCTCAAAGGAACGTTTCCCACTGGTTTTGCCAAAATTCCCTTGGACGCAGTGGCCTCTCCCCATTACGCGGAGTGGTTCTGGAACCGAAATGGGGTTTCCACAGTCTTCTGCCCACCCGGTCCCCCGGGGCGGGGCGGGGACATCTCGCCGAGCTTCTGGTGAGCTGGGACTGCATCTGGAATTGCTCAGCTCTCAGCTGCGATGGAAAGTCTTTTTATGAACTCTGAAAACATTTGCTACAAATGTTTTTGAAAAACATCCGAGTAATGCAAAGCATCGCCCTGCTGGTGGCTCAGTTTAACCACATCTGCTGCAGGGTAACCCGTCCACAAAGGAACCCCCATCTTCAGCTTCTTGATTTGTATTTAAACTTACAATTTAGGGCCACTGCCAGGGAATATGCAACCGTGTGTGGGATACACCCGTACCTGGAGAGTCTGTAGGTTTTAAACACAGCTGACTCGCTTAGGATCTATTCAAACGGTGAAGATGCATCTATTTGCTTCCTCGGAGAAAAGGAGTTCTTAAAGGCACTCTTCCTTGTTTGCAGTACTTTAAATAAGTTTCGGTTGATAATGTGGATGCCGTGTGAGTCTGAGTTGTCTTCTCCAGTCTACAGAGAACCTCCACTTTCCATTTCCTCATCTTAACAGTCCTGGGAGGCTGGCAGGGCGGCTGGCAGCAGTCCTGCTGCTCCAGTGGGGACCTCGCTGCTGGGAGGGAGACCCCGCTGCTGGGTTGGAGACCCCCCTGCCCAGGTTGCACAGGTGAGGGACGCAGAGCCCAGGCCTCCCCAGGACCAGCCCTCCAGGCTGCTGTCTCTTGTTTCAAATCCTGAGATGGTGGAGGCTCCTCACCATTAAGCAAGTTGTCACGTCAGATTCCGTCCAACTAGAAATCGATCTCCTTCCCTAGAAGCTCAGCACAGTCATCCAGAAGCCCCAGCCCAGTGTCCTCTGGCCCCTTATCAGGGTCCAGCCCTGCTGTGAGGTCCTGTGTGGGTGCCCAGCCCCCATGACCATGCCTTCTGGGTAGTGACTGCTTTTCTTTTTAAGTAGGATTTATGGTGATGTCCAAACATTTACTTTTTAAAAGTTCCAGAGCCTTCGTACCCCGACAAGCATAGGCACATTTTTGCATTGTATCTCTCGATCCTGGCACAGGCGCTCACTTCACACCCTCGCCAACGTGAGCTGGAGAGAGCGTGTGCGTCTCCCAGGGCTGCCCGACCACGTGCTGAACCTGGGGGGCTTGAAACAGCAGGAGTTCCGTCTTCTGCTACTTGTGGAGCCAGGAGTTCAAGATGAAGGTGTCAGCAAGGTTGGCTCCCTCGGAGACACCGAGGAGGGGTCTGTCCCTGCTCCTCCAGCCTCCGTTTGCCCCACAGTGCTGTCCTTTGAGGTCCTCGTCTATGGAAGTGATGGGCTGACAGCATCGAATAGAAAAACTTGCAGGAGCGCTATGGAGGGACCGTCCAGCCCTGCGAGAGCTCGAGCAGGCTCGGAGCTGACACCACCCGCCGCCCTCTCCAGGCCCCGACACAAGTGCCCAAAGCCCGTAAATCGTCACCTCACTTGACTGACTTGAGCTGAGCGTCCAAAGGCAGGACGGGCAGCAGGTCACGCAGCCTCCTCTCTCACGGGCCTTCCTGCCTCCGGACCTTGCCCGCGACCATCCCACTTTCTGGAATTCTTTCCCAGCAGATCTGGTGGTGTGGGATTCACTTCATCCTTCACTGATGCTCCTGAGGGTTCCGGACCCCTTCCTCCCTCCCTCCCTGCGTTGCCTGTTTCACGCGCCCATGCGTGTTCTTTGTGGAAGCTTCACCGTGCTTCCCTGTGCATTGTCTGTCTGCCTCCACTGGGGTGCTCCCTCCTGGTAGCGGGGCCCCTCCCCAGGCCCAGCACTGCCTCTCTGGTGCCTAGAACGGTGCCTGGGCACAGATTCAGGGAGGAGCTGGCAGTCTGCCTCATTCACGGCAGCCCTTCGGCAGTCCCATTCTCACAGTCCTCATGGGAGACACAGACCCGTCTCCCAGGACAAAGCACGTCCCTGTGTTCACCTGCCCCCCTACACCGGGCCCAGCCCGCAAGGTGCATATTGGCTGTTTTGGGCCCCAGCTTTGCTTCCTGCTACTGACTGGGCCCCGTTCCCCTCGGGCGGTTCGTCCTCCCCAGCCTCACTCCCTCTGCTTTTGCCAGATCGGATGTCCTCCTAGGCTGGGACCCAAGCTGGTGGCCGAGGCAACCCACTGCCCACCAGGGACGGGACCACCTTGAGGGCAGACACAAACCCCAGACAGGACAGGGGCAGCCAGGAGGCTCAGGGCCAGGGCTCTTACACGAGCTGCTTGGGGAGCAGTCAGTAGTAGTGCCACGGACAGTAGTGCTAACGATGCTGCTAGCTTTCCCCTGTCACATGCGTTTTGTGTCCTCGATACTGTCCCAAGCAACTCTGTGTACCAGCTCCTTTCATTCTAATCAGCCCCTTAAGTGGGCCAAGGTTCTGCTGGGGGTGGAGGGGCTGGTGCCGAGGGAACCGGGGGGTCGCTTGAAACAAGCATTATGTTTCCACGCCCTGCAGTTTTGTGGTTGGAACTGGGGAGCCTGTAGTTTGCCTCCTCGGGCAGCTCATCTCTGAGTTGTAGGCAAGAAAATGTTCTTTTTTTTTTTTTTTTTTTTTTTACCGTCAGTAGTTCAAAGAAGCGATTGTCACGATGGGCTGATGTGGCTTTCAACATAACCTATTTTCCTCCCTCATTTTTTATGTTTAGTGTCCAAATTGCTCAAAGTTAAGGCAAATTTCGCATTCATGAACCTGAACAGCAGGGGATCCTGCTACCTGACACTGACAATGTTCACGGTGTCTCTCTCCACCTGCCCTCAGTCCCCATTTACCAACGTCAGTGCCACACTCCCACTGTGCCACAGAGAACACTTCCTAATTTAGGAGAATTTAAAGCAGAGTTGTCAGTGTAGTAGCATAATTTTTATAACTGCAGAGAAGGATAAGGAGTCAGGAGAGAGACGTGAAGGCAGCTGTCAGTTAAGGTTCTTATCTCAGGAGAACTTTAAGACTGTTACTGAAACGTGAAATACTGTTTCATTTTAACTATGGCTGAAATTGTTTGAATTTGTAAAAAGAAAAAAAAATCCTATATTGTCAGAGTCGCAGATCCAATTAATTTGATAATTATCAGAAAAACCATGGAAAAACGGCCACGTACAGTGACTCCAGGCTCTGCAGGCAGAGGCTGCGAGCGTCACCGCCTCCCGGGTCACGTGACGGCGTTCGCTCACCAGCAGCTTCGCCCGTTTCAAGTGTACGATTCAATGTTTTTTAAAATATATTCACAGATATTTAATTCACACATGATACAACCATCACCAGTCTCTAACTTTAGAACATTTGTCCCTCCTAAAAGGAACACTGGGCCCATTATGGGCCTGTGCCATTCTCTCAGCCCAAACCCAACCCTGCCGGTGCACCATCGGTCCAAACAGCTTTCCTCTTCTGGACCTTTTGTATGCAGGGAACCACACGACGCGTGGCCCTTTGTGCCTGGTGTCCCTCAGTTAGCACGACGTTGTCCAGGTTCACGATGGTGCACGTATGTGATAGCCAGGTAATATGCCGCTTACGGACAGGCCACTGCTTGTGGATCCATTCAGCCCCTGACAGACGTTTGGGTAGCTTCTGCTCCCTCACCATTGTGACTGATGCTCCCATGAGCTTCCATGTCTTTGTGGGGACATCTGCTTTCATTTCCCTTGGATACATACCTGGGAGTAAAGAATGATAATTACAGAGAAAAATCTTCGTCTGGTTACCCCCCCCCCCAAACCTGGATGTCGGCGATAAGCAATGTTTCATTCTTCATACAGTTCTAGTTTCTTCATAGGAGAGCTGGGAAGAAATAAATAGGCGTTGAAGTGTGGAATAAAGATCTCAGTTAGGTTTTGTTCATCTTCACTTGAAACAGCACCAATGGGTTCTTCTCTGCTTGCAAGCAAACGCACACACTAAAGAGGTGCTTCGAAGCAACTTTTAATTTATCTGATGTTCTCAAGAATGCTCTAATAAGGTTTTCAGGTAGCCAAAGTCCTCGCCTTTGACCTTTTTTTTTTTTTTTACCACTTTTTCATGATAATACTAAACGGATACTTACCTTGCAGAGCGTTGCCTCTACTGACCTGCCGAGAACACTCGCGTCCGCTCACTCTGTTGCTCCCACACATTCTCACCGCAGGAGCCGTGGAAGCCTGTTTGGGATGTGCCCGGTGCGGGGTGCCTCCTCTCCCCAGATCAGACCTGATTTGAATTCTATTCATTTTGGTGGCTTTTCTGAGATTCCCAGGGACTGGAGCCTGTCAAGGGGTCTCACGTGTCCTGTGTTCCCAGGGAAATTCACTCGTTACCAACACCACTTTCAGTCCTCTGCGCAGAGGTAGGGATCTTCAATTGTCTGCAAGCCCTGGGCCCCATGGTTTACTGTCCCGCGCCCTTGGGTGACGGGCTAACGGCAGACGGCTTGGCCATACCACTAACTGACTTTTAGATCACTTTTTCCCAAAGCAGAAAATTTCCCTTTGGCCTCCTTTGAAAGACAGAGGGTCCAACCTCTCCTCCACGGGCTGGCGGAGGCAGGCCTATGACACTTTGGGGTGGAAAGGGGGCCCAAGTGGAGCCGCTACCACGGGGGAGGGCGGGCTGGCCTCCCTGAGCACAGCAATATCCTGCTTTCAGTGTCTGTGCACCTGGCTGTTCCAGGGCCCTCCTGTGAATGGATTACACAGTATTTGTCTGGTTTATGTCATTCAGCATCGGGCCCATCCAGGTTGTCACCTGCGTCAGAATCTCGTTCCTTTCTAAGGCAGAATAACATTCTGCTGTACAGGTGATTCTTAGGCACCAAAGTTTGCCACCCACTGGTGCAAGGTGGCCGCTGCCCGCTCCATCTCTGAGATGCCGGGCAGGGCACGGCCTCAACCACTGCTCCTGCTCCCTCCAAGCCCCTTCCCCTGCTGGGAGGAGCGGGCAGGCTCCCAGCACCCCATGCAGAGAAGGACGTCCATTGGTTTTGAATCCCTCTCTTCTCTGTGCTGGTCATGACCGGTCCTAGTGTCCCTGTTGGACCAAAGGAGAGACGCATAGGAAAGTTTCCCATAGTGAAGCAGCGGGGCACAGTCTGTCTGAGCACCCAGCTGCACAGTGAGACCCAGGAGGGCAGCCCCAGCTCTCTCGTGGGAGGAGCTCCAGGACTGCGTGCATGGAACACCGGCTACGGGGCCATGCAGACGGAGGCGTGGACCCCCTCCGCGGGGTCACCTGTCCTGACACCTCCATTAGGACAATTAGCCCCCCGTTGAATCCTGCTTTCTTCATCCCTAATATTGGTAAAATAATCGTATTCACTCCACAGGATTAATTAGAGAATTAAAAGCAGACAATCTGCAGATGGCACTAAACACAGAGCCTCCAGTGCCGAGGCTCAGTCAGCAGGAACAACTACTGGTATTATTAGCATCACCATTTAAGAGGGAAGAAAGCTTCCAGTGTGGCCCATCCATATATTTCAGTTTTATGCAACCATTAAAAATTGTGTTTACATTTTGTGTTTACAGAATTGTTTAATGCATGTGGACAGTTTTATGCTATGGTAAACTTTTTAAAGTTGCCAGAATTATAGATACTGTATGATTACAATTATGCTTAAAAAAAAAAAGGTCATAAAGACCCCGGAGGAGAGATGGCGAAATACTCACAGTGGGGATGTGTGGGTCCTGAGACGGCGAGCAACCGTTCTTCTACTTCAGTATACTTCCCAGAAAGCAGGTGGACGTCTCTAGGATTACCCATGTGATAAATCAAGAGTGCAGGGAAATGCAAACATTCACTCCTCATGCTTTATTTTTCCATCTCATACAGGTCCCCGGCCTGGGCGGCACGTCAGGGCTGCCTGCCGCCCGGCTACGTCAGCGGCTGGGAAGCCCCGCGTCACAGCGCCTGGTCTGAGGGTAAACAGAGATGGCATGTTTCAATCAGCCCCTCAGGGTGGCTCAGCAGTGCTACCAGCAGACGGCAGTGTCCTTCTCGCTCTGAAATCCCGAACGGAGGTTAAGCACAGCCCAGGACAGAGTTCACTGGTTACATGTTTTGTGGATGTGCGTTCTCGGGACCCGGGCAAGCAGAAGGGTGTCTGAACAGTCGTTCATCTCGGCCCTGGAAACCCCTTTATCCCAGCATTGACCTGTTTGGCCATTTCTCTTCTCTGCCACATCCTGGCTCTTTCTGAGAAGCAGGGAGGAGTAAGTAAGGGCCTCTGAGGACCCTGAAGAGGCCGTGAGTGCATTCTCTGCTGGGCGAGGACTGACTTAGGAAGACCTTGGGTTCTGAGCAGGCAAAGAGCGGGAGGCTCTCCTGAGCAGCCAAGGAGAGGACCACGTTCTTGCTCTAAGTCTCTGATCCTATGATGCGCCTGCGTCCGCATCTGCAGTCCACGGCTGCCCAAGGGAGGGCCGACGTGGTGACTGCCCGGGCATCCACCTGCCCGGCTCTGAGGTGCTCCTGCCCTGAGGGCCTCGAGCATCCCACTGCAGCGCCCTCTGCTGCCTCAGCCCCCGGCCTCCCTCCCTCCCTCCTTTTCTGTTATCCTGTCCCAGGATCCACATTTATGCCGCTGACTGAAAATGTGTGATGAGAGAGGTCACACCGGGTAATTTCTAATCCAGGCCAGTTTGTGGCTTTACAGCAGTGGCCGTGACTCTCGAGGGCTCCTGGAGGCAGGCCTGTGCAGATGCCTCTCCCGGCCCAGCTCTGCCTCTCCAGCCGCTCAGACGTGCCCTGGTGTATCCCGGGGGACGCTGTGGGCCCACCAGGGGTCTCCCTGCCGGCAGCCCGAGGAACCTGTGGATGGGAACCCCCAGACCCGCCCGGCCTGAGGGCTGTGTTGTATAGTGACCTTGAGGGCTTCACCACCCCGCCCCTCTCAGCCCTTCCAGCTGGCACTGAGCTCCCCTGATGGAGGACAGTCGGGATGCAGGGGGAACCAAGACTGACGGAGCAGGACAGGAAGGAGGGTCCTTCACGACCTTGTGACACCCGACAGCTTCCCCACTTCCCTCTCTCTTTTCCCCAGTTTTCCCCAAACGTCCCTGCTCCACGCAGGGCAGGAGACCACAGCAAGGTGGAACCCCCACCCCGGAACCGCGTGTCTAGAAAACACTTAGTGATTGACTGACCGATGAAACGGCACCATCGCCACACTTGGCTGAGATCTGTGATGCCTTGGATCTCTGCTTCCCTCCTACACCCCCAGGAGCCTCCGGAGGCTTGACACCCCTCTTCCCAAGAACCTGCGAGGCCAGCGAGCTGCGTGCCCAGGGAGGCCGGTTCCCCACTGCTCAGCGGGGCCACGCGGGTCCCCCGCACTCACCTCCGCTCCGCCGCCCTTCCGCAGGGGTCTGAGAAGGCGGGGACGGAGTGCAGCTCTGCTCATGAACTGACAGGAACCCTCCATGTACTAGTCCTTGACTGCAGAGGGGCCAAGTCTCGGCCTCCTGCCGCATCCCTGCCAGTGAGAGGAAGTGTTTGCTCGGTGTCGACCTGACTGTGATCTGCAGCGCAGTGGTGCCCTCTGATGCTGTCCTTTTAAAAATAAATTTGCACTCGAGTAAATAATGAAAGTGTGCAGAACTGGCAGGCCTTTCTTTTTCTACGAGTTACAGGTTTTGCCAGGACTGTCCCCAACACTCCAAAGAAATGCGTATCACCGTGTTGTCCTGTCTAAACCCATCCGGCCCTGCGTTCGAGCCCCTCCCACCACTGGGCTCCCCACGGCCCCCGCCACCCCCTCGCACCGCTGTGCCCTCCTGGGCCCTTACAGGTACCGATGCTCTCGGGAGGGGCTGCCACTGGACTCGGGGAGAATCACAGCCCATCTCCGTTTTCCAGGGTTAGACCTGGACCACGGCCACCTCTGTCGTTCAACATTAGACTGTTTCCTATCCTTGAAATAAAACTGGTGAAAGTGAGATTTCAAACTCTGTGTGGCTTTGCTAATTTTCCAAAAGGTGGCGTTGAGAAAGCAGAGAGGCAGGGTGGAGAAGTGTGGAGACCCCGGGCCCCTCTGCGGAAAACATTCGCAATCACTTTGTGGGTCTTGGGCACTGACCGGGGACCCACACGCAGGAGCCCCGCTTGGTGCTCGGGCAGCGGGATGGACGCTCCCAGCTTCTCCCTGACGCCCGCTGCGCCGACTTGCTGAGACCTGGTTTCTCCACCCACGAGCTGGGTAACAGCTGCACACACCGCCCCTCCTGGTGGCCTGAAAATGCCTGCATGGGGCGGACTGTTGGACCCATCAGGAGCACTTGGAACGTGACCCTGCCTCCCCACCACCTCCCAGACACCCCCAGCCGTCGACTTTTAGTTTCTACTTTTGAAACCTGGTCCTTTGGATTGTTGGCTTTTGTTTTGTGCTGGACGTGGCAAATGAGGGTTAAATTTTTTTTTCATGTTGAAAGATTAAAAACAATTTTGTGTTGAAATGTAGTTGGTTTGCAGTGTTAGGTGTACAGCAAAGTGATTCAGTTATACACATACATATGTAATTTTTCTTTTCAGATTCTTTTCCATTATATATTATTACAAGAAGTTGAATAGAGTTCCCTGTGCTCTGCAGTAGGTCCTTGTTGTTTATCTATTTTATATACAGTCATGGGTGTCTGTGAACCCCCAACCCCCGATTTACCCCTCCCCGCCCTTTTGCTCTTTGGTAATCATAGTCTGTTTTCTGTGTCCGTGAGTCTATTTTCGGTTTGCAAATAGAATTTGTATTGTTTTAGATTCCACACATAAGTGATATCATATGATATTTGTCTTTCTCTGTCTGACTTACTTCAGACAAAAAAACCAAAAATATTGTTTTTAGAGTCCAACATGGTTTAAAAAGAACGTGATGACCCCTGCTCGTGCGGACCACTACTTTCCAAAATCCCACGTGGCTTCCTGGACGCACCCTGTACTGCAGGGCTGCCGGTTAGCGGACATCCCTGCCTCCTCTTGGCGGACGACTGTCACTCCTGCCCCTGGGGTGGGGGAGGCGGAGGGCCACTGGGCAACACTCCGCTTTTAGGAAAAGCCCGGGAGGGTGTGGGGGCTGACCAGAGCATTTCCAACTTTCTGCTTTGGCACAACCGTCCCCCAGGGCTTGCAAGTTGCCCCTCCGGGTGCCTCGGGAGAGGAAAGCAGGAATGCCTCGAAAATGATCGTCCAAAAAGTGGATGACATCTCCCAGGGCCTGCGGAACGGCTGCCCAGGAGCCCCGCAAGCCCTCAGTAACAATGTGTTTTATTTCTTCCTCCTCAGAAGGCAGGTACTTCCAGGCCCCCTATCAGTTTGTGGGTCAGTCTGACCCAGATCCCACTCTTGCAAAACAATAACCCACAGCGTGTCTCTTTTTGCCAACAAATAAGACTTATAAAAGGAATTGACGTCAACAGATCTCGGCTGCGATAAGTCATTGTGTCACCAGGGTGCACGCTTCAGGGGCTGCAGGTGGCGTCCAGGTTGCACGTGAGCTCAGACTTCAGGAGTCGTGCTGTAATGGCATTGTCCTGAAAAAGAACTGGAAACACCAAGAAGTCCAGGGGAAGATACTTTGGAGCGCTTGATGTAGGTCAAGTCCATTGAAATCCAGCTTTCTGGGCGGGTCCCAGTGCACGTGGGGGCACCGCGACACCAGACGCTTGGTTCTCTCACTGACCCCTTGCCCTCCTCACCCCCCAATGTGAAGCAGCGAGTGCGGGGAAGGGAGCCCCAGCAGGGAGGAATGGTGCGTTTCGCATTTGAATAGACCTTTACAAATATGAGTCATTTTTCTGAGAATAAGTCCTTCCTTGAAGTGAAGTTGTACAATCCATTGTCTTTCTAAACACCTCGGGCTTACAGGCAGCAAGGGACGTCGGCGCTGGGGGGCTGTACAGGTAAGCAGGCAGGGCAAAGCGTGGAGGGGACCGAGGACCTGCCCCGAGTCCCGGAGAATGAACCGTCTGGTTTAATGAGTCATTTTTAATTAGTTCTCACTGACTGTGGTGACGGACTGGGGGTTATGTGTGTGGCTCTCCAGGGGTTCCCACAAGAGATCCTGTTTTATGGCCACTGATGCCATGTCTGCTCAGAGCTATTATCAGAAAATATGGTGGGTGTTACACACGCGCACACACACACACAGCAATCAGCACGGACGGCACCACAAGAGCAGCTCAGTGGGGAGACGCGGGGCCCCCAGAGCGAGGCCTGTCATTTCCAAGGGCAGAGCGCAGCCTTGTCTCAGGGACCCAGCACCAGGGGCTATTTGCTCCCGACTTTCTGATCGTTACACAGGCGCCAGAAGCAAACTTCCTGAACAGGGTTCTCGGAGAACTGCCCGCCCCGGGAAGAATGTGCTGAGCGGAGGCACTGCCCAGAACTGGGGTTGGCCGGTGGGTGGGGGGGCGCTGGGGGAGCCTGGGAGACCCAGCCGGGAGTTGATTTCTCCCATTTGGTGGTGGCTTCAGCACCTGAGAAACTCGGAATGCGCTTGAGAGGCTATGACCTGGGTGCTTCACAGAGGAGCTGCAGCAGAGGCCACGGGGGAGGGTCTGTCCTGGGAAGGCCCCACAGGGTCCTGCTCCTCTACACCCTCGCCCCAGACCTGAATGTGACCCTTCAGCCTGTCCACCTCCACTCTCCGGCTCCCAGCTAGCGGTGCAGGGCCAGCACTGGAGAAACGGGCGCTCCGGCCCACCCCACCCCACCCCACCCCACGCCGTGCAGGACCCCATGTCCTCTCCTGGGCCCACCTCCACCGGGGAGTGGGGGCCGGATGTGGATGGGAGAGCGTGGAGGAGGGTGAGCGGCAGGGTGGAAACCCCACATCTCACCCAGACGCGGAGCCACGGCAGGCACCCGCAGGAGGGTACATTCAGGGAGAGGGTGGCTGGCTGGGGCAGTGTCTGGGAGGAGTGGCATCAGCAAGAAATTCTGGAGAGTTTCAGGCTCTAGGAAAATCGGGCAGGGTCAGCAAGTCCTGAGGAGCATCTGTCTAACTCTGAGATTCCATCCCCGTCTGTGCCCTTTCTTCCTGTGCTGCCTCCGAGCCGGTGTGAGCCCACACTGCCAGACCCCAGGCTGCTGCGTCCACCCTGGTGCTGAGGACTGGCTGGGGCCTCGAACCTGAGGTCCCTTCCCTGGGTGAGTGTCCCTGTATGTGTGCATGTGCACGTGACAAGTAGTCCCCAGCTCCCGGTGCCCCCGCCCCCCGCCCACAGTTCTCCCCACCGTGGGACAGGCTGGAAAAGGCCTTTCCCCTCCTTCTCCAGGAAGCCCCACTCCCCGTCCCCTCCCTCCTGCGGGGCTTCCCGTGCCTACTCTGAGACTGCCAGGTGCACACCGCCTGCATTTTCGCTCGCTAAGACCTAGACGAGGAGATGAACACAGCTGTGTTACACTAACAAGATGAACTGGATTCCAAACACCTCTCACCAAGAACACACTGCACAGGAGCCAGTGCGAAAAAGGAATGTGTCGTCCAGGAATGACTTAGCTATTTCCCTGATACGCGTGTTGTCACTGGAGGGGCTTCTCGCAAGTACCTACGTGCAAGAACTCTCAGTTAAATGTGGGCGTCCGTGAAGAAGCAGCCAAAGACAGTGGGGATTTTTAACTGAACATGTTCAGTGAAAAAGCGAAGCCTCAGGGTCTAACCTCTGTGTTTTTCGTGGGCCATACTTGATCCTGTAATGCCACAGAAGTGGTGATTCATTCGTAGTGGGGAAAAAAATCCACGTTTAAAGTGGTCGATTTTGAAAGGGTGTGTTAAAATTACTCCCCAATCTTTTTCAAACTCTGGCAGACCAGCAGGAGTTTTCAGGGTAGAGGCTGGAGCCACCCCACCGGCATGCTGATGTGAGGCTTGTGGAAGCTGATAGAAGCCAGGGTCAGCCTGGGCTTCAGATGCTCAGATGCTCAGAGTCCCAGCGCCAGATTCAAACGCGGGATAAACTGCTCACTCACCCGAAGTGCCACCTGCTGCCACTACCTGGAACACACCTGCTAATGAGACGCTTGTGGAAACACAGGTTGGAGGAAATTAAAGATGGAGGGAGGGTGCTCCGAGCTCTGTTTCTGTTAAAGACCCGTGTTAAAGATCCTTCGGAAGCACAGTGGACAGACGTCCGCCATTCTGCAAGGGCTCGCCCCATGGGGCTCCTCCCTGTCAATTGGCCTGAAGTGGGTGTTTCTGATGGTAAATGAATTCCTGTGCAGAGCAAGCCAAATGCAGTCTGGACGAGGGTGTTCTCAGTGCCATCAGTACTGTCCACGAGGCCTGGTGACGCATGAAAACCACAAACTGTTTATCTTATCTCCCACTTGTAACTTTAATCACTGGCTGCCCACGCTCGAATCACACCTGGGTCGGTGTTCTGGCCTGCAGTTCTCCCTGCACGGGGAACTGCTTGATGACAACCATCAAACAGGCCACATGCCACCTCCAGCCAGAGAGGGTGGGCAGACAGAGTGCATCTGTGCGGGCAGCACGCACGGCAAGTCTCAGCTCACATGTCTCTGACAAAGGGGTGTTTCTCCCGCTGTGGGACTCAAGCCATCCTTCACTTTTCCATCATGGTGCCCAACACAAGCTCCAACAAGGATGATCTGCAGGGCTCTCTGCAGTGGTGGATGTCTGCCCCTCCACGAGTCACCAGACTCCCGGAGCTGGGCACTTTCTGTTCTTCCTTCACCACCGTCTACAAGACACAGTGGCACATGGGGGGCCTCCAGAGACAGTTCCTGGAGGAACGGCCCAGGACGCCTTGGACAAACCATATAGTCCAAGAACACTGTGTCCTGCCAGTCCAGCTTCTGAGTCCAGAATGATGGGATTCTGTTCTTCAAACTGAAGCATTTGGTCAGCAAATTCCCTCCAGCAGTTTACCCTCGAAATAGACTTCGTGTCATCTGCTTCTCCCCTGACCCTGGGCTTCGTGTGTCTGACTCATAGGAGGGTCAACCACAGCCCCACAGGCAGCTGCGCTCAATCAGCCGTCAGAGCTGCTGGGCACAGAGATTCCAGTAAGTGATGTCGACAGTAATTTTCTCATTTGCGCCAAGAGTTTGACTTCTTAAAAAGTGTCCTTTTACTCACTCACACTGCTAATATCAAAACACATAGTGTGTTTCGTGAGGGTTGGTTTAAATTCGCTGTTTTATACCGGCTGTCACACTAGCTGCTTGGAGACCTGCCGTTCGCACACCTGCCTGCTGGCAGGGGCGCCGCACCTTCTAACAACAAACGCCCTTCCCGACGAAGCCCAGGGCTGGCTTCGCCGCTGGCCCAGGTATCGCGCGTGCAGGACAGGGGAACGCTCCCGGTCGGCGGGCAGTGCGCACCGACCTGACGTGGAAGGCAGGCAATGCTTCTCAGACCTGGAGTTGCCTCCATTGTCTTTGGAATTTAATTTCTGAGGAAGAAAATTCTAATCCTGGCCACAAACCATCCCCCAAACGACAACTGCTCTTAAGTCCAGTTTCTGTTTTTTTTTTTTTTTTTTAACATTTTATATTGATTTATAATCATTTTACAATGCTGTGTCAAATTCCACTGTAGAGCACAATTTTTCAGTTCTACATGAACATGCATATGTTCACTGTCACATTTTTTTCTCTGTGAGCCACCATAAGATCTTGTGTATATTTCACTGTGCTGTACGGTATAATCTTGTTTATCTATTCTACACTTTAAAATCTCATCTATCCCTTCCCACCCCCTACCCCCTTGGCAACCACAAGTTTGTATTCTATGTCTATGAGTCTGTTTCTGTTTTGTATTTATGTTTTGTTAGTTTGTTTGTTTTAGATTCCACATATGAGCGATCTCATATGGTATTTTTCTTTCTTTTTTTTTGTTTTTAAACTCACAATTTAATAGGTAAATTTAGGAAATCATTTCAACAAAAGATTAGCATACAAAATTGATTTTCCTATACAGCAACAGACATCAGGGAAATACATTTTAAACCATACAATTAACCAGAGCATCAAAAATAATCACCAGATATGTATGAATCCAGTTTTTAAAAGGGCACGACAGTTGGTCATACTGAAAACAAAACTTCACAGAGAGAGATTGTAAAAGACTAAGAAAACGGAGAGAGCGACCACTCATACAATGGATGATGCAACAGTGTTAATGTGCTACTTTTCCCGAGCGATTGCGTACATTCAGTTAAATCCCAGTCTAACTTCCAGCAGGCTTTCTTTGTGTTTGACAAAGCTTTCCCCTGCTAATGTTTACACTTAAGGTAACAAGACAAAGTAGGATAATCTTGAAGAAAAAGAAACAGTTTGGAGAATTAAGTCCAGTTTTAAAGAGTGATTTCTGAGGCTTTATTCTCCTGACAGGAGTTCATTCCAAGGGCAGTGGGCATGGTGCCCTATGGCTCACACTGATAAAATATTTGCATAAAATACTAAGTCGAGAGCCAGGACCAGCGCCTGAATGAGCAACAGTGACGTGACTGAGGGGCAAATTTCAACATTAGGGGAAAAAAGAGCAACTGTAGACGCCTGCCTTTTATCCCAAGGAAACTACACACTGATGACTGCTGAGGAAGGAAGACATGTGACAACGGGGACCCACGGAGAAGCTCACAGACCCGTTTACTAGTCCGTCATCCAGAGTCGTAAGGAAGGAAACAAGTGTCCAACCCTGATTCAGTGGCTTTCTGCCCCAAAATGATGAGTTTTGTGGTTGGAATGTTTTCAATACACTAAGACATCCATGTAGAAGAAATAGATTTTTTCCCTAAGAGTTAAAAAAAAAATGACAGTACTGCACAAAGCTGGACTGCAGGAGGCATGGTATTCACTCACCAGCCTTTAGAGAATCTGCAGACTAAGGAGCCGGCCTGTCAGCTCCAATGGTACAACAGCCACTTACTTCACCAGCGGAAGTGAGTTCCTGTGGGAAGAGCCAGAGGCACTGTGATTCAGGGTGTGTGCGCCACAGGGGACCACAGGCAGGCCCAGGGAACAGGGAGGGGAAACTTACTCTTACAGGGAAAAGGGGAGAGTTGGGAAGAGCTGGGGTGGCCAGAGTCCACGGCGGGATCTGGGGTGCCGGGCGTGGAGGCTTCCCGGCGGCCGGGCTGCCGCAGCCTCTGATTGGCTGGGCTGTCGTCCAGGGAGAGAAGATGCTGCCTTCCTGCTGGATGGTGAACTCCCTGCCGGAGATGTGGGCCTGAGTCTGGTCCTGTTTGCAGGACCAGATCGATGATGCAGGCAGGTGCGAGACGGCTCTGCAGGCCTGTTCTGACTCCAACTTTAGCGGAGATCTCCTGGCCCAACTCCAAGGCCAGGCAGGGAAAGGCAATGGTGCATTTCACCAGACGCCAGGCACTCGCAGAAATGCTTCCTTTCACAGTAACTCGTCCAGCGGTTGATGTAGCCAGAACATCGGTGAGTCTCCTAGCCAGGCATTTAGTCGCTGTGTAAGTTGCTCGGCGGCTGGCATGTAGAGCAGAAGCTGAGTGGTAGGAAGAGCCTGGGTCCCTTCAGTCCCCACCTGCACACCTAGTCTCAGTTACCTTCCACCCCGGTCTGTGCTACATCGTCCGTCTTAATTACACATCCCTACTGTGTCCGGGGTCTTTCAACACTTGGCTGAGAAAGAGTTTATTCAAGGCTGCTATTTTCCTGAAAAGCTTCTCTCCAAGTACAAATGGACTCTCAGGAGGTAAAACCTGTTTTGATTTACAAAATTTACAGGAAAGAGAAATGTAACATCTTTCTCTGATCAAGGCTTTCTTGTTTGGAAAAACAAAGAGCACACTTCCTCACTGGGAAGGATGCCGGTGGCCTTCCGAGGGGGGGACCAGGAAGAGGTAGTGTGGGCCCATCTGAGGAACGAGCAAAGACGGAGTTGAGAGAGACGTGTCATCTCGCACAGCAGCTTTTCCTGCAGGATGTTACAGCACTTTATAAATATTAATCACCTCATTCGTTCTCATCACTTTGTACAACCCAAGATGTTCTAGATGGCCGGTCACCCAACTCAGTAAACTAAATTTCTCAAGCCGCCACTTCCAATTCAAAACACTCTCATCTCCCTGTATTATTCAGAGATGTTATTGAGTTTATGAAAGATCCGGTTGCCTTTGGTTTTTTTGTCTGTTCCACTCAACCGTTTTGAATTACTAAACATCTCCCCCCACCCCCTGCCCCCACTTATACATGTTAATTTAGCAAACTTAGGAAACAGAGACGTATAAAAACAAGGGTGAGCCGCTCACACGCTCATGATCATTAAACATTCCCCGCAGCGTTCTGGCGTGTATCTATCCCCAAGAGTTTCTTTCTTTTTTTTTTTTTTTTAAACAGAGGTACTGGGGATTGAACGCAGGACCTCGTGCATGCTAAGCACGTGCTCTACCCCTGAGCTAAACCCCCCAACCCCGAAGAGTTTCCTGATGCGTGAGATCATGCATTTTTACTTCCTTTCATACTGTTTCACGTTTGTTAATGTCACTATTTTAAGTATATTTGTGTAATTATTTTTGTGTGTCGGACAGCACTGCTACTCACAGCTGAACGCCGCCGCGCTCCCCGCAGACCTTGTTTTAAGTGCTGTGCTTTCTTGTGCTTCACAGACATTGTGTTTTTCACAAACTGAAGGTCCAGGGCCGCTCTGCCTTGCAAATCCATCTGCACCCGCTTTCAACAGCGTCTGCTCAGTCTGTGTCTCTGTGTCGCACTTCGGTAATTCTCACAACGTTTCAGCCTTTTCACTATTGCTCTGTTTGTCGTGGTGATCTGGAATTACTGAGTGACATTCGATGTTACTGTTCAAGAGGGTTACAACTCACGGAAGGCTGAGATGATGGTCAGCGTTTTTTAGCAATCAAGTACTTTTTAATTAAGGCATGTACATGGTTTTTTAGAATAATGCTGTTGCACACGTAATGGACTACAGTGTAGGGTAAACATCATTTTTATACGCACTGGGAAACCAAAAGTTTCATGTGACTCTCACTTCATCGAGATATCTGCTTTGTTGAAGTGGTCTAGAGACAACCTGCAGTATCTCCAGGGTCTGCCCTTATATGAACGTGCCATAATTAAATTAACTAAACTCTCAAATCTGAACACTGAGGTTGTTTCAACATTTTTGCTCTTATAAACTGCTGCTATAAACTGCAGCCAGCCTCATCTGTGTCCTTCTGAACCATTCTTTTAATTTTTAAATTTTTTTATTAAAAATTTTTTTTTCAGAACCATTCTTGGTGGCTAAATGATTATATAAAAACTACATACTCATATAAGGCGTTTTTTGTTTTGTCTTGTCTTGTTTCATTTTTACAAATGGTATTATACTCTGAAATCCACTTCTCTCATTAAAAAAAATACATTACAAAAGTTCTTCCGAGAATTATTTAAATAGCTGCACAATATGTTATCATGTGAATATACCATCATTTGTCCAACCATTGTCCTTGTTGGCATTCAGGCTGTTTCTTGATTTTTGCTGTACAGATAATCCTGCAACACACACCCTTGAACGTAAGTGCTAGTGCATCCACGAGTTTGCTCCCACAGCATAAGGACAAAGAAGTGGGACTGCTGGGCCAGGCGGACATCTGTAACTTGGCCAGATCCACTGGACACACCTCTTAAAGGCGGTCACGCCCATGTGTGCGAGACTTCAAGCTGTTCTGTCAATTCCTTTCATACAGATGCTCTGCTAGAAGGATCCTGTAGACATGTAAGATGTGTGGGATGGGAAACAGGGCACATAGGATGTCCTGCAGACACAGAGACAAGGAAACTGATGCTCAGAAAAGTAATGGGACATGTTCAAGGTCATACAGCTAAAAGTTTCAGAATCAGGACTCGGTCTCCTGATTCTCTGACCAGGACTTTTGCAAAACAGTAAGCCTTTACTGGGGATGGGGAGCTTGGTAAAGTGAGAAAGAAACGGTTTATCAGTTATCTATTGCTGTGTAACAAAGTAGCCCCAAACTTAGTAGCTTAGGACAAGAGCCTCATATACAGATATGATTCTATGGGTCAGCAATTCAGCCTGTGCTCTGCTAAGGCCATCTTCTGAGTTGACTTCCCTCATGTCTCTGGGTCAGCTGTGGGTCAGCAGGGCCGCCCCAGGTCTGCTCCTGTGTTCTCATCCTGCAGTACACGCTTCTTGAGGCAGTGGCCCTGAGATCGTGAAGGTGTGTAAGACCTTGTGAGGCTTAGGCTCAGAGCAAGCAGATCAACGCTCCTGCTGTATTCGATGGGCAGAGAGAGTCACAGGGCTGGCCCAGATTTGATGGGTGTTGAAACTGACTCTACCTCTTAATGGGAGGAGCTGCAGGGTCACATCGCAAAGGACAAAGACAAGGGAGACGTGACAAATGGAAGCATGTTTGCAAGCAATCCAGAAGTTTTCAGTTTAAGTCTCTCTCACTTTTCAAACAATTGCTCTGGTGTCATCATGTTTGGAATATCACAGCCCTGTGAGCGCATAAAGAAAGTAATGTTTGCAGTGAAACCTCAGAAAGTTCCCCCAAGATACCTGGGGCACATTTGGAGCAGTACTATATTGGGTCAGATCTTTTCACATTAAAAAAAAGTTAATTTGTCAGATAAGAAAAATGGATCACTGTGACCATTTTACTCTCATTATTCACAATCCGTTACAGAGCGGGCTGGTGACTGGCGTCTTTCTCTCTGGGAGAGCATCGCAGCTGTATGGAGCACTGTCTGGGGGGTGTCTTTTGTATCTTTTTCTCTTTTTTTTTAACTTCTTGTATGTGTGCCTTTTTCCCCCCTTTTTATTATGCCTCTGTAATTTTCCATCTCACACAATAAACAAGTGAAGAGGAGGGATTTACAGGCCATAAAAATAGCAGGCCATAAATAAAGTTAAACACAGTATACTTCCTTCTGATATTTCAAAAGTGTGTCCTTGGAGATGAGGGGTGGGCCGTGGGACCAGGGTGACATGTGGCACTTTGCTGGTTTAGTGGGGCTCCAGCAAACACGGCATGTGGCTGGGCAGACAACCCCGCAGGGGGACTCCTGAGCTCTGGGGAGAGAGCAACTTCTATATTTAGAAACTTCGGGCTTCAGCCAAATATACAATAGATTTAGGATGTGGGTTGAAGACAAGGAAGAGAGCACACACATGTTAATATTTTGCTTGTTCTTTCCCAAATCAGCAGCTTAGTGGGGGAAAATGACCTTCTGTGACATTCCTGTTTCTCTGTAATTACAGATCGGCGTGGAAAGAAAAGACACTGAAATGGAGCTCTGCTGACTTACTACAGTGAGCATCTTGTGAAGTGTGTGCGTGAACGCTGCCCTGCGTCTGTGGCCCGCAGCGACGGGTCTCCACCTCTGCACAGCGCCAGGGAGTGTCTGCCAAGAGGGCTCAGGGTTCTCAAGGATGGAGCTGAGCACCCTGGCGCCTTCGTGGTAGAAACCCGCAAGACTGAAAATGTTTACAATGACGGGAATCAGTGTGGAGGCAAGAACTATAGGTTTCAATAAAAAGTGTCTCAGAGACATTCTGTACCAGAAATTTGTGTCCAAAGGGAACAGGATGCACAGAAAAGTGGAAACCCTATTGTTTACTTGGAGGTATGAAAAGAAATAGGTCAGTGATTCGTTTCCATAGTGACTGTTACTGAAATAAGACAAACTGACACCAGTACTGACTTATTCTCCTGCTCAAGCCCTTTTAAAAGATCACTTTAATCAGAGTTGGTTCTTGAATCTAAACAAGATGACCAAGTCAGCTTTCACAATAATTATCTCCTGCCACCTGCAAAATGAAAATAATGCAGATTCACATCATGCCAGTTCTGGGTTTCGCTATCACACGGGTTTTACATATGGGAATGTGTCCAGGACGTTTGCAGCTTAATTCTAGTTCTTAGTAAGATTTGTTCTTGCTGTACCCCCAAACTGCAGCATACTCATGTGCTGCTGGCGACAAGAGTGGGTTATAAACGTGGGCACTTAGGCTCACTCCCAGGTGAACAGTTTTAATTTGACCTTTGAATCCGAGAGTGAGGTGGGAAGCCCCATAAAAAAGACCAGCAGGACCCCCAGGCAGGGCCACTACTCTTCTGCCAGCACCATCTGGTTCCCCGGCCCAGAGGCTCTATCTCACTTTTTGCCTCTAAAAGGGCTTACTTCTAGGAAGTGGAACTTACCCCTAAAATTCTATTGGTTCCCTGAGCTCACTCCTGATTGGTTCTTTCTTTCACTCCTGATTGGCCCATTTCCCTCACTCCTGATTGGTCTATTTGTAGTACTTTATTTGCATGGAGCTCACTCCTGATTGGTTACTTATTTCCCTCCTGATTGGTCCATTTCTACAAAGCTTGTTCCTAATTAGTCAACTTTTGTTATACCTTATTTGCATATGATGTTGCAAAGTGTAAACTGGCAGCCTATAAAAGCCTGTGTAAAGCTGTAGCTAGGGTCCAGAGCTTGGAGTGCTATCTCTTCTGGGTCCGCTGGCATGGTAAACCTGAGTTCTCCAATCTTCCAAGTGCTGCTTGGTTTCTCGCTGGGATCCTGGTTGCTGTCGCAACTGCGCTGTAACACCGAGCTATAACACATTTTTCTGCAACAAGAGCAGGGCCAGGCACGGGGTGTAGAATGCGGCAGCACACCTGGGATTCCGATCCCTTTGGCCATTTAACCATAAAGTTGAATGGACACCCCGTGACCGCGTCTGAAGTGATCAGTATCTGTTTTCAAGACAGTGGGAGTGTCTCCGTCATCCCCCACCGCAGCTGGGTCCCATGAGCAGAGTGGACCCAACTTCCGAGTTAGGGTGAGATGGAGAAGGAGCCCACTGCCCCGCCATCGCCTCCGCTGACCCAGGCCGTCAGGAATCTAGGTCACAAGGATCTTGTTCCGAGTCCTAGGGTTTCTACGTCTGGACCGTTTCCCTGGCTCAGCTCTTAACCTTTGTAAACACAGCTTAAGTGGGTCAGTTCTCAGCCGTGGGATGTGGAAATCCAGCCTTCTCGTTTGTCCCAGACCCGTGAGAGAGTGCGCACGTGTGAGAGTGTACTCGTGGGGACGGGTCTGTGTGTGTGTGTTGGGGGTGAGTGTGCCCGCGTGCTCTCCAGGAGAGAGAAGGCAGCGGGGGCCGCCGCCCCTCAGCAGGGAGGGGTCTGCGCGCACCTGCGCTCGGGGGATGGCTTCTTCCGCTCGGACCCCTCCGCCCGGCAGCCGGGTGACCCGGGTGGCTCTTCCTCTGCGCTATCTACCTTCCAGCAGTTTTGCTTCTATTTGATCTCTTCGCAGGTCCGTGGACGGGAGAGGTGATTTCTTAAGATGGGGCCGGGAGGGAGAGGCGGAAGTTGAACCTTTTGGCTAAAATTAGGTGGGAAGATTATCAGTGGATCAGCGCACAAGTAAGGAGCTTAAGTGACTGGCCTCACGTCAGCGCTACGTCAAGGCTCCGTCTTTCTTGCTTCTCCAGCACCGATGGCCGTCAGGTAAATGTGTCTTCTCCATACTTAGGCCATTACTATTTTCTCTTAGCAGGAGAGGCAGGCATCAGACCCCGCGTTGCTGGGGACGAAAGGCTGTCTTGGAAGAGCGCCCTGCAAGGAGCACGGAGACCGCTGGCCGCGCGAGGAGCCCTGCCCTCCCGCTTCTGTCCCGACGCACCAGGCGGACGGGCTGCCCTTTACTCTCTCTGCAGTCTTCCCAACGGTACGACCACTTTGGCGGGCGGCCTCCTGCCTGTCTTACAAGGTGGAGATCTAGCAGACACAGGTCAGGTCATTAGGAAGCTGGAGGCCAGTGCAGTTCATCTGTTTTCTCAAATTGCTGATCCTGAAAAAGAAATCCATCGTCTCCCAGGAAGGCCAGAGAAGGATATTTCTTACACTTGTTTGCTTTCCAGGAGCACCTGCCAAGTTAGAAATCTACATCAATGAAGTATGTTACTGCCAACTTAAGGCACCAGACAAATCCTGGAATTTCTTGTGAACGTGTAAGGCACAACTGAAATGCCAAGGGGCAGAGTAACAGCTATTTGTTGATTTTCATGTTACTTCTAAGTTTCTAAATAAAAACATAAAAGCATCTCTCTTAAAAAGAACAAACGGCCTTAAAAGAAAGCCCAAAGGTCGGGGGGAGAGAGAGAGACAGACAGACAGAAGAGGCTCACTATCTCTGAGAATCTGAATTTATAAACTGGTGAAGATGTATTATTCCTATTTACAGAAGACTCTTTGTTCATGAAAAAATTAATAGCAGGATGCCCTTTTTAAAAATTTTTTTATTGAGTTATAGTCATTTTACAATGTATCAAATTCCAGTGTAGAGCACAATTTTTCAGTTATACATGAATATACATATATTCATTGTCACATTTTTTCCCCCTGTGAGCTACCTCAAGATCTGTATCTATTTCCCTGTGCTATACAGTATAATCTTGTTTATCTATTCTGCATATGCCGGTCAGTATCTACAAATTTTGAAATCCCAGTCTGTCCCTTCCCACCCCTTGCCCCCTTGGCAACCACAAGTTTGTATTCCATGTCTATGAGTCTGTTTGTTTTCTTCTTCTTTTTTTTAGATTCCACATATGAGCGATCTCATATGGTATTATTCTTTCTCTTCCTGGCTTACTTCACTCAGAATGACATTCTCCAGGAACATCCATGTTGCTGCACTTGGCGTTATGTTGTCAGTTTTTATGGCTGAATAGTATTCCATTGTATAAATATACCACATCTTCTTTATCCAGTCATCCGCTGATGGATATTTAGGCTGTTTCCATGTCTTGGCTATTGTAAATAGTGCTGCTATGAACATTGGGGTGCAAGTGTCATCCTGAAGTAGGGTTCCTTCTGGATATAAGCCCAGGAGTGGGATTCCTGGGTCATATGGTAAGTCTATTCCTAGTCTTTTGAGGAATCTCCGTACTGTTTTCCACAGTGGCTGCACCAAAGTGCATTCCCACCAGCAGTGTAGGAGGGTTCCCTTTTCTCCACAGCCTCTCCAGCATTTGTCATTTGTGGGCTTTTGAATGATGGCCATTCTGGCTGGTGTGAGGTGATAACCTCATTGTAGTTTTGATTTGCATTTCTCTGATAATTAGTGATATTTAGCATTTTTTCATGTGCCTATTGATCATTTGTATTTCTTCCTTGGAGAATTGCTTGTTTAAGTCTTTGGCCCACTTTTGGATTGGGTTTGTTTTTTTCTTATTTAGTCATATGAGCTGTTTATATATTCTGGAGATGAAGCCTGTCAGTTTCATCATTTGCAAAAATTTTTTCCCATTCCGTAGGTTGTCGTTTTATTTATGGTTTCATTTTTGCTTTTATTTCAAAATTTGTCATGAAAGTTGGGAATTTTATTATAAAATATTACAGACATATCCAAAGTACAAAGAATTATAAAATAATACCATTATTCACACTCAGCTTAAAACAATCAAAGCCCTCATTTCTTTCCCCTGAATCACAATGCCTGCCCCCAACAAAAATAACCATTTTTGTGAATTTAGGGTCCACTGCCACCATATTTTTCTTCATATTTTTATTACCTATTCATGTATCCCAATGAACAGTATTTTCTTTTTAATTTCTTTTCTTTATTCCCCTCCCCCATGCCCTGCTTCTGTAATCACAAATCTGATCTTTTTTTCTATCAATTTGTTTTTTTTGTTTGCTTTTGAAGTATAGCTGACCTACAACACTGTTAGTTCCTGGTGCACAACATAGTGACTCGATATTTCTGTACATTTCAAAGTGGTCAGCATGGTAAGTCCAGTTACCATCCATTACCCTGCAAAGATATCACATAATTTTTTTTTCCCGCACAGTTTCATACCTATGGCTCATTTTCTACCTACGAGTTTGTACTCTCAACTTCCCTTAACTATTTCTCTCCTTACATATATATTTTATATATTTAAATATTTTTAGAACTTTTATTATACATTGACTTTATTTTATGAATGGTATGATGTATTTTTCTCCTCGACACTTTCCTGCAGGTTTTATCCTTATAAATATATTTCTCTTCTTCGTTCATGTTGGACGTGGACCACTGTGTAGATATATCAGGATATAGTTAACATCCATTCTCCTGATCAGGATTGTCTTCAAGCAGACATTTAAAATGTTACTTTATTGAAATCTCTATTTTGAAACCTAGTTTTGTTTCCAATTTCCCTATTCTTCAGAGGTACTTTTTCTAGCAACTTAGCCAAAATATTCTACATCAACTTAAAAAGAAAACAGACTATTTTTTTCTGACTATAAAACGAATTCATGCCCATTTTAAAGTAAACACACAAAAGTACAGTTCTCCACTCCAGCAATAACCACTGTGAACATTATGGTGTATTTCCTTCAAGCGTTCCCCTGTATCTTTATATTACTTTCGATTTGCCCAAACCCAATGCTATCAAAAGAAGCAATTTTCCTTGCCCTTAAAAATCTCTGAAAATAAAACTTTTGATAATTGAAAAGCATCCCTGCCTGTGCTCCAGCTGTTCGGTATGTGGAGGGTTCCAGTGTCTCCCTCCGTTCTGTTTACCGAACGTTCAGGAGCACCTGCCCTGCGCTCATACATGGTGTGGAAGGTGCCACAGTCAAAGACGAGACTGTGTCTTTCACAGAACATTAGCCCAAACCCAAGACTATAGAAGTGGTTACATGGTTGCCACTGTGATAAGTTCTGTAAAGAATAAGCCAAAGGTAAAACAGCCTGATCCCAGGAAGGCAGAAAATGGTCACATGGGGTAGGGAGGGTTTAGGCCAGGAGCAGAGAGATTCAAGCTGGATTCAAGGATAAACGGAGTGGCTAACTGAAGGGGTGTGTGTGTGACCTGTGGGTGAACACATCTCTGTTAGCATTGAGAACACAACCTGAGTCGGACGGAAGCGAACACAGGCCATCACCCCCTTATGAAATCCTATGTGCCTAATGCTTTGCCCACATTCCTCGTTATCTCGTAAAGACAGCATTCTAACTGAATTCCTGGACCACAGTGCTTTGAAGGAATCACATGTCTGTGAGATTTTAATATATTAAAAATAAAGTGTTGCCCAAGGTTTTATATTTTGGATGCCAACACCAATGCTTTATTTCTTTGCATTTGGTGCCAGTGACTCTGAGGACTGCTCTGACAAGGTGGTGCCTGGAAACAAAGTCAACCTCAATGCTGCATTATTATTATTTCTATTGTATATCAGCTCAGGGGAGTGCTTATGAAACAAAGGAGTAGAAGAAACAAATTTATTCTTAATTATTAAAAGCATCAAGAAAAACATACTATTAAAATAGCAAAGATATGTGGGGGTGTATATCTTTGCCACTTGAAACTTGCGTGCGCGCGCGCACACACACACACTACTTAAGGGCACACTGAAGAAGAGGTAGCAATGAGGGCCTGAAAGAGGTGAGGTGTACCAACATTCACTGAGGTACACGGAAGGTTTTAATAAATGGGGAGACACTTCAGGAAAAAAAGAATCAGTATTATAAATAAATTATTTCAAAACTTAAAAAAAATTTAACAAATTCCAATACAACTTTAAAAGGGATTTTTTTTGGGTCAAAATAATTCTGAAGTTTATTTGAAGAAATACTGTCCAAGAACAGCCAAGAAAGTTGCAGGAAAAAAATCTACTAAAATAATTTGAAATATTTCTTCTGACGGAGAAGAATGGGGTGGGGGAGGGTGAGAGTGATTGCTGTTTTTCATAAAAGCCCAAACCTTCACTTAACCCTATGTCTGCACTACTGTGATTAAAAATATAAAAAGCAATCCTCTAAGATATAAAACAGAGTGTTGGGCCACACAGAGCTGCACAGCAACATGCAGACATATTAGCGGGCAGAAGAGAGATCCCAGGGTTTATAAGCATTAAAGACAAAACGAAGATTTTAAATCAGTGGCATAATTGTTAATACTTTGTAAAGAAGGTAAAGTAAACTGAGAGAACTACTCCACAAATTCAAGAATAATGAGAGATAAACTTGACAAGTAATGAAAAAAGGAAGAGATAAAGAAATAAATGTATAGGTGAATATATATCCGTGTTTGGCATAATAGTAACATAAAAATATATAGTAAAAGATTAAAATATTTGACTCCTAAATTTTTTAAATTTCTATATGTCAGAAAAACAAATAAGTAAAATTTAAAAGCCAATGACTAAACAGGGTAACTCGATACTAAAATTATGTCAATGGTAATATTAAATGTTAAGGATTCCTTACAAATTAAGCATGGTAAACCTCCTCATAGAAAAGTGTGCAGTGAGCCTAAGAAACAATATGTAAAAAAGTCGATAGATGTATGAGCAGTTTTGAATTCTCTGGTCAAGGAAATGCGTATTAAAGTAATAACAAGACTCTGGTAGAAAAAAGTGAGCTCACTCGGTGCCCAGATCATGGTTTCCAGGGCCAGGCTCCGGCAAGAAGAACCAGGACACTGTGAAGATACGATACGTTGTAGTGAAAACAAAACAAAAAAAATCTAGGTGGTCTCAAAAAGGGAAAAAAAAAAAAAGAAGTGTACTGTATGTTTTCAAATAATATCCAGCAAAATACACAACCAAATGTAACATGAATGACACACATTTGTACTGCTAAATTTATTTTAAATTAGATTACAAATCCCCCCCCCCAAAAAAAGGTCATACCTAAACAAATATAACACCGTTGTAACAAAAGACTAGGACTTGAGCCATATTTTCCAGCTGTGGGTGTCTATTTCAATAGAAGTTGTCAGCTCTGGAGCGTGGACTCCAGCAGCCTCACGCGGAAGGCAGGGGGCCCTGTGAGCAGGAGCCAGATGCGGAGGTGAGACGCCACTGCCACTGGGTTCACCACATCCCTGGTTCCGCTGGCTTTCTCTCCAAGCAAAGTAAAAAGTCCTATTTCCTTGTAAGTGCAGCAGCTTATGAGAGGTCTGGCTCAAAGGGCCAACTTTGGATAGATTTGTCCCTTATTGCAAAGTCCTTAAATATTTACAATTTAAAAAAAGAGAAATTGGAGGTTATATCTTTCTGCTTCTAAGGAAAGAACAGAGGACCACTTTCATTATAATGAAATTTTGTAATAAAAACATACAGGCTTGTATACCCTGTGCTCCTTTTCAGGGCCAGGATGACACCCAACCAGCTCACAATTTGGGAAAGATCAGAAGAGGCAGCATTTACTCCGTGCCAACAGGACTGTGTGCAGCACAGGGGGAAGGTCTTTGCGTGTGGGTTATCCTGGGTAATACACATGATCACAAAACTGGAATCTGTGGAGAAACAGAAGCTTGGCAGCCAAGGCTCTCACCTGAGACCCTGGTGAGCAGTAAAGGATGATGTGGGAATTCACAGTCCCGCCCCAGGCCCTTCCCCTGCTGGGTAAATAACATCTGCTAAATAAAGCTTCAAACTTCCTCTAAATGCCTTTTTGGCTCTAATATTCTAGAGCTCTCTCATTCAAGATGTATACTCATCAGAAGCTCCAAAGAATCCCCAGAGTGAGAGTTATATTTCCAGACTCAGAGTCAGTGTGCAGTCTCATGTAGGATCTCTGCACTGCTTCCAGAAGCTTCCAGAAGCACACATCTGTCTGGAAGTACTGACATTTCCAGTGTATTTCAGTTGTTTATGGAGACAACCGAAACAAAATATTACGTAACAGGGTCCCTTGGGTGGTGTGGGGCGCCAGGCGGCTGGGTGAGAACAGCGCAGACACCGAGGATGGGTGACAGAGGCTCTTGCTTCCTTTCTTCCTTTCCTCAATTCACTCCTCCTCCACCAGCTCTCCCAGTGTGGCATCCAGTGGAACCTGCACCTTCAGATCAAATCCCCACCATCCAAAATCAACAACTTCTATGTCCATCAACAGACGACTGGACAAAGAAGTTGTTGTATATATACACACAATGGGATACTACTCAGCCATAAAGAAGAATAAAATAATGTCATTTGTAGCAACATGGATGGACCTGGAGATTGTATACTAAGTGAAGTAAGTCAGAAAGACAAAGAAAAATACCATATGATATCATATATGTGGAATCTTTAAAAAATGACACAAATGAACTTATTTACAAAACAGAAACAGACTCACAGACACAGAGAACAAACTTATGGTTACTAGTGGGGAAAGAGGGGATGGAGGGATAAAGTGGGAGTCTGGGATTTGTAGACACTACTATACATAAAACAGATAAACAACAAGGTCCTACTGCACAGCACAGGCAACTATATTCACTATCCTACAATAGTTTATAGTAAAAAAGCACATCAAAAAGACTGTATATACGTATAACTGAGTCACTCTGCTGCACACCAGAAATTAACACAACATTGTAAACCGACTAGACTTCAATTTTAAAAAATGTGATTCATTGCTGATCCAGCTTGCGACCTCTCTCTCAGGCCACTCTGCATTCCGAAAGAGTGGCTGGTGAATCCAAATGCAATTGGAAGGTCAGAGTCACATTCATTTAAGGAACTGTATTATTAGGCAGGCCTATGGACAAGTTAATAGTGCACATTTTCTGTCTGTGTTCTGTTTCTTCTGCATGGAGATGGTATTGTTAACACAATACTTTGAAGCTATAATTTCGAAAAAAAAAATTTGGGGGGGTTAGGTTGGTTGGTTTGTTTGTTTAGTTTAATGGAGGTACTGGGGATTGAACCTCATCTCCAGGACCTCGTGCATGCTAGGCATGCTGTGTATCTCTGAGGTATACCCTCCTGAACCAATAATTTCCAAACTTTTGATGGTGTACCTCTATCAGATTTTTTCAAATGAGCACCTGCCCAAATACTTTATTGATTTCACATGTATGTGTACATTACTGCACTAATATGCTTTACTTACTATAAACATATTTAAAGGATGAGACAAACAATATTTAAAAACTATTTTATCTTAATTTTAAAAACATACTTTTTTGGTCCTCACTCCAACTTGTGCTTTGAGTGCAACTCGTGAGAATGAGTAAGCTTCTCACATGCAAACTACACATATACACCAAATGCTCAAAGAAAACAGCCAGGGGGCATCTCCTGCCCCTACCTTCACCGTAGGTGCTCCCTCTCTCTTCAGGGGTGCCCATGCCTGTCAGAGGGGCACAGAGGAGGAGGGAGGGGGGAAGGGACAGTCTGTACAGTGTTACTAGAGTTTGATCTTATTTGGTTAAAACAAAAGAGAAAGATAAAAAAATTATAATTGTTTCTTCCTGTATCCCATTAATTATCTTGAGGTGCATTCAATGATGTGTATGAATTATTTAAAATGAGAGCAGACTTAGATCCAGGTTTTATGGGACCTGGGACTGTTAAAATTTGTGCGGGGAAGAAAATATAAAACAAAGCAAAACAAAGCAAAAAACCCTTACTTTTGCGACCTTTACAAACTGTGACCTTAGGAATCCATGACTAAGGCCCGGGGATGGGGACCCTAGTGGAGGACCCAGCAAGAGCCTTCAGCAGGTTTGAGCGGGCTGCTCCAAGAAGCAGCAAGCTTGGGAAAGAGGTCTCCTTTGCAGAAGGGTGCTTAGTGGACCGGAATTTAAATTTCCTTCCCTGTTTGGGTCCTCTTCAATGGGCCTTCACTTTTAGAAAATCCTGCCTTCTGTGCTAAACTGTTTAAAGAGCAATCTCTGCAGCACAGTGAACTCGGAGGTCTGGAGCTGATAAGGACCGGCGCTGAAATGTTTCGATAACATCAGAGCCATGCGCCCTGGCTGTCTTCTTCTCTTCCCTCCTCAAACTGCTCTGTGGTCTCAGGATGCATGTGTTCAGGGTTTGAGAAGGATGGTTCGCTTTTCCGTAAAGAACAATCTAGACTTACTAAAGTAAGTCACACTGTCAGCTTCTGCCCATTAAGGGGTGGGGGCATTTCTCTTACTCCTTGCTGGCGAGAAATCTGAGATGAAACTGGTCTTAACAGAAATCTCGCCGTCTCCCTTTTAAGGCATTGTTTTCCATGTAAGATGGCAAAGGAAAATCCAAGAAACGGCTGCAGCCAATGGAAGACATTTATGGCCCTGCGAACACTGAGATGCAGGAAGGAGCGGGGAGGTGTACCTGAAGCAAGGGGTAATAAAGGCTTAACGTGTCGACTTAAACGTGGTGCAAAACGGGAACGCCCAAGAGGGGTTTCAGTTTTAACCAGTGACAAATCCGTTCTTTCCCCACCGCCTCCCTCCACCGGCGCATCCGGCAGGAGTGCGGCCTCCGCATCGTTCTTCCCTTAAACGCCTGTCTGCCATTTCTCCTTTCTGCACGAACATGCTCCTCAGCCCGCTGGAACCTGCTGGGCGGCACCACCCTGCTCACCTTGACTCGGTTCGCGGGCTGCCAGGTGGAAAAGTCTTTGAAACAAAGGCCAATAGGCGATTCCCGACTCAGAAGAGGCGTGAGGCAGGCGCCACGTTTACCCACAGTGCTCTGGGCGGCCACGTGACTCCGGGGGCTGCCGCCACGTGACTGGCCAACGTGCGACTCGGCGATGCAGCCGTGTGACTGGCGGACGTTGGTCACGTGAGCGCCCCCGTCGTCCAATCAGCCTGCCGCGCGGGGCGCGCCGCGGAGGCGAGAGGGCGCCCCCTGGCAGGTTCGTGGCCCGCAGGCGCAGGGGGCGATTCCGGGACCACTGGGCGGTTTGGGCGGAGGCCGTCGCCGCGCCCTTGCGGGATGTGGGAGCCGGCAGAGAAGGCTGCGTCCTCCTGCCTCTGGGGTGGAAGTAAGTAGCCGGGCTATTTGTTAGGACGAGCCCAGCGTGGACGGAGGGACCGGAGCGTGGGAAGGCGCCTTCCGCCAGCCGCGTGTACACGGGGAGCCCCGGGAGTTCAGGTGTGTTCAGACTTGGCGCAGGCAATGCGAGTTTCACCTTCCCCCTGGTGCCTTCTTGTTTCCGACGAAGCCTGTGGCCTCCGGGCTTCCGCGAACCATCGTGTGACCCTTCCCGGGGGCAGAGGGAAGAGGAACACGCCCGCAGCTTCCCGGGTAACCCCCCGGTGTAGCGATCCGGGTGGGAGCTCGGCGTCAGGAGCCGGAGTCGTGCGGGGAGCGAGCGGCTGGACCAGAGCCCGCCTCGGGAGCCCAAGCCCGGCCCAGCCGCTGGCCAGGCCTGCGTCCCGAGCCGCTCCTGATGAGACGCGGGCCTTTGAGTGAATGGCTTACACTCCGGGGCTCCCGCAGCTCCGTACACGTGTTGTGACGTCTGTACGTATATGTGTGCATCCCTGGCGCGGGGCGGGGGCGGCTGCCTACCATCGCATTTAGCGAAGGAACCCGGAGCCTGTGAATTAGGCGCCACTGCCACCTGGTGGACACACATCCGGGTTAGAACTTCAGGGTTTATACGTATGGTTCTGGTTTTTTTTGAACGATGAAGGAAATCCCCTCTGAAGTCGAAGAGTGGAACCTTCCGTTGTGAAGCGTCAGAACACGTGGGCGGGGAAAGGAAGCAGTGAGCGTCAGGTCTGGGGCAGGGGGTGGGGGACACTTTCCAAAGCTGCTTGATTGTGGCCTTCACAGGTCTGCGGTCGCTTACTTGAAATGTTTTGAATTCCCCCAACATCAGATACACTCAAAATGCAAGACCCACGAGGTCTACCCACACTGCAGTCAAGGCACGAGTTACTTGTATTCTATACATTTGGAATTGTCTGTTTCATTCATTCTCTCCACTCAGATGTCAGGTCGCTTTCAATGAGCCTGTTTGTTCAGTTTAAACTCAAGTGCAGGTGACGATGACCTGACTCCACATTTCCACCCTTGAGCGCTGAAAAAGCCTGGAGGGAGCCCAACTCAGCAGAAATAACCCAGCGAAGACTCTATTTCCTCCCCTCTGGAAAACAGCAGTCCTCCACATCAGTGTCACCTGTGCTTCAGAAAATCAGAAATGTGTAAAATGAATGTCCCTTTGCGCTAGAGAGCCTTGCATTCTCCAGTTTATACTTTGTGACTTCAGATTTCTCCAGGCCTTTGGGCTTACCCTTTGCTAAATGAAGAGTGTCTATCACAGATTTGGCCCAGTGATCTCTAATTTACAAAAGTTCCTCCATTAAATGCTCTGAAGTGAAAAACCAAGAAGGAGAGACGTAACACGTGGCCCACGTTAGACAGCAGGCACCCAGCAAGGACGAAACGTGACCGGAGACCTCTCTGAATGAAACTAACAGACTCATGGAGCTTGTCCACAGCCTGTTGGGATGCCAGGCTGCTCTCCAGACCCCTGACTTCTCTGTAACCCTGCTCCCTCTCACATGGCTTCTTTATAAACTTCCCAGGACACCGGAGTATTCCAGTTCATCTCAGGAACTCAGAGCGAGAAAGGTTCTCAGACAAGATTGCATGAAATCATCCTGTTCTTTTTCTTCTGTGTTATGCGTGAGTAAGTTTGGTGCAGGAGGAAGGCTGAGCCAGGTGGGAGGATTTAGGGATTTTCAGCCTGTGGTTTCAGGAAGCAGAAGTCTTAATTTTTAGAGCTGCTCTGTCAGGCACTTTACAGCTTCCTCTTCTAACTCTTAAGTGCCATAAATCTCCAGACTGCTGGTCTCCAAACGCACACGTAAACAGTCTTGCACACCAGCAGCCAGTTGCTCCAGAACAAAGCCAGGGACTGAGTGACCCTTAAGCAAGGCACACGTTAAGGCCTCAGCTGTTCAAGCACTGTCCATCCAGATGCAGGAGCGGCCCTGGGTGTCTGAGGCAGAAGGCCACACTTCCAGGTCACAGAGCCTTGGTGGACAGGGACGTCTGATGGGGCAGAACTTCCTAGTGCAGTGGGCCTGCTCTGGGTCTAGTGGCTTCCGCGTGCAGGTGGCCCTGACAGTAGGTCACCTGAGGTGGCTGTGATGAAGTTGGGGCCCCTGGACAGCACCCTTGGGGGGACTGAAGACTGGCCGTGTGCCAGGCTCACTGGTGATGGTGGTTAAACTCTGTGAAGAAATGGCCCTCTCGAGCCTGTCTCTGTCAGCTTGGGGGGTGAGAGCCTCTATCTGAGCACACATCGCAGACTTTCCTAGGGTTCCTGTTGGATGGGGACAAAGTAAACAGAGGAGAACCTCAGAAGTAAGGAAAGGTCTTACTGTGTAGGGCAGGGGACTGCAAATTTTTTTTCTGTAAAGGGCCAGATAGTAATTATTTTAAGCTTTGTGGACTACACAGCCTGTTTCAACTACACAGCCTCCCCGTGGCACAGAAGCCCCACACCTGGACTGGATGAGTAGGCCTGGCTGTGTTCCAGTAAAATTTAAATTACGAAAAGCCATGGTGGTGAGATTTGGCCTTCAGGCCTAAGCTGCTGATCCCTGGAATAGGGGAAGGAGGAGAGATGTTGCCGCAAGACCCCAAACCTAACCCCTCTTCTGCCATGCCCAGATCCGTGACCTTGGGCAAGCTATTTATATCTGAGCCTGTTTCCTCAGTAAAAAGGGGTTGGCTGTATTTCCCTCTTAGAGTAGTGATAATGTGTGCAAAACTCCTAGCACACCACGTGGCACAGAGTGGATGGCAGTAAAACAAGGCTTTTCATCCCAGTGCGGACAGTTCTTGGGGAGGCTGGCTGTAAGCTGTCTCATGCTCTGTTGCTCTCATGGTCTCTGATGGTTATCTTTTGCCTCATTTGTTGGACCCGACTCAGAGTGAACTAAGTGTCTCTCACTCCATCTGTATTCTAAAAGGAGGTCTTTCCAAACTCACTGACATGTTATTTCAAACTGTCTGGCAGCATCCAGAGCTGTGTGGAGCCCCCTGGCAATTTCACTGCACCAGAACACTGCCTACCCTAAAATTTTAGAATTACAATGGAATCCAAAACAGATGTACCAAATCTGGGGAGGGCTAGAGCAACATTAATTTGTTCCTTGGGAATGCCCTGCATAAGCACATTTTCGAGCAGATATTTGTGATAAGAGCTAGGCAATAAAAGATCCCAGTGTGTTCTAAACACTGCAATTTTGGCAATTTGTGTCAAAGAAAATTTGGAAGGCATGGGTAACTGAATCAGAACTGACTCAATTTATGTCTCAACTTCTCACTAAAATGTCTGTGTTTGGAAGATGTCACTGATCTGAGATGTGAGAATTTGGGTGGAAAATAATTAGTGTTCAGTTGGGTGGAACTCTTAGCTATGACACTGAACAGTACTTAGTCATGTAGAATATGAACTGGGGCCAAGCTGTGCTTGGGTCTCTGTCAGGGCAAGTTCTTCACACGGATGAGCAGGAGCTGCACAAAGCCTGCCGTCCTGTGCACTGCGAGGCCCAGGAATAGAGGTGGGGCAGTTACGAACGCTGTTTATAAATATCTATAAACCAGAGCAAGAGGAAGACAGTGCTCTCTTCCTATCAAAACTTGTGTCCTTGATCAGTAAGAAAGCTGGGCAGGGATGATGAGAGCTGGGTGGAGCTGGCTTCAAAGCTCTCATGAAGATTACTGTTGGATTGAAGTAGTTTTTAATACATTCTGGATATTCATCCTTCATCAGGTATATGATTTGCAAATATTTTCTCCCAGTCTATAGATTTTCTTTTCACTTTCTTAATTATGTCTCTTGTTGTACAGGTTTTTAACTTTTATCAAGTCTCATTTATGTATTTTTTTCTTTTATTGCTTTGGTATCATGTTTAAGAATTAATTGCCAAATCCAAGGTTGTGAGTATTTATCTTTGTGTTTTCTTCTAGGAGCTTTATGTTTTGGCCCTTAGACTTAGATCATTAATTTACTTGGAGTTAGTTTTTGTGTATAGTGGGAGGTAGGGTCCAAATTCATCCTTTTGCAGGTGGACTTCCGTAGGGGGGTTGTCATTGTCCCCCTTTCTAAACAAATGAGAAAACAATCAGGCCTCCACAGAGAGAAACGACGGCCCAGTGACTCCAGGCTGTCCGCTGTCGAAACCGGTCGGCGCCCCTCCTGTTGCTCTCGGCCTCCTCCCTAGGGCTGTGAGTGGCCAAGACGAAATCGAGCCCCAGCTCGGGGGAGGGGAGACGTCAGGCTGTCTGCAGGAGGGTGGCCGCACATGGCCTTTGCCACCAACGCAGAGTTTTTACGCAAGGCTGTGAGCCCTTGTTGCAGAGAGTCCGGGGGAGTGAGCGCAGTGCTGGCCTGCTGCCCCTGTTGCCGGTGTTTCTGAACAGCCTTCCACTCCTGTGGAGCCAGGATCTGCACATGCAGCCCCGCCGGGGGGTGGTGTGCTGGGGTGGTGGGGAGGATGGCTGTGGGGGAGGAAGGGGGGCCTTCCGAAGGTGCTAATTGGCCAAAATGGGCCAATTCCATGGAAGCTGTTAATCCCTGAGACGCCCAACAGGATTTAAATCTTAGGAAATCAGATTTAAATCCACTCAATAGCTGTTTGCTTCTGGGAAAATTATTTAACCCTTCTAAACCTCACTTCTTCATGGAAGGGTCCGGGCTGAGGGGTGGGAGCAGAGCCCGCCCCCCGCAGACGCGGTGTGGGTGGCGAGCGCCCAGTGAGGTGATGCACTGCTGCGCTGACAGGTGTTCCCGCATGGTACTTGGTGCTGAGGGGCCTTCAGGGGCCACGGGAGACAGGACTGGGTTGAGACAGCCTCCCCAGGTCCAGGGCGGAAGGTCACCAATCGCTAGTAATTCTGCTTAATGGAAAGTGCTTCAGAGTACACGGCTGGACCTTCCAGAGGGTGACCCATGTAGACGTGTCTGCAGTATTGGGAGGTCGTGTGAAATGTGAAATGTAGCCTTTCAAAGGGTGTATTTGCAGAGCAGAACTGGGCTGGCCTTCGAAGCCGGGCCGTAGCTGAGACACCTGTGGACCAGGCATTGGATGCGCCGGACAAGCTTTGCTGGAAGAACAGCTGCTGCCCAAGGGTCAGATCCTCAGAGTGTTACTTGTGGGCAAATAACCAGGCTGTGCACTCGCGCTGCTGAGAGCACGCAGCAGCTGGAGTCCGACCTCCATGCACAGCTGGAATTAAAACTCGCAGGCGTCTGCTGGCAGAGAGGAGCTGGCGTGTGGATGTTGGATGGCAGACCCTTTAGGTTAGTCCCTTGTCTGGCCCTGCTTCCTCTGCTGTCTCCTCGGGTGGAGGGAGGTGGTAATGGACCAGCCACAGCTCTGATTGGCTGGGGACATGGTCTCACTGCTTAGTACAGACTGTCTGATAAGAGAGAGTTGTATTTTATTTATCTTGAGTTTCCATAAAACTTAAAGATATGGACAAGGACCATATGGGAACCAGCAGGTAGACCCGTAAGAACATGTAACATGCACGTGTGTTAGAGCGAACAGGACAGAAGCAGCAGAGGAGTGCTTTCGTCAGTCACGTTTGCAAAGCCCGATAGCTTCCTTCTGACCACCAGCTGTTGCTTGGACCTTCCTTGGACATCTCAGCTTTGATGACCCTTCCCCTGTGTGATGCCACCTGACCCCTTGACTCTGCATTCACGGCCCTGTCTGGGTTCTCACCTCTGTGCCGTGTGTCAGCCCCACTCCCACCTGCTTTCCCATGGCACCAAACCTCTAGTGGTTTCCTGGGAGAGGCACAGCTTCACATCTCTCTCCTTTTCTGTGCTTTCCTCTCTGCCTGGAAAGCCCTCCTCCGTGTCTGTGTCTGTAGCACTGGTCATGGTACCTGTTTCCTCTTTGCTGTGAACTGAACAGTGTCACAGTTCTCCTTGGTACTTGGTACCTAGCAGATGAGTGCTCCGGGAGCACACAGAACACGTGCGCTAGCAGATCTCCAGGTGGGTTTCCCTAGTCCCTCACCTCCTTGGCGCTTGGTTTGGTTCACAGAAGGACAGGATCCTGTCTAGCTCACCTGTATGAACTACCCACTGTGGACAGTATAAGTTCTCAACTAATTTTTATCATTTTGGAAAAAAAAAAAAACCTTCAAGGCAACCAGGCTAGTGCCTGGAGTAAGGTGAAGACCTGATACATGTTGAACAATGATGAAGAAAAGCCAGCCTGTGAAGGAGGAGTCACAGAGGTCACCAAGTGATGCTCTCTTTTCTGGGCTAAGACGCCTCCCGGGAGCAGCAAGCAGGTGCTCTTCACGGCGGCTGCGCCACCATGTGTTGCAGATCTTCCAAATAAAGTGCTGAACTTCAAGGTCATATTTTCAGAAAAGGCAGCTTTTATATATAGGGTTTTGTGTTTAAGTATATTGACTGAGTTTCAAATTAGAAAAAAACCGCACAGTGGATTAATAGATAGTGCATTACACAATACTTAGTGTGAATGCTGCTGGGACACTGGCCTGAAAGTTAGGCTGAATCCTCTTTGTCACCTCTAATACATCACATCGTTGCGAAGCATATGACCGGAAAAGAGCTGTTTGTAGCACAGGGGAAAAAAATGACTGCTCTTGGAAAATCTGAAATTTCACACCCCTGAGGTGCGCTCCTAACACTCTTCGTGTGACAAACAAATCTGACTGAGATCCTTCTTGACCGTGTGTAATTGTGACCTGCCGGGTTAGCTGACCTACTTTTCATCTGATTCTGCAAAACCACTTGTTTAGAACGTGGTCTGTACCAGACAAGAAGCACATATCTGCACGAGTCCAGCTGTGCTCCTGGGACATGCTTTGAAATAAGGATAAATGTTCGGTTTATGAAGAGGAAGACAAATGTAGTTCAGCAAAATAGAACTTACACATCATCTGTAACTCCACTGCTTACTAGTAACTCACATTTTCTTGCCAGATTATTGTCTTATGAACCGGAGAAGGAGGCAGCTTCCGTTTACGCTGAGCTCCGAGGCCCGCGAGCACGGCTGCTGCACCATGGTGTGGACGCCGCGGCAGGCTTATGCTTGGCGTCAGCCCGTGGGACTGAGTCTAAAGGGGGCGCGGCAGTCGGCGCGTGAGGTCTGCTACCGAAGTCCTTCCCAGAGCCCTGAGGGCCCGGGGAGAAGCGGTTTTCTGGGTCATCCGGGGGTCCTTTAAGTCAGGAAATGGAAGTAGGTTTAGTCACGAGAAGGACACAGTGAGGGAAATGTGAGGGAAAGTGGTTTACCTTCGGAGGAAGTCCCCAAGGTCCGGATGGCAGGTGGTGGGGGGAGTTGAGGGGGAGGAGGTGACCTAAGTGCTTGTCTCAGCGGAGCCGCAGGGCGGCCTCGGCCTCCTTCCCAGCAGGCCTGGTGCGGCTGTGACTCATTCGTCCAGAATTTCATGGAAAAGTGTGGCCAGGTCTCCAGCCCTTTCATGGTTTGCAGGGTGGTCTAGGGAGGAGAGTCGCAGGCATGCCCTCCAAGAAGGGAGAAGGTGAAGCGATGACCACGGAGAGCGTGAGCCACAGGCTGCACACCGATGGTGGAGAGGAGGAGCATCTCTGGGATTCTTTTAAACGAAGGGAAAAGCCGGCCACAGTGATACTCAGAAAAGAAAGGCAAGCAGACGTAAATGGACCAGGTATCAGACTCAGATTGTCAGGAGTGACAACTGGGAAGTAACTGTTTTGAGAGGAGGTGAGAACATTGTAAAGGAGTCACCAGCTCATTTCAGCTCAGCCTCCAAGGCTGACGAGCCGCCCCTCAGATGCCCCTGCGCACGTCTGACAGGTGATAGGTGACAAGCTTCACTTGGGATTGGCAGCAACGAAAGGTTCCATCCTTACCAGTTTTGCAAAATTATCTTGAGGCAGCAGCAAACAGCACAGAACTGAAAAAGCCTTTTGTCCCCCTTCGTTCCAGAGATGAAGTGTGGTTTGTGGGAAAGAGGCCGTGGGGGCAGCAAGCACGTTTCTTTTCCTGGGGCGGGAGGTGGCAGCTCCCCTTCCATGCGGGGCTGGTGGAGGAGGGCAGCGGCTTCGTGTGGACGGAGGGCCGAGAAGGGGGCTGGCTTCGTGCTCGCTGGGCCTCAGCGGTCTCACCACGGACGGGACTGGTGGGCGCTCCCGGGGCCCTCGGAGGGCCCAGCAGGGGTGCCGCCACGTTTCATGGAGAGCCACGTGACAGGGCGATCGCTGTGCCTCCTGGACGGCCTCTAGTTGAAGCCGCATCTAAGGCAGCTTACCGCGTAATCCAGGTGTGTGAGGTCAGGGTTTTGTGGAAATCCGCGCTAACCCCAGGGGATCTGGCCCCGATCCATGGCTGACCTTGCTGACCATTTCTGGGAGGCAGATGGAGGTCTGAGGTCCGTTTGTGGGGTTTGCTCTAAAATGTGACATTTATTTGCACCTGGATGTGGAAACCACCTTCGTGCGGCTGTCACTTGCTCTCAGCCCAGAGCCTTCTCTTCACTGAGGCCTCTAGTGGGATCAGCTGCTGGGTTTCCCATCCCATGGTGAGTGTGATTCCTGCCACAGCCAAGTGAGAGGAGACGTTTCTTCCAGGACGTTAAGATGCAGACCAGGAGGGTCACACCCTCCCCTAAGCCTGAGTGTCTTTTATTTGAGAGGACTTCCGTTCCATTTCCACTGGGAACGAGGTGTCCTCTTCCTGCGGACACGTTGGGTTGTGCTCGTCTAGGAGCTCCTGGACGGGCGTATTTACAGCCCTCAGCGCCTCAGCTGAGATGGATGGCGGCACCCGGGCTTCAGTGGTTTTTAATTCACTGAGTCTGATGATCCTGTAGCAATCGGGAAGATCTGATAAAGTGTATTGCCTCCCTCTCCCTCCAAACCCTCGGGGAGAAAGTTAGAAATCATACCAGTCTTTAAAAAGGCTGCAGACAACCCTTTCTGATGGCCTCTGAGTGCCTGCTGAGTCAGCGCCCTGCCGGCCTGTCCCAGCAGCCAGCCCCTGGGCGTGAGCCGCTGCAGGGCCGCGGTGCATGGCGGAGGTGTCCCCTGCTGCCAGGTGGCGGGTGCATGCCCTGCAGGCCTCTTCCAGCTCCGAGAGGCCTCGAGGCTGTGGAGCCAAGGCAGCAGTGAGGGTTCACTTCCTGCAGCTGCTGCTCCAGGTGCACAGACGAGCTGGTGGAAGACGACGGAAATTCATCCTTGGATCTGGAGGCTGAAGTTCAGAAAGCAGGCATCAGTGGGGCCTCGCTCCCTCAGAGGCTGCAGGGACGATCCTTCTCAGCCTCTCCCAGCTGCTGCTGGTCGCCGGCACGGTCCTGTGGCTGCAGCACTGTGGCCTCTGCCTCCTGCTTCCTCCGGACTTCACCTCTCTGTGTCTGCCTCCAAGTCTCCCTCTTCTTAGAAGGACCCCATCTTTGGATCAGGGCTCGTTCTGATGCAGTGGGACCTCATCTTCACTTGATTATCTCTGTAGAGATCCTATTTCCCAGTACGGCCACGGTCTGAGGTTCTGGGTGTTGTGAGTGTGGGAGAACAGCACTCAGCCTGGCACACAGTGCTCCCCAGCCGAGCGAGGGGCCGGCAGGCTCAGCGCTTCCAGCCGAGAGTCGCCCCCACGGCCACAGGGGTGGTGGCGGGGAGGACGCTGCCTTCCTGTCCTCGCCCGAGGCACAAAACGTGTTTTGGTGCTAACATCGCGTGGGTGAATTATGTAACGTGTGTTGAGAGCTTACCACGCCTGCCGCTTTGGTTGTCAAACGTGGAGGGCGCAGCGGGGCATGAAACACAGTCCTTGGCCTGAGTGGGTTTTCACCATTTCCCCTAATGATCTTCCTTCCGCAGAACAGGGGCACCAGCAGGGACGGAGCTGTCCTTTGACGGTTCCCCAGTTACATTTGTGGTTTGGTCACCCGTGGCCAGAAAAAAAGAAATCCTCATTAATAATTTTTTAAAAATATTCATCGTGAATGCACACACACTTGGGGACTGGTGGGCTCCAGGCCCACTTTCCGTTGCTGTTTTTCAACCGTTCCCCGGTCCCTTCTGGGCTGCGAATGTCCCTCGGAGGGAAGTGGGAAAGTGGTGCCGTCCGCGACCACAGACGTCCACGCGCCGCCTGCCGGATCTTTCGAAGAGTCTTTTGAGAAGTTAAAGCGATGTTTTGTTCATTATGATCAAGAGTTTCTCTGTTTGAGTGCAGACCACCCACCGTGATTCATACTGAGGTTACTCAGGAAAAAAAGAAGCAAGATGGAAAAAAGCAATTCACTGCTGCCGATGAGCGCGTGTGGGGAGCCGCACGGCAGGAGCGCCGTGGCTTTGCCGTGACTCACTGCTGACTCACCGCCTTCATTCTCGTCTTGCTGCTTAAATTATGTTCTCAAAGGCCGGCTCCTTGGAGGCGTCAGGTCCACACTGCTGGCAGCGTTCACAGCCTGTGACATTTCAAGGTGAAGTGACAGAGCAATACTTAACACATGGTGAATTTGGAATAATCCGTTTGGATGACAGATCCCTTTCCTTTCAATACAGTAACAGTCTCATATTTCTCTGAGATGTTTTCTTCTTATTAACAATCAAGTGATGACCATATTATGGTCAGTGCAACTTGCAAATGGCTATGAAATTAAATGCTCGTCTTGTGACTGTTCCGATAGTAGTAAGTCTGGACCATTCTTGCTGCTACAGAGGAAACAAGGCGAGATGGAAAGTGAGCCGTCAGCATCTCACCCCTCTTTCTGCTTAGGACAGGTGCTCCAGAGGCCAGGATCCCAGGCTGAGCTTTCCCATGGGCGCCATGACTGCATGTCCCCTATTTTCTGGGACAGTCATAATTTCAGATATTCTGTTGTTATTTTCATCATTCAGTTTTGGTCTTCTGGGAGAGTTAACAGTGTGACCTGTGTCCTTAGCTGCACACAGTAGCCCTGTTTGGTGCTCTGATGAATTCAGGAGTCAACCTTCCCCCAGCATCTAAATCCAGAGTCCAGTGGTCCACACGGCCCAAGGCTGCAGGCACTGGCCAGCAGCGTTAGCATTCACACAGAGAAGAAGCTGGCCAGGGTCCCACGTCCCCTTGTCCACTTGGAGAAAAGGAGAGGTTGCAGAGCATGGCTGAGCCTCTCATTGTCCTGTAACCTGGGCTTCCAGGGCATGCAGCATCAGGGAATTCTGACCAGCCGGATGGGCAGCCCACCTCCTCTGTGGATGGGCAGAGGTTGGCCTGATATAGGTGGTAGGGGAAGCCCCAAGGGGCAGGAAGGAAGCAGACCGAAGGAGAAGGAGTTCGCTGGGGGGTCGAGGAGGAGAAGGACACCTATGCTGAGGAAGTGACGTGAGTTCCATCATGGAGCCATGACATTGTGCGTTAGAGAATGAAGGTGGCCAGGATGCGGGCTATTGTTTCAGTTTGCTGGGGCTGCCATACCGAGAATCTCAGACTGGAGACTTAAACAATGAACCTTTTCACTCCCAGTCTGGAGCCTGGAAGTTCAAGATCAATGTTTCGGCAGGGGTGGTTCCTTCCAAGGGCCGTGAAGGAGTGTCTGTTCCATGCGCCTTTTTTTTTTAGCTTCCAGTGGTTTCCTGACATCTCTGATGACCCTTCGCTTATCGGTGTATCGCCCCGATTTCTGCCTCCTTCACATCCTCTTTCCTCCGTGCTTACCTGTCTCTGTGTCCAGATTTGCCTTTTGTAAGGACACCTGTCCTGTTGGATTGGGATCCAACCTAATGACCTCATTTAAACTTTGTTAGCTGCGTGAAGACCCTGTCTCCAAATGAGGTCACGTTCTGAGGTACTGGGAGTGAGGGTGCCAACACACCATTTTGGGGGGTTACAGCTCAGCCTGCAGCAGGAGTATAAGAAAAGTTCGGGATGTCCCAGGAAAGACTGGAGGTACGGCTTTATATTCTGCGCTAAGTTCAGAGTTTGTAGTGAAGGTCTGGAAACCAAGGAAAGCTTTTAAGCAGAAGGATGGCGCGATTGCATCGGTGTTTTAGGGAACAGCCCTGTCGTTGCAGATTGAGCCAGAGCAGGGAGAGGAGATGGCAGCTGCTTAACGTAGAGCCCAGGTGCGGAGCATCCAGATGTGGCAACAGCTGTGGGAGAAGGGGGAGCAAATTTTGAGGTTTGAAAAGGGGATTGATAGAGCCTGGTACCCGTCAGGTAAAGAAGTACAGGAAGACTGAGCTTCTGAGAAGAAGTCCTGCTGGCAGACAGCCCTCGGACGCAGCCCGCAGAGGCATCTCTCCCTGGGTCCCGGGGCTCCTGGGCTCCCCTGCAGATCTGGGGCTCGCCGGCCTCCACGGCCAGGGGAACCCATTCCATAAGACAAGCCTCTCTCTGTGCTCGCGTCCTGCTGGTTCTGTTTCTCTGCCCTGGTCAGTACGCACATCATCCTGATTGGTCTTAAATGTTGTTCTATTTTCTCAACCCAAAACGAGGCCATTAATTTAAAGGATTGGATTAAAAGGAAAGATGTTAAGCAGTATGTTTAAAAAAGAAAAAGGGTTAAAAATACGTTTTGTGTGTTAGGACATTTTGGCACCAACCAGTGACACTCGTCCCGTCTTTTCCTTCCTGCAGCTCGGAGCCACTCCCATGGCTGATGCCCGGGACCCGGGTGGGGGGCCGAGCCACTGATGAATTCTCGAGCTGAAAACGGGATGAAGGGCTCACGTCGCCCGCTCTGCCCACCAGGGGCGGATCTGGTGCAGCATCTGTGTCCCTGTCGTCTTTGGCCTGTGACTGTCACGAGAAGAGGCGGGCCAGAAAGCAGCACGTCAGTCATTGAGCATTTCCAAGAAAAAGGCCTCAAAATGAAGAGGAGTGGCAGGTGTATCAGCTGGAAAGAGGGTATGGTTAGCGCTTGAGGTGCAGTGGGGCCTGCCTGGGGAGACACACGAGCCACAGCGCAGTGTGCGCCCAGCGCAGTGAGAATCCTGCTGGATGTGGGTGTGGCCGTCGGAAGGCGCTGAGGGTGAGAAGGAACAGCGTGCCACCTCCGCGGCCTTGAAACCTGCTTGTCCTCAGCACAGAGCATCGCAGGCCCAGGGAAGGCCCAAGCGGGCTGCTTCCTCTCTGCCCAGGGGCTCGGGTACCTGCACCAGCTTCACTGGTCCAGGGAAAGATCAGAGCTCTTGGCACCTTCATTCGGAGCATCTTTCAAGTAGCTAAGGGTAATGATGATTCATTCATTTATTTTCTTAAAATTCTGGATAGTTTTGGAAAGGCCAGGAAAACCTACCACAATGTTCGCAGTCACGCAGTTGATGGAGAGGCACACGCAGCGGCGCGCCGTGGAAGGCTGCCCCCGCGCAGCCTTGCACGCACGGCTCGGGTGCTGTTTATGGCTGCTCATTATTTCTTCTTTCTGCTCATGTGAATTTTCTTCAGTGAAATGTGTTAATTTGTAATAAGGAAAATGTATAATCTCAAAGATTAAAAAGAAGCTTAAATTGTTGACAGAACCTTGAGGCGTGTCTGTTTCAGCAATCTTGGCGTGAGAGGTTCATCTAAGACAGAAAGTCGTGTGCAGACGTGTGGACAGCTGCCCGTGGGCCCGGAGCCCGGGAGAAGCATTTGCCTTACTGTTTTGCCTGGTGAATTGGCCAGTCCGAGAGGAGTCAGACGGACAGGCGATTGTGAACAGGGGGGAGAGGAGGCGCCCGCGGTGGACTAGGCACGTCGCCGGCTGAGTCCGCAGGTGTCGACGTGGAGGGCGTTGTCAAGACGTCCTTCACGTCTGTCGCAGCCACAGAGTGGAGTGCCTCCCCTATAAACATACCTTGGTTTTACTTGAGAAATAAGTGATTTAACCAAATATCTCTTTAATAGGATGTTATAAAGTGATCTGGGTAGAGATGAAAGTGTATGACTCGCTGTTTTCAGGGGGGTGGTGTGTCAACCTCTGAGGAGGGCGGATGTCCCCCGGTGCCGCGCCCTGTCCTTTCTCTCCTGTTCTGCTCTGCCCAACCCTCCTCTCGACATCGGGCCTCCTTTTCGTCATGAACAGAGGGGGACTTGGGTTAAACAGCGTGTGGGCTGAGAAAGCTCTGGAATCCTTATGCTTGAGGCACAAAGTGTGAGTCTGGAGGGCTCAGAGTCATTGACCCGATGCCTGTGCACAGGTTGTTCTCTGGGTGTGTAACTGAAACGTCGTCTTCAGACTCCAGGAGGCAATTGCTTGTAATCTGAGGATGCAAACAGAAAACAGGCTTCTAACCAGGACATCATGAGAGCTGGTGGTGCATTTGAGTCTAGACACAATGGAAGCCTTTCACATGTCAGGGCCATCGAAATGTCACATAATTCTTGAAGCATAATGTGTGGCTTGTTAATCCCTGCGAAGGCCTTAGTGCTCTTTGTGTCCTGAAGAAGATGGAATTGGAGCGGAGTGACAGTGAGAAGGGCCGTTTGTCCACGGACACCCCCAGCCCCGGCCCCTGCACTTGCCCTGCACCCCGGAGCCCGCCGGCCACAAACGCCCCCGCACAGCGCGGCTCCAGGGCAGCTGGGGACCGGGAAAGTGGCCCGGTGTCCTCCAGGGGTTCCAGAGGTCTTCCACCAGGTTTACAGCCAGAGACGGGAAGGAGCCTTGAATGAGTCACTGCGTAACCACTATAGCAGTGTTTTCATGATTAATGCATGAAACGCTCTTACAGATCAATAGGAAAAAGGCGGCTCGGTGAGCCCGCTTCTCCAGAAAAATGGTGGAAGAGCCCACGGCTCTGCCCTGGCCGCGGAGCCGGGCCCCCGGGTTAGCCGCGGGCTGCTGGTGGTGCTGGTCTGAAGTGGTGGTGACTGTCAAACTTCAGACACGTTTTCACTGAAGATTTTCTATCCTATTTTATTCGGATTTGTATCTGTCACTAAAGGTGTTTAGCCCGATACCAGCACACAACGTGTCCCCTGCGAGGGCACAGTCCCCTCGGAGGGGCAGTGATTTTCTACCTCAGGCTTTGTTGTTTGTTTCAGGTCTCAGCTGAGGAGAAGGTGAAAGCTACCGTTTCCTTCCTCTTGTGGCGAAGTGTTGGGCGCATCCTGCGACTCGTGCAGACGCTTTAATGTAGCAATTTCCTGTGTCTTAAAGGTAAGCTTCAAAACTCATTGAATCATAAAAGTGTTGTAACTAGAGAGGACATTCCAGTCACTTGCTTTATGTTCAGAACTGAGCCTCAGAGAAGCTGTGAGACTCACACCACGAGTCTAAATCACCGTGGGAGCTCAGGCCTCCTGTCTCCCATCCTGTTCTCTGTCTGTGCTGTCACTAGACAGAGCCTCTCTTGGGAGGATCTGCTAGAAGGTTCCATCATCTTTGCTGATGTCGTTGGAAAGCAGAACTCATCTTTGGTAGAGGCAACGTGTCTAAGACTCTGCTGTTAACAAGACCAACTCTAGGAGGGAGCAGGAGGTGGTGGTGTTGTCTGAAAGGGAAAAACACAGAGCATGAGAGCTGTGAGTTTGTTTTCTTCAGGGTCTTCCTGAGAACTGTAGCCCAGAGACAGCCTCTGATGGGGTAGGCCACTGGCCATCGTTATACGTCTTGGTAAAAGGTTACTGCTGGTCCCAAAGAACAGATGCCTCAAGTGAATGATCTTGGTGCTTTTCTGTGTATGGGAAGATACAGGCATCTGGGGTCATTAACGTTCTTCCCAAGACATGCGCCCAGCTGTCTACGGGGTCTGCTAGTCCACAGCACAGAGCGCCCTGTCACCATCCTGACTTCCTCCATCTGAGGCCCAGCGCACTGTCGGCTGGCGGCTGCGGCAGGTTCACCCTCGCAGGACGAGGTGCTGAGCAGAGCTCTCTGCCCCTCCTCGTTCACACTGTGTACGTCACGTGTGCTAAGATGCTGTTAGGGACCCCCACAACTCAGGTGTTGAAACCTGACCCCCTGTGTGCTGGTGTTAGGAGGTGAATCCTGTGAGGTCATAAAGGTGGGGCCCTCATGATGGGATTAGTGCCCTTATGAAAGGAGCCACGGGGAGCTCCCCAGCCCTGTCAGCCACTGGAGGCCATGGCAAGAAGACAGCGTCTGCTGCTCAGAGAGGCCTTGGCCAGAACTGGCCCCCCAGCCCTGATCCCAGCTTCCGGCCTCCAGACCTGGGAGAAGTGAATTCCTGTTGTTGATGAGACAGGCATCCCGGTACTAGAGCAGCCCGAATGGACTGAGACAGGGATGAACAATTAGGAAATAAACGCCATTTAAATCTACGTGAAAGCGAGTCCCCAGGCTAGCAGTGTTGGAGGAGTGTTGTGTGAGCTAAGTCTCCTGCAGCGCAGGTCGTGTTGGCTGGTCTGTCTGAAGTAGAGACGCCTCGTCCAGGCTTCAGCCTGAGAAGTGAGCTTCCTGCACTGGGGTTGCTCAGCATTAACACGCGTCCCCGGGAGTGAGTGAGTGTCACTGCTGCTTCACTCTGGCTGGGAGATGTAAGTCGTGTACCCCCAGACGCTGTGTCACCGGAAGTCACTTTAGGTGACACCCCAACAAGTATGTTCTATTTAAATACCCCTGTATTTATTTCATATGTATTAGAATGTATTGCAAAACACATATTTATTTTAAAAAAACTGCAACCCAAAATACGCAGTTAAACTGAACAAGAAAACAAACAGTCCAATTTTAAAAATGGGCAAAGATCTCAATAATCACCTCAGCAAAGAAGATCTACAGATGGCAAATAAGCAGATGAAAAAGAATGCTCTGAATCATCTGTCATTAGAGGATTACAGATCAAAACAGCAGCGAGGCACTGCAGCACACCTGTTAGAATGGGCAGGCTTGAGAACGCCGACGACGCCAGGTGCTGGCAAGGACGCGGAGCAGCAGGAACCCCCAGTTACTGCCTGTGGGAAGGCAGACGGTGCAGCCACGTTGGCGGCTTCTTCTAAGACTAAATGTAGCCCTGTGACCAGCAAGCATGCTCCTTGGTACTTACTCCAAGGAGCTGAAAGCTTGTGTCCACAAGAAGATCTGCACATGGATGTTCAAAGCGGCTTTATTCATCGTCTCCAAAAACTGGAAACAACCAAGATGTCTTTCAGTGGGTGAGTAGATAGGTAAATTGTGGTTCATCCATACAATGGAGTATTACTTGGCAACAAAAAGAAATGAACTAGCAAGAAAGACATGGAGGAATCTTAAATGCACTTTGCTAACTGAAAGCGCTGATCTGAAAGAATGCGTCCGTGTGAGTCTGACTCTGCTACAGTCTGGAAAAGGCAACATAGAGACAGTAAAAAGGTCAGCCGATGCCAGGGTTCAGGAGTCGGGAGGGGCGAGCAGGTAGAAGAGAGGAATCTGAGGGCAGCAGAGCCCTTCTCTGTGATACATGGTGGGTACGTCAGAACCCACACAACTGCACAAAAATGAGCCTCAACGTACAGTATGAAATTTGGTTAATACTAATGTTGCAATATTGTAATGCAACACACTAACGCAAGGTGTTACTAAAATAAGAAACTGTGTATGGGAGGAGGGTATATGGAAACTTCCTGCACTAGCTGATCAATTTTTCTGAAAATGTGAAACTGTAAAAAAATAAAAAAACTGGTAATTAAAAAAAAGACCCTCAGAGTCGCTGCTCAGTAAAGAAATGTTGTCTCTTGTTATTATGAGGGGCCGGTGTGAGCCAAGCACAGCGTGAGCCCTGGAGGTCAGGCCGGCATCAGAAACAGCGATCTGCGCGGCCCGTGGGCTGCAGGTGGCCTAGTCCGCCGCCAGGTGGCGCTCCTCCCCTCCCCCACTCTCTTTCCTGTCGTCTTCATCTCCTTCTGTTCCCGCCTCTTCCTGCTTCCCTCTCTGTGTGCACCGTCATCCCTGGGTCTAGCCACAGGGCGATAGATCCCAGCCTTGCTGTTTCTGGCGCGGCCGCACCTTGGCCGGAGCGGGGCAGAGAGCCCAGGTGCGCTGGCCTGGGGATTAACCTTTGGGGTCTCAGCCCTGGACGGTGATGGGCCAGGGCACGGAGTAATCAGGCCAGCCTGCTCCCAGGGGAGGCGGCCGACCCGGGACCCCCACCCCACCCCAGGGCCCCTCCTCCGCCTGCATCTGCTCCGGCCTGGGGTTCCTCTCCCTGCTCCTCCCTGTAGTCCAGTCTGGCGCCCCCCACCCAGAGAGTGTCCAGACTGCAGCTCGCTCGCTGGGACACCCCGCTCCCCCCTCCCCCCCAGTGCCCAGCCCTGGATGGGCCACACCCCTGCTGGTCCTTGCTGCCTCCTACAAATCTCCCCACCAGGGGAGAGGGATTGAAACATTGAAAACCAGACAAGGCATTAACACAGTGAAGGTTCTCTGTCCCTATTACTAGGATAATATGAACATTTTACTCAGAGTTTTGATGTTTTGCCTGTTCCTCCATTAGTATTTTTAGGGCCGAATCTGCTATTTTATATAGTTTTAAGAGAGTGAACACTATCTCCATCAGTTAGTAAGTAGCCCTGGGCATAGAGTCTAAAATCTGCATTCTGTTCTCAACACCATTCTAGCTTTCTAGTAGCTACAGTCCCCATGTTCCTCAGTTTCTCTGCTAACTTTACTAGTTGCAGGGGTGAAAGAGGCTGTTAGAGAGGGCGGTGTGGTGCCTGGTATGCAGTGAGCGTGCAGTGAACCGTAAGACAGGTGACAGACAGACGGATAGGCAGCTGGGTAGATGGGTAGGTGGGACGACAGCCCCTTCCATGGTTGCACCAGAACTTGTGTGTGATCTTTCCTTCTTTCCTCTGGTGACAAACTGGATCCTCCCGCTGTCCCGCTCCGCCACCGCTGCTGGGCGTGCCCGGCATCCTCACGGAGCCTCCCTCTCCTTATCCAAGACGCTGTCCCCTCACACATCACTTTCTTCCTCGTTTGAACAGTGTCCGAATAACATCATCCCTTCCTTCAGATCAGCTGGTCACGCTTTCTGAAGCCGTGCGCTCAGTGGCACCCCAGCTTAGCCCTCACCCCAGTCAGCTCCTGGCTTGTCCTCACATCCTCCCTGCCATGTGGGTCTCTGCCCATTTTCCTGGTGACTGAGTGCTTCTTGAGAGAGTCATGAGACAAGGCTGATTGGTGTTACTACAGTTCTAGCTTTAGCCATAGTAATCATTTTATCTCTCTACTTACTATAAATTATTATTATTTCCATCATCATACTCAATTTTCTTAGGTGCCAAACTCAGTCAGTGAATTCCTGGAGCGACTCCAGGCAGTTTCAGCTTCTGGCAGATTTCAGAGTCTAGTTCAGGTTGGACTCTGAATTCAGACAACTCTGGAGTGAACTCACATTCACATCCCCAGATACTAGTTTCTTAAAAATGATACAAAAGGCATGAAACAATTGATAGTTTGGACTTCAAACAATAAAAACTTATACTATTCAAAGAACACTGTTTTCGAAGTAAAAGGCAAGCCACGTACCAGGAGAAAATGTTGCAAAACATATCTGGCGAAGAAATTGTATTTGGAATGTATAAATAACCATACAACTCAAAAACGAGATGACAAACAGTCCAGTTAAAAATGGGCAAAAGATCTGACAATACACGGATAGCAAACAAGCACACGTAAAGGTGCTCAGCAGCAGCGGTTATCAAGGAAAGGCTCGTCAAAGCCACGAGCCTCCGCTACACACCCACTGGAAAGCCTGCAGTTCAGAAGGCTGGCCATACCGAGTGGGGTGAGGAAGTGGACCACCTGGAATGCCACGCATGCAGGTCCATGCACGTGGGTTCCATATAAACTAGGGGAAAGGCGAAGATGCTGATGAACACTCTACTTGTATAAGTATCATCTTGAAGTTCCCAGGGTTTCCTGAACAGAACAGTGTACATAACTTTCAAATTAGTAAAGGGGAAAAAGTAGAATAAGAAAAAAATGTCAGTCCAAGAGAGGGCAAAAGAGAGAAGTGACCGTAGATGATTTGGGGCAAATTGAAAGCAAAAAATAAAACAACAGGCACAAATTGTTCACACTGTATTTAAAAAGTCAACTGCAGAAGGCAAGTACAAGAGTGTCCATTTAGAAAACAAAAGAAAAACAAAACAACTTGACAGAGCCCGAGTGCATCGATAGTGGCCTGGAGGAGTACTCTGTGGCAGAGGCTCGCAGTGAAATCCTGCCTAATGGAAGGTAAATGAGCTCCAGCTGCAGGCACCCGGTCTTTGAACCTCACAAACACAATATTGAGCAAAGAAGCAGGAAGCAGAAGAATTTGGAAGAACTTTAAGAAAAAGTTCCAAAGCTGGACCAACTGACAAATACTTCATTCATTTAAAGATGTCTGAATAGACTGTACAACCATGAAGGCAAGGTGATGACTGTTGTGGTATCAGGAGGGCAAGTGTCTCCAGGGGAGCGTTCGCATAAGGGGCTTCCAGGGTGTTGGTCCTGTTTTCTAGCTGTGCTCTGTGTGGTGGTTCTGGGGAGCATGTTTTATGCCCCTCGTTTTTATGTCTGATAGAGTTATCATCTGAAAAATGAAAAGGGAGAAATGAGCAGCTCTCCGTGGAACCCTCTGAGACATCTCGGATGAGTCTAGGAGACCCACCTACATGCAACTTACCAAGACCGAATCAAGAAGAAACGGCACTGAATAAACCAATAGAATAAGGAGATTGAAACAATAATCCCAAACCTCCCACTGAAGAAAAACCCAGGACTAGATGGTTTCACTGGTAAATTCTACCCAACATTTAAAGAAGAATTAACACCAGTTAACCTCCTCAAACTCAAAAAATTGAAGAGTGGAAGCACTCCCAAACTTCAGTTCAGGAGGCCAGAATTACCCTGGTGCTGGAGCCAAATGAGGACAATACAAGAAACCTGCGGGCCGGTATCCCGGATGAACACCGGTGCGAACATTTTAAACAGGATACTAGCAGACTGAACACAACAGCACGCTAAAAGCATCGTACACTGTGATCAAGTGGAATTGATCTCTGGAAAGCAACAAAAGACAATAAATGTGATACACCATATTAACAGGATGAAAGACAGGAATTATATGATCGTTTCAATAGATGCAGAAAACGCATCTGACGTAATTCAACATCCTTTCGTGATAAAAACTCTCAGTAAATTGAGTATAGAAAGACGGCACGTCAACATAATAAAGCCATGTATGACAGAATGATCATTAACATCATATTCAGTGTTGAAATGTTCAAAGCTTTCCCAGTACGACCAGAAACAAGACGAGGGTGCCCACTCTCAGTCCTGTTCAGCATTACACTGGAAAGTCCTAGCCAGAGCAATCAGGCAAGAAAACAAAAAGTATCCAAATCAGAAGGGAAGAAGTAAAATTGCCTCTGCAGGTGATAAGATGCTATGTACCTTGTGTATGTGTGCACATATGGTGAGAAAAGAACCCTGTGAAACCACATGGCACACGGTGAGTCATCGGGACAGCTGTCTTTTATGGATAAGTGACAGTCTTGTCACTGATCATATCTGCTTCTTTGCTTGAGCTAAGAAACCTGGACTTTTATTATTCTTTTTATACCTACATAGGATTTTATTGGTTTATGTGCATCCTCACTTTTTCTGTTTTCCCCATCATCCTGATTTCCTCATCTCTTTGTTTTACCACGATAGAAATTGCTTCAAGTCCTTTTCAGAACAAAATAAGGTATACATTCAAAAACACATCATCGCCATCCAAATAGATTTGTAATGATTGAAGATTCTTATGCTCTGCCTCCAATCTATTTTCTCAGGCTTATCCATATAAGCCTTTAAACCCTAATATGCATATGGAGATAGCTGTGTTTTGTCTAAAATTACGTAGACTTCTGCTTTGATGCAACTAGGTGCATGGGATTAACAAGTAAGCAGATTTGTTTTGGGTCTTGGATTTACTTACAGGCTATGTAGCCTTAAGCAAATTACTTAACCCCTCTCAAACTTATCTGTAAAATAGTACCTTGCAGGAATGTTGTAAAAATTAGAAGCATTTTATGTAAAGCACTAAAATGTTCTTAGAAGTTAAAAAACAGCAAATGTTAGTAATCGCTGAATCCCATTTTGCCATTTACTGGCTGGCGTTGGAGGCTGGACAACCTGATCTTGTTCTTTTTATGTGATTATCTAGTTTTTCTTCCCTCCTCCCCAGAAATTGGATGTACGTTAAGCACCTGATATGACTCATAATTTTAGTTTTTTCCTTCTTTACTCTGTTGCCTCCATCTAGAAAGTCCTTTCTCAGCATCTCGGTTGGAATGCAACCATTTACTAAGTTTCAGTTAGAAGATCTTTCCTAGATGTTTCTCTAATAAGCTTGTCCTTCTGAGGGTTCTCTGTGGATTTTTAAAACCTGTCATATTTTGGCTAGTTTGTGTCTTGTCCATGGTTCCAAGTTTTCTGGGGGGACAGATTTTTTTGGTTAAGCTTTACATTCCCTTATGGCACCTTGCATGTACTTGGTGGTAATTACTCACTGCTCTTTAATTAATTTTTCTGAGGCTACGAAGATTACGTTAGACTACTTTCTTTCGGTTTACCTGACCTAACACTGCTGTCATTTTCCTGTTGGAATTCTGTGGCGGTTAGCGTGGGCAACAACAATAAAAGATCAACCCATTTGAAACTGTAAATTTTAATGTATCACATTCGATGACAGGAACATTCCTGACTTCTGGGTGTATCTTCCTCGGTCCAAGATCCATGTTTGGATAAATCCTAGGCTCCCAACCTTTTGCCACTACAGTTTGCGCATTTTTTCCAAGGCCTTCATAAACCGACACGGGAATATGGTGTTTTCCTGGAATTAGATGAGCACATATAAATACGTGAACACCCGGCACATACAGAACCATTGGATGGCTTTTTTTACCCGACCTCCACCTGGAAAGTTCCTTCTCACCATTTCTGCCCGTTAAAAGGGCACCTTTCCTACCTGTTTTCCCGATGGCCTTACCAGTTGGGTGACTTCGGCTGCCCCACAACCCAGGAGGCCCGCGCCACCAGGTGAACCCCGTCGGAGCCCCGCGCCACCAGGTGGCCCCCACGCCCAAGGCCCGCGCCGCCAGGTGACCCCGGCCCACTCGCCCTCCGACCGCACGCGGCCCGAACAGCGGAGCGCGCATGCGCACGGCGCCGCTCCCCGCCCCCACCGCGCGCCCGCGCCCGCGCCCAACGCCCCTAACGCGGCCCGCCGGGCCATGGAACCCGCCGAAGTTGGCGCGGTTCGAGCTCTCCCGTTCGCTCGTTCGGGCGCTTTCCCCCCGTGAGGCCCGCGGGCGCTCGGCCGGGGCTCAGCGGCCGCCTGCCCCGGCCGCTCCGCCCGCCTCCGCCGCTCGGCCGGGCGCGCGCCGCGCCCCCGCGGCCGGTCCCCGCGCGTGCGCGCTCCGCCGAGTGTATGTGTGTGTGTGTGTGTGCGGCCGAGGGGTGGTCCGCCGCCGCCGCCGACGATGCCGCGGGGCCGCCCCCCGAAGCCCAAGGAGAGCAAGGCGCGCGGCGACACCGGTAAGCGGCCCCGGCCCATCCGGCCGCGCTGTGCCGCTCCGCGCGAATATAGTCCCCGGATGCGGCGCGGGGGGCGCCGGGAGCGGGTCGGGCCGGGGGCGGCGGAGCAGGCCGGGGTCGGGTCGTGGCTGGGGCCGGGGGCCGGGGGCCTGAGGCCGGGCCGGGGGCCGGAGGCTGGGCCCGGGAGGGCGCCCCGCCGTGCCCGCCGCCGCTGCCGCCACCGCCCGACTGGCGGCCGCAGGGCGCGGGCGGAATGATACCGGCGCGGCGCGGCCGGCCCCTCCGCCGGGCTGGGCCTACTTTCCTGGGCCGCGCGGGCGGGCGGCGGGGCCGGGGGCGAGGCGCGCGCCGCCGCCCTCCCTTCGCGTCGCACCCGTCCCTTCCCCTCCCCCGCCCGTCCCCTCCCGGCCTCCTCGCGTCTTCCTCCTCCTCCCTCGTCGCCCTCCGCTACCCCGCCCGCCCGCCGCCTCCTAGCCGGCGCTCGTCAGGAGGCCTTCCTGACGGGGAAGTCCGTCCCCGGGGAATGGCGGGCCTGGCTCCCAGGGCCTCTCGGGGGTGGGCGGCCGTGAGGCGGGCTGACGGCGGCCTCGGGCCGGCGCTTCCCGGGAGGGCGCCCCGCACCGCCCGGCCGAGCCTCCGCGGCGGGACCGGAGCCCGCGGGCCCCGAGCCCTGGGCCGGGCAGGGCGGTGCCGTGCGGGGCTCCGTGCCGGGAAGGGGCCCGCCGTCCGTGCTGTGGCCGCGGGGAGGATTCGCCCTCGCAGCGGGAGGAGGCCGGTCCGGAAGCCGCGGACGCGCGCGGGCGGAGAGGGCGGCCCGGGGCCCCGCGTCCCCGCGTCCCCTCACGAGGGCCGCCGCCGTCCCCGCACTGGCGGGTGCAGTTAAGAGGCGGGAACGGGGGAAATGCTGTGACGTAGCTCACTGCGGGGCACGCGGATCCCCGCGGGCGTCCACACTCGTGGGGCCTCTGCGGACGCGGAGAAGCGGCGGCTGCATGATAACACAGGTGTGCGGATTCGTGGGTGGTAGTAACTGCCCAGAACTTGGATGAGTGGCTCATGGTGTCTGGAAAGAGGTCTTAAAGGTCTCTCTCCCTGTCTTGGCCTTACTTTGTGCAGTGTTTATTAATATGACTTGTGCTAAAAATAAAGTAGTGCAGTGCCCCTCAGTTACTTGGAAAAAGGCTTGAGATAGAGAAAGAGTGTGAAGTTCGCATTGGAGTAGGCCGGGCTTCCCCATCTGCCCAGATGGCATCACTGTTCACCTGGTTTTTCAGGTCCTAGACTTAAGAACAATTATTTCTCTTATTTCCCAAGACATTTCATAATTAAGTTTTGTAGCTTCTACCTGCTCTTTCCATCTCTGGTGTCACCGCTGGCCCACCCATCATCTCTGACTGGTCTCTGCTTGTTTGGTTCTTCTGTAAATCCATCACCTGGCAGCCCCAGGCATCTCTTTAAAATGTAAATAAGATGGCCACTCCCTGGTTAAAACTGTTCAGTGGATCTCTCATCCCTTTAACTTAAAATCCCACTGCTGTAGGCTCTTATCTCCAGTCTGGCCTTTGCCTGCCCTTCCCGTCTCTTTCTTCGCTCGCACGCTCCGTCCTCTGTGGTCCTTGACGGTGCGACGCCTGTGCTGTTCCCTGTTCTGAGAATTCACGTCCTCCTGCTCACTCTGTAGGTCTCTGTGCTTCAGCTTCCCGAGAGAAGCCTCCTCAAACCTTTCTAAAAGTGACTTTTCCCTGCTTTACACCAGTCATTCTCTACCACAGTGGTTCTCAACGTGTGGTTTGTGGGCTCCGGGAGTTCCTGGAGACAGTTTTCAGGGGTCTGCAAGGTAAATATTTTCATAGTGATACTAATGGGCTCTTCCACTTCGTTGACACTTGCACTAGTCACACACCAGCAGTTGGGGTAAGACTGCTGACGCCTTAGCAGGCTGCGTGGTGGTGAGGGCCCCAACCTGTGTGAGGCTACATTGTCCTCATGCATTTCACTGAAAAACTACATATTGCAACAGAGAGGATGTAGAAGCAGACGTGAAGATACACCTGTCTGGTTGTGTTAAACCAGACATTAAAAAGATTTGTAAAAGTGAAAACTATTTTTTTGAGAATATTTTTTTCATGAAAATCTGTATGTTAACATGTAATAGATTTATTTTTCAGTGAGTGTTTCAAAAATTGCTCAGTTTTGATTTCTAATAGGGCAGTTGTCAGTTGATACAACTTATATAAAGTTTTAATGTCTTTGGGGTCCTCAGTGATACTGAATAATGTAAAGGGGTCCTCGGACCAAAAGGTTTGGGAACTGTTGCTCTGTCAGTTTACAATCTTAATGTTTTTCATAATCTGAAATTACTTTGCTTTTTTTCTGTGTCATCCATGATGAATTTTATTCCTAAGAAAAGCCTGGAATGTAGGGGGATTTTTGCAGATAGGGGAAATGAGGCTCAGAGAGGTTAAGTGGTTTGGAAGGTCCACCCAGCTAGTATGTGGCAGAGTGGATTTGAATCTACATTTGAGTCCAAAGTGTGCGTTGCATTGTTCTTCCTTGATAAATGTAAAGCCCTTCGTGTGGGTTGATTCACTACTCACAAGTATTTTAAAGCGCTTGTCATAGGTGGGTACTGTGCTGAGGGCTAGGGATGCAGAGTTAAAACAGCAGACGAGATCTCTGCCTTGGGTCTTCAGGACAGTGTGTGTTGTGTGATGGCAGGAACACTGTATGGCAGCAGAAGAGGGGCACTTGAAGTCTAGGTTTCCCAGAGAAAATGGTGTCAAAACTGAAACTCAAAGAAACGATTAAGAGCAGGCAAAACATTTCTTAAAGTAATAATTAGCTTCAGCACAAGAGTCAGGAAGTAAGCCTCATCTGTACACTGATGGAGGCAGTGTTTACTGACCAGTGGCTTTGTGCCTGGCACTATCCTGGGAATATAAAGATGAGTGAGAGAGGATTTTTTTTTTTTTTTAAATCATCATTCTTTTAGTTTACTCTCTATAGGCAGTAATGTGGCCTTGATGGAGACTGCATTTAGGGATCTTGTATGGCTTCCGCCTGTTTTTCCAGCAGAGTGGTGCAAACCTTCTCTCCCCAGCTGGGACCTTTAGTTGGCCTCCTGCTAAGTTTCTGTTGAAGGGATATTTGTAATACTTCATTGCCAGAGAGCTGAGACACACAGACCTTGAGCCAAATGAATAAACAAGTCCTTTCTTGCTCAAGTACTAGTTCAGGCCATTTTAGATTTTCTTGGATGAATTCAGGAACTCTACACCCTTGGCTCTGAGGGTAGCTGAGCTGAGTGTTCATCCAGTTTGCAGAGACCCTCGCTCAGTGGATGGCTGAGGCCTAGCTTGTGACTCCCAGTCCTACCTCACTGTCTCTGGCCTGTGAGCTGTGACCCATATTTTAATCTACCCCATGAAGGTCCATACATTAAAAGCACAGGTGCTGCACGTCTGCATTTGTTGGGAATTGGGACTGAGTCTCAGGGTGGACTGTGGTGCTTTCCCGCGACCCTCCAGCCTGCTTGTTGCCCTGGCACTGCTGCCGTGAACTGTGTGTTTGTGGCAATGAAAAACAGAATCCTGACAGCCAACAAATCAAGAAATGATTCTAGTGTGTATGTGTAGAAAATTAGTTTTTTGCATTGTCAAAGGAAGCATTATACTCAGCAGCACACTGCTGGGTCCTTCTCAGAAAAGCTCTGCTACATTCAGAACTTGAGCCAAGAATTCTGTGTTTCACTGGGAGGTGAGGCTATAGAAATGGAGGTCTTATTTGGTTATAATTTGAACTTACTGTAGTTTTGTTAAATTTAGGCAATGTATGTGTTGAGTCTGAATGTACATCTACCTGAGTTTGAAGCCTTTCTTTAGAAATAAAAAATTTGCAGGTAATAAAAGCAAATACTTGAAAGAGGGTTGATACACCTTTTAAAAATAATGAGAGAAGATGTAGTAACCCGAGGCATGAAAAGGCGGTCACATGGGACAGTCCTGCCAGGAAGGGTGCTGAGAGCACGTCCCGGGGAAGGTGACCTTGTTCCTGGGAAGCACTGGCCGTGAGGACCTGAGTGCCTGACCCCGTGAAGGACCAAGGGTTTATCTGTAACTCTGCTGCAGATGTATTTCATGTCATTTGTTGTGGCGCCAGGACCAGGGTTTTGTCTCACTGAAACCACTCGTGCTTTTTGACAGCTAGGGGCTCTCAGTTGAGTATACTTGGCAGTGTAAGAGCGTAAACAGGCTTAAGCATGCAATTGGTATAGGATGCTGCTGATCAGATCCAGGTTCATCTGCTGTTTTGCCCCAGGCGCGGTAGAGACTGGCTCTCATCTCAAACCCTGACCTTAGGAGGCGTGGACGCGTGCCTCATTAGAGCCTCGAAGCCAGAGCTGAACGTTGCTCCCGGTTCTGCCACTGGTTGCTCATGTGGTTCTGCCCAGGCAGGTGGCTTCCTGGGGTCTGGCTTCAGTGGCTGTGCAGCAGGGCTGTGGACTATGTGACTCACTTTTCCCCACAAGTCAGTTTTATTTCCTTTTTAATTTTATTCTTTTTGAGTAGGTAATACGTTAATCATGGTTCAAAATTTTTAAATGTGAAAGTTGAAACTAGTCTTCAAATTTTTCTCAAGGAGAGCAAAGCTGCCCCATTTCTGATCTTCATAAATCAGCTTTCATGTAATTTTGATAGTGAATCCAAGTTCTGGGTAGCAGGAAGGGTGAGGAGTTAGAGTGGTTTGCATTTTTAGAAATTAAGTCGAGGGGCTCTTTCATTACTGTGTTCAGCCTTTAGGTTAAAACACTTGCTGCTGAGTTCTCAAAACACACTTTTCAGCAGATTCTTTGCTTGCCCCTTCCTAACCTCTAAAACGGTTCTTCCCAAAGCACAGACTTTTCCAGAGGGAGTAGTTAGTGTATTAACTAATGTGGCCCCATCAGTCATTTTACTTGGGCCCGGGGAGTCAGAAAACATTTTCTTGTTAGTTTAGTGTGGAGATTCTGAATGTATGGTCTTTGAACAGAATGTGGATAGAGTTCAGGATAAATAGAACAAAAATTATACCTTTCCGTTAGTAGACCTGTTTTGCTCATGGATGAAGTGCAGTCTTTTGAACTACACTGGCATTTCTCGAACCTGGAGCTTGCTTTCCTCCAGGGTCTGCCAGAGGGGCCCCTGAAGCAGCTGCCCGCATTGCCTGTCCCTCTGCTCTGCGTCCGGCGTGAGTTCCAGCCCACCTTGTCCTGGGCTCTCACAGTTCTTACTTTCGAGGCCAGCAGGACTGTTGGCCAACGTGGGAGCTGCGGGCTATTTTCTCAGCAGAGGGGCTTGAAGGTCTAGAGAAGATGTGCAATGCTGTGTTTCCCAGGAATGCTTGAGAAAGAGACTTTCCTGAGCCTAATTGGGTCTTAAAATTAGCCCCCTTACCCTTCTTCCAGATTTCTAAATTTTAACGTTTTGGGGTCAAATTGGATGCAGAGAGTCGTGTGTGACATATTTCTAGTCTTTGTGGTTAATATGTTCTATATATTTGTGCCCAAATTATAAGACTTGGGGTATATTTATTTATTTTCAAGAATTGAAGAGGTTTAGGACAGCTTTATTTTATGACATTCTTGATAAGTTTTTGTGATTATTGCACATTTATTCTTATTTGAAATAGTTTTAAGTTTATAGCCCTTTACCTAAATGGGTTTATAGAGAGCTCATTGTGAAACCTGAGGATTGTCCAGAGCATGGCAACCCTCTGTCTTCTAGAACCGTGACTATATGAGAGAACAAAAGTGTTTGCTTTTTTAACTCAGCCTTGCTTTGCAGCAGTTTTCAGAGGTAGATTGAGTTAGTGAATTAGCTTTTATGTTTATTCTAGAGTTTTGTTGACTGAGTGATTTAAGAAACTGGATTATTGAGCTCTCAGAGTGACTTAGGGGTGAAATGCCTCTGTGATTGGCTGTGACTTAGAAATAGTATTAAGCAAAGGCAAGATTCAGAAGCATGGCTTTTGTATATCTTTGAGAGAGTGGCAAGCCTCAGGAGTTTAGTTTCAGGTTCGCAGGTATTTAGAATTCTGTTGTGCCGTGTCTCAGTTATGTCAGCATTCCTAATTTCTAACTTAAAAACACATCCATTTAAAAAATTTAAGGTATCATTAATTTCATCTATAATCTCATAGTTCTCTGACATAACCTGGTTTTTAAACAATAATCATAATTTAGTTTTATTTATGTGATGGGAATAACAACTGCTATTTATTGTTTATACTTATGCAATTTTATAGATGGAGTTTTAACATTGAATGCGGAGAACACTAATTATGCCTTTCAAGTTCCAAACTTCCATAAATGTGAAATCTGTCTGCTATCTTTTCCAAAAGAGTCCCAGTTTCAACGCCACATGAGGGATCACGAGCGAAATGACAAGGTATGTATTTTAAAAAGAGGTGTCAGAAATGTGAGCGTTGAAACTGGAGGAATTGTAAAAATCAACATGTGAATAAACACTTGCCTTATCCCTAAGTTGTGAAACATTCCATACTATATAAATTCACATTTTGATGTTTTGTTTTTAGCTGTAGTTGTATTTCTAGCCGTCGTTAGCTAATGAGAGGAAGTGAGAGCTTATCTGCTGAATCTGAAGTCATTTATGAGTAGACAAAGGAGCGATCTTAAAATACGACTTTCTTCAGTAGTTTTGATTTCCCGTATCTCGATGGTTTTTCTCCGGCAGGGAGTGTTCCTCTGAAGTGGTCTTGCATTTTAAGAAGGTATTTGAGATATTTCAGATCTCATTTCAGCAGGAGCAACACTAAGTTAAACAGAGATTTGAACCCTTTTCTCCAGTGCCTCTTGGAGGAGGTGTCGGAACGTTCCTGTCCTGATGGAATGATCTGCCTGATGGGTGGAAGGCGGTGGTTACAGCTGCAGTGAGCGCAGGGCTTGCCAGCGTTTCTCTAGACTAGGAGAACCTGAGGCCAGGAGAACACCAGGGGTCTGTCTCCTGGGGGACCAGGTGTGGCCCGCTCCAGCTGTGTTTTCAGCGTGGATGATGCTGCTGTAACATAGCGGTGCAGCAGTAGCACCGGCGCACACTGGCAGTACTCTCCCAGATCTGGAAATCTGAAAACATGGACCCACTAGGGTCTTGGTATTTCCAAGAGAAAAACCAGTGATTACTTTATCTTTCTACAAGTAAGTGGCAGGTTACCTGCCATTTGGGGGAATTTAAGATGGGGATAAACAACTCTGTTAAAATCTAGCAAAATTTTTTATGGTTATTTTATCTGAAGTGATTTTGTTTATAGCAGTGGAGTTGTCATAAAAGAAGGGAAAAATCCCACTCAGTGAGTCGAAGTTTCTCACTTTTATTTTCATAGAGGCTACATTCTGGTGCATTTCTATGCAGCATTTCTTGTTAGAAGCATTTTCTACATAGACGTGGTGTTGTCCTTATAACTTCTTTGAGAAATTCTGTAAGGAGCTTCCCTACGTCCGTTTTGGATTTAATGACTTCAGATCCAGAAGGACTTGAGAAGCCCCTTAGGAGGCTTGTCTGTGGATTGTGGTACTTGTTAATATTTGAATGACATTGATTGTGTTTCAGTGGCTTCTTGACTTTTCTCTCCACTTAGCCACATCGATGTGACCAGTGCCCCCAAACCTTTAATGTTGAGTTCAACTTGACACTTCACAAATGTACCCACAATGGGGAGGACCCTACCTGTCCCGTGTGTAACAAGAAATTCTCCAGAGTGGCTAGTCTCAAAGCGCATGTTATGCTGCATGAGAAGGAAGAGGTAATTATTTTGGCCTATACTTTGTTAACTGATTTTTAAAATGCATCTAATCCTTAGGGGGATTTTAGGTATAAACTAGTTTTAAAAAGCCTTTCATGTAGGTTTCAAGGAATCATTTATCATTAAATTTGTCTTAGCTGGTCTCCAGGTCACTAGTAAAGCATTTTATTTTCTGGCCATGTTAGCACCTCAGGGCAGAGACGTTTTAATGTGCAGTATATTTGGGGGATCATAGTATGTCCGCATTGGCTGATAGAGGTTCCCCTCAACCCCTGCCTTTTTTCTTTTCAACAGAAATTAACTTTTTTTAAAAACTGAAGTACAGTTGGTTTACAATGTTGTGTTAATTTCCAGTGTACAGAATAGTGATTCATTTATATATGTGTGTATATACACACACACACACATATATACGTATATACATATGTGTGTGTGTGTGTGTGTGTATTAATAAACTCTTGGAGGATTCGGAGTGGCCAGAAGTGAATTTTCTGCCTCTAAAGATGGTAGAATTTCCTTGCTTGGCTTCTGGATCTGCTGACATGTGGGAATTTGGGAGAAGAAAATGAATTCATGATGACCTAAAGCAGTTGATGCACCAAAGTGAACAGTCCTGAAAAGGCCACAGGCATAGTCTTGGGGCAGGGTTAAGGATGGCAGGGCTCACTGCTGAGGAGTAAGGCCTGCCTGTTGCTGGAGCAGGTCAGCCCATTCTGACGTGTAAATGACTGTTGCTTTAAAATATTACCCCCACATTGTTATTGTAGAAAATTAGGAAAATGAAAACGTAGAAAGGAGACAAAAGAGTCACCTCTAATTCGACCATCCAGAGATAATTACAGGTAACTATTTGGTATATTTTCCCTCTGAGGCAGAAAAACATGTAGTATTTAAATTGCGTATATAAAACTTGCATCTTCACAATTGAGTTTATACTTTGCATATAGGTTTGTGTTCTCTTTTTATATATGTCTTGGATTTTTAAGTATAAAATAATTTATGTTTATCTTTTAGAGTTTTATTATATAAGTAATACATGTTTATTTTGGAAAAAGTTAGAAACTAAAGATTAACAAAAGTACCATAAAAGAACCAATAATCACACTAGTTGGAAAGAATGTGTACGCAGTGTACCCTTGAACATCATGGATCTGAATTGTGCAGGTCCACTTTGACGCAGTTTTTTCAGTAAATGCGGGCTGCAGTGCTGCACGGCCTGAAGTCGGTTGCGTCTGAGGGTGCGGAACTGTGACGCAGTGGGGCTGCTGTGCAGGGGTTCGTGCCCCCAAATCTCCTTTTATTCAAGGGTCAACTGTGTAGTTTTTTAGCCTTTTTTTTGGCTATACATGCTTTCCATAAGGAAAAGAAAGTATATTCTCATAAATTTAAGAGTAGTTTTTTAATGCAAATATAGTTATGTGCTATTTCGTAACCTGCTCTTTTCCTTTAGTATGTTGTAAGTACATCTTTCCGCCTTTCGCTTACCATGAGTGTTTTCCCCATGTTCCTGTTTTAATTACTAAAGTCGTCAGTCTGGACATAGCATCATGGATTTAATCATTTCCTTTGCCATTTGCCATTTAAGTTGTTTATACTTTTCAGTATTATGAATAATACATCTCTGTGTGTATCTTTAATTGTTTCATTAAGATAGTCCTCCAGGTGGATTTACTGAACTAACAAGACTTTTCCAAGCACTTTATGGAACACCACGTTGTGTTCTAGAAAGCGTGTGCTGCTCAGTGCCTTTTCAAGACTGTAGGCCTGCCTGTCTCACTCAGTGTAGCGATGTCCAGAAGTGACCGTTGCCTTCTTTTTAAAAAGCAGAAAGTGTTTAATATGGTATATTAAAGTGTCGTGAAACAAGTTCTGCATGCACATAGAAAGAATCAAACAGTAGAGAAGGTTTGGAGAGTGAGGAGTTAAGTCTCCATCCACCTCTGACTTTGGGTTCTCCTCCCTCATGGGCACCGGTGCACAGACAGGCCTCTGCCCCCCACCAGCGCGCCTGCGTTATTCGCACTTGTGTTTTCAGTAGGCTGTGTCCTGGGTGTCGTAAATAGCCGCGTGTTGCATGTGTGCGTGTGTACGCCTGTGTCACAGCAGGGCTCTGTCTTGGCGGCTCTGCGCTTGTGCACAGAGCTGCCTTGAGCCCTCTGTTCATCCACAGGTTCTGGTTCCTGTGATTTGCTTAGAACCACGTTCCAAGTGCCAAATTACTGTTTTAGAAAAATCCCACTGTGTCTTCTGGGGCAGGTCCACACTGTGCAGGGCACACATACTCCAGAGAGCACAGGTTCACTCCTCACGGGGTGATGAGGTTGTTTTATTTTGTTTTCATCTAGCACATGGGGGCTTTAAAGTAACCATATCTCTCCCCTCCCACCACCACCACTTTTGAACGGTTTTAAAATAGTTGCAGACATCATGTCATTACTTCACCTCTAATTACTTCAGTTATATCCCCTAAAAACAAAGACACTTTTCCTATCACAAAACAATGATCACTCAAGAATTTAACATCTCTCTAACAGTCCGTCTTCAGGCGCCCTGTTGGGAGGGGCAAGGAGTGACTTATGAGAGCTGAGGAGATGCTCTTCCTTTGGCCTTAGAAGCAGCAGCTGAGGCAGGCTCCTAAGGAGGCAGGTGTGCAGGTGGAGGTGGAGGCCCGGGGTGAGGCCGCTCCCGAGGTGTCAGAGCAGGCTCCCTCCTCTGGCCACAGCCTTCTTAGACTCTGTCTCAGTAAGTTATCACTGAGGCCAGAAACTGAGTTCTTTTTATTGAGTAACTAAATCTAAGCAGTTTAGTAAGTATTGTCTTAAATAACTTAGTGGTCATTTGAAAAATTACCATATATAAATTGGGTGCTGCCTAGCTTTTTAAACCCCGGCATTTCCTGTTTCACATTGATTTTCGCTCACTCCCTGCTTTTTAACCACAGCAACTACCGACCCCAGCTTCACAAAGTTGTGATGTTCCTGAAACTGAGCTGTATGGAGCTAGTTGTCCGTGTGATGTTGCACAGTTGTTGAGGTTCCTTGGAGAGTGTCCGCTGTCCCCTGGCCCCCATGAGGTTGTCACACCCTACTACCCCCTCTCAGGCTGGGGCTTTGGCTGGGTAGCCTCATGGTTCTCTGAGATGGGGACATTGCCTTGTCTGCACAGAGAAACGAGGTGCTGGGGGATGGGGATGGGAAGCTGGTTTTGGGGCCATGGGAGCAGAGCCTGAGCAGGAACTAGTACATGGACAGTGTCCGCAGATTGTATCTCAGGGACACACACATCATTGCTGTGAATCCTTCTGGGCGTGATTGGGTAGGGGTGGGACTGTGTGGCTTCCTCACAGTGCCCATGAGCCCGGGTGCGAGTGCAGGTGGGTGTTTGCATCAAGGTTGGGATTTATGAAGCACATGTGATGGAGTAACAAAGGAGTCAGGGTGTTGGCAAGAGAGTTGAAATGACATAACGTGATCTAGGCAGATGAGCGAAGGGGTGAAACACGTTTGCGAGTGCGTTTGCGTGTGCGTGTGCGTGTGTGTGTGTGTGTGTGTGTGTGTGTGTATGAGAGAATCCTCCAGTGGGATTTCAGGGCTGGTGGAGGTGGGGTGGCAGTCCACCTGTACTGGAATTCTTGTCGGCCCGCTCTCGGGTGACAGCGGGAGCCGGAGCTGCTGCCCTTCCTCTGATCCCACACCCCCTGCGCCGGCCACCAGGACAGCGAGGCGTACTGTGCTCCATCCTGACGTTTCTTCAGATACGCTCTTTAAGTGTCTCTCGCCTCCTCCATAGCTGGAGAGAGGAACAACGGTAATTTGTCATTTCCAGATGCTCTTAGCTTTTTATGCATTATTTTCAAAATCTTCCCTTCATTGTATTTTCCCTTCCACACACTTTGTCCGGATTCTTTTCTAGGCTGTTCCACAGGATGGTGTTCACGGTTCTTCCACCTCTGGTCACTGCCCGCTGTGTGCTCACTTGCTTATGTCAGGTTTTCACCATTGCTGTTTAGCATCGTTCTGACGTAAGCTACTGCAGCGGGAGCGCGTCCTGTGCGGGCAGCTGGGTGGGAGCTTGTGCAGGCTGGTCTCCTCTGCACCCTTTGTTTCAGAGCAAAACACCAGCTGTCTTAGTCTGTTGCTGTTGAGGTTGTAGGAACGTAAACAGTTCATAGTTTCTGACTCTCCATTTTTTTTTTCAAAAGGCCTCTGAGAAATGCCTAGTTTCTGAAACCAGTTGACTTTACATTTCTATTACTACCAACCTGTCTTCTGTTTCCTCTCTTCAAATGTAACAGGTTCTCTCTTAGATCAGTAAATAATCATAGGAGAAGAAAAGGGTGGAATAGTCAGGACAGAGGCTTCTACAGCTGTGCCCTGGAGCTGGGGGAAAGCTTCTCCCTTGTCGTTGGGCTGCCAGGAGAGGGGCCCTGAGAGTGGGCAGTGATACTCAGTAACCTGACCTCAGCGACCCCTGCCGAACAGGAATTCAGGACTAGTGAGTTCACAGTAACTGAATGGCAAAAAAGGCTTTGCTATGTGAAGATGTATTGGCAATATGTAAAAAATTGGGTGTTCTTTTTAACACAGTGGTTGTATTAGGGTAGAAGTTCAGAGTTTTCCTCTGTCACCTGGCATTCTGGTGTCTGCAGTACAGACCTGGGGTGCATTTGAGACTGCCCAACATCCCCCTTGCTCTGTTCTCCCCAAGTGTCACCTGTACACATGGTTTACAGTGAGAAGACGGAGGAAGAGGGGGCGCACCTGCTCCATGAAGCATGACCCATGGCTGAGTGTTTGTGCTGCTGGTGCCCCAGTGGGAGAACCGCGTCATCACCGGGCCATCAGTGCTTAGGAAGGTGGGGAAACCGAGTTTTAGTCATATGCCCAGCCAAGAGGTCTGTGCTTGCAGCAGAGAAGAGCAGGTTCTGGGACAGTCATCAGTCTTTTCCGTACGTGTTAGTAGTACATTTTAGCTACCTTTGCCTCTTGTGTGTGCTTTTATTTCTCAGTTAATTGGTTTGAATATGATATATTAGTAATAGCTGCAGGAATAATTCCTTATCTTTAGTCCCATTTAAAAGTCACCTGTAAGAATCCAGCTAAGATGGATGCAGCAAATTGTGTTTTCTTTCTGTTTTTCTTTCTGTTTAGATACTTCTTTATTTTTGACAGTTTCCTAGAAAGAATTTTCTTTGTTGTCAGTGAGTTACTCAGAGTCTAGTAGTTCACTGATCCCTTAAATTATTATATAATAATACTTATTCAGAGTTGGTTAAGTTGAAGTCATTATTGGGTTGCTCAGAGTGCCCATCCATCCTCGTCTTTTCTGCAGAGGATGCTCTGAGTAGCAGCAGCGAACAGCCTCACCTTAATGCAGGTTTTATACCTCCATGCGGCTGATCACAGTGATCAGGAGAAGTCTGCTGGGAAGAAATAGCTACGTGTTTTGTTGTTTGGAAATAACAGTGATGCTCACTGACAGGTTACACTCATTCTTTTCCATGTCTGGATAGTTCATTTTGAGGATCATTTAAGTAAGTAATTGTATTATGGGACTTCGAGTGAGTAAACTAACTGAACTTTGTACTAAGTCGGCAGTCCTTACTGACCCAAGCCATTCTGAGTACGTCCTGTGTGCTGTGCACTTGTCCGCCTCTTACATGCATCCTTTTATTTAACTTTATGACAGCCCTGTGCGGCAGGTACTGCTGGCATCACCATTTCACGGGCTTGGAGTGGTCAGCTCACCTGAATGCACACAGATGGTGACTGGCAGCCTTTGTGTGAACTAGGACCCCACCCCAGCACGTCTGGGCCAGTGTTATCGTAATTAAAATAGGAGTGGCTTAAAATTTATAGTGGCTGTATTTTAAAAAGTTAAAAGAAAATGTGAAATAAAATTTGTTTTAATATATTTTACTTATGAAAATAAATCCAAAATATTATAATTGCTAATATAATTAATTCATAATATAATTTCATGAAGTCTTTGAAATCTTGTGTGTGTTTTACACTTATTCCACAGCTCTGTTCAGTCTGTACCTATTTCAGGTGCTCAGCAAGCCACTTCTGGGCAGAGTCCCAGATTTTTCTGTAATTGACTGATAGGCGTTTTCATTTAAAAATCTACCAGCTGTCATTTTCGTTAAAGGTAGTCCATTAAACTATTATCTTAATTTGAATTCTGTCCTGATTCTTTTGTGTTGAAGTCACTCTGCTTCTCTTTGACGTTTTCACAGAGTAGATGGACAAAATGCCATTGACCCAACAGCCAGTTTGAAACAGTTCACTTTGCTTAAAAATTGTATTGTTTTCTCATCCTTTTCCCTGTGTTTCTATCAGGAAAGAAATGATTTTTATTTATTCCTATTAGGATAGAATGATATATTTTTTGAGAGGCAAAAATATGTGAGTGTTTGTTCCAAAGGAAAGTGCAGTTCATGCCCAGCTGTTGACAGCACGAGTGTTTTTGGGAAGCCGTGCTCTGGAGTGCTTGCTCCGCTCACAGGCGCTCTCCGTCCGCAGAACCTCATCTGCGCCGAGTGTGGGGACGAGTTCGCGCTGCAGAGCCAGCTGGCCGTGCACATGGAGGAGCACCGCCAGGAGCTGGCTGGGCGCCGCGCACGCACCTGCAAGGCCTGCGGGAAGGACTTCGAGACGTCCTCACAGCTGAAGGAGCACATGAAGACCCACTATAAGATCAGGTATGAGCCTGTGCTTGGGCTACACAATTATGTGGTATGGTAAAAATCTGCATACTTTGCTGTGATTGGTTAAAAATCTTGGCTACTTTAGAAACGAGCACACAGCAACTGATCAGGTGTGGTGTCAGGGTGTCTGTTACAATCTGGTTATCACGTGTCATGTCTACAGTAGGAAAGGTAAGATTGAAAATTAAAAATAGGTGTCAGGCTGCATGGGTAAGAATGTTTAGCTCTTTGATAATGTTAAAAGCTGTAGAGCTAGGAATTGGCAGTACATTTTTATGGGCAGGTAATGAGGTGTACAGGGCCAGATTAGCACCCTTTTTATTGACCTGGTTTATTTATACTGCCTGTTTAGAACTTACATGTGCCTGACACTGTACTTAGTGTGTATATAAATATGTAAACACAACTTCATTTAATCATTACAAACAACCATTCAGGCCTGGATACTTTTCTGTCCCCATTTTGCAGGTGAGAAAACCTAGATTCCAGAAGTCAAGTGACTTTCACAAGGTTTTACAGCTCTTAGGTCAAGTGTTAGGGATTTAAACCCCAGGAGTCTCATTTTAGAGCTCGTGATATTAGCAACCCTGCCTGTATTTAAAACATATGGATTTATTCCTAGTATACCTTAACACGTTTCTCAAAATTTTGTAGTTGACCTAGTCCTGATTGTATAGTTTTTCTGATATTTCCTTTTCTTAATAAAATGAAATACAAAGTTCTTCTGGCCCTTTGTGCTCAAGTTAGCAGATGGTGACAATCAGTAGTCACACTCATTGAACTAATCTCTACAGCAAACTGTAAAAGCCAGCATTAATTAACGTTTTCACTGTAATATCAGTTTAACTTGCCACCATTCCAAATTTCAGTATTTAGGAAATACCTATACTTTTTAACAACCACCATCACCAAGTAACAAAGTTTATAAAATGCTGGAACACTTTGTGGTATTTATTTACCATTTTAGGCATTGTGTTTTAGAAATGTGATGACCCCCAGTGGTCCGCATTCTCTCCTCTCTCCCACCTGCTTCACTTGTTGGTGACCACTGTGGTTCCCGCCAAATACTTCGTGATGTCAGTAATTTTTAAACCCCTCCAATGCAATGCGTGTGCTCTGTCACACCAGGTTTTTATTTTGATGAAGTTTTATCACAGGCACTTTGTGTCCCTGAAGGTTTTGGAGAGATGATTGGGGATATTTTAGGGGCCACCATGCACTAGACCACACTGGCTCTGAGTCTTTGGGAGCCAGCAGGCCATCTGACTCAGGGAGCTGTCATTTTATCCAGGCAGACACAGTGACGGAGTGGAGGGAGGGTCAGTGCGCAGCCTCAGAGAGTGGTGGGTAGGGAGGGATGTGGGACTGGACTCCCTGGGGCAATACTCCGGGGTGGGGCCGTGTGGTGAGAGGCCTGTTTGTGTAGCTTTTCCCAGCAGGAGCACTGCCAGTGGGCCTAGGGGAGGAGGGTCCTACAGGCCTGGGTGGCTGGGGCTTCCAGGTGAGGGAGAGCAGTCGCCGCCATCTCAGTAGCTATGGGCATTCTGCGCTTGACCAGAGAGGAGCCTGTGACAGAGGGGAGCCTGCTGGGGCTGAGTGTGAGGGTGGCAGGCCCAGGGGCTGAGGGTACCTGAGGCCATCCCGGGAATGAGGATTTTATCTCAGGCGCAGTGGGGGAGCTGGAGGGTTTTACACAGGCAGGGCCTGCCCAGCCTTCGTGGTATGGCGTGGCTGCTGGGTGGTGGCCCGGTGGTCAGGGCAACGGGAGGATGCTGTTGTAAGACGTGGTGGCTGCAGAGTTTAGAGACAGGAGCATCCTGGGGGCTGTCTGGGGTGAGACCAGCAGCTTTTGGAGGTGGGCTTGATGTCAGGAGTGAGGGAGAGGGAAGAACCCAGGGTGACATCAAAGGTTGAGGTTGCCCAACTGGGAGTTTCCTGTCATAAGAGGAGCAGGCCGAGAGTCAGGCGAGAGTTACGTTTGTCACTTGGTAGATTTGAGCGCCGATCGGCCTTTCAGATGTTAGGTGTATGGGGCTGGTGCTCCCCGGAGGGATCAGACTTGTTGGAGGCGGGACTTGGAATCCTCAGCACCTGGGAGACTGGAAGAGGGAGCATGGGCTTGAGTCTGTGTGGAAACTATACCTGCCCGGTCTTTGCATTTGGCCATCACAGGTAAAGCGCTGTCTCGAGAGACGTTCCGACCTTTCCCCCTCCAAGAATGGGTTTATGATACTGGATACACGTGTGTGTGTGTGCTGGACACTTGCACTTGTATGTGGTTAATTTCTCATTAAAGTGCTCACGACCAGTCGGCTGGATGTTGGGGTAGGACTTAGCTGGGAAGGGATCCTGTATGGGAGGGGGAGGCTTTCTGAGTGCCCCACTCTGCGTCTACCAGGGTGTCCGGCACGAGGCCCTACAATCGGAACATCGACAGGAGCGGGTTCACGTACTCCTGCCCCCACTGCGGGAAGACGTTCCAGAAGCCGAGTCAGCTCACTCGGCACATCAGGATACACACAGGTACGAGGATTTAGGACGGGGCCTGGGGGAGGGATGGGCCTCAGCCTGCTGACCTGGGATTTAATCCGACCTTTCTGTGTTTGCTGCTGTGCCCGTGGTGCTAGTCCTGAGGTTTTGAGTTGGCCCCGGGGTGCAGTCCGGGAGGTGTGCTGCCGGGGAGGGTCTTGAGTCTGGGTAACGTATATACGTATTTCTCTCTTAATCCATCAGATGCCCACACAACACGGGGTTACATTTGGACCGTTTTTCTTCCCCTAGGTGAAAGGCCGTTTAAATGCAGTGAGTGTGGTAAAGCTTTTAACCAGAAGGGGGCGCTGCAGACCCACATGATTAAGCACACGGGTGAGAAGCCCCACGCCTGCGCCTTCTGCCCCGCTGCCTTTTCTCAGAAGGGGAACCTCCAGTCGCACGTGCAGAGAGTTCACTCAGAGGTACGGCGCCCTGGGGCGCACTCAGAGGTGCACAGCGCGTCCAGGCCACGCGCTGGCTCCTGCCTTAATGAGCGGGCCAGAGAAGTTCTGCTTTAAAATGCAGATGAAGTGTCTGTGCAGAACAGACCCTGTGTAAAAATATAAAAATAATATATATACGTACGTATGTATGTATACACACACGTACATGCACCTATATCTATATACATGTGAACCTTTTTGGCTTATACATGGGAGAAATTTAAAATACTGTTTTTCATCTTTTTACTAATAATATTATAGCTTTGATGAAGAACTATTTGAAAATAATCATAATTTTAAAAAATTTATTTATTTTACAATGCCATAGTTTTTAAATTGAAGTATAGTTGGTGTACAATATTATACGTTACAGCTGTATGATGTAATGATTCACAAGTTTTTAAAGGTTAGACTCCATTTGTAGTTACTATAAGCTATTGTCTCTCTTCCCCGTGTTGCACATCCTTGTAGCTTATCTTACACCTGATAGTTTGTACCTCTTAATCCTCCACCTCCATTTTGCTCCTCCCTCTCCCCATCCTCGCTGGTAACCACTAGTTCCTTCTCTACATCTGTGCGTCTGTTTCTTTTCTGTTATATTCGCTTGTCTGTGGTACTTTTTAGATTCCACATGTCAGTGATCTCTTACAGTATTTGTCTTGCTCTGGCTGACTTACTTCACTCAGCATAATGCCCTCCAGGTCCATCCATGCTGTGCACCAGAAGCTAACACAACATTTTAAATCAACTGTACTTCAATTAAAAAGCAAACAAACAACACATTTAAGATACGGGCAAAAGAACCGAACATTCTTTGAGAAGAGGAAATGCGATGGCCAACAGGAGCAGGAAAAGCTGCTCAGCATCACTAATACCAGGGGAATGCAAATCAAAGTCACAGTGAGACACCGTCTCACACCTGTTCGGAATGGCCATCATCAAAAAGAACACAAATAACAAATTTTGGCAAGGATGTGGAGAAAAGGGAACCCTGGTACACTGTTGGTGGGAACGCAGATTGGTGCAGCCACTGTGGAAAAGAATAAATATGGAGGTTTCTCAAAAACCCAAAACCAGAACCACCACATGGCCCAGCAATTCCAGCCCTGGGCACATACCCAAGAATAATACCTTTGTCGGTCACAGCCCATCAGTCTGAATGTTAATGTATTTCATCCCGTTAGCAAACCTGAAGCACAGACATCGTCAAGTGTAAGGACTTGAAAGACAAGAAGTAAAATTTGGGAAGAAAGTATTTTTCCCATTGCTAGTATTGCCACCCTTACGTACAGCTCCATTCACATTGTCTATCAAACAGAGTTCTGGTCGGCTGATTTCCCTCCCTGTTGCGTGTTAACTGTTTCAGTGAAACTGATGTTCCCACTTTCTTGTCTCCAGATAATACTGATTTGTAAACCTCTGGAAATACTTCTCTTGAGCCGGTTAACCTTTGCTCTTATTAATTGTCATGATTTGGTCCTACTTAGTCTAACTGTAGATTATGAAGAAATCTTTAAGCAAGACAAATATTTTATCATGGATTATTCATTTTATATAGCTGTCTTGGAGAATGAAAAGTACGTTCCTAAAAGCAAATGTGTATCGTTTTATTTTCTCCTGGGAGTGAATCCTTCAGTAACACTAAGATGAAGAAATCCCTGCATACGTCATAGAGTTTGTAAGCAGATTCAGAATTTCAAATGCAGTGAGTTACTTTTGAAAACTAAGTTTTATCATCCAAGACCAGAGACACGGGGACGAGCTGTAAACGTCAGGTTGCCGCTGGCTCTCAGGGGAGTAAATTTGGCCGCGTGGCTTACCCTTGAGGAGCTGCCCTGCATGAAGACGGCGGCTGAGCAGCGGTAGTGTGTCTGTGCAGCACCAGGAATCTAGGTGGACTCAGAACAGCCCTGGGATGTGCCCGCAGGTGCGCCCGTGTTTGGGAAACTCTTCTGGGGGGCTGGGCACCCTCCTGTCCCCCGGCCTAGAGACCCCATGGGACCTGTGGTGGGACAGATCACTGTTCCAGAAACGACCTATGCAGATTCATTTGTGTATCTTACCTAATCCTTGATGAAGCTAAAGCAGTAAATTTGGTTCTGAACAAGGTGCTGGACAGAGTGGAGGCCTCATCCAGGTTCACAGGGCCGATCACTTGTCAACCAGCCGTCGTAACTGACGCACACACGCTGCTCTTGAGCGGCAGGGAGTATGTTCTAGATGCTCTCTCTGTGTCTGGATGTCCCGTTCGTCCTACTGCTCCCTCTAGTCCACTTTCAGGTCTATCGTGGTTTTAAAAAGCAGTCAGTGATGTGGACTGTCGGAGCTGGTGATGGGAAATTTATGTATTGTGTCACCATCATTCCTAACGTGTGTGTTTAAGGATTGGTCAGAGTCGTATTTATATCTGACTGTCACACCTGGGTTATTGAGCATTGTACTTTTAACCGGTTAAGAAATTGAGAACACGTCAGACTTTTTTTTTTCAACCAGGTCACAATAACTGAAAACTATGATTTTTTTCACTCCTGAACCAGTTCAAATTTTTGGAAAAGACTGAAACTTCAATTAATCTCATACTGGCAGTGTTGACTAAAGATTGGGTCATTGATTCTAGAGCTGTTTAACTTAAGAGAGAAAGTGTGATAAAGGGTTAGATTATTTCTGTCATTTTTAATTGAATGATAAATTATGATTTGTCACAAGTTAAATATTTTAATCTAACAATTAATTGTAAAAAATCACTTTTTTTTAATTCTTTAAGGTCAAGAATGGCCCTACTTATAACTGTACGGAATGTAGTTGTGTGTTTAAAAGCTTGGGCAGCCTGAACACGCACATCAGCAAGATGCACATGGGCGGGCCGCAGAGCGCCGCCGGCGCCGCGGAGGCAGCCCACGTGCTGACGGTGAGTGGAATGTGTTCTCTCCCCGAAGTCGGCCGTCTTAGTTGTGACCGACCTTTAACACTACTGTTATATAGGTTATGATTTAGTACCATAAAGGTGCTATAAAGTTTCCCGTATGGACGTATGGTGCTACTTTGTTTAGTGAAAGAAAATCAATTTTTAAAAATAATTTAGAAGAATAGTACATGATTCCAAATTTCTGGACTGTCATCTCAACCAAGTTAAAAATAAGACAGAATCATTACTTTTTGAAATTGTGATTCTTAACAGTGTTGTTGATGATTATTATCGAATGTCCTTTTTCCTTATGTTTTAATTTAACAGTCACTTCTCTTTTTAAGGTAATAGTTCTCCGTCTCTAATGTGACAGTGGTATTTTTTACTGAGACTTTGGGCTTTTGGGAAACGAAATTGTATTTTCCAGCACATGTATTTAAAACTGTGACTTGAAACACACGCACTTTATTCTTTTTCTGTGGCTCAGCCTCGCCCTGCTGCCTCCGCTGCCCTCGTGGCTGAGAAGGCAGCTCTCACCTGCCACCCGGGGCGCTGAGTGTGGCGTCCCGGCAGCCCTCGGCCGGACGGACGTGCCCAGCGTCGGTGCAGCTCAGGAGTGCAGTTGGTTGGTAGTTTGTGTTAAGTCAACAGCTGCCTCTGACCAGAATAGAAAATAGGCCTCGTTTGCTTTTAGTTCCCAGGCATGAGGTTCATTTAGTGTTTGTTTTTCCCTTTCTTTTCTCACAATACTTGTAGCTTGGGATGGTTCCTCAGCTTACTCTCGATCAGGGAGAATTCTGTGAAGAAGTTCTAATGCTGGGGAATAATTAGAGTATGATAATTCTACTTAGAGTCTTAAATTCTACTTAGGATTGAGTATTTTTTAAATAAAATTTTCAGTGTATAAATCAAGCGGATACTAGAGTTTTCACCATTTCCTTTGGCAATATGCAAATCAAATACGTAGCTGTAGAGAATTACCTGGCATGATAATTCAGATTATTTAAAAATTTTATGTTCTCAGTAAAACCAGCAGATGTTGTACAGGGGCTTGGAAACTAGTAAGCTACCCCGCCTTTCCCCTGGTTCGTGTGTGTTCTGCCTCAGGATGCACAGACTGCCCCCAGGACTACCTAGGAATCCATTCAGCCGCCTAAACACTGCCTCTTATGTTGCCTCTCCCATTTTGACTCTTGGCCTTTTTGCTTTACTTTTGAGAGTTTTTTTCAACTTTATCTTATGACTCTTCATTGAATTTTTTTTAAGCTAGTAAGGTTTTTAATTTCTGAGATCTGTCCTTCGTGATCTTACTGTTTCTTTTTCAAGATACTCTTTTCTGGTTTGATGCACTTTCCTTTGAGATCTAAATAGCATTTCTTTTAAAAGTTCTCTTCTTCTCCTTGAGTACCTGTCTTGGTCATCTCCTCGCCCCTCCCTCTTCAGATACCTTGTGATGATCAGTTGCCTGTGTTAAAGACGAGGCGGCCATAAACCCGCCTCTGAGCTTTTTGTGCGTGAGCAGAGCTGGTTGATCACCAGGGTTACTTTACATGTGATTGGCCAGGGAGCCAGCTCTTAAACTTGGGGTCCCCGGTGGCAGAAGGCAGAAGACTATTTTGTTTAATCAGGGGACTAAGGATACAGAAGGTGGCAATCCCCTATTTCTCTGCCTGAAGGTAGGTCCCTCACTGCCTTCTGTTCTGTGGAGGAAGACAGGCCAAAGTAATTTTCCACCGTCTTTTATTCCTTTAATTAATAGACTTTCTTTCTTTTTTTCTTTCTTTTTACTTTATTTTAGTTGAAGTATAGTCAGTTTACAATGTGATGTTTATTTTTTAGAGCAGTTGTAGGCATATAGTAAAGCTGAGCGGAAAGCACAGAGAACTGGCGAAGACTCCCCTGCACCGACACCCGTGGTTACCCTCGTCCTGACTGCAGGCAGGGGACGGCGCAGTGGTCACCACCGATGGGCGAACACTGGTGTGTCGTGATAGAGGGGCTGGGCAGGCTTGGCTGGTGTGACGTCGGCTGTCCCCCAGCCCAGCGCCACGCGGGGTGGGCTCTGCCTGCCGTCTCTGGGTGCAGCCGTTCAGATTCCTGGGTCTCTGAGGAATCGGATTGGCTCTCTCCTCAGATATCCTGGCTATAGCTTTTCAGGACATTTATTCCTCCAGTGCCACTGTTTTTCAGGAATTTTTGGAGTATTTTAGACCAAAGTGATTCCTTTTTTATTTTCTGCAGTTTGTGACTGTTTTATTCCTTCATTTTGATGGGCTAAAGGGAGGTGAGGTTTGTGTGCTCAGTCCCTCACCTGGTAGTCATAGTTTCTGTTGCCACTTAAGACTTTAGGAAACTGTAGTAGAAGAATTCATTGAATATGTTCCTCTAAGAGCCAGTTCTGTGTCTTAACTTGAAAATCCGTGAGACATTTTATTTAAAATTTATGTTTGGAATATTGTGATATTTTAATGCTCACAAGGAAGATATGCTAGTTTCTTTCCTTGTTTTCTTTAAGTGGATATACAAATTACTGTAATTGTTTACCTTAATGAAACTGTTGCTGTGTTTCAGGCCACGCTGTTTCAGGCTTTACCTCTTCAGCAGACGGACGTCCAAGTCACGTCCGCGTCGAGCCAGCAGGGCTCGCAGGCAGTGACGGACGTCATCCAGCAGCTGCTGGAGCTGTCAGAGCCGGGGCCGGGGGAGGCCAGCCAGCCCCCTCAGGCTGGCCAGCAGCTCAGCATCACCGTGGGGATCAGCCAGGACATCTTACAGGTGAGACGCACCTGCCTGCTCTCGTCCGGGTTTCAGTGCTGACAGATGGTCAGGGCTTGTCGGAGTAAAGGGATCTTCATTAAAAATGTGTCCTAATTGAAAAATTACATTGAAACAAAATATACCTATTTAATTACTTACGGACAGTGCAGGATTTGAAATGATTTATTAATCCCTAAGTTACAAAAAGTATAAAACCCTAATTTTTTCTCTGTAAGTGAATTTTACTTGAAAAGAGTAGGCTTCTCAGAACTTTCTTGTATCTGTCCCTGTTGACAGACGGGTACGAGATGTGTCGTTCTTCCGGCTGTGGCTCCCCTGTAACTCCTTCCAGACAGTCCCTCCTCCCCCGCACCAGGGGACCCAGGAAGAGGGTGGGGGGAGGGGGAGGGAGCAGAGTGCTCTTCTGAATCTCGCTGTTAGTCACAGTCTTCATTTCCAAACATAGAGGCCCGGTTGTGAAAGCTCTCAGGATGTCCTGAAGGTCATGAGGGCGAGCCCAGTATAATTTAAAACAGTGATCCCCAAATCGGCTACAGACAACCGAAGTTGTCTGAGGTAAAATTTCTAACAGTTGAATTAATTCATTTTAATTCCCTTTAATTTAGAAATGTAAATGCTTGGCATGCTGAATTTTGGGTGGAGGTGAGATGTCAGATATGAAAAGGGACACTTCAGCCCTGGGGTTTGGAGCTTCACCTGTGGGAGTGGAGGCTATCCCTGCAGCGGGGCAGGGTTAGGATTCCACAGGCCGAGCTTTCTGGCGTCTTGGTGGTTGATTTTGACAGGTAGGTCTGGGCCGTCATGTCTCCTAACCTCCTAGTTTTGTTCTGTCTCAGCAAGCCTTAGAAAACAGTGGGCTGTCTTCAATTCCAGTTGCAGCGCCTCCTAGCGAGCCCAGCCACGCCAAGACCTCGGCGGCACAGGGGCAGAATCCTGCCGCCCCCGACGTTTCATGTGAGCCGACGGACCCTGTGGACACAGAGCAAGGAAAAGAGCAGGAAAGCACAGAGAAGTTGGAAAAGAAGGAAAAAAAGATTCTGAAGAAGAAATCACCATTTCTACCTGGTAATTTTAACGTACTTTAAGGTATAGACATTTTGGGTGGTTTATATTTAAGTTAGGTTTTTTTTTTGAGTATAAAATCTTACTGAGTCTTTTTTTTTAATGGAAGTCGAGTCAGTTTACAATGTTGTGTCAGTTTCTGGTGCACAGCAGACAGTTCAGTCATACACGTGAAACGTGCCCTCCTTTTTCTTCTGAAAGTAATACGTTTGTTGAAGCTTCTGATGATATCTCCCTAATAGCATTTATTTGTCATAAAGTTTGTTTAGCTTCTCTCTTTCCCATGGGCTGCCTTTGTCCCCCACTAGGGCCCCTCTGGACCTGTCCCTGTCCTGGCGAGGTCTGACTCCTCTCCCCTGCTGTCAGGCCCTGCCTTCCTGCCAGGCCTTCTTCTCATGGCTGAGCTGCCTCCTTTGTACCCAGTGCTGCCACGTGTGGCCTCTAAGGTGCAGCTTCTCTGCTGAAGCCCTGCGGCTCCCGTCACCCCCGGCTCCCCGTCTGCCTTAGAGCCCCGCGTCCTACCCCAGCCTGCGTCCAGTCTCTCCCCTCCCCTGTTGCTGGCTTCTGTTACGGTGACGATGGATTCCTGACATCTTCTGAACATTGTCACGTGTTCTGAATGCCACATATTTCCACAGGCTTTTCTGCAGCACAGATGTCTTCTTCCCGCCCCTCCTGTTCTCTGTCAAAATGCGGGCAGTCATCCGAGTTCAGCCCTGCAGCCTCTGGTGGGAACACCCGGGGCACACTCTGCTCCTCTCGGCCAGCAGCAGAATTGTCCTGGCTCCTGCCTGTGGGCTCCCGGAACACAGCCCGCAGCCCCCACACCCCGTAGTGCTCGGTGCGGCAGGTGCATGGGGCAAGTGCTGCTGAGTCTGACTTGGCTAAAATAGATTCCTCCCTTCTGGGCAAAAGGGCTTCTATAAAAATACCTTGTTTTCTACCCCTCCCAAGTGTCTTGGGAACAAGTGCTTTCTTGCTGCAAAGTATGGAAAACACTGTCACCTCTGTTAACACTTCTCTCTGAGAAGCATTTTTTCATTGTTAACTTGTGCTTGTGAACTCCTTGTTTCTCAGCCCACAAAACGTTGTGGTTCTGTTTTCCTTTTTCTCTTGATCTGACCCGTCCTCCCCTAGTGAAAAATAGTATGATGGAATCCCAGCAGTTTATCGCCTGGGTCTTCCTGGGAGCTAGGGAGGCAAGGAGGAGGAAGAGGGCCACTCCACATACTTCCAGTACCCGAATGGGAGCGTGTAGGTTGCAGGTTAGCTGAGCATCCTTGAGTGTCTCCTTTACACGCACCTGGTGACTGAGGGAAAGCCACGGTCCGTGTGGAAGCTTTCACGTGAGTTTTTGCTGCCTGCCGTCCGGCTGCCGCGCTGAGCCTGTGAGGACGCTCTGTCGTGGTGCCACACTCCTCCAGGCAAAGGGCTGCACCTGGCTTCCCGAAAACGCTGGGCAGCAGTGGCTTCCTAAACTGAGGGAGTGGGACTTCGTTCCTGGTCATTGCATATCTTTAGGTGTTAGAAACAGCTTTCTTTTTTGTACTGACTAAGCATTAGATGGAGATTTCAGAATGGAATTGCAGTTAACCTTATTATGCATTATTTTAATGTGGAGTGTTGTGCTTGTAAAGATTACGTACATTAATTTTTGAAATATTTGAATGAGTTAGATACTTAGAGTACTGAACAAGTTTATGTAGTTCTAGTAAATTTTAGATTAAACGTGATCCTTTATACAAATTGGAGCCAGCTCTTCTTTTTCCCCTTATTGGAAGTCCTGAGGGTTGAACTCAGGACCTCGTGCCAAGCACGTGCTCTAACCACTGAGCTGTACCTCCAGCCCCAGCTTTTTGTTTTGTTTTAATCATCTCTCTCATATTGTAATGAGAAAATTATTGGGGACATGTTTCTATATAGAGATACTCCTTTCGATTAAAACTTTTTAGGGACCAGCATACTTTTAATGTAATGATTATTTCTGAAAATACCCCTGCGAGGATAGTTGAATACCATTTGATACACTAACAAGGCCATGAGCAAATTATTCCGTCCATAAGTCATAACATTTTCTTAACAGTTTACAATTAACCTTAAATATATTTCCAAATTGAACATACTCTGCCATCTAAAGCTATCGCTATTTGATTTATTCAGTTTTGTGAGAGTGAATGTTTTTAGTAGAATTTGCTTTGTTATTATAAGAGGTGTTTTGTGTACGAATAAAACATTTAACAAACGCTTTTATATTTATCGTGAAACTTGTGACATATAAATTATTGTGACGTTTTAATAAAGTTTGAAATTTATCATTGTAGTAAAATACTGGCTGTGTAGAAATCACAGTGAGAGGTGTTTTGGAAAGCCAGCGACTTACTCCCTTAGCGCAGTGGCGGTGTGACTGTTTTGTGAGGAAACCTTTGTGAAGACCAGAGGGATGTCACCTCTTAGGCCAGAGCACGCCCTCGGTGGCGTGGCTCCTCATGGGCTTGGGCTTACTCTGTGAGCTCCGAGGGGCGACACCCGTGGCCGGTAGGGGTGCACGGCTCCAGGATGCCATGGGCTTTAGCTTCATCTGCTGTTTAAAAATACATTTTTATCCCCTGCATGCTGTTTTCAATTCCTGGTAACAGCCTTTCCTCTGCTTTCTTATTTTGCTGCTTGTAATCTGCTAAGTGCTTGGAGATCTGATAAACTATGACTTATATAATTTACATAAAAACTAAGTATAAATTGATTCTTGGTGAGAACCTTTGCAACCTTTGTGATTTTTCTTAAAATAACATGCATGAACATCTTGGATTTTTATTTATATCTACTTCAGATAATTCAAGATGCCAACCTATTTTGTACTCCTGCTTTTCTTTTTTTTAGGGAGGTCTGTGTTGTAAGTGAAGATGATTTCTCCCTATTCATGGTTCAGATAAATTACTTGTTATTCTGTGTTATTTTATACATTTTTTATATTGCAGTTTAGAAAAACTAAAAAATTCTTACTCATTTTGGTTATACTTGAATTTAGTTTGAAAATTCCATGATTTATCTGATTTGTGTAGAATTCTTTGAAACTAAGACATTCAGAATTTACGAGATTTTCTTTAGGTTCTTCTTGGAATTATTTGTCATTTACAATTCAGTGTGAGTATTGTATTTACGTGAGACGTTTAACTTTTGGTGATGGTGCTCTGGTTTGAACTGCGCACACAGTCTTTCCTGACAACACAGCAGGCTGTGTTGGGACCAGCATTCACGAGCCAGCCACCTGCTGGCATTCGCAGTGCAGTCTATCATTGCAGAGTTGACACAGAGCAACAGAAAACGGTTTGTAGGTTACCGAGTCTTGTTGTCCAGCGATGGTCAGTTATGGAAGTGCCCTGAGTTGGGAGACAAGAGAAATCAGGGGGCCACGGTGAGAAGGGAAAAGCTTTACTGAGTTGGAAGGAAGAGAACCAATGAATGGAAATGGGTGAAGCAATTTAAGTCAGATTCAGGTGAGGCAGGGGAACACTCTGCTCTGAGGTTCATTTTAACAATTTCATTTGAGATATTTTTCCATATTAAAAATTATCCAAAAGTTTTGTAGCATTAAAACCTGTTGATATTTAACTAACATTTTATGCAAATCAAGCATTTAGATAGGAGTGTGTTTGGTTGTAGTCATACATATAGAAAAAATTGCTGCACAGGTCATGAGAGTAAAATTACAACTATAGTCTGTTACCCAGTTTTAAAGCTTAGAAAGGACTGGAAAAGTCACTTACATCTCTCCACACAGATCCTACCTTTTTCTGTTGGACTGTTTTGTATTGATTTGTTGGTGTTCTTTAGATGATCTGGATTTTATTCCTTTGTTGTTCATATGTGTTTCAAATACATTAGAAATATCTTTTCTTTCCACTCTCTATAAGATGTATTTTGATCTTGATGAAGAGGGATAGAATTCTTACCTCTAGTGCAGTTATGTTGATCAATCTTTTTATTTACAGTTTGTGCATTCTGTGTTTCACTTAAGAAACCTCTCACTTACCTGTGTTGAGTTTTCCCATGTGTTCTAACAAAAGTACTAACGTTTTGCCGTTTGCATTTAATTCATTAACTTGACCTGCACTTTAATGAAGAGATGCAGGACTGAAGTGTCATTCACCCCTGTGTGATGACTGGCCTGCACCGTGTACCGGGAGGTCTCCCTTCTGATACGTAGTGCAGGTCTCGTTCCAGATCTCCTGACACTTCCGTGTGCATCCAGTCCTCCTCTGCCCTCTGTCTCCGTCAGCATCAGTACCACGCTGTCTCCATGGCTTCATAATAACTCTTGAAGCCCGGAAGATGGCTCTCATCTTTTATCCTCTTCAGGATTATCTTCGTTTTTAGTTTTAAGAAAATTAGTATCTTCAAAAAATACGATGTCTTCTGTTTGCGCGCACGTTTCTCTTCTGTTGGGGTCTTTTGTGATTTATGAAACCATTCTCTTCCGTAGACTACACGTTGTTGAAGCAGCTTAAAGAAATGCAATTGCTATCTACAGAAAATTAGTTTTGATTATTATATTTTCTCCATACTTTGTGTCTGTACACATAAAATAAAATAAAATTTTTCAAACATCTTATATTCAGCAATTTAAAAAAAAGTGATTCTCCACAGCTGTGGTCTTTGTAAAGGACTTGATTTAAGTTTCAAGTTAAAAAAAAAATTTAAGATTCTAGGATAACTACTCTGTGTTCCAACAGCAGTTTTACACAGACCAGCGTCATTTGCCTCTTACTGTCACTTATCTGTATTTAGGGAAAATTACACCCATTTTACAGAAAAATTCCAACACATATACTGCAGTCAGCTCAAAGCAGTCTTTGTAAAGACCAGTGTGAACGGCACAGGAAGATTGCTTCTCTGTGGGTTACTAACTGGAGTCACTGATGGTGGGGGTGGGCACCAGTCCTGATGGCTCTGCTCTCTGAGGAGCACCTTCCAGTCATTTTTAAGACTTCAGCACAGGCTGCTGGTGCGCTTGCCAGAACTCCTGAGTTATTTCCGGATCTGCTTGCAAGGAGGCAGGTGCTGTTGAAGACACTGAGCACATTTGGGCGCCTTTCAGGGAGGACTGTTTCCAGCGTCCCTGCACGTGAGGGCAAGTCTGAGCCTTATGTGTCTGCCAGATCGGAGGCTTGCTCTGCAGTCCCTGGGAAACGTACGGAGGCTGCGTGCCTCCAGCAAAGTCAGCCCATCGCAGTGGTCCATCTCTTCCTCGGGCTTTGAGAGGACGCTGGGCATGCCCTCTGTGCTCCTTGCTTTCTGGTTTTATCTGTAGATACGAAGGATGTTGATTTTCATGTATTAAAACATGGACCTCTTTCTAAGTTTTAGTTTTTTAGGGTTATATTCGTATCACATGTAAACAATGGTTCTGCCTTTTCCTTTATAGGTGATACTGTGAATTTCTTTATCTTATCTGATTTCATCGCCTGGTATCTCTCGAACATGATGAAATAATAGCAGTGTGGTAGTGGACTTTCCTGACTGTGAAGGATTGCTTTTAGTGTTTTTCTGTTAGGTCAAGCAGAGCATTATTGTTGTATTGATTGTTTGTTGTATTGATATGTTTTATTCACCTCCTGTTTTTAGGCAGTTTTTTAAAAAATTAATGCCAGATGTTCTATTTCAGTAAATGCCTTTTCATCTTGAAGATAATTATAACATGTATTTTTTTCTTTTTAATTTTATTAATGTGTTTGAAGATAAAAGCGGGTTGCCCAGCGCTAGGAAGGATTGCCATGTGGGAGTACAGAACTGGTTTTCCAGATCTTTTAGTCTGTCAAAGGGTCAGAAATCTGGGTTCAATTTGCTTTTTCTGACACAGCCTGGGCCAAGCAAAATATATGCAGGCCAGGTTTGGAGACAGTCAGGGCTGCTAGTTTGCATCTGTGTTCCAGTCTATTCCCAGAAATAATTAGAACCTCGTGACAGTTTTATGTCATCTTACATAATTAAAGATGTATTTTCGTTTTTGCTTGGAAAAAAATCTCATTTGAGAGGATGAGTTCTTAATTTTTAGCTAATAGATGTTATAGTTCTCTCTCATCTTGTTGTATCTTGCTTTTCTGATTTGTCATGATAAGACCTTTAGGTAATTACTGCACATTTCTAAGTTAATTTTTACCTATTAGTTTTAAGCAATCTCAAGTTTTAGACTTCCTTAATAAAAGCAATGTCACCATAGAATACACGTCTGTCACTTTAAAACTCGTGTCCCTCATGGTTTGTGTGTGTTCCTCTCTTTGTCCTTGTAGGAAAGTGTTACTTTCCATTCTTTTACTTAACCTCCTTCCCTGTGGTTAGTCTTACAGAGAGTATTGTATTCAGGAACAGATTCACTTGCACATAAGGAAAAGTCCTGTATTTACTGATGATACAGGAAAAAAGAGCTTTTCTTTTTCCCTAATAAAATTACATCTGTGCAGACATAGTTAAATAGGAGTTAACATTTTCTGATGAATTTCAGTAACATGGCCAAAATCTTTTTGATTTCAAGTGGATTCTTTACCTTATTGTAGGTATCTTATTTAATTTCTGATGAATAAATCTAATTGAAATTTTTTAAAAAAGTAATTCTGCCAAATTTTGTTTTTAAAAATTTCAGAAATTATTTTACTTATATTTCCATAAATTCTAGTTGTGATTTTTCTTCTGATAGGAATAGTTTGAATAATTCAAGGTTGAATAATAGTATTTAGACTTACAAAAGAAACTTTTTCAGTTGATCATGAACTTGTTCATGTCATATATACTATTTCTTTGTTTTAACTATCAGTTCCTTTTTATAGCATAAGAACTTACAGTTTCCTAATTTTTTTTATTTGTGCTATTATTTTTCATTGGTTTTAACGGGCTCAAACAATACTTTTTGCAATTTCATTCTTTCTCTTCGTGTTCTTTGAGTTAATTTTGGAGTCACTTGACCACATCTGCTTTTATTTGCATTGATGGTGGACTGAGTCCGCACTGCTGACTCTTGATTTGTATCATGTTACGGACCTAGGAGGCGCTATCTCTTAGGCTATGATTTGTGGGACTGGTAGGATTTTCTGCAAGATTAGATCACAGTCCTCAATAATTTCCATTATTATGGACATTTTAACTTTTTCCATAACTGATCATACATCTTCTGTTGCGGCAAAAAGTGCGTAGCTTTTTGTAGGTCTTTTATGCTGTTAGTCTCGCCCTAGAAGGACATTGAAGTGTGGTGACATTTGGCATCAGACTGTTTCTGGGCCAGGCTGGACTGCTTTTGTTGTCGTTTCTCCAGGCTCCATCCGTGAGGAGAACGGCGTCCGATGGCATGTGTGTCCCTACTGTGCCAAGGAGTTCCGCAAGCCCAGTGACCTGGTGCGCCACATCCGCATCCACACCCACGAGAAGCCCTTCAAGTGCCCACAGTGCTTCCGAGCCTTTGCCGTGAAGAGCACCCTGACCGCCCACATCAAGACCCACACAGGCATCAAGGCGTTCAAGTGCCAGTACTGTATGAAGAGCTTCTCCACCTCGGGAAGCCTCAAAGTGCACATCCGCCTGCACACAGGTACCAGCCGGCCTCCCTCCTGTAGCGCCGTGGGGCCCACCTGGCCCGCCGAGGACCCCGGCCCCTCCCCTGCCGACCGCCGGCCTTCCTGCAGCAGGCCTGGGGCTGGCACCGTTGTCCCTCGCAGGTGACAGATGCTGCGAGAGAGAGCAGTCTTACCTGGTAGTGTGCTTAAGACTGCTAGTTGTTTTTGAGCATCCGTTTTACATTTTAGGCCTTCTCCTGAAAATCGTAAAGGCTCGCTCTTAACTTAAGATACTCTTTATTACATGCCTTAGCATCTGTAATGTGCACTGTGTGCACACCGAGGAAAATAACTAATTTATAATAGCCATGAAATTATATATATATGTATGTATATATATATGTGTATATATATAACATGAAATGAGAAACTGACTGTTCATTCAGTATTGAATTACTAGAATTTTATGTTGGCATTAACTGAGATGTAGTTCCTTCCAATAACTCCACATTGTACTTTTATTTTTATTAGGAGTCAGACCCTTTGCTTGTCCTCACTGTGACAAGAAGTTTCGAACCTCAGGACACAGGAAGACTCACATTGCTTCCCACTTTAAGCACACGGAGTTAAGGAAGATGAGGCACCAGCGGAAGCCTGCCAAGGTTCGCGTGGGCAAGGCCAGCGTCCCGGTCCCCGACATTCCCTTGCAGGAGCCGATTCTCATAACAGACGTAGGTAAGAGGCTCTTCCCTTTGGTGCCTTACAGAGGGAGTGTGCATGTCCTGGTGTAAGTGGTTAACTCGTCGTGTCAGTGATGTTAATGGAGCTGTTGTTACGCAGTGCTTTGTTTTATGGGCCAGTATGTTCCACAATCAAATTGAAATCATACTTCTTTGACAGCTTCTGCTCAGAGTATGTTCTCAGCTAAGAGAAATGGTGTGTGAGCAAAGGTATCAGTGTGTAAGCCCTCCCTGAGGAAGACTCTGTGTCTCGGTGGAGCTGTCAGAGATGGACGGCGCTGTGTGTGTGCAGCCCCCGGGGCACGTCACTGTTTACATCCTAATCCCTGCGTGGTGTGTAACAGGCTGCTGCTCGGGCTGCTTTAACCTTTGGATTAAAAACAAAAACTGCCAGCTTGTAAATTCTTTTTAAGCTCAGTGTTATAGCCGAGGTAAATTATGATTTTGTTAACTAACTAAAAAGAAAACGCTGCTTATGAGAATCTTCAGAAAATGATTTTTGTAGGTCCTAGAACAAAATTAAAGAAAACTCATTCAATTCTGTGCAAGAAAATTCTTTATGCAGTTCCCTGTATTTCATCATTGTCTTAGGCAACATAATGTCATTTGTGAACAAGTTAATAGCAAACAAATTATAATTTAATATAAATGAAGCTTAAATGATATAAAGAGATATTTTAGATAAATGTCAATTATAGTCCACTAATAAGGTGATCAGTAGTCATGGACCTTCTCATGTATCCAAGAGAGCATAGCATGAAAATAGCTAAACCAGAAACAGAAAAAAGGAGAAATACTCAAATACTGAAGTATAATAAGGGGTTTGCAGTTAGATCAGCTTGTGAAAATTAAATTAATAGAAAATAGCTGTCTAAAATTTCGTCATATAGAAAAGGAAGACTCAAAATTACAATCACATACTACAAATGGGAACGTTTTATGAACAGATTGGATGAAAACTATCATCAGAAAAATTAAGACTTTGAAGAAGTGTTTCTTACTAAAAAATAGTGAAAATAAATAAAATATATCACTCAACAAGCTAGAAAAGTGAAAAGAAAGTAGCAACAAGGAATTACTAAGTATAAAAATTTTAGAAGACAGTTCTAGTGAACATAATTTTAGTGTTTTAAAGTGAACAGTTAGATAGATAACCTGCCATGTCTGGTAAAGGCTGAGGAAACATCCATAATGTTAGGGAGGAAAACAAGCTGTAAGCGCAGACACAAATGAGATAAAAATTGTGGCAACTCGGCAGCTTCCTACTAACAAATTTGAAGCTTAGATGAAATGAATTTTTTCTAGAATAATGTACTTACCAGCATTGACTCCAGAAGAAAGGGAAAACCCCCAAAAGATGCAAATTTAAGTTCATCCTCCCCCAAATACCAGTCTCCAGTGATTTTATGTGTAAGTTCCCCTGAGCTTCCCAGGAACTGTGATTCTGAGGGTGTCATTGTTTAGGATGTACAGGCTGGTCGCAGCCCCATGGTAGGTTGGAATTCTTCCCTGTGCTTGTGCGGTCCCGCTAGCTCACAAAAGTAAACAACAGACCAGCTTCACTTAATGTGTGTTCAGTCTTCGCCCCAGTGTCTAGGTTCTCAGTGATTTGTGTTATTCCTAAAATGGGAAAGAATCTCTAATTCAGGACAGATGAAACATTTATTTAGTAGCCTTGGAATTACCTTCACCTTGAGGGGCCCTTCAAATCACCAGTTTCCTCAGGTTGCTGTGAGTCAGGTATACCCTATGGATTTCCTGCCATTAAGTCTACAAATCCTTAGTTGAGTTGAACTGGAGTCTTGATTCCCCAGCTTTTGCCAAGATTAAAATGGGGAACATTTTTCTTTTGGCTTCACAGACGCCTGTGTCTTAGACCAGATTTGTGGAGGCAGAATTCTCCTTTGTTCTAAGCTGAGTGAGACACGTGGGGGAAAGATGATTCATGGAGCTGACTCCACATTGTAAAATGTGAAACACTGTAAATGTTTATTTCCCCCCGTCATTGTTACTTATGTTTGTGTCTGTCTCTTCCCTCGGACTCTGAGCTCTTTGGGGTCTACATAGAAAACATAGGACTGGTGACTGTAATAATCTTTGGGGGGCAGATCTTGATAACAGCATGACAGAGAGGGTTTACATTGGTTAGTCACAATTACCTGACGTAATTGGTAGATGAGGAGTTCCAGCTCAGTCTAGTCACTTAAAACACACTCCCTTTTACACCAGGACTGTCATGTGGGAAAGTGTTAGAAGGCGCTGAATCTTGCTACGCTGGGTGCTTTAGTCTCTGCCTGGAAGGGAGCGTCATTGAAGGGAGGAGTCCCATATAGTCATAGAATTTTTAAAACCTTCACACGGGAACTAAAAAATAATCTTCCCAGAGCTTCTCCACACTCACCACTGTTCATTTTTGCGGATGCAGAAACCGGGCCCCTGAGAGGGCCCCCCAGCCAGCACTTGCGGTGGAGGTAGAGCCTGGGCCCCTGGCGCCGGCATCAGGGTGTGGCCGGTGAAGCTCGCTCACCTCATGCCTGTTCCCGTCGCGCCCGGGCACAGAGGTGGCGGGGCCGTGAATCCTGGGTGTCCTGTGTCCACTGGCATCAGGCAGTGGTCGCCTTGACCGACTGCACTTCAGGGACGTGTCTCACTAGACACGCCATCTGCTGCGCTCTGAGTGCTCTCCCTCCTACTCGAGCACTGAACTTCAGGTGACGTAATGCTGGACTGGGGAAGCACTGGAGTCAAGGGGACTGTCGTGTTGTCATCCGCAGCTGCTCCTGGATTTTCAAATCATGTGTGTATATGACATGTCTGGTTTTCTTCTAAAATCACTATTTTCCTCATATATAGATCACCATTGTGTGTGTGTATCACCATTTTTCCATTTTTGTGGAGGAGCACAGATGTTTGAAATATATTTTCTTGGAAATGAGCCACTTTGGTTACCTGTTACTTTAAACCTCAGGGCTGTGGTGATTGACCCTCCAGTTTATATCCATGTTTTAACCATATTGATATTAGTGCATTGATCTTGCTTTGTCTTCAACATGCTTGTCTAACCTAGTACACCAGGTTCCTCTTCTGTGTTATTTATGTTTAGTATATCATCATTTTGTTATTTTGCAGTATGTGAAAGCTCTTGTAAGACTAAGTTGTATTCTTCCCAAACAAGATAAAGCTTTTTCTTTTAGTATAGAAGGAATTTAGGAAGCTTTGAGGACGTTCCAATTTTTTTTTTGAGGCGTATTAACTCACTGAAATTTATTCATGCCTTTCTTTGAGATTAGTAGTTTTCTTTAAGAAAAAAAATATGTATGTATAAGAGGAGTAAGAGTCTATTGAAATGGCATAATGAGACAAGCCCCTAGGACTTACACGTATGTTGAGTTCACCTTTTTTTTTTTCCTTCAAATATTGAGACCTTACAGTTAGCCTAACTTTTTAACAGAACTTTGTGTTTGTAAAATTATCGGAGGTGACAAAAGAAGCCTGTTATTTCACTTCCTTAATAGCTCAAAGTGGGACCCCCCCAACTCTGACCCCTGAAAGGCCTCAAACTCATCTGGGGCTCTGTTTAAAAATACGTGTGCCTGGTACCGCCCCAGAGATTGTAATCTTACACCTGGGGGGGGGGTGGTCACAAGGCAGTGGTTGTATTACTAGATAGTTCAGGCAGCATTGTGAATAGTGTGCAGTTAGAAACAATCAAAATATCCATCAAAAGGGTACTGAGAGAACTGGGTACATTGGAACAGTGGGTTTTCTGGCCAACATCCCAAGAATGATGGGGGTGGTGTCATGGAAGGTTAAATGTGTATGTGAAGTGTGAACAGTAATTGCAGAAGAATGTGTATGGTGGGTCCCACTTATGTTTTTGTGTTACAGGCTGTTTTGTTAGAGTTTATGCTAAACTGTTAATTATGGTTTTCTCTTGAGAGGTTTAACGGGCAGGTTCTGTTTTTCTTTATGATCTTGTGAATTACTGAGACGAGGCCAGAAGACTTGCAGGTTGCACAGGGTGGACTGGCAAGAGATGGGATAAAGATGTTTGGCTCATGGAGGGCAGGCAGGTCTGGTGGGAGGGAGGTCAGACGGGGAGACAGAAGACGGGCTTAGACTGGAGGCCAGGGCTCCTCAGACTTGAATGGGCCCTCAGGAACGGGCGCGTCGAGGGGAGCCGTTCAACCAGAGACCTACTGTTACGGAAGGGAAATGAGTAACTAAACATTGTTTATGGGGCCTGCTCAGGGTGGAGAACTTGTTTGTCTTGGAATGTAGGTTCCAGAAGCCACAGGAGAAAAGAGCTGGGAGAACAGTGGGGCGGGAGGGGGCCCTGCACCAGCACGGGGTGACACAGAGAGAAGGGACACCTGTGGGCCTCGGAAGGGCCCCTAGCTTCGAGGCCTGGTGCAGATAGCTGGTCTGAAGTCTCTGGTTGAGGTTCTGGAGTCGGGCTGCTCCAGCGAAGGCTAGACGCCAGGGGCTGATGGTGCAGACAGTGGTTCTCTTCCTGGAGGTGCTAAGTCAGGTGCAGCCTCGAGCGCGGAGGAGGTCCCGGCCTGGCTACTCTGACGAAACCACGTGGTCCTGCCGTCTAGTGAGCTTGGTGTCTGCATTGCAGAGCCCCGGGGAGAAACTCTCTGGGAACCCTCCTTTTATTAACTGGCTTCAGGTCTGACGAATAGGCAAGCTTTTGAGCCCCATTCCCTCCCGACACCCAATAAGGTGTATATTTTTTTTGGTGTGGGATATGGCAAAAGCAATAATGTATTTTCTTATTTGCAAAATATCTTGCTTTTTCCCTGTGAGACAGACGTAAGACAGCTGTTGGAGGGCTTTTTTGTTTTTTCATTGTGAATTTTATTTATTTTATCTGCTTCTGTGAATTTTTATCATTTATATAACTACTTGCTTAACATTTCACTTTCTTGTCTTTTTAATGAGTATCTTGTCTGGCAAATTATAGAAAATTAATTTCTCACATTTGTGTATTTGTACAGTTCACTTTAATTGTGGGAGGAGAGATCTACACATTTTTAGTTGGTGTTTTGCTTAGAAATCATTCCATTAAGTTCAACAATGAACAAGGAAGTAGCTTATCAGATATTACATGGAGTTAGAGTCACTTGTGTTTTGAGTTTGTTACAGCACTCAGGTTACACTCTTCATACTGAACAAGGGACTTAAAATCCTGATTAACCTAAATTTTGATATATTTATGTTAGATTCCATGCCAGCAAATGCTCATATAGGAAGAAAATGCAGAAATCCATTAAAAATTGGCTCTAGAGCCAAGAAAAGTAACTGTGACAATAGAGATTTTCCGTAAGTTGGAAAAAAAAATCTATCTTACGTTAACTTTGTAAGTATTTCCTGCTAGGTATTCTTTAAATAGCCAGTTTCTAACATAATTAAAATGCATTTAGTTGCAACATTGAAATCCGTGCTCTTAATTCCTCAGGATTTTTATCTTGTGGGTAAAGCAGATGCCTTTTGACATTTAACTTTTTTAGTAGTATTGACAGTGATTTATTCCTGATTTTCTTTTGGTTTATAGGTCTTATCCAGCCCATTCCAAGAAACCAGTTTTTTCAAAGTTATTTTAATAATAATTTTGTAAATGAAGCAGATAGACCGTACAAGTGTTTTTACTGTCATCGTGCATATAAAAAATCATGCCATCTTAAACAACACATCAGGTAAGGTGACATAGATTCAGAGATGGAATTTAGTGTAATTACAGTGATTTATGATCTGGCAACTTGTAGAAATAATACAAATAGTAGTGTTAGCTTTTGGTATTTACAATGTCACTTTTGACCCCAAAGTACTTATTGGTAATTGATATTTTCATTCTTTCGTGTCTTGACTAAAAGGTTTTACCCAGATTACCACTGAATTTTATTTACACTCTTACTGTATTTCAGTGTTTGCAGTTGCCAGGACATCAAAGACGTTTTTGGTTTGTGTCTTTGGGATTATCCTGACAGCTCTGCAGGTGTATCCTCAGAGTTTAGGGTAACTCTTGGTGTGAGAAGCAGGGAAGAGGAAGTAGAAGCCCCATCAGGAGGGACAGATGTCGCGAGGAGCGCAGAGCGTGGAGGGCGGCGGGGTCCGGCTCTGTCGGTTGTGCACGAGCTCGGGGCGTAGCGAGGTTGCCTGGGCGCCGAGTCCCGGGGGTCCCGCTGGTAGAACGGAGAGCGGGTCGTGGCTGCTTAGCTCAGAGAAGTGGCGGTCAGGAGAGAGAAGGCGACGCACGAGCCGCTCGCTCGCTCGCTCCTCACAATTGTCGTTCCGTTCAGGTCACACACAGGTGAGAAGCCCTTTAAGTGTTCCCAGTGTGGAAGAGGCTTTGTTTCTGCCGGCGTGCTCAAGGCACATGTCCGCACGCACAGCGGCCTCAAGTCGTTCAAGTGTCTGGTGTGCAACGGCGCGTTCAGCACGGGCGGCAGCCTGCGGCGGCACATGGGCATCCACAGCGACCTGCGGCCCTACATGTGCCCCTACTGCCAGAAGACCTTCAAGACCGCGCTCAACTGCAAGAAGCACATGAAGACCCACAGGTGCGTGGGCCAGGCGGCCCGGCCGACTGTCTTCACGGCCCGCGGTGCCGGCCAAGAGTGGTTTGAAGAAGTGCTTGTCTTTGTTTCCTGTATTATCCTAGCTTGATGTGTTTGGACAAAGAAGCTTCTAAATCAGTGTTTAAGGATTTATGGAGAGCCACAGACTAAAGCATGAACGTTTTAACTTTTACTGTGATGTTGAGGTAGTCTGTATTGGGCTAAATGCTTTGTAAACTCTCTTAAAACTGACCGTCAGTACTAGATGAAACGCTAGACAGACAATGGCTGCTATAATGAGGTGGTGAAGAGTCCAAGAAAGGAAATCCTGGTCAAGCCGTGGCTTCTGGGCGCGTCATCAGTGTGACTTGGGTGGCAATTGTTCTGTGTCACTAACCTGAAAAGCATGTGGGTTTCAGCTGTGGAACAGATTCCTCACTAAAGCTCACATGTTTTGCTTGGTCAGAGGGCTGCCCCGTCTCGCTGGAGCTGACCCCCCTAGCCGTTGCAGAGACGCACTTCTGACTGTGTCTCACCTCGACAGTGGGTGTGTCTGTGAAGCCAGAGTCCTGGGCTGTGATGGGAAGCCTGGGCAAGGGGCCGCGTCCTAGTGAAGTGAGACGCCAGGCTTGCCGTAAAGGAGTGTTAGCCTTCTGCCCTAGAGCGCTTACTGACAGGCAGCGTTTTACCCTAGATGCCTCCGTCTGGGCATGACGTACAGAACGGAACTCCAGTGGTTAGAATAAGGAAGCTGTGAGGGACCCGGTTCTGGTTTGCCTCGGCACACTGGGCAGAAGCGATGTCCTTGATTTTGGCACAGCTGACGACATAGCCAAGTTCAACTGCTTCTTGAGACCATCTAGGGAACATGATGGTGTGGGATCAGGGGCCTCTGGCCGGTTATGTATCCAGTTACTACACTTCAGTGCATTTTACGGAGTAAATTCACGTGCTTCACATGTGTTCAGGAACTGGGGATTCGTGAGTGCATGGATGTTCGGGGTGCTGTGTTCCCGCCCTCTGGGGCAGGACGCTCAGGAGGGCTACCCAGCTCAGAGAGGTGGGGCGTGGGCACAGCCCGCCTAGCGCGTAGTGAGCAGTGTCTTTGTCTGTCAGGAAGTGGCCTTGACCGTGCACCTAGTGGTGGCGGGAGGACAGGTTAAGGCCTTGTTGATGGGCCCGAGAGCCAGGGGAGTGATTTCTGGGCAGAGGGCCAGCTGTTTTCAGCTGGGTCACCTCTGTCTGTTGAGTGTTGCCTTGGCCACTGCTCGTCAGGGGTTACGCTGAGGGACATACGCTACAGTTACTCCAGGAGTATGACTTTGAGGTGACAGTGCCATGGCAGAGCCGGGTGTTTATCTTACAGACTGTGTGTTCTTGGAAGCTGCCTGCAGGCAGAGAGTGGCTCTGGTGTGTCAGCCCTTTGTTTGAAGTCTTGGGGATTCCTCAGATACCGTATACACTTGCAGTAAAGACGGTATAAAAAGTTACTAGAGTAAAAGCTATGGAAACACCCAAGCAAACAAACAGGAAACAAAGCTCCCACAGTGACCACAGAGGGGGACCCACGTTGACCCGTGCCACCGCTGTGCAGCGACCCAGTGGTAGTGGTGTCACAGGGCGTGTTCTTTTCTTCCATACTTTTTAGTACATTTCTGTTCCCCCTTCCTTGGTAAAAGTAGTCAAGAAGTGACCATTTTTGATACCAGAAATGAAGAGGAAAGATTGTGTTTGGGACTAGGAGTGGAGTTCTGAGTTGGCAGATTCAGACGATTCTGGAATCCACGGCACCTTAGAATGCGGATTAGCCCCTTCATAGCTTAGATACTGTTGGATAGCCTCACTGAATTCATTGTTCATCTTTCTCTTTGATAGAGAAATTGTTGACCTTGGGAAGATATGCTGGGTGGATTTTGTATAGATAAAAGTAACGTCGACATGAGTAACGGTCTTGCAGGAAGTCAGTGCAGTTCCACGTCCCGTGCTCCGTGCTCTGAGGCGCGGTGACCGGTGGTCCGAGGAGGCGTGCGTGGCCCCGGCAGTCGCAGGACAGCCCCGGCCCCCACGCTGTTGTAGCACTGAAGGCGAGGCCCTGTGGCGTGCCTCTCCTCTTCTGAGTGCTCTGGCTCAGTGCAGAGTTTGAGCTGGGAGAGTTCTACTGTGAAACAGGTGGCATCTTTTTTATGTTTTTAAACTTGAAGAAAGTGCTTGTTGCCTTCAGGTCCCTATCATCAGTGACAGACAAGGGATCTGCAGACAAGGGAGCGTGATTTTTCTTTCAGAACTATTAATACTTAGTTTTCAACTGGACTGCCACCGACGTCAGAGTGCGGCAGTTTAACATGAAAGCCGTTGTTGCAGCCGGTGCAGGTGTGTCACAGCCCGCTGTTGACTCTTTGAAGGTATGAGCTCGCCCAGCAGCTGCAGCAGCACCAGGAAGCCGCCGCGGTGGATGACAGCCCCTTGGACCAGCAGGGCACGCCTGTCCCCACCCAGATGCAGGTGGAGATCGAGGGCTCCGCGCTGCAGCCGAGCGCCGGGGCCGTGGCAGCCGCGCCCGCCGCCCTGCTGGACCTGGAGCCGCCCCACGTTGTGGTGGAGGAGGCGGGGCTCGGCCAGCAGATAACAGGCCAGCCCTTGGAGGCGGATGAAGGTGAGTGTTTCAGGAGTTTCAGCTTTTAAAAGTTTGCAGCCCGCCATACTCCAGTCCACGTTATCCTCTCACCCTGGCTTTTTACATCACAGTTGGTGCTGTGCGTGCGAGAGTTGGGTGCGCAGCTCGAATTGTGGCAGTAGGGCTTCCCAGAGTGTATGTTTATAACCCGTTTTCACACCTTAATGCACTGAAAATGCCCTTGGTTTGCACTGAGTGGACGTCCGCGCGACCATGCGCATCCCGCTCGGGGCACTTGGAGTCTGGTCCTGGGGCAGGTGAGCCCGTGGACCGCTTGTGTTTGTATCTGGTCCAAGAGAAGGACTCTGCACTTCCTAGCCTCTGTGTTGCCTGGAACAGCGCACATCCAGAAAGGTTTTAAATACTTGTTGAAGGAAATCACATTGGGGTATCATGTCATAGAAGAATGCCTAAGTTTTAGGGTAAACTGAAGTGATACTCTGGAAGTACAAAGATAATGCCTTAACTGCATTTTATGTGTATATAACCTACTGTCTCTTCACAGTAAGGGGGCTGATTTATAAAAACTCAGTGAAGTGTCCTTCTGGACAGATGGTAGGTTTGAAATAACTCCCAAGTTTGTGAATCCCCCCTCCTTGTGTTCTTGTCTTCAGATGGGTTTGTGGCCCCGCAGGGCCCCCTGCAGGGGCACGTGGAGCAGTTTGACGAGCAGGCGCCCCCTCAGCCATCCTTCCAGCCGGCGGGCTTGTCACAGGGTCAGTGCGGGGCCGTACATGTGGATTTTTCAGTGAGCTGTGTTTGGGTTGGGTTTAACTGGACAAAAAACCTTGTTCTTTTAATGCCGTCCTGAAATTTATGGTTTCAAACCAAGTAACTTTCTGCGTGGATTTTACCTGTGTGTATGTGTGTGTGCACACTCGCTGCTTTTCAGTCTGTTCAGATTTTGCAGAAAGCGACCTTCGCAACCATTCTACACGTGGTTTCCAGCCAAGAAACTGTCACTGAGTAGAAGTTGGGACTTAGGGGTGACAGTATTTCTGGCTGGTCTGTAACTTGCACTGAAGGACCTGAGCTGAGTGCAGCCTCCTGCCTGCAAGCAGATGATTTTAGAGCCTGCTGATAAAGACTAATCCTGATTCTAATTCAGAAAGGAGAACTGTTCCTTTAAACATCTTTATTTATGAAACCAACTTTTTGGGGATTTTTTTGGCATAACTCATATTTTCTAATTTATTTCAGGTTTTACAGTGACCGATACATATAATCAGCAGACTGCGTTCCCACCCGTCCAGCAGCTGCAGGACTCCAGCACGCTAGAGTCTCAGGCCCTCTCCACGAGTTTCCACCAGCAGAACTTACTTCAGGTCCCCAGCTCTGATACGATTAACGTAGTGAGTATCACTGAATTGTCATCATTTAGCACATTCTATTTTATTCTTCACTGTAGTTGTTTAAAATTTTACTTACTTAGGAGGGCATGTTAACTTTTTCAGCTTTAAAGGTTATTGCATCACCTGTGAAAATTTAACTGTTTAGTACATAAGGCTTTCTTTTCCCTTAAAACATTTCCATTTAACTTTTAAGATTTCATTCCCATGATGTGGCTTTACCTTTTTGGCTAGAAGTCAGGAAAGTCAGTAGAGTGTGACTGACTTCAGTGACATCTGAAGGGTATTATGTTACTTTAGTGACAAAACCTAAACATTTAAATGGCGTAATATTAAAAGAAATATGTTAGAATGAAAATATAATGAGTGTAGACATACTAAAAATAAATATTTAAATGCATCATTTAAAATTTTTCTCTCCCAGTCAAGTTGGAGGCACTTAAGTTTTTGTTTTTGTTTTGATTTTGCCATTTTTGGAAATCTTTCATTAGTGATGAAAATGATTGGCCAGTCAGTTGTTTTCTTTCTCTAAAAGCCACTACTGGTAGCTTTCCCAAGTGGTGGGCCTGGACCCTGCAGTGACAATCTCGGAGCCTCTTCTCCCTGCTCAGAAGCTGTAATTGACAGCGGATGCTGCCTGTGGGTGGTGGAGGGCCAGCCTCCCCTACTGCGGGGCCTCTGTGTCACACAGCACCCTGCTCACTCGGGGCACAGTGGGGTCGTCCGCATGGGTCCTGGAGGTCGGGGATGAGTACACACAAGTGGGTTCTCCACTGCTAGGGCCTGTCCCGTGCCGGCTCCGCACGTCCCGAAGGTCAGCCTGTCCTCTGTCCACGGAGCACGCTGTTTCCTGCAGGGTTGGAAGTCACTGAGCAGGTCTCCGCTCGCTTCCCGGCGCTGGCTGCCTGGGCTGCAGCTCCTGTGCAGGAAGGGGCGGGGTCTGCTCTCTTGCTCTCCTGTGACTGTGTGATGAGCGAGGAGACTTAACATTTTAAGCAAGTAGGACCTTTTATTCACTCTCAGAGCAGATGAAAGAGTGTTCTCTTAAGAGACATAAAAAGTACAGAAAGATCAGTCTCGTGCTCGAGTAAACTTTGTATTAAAGCAAGTTATTAGAAGATAAATATAAAAATAAGTACTTCTTCAATAAAATTGGTATAAATGATTTTTATTATTAACCTGGCCCAAATGATTACAGTGAACCACTTGGGGTTTCTCCCTTTTAAATCTGCATTTATGCGTTTTTTTATCCTTAGTTGTTAGTTGTTTTGTATTTATTCATAGATACTCAAGTAGTCTGCCTTATACTTCTACTGAATTTTAGACAACTCGTTTGATTCAAGAGTCATCGCAGGAGGAGCTGGACCTGCAGACCCCACGCCCCCAGTTCCTGGAGGAGAGCGAGGAGCAGAGCCGGCGCTCCTACAGGTACATGTCCGCAGGCGCGCGGCGCCGAACGTGGGCCCCTGCACTCCCGCTCAGGAGCTCTGTGTCGCAGGGTCCGTTGTCGCCCCACTTTGTAAAGGAAGTATCTGGGATGAAAGAGACTAACTTGTGGAAATTTCTACGGCTAGCAAGCAACACGGCCCAGGTTTGGATGCAGCCACCCGCACGTTTACCCTTCTCACGGCAGCGTCCTGTCACCCCTGGGCCTTCGTTACCTTGTTTTCAGAAGTAGCTTCACACTGTGCCTTTTGTCCGAGGCTCTGTGTGTGCTTTGTGTGCACAGCCTGCATGACTACGAAGACAGGGTTAAACGAGCCCACTTGCTGGGTGCCCCCAGGCGCCGGGTGCGGTCTGGGTGCGGGGAGAAGAGCGGAGGCCCCGCCCAGCTCATACGAGGACGCAGGCGTTTACCTGGGTTTCTTTAAAATTAAATATGGGTACATACGCAATAAAAAGGGGAAAATGAATATTGTCTTTATAGAGGTGGTCTTGGCTTGATAATATTTTGCTGATTTTATTGTTTACTTCAAATACTTTATAAACTCTGATGACTTTTTCCAGAGCCATTCAACAAAAAACGTGTCTCATTAGTTACTCTTAAGAAATGGTGATCTACCTTAACTCAGATGAGTGGTCGTAATGATGAGTTTTGAAAATGGATAAGTCTTGTTAATATTGTTAAGCAGGAAACCTTTGAGAGGCCAGGTTCCATTTTCACAGGATTTGTGTTTCATACCTTATGCCTGGGCTTACATGTTAGATTCTGTCCCTTCAGAAGCGGGTCACCCTGAGGTCTTCATCAGTTTGCAGCTTCAGAACTGCTGGAGCGCTGGCTCTTACCTGCGACTCGTGGACTCTGAGCAGGTGCGCATAGCCAGCCTTAGTGCCTCTCTGACCCCTGATGTCTCACACTTCCATTTACTCAGCAGGTGTCTGCTGATGCTTAAGTTTGGATTTTGCGTCAGTACTTCTAAGTGAGATTAGTCTGATTTTTTTGTATGTGATTCCTTTGTGACATCTGCTCGGGCACTTTTAGATTTCTGGCTACTCAGACGCCAGTCACTCACTCAATCACCATTCATTCATTCAGTCACCATCCACTCAGTCATTCACCATTCACTCAGCCATTCACTCGTTCACCATCCATTCATTCACTCATTTGTTAGTTCAGTGTTTGTGAAGAACTTGCCGTGTGCGGAGCACCAGGGCTGTATCATTGAGCAGAAGAGACGAGAACCTCAGTCCTCATGGAGCTGACGTTCCAGTGGGAAGAGATAATAGGGCAGAATAACCGGTGGCCCCACCGTAGGTCAGTGTTGTGGTGGTGGAGAAAGTGATAGCGGGCGGGGAGGCCCTGGGGGAGTGGGTAGAGGTGAGCTCGGCCTGCTGGGTGGTGACAGGAGCAGACGTGAGAGAAGGAGAAGGGTTAGGGCTGACTTCTAGGACTGTGACCTGAGCCACTGGAAGATGAAATTACTGCTCCTGGAAAGGGAGATCCTGGGGGAGGGCAGGTGTTGGTGTCAAGACTGAGGCTTGGTTTTGAATCATTAGGATTGAATATTTGAGAAGGAATGTCATGTAGGCAGTTCCGTAAACCAGATTGGAATTAAGGGAGAGGCCAGGGTGGACATGCGCACCTGGGAGTTTTCAGTGTGCATGTTAAAGCCGCAGGGGCGATGTCTGTGGGCAAAGGAGGGGCTCAGAGGTTGCGCCCTGGGCGCTCTGCCCAGGGGGATGTGTGCGGGCAGTGTGTGTGCAGATACGGGGTGGGGGTGGGGTCTTTCATCGGCTCAGATGAGAGAGAGCAGGGATCCCCGCCCAGAATGTGAGGAAGCATGGAACCGGGTCCTCTGAGTTTTATTGTAGTGTTACCTTTTGTCCCGTAAGTGACAAAAGTGGAGAGCAGCAGAGCTGCCGGGAGTTGTGAACCCTGGGCAGGGCCCCCTTCAGAGGAGCTGTTTCCGTGAGCAGCTGCACTGCCCACATCTCCTCCTGGAGCTGCGCTGGGTGAGCCGGGTGCAGCCGTGGGAGAGGTCCCATCGCCAGGGGGTGGGGCTGGGCGTGCAGGTCTGGTTCTCACGCTGCCCTCTGGGGTGGCTGTTTCTCTGTGGTCTGTGGCCACCTTTAATGAGTAGATGTGACCATTTTGACAAGTTTGGGTCTCTTACTAGGAAACCTTTCTCAGCAAACATCAAATCAGTTAGGGGTGCTTAGCTCCGGAAACGGGTATTTTTTTCTACTGACATTCAGACTAGAATCAATCCCGACTTCGTCTGCAGAATTGTTTCTCTGGAACTGGTTGGTGACCGTTGTTTGCTTGCTTTTCTGTTGTTACTGGGTGACCTCACTAAACCAGACTCGTCCACTGGGGCAATGCTCCCAGGGGGTTTACGAGAGTCAGTCTTCAGTTCAGCTGCGGCGTCCGCGGAGGCTTAGCTGCGTACGCGCGCGCGTCCTGCCTTCGGAGGTGATGGTTTAGAATTTCAGACTTCCCACCACAGATTAAAACTTGGAAATGGAAAAAATAGGGGAATAAGTTGAAATAAGCTTTCTAAATCTTTTTTTTAGCTTTTAATAATACATGAATAGAAGTTTTAAAATTATTTCATCCTTAAAGTAATTTTAGTATATTCTATAACAACTGAGAGGAACACAACACTATATTATTTATGTATTATTCAAAAGGGTTCTAGTAACATCTGTTTTGTAAAGTATTTTACCAACGAAAGAGTAAATGAACTGACATTTCCAAGCGTCTGGACTGTAAGTGATTCTGAGCCTGCAGTGTGTAAAGGTTCACGATGTCTTACGACTTAGAAAAGAAAACAGCACGCAGTGGACGTACTGTCTGTAAAAGGAGTAGTTTCCTATTAATCAGATACTGTTTCTGCTGGAGGACTGCCATAGATTTTACTAAGTTTGAAATAATAAAATATGTTTAAAGCTACAGACACTCGAGCAGAATCTGGTCTAACGCGTGACTATTGCTAGCATTCTGTAAGTGTTAAGCATTGAGGACACACTTAGTTTCTGTGACAGTTACGCCTGATTGTTTATTGGTTGTTGGTGAAGAGTATTTGCTTTTCTTCCATTCTCAAGTGTCACATTTGTAATCATGCTGTGAACTAACGTGCTTTGTTGTGTTCTAGGTGTGACTATTGCCACAAAGGCTTTAAGAAGTCCAGCCACTTGAAGCAGCATGTCCGCTCACACACTGGGGAGAAGCCGTACAAGTGCAAGCTCTGTGGACGTGGCTGCGTCTCCTCTGGGGTCCTCAAGTCCCACGAGAAGACACACACAGGTCAGTATCTGCCTTGCACTGGGTGTGGTGCAGCCGTTACCACTGTCTCGTTCTAGAACATTCCATCACACCCAGAAGGAGCTGCTCATCCCCCCCAGTTCCCCCAGCCCCAGGCGAGCACTGGTCTGTCTTCTGTCTCTGTGGCTTTGCCTGTTCTGCATGTTTGCTGTAATGGGACCGAATCACCTGTGACCTTCTGTCACCGGCTTCTCTCACCCAGCACGTGTTCCAGGCTCACCGGTGTTACAGCACGTGCCCTTCATTCATTTTTATAGCCGAATAATATTCCACTGTGTGGACAGGCCACGTTCTGTTCATCTGCTCTTTGGTTGTTGGACATCAGAGTTTCATTTTTTGGCAATGAGGAGTAATCTTGAATGTTTGCACATACATTTTTGTGGACGTATGTCTTCACAACTCCATTTAGGAGTGGGCTGGCTTGGTCCTATGATAATTCTGTTTAAACCTTCGATTTTACCGTTTTCTTGTCCACCAGCAGTGTGAGGGCTCCAGTTTCATATCCTTGCCAGCACTTCCTGTCTGTCTGCTTCATTGGGAACGTCCTTACGACATGGCTTCCATCTTCTTAAAGTAACGCTTCTTGAGAGACCCTCAATTCCTAAACATAGGAGACCTCAGTGAATAGATGGTCTTTAATCGGTGGCATGTTGAGCGCACTTCTGTTTGCTTTGGTTACTTATGCTTTGGGGTAATGAGTGCCTTCTCTCCTCGTCTCTCTGTCCCAGGCGTGAAGGCCTTCAGCTGCAGCGTCTGCAGTGCTTCCTTCACCACCAACGGCAGCCTCACCCGGCACATGGCGACGCACACGAGCATGAAGCCGTACAAGTGCCCGTTCTGCGAGCAGGGCTTCCGGACCACGGTGCACTGCAAGAAGCACATGAAGAGGCACCAGGTGGCCCCCTCTGCGGGCTCAGCGTCCGGAGAGGGCGAAGGAGCAGGTGTGTCCCTTTGTGGGGTCAAGCTTACTGGCCAGAGGCTCACTTAGTGATTAATTAATATGCAGATCACCTTTAAAATGAGTTAATTTCATTTTCTGCTTATGAAAGCGATACGTGCTTTTTGAAAGAAAGACTCAGAGAGGCGCAGAGAGGAGACGTCCATGGGCGTCCAGGTACTATTTCTAGAGCTCTGTAGTTTGGAGAGTGTTAGCTAATCAGCAGATGCACATAGTTTCTAAGTCTAAGTACGCATCCTTCCCATTGGCTAGTAAGCACCTGATGCCTTTACCTCAGCCTGCCAGATTGATTGGAAGCTCTTCACAGCCTCAGCATGTGCTGCCTGCAGGTTTAGCTGCACCATTGCACGTCTTGGTGTCTTCCAGAATCTTCTGGGCCACTGAGAAGAGACTCGACGTGAGCTTTGCTGTGGGTGGGAGAAGGGTCACCTGCAGACTGACCTTTCTTCAGCCGTTCCTGGTCTTACCACGGCTGCCGTGCCGGGAGGGGGTGTGCTGGGCGCCACACCTGCACGCGGTGTCCCTGGTCCTGGCTCCGTTTCACTGTCCTGCCTGCCTTTAGTGACTCTGCCCTAATCCTCGTGCTCTCTTGCCGACATTTCCTCATCAGTGTTGGTGGGGCCACCGTCCCTGACCTGCTGCCCCCAGACCTTCCCACATTGTGTTGACACTGATGTGGAAGTTTGTATTTCCTTTTCTGCAATTACCCCTGCGTGGCTCCAGCCTCCCTGGGCCCCTCCTCTCACCCTCCTCCCTGCACCTCTGCCTTTCTCCTCCTCCCATCCAACTTTTTTCTCTTTCTTCCAAGAGGATCATCCAGTTAGGTTTTAATTCACAAATTTGGTTTTGGTCACTGTCCATTTTGCTATTTAGTGTTTCTGTCACTTACAAAAATTTCTTAGCTATCTGTGCAATAATGACGTCGCCCTCCCAGCCAGATCTCCTTTCCTTGTCCATTACAGCTCACCCTCTCATTCTAGTTTTTGGTCAGTGTAAATGTATCCCCGTGTTTCCCTGAGAGAATACTTCTATATGGTATGTATGTATGTAGTGTTTTTTTCAGTTCAATAAGTCTTTTTAGTTGGGAGCTATTTGCTATCTTACCTCTTTGGTCTCTTCTTTGGGCTGCTGCTTTTCTTTACCTTATGGGACTTCGCTTCCCCCCGTATTAATCAGCAAATGCCTGTCTGTCTGGGCACTGCTAACCCGTCAGGTGCGGGCACTGACGCGCTCGCCACTCACTGTTGGCTGGGCAGCAGGGGCGGAAGGCGGTCTTCGATCACAGCATCTTTCTGGGGTCAGTGGTGCCTCCCTTGAGGCACATCCTTCCGGTGCTGCTCTCTTTCCTGCGCTCCTGCGTAGTTTCTCAGTGCAGCAGTGGTGCGGAAAGCTCTTCCCCGTCCCAAGTGCAGCTTCATTGAGTTACAATTTTAACCTCACGTACTTAAGCTGAATATTTAGTGTTGGTTTACTTACTCTCTTAAAACTTAGTTTTTCATTAGGATTTCATCCCTTTTCTTATATTTTGTTTAGAGATGGGTCTGGAGGAAGAGGAAGAAAATTCCGAAAGAAATGGGTCTAGAAAGGCTCGTCCCGAGGTCATCACCTTCACAGAGGAGGAGACGGCGCAGTTAGCCAGAATTCGGCCACAGGAGAGCGCCACGGTATCCGAGCAGGTGCTGGTGCAGTCGGCCGCCGAGAAGGACCGCATCAGCGAGATGAAGGACAGGCAGGCGGAGCTGGAGGCCGAGCCCAAACACGCCAACTGCTGCTCCTACTGCCCCAAGAGCTTCAAGAAGCCCAGCGACTTGGTCAGGTGCGGCCCGGCCCCCGCCCCCGGCTGCCTGCTCCGCTCACTCTCTCTGCAGCGAGGGAGGCCGGTGTTGAACCCGGTGCCTCCTGGGGCCTGTTACTTTCTCGAGTTGTGGTTTCAAGTCTGCACGTTTTGAGGATGGGAGGTCCTGTGGGTGGGGCGGAGGGCCTGGAAACGCCCTGTGGGCATCCACACCCCACTTTAAAGGCCTGCAGGGTGTGGCCTGGGGGTGGCGCTGCTGAGTAGCCAAGAAGGACAGGCCATGAGACAGGGAGGCAGGACCCTGACATCTGCACCACAGAGGAGGCGGTGAGGGCAGTTACCCCGGAAACAGGAGCGCGGCGCAGCCGGGCAGCTCTCAGCTTTCTTCTTGTTCTGTCCTTCCCTTAATAGTCATTTGAGGCTTGGTCTCTCCCATCATGTATTGGACAAATATGGTGGAGCAAAACAAAACAAAAAAACAGCACAGGAGGCTGTAAAGTAAAAAAATCCTCTCCTCAGAGACAGCCACGCTTGGCAGTAATGTGCTTTTTTCGGAAATGTCCACATGTATGTCAGCATTAAGTTCTGCACCTGTTTTTGGTTTAATTTTTACATGTTGTTGAGTCTCAGACAACTTTCTTTCTTGGTACCTGCAACCTTCTTCGTTCTCAGTGGTGACCTCGCGTCCTGTTGCGTGGGCGTCCTGGAGCTTGTCTCACCAGATCTCGCTGATGGATGTTGAGTTTTCAGCATTTAATCACCAGCAGCGCTGTCCTGTGTGCTGCGTGCACCTGTGTGGGGTCCAGGGTCAGTGCTGGTGGATACACACACCCTCCGCTGGCCTCCCAGTCGAACCAGCCGACGGGGTCATCACCAGGCTGATGGGGAAAGGGGCATCTTGTCATCCGAACTTGCTGCCTTTAGAGTCTGCGTGTGGGGGAGCTCCTTTCACATGGCTTTTTGCTGTTTGTGTTTGTTCTCCAAGCTGCCTGTGTGTTGCCTGTTTTTCTGCTGTGGTATTTCTTGTCTTATCAATGATTTGTAAGAACTCTTTGTTGTTTAAGAACGTTAGTCCTGTTTTCATTGGTCTCGTAGATTTTTTTTTTACTTTTTGGTGTTTTGTATACAGTGAGGCATGAAAGTTATATTTGGCCAAATTTATTCAGTACATAGTCACACATTTTTGTTTATTTGGGTGGCTACAAATTTAAAATCACGAAGTTGTTAGCAAATGTGTATAAAATTAAAAAGAAAAACACTCAATAATTGCAAATGTTTTCTGGCTAGGCATGTTCGAATCCACACTGGAGAAAAGCCATATAAATGCGATGAGTGTGGGAAGAGCTTCACTGTTAAGTCTACGCTGGATTGCCACGTGAAGACCCACACAGGTGCGTCGGAAGGTGCCTTTCATGTATGTGTGTGCCTGTGTCTGGTGTGCACATAGACACTTTTACAATTAGAGCTTAAAAACGAGGAACCATAAGGAAATGGGTATCAAAGACATGTGATTCCTGACACGGAGAAAATGATCCATATAGTGTTGAAGGAAAGGGTCTAGGTCTGAAATGGTGAGTTGTAAGTGGTCTCATGGTCTTACTCAGACTTAAACACCTGTGTTAGGAAGATTGCCTCTTAGTCTTTGGGCCAGAGATTCAGTTTGTTGAGGTTTGTGAAAACGGGATTTTGCAACTCTGATTACAGGTACCAGGTAGTAATTCTTTTTATGTGAGGGGAACAACTGTCACGGCCATTCTCTTTTCCCCACCTGATTTGAGGAGCTGCAGGTTGGCTGTCCTAGCTAGGACGTCTTAAGCCTCTGCTTCTGGCTTCTGTGCTGTGCGTCCCGGGGGCAGGAAGCCGGACTCTGCACATCTGCCTGGTGTGTGTCCTGTACTCACTTATCAGCCTCTTCTCTGAGCCTCCAGTTCCTCATGTGGAAAATGGGGCTGATGCCAGTATCCCTCCCACTAGGCCAGGAAGTGCCACGTGGTAAACAGTTGAGTAAATGTCAGGGTTGTTGCTGTGATTCGTAGGCTTATGATTATCAAAGTAATCTATATTCTTAATTTTTGGTTATAAATAGCAGAATTGACCAAAAGAGTACAAGTGGAATGTCACATACAGCTGTGAACCCTGTGGTTCTTTTCTGATAGGCGAATATCTGGAATTGAACATACGTGAACTCAGCCTGCCTCTTCGGTGGATGGTTTTTCTGTTGTTCCATTCGGGTCTGTGTTTGTCCCTCTTGCGCTGCACTGGGGACTGCTGAGGTCAAGAGAGCTCACTCACCTGTGTTCCTAGCAGGGCCAGTGTGGCCATGTTCACACGGGGTGCCAGCATGTGCCCCCGACTGTGTGGGCTCCGGGCATGAGGACTAGCAGGAGAGTCTGTGGAAGCCCCTCTCAGGGCCTTTGTCCTTGGCATCGTCAGGTGGCCCGTGAGTCCTGAGCAGGGCTGGCAGAGCAGCCTCACTGGTCATGGGTGAGTCTCGGTCCTCCAGGAGCCGCCCCTCTTCTCCCAGAGCCTCTGCAGGGCGGCCATGCGTTCAGAGAGCTGGTGTCACGGGAGCCGACCTGGATGGAGCCTGGAATGCACCTCAGGTGCTTTCTTCTGGAGCTGCTTTGGGTGCCCCTTTGTCAGCAAAAGGGGGCGATGCTCGTTGCTGCCCTTGGGGAAGCAGCTCTGGCCCCGCCCCATCTGGGCTCAGTGTGACGCTGTGGCACCGAGTATCATGTTGGGAGAGGACTGAGCACAAGTGGTGAACTTCTCGGGCAATTGTGCAGCCACCCTGGGTCCTCGCCACGTGTCCTGCAGGAGGAGGGCTCTCGGGAGCGCATCTGCATCCCACGGTGCCTGCGCTGCGTGGGAGCAAGTGTCGCCCATCCGTCCGTCCGTCCGTCCCCTGATCCACTCTGTTTTTCCACAGGTCAGAAGCTCTTCAGCTGTCATGTGTGCAGCAACGCCTTTTCCACGAAGGGCAGCCTGAAGGTCCACATGCGCCTGCACACGGGCGCCAAGCCCTTCAAGTGTCCGCACTGTGAGCTGCGCTTCCGCACATCTGGGCGGAGAAAGACGCACATGCAGTTTCATTACAAACCCGACCCGAAGAAAGGCAGGAAGCCCGTGACCCGGAGCTCATCGGAGGGCCTGCAGCCCGCGAGCGCCCTGCAGGCGTCCTCCTCGGACCCCAGTGTGTTCATCATGAACAACTCTGTTCTGGCAGGACAGCTGGACCAGGGTTTGCTGCAGCCCGGGCTGGTGGGCCAGGCCGTTCTGCCCGCCTCCGTGTCAGGTGAACTGGTCGCCGGGGGACCGGGAAGGGGGGTCAGTGAGGTCCCTGGTGGACAGACACACACTTGTCTGTCCACGACTTGCAGCCCAGAGCACAGCTTTCCCACACGAGGCAGTTGGAAAACTGAAGTTTCACCTTTCAGACTCAGCCACTTTCCTGACCCCGCTCTCGGGGCAGCACCATGCCCGCTTCTCAGCCCGGCACCTTGTTTAGCTTTTGTCCCCGCGGGGCCAGTCCTGTCTCTTCCTGGTTAGCGCGCTCACAAATGAAACAGGGAGCTACCCACAAACGAACCTTGTTTTATCCTGTGGAGTTACCTGAGTGCTGGGAAAGCACTACGCTTGAGCCAGCTGGGTTCTCTGTGTTCTCGCAGGTAGCACGGTGACCGCGGGCAGCTGGCAGACTCCTCTCGTGACTTCCTTCCTGTTGTGTGGCTGTGGCAGGATTACAGCCTAAGGAACAACAGTATTAGTGTTGTTTCACATCTTTCACAGGGTCTGCTTGTGGCGATGAGATTAGACAGGGATGTGTCTGACGTACAGTAGGTAGCAATGTGCCTTAACTAGCCCGTATGGATGCATAGCGCTTAGGTGGCAACAATCCCTGTATGAGAATGAGTTTTCCTGTTTAAGGTTTCCTGATACCCATTCACTCCTATTCTTTCTCTGCAGCTGGTGGTGACTGGACCGTGTCTTTGACAGACGGAAGCCTGGCCACCCTGGAAGGCATCCAGTTACAGCTGGCGGCTAACCTGGTTGGGCCAAATGTTCAAATTTCTGGAATTGAGGCCTCCAGCATTAATAACATCACACTGCAGGTATGACAGCCACCAGGGCTTTCTGGGCTTCAATGTGGTCTGAGTCACGATCTACCCCAGCGTTGTCATCCGAGTGTCTGTCACTTTCAGATTGACCCAGGCATCCTGCAGCAGACCTTACAGCAGGGCAGCTTGCTTGCTCAGCAGCTGACGGGCGAGCCCGGGCTGGCCCCACAGAGCAGCTCTCTCCAGACGCCAGACAGTACGGTCCCAGCCAGTGTTGTCATCCAGCCCATCTCAGGCCTGTCCTTACAGCCCACGGTGACGTCTGCCAACTTGACCATAGGCCCCCTGTCGGAGCAGGACTCCGTGCTGACCACCAGCAGCAGTGGTGAGAGCTGTGTTTTTGTTGGTGGGGACTCTGGGGTTTCAGCTTCTTGCTCAGTCACATGTCTGATTTTAGGACGTAGGATGCTGTTTCCTGCTCTCTGTAAAGCTCAGCAAGTAGTTGAATATTCTGAGAATAAAGTTTTTCTTGGGATGAATGACATTTAGTCAACATATGCACATAGGTTATTGCATTCATAAAACTGGCTTCCTGTGTCGTCACAAAGCCTTTTTGGGTCATTTTGGATGAAGGAATTAGAGACGACTGGTATTTTATTTTGAATCATTCTCTTTTCAAAGCAACAGTTTCACAAAAATATTCTTCACGTAAAAAGAGAAAATTCTTCTTCTTCTTCTAAGCCCGGCTGTGTTCTCTTTTGTCGTGATGACCAGGGACGCAAGACCTCTCTCAGGTGATGGCGCCACCGGGCCTGGTGTCCACCTCCAGTGGCCCCCACGAGATCACCCTGACCATCAACAACTCAAGTCTGAGCCAGGTCTTGGCGCAGGCTGCCGGGCCCGGCTCGGGGGCGTCCTCGGGGTCCCCGCAGGAAATCACCCTGACCATCTCTGGTTAGTCTTAAAACGTTTAAAATCCTTCACCTGCAATTTAAGTGAATCCTGTATTTATTTTTTTCCTGTAAGACTGAGCTTTGCATAAATCCAGTACTTCAGGAAGTGTGTGTAATTTATGTGAGAAACTCCAGTCTCGTGAAGAGGACACTACACTTCACACCTGATCCCGGAAACTGCGGCCCTTGGCACGTCCAGCTTGAGTCAGTTTTGTCACAGGTTTTTTGTTCAGTAAAGAGCAGACCGGCTTTGTAATTCCTACTCCCGCCCCTTTAAACGAAGGGAGCATATTGGTGTGAATCGTAGATATTGGGACGTTTAAGTCTTATAAAAGCAATCTTTTATTGGTTGTTGTTAAAAAAAAAAATGCTGGGAGTCAGAACCACCTTCCTGGAGATACAGACTTAGGGCAGGAAGCATCACATTTTCCCTTAAAACAGAAGGACCGTCGGCCAGCGTAGCATTCCCTCTGTTGCACGAGATTTCTGCGGAAATGGTGGTTGGCGCAGAGAGCGTGGCCACGTGGAGTCCAAGCGCTGCCTTTATTCCCTTCAGTTTGTGTGAGAAATTCGAGGAACTATTCTTAGATGGAGCTTTGCTTTTAAATGACATACAGTGATTTTTAGATGCTAATCGCCAGCAAAAATCAACTTTTGAATTTAAGCTAATTCAGTAACTTCCTCTTTTTGTTAAATATGCCTGGATTTTACTGTTGGAAACATAGAAGTTGTTTTAAGAAAGCTATTTTGTTGATCAAAGTCCCTCAGTATATAAGGTACTGTGCTAGTCCTATACAAAAAAAAAACAAAACGTAATTTTTGCTCATAATTCAGGAAATGTGTTATTTTGTTTGTGGATTGTGCTTCTGTTTCTCCTGTATTTTCTTATTATTGATAATTTAGGTATTTTATTGCTTTTTAGTGTATCCAAAAGAATAGATGAATATAATTGTAGTTTATTTTAAAAATTGGCTAAAAAGGTTTATCCCAGGGGAAGTCTTTAAATCACTTGATGAAATGAGGTTTGCCCAAACCTTGAGCATAAGATCTCCTGTTTCCTCACTTTTCCTCGTTGCGTGTGGTGAGAACTGGCTGTAGTGACTCGTATGTCAGCAGCTCGTCCCACTCCGTGTCTTGCTGATGCTCAGCTCGACAGCAGGGTTTAAAAAGCAGGTTGTCTTTGTCGGGTCTTTGGAAGTGTTCAGTGTGGCTCCACTGGGACGTCAGCAGGGTTTTGCCTTTCGCGTCCATCTGTTTCCGCGTGTCTGATCACACTGTCAGATTCCAGTGGCCGATGGGGCTGGCAGAGGCCCGGGTCTTCGTGGGAGTCCTGACGGTGTGTGAGCGTGCGGGGCGTCCCGGCGCTTTGGGGCAGGGCCCTTCTGCATGGGCGGCCCTCCTGTTGCCCTGGGGTCTGGCCCTGCGAGCCTTCTCAGCACACCTTTGCTACACCCGGTGGTCCCACATTTGGTAATAATTTTCGTATCAGGCTAAGTTTTGTTCAACAAAGTGTGTGACTTTAAGTGCCCAAACCCTGAGTTGAAGTAAAGCTCTTCAGCTCCCAGAACCTCAGGGCCCAAACAGTGTGAGCAAGGACTTCCGTTTAGGGAAATTCGTTTTCCTGTAAATACTATTCAAAGTGGGGGAGCTTTCATTTTTAGCAGGATGTTACGTATGTTCAGCACACACCTGCCAGGATGCAAATGAGCATGCTGCTTCCAAGTATCACAGTATTAGTTTCCGTTTAGGTCAAGACCTTATTCAGCACAATTCTAACGGAAGCAGCGAGCTGAACGGAAGCATCAGACTGTCAGCGCCTGCCGTCAGTCATCCGTCTACAGGCGCCACCCTGACGATCAGCAACGAGCAGCTTCTCTCTCAGAGCGCAGCGCTGGCCTCTTCAGGTATGCCGCTGGAGCCTTGGCCGCTGAGGACCTCACGGGGTGTCCTGGTTAGAGGGCCGGGCACCTGGTCAGCGGAGAGCAGGCAGCGGCCTTGGCGTGGTGCACGTGTGAGCTGCGTGTTCTGGTATGTCTGCTGTGTTTCCGGGACAACAGGTGGCTGATGTGTAATTCTAGGACACACAGCGCGCTCTCTCTCGAGTTACTAACCTTTTAAGGTTGTTTATACCTTTTAAAGAATAAAGGTAAATCATTTTATTCAGATATGCGAAGCATCGTGTGTCCGCACGTCAGCACTGCTGAGCCCATGCAGAGCGGGTCCTGTCTCTTCTGAGCAGGGAGTTTCTCTGGCTCCTCGCTTTCTGCCCTGCAGTGTGAGTGTTCTGGCACCAGCTGACTGGGGGATGACAAGGTTAGAAGGAGGTGTTTTTCTAAGGTTTTGAAGAACAGACTTAATAAAAAGTAAAAGTAAGTGAGCTCCAGGGAAATAAATCACAGCGTCGTAAGTCACCGTCACCAGTGTAGGGTGACATGCATGTTTTTTTCTCTTGTAGAGATTTCAGTAGTTTCTTAGCCCTCTTATTTTCCAACCCTGTATATCATTTTTTTGAGAAAAAAATTAAATCTTCAGATATAGTTGTACCCACAGCTAAAACTTCTTTTCATGTTTATTTGAAATGCTTTCTTATTCAGTAAGCCTTTTGTTCAGCAAAAGATTGTAGTGGGATGGGAGTAAATCTGGGTATGGGATGTTGAGTGAGGCAGACATGGTCCCCTTGCGTTTTGGACCCTAGAAATGAACAGAGCACAGGCAAGTATTAACGAATCCGTAAGTCAGTGGAGAATTACAGTAGTAATGATCCGTAAAGGAGAGAGAAGGGTGTCCAGAGAGCGAGTCGGGGCCAGCCTCCCCAGGCACGCGGGGCCGGGGAGCCTTTCTCCCTGTGAGCTGTGGGGCGCGGGGACTTGCCGGACTGAAGAAGGCTGGTGAGCCGAGGGAGGCAGCGCGTAGCAAGATTCCACTCGGGACCCTCGAGGGGCTTTCCGTCCGCCCCTCCCCATTGCTCCGGGGTAAACTGACCCGGAGGGTAAGAACCCGTCTGCGTCCCGTGTTGGCAGCTCTGGGCAGATCCGGAGCCTGGCCTCCTGGCCGCTGTCCTCGGCCTTCTTGTTTCATTCTCACTGTTTCTCAGTCGTCAGGGTGCTTGTCTCACTTGGGGCTCTAAACACCGAACCATAGAGCTTGATTCTTTACGGACTATTGTGAAATGAGAGGCTTTCAGTTCTGTTTCGTGCTCTAATTGGCCGTGAAAGCTGCACTGTCAGGTCGTAGTCGGTCTGTAATAGGGCGTCTCTATTCAGGTTGCACGGCCAGCTTTTCTCTACAGCTTTCCCCCAGACGTCAGTCTGCGTCACTTCTAAAGCCTGGACAGCGTGCTCTTCCTCACGGTCTCCAGTGTCCCGTTGTCTCCCGCCCTGTGTGCTGGCGCTGCGACGGGGGCACATGTCTTGTGCCCTTGGCCAGAGGGAGGTGTGTCGCGCTGTGAGCTGGGGGCTCAGGCTCCCCCACCTGCCTCCCTGGGGCATAGGCTGGCCCTGGGGTGGAGTCTCTGTTGTCCCCAGAAGCTCTGCTTGATGTCTTCCAGGAGTCCGTGGTGAGTCAGTGGAAAGACAGTGGAGTTTTGGATGTTCCAATTTACACGGAGTGGGTTTTGTGTGTGTTCTGTCTGGTAAGCCTGCGTGTTTGCTGGTGCAGCAGATTTCTTGCCTTGAAGTTGGTGATGTTCTGATCAGGAGGGAGGAGGGGACAGAGGGGAATCCACGAACGCTGAGGGCTCGGTTCTGGCCACCAGTGCTGCTTTAAAACGCTGCCCCTGGTACCTTAGACACTGGGGCTTTCCCCTTCTACGCCCGCACCCGCAGCTGCCGGCGCCGGCCCCATGGGTGGGGAGGCGTCTGCGTGCTCACCTGCAGCGCGGCCCGCGGTGCTGGGCTGTGGGCTGGCTCCCGTGTGTTGTGCACTGCTGCTGCTTTAAAAACAGCAAGCACGCTCCCTTCTCCTGATCTGATTTTTTCTTTTCCTTTAGACTTACTGTTGTAGAGCCAGCTGAGAACACTTCTCTCGTTTTCTTTTCTTTCTTTTTTTTATTTTTAAAGAATTTTTTTAAATGAAGGTACCGGGGTTAGAACCCAGGACCTCCCACCTGCTAAGCATGCGCTTTACCACTGAGCTATACCCCTCTCTTTTTGATGACACTTTAGCTTAATTTGGTGTCTTAGTTAAAAAAATTTTTTTTCAAAGATTTGATGATATTATAAAATAAAAGATGAGCTCATGATTGAAGAACATTTGTTTACTAATGAGTTATAAGCTATTACATATACAGCATTAGTTTTATGTGAGCAAGTCATTTATATTTGACTTCAGATAACTTAACGTCTTTGAATAATTCTGAATATAGGAGAAGAGTCTTCATGGGTTGAACCACTCGCTCCTTAGTATGAAACAGATGTTTGTAGCGAGGTTTACATATTCCACTGGTGCCAGTTAGCAGTGAAGTGGCTGACCTCATCTGTGCTGTGTCGTCAAGAGGCTGCGTCTTAATGGGCAACATTTATCTTAGAATCAGTCACTCCCAGACCAAGCTTCAGGCCACACCAGGAAGACTGCAATTTAAATGACTCCGAGATGAAACATGCGCCTTCTAAGATGAACACTAGGACGCAGACTCTCAGTGTCACCCTGCAGACTTCATGCTGAAGTCCTCTGTCAGCGCGACGGGCGGGCACGTGCTGCTCGGTAGAGCTCCCTGCGAACAAAACGTGGCTGGGACTTACCAGCTGGGGCTCCTTGCATCAAAAGAAGGCTGTTTGGGAATTTTCAGTAAATTGAACAGCTTCAGTCAGTGCAGCCGTAGGTCAGAGTTGCATACCCAGAACAGAAGCACATGCTTTTGTTCAGATGTGTGGCAGGAGGGCGGAAGGCCATTTTGAAGTTGGACCCTGATGACACCCATGACGAATGGTTTTCCTTGAAAACAGCCAAGTAGGTCGTGAGTACCCTTTCAGAAGCAGAAGGTGTTACTAGTAGAGGCATGAAATTTGCAGTTTTTTAAGGAATTTATCTTAAATTGATACTGTCTTTTTAATGTACGTTAGTCCATTTTTAAGATAATTTTGATGGGTAAATTGAGTTCTGCTTTCCATGAGAGAAAAGATCCATTTCTTGTTTACTAGTTCCTTGTGAGGTTATTTTAGCCCCCGTTTCTCCTGGATTTGAGGACGCTTACTTAGTTCCCAATAGCTCAGACATGTTAACATCCCTCATTTGTGGATGCTTTAAAATGACGTCTTTCCCACTCTGTCCTGGGGGTGAACAGCACCCCACCTCCTCTTACTGCGTTTTTGTTAATCTCAAGAGAAACCTGATTTCACATCTTGTAAACTTCTAACAAAACCTTCCAAAATTAAGTCTTTTTAGAGACTGAAAGCTTATCCCAACAAAGATTTAAGACAGTACTGGGTTTGATGAAAATACAGAATTTATTCCTTCTTTAAAGATTACTCTTTTTGAGTTAGAATCTTAAAATGAAGTACTGCTTACTTAGATGATGATGTTACATCCTAGAGAAATAGTGGTTTTAGAAAAAAGTAAGTGAGAACTAAGGTTAAGTGTCTACAGTCTTCAGTGTTGAACCTTAACTTTCCTGTTTCAGAGTATTGATTTGAATTTTAAAATTGTGGTGTCTAGAGCTCAAACAAGTACTTTTGCACAACTAAGAGCTACGTATTAAACACATGTAATTACCTCTTTCATTATGTAGTCGCATGCTTAAAATTTCAGTGTTTAGTCATCATGTGTTCTTCTCAACAGTACTGAGGCCAGTCCTACTTGAACTGGTCTCATCCTTCTTATGGGAAGTCTCTTAAATTAAGAACATTAGTAAAGCTTCATTCACCACCCTTGTTGAGTTGAGCTGTCAACTCTGGCGTTATCAAATTATTCAGTCTTTCTCCTGAGCTTTTTGTCAGGGTTCACTTTAGTTAATGAGCTTGCAGGCTTCTGTTTTGTCTTTGCATTTCCTGTGCTGCACAGTCCTGGAAGCTTCCACCATGGTAACAATCATCAGAAAGTCAGAATTATTTTACTGGTGGGAAGGCGAGGACCTCCTGGGTTCCTTTATTTCAGGAGCTGGGGCGAGGTCTGAAGTCCCAGCTGTCTAAGCTGAGATGAGGCGCCGGCTTTCGGTTTTGCTCTTTGTTGACGAGCCCCCCTCAGCTGGGCGCTCTGAGGGCCCGAGCCCGCCCTCTCCTCCGTGGTGTTGTTCCAGCCACGCCGTGGTCTGCAGGAGCCTCCTCTCTTATCCTGGTCCCTCTCTACAAAATTGCCCCTGTGTGCGGGGTTGCAGGAGTTAGGGTGCATGGAGGTGACGTCAGGATCTCGAGGCGGCCACGGTACTGCCCTCCACACATCCACACTCCTCCTCCTGCCCCAGCGGGCCCTGGGCGTGCGCCCTGTGCAGACGCGGGGCAAGGCGGGGGGTCTGATGAGGTCCTCGGGAGCGCGTGGCTGCTTCAGAGCAGAGACTCCCAGCCTCCTAATGGTTGTACTGCTTTTGAAGGTTCCAGGTCTGTGCAGCACAGTGTGGGACTCCGGGAGTGTGGATCTGTGGAGGACGCCAGTTACAAGTAAGTAACCTGGTTCCCTGCGGTCCCGCCCAGAGCCCGCCCTGTCTTAGCAGAGCATCTGCAGGAGTCGCCTTTTGTCTTGTGCTCAAACCTCAACAGGAAATAGTGTTTGGAACTTGCGCTTTAGTTTTCATCTCGGTGTCTCTGGCACCTGGCACAGGCTGGTGCAGGTGGACGATAAATCATGTCTGTCAGCTGAATGGACGGGGCCGCCCATGAGAACAGTGTGCGTGTGTGTGCACGTGTGTGTACACGTGCATGTGCATGTGTGTTATGCTTACAAATAAAAACTTAAAAAATTGTTTTTTGTTGGTGCCCCCACCAAGACTTTGATAATCCCATGCCGAGCCCCCCTCGTTTGCCAGTAGGTGCATGAGTTTCTGTTTTGTAGGAGAGGAGGCCTTTCCTTGCCCGATTGGTCCCAGGTATCTTCCTCTTATATCATTGGCTATGAGGGGAAAATATTACAATGTTTTGTTTTCTAAAGCAAAGTTCTATGTCATACAGGATAAGTGAATATTTAAAGGATTGCTTGAGGTTTATTTGGACCTTCCGTGTTTGAGAGTAGGCACACGTAAAGGGCGGTGAGCCTGGGGACGGAAGCGGAGGTGGGCAGTGTTGCACTCCGGAATGGGGCATCACTCAGCGGTCACATTCTGTCTCTCTGTTAGGCTGGGGTCTGGCCCTGGATGGGGCAGTGCCCTGGAACTCTTGTCTTGGTCACCTGCACTGGCAGCAGTGACTGGGACTGTAGGTCACGATTTTACTCTTCTTTTAGTGTTTTTTCTCTATATTATACTTAAGGAGCAGAGTATACTTACATATAAAGATAACTGGTTTTTTGCAAAAGCCTTGCCACACCTTTGGGATCAGAGTCAGTGATTTCCTTGATGCAGTTTCAGAAGCTTAGGCGGTGTAAGTGCTGATTATGACAGGCACATGCCTGTGTGAAAACCGCCTTCCCATGCCACTGGAATTGGACTTGCCTACGTTTCTATTGATCTGCTTCTTTTGCCTTGTTTTGTAGAACTTAACACTGCAACTGGAAGCCTTCCTTCGACCACACCGATGTCCCCATCCTCCATATCTGCTCAGAACCTGGTCATGTCCTCCTCGGGAGTTGGGGGAGAGGCCAGCGTCACCCTGACTCTGGCTGACACTCAGGGCTTGCTCTCCGGGGGGCTGGACACGGTCACGCTCAACATCGCTTCTCAGGTGAGTACGCTGCAGTCCCCTGGGCAGGGCGACAGCCCGACTCGGGGTCGTCCTGGGAAGCTTTGTCTGTTCTTCCCAAAGTAGGTATTCTGAACACTATTTCAAAACTGGAGTGGTTTTTTTTTTAATAATTAAAAAAGAAAGTAATATGTTAAATGCAAAATGAGGAAGACAGAATCCAGAGAAAACAGAAAAGCATTTTTTAAAAAATCCACCACCGAGATGGAGCCACACTGAACATCTGAGTGTACGTCTCCTCTGAACCTGGGCCTGCGCACATGCAGGTGCACAGCGTTCAACTTTCAGAGGAGTGGTGGTGGTGTAAACTCCCCCTTCTGATCACACCGTGACTGTCTTCTGATCGGTGATTTTAGCAGCGCACACATTTCTACCGGCTGCACAGCGCTTCGTCGTGGGGATGAGTTTGTCGGGGCAGCACTGCGTTCTGGGACTCGTTGTAGCTGGGCGCCCGCCTGCTCTTTGTCACTTCTGTTCTCAGATGAGTCCCTGCAGTAAGCGTGGGGATCGAAGGTGTGTACTGCATGCTTCATAAAGCACACTGAGCTTAGGTGCTGAAGAACCTTTCAGGGTTTAATCAGAAAAATCATGATCAACCGCGAGTCATAAGGATGAGGAATGACTGGAGAGAGCTGGGGCTGAGTTTCAACAGTTGACCCATGACAGCCCTGTCTCCCCAAGCCCGGCTGCAGAGGGGGAGAGGCGCATGTGGTGCGCGTGTCCCTGCCGCCTCGTTCCCCCTTTAAGGGTCCCTGTGCGGAGGAAACAGTTAGGGCTGCGGCTCCGGCATGAGGTGGGTTCTGACCCTGCCACCGCCCCGCTGCTGGCTCTGGGAAAATGACTTGGCTCTTCGAGGGGCTAGTTCTTTCCACTCACCCCTGCCTACCCCTGGATCCGGGTCGGCAGTTTCCATCAACACCACAGGTTGTGATGGTTGTGAAACAGTCATGGGACACCCCCCACCCCCAACTCCCCCGTCTGGCCATTTCCTGAGGTGGCGCAGCCTCGGCAGCCTGCCCGAGAGTCAGTGTTGTGTTTTGTTCAATTGCCTCCCTTCCCCAAGGCCAAACATCACCTCTGCCACAGAAGGAAAGAAGTGTCTTCTTGAGTTTTACATAGTGAGTGAGTGTTGTTTACATGTTCTAACATTTACTTGTCCTTATTTGTTACTCCACACCTACTTGTCACGACATTATCGTCAACCTTCTAACTCCTGGAAGTTAGTATATTTTAAAACGATAGTTGCGGCCAAAGTAGTCATCTTAAGGTGTAAGTGACTTGTATGTTTCTCTGGACACAGGTTGCAGGAAGCTTAACTGCTCTGTGGTAGTTTGCTCTGTTTTTCCCACCCGTGATTCTGGCCACTCTGTCCCAGGGCCAGGTTCTCATCACCTGTGGTCAGGCTCACTGGGCCAGGCAGCTGGGGCCAGGGAGGCCTGACGAAAGGGAGCTTTTACTTACTTACCATCCAGAGAACACAGTTCCAGTCTAGGGACGTGATTCTGTAAACTAACTTAGTTAATTCATCTTTTCCACCTTCCTGTCTGCTGTGGGGTTCATCTGGGGGACAGTACCTGTGCATGTAACCTGCATTCCAGCCACCAGTTACCCCGCGTCCCCCTGCGGGGCCAGCAGGGCCCAGGTCTCCGTGTGCTGAATGTGACTGTCGTATGGTCCTGTTTTTCTCCTGGTGCACTTTTAACTGCAGTAAAGAAGTAGTCATGAAGTATATAAGTGATTCAAAATATAAATTTTAATGAAACTTAATCCTTTGAATAACTTTCAGGGGATATGGTGGAGTTTGATCAGGAAAAGCCAGAAGTCCACTGATTTTTATGCTATGAGTTTATTTTCTTTTTTCTTTTTTTTTGACATTTTTTATTGACTTATTATCATTTTACAATGTTGTGTCAAGTTCCAGTGTAGAGCACAATTTTTCAGTTATACGTGAACATATACATACATTCATTGTCACATTTTTCTGTGAGCTACCATAAGATCTTGTATATATTTCCCTGTGCTATACAGTATAATCTTGTTTATCTGTTCTACATTTTGAAATCCCGTCTATCCCTTCCCACCCCCTGCCCCCTTGGCAACCACAAGTTTGTATTCTATGTCTAAGTCTATTTCTATTTCGTATTTATGCTTTGTTTGTTTGTTTTTTTGCTTTTAATTTTAGATTCCACATATGAGCGATCTCATATGATCTTTTTCTTTTTCTTTCTGGCTTACTTCACTTAGAATGACATTCTCCAGGAGCATCCATGTTGCTGCAAATGGCGTTATGTTGTCAGGTTTTATGGCTGAGTAGTATTCCATTGTATAAATATACCACATCTTCTTTATCCAGTCATCCACTGATGGACATTTAGGCTGTTTCCATGTCTTGGCTATTGTAAATAGTGCTGCTATGAACATTGGGGTGCAAGTGTCATCCTGAAGTAGGGTTCCTTCTGGATATAAGCCCAGGAGTGGGATTCCTGGGTCATACAGTAAGTCTATTCCTAGTCTTTTGAGGAATCTCCATACTGTTTTCCACAGTGGCTGCACCAAACTGCATTCCCACCAGCAGTGAAGGAGGGTTCCCCTTTCTCCACAGCCTCTCCAGCATTTGTCATTTGTGGACTTTTGAATGATGGCCATTCTGACTGGTGTGAGGTGATACCTCGTCATAGTTTTGATTTGCATTTCTCTGATAATTAGTGATACTGAGAATTTTTTCATGTGTCTATTGATCATTTGTATGTCTTCCTTGGAGAATTGCTTGTTTAGGTCTTTGGCCCATTTTTGGATTGGGTTGTTTGGTTGTTTCTTATTAAGTCATATGAGCTGCTTATATATTCTGGAGATCAAGCCTTTGTCGGTTTCACTTGCAAAAATTTTCTCCCATTCCGTAGGTTGTCTTTTTTGTTTTACTTATGGTTTCCTTTGCTGTGCAGAAGCTTGTAAGTTTCATTAGGTCTCATTTGTTTATTCTTACTTTTGTTTCTGTTGCTTGAATAGACTGTTCTATGAGTCTATGAGTTTATTTTCTGTATGTTAAATTATGTCACTTTCATTTACTTTGAATTACTCACTTTAAGTAGGTAGTTTTCTATATTGGCTACGTTACATTTTTAAAGTCTGTATATATTTGCTGGGGACGTTTGGTGCTTTTCCTATGGACCGTGTGGCTACCGGGTCTGCCAGTCCTGCCCCCACGTCAGCCCCCAGGAGCCTTGCGAGTCAGGCACTGGGATTGGGCCAAGCAGGTTGGTGCTGCCCAAGAAGGTTCTCCAAAAAGGGCTTTAGGGTGAAGCCCTGGACGTGGCCATGCCAACACTGAGAAGGGAAGGCGGCTGCATCCGGGGGAGTGTGGGGCTGGGGTGGGTTGGGGCCCTCACTCCACCCCGCCTGGCTCCACAGCCATCCCCCCATGTTTGCCAGATCCCACCAGCCATGTCTGCACGCCCTGCTCCTGCTGCGTTTAGTGCCCTCTTGGGTTCCCCATCACCTTGGGACAGAGCCCAGATTTCTCTGCTTGGCATGCATGAATGCTGGCCCAAATGGAATCACACTTCTGTTGTCAGGAGGTTAATGAATGTACTAGAAAACGTCTGCAGGTGTGTAAATTTCATCTGAAACTCAAAAAGTGGTCATGAGAAATCGACCAGTGTCTGTCAATTGTTGTTCAATACGGGTGAGAGTGATTCACTAAGAGGTAAATGTTGAATGGTTGAAATTACTCCCAACATGTGCTCCTTGAATTTAGTGAGGACACAGGAGTGCTGAAAGGAGGTCAGATGTAAAGAAAACAGATGATTCCACATTGTTCTATGGTTGAAATTCATGCAAAACACATGAAAAGATCAGGGTCTCCCCACAGGTACTAAAGGAAACAGTAATGTGAACATTTAAATTATAAATTTTAAAAAGACATGAAAAAAATAGTATATAATTACTATGTATGTTTTTTGGTTTTTTGTTTGTTTAAGAAGTCCATGAAAGAAAATGGTTCTAAAAACAAAGAAAGGTGGTCTTAAATAGTTTACTTAAATAATATGTCTAAGTGTCAAATCTGAGTCCAGAATCACAAAATATTTGAAAAAAATACATTGTTGTTCGTCCATAATTAATCATAATTTAAAACTTGAAAATAGCCTAACTACAGAAGAATATTATATGGGACAAACGTTCATTCTGACACAGAAAATTAATTTATTTAAAAATACAATCTATTGAAATAAAAATTGAAATACAATGATGTGGAAGATACCTGCATTAAATTAATAACTCTGTAGGGAAATTTTAAAAATTATCAGTGAGTTATAAAGGCTTATTTCTTGAGTTTTTCTTTCCGAACTTTGGAATCAGGCCTGCTGACAGCTGTGTGTTGGCCCTTATCCTGTTAATCTGATAATTTTGTAAGGAAATTGCAAGCACGCACTTTAAAACCTGTTGAAGAAAGCAAAGTGATTCTTCAGGTCTTGTTCTGAAAACAAAAAGAAGTAATTGACGTATTCTTGAAGAGAATTTTATTTTATATGAATTCTTAAAGGTTTTTTTAATGCTGTTAGTACAGATAATTAGCTGGGGTAAAACATTTAAAATTTGGTATTTAGACATATAAGTGGTTTTTTTGGGCTTAATAAAAAGTCAAAATATGATTGTGGGGGAAGCCAAAAGTGGACAAGTCTCAGTAAAGATTCTCAGTGTGGAAAGAGGCCAGTTCTAAAGTAACAGCGTGACTTCACGTACAGTAACCAGAGCTGTCTTTGGCCAGGCTGAGCGGTTTACAGCTTTCTTAGTTCTGTGCCCTGCCTGGCTTTCATTTTCCTACAGTTTTCTCATGTTGACTCTTACTGGTTCTCAGTCTCCTGGCACAGGTTTTATTTCAGTTTATTAGGGGAGGGCAGTAAAATTCTGAGCTGCTAAGAAACGTATTTCTGGTGAAATGGTCGTTCTCGTGCATGGTTAAGTGGGTTGGTTTACAAGCATTTGGAAGCAGGTCAGATCTGTGGCCATACCAGTGCGGCCACCCCTTGGCCAGGTTTACTTAGGGTTTCCCAGACTTGGCTGCATGTCGTAGTTGTGGGTCTCAGGGTCCAAGGCTGAAGCAGTGGCGGGGGTTGGGGCTGGCGTCTGTGTTCCTGACCCCGCCCCCCAGGTGACTGACTCTGAAGCCAGGGCCCCATCCAGTGCCCAGGTGCAGAATTCATGTGCACCTGGGGAATGAGAATTCCTGTAATTTCCACCTCAGTGTAGACCAAATATAGCAAAGAAATAAATAGACTCAAGTGATAATGAAAACCCAAAATAAATGACTTTTAGACGATCACCATTTGGGCAGATTCAGGCCACCACTTCCATGAAGATAGTGAATTGTTGAGCATTTATTTTATTAGGCCCTTGATTTTTGTGCATTGAGGTGCTTAATATTAGCAATTGAAACACCAAAAATTAGTAAATTACATTGTATTCATAGTTTTTTTTTAACTTAGCTTTTTTATTTTGAGGTAATTGTGGATTTACAGGCAGTTGTACGAAAAAACACAGATCCCGTGGCCCCTTTACCCATTTCCCCTCCGTGGTAGCATCGTGCAGAACTCTGCACAACACCCACCAGGTATCATCACTGGCACAGTTGGGACACGGAACATGTCTGTCCCCATAGGGACAGCTCAGGTCCAGAGCCAGCTGCTTTCATTTCAGCAGTTCAGGCTGTATACTAAGTTATCTATATAGATTCAGCATTTCCAGTCCAAAGTTGGTTCCTGAGTTAAACTTCCTGTCTGCACCACCCCCACCACTTCCGCTCTCTCTGTCCCAGATTCACGTCGGTGAGTAAAGGTGCTGGAGCACACGAGGTGCTCTTCTGTAGTAGAGCAAAATTGGATGTGCATTTTAAACAGATGCTCCTTATATATTTTTCAGAAGCTTATTGAGATTTAAGTTATATACTGTAAAGTTCACCCATTTATTTAAAATGTGCAGTGTAATGATCTGTAGTCTGTTTCCAGAGTTGTACCACCATCACCAGTTCTGATTATAGAGCAGAACTTAGCAGTCACTCCCAGGTCCCCCAGCCTCCCCTGCTGGCCTCCCTAGCCCCGGCACCGCTCATCTGCTTCCTGTCTTTGCAGATTTGCCTGTTCTGGACATTTCCCATAAATGAGATCATACGTGTAGTCTTTTGAGACTGGTGGCTTTTGCTCGGCAGGCACACGCTGTGGCCGGTGTCTCCCTCCATTCTGTTCTACTGGGGAGTGCTGTTCCACTATACAGACGTGAACCACATCCTGCTTGTCCCGTCATCAGTTAGCGGGTTCTGGAGCTCTTGCCCCTTCCCGGCTGTTGTGAGTGGTGCTGCTGTGAACATCTGTGTACAAGGCTTCAGGTGGACGTAGGTTTTCATTCCTCTTGGGCAGATGCCTACGAGTGGAATTGCTCAGCCACGTAGTGATACTGTGGTTAACTTTTGAGGATCTGCCAGCTTGTTTTCCAAAGTGACTGCACCATAAAAGATCTTCCAAATTTTACCTTTGCCAGGGGCAGCAGTTCCCAGCCTTACTGACGGAGCCCTCTCTGTCAGGCCCTGGGGGAGCAGGCTCGCCCCAGGTCATCCTCGTGAGCCATACCCCACAGCCACCATCTGCCACCTGTGAGGAGGTCGCCTACCAGGTACAGCACACACTTTATTCAGTTTTGTGGTTTTCAGAAGAGGTGGATTCTGAGGGGTCGGGGTGGGAGGTCCTGGGGAGTGAGCATGGGAGGCTGGGGCTTCAAGGACAGCGTCTCCCGAGCGAACAGGGCGTGCCGAGCTGGGGGACTGGTACCGGGTCTCATTCGTTCCCTGCTTTGCTTTTCAGTGGGGTCAGAATGAGATGTGGTACCAGTACTAAAGTCCAGTTTTCAGTTTATCGGCATCTTGATCAGATTTCACGTGGCCGTTTACTTGCATTTAGCTCTTTCTGTAGGTTTTCCTGTCGTACTTCTGCTGGTTCTTTCAAGTCCTGCTGTACTTTTTCATACACACATACACGTGTATACGTGGCCTAGTTGTCACTTGACTAGTCTTTTTTCTTAAAATGCCTTTTTAGAAGGGGACAAAACACTTAGTAAATAATAGTTTTAAATATAGATGAGTCTAAAAACTGTTTCCTTAAAACTTTTCAGGGAAGTTAAGTACAGGTAGTAAATAACCTCTGAGTTCAGCAAGTGAGTTTGAAGATAATTACTCACTGGTCTTTCATGGAGCAAGGACTTTTTTTGTAAATAAATTAGACGTGAACAACCCTGGGTATTTTTCCTGTCTGGCCTGAGTAGCCAGAGCCTGTGTAGCCAAATTTCACTTTATACAACTTGAACACGTTGTCTCGGGGTGCCCAGGACCACCCTCGAGCTCAGGGATGTGCTGGCAAGAGTCACAGGACCCAGAAAGGCCCGTCGTCCTCTGGTTCCAGCGGAAGGACACGTGTGCTGAGCGCTTGCTCCTTGTGAGCGAGATGTCAGATTCTGCGTGTGCTTTAGTTCCCGGGGCTGTTGGTGAGGGTGTGAGTGGAGAAGGGCAGCGCCGGTGACCCCGGCTCCGCGTCCGTGTGTCTGTGCGTGGGCTCGGCTGCCTGGGCAGGCCGGCGCTGCCTGCCGCTGCAGGAGCCTTGAGTGCCGGCTGTGCCTGCCCTGTGGTGCTGTCTTCACTCTTCTCACCTTTTCTGTTTTATTGCTTTTTTTCCCGTTTTATTCTTTTTTTTTTTTTAAACTACACAGATTAATGAGAGCGATTTTTAGAAATCTTTCGTTATTTAGGTATTTTTTCCAAACTGTATTTATTTTTATGTATTTTAATATTATGGAAAAGTTTGATAAACTGGAAATACTAAAAATGTTGACAAATCCTGTCAATTTTCTTTATAATTGTTTATAATTTTCTTTTACCAATTCATCACATATGAATTTTTATCTGCAAAACTCTGTTATTTACAAAAGCCGAGTAGTGAACTCGTCCTGTTCTTCTTACTCGTTGTGGGGTATTGCGGCGCCCCCTCAGAATGTGATTTGAAAACCAAATTTGGTTGAGATCCAGGGTTTTGGGGAAATGCTCTAATCTACTCAAAAGCTGTAAAACTACTTCTGATACCAAGATTAGTTACAGTCCAGTTTGCTGGGAAAGATCTTCAGCCAGAGCAATAGTATTTTTTAGCAATGTCATTTATACGTGACTAAGCTGAAACTCCTGCCCTGAGAAGCATTTACTGAGCACGCTTTGCTGCTCTCGGCACCTGTGTATGTCCCCTCATGTAGCCGCCACCCACCTCTGGTAGGTAGCTGGTGTTACCGCATTGTTTCTCAGATGAGGGAACAGACCCCCGGTGGTTGGGGACGTGGCTCGCTGTGGCCACGACGGGAGCGCTGGAGCTGGACCTGCAGCTGGGCGGTTGCAGCAGTTGTCTGGGCCGGGTGTTCCTGTGTCAGGGGTCTGTTGTCCTCGCACTGGTCAAATAAAGTCGGGATTTCTGGCCTGTCCAGGTCACGGACGTCTCTGCCAGCCTGGCCGGGGGCGGCCCACCCGAGAAGGAGGGCCGGCTGCACCAGTGCCTGGAGTGCGGCCGCAGCTTCGCGTCGGCCAGCACGCTGCTGCAGCACAGCAAGGAGGCTCACGGCCGCGAGCGCATCCACGTGTGCCCCGCCTGCAGCAAGGCCTTCAAGCGCGCCACGCACCTCAAGGTAGGCGCCCCACCAGCCGTGCCAGAGCAGAGGCCCCGAAGGGTCTGCGACCTGGGGAGTTGGGTCCTCCCAGTGAGTCACAGACTGCCCATCTGTTTGAGGAAAAGGTCAGCTGAGGTGAATGTATTGAGATGACCCCGAGATGCAGTTTAATCAGACTGGCAGCTGTTGCAAGGTCTGTCCCCACCTGTCCTGTTAGCAGGGCTGTGGGGGAGCAGACCTCTGCGGGGGGCTGGCGAGGCTGCACCCTGGGAGCCGGCCCAGAGGCCTGTGTGCCCACGGTTGCTCGTGGCGGCCTTGATAGGGGCCACCTGAGTGTGCACGTGGGAGAGGGCTTAGACCCACCGTGGGCGTCCACACAATAGAGGAAAGAATGAGTTCAGGCATGTGGAGTGACTTCCAGGACCGCCCGTCAGGGAGGTGCCCATCTGGGCAAGTGTGCCTGGTCCTCTGACCTGTAGGCCAGAGCTCCTCACTGCACCCCCTTAGGTACCAGAAGCATCATGATCTGATGACCACTTAAGACACAGCGGATCCCAGACTTCCTTTCTCAAGGCCTTCTGAGGAGTCACTCCGTAAACCTGGTTTCTGTTCTCCACACCTGCTGCTAGCCAGTGCTTCCCTGCTCTTTCTGCTGTGTTTTCTGAGATGAGATGCTTCCCACCGAGGGGTCCCCACCCGGTCCCACCTGTTCGAATCTGACCCTCTCACTTAGACTCTCCGGGCTGTTGCTCGGGAACTGTAACATCTACAGCTTCAGTTTCTTAACTTAAAAAATGAGGATACTGATACTTGCAGTTGATGGTTATGTTGAGGAATATAAAGCACCTGGCACTTTACTTTGCTCAGAGCGGAGAGTACAGAAATGACAGTGCAGTGGTTTTACAGCCCGACGGAGAAGAGGCCCTTTCAAAGAGGCAAAAGAGTAAAGACGGGTAGAGAGAGTTCAAGGTTTTAAAGTTGCACATATTACTGTACGTAAGGCATGACTTTTCCATGAGCACTCTGAAGGGGTGGTGCACAGTCTCAAAGAGCCGGTCTGGCATTTTAATACCTAGTTATTGCCTCTTGGTAACCTTCAGAAATTTGGAATTTTTTTAAAAAAATGATACAAATGAACTTACTTAAGAACCAGAAATAGACTCCCAGACCTAGAAAACAAACTATGGTTACCAAAGGGGAGAGGCGGGGAGGGAAGGATAAATGAGGTTGGGACTAGCAGACCCACGTGACTCTGAATAAAGTAGATGAGCAACCAGGGCCCACTGTAGAGCCCAGGGACCTAGATTCAGTGTGTTGTAATAAGCTGCGTTGCGGAAGAACCTGGAAAAGAGGAGGGAGGGTAGAGCTCAGTGGTAGAGCACGTGCTTGCCCTGCACGAGGTGCTGGGCTCCAGCCTTAGCACCGCCACTAACGTGTATGTGACCGAGCCGCTGCTGTACGCCTGGAAGAAACACAGCACTGTCAGCTGCGCTGCAATTAAAAAACAGTTTGGCGTTAAAAAAGAAATACATTGCGGCAGAAACTAAGGACGTGCTCATCGCACACGCGCGCATGCACACAGATGGCGTTTGAGGGGCTGTGTCAGAGGGACACGGGCGACTGAACGAGTCCAGGGCCGAAGCTGGAATAGCTGGAGCGAGACCGTAAGGCAGGCTGGGGTTATGACCACAGTACACAGTGCTCGGTCCTCGCTGACAGAAATCTGGTTGATTGTGTTAATAAATGAGGAAGCAGCCACAGCTCCCGTGTGGAAGAGTCCCTGGGAGCGCGTGTGGACGCCGTCCTCAGGAGGGCCGCACACCCCTCTGGCTCTGCCCCGGGAGCGGCCACGGGAGTCTTCCCGCCGCCCGGCGTCTCTGCGGAGGCTCCTCCCGTCCTGTTTCGGGCCTGCCCGCTCCTGCTGTGCTCTTCACCTGCGTGTCTGTCCGTCTTCGCTAGGAGCACATGCAGACGCATCAGGCCGGTCCTTCTTTGAGCTCTCAGAAGCCGAGAGTGTTTAAATGTGACACTTGTGAAAAGGCGTTTGCCAAACCGAGCCAGCTGGAGCGCCACAGCCGCATCCACACAGGTGAGGACGGGTGGGGGCCGCTTGGGGTCTTGGACGCAGAGCGCGAGCTGGTGCGGAGTTAAGGTGCTGTGGCACGTGGCTGCCCGTCCGCGGTGTATAACCCATTGTTTACGGAGTAAGGTCTGCGTGTTCGGCTTCTTCCTAATTTTCATCAGTTTATCATGCTCGCTTTTTCCATTAAAAGCTTTTAGTGTTTACATGGTGAGCACAGAAAATGGAAGCCATCAGGCGAGCACCCGTTGTGGTCCCAGAACCCTGACCACAGCAGCACCGTTCCTGCCCTGCCCTCCAGGGTCCATCTCTTTCTCTCACGTCTTCAGACTCTTCTTTACTGACTGTTCTCGCCACCACCTAAATCCGCTCAAGTTCATCTTAGAGAAAAAAACAAAACAAAGGAACGAACTCCCATCTCTCTCTGCCCCTTGGCCCACATCTGTGGCAACCCAGCTCAACTCTGTCCTCGCTGACCGTTCGGGCCGCCGTCTCATGGCCCCTCCGTTCCCAGGGACACGAGGTCATCCTGGACTCAGGCCCTTCCTCCCAGTCACATCCCTCTGGACCGCGGAGCTGGCCTCTGTCCTGCATGCTCTGTGTTCAAGTCACAGCCAGACCAGAGCCCTCGGAGGCCCGGCTGCCGTCTGGGCTCAGGGTGGAGGCTGGGAGGGCTTCCCAGTCTGTGTCCCCTCCACGCACCGGTCTCAGGCCCTCCGGTCTGCCTGCCTGTGGGCCTGACCTCACGGCTCCTCTCTGGCTGGTCGTCTTCCCACCCCTCTGCCCTCCTGGCGCCTGGCTGCCTCCGCCCCGAGCTGCCCCGTGCCCCGCTGTCCCCAGCTGCGCTGTCAGCAGCAGCCCTCGCAGCTCCCCAGCCGTGGCTCCTGCCTTCTCAGAGGTGCCCTTGCTCGTCCGCGTGGATCCCGGCACCACCAGGTAGCCCGCAGGTAGCCAGCAGATAGCTTCTGAGTGAAAAACAACCACCTGCCTCTTCACAGTGCGTTTATTCAGAAACACAATTTTAAGAGAGAGTAGTGACTGTTTGCCCTTTTAAATCACATAGACGCACATGAAGGGTTTGGAGACGGCCACCCAGCACACACTCCGGGGTGCCTTGCTGGCTGCCACCGGGGCCACCCCCCTTACCACGTGGGCACTCTGTCTTACAGCGGCCAAGGCCTTCCCGCTTCTCACTCTGCACACTCCCCTAGTCTGCAGAGACCTCTGCCTTGGCGGGCCGTGTGCTCTGAGCACGGGCCCGCAGGACAGGCTCCCTTCTTGTCGCCTGACTAGGACCTGGTGTGTCTTTTCCTGGGGCGTGATGTTGTCAGAGCCACAGCCCCAGGGATGAGGGCAGGACACCTTGGAGGCCACTTTTAGGACTCTGCCTGCCTTAGGCGCGTCTTAGTAAGACCTCCTTTGTCGTGGCCGCTGGAGGGGAGAAGGGAGGAGGGACACTTGTGAAGACAGGTGCCTCCAGAGCAGCCTCGTGGTGCTGGTGTGTGATGCAGGAGGCCTTGTGCAGACGTGACCAGACGTCCAACCAGAGCATGTGAGAAAGACCTTCCAGGCCGGGAGGAAAGGCTTGTGCTGAGCCCTGGGACAGGACGGGACCTGGGCCCTGGGGGCTGGGAAGTGGGTGACAGCGAGGGCCAGCACCAGGGCCCCGGCAGGGGTGAGAGCAGGGAGGGCTGCCCGCGGTGTGGCTGTGCAGCGGGTGTCGCTGGGCAGGTGTCCTCCAGGGCAGGCTCCCAGCAGAAGTCACGCTTGGCAACTTTTCCTTCAGTTTTCAGTTTCTGTATGAACTTGAAAGCAATTAATTGACATTTAAAAAAATACTATATGAATCATACCTTTAACCAAGTGGATTTGATATTCTCATGTCCTTAATGTCTTTTGCTCTTCTGCCCAATCTGTACGAGAAACATTGTGTTTAAACCACACGTGCTCTCCCGTTACTTCTGGGTGCTGCCAGGACTCCGCCTCTCCCTGGGGTGGCCTCGCTGCGGTCCCGGGGGTCAGCAGTCGGAGCGGCACAGCGGGAGGGGCCCGGCCGCCTCCTCCAGCCTCACTGGTTCCCGTGAGTCACTGACCATGCTTTTCCCCCAGGGGAGCGGCCGTTCCACTGCACCCTGTGCGAGAAGGCCTTCAACCAGAAGAGCGCCCTGCAGGTGCACATGAAGAAGCACACGGGCGAGAGGCCCTACAAGTGCGACTACTGCGTCATGGGCTTCACGCAGAAGAGCAACATGAAGCTGCACATGAGGCGGGCCCACAGCTGCGCGGGTGAGACGCCCGGCTGCGTCCGCGGCGGGGCTGGGGGCGGGGCGGGGGCCTCTGGGGTGGCCCCGGCAGCCGAGCAGCAGCTTCTGAGGGTGGCGCCCACTGGGTCCTTCCCGTTCGCCCCGCACAGCCTGGGAACGCCACCAGCCTTCTGGGAGACAGGAGCGACTGCAGCTGGCCCGAAGGCGGTGCGGGGGTGGGCGCAGCTGTGCGAGGGGGCATGAGCCGGAGTGGGGCCCGGTGTCTCGGGCAGGTGCTGGGGACCCCTCTTAGAGCCCGGTCTTGAGCTTGCCTTGGCTGGTGTGGGTGCCGGGGGCGGTGGCACCCAGGGGCCTCGGGAGCCACAGGCGGCGGGACATTTCACGCTGCGCAGTTTTCAGGGAGAGAAAAGTTTGCTCTGACATCGACACTCCAGTGCTTCCTGCTCCCCCTTCTGTTAGAAGAGTCATGCATGTCGTTGCCAGTCGTGTTAGTTACTAGTCGCTCGTCACTGACGTCACGTTAATGCGGCTGTGTGCGGCGAGCATGTGGCACGAGTGCTCCGAGCACTTGTGTTCAAGCAACAGGCGTCATCACCGACGAGTTACTACACCTGCAGCTCAAATCAGTCTTTTTTCACTGGGGTGGAAAGCAGATCAGTTTAGACGTTTCTTGTCTCTTTTAAGTTGCGTTTATTTAAACGTGGAAACTGTGTGCTGAGTGCCTGAGACTCTTCCTTGGTCAACACTGCAGGGACCTTGCAGGAGCCTGCCGGCCCGCAGGAGCACGGAGCAGAGGCACTGAGCCGCGCCCTCCACCTGGACGAGGTGGTGCAGGAGCCCGCGAGCGAGTGGCAGGCCCTGGCCAACGTGTTCTGATGCAGCAGCGGCCCCAGGATGTGTCCAGGGAGAGTGTGGAGAGCAGCAGAGCACTGGGGTTTCTGTTCTGAAACTTCAAGTGTTAAAAATGTTACCACAATAGCTTTTTTAGGTATAAAATTATCTACAGAATCACTGACTTTCAGAGACTTGTAGGAAAAGCTGGGAAAGATGGAAGCACGTCGTGCCTGTTTGTTGGCAGATCCCTGAACTCAGGTCCCGCAGCAGCGTCACCCCCTCCGCGGCCAGTGCGTCTGGTTAAAGAGAAATTAACTGGATCTCACTTACACTGTGGTTTCTCGTGTTAGCAGAGATGGACGTTAACGTGGAAAAAACAAGATAGGGTTTCCTTCATGCTTTCTGCTGTAAGAAGCATAGCTCGTAACACAATCTTAAGGTAGGTGCATGAAGTTCAGAAAAAATGTTAGGACACAGGGAAGCTTTTTCCATTTTTTTCCTCTGTGAACTTTGAAATTAGTAGAAATTGACTCCTTGTAGTCTACCGTAAGTTAATATAACCAATACCTTGAGAGGCGGCGGGACCAGTTCTCTCCACGGCAAACGTCTAATCAGTAGTTGCAAGAACGCGGTGTCTGGGGCGTGAGCCGAGGAACAGAGCGCGCCTGACACACAGACAGGGATCAGACTGTCCGCAGGGTGAGGCTGCACTGGCTGCACGCGTCGCCGGTCGGGCTCGCGGGCTGAGTCACTGCAGGAAGCACAGCCCGGCGCTGCACACAGGAAGCCGGAGCTGTCCCCGGAGCAGAGTGGCTGTGGCCCTGTCCCCCAGCCCCTGAGAAGCAGGCTTGTGCTTCAAGGAGGAGGCCCCGCACCAGCACTGCGCGCTCTCGGCGTGCATAAGCAGGTGTGTTTCTATTTCAGGGAATAGTCTTCAGTGTCATCAATGGTGCCACGTTCAACACGTCCCAAACCAAATCCTCCCCCGTGCGGGGCGGAGGGCGCCGTTCCCACAGCATTCCAAAGACGGAAAGTTCTCTACTTCACGTGAATCTCTCCTTTGAAATTATTTATATGTTCTATATATAAATACATATGTACATATACAGATATATGGGCCTCTGTGTGGCTGAACAGTATATTTTGTAAATAAGCACTAGTCCCCGTTACAGAGAGCGCAGCAGAGTTTTTACCTCCCAGCGAGCACTTGAGATCAGTATTATATTCATTTTACTCATAAATGGGGGTCCTTGTCATTGTGACATGGAGCTGGGGTTGGGTTTTGGTTTTGTTTTTGTTTTTTCTGGAAAATAATTGCCTTTATTTCCTCTCTCGGCCTCACTGATTTCAGAGGAGAGCAGTTTTATTATAAACATTGTATGGACCTTGTATATTAAGAGAGGGGCTCATTTTAGATTCCTGAAGAAAAACCCACTTCACTGTCACTTTCTGAAGGGGCATCTCTCGATTTTTTTTGTTGTCCACACTTCTGGGGTATGTATATAAGTAATATCGATGGTGATATAAAAACTTTTGTTATGTGAAGATATTTAAGTCAGAAAACTGTTAAATAATATTCCTTTTTTTTTCAAACTGCTTTGTGTATTGTATATTTTTTTAAGGAAAAAAAAGCCTTATTTGACTTATTCTTGTGATACTGGACTTATATCCTGAGGCTTTCCTTGAATGTCAGTGTGTATACCTGGCTATAGTCAGTGTATTCAGAATAATTGTAATTGTGCCAGAGTTTTAAAGGTTTGGCTTTTAATGCACTTTTCTTTTATAATTTTGTATTAAAATATTTTAGAAATGTTTATTAATTTTGGTGAACAGATATCTCCAAAGTTGAAATTATTGAAATTTAAAAAATTTTGTTCTTGCTAGGTTATTTATTTTGGTTTTAGCATTAAATGTCATCTCAGGACAGTCTCTAAAAGGGGTTTGTTCAATTCCTGATGATGTAGAAAGCGTAGCTCAGCGAGCTGTACTGTTGGTGCCCTGCCTGCCTATGTGAGGCCTTACCCGGTGAATCTAAAGCCTGCTTTTATTTTGGTTAAAGAAAAAAAAAAATCTATCAATAATCCATTTTGTGAGTTTTCCGAATTTATTATCAGGCAAACACAAGACCTTAATGTATTATTTTTATTTACTTCCTAATTATAAAAGCTGCTTCTTTGCAAAACATTCCTTGAAAAATAAGGTTTTGTAAAGACACACTTTCACTTGAACTCTCGGTGGAGTGGGGCGCAGGCGTATATGTGTGTGTTTTACTGGTTGGTAACACAGTCTTCTGACAGGAGGCTTCTGGCCTCCTGCATAACCAGGGTTTTGAGGATAGATAATTGTATTTTTTAAACTATTTCATCATAGCTTTGGAATAATAATAAATAAAAAAATGGAAGTTAGGAAATGTGATTTTTTTTCTTTTAAAATATTTTATATTAAACAGTTTGGCACATGAGTTCATTTCCAGGTCAGATCCTGTTCACAGAGCACTTCAGTGATGCTTTCCTTCCCTCCATGAGGAGCAGGTGGTGAGCGCTGCCCCTTGCAGGGCCTCCTTGAAGAGCTTCAGGACATGGTGTGATGGCAGTCAGCCGCAGGGTCACTGCTGTCCTCTGCACTGTCCCCGTCAGCCACACTCAGCAGTGCCCTGGTCATGGGTACGGTACCTTAGAAGTGCACGGCTGTCTGACCCACTCCCTTGGTGAGGTCACTGCCATGCTGTCAGTAAGCGGGGAGCACGAGTTACCTTTCACAGCATCTGAGCTGGGCCAGGGCCCTGCTGCCCTGGAGCCGAGGGGGAGTGTGGCCTCCCACTGCCGCACGGTGCAGAGGTGGCCCTGTCATGACAGGGCTGTCGGGGAGAGTGAAGACCTCCTTTTCCACACTGGACGCCCCGCCCCACGAGGTGCCATGGTGCAAGGACAGCGCTTCCAGGGGACAGCCTGCGAGCACGGTGCCCACCGTGGCCATCAGCTCGGCGGGGAGCCTGTCACACATGGCCAGTCACTCTCGGGGCGGGAAATCCACCCGAGTTGGTCATTCCCACGTTCCCTCGCATTTCTGCGTCATCCCGTCTCAGCGCTTAACTAGCCAGCATTTCTTTAGAACAGTATTTTGTAACTGTTTTTAAGGAGATGCGGACTTGAGTTTAACAGTGATACCCAGTGTCCTCTGACTTCTGAGCTCACACGTGCAGTGTTTACATGCGGGAGACGTGTGCCTGGTACCCGGACCAGGTTTCAGGAAGGAGGTGGGCTTCTGCCCTTCCACGGCTTTCCTCTTCGCAGAAGCGTGTTCATAACTCACAAAGATAGGTCAACGTGTTTAACACTAAACGATCATCACTCAGGGTTATGTAAATAACACGATTTTAAGGAAATGTATGTGATACATAGAACTGCTTTCTGGTGGTTATTTTTGGAAGTCTCATGCCTGCTGTTTGCATCGTCTTTCTCAGAAGTTTATTTCAAAGTACTGTTCCCCTGGCTCCACCCCCAATCCCTGCCCCAAAAGAGTTCGTGCAGGGCCACCCACCGCTGATCTACCCTCTTGGTGACCTCTGCTCTGCGAAGTGCGGTGGGGCGGAGGCACCAGCTGAGGCACCTACACTTCCCTCTTTGCCGCTTGGTCTCTATTCATGGAATGTAGGCATTTTGGCGTTTACAGAAAAAAGTTTCAAAAGTGTTTCCATACACATCTGGGGCCTCTGTACCTTTACTGAATTCCAGTGAAAATTAGCATTTAAACATCTAGCTGCAGCATTCATACACCGGCTCACACGTGGCTATGCGAGCTTCCTGCCCGGCCCTGCCCACACGGCCCCGCCACACCCTGCTCCCCAGACACCTGCTGCCCCTGGCGGGAGGCGCCCCAGCCGTTTCAGAACGTGAGTGATTAGGTCCTGAAAGCACCAAGAGTTAAAAAGCAAGTGGCAGGAGCAGGAGGCAGTAATCATGAAATACTTTGCTATTTAGTCTCTTTTACGTGTAACACTTCACAGCACGAAGGCTTTTGTATTAAGATTTGTAATCTACTTGATAAATTCAGAAGTGACAGTGATTCATTCTTGAGTCACCATTAAAAGACATTTTTAAAGTTAATTTTTTTCAATTTATGGAAGAATCCTTTTTTATCTTTAAAATTGTTTCATGGTCTGTTTATACATTGGATGGTATTTATTTAATCCAGTTTTGTACTAGAGATGGATAGATAGCTATGCCAAAAGCCACTGTACTGGCTTTAAGAATAATAAAGAGAGTTTTTGTATTATTTTAAAACTCCTGGGTATTTACTTATTTGGGCTCTGGGTGAGTCGCAGCATTTAAAGGTGGACGTTTTCCCTTGTCCCCTTGTCAGCGTGGGTTCACCTAGTACAATGCTGAGTTTGGGCTAAATTCAGACCTGTGGGGGCTGAGTGGTCTGAGGATGCCTTGTCTTCCGGCCTTGAGGGTATTTTTCACTTTATCTTGTTTGTAAAGTGTTTAAAGGAGGCTTGAAATGACATGAAAATCAATCATAATTGTCAGGGGACCTGTTCATGCGTCACGGGATACTGGACTGTCCCAGAAATGCCAATGGAGTTAGTTTATATATGAAGTTTATGGTTCACAGAGTCATTGTCCTGTTGAAGTAACAAATTAAGGACATCTTTTTCCTAGTTGGCCGTATTCCTAGGACGGAGGAGGGACTCCGCACGGTTCTGGACTGAGGTGGTGGCTCCTGTCTCCCGCTGGTACTCAGACTGCTGTCTGAGAACCCGCCCCTCGCAGGTGCTGGCTGGCAGCTCTGCGCCGCGCCCGGGAGGCAGCTGCGTGTGGCGGCTCCGAGACACGCTTCCCGCTTTCCCCCGATCCACAGACCAGGGTAAAAGCCAAATGAGACAGCTGTGCAAGTATCATTAAAAGTGTATTATTTTATTTCGATATTCGAGAACAGGGCACACTTCCCACAAGACCCAGCGCCAGAGCTCTTGCCGCCTGGCGGGTGCTGCGAGCTGAGATCATTCGGTGGTCAGCTCAAGGTGCAGTGTGTGTGTCGAGCGATTTGGAGGTTTTGTTTCTGAAATTTTACTTTTTTTTTTTTTTCTTACCCTCTCATCATGGAGGCTTTGTATTAATAGACATTCTGTTAAACCCACACTAAACTGGGAATTAGAACGGATTAGAGACGCGTCTGGGCTTTATGTCGACTGTTCCCCGACTTCGTTCTAGGGAGGGTGACGTCGGTGCGGGGGCTCTTTGGAAAGTTCAGAGGAGAGATGCTAAAATCAAAAGGCAGGAATCAGTGTGTTATGGAGGGGGAGCAAGGGGGATGTCAGCTAGAGTTAGAAGAGTGCGGTTCACAGGGGCCCGACCTCGCCCCGCCTGGTCGGCCGCGCCCACGCTCCAGGTCAGTGATGCGGGGAAGGTAAGTGTGTTCGTAGGGTGACTTCAAGGGGGCAGGAGGGCGAGACGGTTATCCCCCACGGAGGTTAGTATTCGCCACGTGCACTGCCGCGCTGAGCATGCCACCTGTCACCTTCACACTCCACAGTGACCCGCGTGCCACCGCGAGGCCACCCGGAGACTCCTGCGTCCGCCCTGAGCCGTGCCTCTCCCGCCCCTCCGGCCGGGCCGGCCAGGAAACACATCTTCGCAGAGGCCACTCCAAGGCCCGCCGCTGTCACCCGCTTCCCAGGGAGACCCTGTCTCCCGATCGAGGCCGCTGCCCGGTCCGAGTCCGCCCACGTCCCCTCTCCGCCACGCACGAGTCTGGCCACTACGTGGGACTCTCCCAGCTGCCCGCCCGCCTGTCACATACCAAAGCCCCCGCCGCGAAGCCGCTCCGATGCCCGACCCTGTTAGGAAGATTAAGTCCTTGCGGAGGTGAGAGGAGGCAGGAAAAGAAGCCAAAGGAAGCTCGGAGCTGCTCGGCCTCCGCACCCGGGCGGGGTCCCCACGGCTGCGCCCGGAGCCAGTCCCAGGGCTGGGGTGATGGTGGGGGCCCTGGATGCTCAGGGGCATGGCCAGGGGTGTTCCCGAGGACACTAATCTTCAGCCGTAAGGGGACAGGGGAGCCGTCTTCTGCAGGCGTTAGGGGTCATCTGCTACACTAGGGACTGATGCAAACGTGGTTAACATCTCAGGCAGTTGTATTAAGAAGCCGAGGACAGGATTCTGGGAGAGGGAGGCCGAGCTTCAACGTCTCGCCATGGGGGATCCGGACCGGCTGTCTCGTCCTCCCTGAGAGAAGGAAACAGAGTGTCAGGGGACGAGAGCCTCCCGCCACCTGGGCCGTCCTATGTCACTTGTCACAAGGCACTGGGCCTCTCTCAGTGCGTCTGCTGCTAAATGACGCCCACAGAGCTGATCTGTGGTTCTGGCCTCACAACCGCCCACAGCGCATCCAACACCCAAGTGCAAGGGGTGAACGGGCCACAGCGCGGATGTGCGCCTGGGGACGTGGCATTTCAGGGGCAGGGACGCTCAGCCGCTGCATGGCTCTGCCTTGAACAGGGCTTTGCTCCTCGGCGAGATTCCAGGAACCAAGCGGAGCTGTCCATGAACCATGACCGGGAAGACGTCCTCTGGGGGAAGTCTGGGTGCCCACGAGCACACCCTGGCTTGTCCCCCAGCAGGAGCCACCCTCTTGCTGGCCTCCCCGAGGACAGTCCTGTCCCCTCCTGTGAGCCTTCTTCCGTGGCACTGAGAAATCCAGCCTCCTGGTGGTGTTCAGGGGCCTTAAAAACCCACGAATGGACGTGTTTTCTGGGCAAATACAATTTGAAGTTAAACAGAGAAGAGAGCTGGCAGCAGGGCAGGTGACCCGGCTGTGCAGGGGCACAGGGACGTGGGGTGGGCGGCGGCTCCAAGAGGTGGCACAGTCGCTCCAGGTGCCACTGAGATTAGCTTGGAGGAGGGCACTTGCTTGCTTTTTTCACTTTCAGATTTTCTTTCAAATTTTTGTCTTTCTTTTTGGATTTCCCTTTTTCCTTAGGTTATGAATGAAAACCTGATCTCGCAAAGATTCCCTTTAGATTGTGAGCCCCCAGAAAGCAGGTTAGATACGAAACAAGCCCTTTACCAGACGACACACGGCCTGATTCCCTGACCTGCTCTCGCCTCCGTCCCCCGTGCCAAGCAGGAGAGCCCCAGTGCCTTATGACTCAGCCGCCAGGAGCGGGCTCAGTCCCAGCGTCAGCCCCACTGCAGCCCCTGCCTTCTCCAGTACCGACGGGGCACCTGGGCCTGCCCGCCATGGCGCCCAGGTCTCCTCTGTCCTGGGAGGCGGGTCCTGGCTCCAAGCCCTTCTGTCTCCGGGACGTTCACTTTCCTTCCAGGTGAGCCTGGCCTCAGTCAGAAGCAGCCCCTGGGCCGTGGGCGCTCACCGCCCCCCATGTCACCTCGTTTCTTTCCAGGAAAGACCTGCCCCGCTGTGGCTTCCAGGAGGGAGGGACTGAGAGACCGTCACCTCGGAGATCAGAGTGTGGGAGGAGCCCCTACGGGGTCTGGGGAGTCAGGGGGTGTCTGCTCCTCTCTGAGCCTGGAACCTCTCCGCCTCCCACTTCAGCTCAGGCCAGGGTGACGTGCGGCCCCGTCACTACTCAGCCGGTCTGAGATCTGAGGGTTTTGCGAGCGACGCTGTCTGGCCCTGAGCAGTGACGGCCTGTTTCGTGGGTGACCGGGCAGGGCGCCTCACAGGTGTCCTTGTACCCCCTCCACCGTCACAGGGGCTTCTGCCCAGATGTCACCCCATCTTACGAAGGAGAAACTAAGGGAGATTGGGGCCAAGGTAACTCAGCGAACGGACGGAGGACCTGGGTCTGCATGTTACCCGACGGGACGGACACCTCGGTCCCCGGGGTCTCTCACCCTCCGTTCACCCAGGCTCCCGCTGGCTCCCTCGGGGACAGAGGGCTGCTGCCCCGGCCAGGAAGCCACCTGACCTTCCGGAGGTGTTGATGCCTTCCAGCCCCATCCCGAGGCCCGGCTGTAACCTCTGTCACCCCTTGTCCTCAAGCTCCCCTAGGGCCCTGGGCCCTGAAGAAGCGCCTGCCCCATGGATGGACATGCAGGGGGACTTCTGAGCAGCCGCAGCCCCTGGCCCCTCCCCAGGGCCTCCCCACATCCAGAAGGTACGTTACCAGCTTGAAGATTTTGGAAAGCGTGCCCTGGGCGTCGTGGGCCCCCTTGAGTCCCTTGTGAGCCGATTTGTAGTCGGAAGCTCTGCCTCCGTAGCCAAATCCTGGCTTCTGGCCCTCAGAACCCTGCAAGAGAAGGTGCCACCTGCTGGTTCCCGGGGACAGTCCAGGCCCCAGTGAGGCCCCGTGTCCATCTGCGCTGGCTCTGCCTGGGACATGCCCAGGGCCACCCTTGGAATGATCCCCCCTTTTCTATGACAGTGGATCCCCGTCTCCACGCTGCGTGCTTTTCAAGAGCAGATCAGCCAGCGTCAAGCAGAACAGGGTCAGCAGCCTTTGCCCGTGTGTCTGGAGGGAGGGGCACCAAGGCCACGTCCCCAGGCAGAGCCCCCGGCGGCCATTCGCCCAGCCCAGTTCTGGTCGTGCACACAAACTGCTCACATCTGCTGCCCTGGAGGCACCAACAGCCTTCGGACCTTGTGAAAGGTTGGAGCGCACACCCTTCTAACATGCAAAGACAAAATTCCTAATCCTTCGGCCTGGAGGAGCCTCTCCGGGGAGTGACCAGCACCAGCTCTCTGGGCCCCAGCGTGGATGCCCCGAGCACGGATGGTGACCTGGGACCAGGGCTCTTCCTGGGGCTCTGGGCTCAGAGCCGCTCACCGGAGGGAAGAGGGCAGGTCTGGGGTGGGGAGCCAGGTCCTCCGGCATGTGCACCAGGGCACAGCCCCAGGGCCGGCAGCCAGGACGGGTCTCGGCCACTCCCTGGCTCTGCAACCTTAGGCAAGTGTCGGAACCCCTGTGAACCTGTTTCCTCCTCTTCTATAAAATGGGGGTTATGGATGCTCTGCTTTGAGAACCGAGCCTGTAGCTCTGAACTTTCAGGTTCCCCCGCCCCTCAGGCAGAACAGGCAGCCTCCACCCTGGCCTCCAACTGCCCCCAAAGCCCTCTCTCACTCTGGGGAAGAGGAAGAAGGTGGCCAAACGGTTACTGAGATGTAAGGGTATCTGTGTCTCTAGGGCTGGTCTGCAGGCTCATACGCTCTCGTTTCAAAGGGAACGGCCCTGTAAGTTCCGGGTGCTCAGAATGTTAGCGCTCGCGGTAAAGGGTGTGCCAGCCCTGGGTCCCTCGGGGCGGCCCAGGCCGCTCAGCGCCTCTGCACAGGACCCGCCCGCCTCACGGCCCCTGTGCGCCCAACCTGAGACGCCACTTTTTATTTTGCCAACGGGAAACGGGAGACTCTCTCTATGGACTTCTCCTAAGAATTCTATAAACAAAATAAAACCGTCTCCTGTTCAGAACCCCAGAACCCTTCGTCTCTGTCTACAGTCCGTTTCCGTTTCACGAGAGGGTTGTAGGGCTGAGGGGAGCTCGGGAGCCCATCCCTCTAGTTTAGCGGTGCTGGAGCCCGGCTCCGGAAGGCTCGCGGCTCCTCCAGCCGCCCGCCTCGCGTCTGGACTGGAGCTGGGCCAGGGCCGTCTGTCCACCGCCCCTCGCCCTCAGCTGCCAGAATCCACGCCGTCCTTCCCCTTCAGCCGCACTTGGGAACAGATGCTGGCCACGCAGAAGCGAGGCAGCCGCTTTTACGTGAAGGTTTGCACACAAGGGTTCTCAGGTGTGAACAGATGGAGGCGGTGGAAGCCGAGGCCGCTCCCAAGGGGAGCCCAGCGCTGCCCACGGACACGGTCTCTCCCCCACGACGGCGGAGGGGGACCACGCCCAGGGCCCGGCGTGGGTGGGAGCCGCAGAAAACCACGCGTTCCCGGGCAAGGACGAAATCATTCTCCAGCTCTGCCGTTCCCTCCAAAAATAAAAGAGCTCCTGGGAATCAAATTCAAGGACTGGTTTTCCACTTAAGAATCTGCTTAATTTTTCTCTTTTCATATTCTCGGCCACTTATCTCTTTGGACCTCCTGGAAGTCACCAGAAAACATACAACACAGTTTAGCAAATTGGCGGGACTTTCAGAAAGTCCAAGCAGGAAGACAGTCCGGTGGCTTCAGGAAACAGACAAACTGGCTCACAGAATAAACACAGAGAAGGATTTCGCTCTGGGAACAAGAGGAATTTAGCAGACATTGCTGGGACCAGAAACGGAGAAGTGGAGAGGCGCGCCATGCTGTTAGCCGCTGGGTCGAGGTGGAAGGAAGACGGTCCTTTCACCCTCCCCTCGCTCCACAGTCAGCGATGCCCTTGCCTGACGCCCTGGGGCCATGCCTAGGAGGTCAAGAGACAGGCTAAGTGGTTACTGAGGTCAGATTTCCGGATCAGACATGGGTTTCATCCTTCAGCGTCACCTCTGTCTCCTGCGGGCGCAGAAAGTCAGTCGTTAGTTGGCTGTGAGTGCTGGCCCACGTCAGTGTCCTTCTTATTCTCATAATTTTGCAAATTCATTGTGTCAGGAAAAGCTCAGGTGTATTCATATAAAGTGTCCCAGCAAACAGCTCAGAATTCAGTGCAATGATGCAGTTCAGGAGCTTTGTGGAAAATTTCCTCTGCCGTTTCTCTGCGGGGCTCCCCTCCCCCACTTCCTCCCTCCCTTTCTTTCTCTCTTTTTTCCTTTTCCTTTCTAAATGCAACGATGCTTATTAACTGAGCATCAGCAGAGGTAGGATGTGCACCAGGGAACAGGACATTTTGTCACCAAGACGCACGGAATCCCTGGCCTGTGGGTTAGAGGTTGTTTTACTCTGGAAATTGTCACTTTCATAGAGTAAGAACTGTATCTCGTATTCACTAGTAAACTGCGGTCCACGCATTTGGTTAGAACATGTGGACAGGCATTTTAAGTTGGCTCAGACACCGAATTTTATGAGAAAGTGAACAAGTCGGGCATTTAAAATCTTCACGGACACTTTGTTCTCAGACAGTCCTAAACACAGTTTTCCTGGGTAGCCTGGCTGCTAAGCTTTAGTTACGACTACGCCAAAACCCCAGTCTTCTGGGTTACTTAGGTTACTGCAAACTGAATAACTGAATTTAGCATCTTTCCTTCTTGTTAGCAGGATCACTGTCTCTCAACAGAATGTCGACATCTGGGGAGGGCTGGCTGCTTAGTGGGCCCGCACGCCGACACCTGGGACTTGCTTTTCTCATCTGTCGTTTGGGAAGGAAATCAGGGCTTTTCTCAGATGTGGAGTTGCTCCTCCTCCGGGAAGGAGCCCGGTGGGATCTCCTCGGGGCCGTTTGGTGCCTGGTCCCCGGGGCCTGAGTGGTGCTGGAAGGAAGGGGCAGGCGGGGCCGGGTGGGAGAGGAGGTGGACCGCGCAGCTGAATCGCAGGGATAGCCGGCTGAGTGGCCGTGAGGCCTGGGGGGGGGGTGGTGGGGAGGCGGGAGGCAGCAGGACAGACGTGTGCTTGTCACCTACCCAGCTAAATCTGCTGAGGGACAGTCCTCGCCCCTGCGTGAGGAAGAGAAAGAGACAGTGACATTCTGATCAGTGTGGGAGAAACTTTCTTTCAATAAAACAGGAAACAAAACCAATACAACACAGCACATGGATTTTGTCCCATGCGCAGGATGCCCGTGGTTGGTGTGGCCACCTGGAGTGGCCCCGGGAGGGTTTCAGATCAGGGTTTCCAGGGCAGGGGAGCTGGGTGCTGGCTGCACGGTTGTCGGGGCGGGGACGCCGGGCACTTCTCAGCCTGCCCTCCAGGGGATCCACTGGGCAGAACATTTGGGGATGAGGTCAGGTAGCTGTGAGTCCAGCCCGCTGTTTGGTCCATTTAGGGATTTCAGGGGACAGTCTATAAATAGACTGATGGTGACTCAAAACATCCAGAGGTCTTACCTTTCCTTGTGAAGGAGGAGGCGTGCGAGGTGTCACCTGCAAGGACAGGAGAACGGTGAGCTGGGTGGGGGGGGGGTGTCCATCCTGCAGAGCAGCCCTGACACTCCTTGAGGGAGCCCACGTTGTCACCTCATTGTCACCGCCTGCTGTCACCTAGGTTGCTGCTAATTCGCAGCCAGATCCTGTTGCCTGCGAGGGTCTAGTTTCTGTCAGGTGTAAAAAGCCACCCACTCAGACTCTGCCTGGCGCCCCTCTTTCTGTCCTACTTGAGTGGGAAATGCAGTGTTTGAGAATTTGAAAGTGTCCATTGCTACCCAGAGCTTCCAGAACACTCAGGAAGTGCCTGAGAGGGTGGGAAGCACACCCAGGGCTCTGTGACAAGGCAGCGTGTGCTCCGGTGACACACCCGCCCGCACCGAAGGAGGTGGTGAATGTCACCAGGATCCTTTCTGGGGCTGGCAGTAAAGTGTCCCTGAAACTGAGCCTCAGAAGGAACGCCCTAGTGTCTGTGACTCCAGAACTCACCATCAGCACGAAGCTGTCATCTGAAACGTCTGCCGCATGGAAAGCTTATCATTAGAGCCTGTGGTTTGGCTTTTGTTTTTAAGACGCTATTTTTTAGTGCAGTTTTAGGTTTTTAGGGAAATTGCACAGCAGTTGCAGAGAGTTCTCCTTGCCCCTCTGTCCTGAGCACAGCTCCCTGCTAGGACCCCTGGCTTCGGTGTGGCCCTTCTGTTACAGCGATGAGCCGGGGTTGACCCGTTACCTCTGAAGTCCATGGTTTGCATCAGGGCTCACTGTGCTGTGCAGCCCACGCATGCTGACGACATGTGGGGGCACCTGCCATTGGTGTTGTCACAGCAGGCTCCCCGCCCCCCCCCCCCCCGAGCCCCTGGTCCCTGAGTCCCTCCTGCCCCCAATCTCCTGACCTTTCTGCTGTCTCCTCAGCTGCGCAAAGCTTGTATTTTTAAACTAAGGACCTCATAGCAGTTTACAATCAAAACGACTGAGTTCTTTGGTAGGACACAGAGTTCAGTGAGAGGCAGGTGCAGCTGGGACCTGGAGCTAGGCCCGAGCTCCTGAGGCCAGTCTCACCCTGAGGACGAGGGAGTTGTCACCTGGGATATACTGAGACCCTCTTGGGTCAGAGCTCAGGGTCACCTGGGGGATACACTCAGACCCTCGTGGGTCAGGAGCTCGGGGCACCTGGGGGATATACTCAGACCCTCTGGGTCAGGAGTTCAGGGTCACCTGGGGGATATGCTCAGACCTTTGGCCAGGCGCCCCCTCATCCTTGTAATCTCCTCTCCCCCCACCCCGTCAGGTGCAGCGGGACGGGCGCACTTACAATGTTCTTGAAGAACTGCACTACAGGGTTTTCGTCTTGCGGCCGGCCGTGCTGCGACTTCTGGGGCAGGGAGCCGTAGTGCGTGGTTCTCGCCGCGTGATGTCCATCCTGAAAGATAGGATGCGGGGATCTCAGGACAGCCCGTCCCTCGGTCTTGTCCCTTTTCTGTGGACCCAGATTCTTTTTCAATCAGGACTTACGCTGGGAGGCTGCACATGCACCCTGAGACGCAGCCCTGGCGGGAGGGAGGACCCCACCGCAGGCCAGCGCGAGGCACTGGCCTGGGTAGTAGTGACAGGGGTCGCAGAAGGGGCAGAGGGTGATGAAGGTCACCTAAGGGCGATTCCAGCTACCATGGGGAGGAAGAGCGCCTTTCCCCCGGCTCCTGTTTTGGGTAAAGGAAAACACTCAGGAATGGCACATGAAACAGCCGTAGCAGCACATCATAGCTGCGCGTGTGAACTGCCACCTGCCTCTCACAGTCAGCGCCAGGGTCACAGAGGCCCCTCCGTCCGCCCAGCCCTGGGCCACCGCTCCCTGGCCAGAGCGAGCAGGGCAGGACTGTTGGGCACTGTGCCCAGGCCCAGCCACCGTCCATGGAACCAGAACTTTCTGGGTCAGTGACTGGTGCAGAGGAGACAGCAGTGGTGAGCATCGCTGGGCCGGGCAGCAACTCGCTTCCCGCGGCCTCGCGGCCCCCTTGGCTGGCTGGCCGCTGCCTGTGCCCCCGCAGGAGCCCGCCCGCCCTGGGGAGAGGCCCGGGGGGAAGGTGCGGACAGGGCGCCCTCTGCAGAGGCGCTAACAGGGCCTCCCAGCTGCTTCTCGTGCTCAGAAGGAGGGGGCCAGAGTCCGTCGTCAGGAGAATTTCATTAAAGCCAGTCGGTGAAATGTGCCGAAGCCTCGTGAACACGTCCCTCCATTTCCCGCTTGGTGCGTGCGGCTCAGAAGGCCGTCGTCGCACGCAGGAGACACTGCTGCCACCAAGCCTAAAAAGTGCTTCTCGAGAATTTAGTGTGTTTCATGGGCTTAGTTTCACAGGTGAGACTTGCACCCCCGACCGGACTGTCCTTGGAGTTACGGGTGCACTGTCCCCACACCAGCTGCAGACATGCTGTCCTTGGTACCAGATACAGGCCCGCTGTACTGGCGCTCAGTACAGGTGTGTTGTCCTTGGCGCCAGTTCCAGGCGTGCTGCCCACACACTAGTTACCGCTCACGTCTCTGACTCCCCAGCTGATGGCCTTCCCACACCCCCCGCGAGGTCTGAAACCCTGCCGTCCCCCTGGACTCTGCTCCACCTCCCCTATTAGCTCAGCTAACAAACCTTGCAGGTTTTGCTTTAAAACACTCCTGGCACGTGTGCCCTCCCCGACATCGGCACTGAAGCGAAGGCCGGGGTGGCCCTCCTCCGGTTCCTCCCGTTCCAGCCCGTGCGGCTTTGCGAAGGACGCTGCCTCCCTCCTTCCCCTCCACAACCTCTCCCTGCGCCTGCTTCTCTCAGTTCAGCCTCTTCCTTTCTCGCTGGCCTGGAAGGCCCCCTCGGGGTCCGACACTGGACCATGTGCCCAGGTTTTCCTCTATTTTCTGAGAACTGTCTTGGCCCTGAGTGGACCGGCCCCCTCTCTGTCCTTTAAACAAGGTGTCCACGAGCCCCCCCAGGCCCCCACTGCCCTGCTGGCCAGCCTTACACACACTTCTCCAGTGAAGAGAGTGTAAAATTAAGAATTAAAAAGGGAACAAATGAGCTAGGTGACTGTGTAAACTACTTCCTGAGAAAAAGCGACCTTTAAGGTCTAGCGTCTCTGCCGAGTGGGGTTATTTACTAGGTGCCGTCCTAATGGCTGAAAAGAATGAAAACAACTCAAAATTTAGTACAACTTACGCTTACTTTGGTGTTTATATACCGTTTTTTTCTGCATGATGTGTTAGATTTTGAGTCATGGAAACACCATGCACTTTAATTCACACATTCTTGATTCAACTAGAAAAATTTCTTACATTTTATAAATGAATGTTCAGGTAGAATATGTGCATTTCATATTATTAAAACTCATCTCTGCTGTGAGACAGTTAATGGAGCACTGGGTTGCTAATAATATTTCACGTGACAATCACGCATACCAGCTTTGAACGCTGAAAGCGGAACTATATATTTTGGTGAGTTTTATTACAAATACATTGGTCACCAGTCTTTTGAGGGAAAAATAACTTAAATCCTTTAAGGAACACATGAAGTTGGTAAATTGTATTCCAGTTCTTGGAATCTGGGGTCAGAACCGTTCATGAAAAAGGCAATTGCTGCTCTACGGCCCTCAGCACAGAGCTACGCATCCCATAAGCATTAACTGCTTGTCAAATTAACACGGCGACTGGATCACTTTTAATACAGAGCTGAACACATGGAACAGACGTTAAGTAAGAGCAGCCATCATGAAACCTCACGATTATTTTGTTACATATGCTTTGGAGAGTGACTGGACGAGGCCTTGGACTCAGACTCTGTCCAGGAGGCTCTGCCGTAGTCACGTGGTTGCAGCAGCATTGCTATGTTGCAGCTGCAATGGTCTGTTACTGACAGGACAGTTAGTCATGTTTTCATACATTAGTTAAAAAATTCTGAATTTAAAGCCACTACTGTATGTAATAGCACCTGAGAAACAAATATTACTTATAAATTTAGCAAAGCATGTATAGGATCTTTATGCAAAAACCAGAAAATGCTGGTGGAAGAAATCAAAGAAGACAAACAAGTGGAGAGACATACTATATTCACGGATCAGAAGATTCAGTGTGGCAAAGATACCAGTTCTCCCCAAACTGACCTACAGGTTTAATGCACAGATTTATCTGTGTTCACGAAGGACCGAAAGCCAGACTTGTTAACACTTTATGATTATTTGCCACGCCTGGTGTCTCTGGGTTCACGTCTATCCTGTTCCAAGTCCCTCATTTACTTTGCAGGTGATTAAAAGGCACAGGAGGAATTCGAAGATCAGTCTTCCTGTAGAGTAAGAACCGGGCAGGAGGGAGTGGCCATCACCCTGACGTTGGGCGATCAGAGAAGATGGGACCCGAGATGCGGACCCCACCCCACGCCCACCCGTCTACACTTGCGGTCAGGACATTAACATGGGGACTCCGAAACACACACGGCTGAGTATCTCGATAGACGAAACTAGAAAAAAAAATTGTCCAATTAAAAAAAATGAAAACCTCTCAGTCGTTCAGAAAAATAATATTACGTGAAGATTTGGAACAAACTCATTCGTGGAAGAAACCCCACAGATGAAGGAAGACCTTGGCTCATGCTCTCATGCCCACGTGCAGACCCGGCTTCCGGCAGGTGGGAGGGAGCCCCCGAGATGTGGACGTGACCACAGCGACACGGTGGCACATGCACTGACATGTTACCCTTTTCTGTGTCATGATTAACAAAACAACAATAAACGTTGTGATGGCCTATGAAATAACATTGTGCTAAAAAACTTACACACTATGGGAGGAAGGCCACGGGATAAAGGACCGCTATGCCATTGATTTTTAACATGAATTGCTTTCCGTTGGCCTGTTTCACTCACTGCTGTTTTTGAAAAATGACTGTGTTCCCTCCACTTGTGTTAATGTCCTTTGCCAGCGGGAGGAGCTCGTGCACTTGGCTTCTGGGCGGCTTTCGCGCACCCCCCCCCCACGGCCCCCCTCACCCCAGACACCAGGGAGGATTTTTAACTGTTTTCCAATTTGCTGGAGAGCTGGGAGTTCTTAAACTGGCGAATAATAACGGGAGATTAGTTTTCGCCTGATGCATCTGAAGATGGATGGCCTTCAGATGGGGGAGAGATCCATTCCATGAGTGAGCGGCTGTTTTATGGAAACAGGGACAAGGCGTTTGTCTGCGCCATCATTTGTGTTTGGATTTGATTGGAGCAAATTGATGGAGTTATTCCCGCTCAGAGGAAAATGCTGTTATCTTGAAAAAAAAAATGAATATTCACTGTGCCTGCGGCTTTGTGCTTCGGGGAAAAGAGAGTTCTAGTTCTTAATTTGTTTCTTGTCTGAGGGAGGAATTTAAAGTCTTCCCTGAATCCACCATCAGAATGCCAACGACCCTAATCATAGCAAGCGCGCGGTTCTGGGACGTGTCCCCACTCTGTGTTCACACTCGCGGGCCCTGTGCCCTCCCTGTTGGGCCCCAGGAGACCGGACCCCCTCCCCTCCCTCTGCCAAGCATTAATGTCCTTGCCTCTCTCTTCTGGAAGAATGACTCGGATGAGGACAAAGGAGGCAAGAGAACAGTAATAAATCATCAGCTACCCAGGCACAAATAACGCAGCCGGAGGGCTCGCGGTGGTCGCGCTGGCACCGCCGGCCCGTCAGGACCAGCTCTCATTCTGGTGCTTTAAAACCCAAGCTCCAAAATCCTGCCTGTCTCTTGCGTCGGCCCCTAATGACAAAGTGTCCATGATGATGTGATGCCCCAGGTGCGGGGCAAGGTGAGGGGCACCAAATGCCCGCAGGTCACAGGTGTCACCCAGAGGACGCTTTGTCCCTCCACGCTGACTCCGGCTCGTCACCCGCCAGTTTGGGGGGAACTGGTCCTGCAAACACAATGCGTACCTGACAAGGAGTGTTGGTAACACGAGCTCCATCTTTTCCACGTGATGTGAACAGAGCTGAGCTCCGCGCGGAGCGGCTGTTTGGAAACCTCTGCCCTCTTAAAACTCAGAGTCGAGCGTCTTCCTGGAGGTCGCCGACGCAGGTGCCCTCACCCCGGGCTGTCTCCAGCTCAGCCTGCCGACGGCCCTGGGTCTGTTAGTGAGGCGGAAGCCCCATAAAAAGACCGGCAGGACCCCGAGGCAGGGCCGCTGCTCTCCTCCCAGCACCGTCTGGTTCCCTGGCCCAGAGGCTCTATCTCACTTTTTGTCTCTAAAGCGGCTAACTTACACCTAGGATTCTATTGGTTCCCTGAGCTCACTTCTGATTGGTTATTTCCTTCACTCCTGACTGGTTATTAATCTCACTTCTGATTGGTCCAGCTCCCTAACTTCTGATTGGTCCATTTGTAGTACTTCATTTGCATGGAGCTCACTCCTGATTAGTCTATTTCTACAAAGCTTGTTCCTCGTTGGTCAACTTCTGTTACCTTATTTACATACGATGTTGCAAAGTGTAAACTGGCAGCCTATAAAAGGCCTGTGTAAACCTACAGAGAGGGTCCACACCTTGAAGTGTTAACATTCTCTGGGCCTGCTGGCGTAGTAAACTTGAGTTCTCCAACTGTCTGTGTGCTGCTTGGTCTTTCTCCGGGATCTAGGTTGCTGTCACAACTGAGCTGTAACGCGAGCTGGAACTCATTCTTCTGCAACATATCTACAGATGCAGATGGTTCCTGAACAGCCATCAGACTTCAGCGGACACCTAACTCCTGACGGGAAATCTGCCGAGGCCCCGGGCAGCTGTCCGGCTTAGCGATGGGCACTGATGCCAGGGCAGAGCTTGGCCCACAGTGGCCTCTCTGGATCTGTCTCGGATGGGTCCCGTCATCTGGTGGCTCAGAGCAGTGACAAGTTCCTTCCAGGCACTTTCTGAGTCAAGTCAGTCACACAAGTTCTAGGAATGCATGGTTCTCCTTATGTCCCCAGAAGAATCTAGTGTGAAAAAGGAGCAAAGACAGCGATGCCACCTGCCTTTAAACCCTGGGGTGGACACATCAGTGTTTTCACCCTTGTGGGTCTTGGACCAAAAGTGCTGCTCACGGCCACCCCTCATCCTCCGGCTGTGGATGGTGTTCTCAGAGAGGTTGAGGGAAGAGCTTGCCGGGTCTGCTCCCTTCCAGTCCGGCTCCCAGCGTTCGGCAGCCCCGCCAGGTGAGATCCCCACGGAGCCCATGCGGATGGGAGGAGATGCTCCCAACCCACAGGTCCCAGCAGGTGAGAAAGCACGGGGCAGCCACGTGAGCAAAGGGAGGTAACAGAGAAGGATGGACTTCCACAAAGTCGTGTTCATTTCTTTCAAAGTTTGTAGGTAGACTTAACACCCGGTGAAGGTGGGATGAGCTGGAAGTAAAAATGTGCTCGGAGAGAAGAAAAAGAAAGCGTCATGGTGGCGTCGGTTAGAGACGGCGGATACCAGCCGGAGAACTGGGGAGTGTGGTCGCCACTCTTTGCTGCAGAATGAGCCCTGGTCTCCTAGCAAACGCTGGGGGTTGGATGCAGCAGTCGCAAGTCTAGTTAGAGAGACGAGATTTTTCAGGTTTGCTGTTTTTTAAAGGATGAAACCTGGGGGCCGGTCAGCTCCCGCATTCAGTGGAAAAGTAATGCCTCAACCCAAGCGAGCAGAACTGAACTGTCTGCCGCCTTCTGCTTTGTCTGGTTGATTGGAAGCACCCCACCCACCAACTGCCCCCAAATGCACGGCTTTGCCGCTTGTCCTGTCATGCTACGGGCCGAAGAGGCAGAACCGTGCGCGCACCCACAAAGAGCCACTGAGGACACGTGCCTTCACGAGGTGGTCTCCCTGAGGGTCCAGAGACAGGGAGGAAAGGGATTTGCATTTCACTTCCCCCACCCCATAGAGGAACTTTTGATTCCGCGGGACTCAAGAAACTCAGATCCAGGCAGCTGAGCGGTTCGTCTTGTTAACCTGTTTGGAACCGCAATCACAGTGTCGCTGTTTTTCCCAACTGCCCATGACAAGGAAGGACAATAGAGCAAGACCTGGGGTCACAAAGTGATTTCTTTACTTGTGACAGTGGTGACAAAGCCAAATAATGCTTCTCCCGGATTCTTTTCTTCGCTCTTTGAGAGGCGTGCAATGTAGCTCACCGTGAGGCAGACGCACTTCCGCCCACTTTCTCTGGCTTCGCTTCTGTGGCTTATGCTAACCCTTGACACCTTTCAGGAGCCTGCTGAAGTGGTGTCCCGTCCTCAGGCAGCCCTCACGGGGCAGCAGGCTCAGTGGCTTCTGTTGAGCAGCTCCACTGAATGGCTCTCCTCCATGCTCGCTGGCCTTGCTGACTTCCCACCGTGTCGCTGGTGAGAGGTGACAGGGTCTGTCCACCCGGCCACCTCTTTGTAGCCCTTTGGAAGGAAGGAAGGAGCAGTTTCAAGTCCCCCCAGGGCAATGGGCCAGATGCTGAGCTGGGGGGCCTGTGAAATAACTATGAGAGACCAGAGCGCGTGGTACCAAGGGCACAAGCTTGCAGAAGACGCGGCCCATCTGCACGGAAGCCGCACGCGTGCTGATGTTGCTCCCTTTCTGGGACAGTGCTGTGGCGTGGCCTGTTCCCTCCGTGCTCCCCGGCCCGCGGCGCTTTGGCCTGTCCCGCAGGTCGCTGGGCCCTAAGCCCCCCCCCCCCCAGCCTCTCAGCCACACTCGTCGATTTGTTTTCAGAGGCGGCAGTTGCTCCGCTCCCGCTCAGACGGCGCCCAGCGTGCCCGGGACAGAGTCAGGTTTCCCCCGCGAGGGTGAGGCGCTTAGGCTTTGCGTTCCGGACAGAACTCCCTTCTGTCTGAATGACCTCGTGGGTCGCCCTGTGGTTCGGCCCTTGGTGAGTTCGAGTGTGTTTGTTCCCGAATCCCTAACTCGGTGTGTTTGAGACCATGGGCTTGTCCTTCACGGTGTTGGCCGCAGGCAGCTCGGTCACTGGGCAGACTCAGGGGCAGACGGAAAATTTCGGTGACCCGGCGACCATTCTGATGACACATTTCTTCTCAGACGCTGGGACCGAGGTGGCTGGCGGGGCGTAGGGCCGGCTGGTGAGGGCGGCCCGTGTGTCCCTGAAGCTCCGCTCGGTGGGGCGGTCGCTCAGCTGTGACTAGAGGGACCGGTTTGGTTTCCAAGCTGGAGACTCCGTGCTCCTGGCGGAATGTGAAGCTGAACGCCGGGGGCAGGGGTGCAATGGCTTCTTTCTCTCTGAAATGAGGGAACAGAAGCCCCCGGCCTCCTCGGGACCAAGGGTTTTGCCTCCGGGGACGCCGCCCAAGGGCTGGAGTCACGGGCCTCTGGGTGGTGACAGAGCAAGACTCCATGAGCCACGGGAGTGAGGTCACCCCAGGCACAGAAGCACCGCAAGTCGGCATCACAGTCAGCGCGCTCTGCTGGCTCAGCGGACGCTGCGGGGACGGAGCATTTTCTGCATTTTCTGATGGAGGTTTAACCTTAGGCGGGCACCTCCGCGGCCAGTTTCCAGCTCTCGGCCCAGTGAGTGGATGTGATGGAGGAGGAGGCCGTGGAGGTGGATGGGGCCCCGGCTGGAGTGGGACGCTGCTGTCAGGTGGGTCCCATCTTGTCCGGTCTGATGCGCAGCTGCCCGGGGCCTCCCTGCCAGGAGCGTTGCTTGATGCATGGGACGGCCCTTCCATCTCGTCTGGGAAGCCTGGGGAGCTTGCGGCCGGAGGAACGGGCTCCTCCTCCCTGCAGGGAAGGCTCCCCGCTGTTCACCCCCTCAGGGCAGCAGAGCTGGTGCTGAGAGCGAAGTTCTTGAATGTGGAATCTGGGGGGCTTCCTTGGGTCTCCTTCCAAGATGGTGGGAGGCAGGGATGGATGATGGCTGTAACCGCTCCGACCTTTTCCCTTTGCTCCCAGGCACCCATTAAAGGCCTCTGTGTGTGTACAGCATGTAGAAGGCTTTCCAGCATAAATATCAAGGTAACATCTCAGTAGAGGCAGAAACCAGTCACTCAGGATGCCTTTTCTTGGCTTGGAATTCAACTGTTCCCTCGCACAAGATGACAGCCAGCAGTTTACAGGCCGCAGAGTCTGGAAGACTTATTCTGGAAGGAAAAGCCAAGTTGCAACAGGCCTTCCAGCAAGTGAAGGCTACGGCTGGGTGCGGCTGCGCTGGGGGGGCAGCCCCTGAGGCGGGGGGCGGACTAGACCACCGGCCCCGCTCTGGGAGACATGAGGTCCAAGGACAGCCAGCCGGCCTGCCCACCCGCGTCAGCACGGTCCCCGAGGAATTTGATCTGCTCTGGGTCCCCACGGCCAGACCTCCAGGCCCATCCAGACCACCCAGCTCTGGTCAGAGCCACACACTTGGAAATTATGAAGAAATCCAATTCAGAAAACTGGAAGACTGAGTAGGAGGGGAGTCTCGGGGTGGCCTTCCTGTGGGAGGGATGCCCAGGGACCGAGGCTGTGTTTTCTCTGAGCAGAACAAGACCCCACAAGCCTGAGGCACGTGATGTCGCCCTGGGCACTCAAGGGAGAGAGGTGCACTGTCACTCAGCTGAGGAAGTCCCTGGAGGCTTGAGGAAAGGGCTGCTGGCGCCTTCGTCTTCAAAGAAATGTCCTCCATTGTCGCTTGACGCCTGTATCTTTTGGTGAGGAAACCGAGGTCTGAGAGCAGAAACCCAAAGGCCGAGGGCCAGAGCTGGTGGGGTGGGGACGCGGCCTCGCAGGGGCTGTGCTCAGTGGCTCCGGCCCCTGCGGGAGGCAGGCTGACGCCGGTCTTTCCCAGCACGAGGAGTGGGGGTTCTCTTTCTCTGCATCAGCACAGGCCCCCAGCGGCAGGACAGTCATTTTTGATACGGTTGCCACTTTCCAGGCCAGAAAAGGCAGCTCAGAGCAGACATACGAGGCTGAGCCCAGGAATCAGACCTGCAACCCAGCGCCGATTCTCACTCTGCACTTCTCCAGGTACCGAGAGTCTAACTCCTTCACCCCCGAGTGCCCTGGGGATGGTTGGCTGTGGGTTCAGAGCCAGGCAGGCGACTCTGGGTGCACCCCACGACCGGGTGGCTGGACAGGGACAGTGTCCTCTCCAGGCTGGCGAGGACCAGCTCCCAGGGGCCGCGGGACGGAGGCAGAGGGACTTCAAGGGGAACCAGTCAGAGCAGCCGAGGGGCAGGAGCTGCGTGCGGCTGTCCCCTGCTCTCCGGCATCTCCAGGGCCCGGACAAGCTGGCACAGGGGGGACTGGGGGTGCGGGGCCAGGCATTTGTTCCCTGCTGCCCGCTCAGGGCGCCCTTCCAGCGCCTTCCACCCACAGGCACCAGGCGCTCTGCGTTATGCGCTCTGGGAGGCCCAGCCACGCGGGGCCGGGGTGGCCCGATGAGGGAGCGGAAGGAAGAGGCTCTGCTGCCTTCACCCGGCGCCGACGTCCCCGCTGTGTGTTCTCCTCCTCGTCTCCACCTCGGAATCATGCTTTCCCAGCTTGCTTCGGGGGCCTCAGGTACAAGTTCGTGTCCTGGGGCTCCCCTCCCTTCCCACAGGCACGTTACAGCCCCGGGAGTGTCAGCCCCCACATCAGACTGAGACAAGGCTGAAATCCCCTGGATTCGAGTCCCCAGTGGGGTGGGGGCGGGGCGGCCAGTTCCTGAAGAAGTCGGCTGCTCCCCAGTGTAGTACATGGACTCGTGGCCGCTGGGCCTTCTCTCCCTTTCTGGGGGTTTGTACACAGAGATACATGGACAGAGGGAAGGAGGGGAGTGCTGGGATGCCTGGGCCCCGCGCGTCCGCCTGACGTCGTGCGTCCGCTGTGAGCTCCTGGAGCTCAGGGGAAGGGGGGGTTTTGGTTCCTGGCCCGGGGCCCCCTCGAGGCGGTGCTCAGCCGTGGCTTCACCCAGCGTCTCCGGCTCCTCCGAGAACCTATTTCAAAGGCCTTGGTCGTGGGATCTCAGGACAAGTGGATTTTAAAGCCATTTAGGGTGGCCTGATCCTTCAGTCCTTTACCCATGGCTGGTGCCATTAACTCCTCCCTCCGATAAAGAAAAAAAAAAACCAAAATGGTTTCTTGAACTAATAAAGATGCCAACATGCTGGAGGAGGACGCTGAAAATAGCTGCCAGCCCTTCTCCCAGAGGGCGGACAGTGGCCTAGTGTTTACTCGGTGGGGGAGCAGGTGGGGGGGCGTGAGAGCTGCGAGGCTCCACCTGCGGGAGGGAAGCTGGTGCCGAGATGCCCCCCTGGAACCTGCACGCACAGCCGGGACCTGCGGGGGCTGCTGAGAGGACACGACCGTGACGGGGGGGCTTTGTGTCAACCCCTGCTCCACCTCGTCTTCCTGTCCCTGAATCCACGTGTGAGCCCCGCCCCCAGACACGCACATGGCCGCCTAGTCCGTCCACACCTTCCGGGCTCTTCCAGTGTGTTCCCTCAAGCCCACCTGGACCCCGTGAGGACCGGGGGGACCGTGAGAGGACAGATGACAAAGGCGAAGGCCTGTGACTGAAGGCCCGCAGGCGCCCCGCCCCTCACGCTGCGTCCGCAGCCCAGAGCGGGAGCCACGTGGCGCTGCTATGGGAGCTCCCATATGTCTTTGGCCGGGTTTGTAAGTGGAGGCGCAGTGGTCTGTCCAGGGTGAAGACATGGGGGCCAGGGCTGCAGCTTTTCCCCGCAAAGAGAAGTCAGCATTCTGTCGAGCAGTCTAAACATCCACTCAACACCGAAGTCCTAGCCCCCGCCCTCCTGCTCTGCGCCCGGGACTGGTGGTGAAGTGGGGCCTCTGGGTGGAGCCGCTCTGCTTTCTGATGGTGGAGGAGAGAAGGGGGCTCTGGGTGGCTTCAGGGTGAAGGGAACATGTGGGTCTCTTTTTGGGGACATCTGCCCTCCCCGGACCCTGTCCCCCACCGTGTTACAGGGTGACAGTGAGCCTGGGAACCCTGGGCCTTCCCAGGAGGGCCATCCGGCTCGGCTTCCTCATGGCCAAGTCCAAATCAAGCCGAAGCCCAAGGGCCCCAGAGATTATGGGCCCCCAGGGGGCGGGCCCTCAGCGCCTTCCTCGGGGTGGGGTGCGTGCTTTAAGGGGAAGCCACAGGAAAAGAGCCCCCTGCGCAGTGAGCATGAGGAACAGCAGAAGCACAACTAGTGGGGGCGGCGGCCCCCCAACCCCCTGCAGCCATCCAGGTGCGGACTCATCCCCGCTGCCCGGTGGCCTGACGGACAAGCCCCTCCCATGCAGCCAGCAGCCCCGTCACTGCTGTGTCCGGGGTGATGATGGCGCAGGGTCCTGAGCGCCGGCCTCCTGCCGCCCTGCCTGGGAGCCCGGCGAGCCCCCTGGCCTTCGTAGAGCTGCTCGCCCCCTGGATCAGCTGGGGTTGGGCATCCTGCAGCCCCTGCAGTCATACCATCACGTGGGGGTGGTGACAGCTGCCCCTCCCCTCCAGAGGTCTGTGGACGCCTCTCTGGCCTGTCTTCATCCCTTCTCCCAGCCCCTCCTCTGATGCCTTTAAAGAGGAATGATCCACCATCAGGATTCCGTGGGCCCCACTGCTCAGCCCTGGGGCTGCATCAAGGGCCAGAAGCCGCCCTCCTGTTTCGTGTTACAGCACGTGCTTTCAACCTTGTTCTCAGGTTAAGAAGGCAGGTGGGGCACAGGCCGGCTGTGCTGGGACAGCAGGCGCCCAGACCTCGGAGTCCCCATGGGGCTGTGCCCCCTGCCCTGCATGACCAGAGTCTGACCCAGGCTTGATCCCATGCTTCTCCTAGGGGTGTTTTGCCCCTGCTGTCCACGCGATCACCCCACAGTCCCTATGGGCTTGGAAGACCAGTGGGAGGGGGGCAGGTCCCAGGGCTCGCCCTCCACCCCAGGGCACTTGGGGGACGCGGCCCGAGAGCCAGCTCCTCTTGGACTTGCTGAGCGCTCCGTGTCTGCCCGGTGCTGGCTTTCCCAGGAGATGGGGCAGCGGGTCAAGGCTCACTCCCAGGGCTCGTCCTCGTAGGACCCACCCTGAATCAAGAGAGGATGTCTTCCTCCGCGGCCGCAAGTTGCCACCACGCATGGGCGGGGGACGCTCACCTTACCTGGTACATGTTGCACAGCCCGGGCGGCCGGCGGGCAGGAGCGGACGGCGGGCTCCTGCTCTGCGTGAGCCACGGGACCTGCCGGGCAGGGGGGACAGAGTGGCCAGTTGAGTCCACGTGGGTGCCGTGGGTGGAGCCCCTGGGCCTCCTGCAGGTGTGCCCGTGACCTGCTGGCCAGACCCCGGCAGGTGCGGACGGTGAGTGGGGAATGAGGGTGTGTGACCACGATGGAAGATGGACCCGCGAGAGCCTGCAGAATCGGGGGACCCGGGGAAGGCGGCAGGGGACAACCCCCAGGGATGCTGGGAAGGAAGGATGGCAGGAAAAAAGGAGCAAGAAGGAAGGTTTCAGAAACGATCCCTTTAGAGTCTATTCTGTTGCTAATTATGTGACCAAAGTTTCTTAAAAACGTAGCTGGCACCAGTCATGGAAGATTTCCAAGACGGCAAGTCCAGCAGGCCTCTGCCAGGCCACCTGACGGGTGCAAAGGCTTTCTGAAGCCTGTCTGGAGTAACTTTTACACTGTTTTATTTGTGGAGTTATTTTTTCCTTTTAGAGCAAGTGCGTTCGCATCTGCCCTGGACTTAACAAATGGAAATCATTCCTGCTCTGGGGTGGGGGGTCGTCTGCGGGGTGTCACTGTGGGCCCTCCGTGTACTTCAGGGTAAAATGAACTCATTTAAGAGCAACGCAGGGCTCAGAAGTCACTCCAGCAGACCCCTGGGGCTCCACGTCCTCCTGGACGGTCTTCCTCGTGCTTGGTGGCATTCAGGAGCAAGTATTAATAGGAGTTTATACTCCTTCACGTGACATCTGCGTTAACCTGCGCTCTGTTGTTACACAGCTTCCTAAAGAGTGGCCCTAACTGACTGCGTTTTCCCTGCCCCATCGGCTGTGAGACAGCACCTGCTGTGCCAGCCAAGTCTGAGCGATGCGGGGGGTGAATATTATCGCAGGACCAAGGTAAGTGGCCTGCAGGGAGGTCCTCTCGACTGTCCACAGCGGATACCAAGAAGAAAGATGGAGAGAGAGAGAGAGAAGCAGCCTTACAGGGTCAAGAGATGAAGTCAGTGTCACAGGTTTCAAGAGACGCCTTCGACTGGCTACAGATGAAGTGGATTTTTAAAAAATAGGTGAACGGCTAGTTATACATGGAACTAAGCAGCAGTTGTGACACAGAAAAATATTAAGGCGTTCTAGAAATGCTACTGTGAAGGGAACACACTACAGAGTATTTAAAAGTGTGTCTCAGTGGATAAAGCTGTGGAGTCTCTGCCCTGATGAGGCCTGGTTGCCCCCCCCGGGGGTGAAGCCCCTCAGAGGTGGCACACCTGGGCAAGTCCCTGCTGCACTGGGTCAAAAGACTTTTCTAGTTACTTGTCCTCTATTTCAGACAACGTCCTTTCTAAATGAAGAGGCATCTCTTGGTGACATTTTTAGGCAGCTCTGGGGGCGGGTGTTCAGCCCCCTCTACTGCCACCCTGGCTTCCTGGGCGCTGGCGGTGCAGCCCGGGGTGGGGACGGAGCCCACGGCTCTGAGACAGGGCGCCCCCCACCACCAGTGATTGACTGGCTTTCTGGACCCCTCCCTGGAAGCCTGCCCCTTGGGAAGCGGTGGGAGGAGGGGGACCAGCCCTCTGTGTCTGTGGGCAAGCACACGTGTCCAGGTGTGCTCAGGACCAGAGAGGGAGGGCACCTGGGGAGGAGGCGTGAGGAGGCCCCCGCCAGGGCTCGGGGGAGGCAGGAGGAGCCCCTCCCGGAAACCATGTGTCCAGCTTACAGAAGAGCTCATTTTAATTCCTCTCTCACCCTGCTTTTTACTAATTTCCAGCGAAGTCAGATGACTTCCGAGCATCTCGGAATGTGGCGATGTACATAATGGAAAAATTCTAGGATAACTTGTGAAACCAGAGTGGGAGGAGATACCTCTCCAGTTCCGAAGGCTAAATCCATACCTCAGTGATTCCCACGTGAGGTCTGGCGAGCGTGTTTTTCCCTAATGCTGAGATATCCCCTAAGATGTCAGGCTAAGCTCTCCATCACCTGAAGGATTGCCTGTTCCTTTTACCAAAAGGAAAATCAATGATGATGGAAAGAAATGACATAAAGTGGAAATGACTTTAGAAGGAGGCCAGTTACAACCAGGGTCTGCTGGCAGGATGCGCGGTCCAGACGAATGGAAGGAAATCACGTCTCTGCTCCTTTTTCTAGTTCACCAACAACCCCAAGCTTGCCCTCGACCGCAGACCCTCCCTGGCACCCTTGAAGGAGCCAGTCTGCCTCTCCCTTTAGGTTCATCCTGGAGTGCTGCTTCGCCCCCTCGTTGTCCCCTCCCAGGGAGCACAGTCACTCAATAAATGCTGCTGAGAAGTCCTGTGCCCCCGACACACAAGAGAACGGTCACTTCCCCCGACAGGTGCAGGGCTGTGCTCTGAGAGGAACACTAGAAACATCAGGCAGAACGAGGACAGCCATACCAGGAAGGCCAGGGCGCCACACTCTTCATGGAGAAGAAAGAATGAAACGTCTGAGTGTAAAGGCAGATGCGTGAGAACCGTCCGCGTGTGCAGCCGTGGCGGGTGCCCCGGCCCCAGACTCACCTGTTGGCAGCTGTGCCAGGGAAATGCCAGTCACACACTGTGCTTAGTAAGGGAGGGACACCAAAAAAAAGCAACTTAAAAAAAACTCACATGCAATTAGTACACCATCCTCAGGCTGTTAGAATGTTTAATAAATGCACAAAAGGAAGAAATATATAAAAAGCAGAAGTTCATCACAAAATCAAATTGGGATATAATCGCCAGAAGGCAGTCACCATTAAATACATCAACGTACTTTACAAATGTTTCACTCAGCACAGAGAACGCGGCAAAGTCACCCACGAAGCGGGGACGACACATCCCAATTTTAACTCTCGCCTGTTTAAAAACGGTGTGGAGACCGCAGGAGGACACGGCAAAGCGCTGGGAGCTGAGCCGGGGAAATCACTGATCAATAATCCGTCAGGGTAATGACGCTGCAAAGGAATTCCTGCAGGAACGTGTATGGGTGCAGAAATAAACATGCCCAGAGCCTCTGGAGTTTCTCCAGGACGACCTCTGGCCAAGTCCGTGGCACATGTATGTGCTGCACGGCCGGGTCCTTGCCACCGACACTCACGCTGAGACCCACGTTGGTTCTGCGAGCATCACTGCTCCTCTGTGAGCGGAAACACGCTGAACCAAGATGCGTGAGTGCCGTTCCACTGGCTTTGGGGCTGGACCCACTCGGGGCGGGGCGCCCTACTCAGGCCCTGCGTGCTGTGTCCTCCAGGCCATCTGCCGTTGTCACCCTCCCCCGGGGGTTACAGAGCACAGCTACAGAATTCGGGTATCGTGTTAACAGTGAGGAGGTAAGTTACCACAGAACTAAAATGTGTTAAGTGAAATTAAAATGCAATGGGAAAAAGTAAGGAGACAGAACGTGGTGATTAGTTCACAAGCCTGATTCTACCCCAGAGCACTGAAGGGCAGAAACAGTTTCTATCCCACACACCCAAAACCACAGGAAGTCGTACTGCACGCTGAGGACGGGGCACGGAGACTGGCGGGTGATAAACGCAGCTTCGACCACAAAGTAAACGGAGAAAGGCAGGGGCTGCCACCGGCCTGCAGACTTGCTGCGCGACACCTCCAGGAACGCAGGCTGGTGCGGAGGGAGGAGACGCAGGCCTACCCTGCCCCTTTCCTAACAGGTCACGTCCTGTCTGGGTGTCACATCTGTGTCCACCTGAGTCACTTTCCAAGCTAATGTGTCACGGTTTTGGTGTCCAGCCTGAGGATTCGGTGTCGGTCCAGGGACAAGCTGGCAGGGGGGTCTGATGGGTGGGAGGGGGGACGAGGGCAGCTTGGGAGACCCCTCCTCCTGAACCCGAGCCAAGGCAGCGTGATCTCCGTGCCAACCGCCACCCATTCCTCACCAGGCGGCACATTCCGGGGCCTTGGAAACCTGGTTCTTAAGCAACAACCCCGTCGTTCTCTGGCGACAAAGACTCGTCGTCTCTATGAATTCACTTGTCATTTCTGGCTCTCAAAACATTATGCCTCCTCAAGGCTCTCCCTGAATGTCAACTCCCGGCCACACGGAGGGCGGGTGCGCTGGCGCATTCCGAGGACTGGGGGGCGCCGCTAACCCCAGGGGAGGGGGGAACAAGCAGCCCCATGTCCCTGGGCTCCATTCGGCCTCACATGACTCTACCCTAAAGGCCTACTCTGTGCAGCTGAGCAGAGTGACTGCTCCCCCAGACACAGGCCAGCGGAGCCAGGCCGCCGCTCCAGGCTGGGGTGCCCTGAGCGTCCGGTGCCCCTTAGATGGTTATCTTAGGAGCAGAAAATGGGGAAATGGGCTTTTACAATCATCAAGCCTTCGGATTCACATCTTTTCTCAGACTTTCATCCGAAGGACCTTTCCAGCTTGTGAGAAAACAAGGGCTCTCCTGACTTACAAAGACAGCAAAGCGAACAATGAGCCACACTAATAAGCACCCCGACCTCGCAGCCCTGTGGCTGTGCCGCTGGGGGGAGCGTGTTTACACGCACGCCTCCAGGGTTTAAAAGCAAAGAACCCACAATGGAAGAGGTGACCTGAACGAACACTGCCAGGAACCCCCCCCCCCCCGCTGGTGCATTTGCAGCAAAGTGACTCAGCAGGCCCGTGAGCCTGGCCTGTGTCTGTGATGAGCAGCTGGTCTGTGACACACGGGACTTGAATGGGGTTCTGTGGCATCAAACGGTAAGGCTGTGCAGTTTTAAATCTTTATTCAACATCCAGTCGTGAACAGAATGGACACTTCGAAAGTGCAAAAACAAGTCTTTAAATGTTGTTTTTAGTTTTTTAAAATCCTGCGGAAATGTTTTGATTTCTCTGGACCCTCGATGATCCAGCAAGACGATTTTGCAAAGTGGAGGCCCACTTCGGAGACTGGGGTCTTTCCTTTGGGAATGTCGAAGACGAGACTAAATGCAATGAAGCCCGTACATTTACATAAAGGAAGGGAAACAGGGACGCAGACCAGGGGCTCAGTCTGAGAGGAGGGCACAGGGGCCGGCCGCGCGCTCACAGCCGCCCCGCGGCGGGGCTGCCCTGTAGCGCACGCCGCGGCTACTGCGCCCTGCCGCGCGGGCTGGGTGGGCTCTTCCTGCGCCTGGCGGGAAGCAGGGCAGTGTAAGGTCTCGGGACGGGAGGGGTCGCACGCGTGCCAGGTGTTTGCACAACAGCGAGGTTTGCTTTGACAGCTGTGCTTGAAATTAGCATTAGACCCGCATTTCAGGGTGAGGGGAGACAGCCCCGTGTCCAGGACACCCGAGGAACCCATCAGAGAATGAGTTCTGTCAGCACGTCAGGCACCTCGAGCGCCACTCACGCGAGGTCCTGCCAAGCGTCAAGTGACAGGTCTCAGCTCTGAGCAGGTGCCAGAGAGGCTGGCCGGGCCCAGAACCTTGACGCCTTAATACAAAAGGCGGAGCGACACCTGAGATTGTCTCCAACCGTTTCAGATCGTCAGTCACTTTAAGACTTAAAGGCGGAGACTAAAGCAAATTCGAGAAGCGCCTCCACTCCCGGCGCCCCCATGTTGACCACGTTCCGTTAGGATGCCGGGGGCCTCTGCTCCAGAGCCTCGGACGTTCCCTTTCAGGCCTTTCAGCTGAAGCACAGGGCACGGCCGGAAGCCTGGCTGCATCTCAGGTGCTTGGTGAGCACACCCGATAAACCGAGTTTGCAGCAAAACCTCACTCCTCCCAAAATGGCCCACCTGTATGACACCCTAAGAAGTCGGGGGCCATGAATGCCATGTGTTTGCCATCCGATGCCCCTCAGGGATTACCTCTGCAGTGAGACACCAGCCACAGACGACCTCCTCCCCACCCAGCCCAGAAGCCAGCGTCGCAAACCGACCACAATAGGAGCATTTTTCTCTTGTGACACATTTTTATCTGCAGAACACTTAAAGAGACTTCACAAATGCTATACTCAAACTAATGGAATACCGAAATAATACAGTTTTGATTCACAGACACGTTCATCTATTCCCCCACACAACTCACTCAGGCAGAAAAGAATATCCACTCAAGGTGAATTTAAATTTCGAGTTTGTTCAAAAGTCCTCAATCAACATGAAGCTAGCAGCACTGAGTCCAAAAAAACAAAAACAAAAACAAAAAACTGGCTGACGTCAAAGTGAAGCCCCAGAATGTGGGCAGAGCCAGCAGAACAGCCACAAAGCCCCCAGGCATGAGACACAAAAGCCCCCAGAATGCGATGGTTTTTCTGCAACGCCCACAGGCACGCCCACCCCAGAGACGAGGTTCACAGCGCTCTCCAATCCAGAGCCACGTCCCGACCGCAGCCCTCAGGAGCAGGGGCAGAAGCGTGGGCTATGGGGAAATATGAGAAGCAGAGACCCAGGCCCCCCTTCCCCCCGCTGCGGACCTGATAGCATCTCCAGCGAGGACCACTGACCCCCGACAGCACAGAGGCTGGCCCACGTCCCCTCTGAGGGCTGAGCTCGCCTGCGGCCCCTTCCTTTCCGTCTACACCACAGCGGCCGCACGCACTCCGGGCTCCTCTCTCTACTCCTCAGAGCTCACCTTGCCTGAGCCCCGCTTGGGCGCGCCCCTGTCGGCGCCAAAGAAGCGGCCGAGGGAGTCGAGGATGCCCGTGTCTCTGTGCCTGGGGAGGAAGGCGTGCCTGGCGTGGTCCATGGTGCTCGCCGAGGCCAGGTACTTGGATCCGTGCCTCTGGGAGGGTCTCTTCTGTGTGGCCATCACATCCAGGCCCTCCGGAGCAGCGGCACTGTCTTCTTGGATGGTCTGAAGCTCGTCTGACTCTGAAGGCCTGTCTTTGAAGGTGTTGTCCTCCCTCCCCGGGGCATCTCGGGAAAAGAGGCGGATTAAGTGGGGGCGGCCCCCGGGGTCAGATGGGTTGGCGTCAGGCCAGGCATTCTTTGGGTCCGCTGTGCGCTTGGAGTCTGTCACCGCTGTGTCCTGCGAGGGGGTCCCATTGTTCTGGTCCGCATCTGCCTCGCCTGCAAACAACAGTGAGATGTGAATACGGCCGTGCAAAGCAGGGTGCGGACAATGCAGCTTTCTTCCCGGGCTGGTGGACCCGCCGTCCCCTACAAAATCCACAGGATGCGCGGAGCGCCCTGAAGCTCCAGGCGGCCCCTGACCGCCTCGGGCAGACCTGGCCTGAGCACCCTGCTTGCAGCCCTGTGTCTCAGAGGCCCTGGGAATGGCCTCAGGTGCTCCAGGTTTGGCACCAGGCCTTCCCAAAAAACTGGCCGGAGCCAACCCAGCAAAGGCACACACTCTCCCCTGGGTACTGTCATCGCTGCGGGGAGACGCCGGGACTGCAGGCACATTTATGGGACGTTTACCGTCTAAACGGCCACTGTGCATAAGCTAAGCGTGTTGCGAGCAGGCATTCGACAAAAGGTATTTTTAGTGTCCTTGCTAAAAATGGAACCTCCCACATCTTTGGCAATTCACGCCTTACAGAAATGGGGCATTTAGAATTTTTTAGTTTCCAGATTCCACAAGACGCCTTTTGCAAGAGAGAATTGCTTATTCAGGACATTTTGAGTTGGCTTCTCTTCTGTAAGTGGTGACAGTCAGAGAGCTGATGTGGGAATGGGAGGTTTCAGGTTGCAGACCACTGCCCCTCAGCTTCCCGCAGAAATAGCCTTTCTCTCAAGACTGAGGTGGGCGTAAATGAACGTCGTTTAGCTGGTTTCCCTTCCAAAGTTTATTGTTTATCCACAGAAAATGTGGTTTACTCACACTTTCCTGTAATACCATCCAGCCATCGAACCTCCCGACAACCTGTTCACTGATGTTTACCAACATCACCCAGCCCTCCATCCCCCCAGCCCCCCACCCATCCACTCATCCACCCACCCCTCCATCCCCCCAGCCCCCCACCCATCCACTCATCCACCCAGCCCTCCATCCCCCCAGCCCCCCACCCATCCACTCATCCACCCACCCCTCCATCCCCCCAGCCCCCCACCCATCCACTCATCCACCCAGCCCTCCATCCCCCCAGCCTCCCACCCATCCACTCATCCACCCAGCCCTCCATCCCCCCAGCCTCCCACCCATCCACTCATCCACCCAGCCCTCCATCCCCCCAGCCTCCCACCCATCCACTCATCCACCCAGCCCTCCATCCCCCCAGCCTCCCACCCATCCACTCATCCACCCAGCCCTCCATCCCCCCAGCCTCCCACCCATCCACTCATCCACCCAGCCCCCCATCCCCCCAGCCTCCCACCCATCCACTCATCCACCCAGCCCTCCATCCCCCCAGCCTCCCACCCATCCACTCATCCACCCAGCCCTCCATCCCCCCAGCCCCCCACCCATCCACCCAGCCCTCCATCCCCCCAGCCTCCCACCCATCCACTCATCCACCCACCCCTCCATCCTCCCAGCCCCCACCCATCCACTTGTCCACTCACCCATCCACTTACCCGCTTATCCATCCCCAGCCACCGTCTATCCACCCATCCATCCATCCACCCTTCCATCCTTACTCAGTGCTAGCAAGTGTCATGGACCACACCAGATGAACAAGATGTGGTCCCTGTTGCACAGACACAGATGACAATGCATGCTGTGAGCTGAGTGTCCCCTCTGATGGTGTGCCCACACCCGGACCCCCAAGACCTGTGAATGTGAACTTATTTGGAAATAGGGTCTTTTGCAGAGTCATCAAGTCAAGATGGGGTTACACTGAAGAGGGGGCCCTGACCCAATGACTGCTGTCCCTCTAAGGAGAGGGGGGTGGGATGCAGACACAGACACTGAGAAGCGGGCATGCGACCACGGGAGCAGACGCTGGCCTGAGGTGTCTACAGGACACCTGGGACAGAGCGTCTCCAGAGCCTCGGGAGAGCATGGCCCTGCCACACCTGGCCGCAGACTTGGCCTCCGGACTGTGAGGGAAGACGCTCCTGCTGCCCCAAGCCACCCGCTCTGGGCCCTTTTCTGTGGTGACCCCGGGAAGCAGGCATGATGTGTAACTCCGTGTCAGGTAAGGCACTTAAGGGAAGAGCCAAATAGGGGGCCTCAGGGAGGCTGCTTGAGGAACGTCTGGGTGAATGAGATGTGCCGTCTGCGGAGCAGGATGCCCCGGGCAGGGCTCCTCAGGAACGAGCTGGGCTGGTCCCGGAGGGAGAAGCAGAGAGGCCTGGAGCTGGGGGTGTCCTGTGCAAGGCCTGAGGTGAGAGGGAGCTGGCCAGCGGAGGGTGGGGAGGGGGAGGGGAGAGGGTGGGGGCAGGGGGGAAGGGGTTGTTTGAGACAGATCACCAGGCGGTGCAGGACTTCCAGGGTTGAGGTGAAGTGATGACATCTTCTAGGAAAGCACCCAGAGACAGCCAAGGAACGGGGTGCGGGTGGGGCCAGATGTCAAGGGAGGCGAAGCTTCAGCCCAGCCTGCAGGTGAGCCCGGGTGCAGGTGAGCTAGGCTGCAGGTGAGGGGTGCAGGTGAGCACAGGTGGGAGTGGCTACGGTCCAAGGGAGAGGGAGGGTGCAGGGCCAAGGTTGTGTCCTGCGGTGGCAAGAAGCTTCGGCCAACCTGGGGGATGATGGCAAGGGGCGTGGTTTCCTTTCGTTACAAATACCTGGAAGCTTTTATATCCACAACACACACTTCAGAGATACATAAATTACAAAAGCCAAATGACTCCACACTCTGCCAGCAAAGTCGCAGGGGTCAAGAGGCTGTCCCATGAATGACACTCACCATGAAGTCAGTAGACTGACCCACGTTTTCAAAGCAGAGAAACTTACTCCCCAGGGATATCGAAAACGTTTGCTGGGGTCCCAGAGCAAGGCCAGCAGCCAGACCCCGGGATCCTGCTGCCGTCTTGCTCCTGCTCCTGGGGTGGGTGCGCACAGCTCTCAGCTGTGCCTAATGCCAGCCATGCCACCAGCCTCAGAAACACACCACTAAGAATATGGCACGTCTTCCACGGCCACGGATAAATTCAGCCACAGAGAACACCAATGTTTATCTCCCATCTAACCCCTCCCTGCCTCGCAGCAGCACGAAGCAGCGACTGGAAGCTGCCGTGGCCGGCACGGAGCTGCGGGCTTCTGCAGGGCCGCGGTGCGCATCTACAGGTGCCCACAGAAGGAGCCTGATTTTGTCGCTGGGCTTCAGCTTGCGTGGCTGATATAAGTTAACACAAATGCAGAGAGTCGGCAATGGCTGCATTGTACGTGATTCAATGCATTAATGAAACCCGAGCGCATCTGAATACTAACGTTTTCACTACAGTGAGCCTTTGTGTCTCTGAATATGGCTGTTTGTGAGGCACAGAAGGGCATTTGTGTCCCGAGAGTAGCTTCTCCCGGCACACAAGGGGCACCGGGAGAAGTGAAAATCTGTGGATCTGCAGCATTTTGGGGAAGGACAAGTGCAGTTTGAATTTGTCAATTAATAACAGCTTTACTCAAATTAAAGCCCGGTGCGGAGTTTTCATCTAGACTCGAGTCACGGGGCGGAGCACTTGCGCGACCGGAGAGGCCTGCATGCGGCTTTCCCAGAACGTGCACGTGTGAGGCGCTCTCTCGGTGTTCAGATTCTGTAGGAAACTGCAAGAAAACTTCTTTAAGAAGCCCACCTCATCTCTCCACTAAAATGACCCCAGAAAACTGGGGAGCGCAGGAAATGCAGTGGACTTTTGAGGATGGTGACGCGAAAGTCAGGGCACGGCTTCCCGGACCGTCTCTGAGACACAGTGGAGAGGGGTTTCTGGGCCACAGAGACACCTGGCAGGACAGGGCGGAGCTAGTGGAGCAGCGTCTACTGTCCAGAGAGACCACAGGTGTCACCACCCGAGGGACGCTCCCACCCAGAGTCTCGGGTACCCCTGAGGCCCGTGCGTCGCGGGCTCCCCTCCTGCCGCATCCCAGCAGGCAGGCGCCCTGGGTCCGCAGCATCGCCTCCGCCTGCCACACCGCTGACCGCGGCTGCCTTTTGCCGCCTTAGCTGGGTCTGCTGCAAGGTCTCCGCTGAGCCCCTGTGTCTCATGGCGTGCGGGGTGCCCCCCGCACAGCGCTCTGGCGTGACCGTGATGATCTCCAGCCCGCGGCTCCCCTGCCTCGGGCCCTGACAGGCCCGACAGGCCCTGTCCCAGCGCACGCGCCCCTCTCCCTATCCTTGGCCTCTGTCGTCCTGACAAGGCCGCTGGGCCTGCCCCGCGTCCCACCCTGACCCTGACCTTGACCTGCCTGGGAGGCCCGCCCTGTTGGAACCAGGGGCTCCTCGCGTGTCCACGGCCCATCTTGCCCAGGAGGCCACCGGCAGGGCTGGGCCCTCGCTGCTGCTCAGGGTGGAGCGAGTGGGCAGCTGCAGTCTCTGGGCCAGAGGATCCACAGCTTTTGATTCTGGGACACTCAAGAATCCAGCAGACTCCCTGGCCTGTGAAAGTTCTGGCCCCAAGAACGACACTGACTTCAGCCCGAACTCTCAGCTCCCACTCTGCTTCCTGCCTCCCGCCTCCAGCACCGACCGCAGAGGGGCTTTTGCACATATAACACTTCCTACACACTCACTTCCCCCCACAGGACATCCATCAGATATTTTGATAGATAACAAAATTTGTTTATTCATTTTGAGGGCTTTTACCTACGTTTTAACCTTGGCTTTATGAAACAACTATTTTTGGTGGCAGATCTTACTAGGTTTACAGCCCAGATTTCAATTTTAGTTGTTTGGAAGATTTTCAGTTCTTATTAAATTACAGGGAAAAAAAAAAAAAAAAAACCAAACCCTAAAACCAAAGTCAGCAGGAGGGGAGGGCGCTGCAGTTCAGGGGTAGAGTCGTGCTTAGCACGCACGCGGCCCTGGTTCAATCCCTGGTACCGCTGCTAAAGCAATCAACAAATCTAATCACCGCCCCAGACAAACGCTAAAGCCAAAGTCAAAAATCATCTGATTAGCTAGGTCTGCCCCATCACAGGGACTTCTCCTGACTCAAAGCCACGGGTTCCCAGTTCACTGTGCCCCACACTTCTTCCTGGAGGGCCTGATGGAGACGATCTCCTGAGATGCCCCGTAGACGCCAACCCCAAACCACATCCTGGTCCTCTCTGACAGGGCCTGGAGTGCGGAGGACAAGCTGGGGTTTGCCCTGTTGACACAGATGCCCAGGCAGTGGTCAGGAGGTCCACCCAGGTCATCGGGGGCCCTGCCATCCAGCCTTTATTTTTCACTTTCCCTGCTGCAGTGTCGTTGGGTGCCCGAGGCAGAAACCGCTCAGAGACAAGCCCGCAGCAACCTGGCCTGGGAGGCTCTGTAGAGGGCGGTCTCCTCCTGGGCTGGGAGGACCTTTGCACCAGGATGGGGACGCGGGCGCCGGGGCCCTCGGGAATGTCCCTCTAAATACACAGAGCTCGGAGCAGCTGTGAGCCCCCTGTCCTGGCGCACTGAGCAGCTGTCTCCTGAAGTGACTCACACTCTGGTTTCCCAGCTCACGGTCCCCTTAGGAGCTGTTAACCCAAAACACATCCATACGTCCAGAGGCACCAAAATGGCTACTTCCCCAGCTGTTGAGATTGAGCCCTTCTAACTTGAAGCAGCGGCGAAGAACAGATGCAAGGCGCCGTCACTGTGGAAGCCACAAAACGCAGGAAAGCTTTAGTCATTTGGTATTCGATTTGCTGTTTTTCAACTCACGGTTTTTAACTTATATTTTTAACTTACTTTTTTTAAACTCATATACTTTTTGCATCAAGCAGTATCTTACAGATGACTGAGACCGTAGAAGGCACCGCACAACGCAGGTGACCACAGCTGACACTGTCTCAGGCCCTGTCTCTCCGGGGCAAGTCAATGTGGCAAAGTAAGGATGCCTGGACCCAGGGCAAGTCCTTTCAGGGAGGGCGACCTGGATCAGAAGAGGAGAGGAAATCTGAAGTCACGTCCGTCACAGTCAAGGAAGCCGTAAGGGGTACAGAGGCGGTGGTACGAACTACGGAGACGTTATCCAATGCTCCAGCCCATTGCAGAAGGGACCCTGTTTCTGAAAAACCAAGAGAAGGCGATGCTGTTTCCAAAAGCCCAGAAAAAACGATGCAGGAGCTCGGCCCCCAAACTGAAATACACAGCACAGCTTTCCTCGAGTGGTCTTCGTAGGTTGTGGTTCTCTTCTGGTGGGAAGATGGTTTGGGTCTGCAGTGGTGGAACTTTTACCCGGGGAAGCTTTGCGGATAAGCAGTAACTCCAGACAAGGAACCCCGCCGGCCTTGACTGTCCCCTCCCAGCCCATCGGGCACCACTCAGAACCTCCGCTTCCTTCTGCAGAATATGCTCCAGTTCCCCTCCAAGCAGAGGTGCCAGGGAAGCTGGAGAAAAAGGAGCAGACACTGGTACATCAGGTCGACCTGAGCCCTGGCCAGAGTCTCATTTTCGGTTGATGGTATGAAATTGGTCGTTGACTATCTGAGCGAAATTTCCATTTCTACTTTCTTGACATAGGGCGTGCTGATGTATGTTATCCGACAGGAGAACGCCTTGTCCCATCTCACATGATAACGCACACAAGACAGCAACACACCTGTTCCGTCTGTGGACCGTCAACCCCTCTCCATCTGGGTCGGGGCTGGAGGTGCTGCACTGGTTGCCCGGTGTGCGGTCTGCTGGGCTCCGATCAAACACAGATCCGGCATCTCTCCTCCCTGAAGCGGCCTCGACGGAAGAGCCAGGCTTTGGCTGCAAAGAGCAGCTTGTACTAGGGACGGCCAGGCTGGGGACCAGAGCTCCTGTCTGTCAAGTGAAGACAGGGGGCCCCATCCTGCAAGGGGGCTGCCTTACACTGACAGCCACAAACCAGGCTGTGAGCTCAGTGCCTTAGGCAGAACCTCAGGTTTAAAGCACGGGGCCAGGCGTGCAGGCTGGCAGGCGGAAGGGCGAGAGGGAGCCATCCTTCCCAGCTCACACTGCACTTGGCTGGATGCCCCATCTGAGCCAGAGGGGCGCGGGGCACCTGTGTGTCTCTGATGCAGCCAGGCCACTCTCTGCAGAGGAGCTGGCCATGCTCCTGGGCCCGTGGCACTGTGGAATTTGCCAGTGTGGGCCAGGGCTAAGAGGACCCTTCTTGTTTGTGGAATACTTTTGGCCCTGGCTCGCTGCTCCTGGGGTCACCAGAGAGGGCCAAGAAACAAAGAGGCCCATGGTTGTGGCCCGTGGATTTGCTACGGCAGAAATTCTGCATCTATGAGAGGCATGCAGCCGCCCGCAGGCGACCCGCGGAGATTTCTTTAAAACTTCTCCACCAACGAATCCTATCAACCCACCCATCTCACACGAATGCCTCCTTTGTGCACCCAGAACATATAGTTTTTATTTGCTCGAAATAGCTCGCCCCTTGACCCCTCCCACAGCAGGGATGGGGTCACGGGAGAGGCAGCCCTGGGGCTCCACGGGGAGCCTGCTCCTCAGGGGCCCGGTTTCTCCATCACACAACCAGCGTGACAGGCCACGGGCCCAGCTTCCCAAACACAGTCGGCATCCAGACACTGAGATTCCCAGGAGCCCGAGACCCATGCGGCTCTGCTCCTTGTGCCGCCTCTGGGGGTTCTCCCGGTGACTCTGTGCTGACCGGGGGCAGGCCCGAGAGGGTGCGGAATTCCCCCAAGAAAGTGGCATCACAGGTGCCACTAAGAACTGCTTTTCAGGGGAGGGGAAATAAGCTGAAAAATGTACTCCCACCCCCAAGGCCAATTTTACACCCTGGTGCTAAGCAAATGACAGTAGAGTTAAACTGAATTTGGCCTGCAAGGCTGGAGTCCGCTGGGGTCAAACCCAGTGGACTTTGATTCTTGGTTCTACCATCTATGATGTGACTTTGAGCACCTGATTTAACCTCTACGCCTCAGGTGCCTCCTCGTGTCATTGTTCTGACGAGCCCCTGTGGGACGCGTGACAGCATGTTCTGAGCACTGACGCCAGTAAGTGCTCAGCGGGGGCTTTTGTCATTACTGTTGCTATTATTATGATAGTTATAAAACTAGTCTGGGAATTCCTTGTGTAAATTCCCATACATTTCCCACCCACCCACCCATCCACCTCTCCATTTATGCACCCACCCGCTCACCCAGCCATCACTCATCCACCCCATCTACCCACTCACCACCTACCCATCCACCCACCCATCCATCCATCTAGCCAACGTTCATTTCATGCCTCTGTAGGTAGAATTCTAAGAATGGGCGCCCATAACCCTCACCCCTGTACATTGTCATGTCATACGGCAAAAGGAGGTTATCTGGGACTGTTGAACCAACCACGGGAGCCTTTGGAAGACAGAGTTTGCTCCGGCTGGTGACAGGAGCTGGTCAGGGAGATTGCCACCCAAGCATGAGAAGGATGGGGAGCATCGCTGCCGGCTTAAGAACAGGAAGGACCATGGGTAGGGTCGAGAGAGTGGCCTCTAGGACCTGAGGGTGACCCCAGCTGACAGCCAGCAAGGAAACGGGGACCGCACCCCTGAAACGACTCAGGGCTGAATTCTGCCAGCAACCTGTGTGCGCCTGGAGGTGGACTTCCCCCAGACTGCAGGTGAGGGCTGACCTGGCCGGCACCTTGATGGCAGTAGGGTGACAGAGACAATCTCATCAGTGGGAGGGCCTCGGGCGGGGCACGGCCCTGGCTGTGGGGTGAGAAGGAATTAGCCAGACGGGAGGGGCTGGGGCTTTGGGCAGAGCTGGGGGTGGCGGCGGGTGGCAGGCCGAGCGTGGGCTCGCTGGCTGCTGAAGGCCACGAAAAGGGTTTGTTCTTTGTTCCAAAAGTGTGCAGTGCTACGGGGGGCTCTTCAAACTCAGAAGCAGCATAATCAAATTGACATTTTCAGAAAGTCCCTCTGGCTCTGCTGAGAAGAGTGGGCACCTGAGAACAGCAGAGACATCACGGGGCAGCCCAGGCGAGGGAGGTCGGCCTCCTGGGCGGGGTCTGGGGACGGGGCAGGGGCCCAGTGCGGATCCCTGAGAGCTTTAGGGGATAAACATTAGGACTGGGGACAGAGGGAGAGAGAGGGTGTCATGAGAGGTCAACACCCGGGAGCCAGAAGTGCCTGTTCCGTGGCCCCCATGCCCGACCCACAGATGAGAAACTGGGGGGCGAGGGCAGTGTCTGTGAACAGCCATCCAGGGGACTCGGAACACAGAGCACCTGCCAGCTTTCCATGTAATGTTTCTCAAGTGCAGGACATTTTATGACAAGCAGGGCTTTTCCTTTGCATTCTGTACTGAGCAGGAATCAACGGATTCGCCGGCAGCTGGCCTCCACGCCAACGAAGCAGAAGGTGTCACACACGACTCCCTAGACCCAATCTGGGCCACCTGTGGTGTCACAGCCCCGGGGCTGAGAATGTGCTTTCCTTCTTAAATGGTTAAAAAGGAAAAAAAAAAAAATAGGATTTCACAACACATAAATAAAGTTTCACTGGCACACAGCCTCACTTGTGTGCTGACAAAATCATCTTTGGCTACTTCTGGGCTCCCAGGGCAGAGCAGAGTCAGCAATGATGGGGACCGTGGGGTCCGCAGAGCCTGCAACGTCGACCACCTGCCCCTTTACAGAAGACGTCTGCTGACCTCCTTGGGCTACAATGTAGATCTAAGTTCTAAGAACAGGAGAAACCGGAGGAACAGGGGTCAGTGTAACAGTAACAGGAGTTACAGGGGCCAGTGTAACAGTAACAGGGGAACAGGGGGAACAGGAGTTACAGGAGGAACGGGAGCCAGTGCAGCCTTACCAGGAGACCTGAGGATTAACGCCACGCAGCGTCAGGAGAAGCAGAGTCTGAGAGCCTACCGCGCAGGAAAGAACTCACTTTTTGTGCCTACAGTGCAAGTGACTACAGTAAGATGTTCTCTGTACCACTGAAGCTTTGGACTTGACATGGAAGGTGGTTTTAAAAAGCACACTTAGTTTTAATTTCATGAATGAAACTAATGACAGCTGTTTTCAAACGAGAAGATGGATGTGCCAAAGGGAACCCAGCCCCCGGGATACGGTACAGTCGGTCACACCCGGGCCACCCGGGAACCTCCGCGGGGACCCAGGGGGTGGGGCGCAAGGGCCCGGACTCACAAGGTGATGGGGAACGGGTGAACGGCGTGGCCTAATCTGACTGGACGGCTGCGAGGGCAGAGCCGTCTCTTAGAGATGTGCAGATCAGGTAGCGGCGGCGAAGCCTCCACCCCTGAGCAGCTGGAGCAAGGAAAGGGCCAGAAGGAGACTCGGAGGCGAAGCTGCACCTTCCCGGCCACCAGAGTAAACGCCTTACAGGTGACCCTGTCAGACCCAGGACATCCGAGTTCAGAGAACGCCCGTCACGCGCGATCACTTGTCTGAGCCTGTGCGACCTTGTCTCGCACTTGACTTTCATTCCCCTTCCAACAGGTAAAGGCTCTGATCCTTGAGGAAGCTGTTCATTTATACAGAAGGCACACACACGCGGTAAAGCCCAGCTCCCTGTATGCATGTGCACCTAACTCGCCTCACACTGCCCTGCACTCCTCAAGAAGCGAAAGCTGGAGTCGTCTCATATTATCTTTCTTCCTCCCTTGCAATTCTGAGGTTTGTTTGCTAAATAATCAGGTGCTATTAGACTCTTTTGGAAGAATTACCGATTACAGACATGCAGAAAACCAAACAGATCAGGGCCGCAGATCCTGCATTATTAATTGGCAACCAGTGAACACTGTGAAATTTCTAGTAGCCGTGGAATCACCAAAAGTCAGCCTGGAGTTCGGCCCTGCGGAGACGCAGACACGCCGCTGGTTCACAAGGAAACGGGCATGCCCGTCGCTTTCTGTGACCTCCCTGGGCTTTTTGTGGAATGTGTGAATATTCAGTATTGCTTGCAATTGTTGAAAAGTAAAGAAAGGTGAGGGATGTGTGCAGAAAGTGGTGTGCTTTGTGATCCTCTCAGCCAAGGGCACAGATGCCAGAAGCCGTGTCCTTGGTCTTTAGAAAAACGTGACCTTTGGTCTCAGTTGCTTTTCTTTCCTCAAAGGAAGAGGGTCCGCGATTACCTGGCTTTGGCGGGCGTCCTTCCTCTGAGCTCAAACAGAACCTCATGTTTAACCAACACACACTCCTAAAGACATTTATCCCATTTCATGAGTATTTGGAGGATGCTCTGACATTTGTTACTGGAAAAACTAGTCAGAAGCGTTCGCCTTTTCAACTGACTCTCTTTTGGCGGGACCGGCGTAGTTGACGGCTCACAGTGGGGAAAACGATCGATACATTTCTACCGGGCGTTTCCGTAAGCGGGAGCGTTATTTTTAGAGCTGCTCCGGGGACAGTTGCAGATCTGTCCTGCACACTTTCTGTCCCTGGAAGCGGCAGAAACAATGGTGTCAAATGTCTAGAGCAGGATGGGCTTCTCACACAATGCCTGCTTTTCACAAGCGGCCTCCCAGCTCCGAGGAAGGGCCAGCCCCGTACCAGCCAGTGTTAGCTGCTGCCCTTTTTAGGGATAAAAATAACTTGAAGACTCTGCAAGTGAAGAAATATTCAGTGAAAGACGTAAAAAAGACCCTCAGCTGATAAAACATGATTTTTCAGATGAAGAAAAGGTGATGTTTTAATTAGATTAACAGAAAAAAGGAAATGTTCCAAGATACCAGCTATAAAGACAGCTGCTGGGAAGCTCTTCGCTGGCTGCGCTACCTGTTTTAGTAAAGTGCATGCTAACATGTTAATGGCTTTTCAGCTTATGTTCTTGTTTAGAAATCGTTTTGAGGCAGTTTATCAAGATCATATATAATCAGACACAGCTCACATTTTATTGGGTATTTGACTAAAGAAATGGAAAATATTCCATGTTTACTCATGCAGTGGGGTTGACTCTTTAAAAGATTTATTCATGAAAATTCTAACTTAATCACAATGGGTGCTCATAACGTTTTTATGTTTTGTTGCATGAACCTTGAATAAATTGATAATTTCATAAGGAAATTATCCCAACCAGAAAGTCAACATTTGCACATCATGGAAATAAATCCACACACACAGATACTGATGTGTGCATATTACAAAGTTCTCCAAAGCTGAAGAAAAATTGATCTCCTTGAATCTCACTGTGACATTTTAAATTTTCATCACAAGACAATTAGGGCTCATTTCCTACAAGTTCTGGGTTATTTCCGACGGGTCCTGGTTACTGAAGACGCTGAAGGACACAGCCGCATGATGTCACCTTCCGGGTGCAGGCGCAGGCCCTCGGGCACCTAGGTGGTGCGGCTGCCTCGCTCACCGGCGATCACCAAGCCTGCATCCCTCACAGGCGGGCTGGAGGGGGCTGCAACATCCCTTCTGGCCTGAATCTCTACAAACGTCTAAATGCAGCACGCGAAGTGCCATCCGTAGAGGGTGCTGACTGAGGATAAAGCCTTTAATCTCCAGGCATACTCTGCACACTGTGATGCGCTGAGCTAGTGCTTGGTGCTTGGGATGTGAGGGCTATCGGTTGACCCCAGTGCTTTCCAAGAGGACTCTGAGCAGAGTGAGAAGGGACGCAGACCTCGGGGAGGCTGCTCTGGCCACAGCTGTCTAGAGCCCGTGTCAGTGTGCCCACCCTTAGCCCAAACGTTTGGGGGCCAGAATCTCACACGTCAACCGGCCCGGTCCCCACGGTCCCCTGGATCCTGCCCCAGCAGCCCCACCCGACCTTCCCTGGGCCCGACTCCTGCTCACGCCACGTGCACCCCGACTTCCGCATTCTCGACTCCGCTGCCCCCATCCGCCTTTGGGGCGTGCAAGTCCCCCCTCCTTCAGGGAGTGAATCCGCTCCCTGGATGCTGGTGGTCTCGGCCCGTGTTTAAATGCTGAGTCCTTACTACACTGCCCAGTTTCAAGTCCCGGGGACGGACGTGGTTCACGGGGCTAACCTTGACCACTGCTTGTGACCACCTTGGGACAGGGAGGGCCCCAGGGCCCCGTGGATGCTGCAGAACTCAGCACCTCGCCGAAGCCCATGCATGCAGACAGGCTGCTGGGCTGGTGAGTGCAGCGTTGTGAGGGAGGGAAGGTCGGGACGGCGGTTCTGTGTGACCTGGGAGCATCGTGGGAGTGGCTGCGACCCGGGGAAACGTTTGGAAAGGCAAGTGCCAGGAGCCAGGCTGACCTGGCAATCACGGCTCCTTTGCATCTGCGGCCACTGCATGGACTCTGGCTCTGCAGCCTCGTCCTGGACGGGCTGCTCCCCCGAGGTCCGTCCTCGCAGACCCTCCAGGTCAGAGGCTCCATCGGCCATGCTCAGGACCCTGGGTTCTGCCCACTGCTGATGGGCAAAGACCAAACTAACATCGCAATCAAACTCCGCCTTTGACTGCTCTCTGAGTGTCAGGTCCACCCTGCCTTCCTACAGCTCTGCCGCCACGGCACAGCGTCCACCCCCAGCCCCCTGCCAAGGGCCTGGCCTCCTGCCACAGGGCTGCTCCGTGGGGACACAGCCGCACTTGTCTGGCATCCCAGGGTCAGCTCAGAGGCCATGTCCCCCGAGGCCTTCCAGAGGCTCTGGACTCTGCCCCTGCTCAGCACTGTCCCCCAGAGGGCCTCTCGGGGGCCTCGACGCACTGAGTGCCCCACTGCTGGGCTGTGTTCACCGCCCCCGCCTGCAGCAGCCCCACCAAGATGGTGCTTGCCCCTTAGGGCACCCAGGGATTCTCCTGTGTGCACAGACAAAATCAGATCAAGTTAAACTTAACTTGTAAAAGGGGAAGAAAAACATCCATTAAAAAGAGTTGTAATTTGTTTTTCTTTTAAAAGAAATTTGAGGGGTGGGGAGTATAGCTCAGTGGTAGAGTGCATGCTTGGTGTGCACGAGGTCCTGGGTTCAATCCCCAGTGCTTCTGTTAAGGGGAAAAAAATTTAAAAACACATTTAAAAGCCATAAAAATGGGATCAAGGCCACGTGTGACATGTCCAGTCAGCAAATCCACAGACCGAACGCAGCTCAGTGAGAAAAGACGCCGACCGTCACGGTTAGAACGAAAGCTCTAACAGGCGTCTCTTCTCTCTGCACTTGGAAGGGTGATCCTTCCTGCAACTTCCCTGCCCCCGTGGGGGACTCGCTCCCTTGACAAGACGCTGATGGAGCTGCACCCTGCGCTCCTCCCGCTTCACAGCTTCACGGCGCCGCTCACCTGCGCTCCGGCCTCCGTACGGCCGGGGGTGCCAGCAGTGAAGGCCAGGCAGGGACAGGGTCCTCGGAGCTGACTTACGGTTAAGGAAGTGGGGGTGGGGCACGGGGCTCCACGCCGAGAAGAAGGAAAGGAAGAGAGCCGAGCTTCCTCCTTGCAGACCCCTGTGTGAGTCTCACTCGCACCTGCCCCCGGCCCCCCAGGTCCCCGCGTCGCAGGCACCCCCATGCCCGGTTCACAGGTGTCAGCACCAGGACTCAGCGGGGTCAGACCGAAAAGCACACGCTTGTTAAGCAGCAGAGTCAGGACTGGGACCCAGGTCAGAGGTCATGTCCACGCGGCAGGCCTTTCTGTTTCGTTCACTGCTGCCCTTCTCCGCTGAGACACTGCCTGGGGCATAGAAATCGCTCGGCCAACACCTGCAGGATGAGTAATCCTCATTTCAAAATAATAAAACAATCCCTGTGCGAGGCATTACGAGGATGGAGAGCTTAACAGTCTGGTCTCTGTTTCAACCCTGCCGACGCAAAGGCTGGTTTTGTTTTCTGTCTCCTGAAGTTCCTGCAAGGTTAGAGTAAAAGCTGCCTGAGGGCCCTTCGATCGGCTAGTGACGTATCAGAAGCACGCGCCACTGGATGACTAGGGGCCGAGGGAGGCCGGCTTCTGTAGCCACGGAAACAAGGGCTGGTCCCCTCCCCTGCTAAGAGCTGAGCAGCCGCCGCTGAGGGTCTTATCAGACTGATGCCAGGAGCAGCCAGCCACCAGGCTTCCCTGCGCTACGCTGTTCTGGCGTTACTGCCCCTCTCCTGACTTCGAGGAGCCACCTGCCCTCAAAGCACGACTCTTCCCTGGAGACATCTCCAGACTTGGAGCCACAGAGTCACGGGGACAAACCCAGCGGAGAAAATGCCTCTGCCGCCTCCAGGGCTGCGCTGAAGAGAGAGGCAGTTGCAAAAACAAAACAGATTTGAAAACTGCAAATAGTTTTTTATAATTTTGAAGACACTAACATTCTGAAACACAGAAGTAGCATTCTATTTATATTTTTTTTAATTAAAAAATTTTGTTTCTTTTAAAAATTTTTTCTTTATGTTTCTTAAAAATATTTTCAACGGCAGTGAGGTAATTTTAGGTTTATTTGTTTATTTTTTTAAAAACAGAGGGACTGGGGATTGACCCCAGGACCTCGTGCACGCTAGGCACGCGCTCCACCCTGCCCCGCTTTATTTACGTTTTCCGTGTCAGCTCGCTGACCCCTCCACCTCCGTGCTTCGCGGGGCCCACAGCCGGCTGCAGCGTTGCTCTGCGCACAAGGCAGCTCTCTCTTGGCGCTGCGCCCCAGCTGCACAGACCCCTCCGGCTCCGGCTGAACATAAGCCTCTATCTGAATGGCTTGGAAGGCCCCGCGGGTGAGGGGCTGACGGCAGTTTCGTACAGGATTTCAAGGAGTATCGCTCTACAAGTGAGTCAAAGTGCAGCTGGTCCCTCCAGGCGTCTAAACGTCTGCAGAGCGGGTGTGGAACCCCAGGAACGGGGGCAAAGTGCTCCTGGTGTCGGGTCCCGCTCTTTGCGGCCCATGTGCCTGGGACGGCCTTGGAACCGGCAGCCGAGGCAGACCCGCACCCTCCCTCCCGGCTGCGGGGCAGCTAATGCTTTTGAAACTTTTCTCTCTGTCCTTCCACTGTCCCCAACCTGAGGGCAGCCTGAGAGGGTCCCTCCCTCTCACCATCTCAGGTGTCTTCTTTAATTCAGTGTCAGTGAAGATGAGTGAGAACGACGTTGAGGACTGGACAGCATCCCAAAGCCCGAGGCAACCCCCTGGGTACCCGAGAAGCCTGACTGTGCAGCCCAAGAGGGCGGTGCTGGGGGTCTCCCCAGCCCTTTCCAGGGATCCCAGCCCAGCAGTGGCAGTACACGCCCCTGGGCCCCCCTCAGAGATGGCTCTCCTTCTGCTCCTCCTGAGACCACCACCGCCCTCTCATCTTCAGTTATGGGCAAACAACTGGTGGCAAAGAAACTTCCAGAAATCTCCTGCCAACGACACAGCTGGCACAGCTGTGGGTGGCTGTCCTCGCTCACAAATGAAGCCCAGGGGTCCCGTGGTTCCCACCAGCTGGGCCTGCAGACCGGCAGAAGGCTCCCCCGGGGTGGGGACGTGGCGTGTCCCCTCCCCACCCCGTCCTGCCTGGCTCTGTGTGTGGCTGCGTGAGTGTGCATATGGCATGTTGGAGTGCGTGAGTGTGTCAGCGTGTGTGTGCGTAGGTGAATGAGTGTGTGTGTGTGTGTGTGTGTGTATGGGTGTGTGAGTCAAAGTCCATTTCTCTGGGGCTGGAGCAGCATGTGTTTTCATAAAGATGGACGGAACGTTCACTGGGATTCCCCCGGGACCTCAAGGCATCGGAGTAGTTGCTGCGTGAACACTAGGACTGGTGTCGTCACCTGGATGGAAGGCCCGTCCCCCTGCCCCCACATCTGCAGCAAATCACATGTCAACACAGCGTCACCTTCCAGTGATGGGACCCCTGGTTATGACATTGGTCCACAGCATCTTTGATTCTTTATAAAGATTTTAGAAAAAGAAGGAAGACATTAAGACATACTTTTTGTTTTAAAGCAGTTTAGATACAAATTTTCAGCTAGAGGTAAATTTTCAAACTAATTAAGACAGCATATAAAATTCAACCATCCAGGAAGAGTCCTTGCTGCTAAGAGACAGGAACAAAGGCGGGAGGAGGGCCTTCTCGTGTGAATTTTACGTGACCTGGAAAATGACTGGATTGTAGCCCTGAAATTAAAATGTTTAACACAACAGTCCAAGGGTAGGACTCCTCAGTGACGCGGATTCACATCGGGCCCACCTGCTGGGAGCGACGCGGACACCGCCCGCTGCCTGCCACCTCTCTAGTGAGAAATTAAGTCGGCCAGCACTGTGTCTCACCCACGAGCCACTGCCGTCACAGCTCAGGGGCTGCGAGGTCGCCCACAGGAACCGATGCGGGGCTGGGAGCGCGTGCCTGCCCGGCTCTGCCCAGGGCGCGGCCGCCGGCGAGGGCCCTCGGGCTCGGGGGCCACAGGCGGGGGGGACTGAGGACGAGGCAGGGCCTGGCCTCACGGCCAGTTCAGGCCAGCCTGAGGTGGAAGCTGGGAATGGGGACTCTTCCTGATGGAAACCAAAGCTGGGGACCCCAGAGGCTCACTGACCCCGAGGATGGCAGCGGTTGGGGGGGGGTCCGGAGAGGGGCGAGGGGGACTCTGCGTCCCCGGGCCTCAGCGGGCACACAGGGCTGCCCGCTGACCAACCCCACGCAGCTGCTGCTTGTGCCCATGTGCGGCCTGCATTCCCCTTTTGTTCTGGGAACCGTTCAGTTGTCCTATTGTGACTCTGTTGGCCTCAAGTGACTCTCAGCAGCTCATTCTAATCTGAGGGCCGGGGCCGGCGGGGGTGGGGTAAACGCGTGGGCGGCCAGCAGGAGGCCTCAGCGACTCGGCCTCACCAGGGCCGGCCCTGCTGGTGCCCCAGCCAGCTCACCAGGGGCATCGCTCCCCGGAGGAGCCTTCGCTGGACCGCAGCCCTCATCCCGGTCGGTCTCGGAATTGCGGGTGCCCAGGCGCCCCCCACTCTGCCCCCAGCTCCTCCCACGTGTGCACCCTGTGCTCAGCAGCGGCCCAGGTGCAGAACTTCTCGGGAGTAAAGAGCTCAGGCTTAGGACCCTGGGGGGCATTTCTGGGGGAAATCAGCAGTTTGCAAAGGTGTCTTAGGGGGAGGAGGGGACGGGGCCGCAGGGGGAGGCGGCTCCGTCACTGGCAGATGCTGACTAAGCTCGTTCGAGGGCCAGGCCGGGCCCCGCCCCAACGCAAGCTTTATAAAATAACCCCCGCCACACACACACGTTTCTACCTACTTAAATATATATGACAACGTGTATTACTTATATATTATTAACACAATATATTATATTTTATATGTTATACATATTATACTCATGTTTTTAATATGAACAGTTTCCCTGAACATTAAACACAGACAATTCTCTCTCCTTTATCTGGGCGATGAATCGGCGATTCCTCGTGGGATTCTGCCCTGTACCTGCAACGAGCACGTGGCTTAGCCCCGCAAGGCGCCGTGACTGAAGCAGTGAGGGACGCGCTCACGACCCCCGTGGCCCTGCAGAGCGGCACCAGCGTCCACCTCACGCTGCGGTACTCTCGTCCTGTCTCTCTGGCTCTGGAGACGTGGGTCGCGTCTGGAAGGAGCCACCGTGGCTCTGGGAAGAGCAGGGGTGCCCTCTTCTGGAGACGTCTTCGTCGGTGTGACTGGGGCAACCTCAGGCTTCCCCTCTCCGCAGCCGAGTTCCCTGCATCTCTTTCACCCTGGGACTGGTGAGCTCGCGCGGGTGGGCGTCCCCGTCCTTCCTGCCTGGATTTCAGATGACGAAGACAGCCTGTGCCATGTGTGTGGGTGTGAGGTTCCAAAAAACCCCAGTAACTGTCCCACCGCCAAACACTCTGGTTCCCAAAGCTCGGACAGCCCATGGTTCTGTAGGCTCGCGAGCCCTGAAACGTTTTTAGGTGACCAGGCAAACCTGGAGTGTCACCACCCTCGGTCAGAGAGAAATTACTGAGAAATTTACCAGTGTGCTCTAGTGAGTTATTCACTTAGATCCAAACACTTCGGGGAAAGTTTCCCTTGAGATGAAAAAGTAAATAAAACTCCTACATGCACTGCTGAGTCAGTGACGGGCTCTGCCTTCCCCGGTTCCGAGGAAGTTCTCCCGCGCCCCCGGTTCTTCCAACACGCAGACGAAATGAGTAACCAGGAGCCCCAAGAGCATCAGCAAACGGCTGCTGGTGACTCAGATGTTTCCTAGAGCATCACGAAGGTGTGGTTTCCGATCACACGCAGGGAATTCCTGTCTTGTCAGGAGGAGACCTCTCTGTAAGTCGGGAGGGACCTGCTGACTCTCCCCGGAGTGACAGGTGTCAACCCTTCAGAACTGAAAAAGAATTCTCAGATTTCCTCCAAGACAGTACGGTCAGGATTGACAGCCAAGATTATTTTAGCTTTGTTTCTCCTCATTGTTCCGCACCTTCAGGCTGGGGCAGCTTTGGACCCCAGAGGAGCACTGGGAGGGTGAGACGATCCAGTTCAAAAGCAGACGCCGGCCAGCTGGGCAGGGCCCCTCGTCTGCGTGACTCAGGATTGCAGAGCATGGAACAGCGGGACCCAGGAGGCGCCCTGGGCCACCCTGACTCGTGGTCACACGTCCCCTCCGCTGTGACTCAGTGGTGTCAGCTGTTCATGCCGTGAAGGTGACAATCAGTGACTGCTCCCCGTCACTCTGAGGGCTGAGAGCTTGGCACGTCAGAAGCACGTTCACTCAGTGGGTATTCAAGCCTCTCGGTGTTCAAGGCCCTGCGAAGTCACCGAGGACAAGACGCAGCTTGGCTTGTGGCATTTTTCTTCCCAGTAAAACACAAGTCTAACTTTGTGACGGGAGTGAAACCGCCACACTTCGGCTGGTTTTCACATCGACTCTGGATAATAAAAGAATTCTCCAGACTGAGTATCTCACTGAGAAGATGAAAGAGGGCTGCCTTTGAAAGAACTTCGGGGAATTACACCATGTCTGTAATTTACGGAAAAGGCCTATAATAGGTCATTTCCGTGTTACGTCACACAGTGCTGCGCACAGGCGTGTATAACCGTGTGCGCACGCATGCGGGTGTGTCTGACGGAGAAAGAGTGGCTGACACTGTTACGGCTCATCCTAAGGGCAGTGACCCTGGGCAGCAGTGACACACAGGATGCCTGCGTTAAAAAGAAGCAACCGTGGCCCCCAAATTCTAAAATTTACTCTTCTTCATAGACAGAGCCTAAATACGGACATTTCTTTTTTGTCATTTCCTTTTTTGTACTTATCTACGTGTGTCGTTGGACACAGGACCAAAGACCTGTATCTGAGAGGTTTACAGGCAGACTTAGTATTACAGCCATCGGCCCTCAGACATGCGGTTCCAGTTTGCAGTCAGAGCCCCTCCCCGTATCCTAAGACCACACGCTGTCCTCCGAGACGGTGCTCCCTCTTCCGCTCTTTCCTCTGCCCCTGAGGAGCGGGCACCCCACGACCTAGAGGCACTGGGCCGGGTTCAGGCCCCAAGGAAACCCCTGCGGAGACGGGCACAAAGCAGGTGGAAACCAGGAGAGAGCAACGGTTCCTTTCACAGTCTGACGTCCATTCCGCTAATCCGCTGCGTTTCGTCTCCGTCTTGGGTTACACTGATTTTCATGGAAGCTTAATTAAGATACTGAAAAAGTGGGCAGGGGTCCTTCTGTTATGATGTGGGCTTGCTCCAGAAGGATGGGATTAGAGAAAAGGAAAAGGTTTTTGAAACAGAGCGTGTAAATCAGGAACAAAAAATATCGGGGTGGATTATCTTGCCTGACACGTGAAGGATAAAGAAACGCTTTCCAGGAATCAGCAGGGGCCGGGCCAGGCACACGGCGGGGGGCCTTTCCTGGGTGTCAGCCCCGCGGGGCGGGCTGGCCATGGTGAGAGCTCATCTCAGTAGCTGGGAAACCGGTCCCTCCTCCGCTGATAACCAGCCAGACCGGGCCCCGGGCCTGAGGCCTCAGCGCTCCAGGATCGCGTGCAGAAGGGGAAAGGACAGACCCGCGCGAGGCCCCGCGTAGCCTGCGGCCGTGGCAGGTCGCCCAGGGTCACTGCCACCCGGCAAAGGTGGGCCCGACAGCGGTAATGCAAGAGTCAGTGGGGGCCGGTGCCCTCCCCGCGGCGGGGGCGGCAACTTCCATTCCTAGGGCGACGGAAGAGTGACCTTCTATGGAAAGCACTTCTCCCCCGACACCCCGACTCGCCCTTTGGAGTTCAGATAAACGCCCTGGTGCCCACGCTCCGCGGCTCCCGCCCAGCCCCACCGCTTACTTTCACGGGCATGCTGGGCCTCTGGACTCTGCACCCAAGGGATTGAGCAGATGGTTCGAGAAACATCTCCTAGCTAGGACAGCTCTGGGAACTCGCCCGTGTCAGTGTGCAGAAAGGCACGCGGAACGAAAACAAGGTGGGGCCGGACGGCGGGGTTCCCCAGGGCGGCCACGTCGGGGCAGGAGGGAGCACGCTCTCAGCCCCCACGTTCCGTGGAGTCTGCGCTTCAGTCACGAGAACAGACTCACAGGTCCCTCACGTAATGGAGAAAACCAAGACCTTCCCCAAACAAGAGTGTGTGGCTCACAACAATCGTATGAAATCATCGTCTGATTTTTATGGGACGTACCGAACACATCGCTGTCTTCCGAGGTCTCCCGGGGCAGGTGACGGCGGTTTCTCCTTTTTTCAGATTCTTCTCTGTTAGTTTCACCCTCCTGGAAAAAACAACACAAAACAAACCCTTCCTTAGGATGCAGTGTGCGATTAGCAAGACACTTTGGCGCGTTTCTCTCCTGCTGGCAAATCACACCCTCACATCCATCCTGCTCGGAGGTGGAATCTGGTTCAGGGTGGGTTTTCTGCGGGGGAGTCTGAATTCTGGCTTGTCTTTTCCGCCTGGGCATGCAAGCATCCTCTCGTTCCAGAGGATGTGTTTTTCGTACAAAAGAAATGCAAATTGTTCAAAGAATGAGCTGGACACCATTCCATGTATTTCCAGGGCGCACCTGCCCGTGTCAGGAAGGCCCTGTTTCTTGTTCTTAGTGAGGAGCTGGTTCCATTAGAGTCTAAAGAAATCTAATTAGGTCAAACCGAAGTTTCCCAGACTGGACATAAAACTGCCTTGGGGAGAGTTTTTGTTTTTTAAACAAAATTCCTTCATCCCCTGTGGCCTTTGTCACCTGATTGGGTGACTTTACCAAGTGGTTGAGCAGAGTGTGGATAAACACTCCTTACTCCCCAATTGCCTTAAAATCCACAGTTCAACACCAAACTTCACTCCCTGTGTTCATTTGCCTCCCTTAAAAAACACATGCACAGCCTGACCCTTGGTACCTGGGAATGCTGACTTTATTTGGAAATTAGGGTCAGGGCAGAGGGAACTAGCCAAGACGAGGTCACTGGGGTAGGGTGGGCCCGCCATCCAATGATGACTGTATGGCCCTCCTTTCTTAGAAGAGGAAATTCAGACACAGACAAGGACATACAAGAGGCCATGTGATGATGGAGCAGATGGAGTGAGGTAGCCACAGGCCAGGGAGGCCAGGGATGCTGGGCACTCCAGATTCTAGGATAAGTCTAGACAGACTCAGAACCTTCAGAAGGACCCAACCCTGCCGGCCCCCAGGGCTCTGCGCAGCCGTGTGTATGGTGGTGTGGGCACGTGGGGAGGAGACCAGGATGCTAACCAGCCAGTGCCTAGCTTTTGGGGACACTCTGTGACTTCTAGGAAAACTGTGGCATCTCTCTAAGGGAAACTCTCTCTTTGGGTTTTAAGAAGCAAAACATTCTTTTCACACTGAGAATAAATTCAGGCCCTGTATGGGCCGGCTGTGTACATGTTCAGTTTAAATTCTGAGAGCACCACTCTCCAATCAAATCTCAGGGACCTCAAGTACCACCCAAACAGGAAGGGAAGCAACGCAACACTCTGACCAAGCAGATGGCCCGCTCCAGAGCTGCCAGGATCCAGCTTCCACGTGGGTGAGGAGGTCCTTCCGTGTGTTCCTGGTGTTTAAACCTGGTGACGCTGCTGACGGGAATGTAGTTTGGTGCAGCCATTATGGAAAACAATATGGAGATTCCTCAAAAAACCAAAAACAGAACTATCATATATCCATGAATCCCACTCCAGGGCATATATGTGGAGGGAATGCTAATTTGAAAACACACCTGTGCCTCAATGTTCACAACAGCACTATTTACAACAGCCAAGACATGGACACAACCTAAATGTCCACCGACAGATGACTGGATAAAGAAAATGTGGTATATGTATACAATGGAATACTACTTAGCCATAAAAAAGAATAAAATAATGCCATTTGCAGCAACATGGATGGATGTGGAGATCATCATTCTAAGTGAAGTGAGTCAGAGAAAGAAAAATGCCATATGATATCACTTACATGTGGAATCTTCTTAAAAAAAAAAAAAAGAAGAAGAAAAGACACAAATGAACTTATTTACAAAACAGACTCACAGATATAGAATAAAACTTACGGTTACCAGGAAGGGAAGGAGGTGGGAAGGGATAAATTGGCATTTGGGATCTGCAGATACTAACTACTAGATATAAAATAGATAAACAACAAGTTCATATTGTAGAGCACAGGGAGCTATATTCAGTACCTCGTAGTAACCTATAATGAAAAAGAATATGGAAACAAATATATGTATATATATGTATGACTGAAATGTGACGCTGTGCACTAGAAACTCACACATTGTAACTGACTCTACTTCAATTAAAAATAAATAAATAAATAGATAGATAAATCTGATGATAAACAGTGCGTGGAACCAGGGGAGCTCAGGGGTAGAGCACCGGCTTAGCATGCACGAAGTCATGGGTTCAATCCCCAGTCCCTCCCTTAAATAAATAAATAATAAATAAATAAATTACCTAATGACCTCCCCCAGAAGGAAAGCTTTTTTTTTAAAAAAATGGGTGGATTGTGTGGTATGTGAATCACATCTTAATAAAGATGTTTAAAAAAACCCATAGTGCTCGGTTCGCATGGAGTTCACATGAAAACATTGCGGGGGGTTTAAAACAACCTGTCTGAGGTCCTCGTGACGCCATCGTGGTGAGACGCTGCTCTCACGGGTGGGCTGTAAAGCTGCGCTCTCTGGAAGCCCGGCCCGTGGTGCGATTAGGACGCAGCACTCTTTAAACAACAAGCGCAACGGAAGAGGCTCGGGACTTTATCTAAACATTGGCTTCTGGGAGTCACAGCACAGTAAGCGTTAACTGGTGTCGCAGTCAGACGGTTTATCGGGGCCCGTTACGCAGCCGGACACGCTGGCGCCTACTCTAGGAACTCCAGGGTCCTGCTGCGTGCCCCGGGAGGCCGCCGCTTCCTCAGCTGGCTGAGGAGGGGAAGAGGGTGCTCAGGAAGGAAGGACTGGGGTCGGGGGAGGCAGCGAGACGGGCCTTGCGCAGCGCAGCTCTTTTACTTAAGAGTTCGACGGTCCAGTGAGCCAAGAATTTGTTAAAAGTGCACTTAAGCTAATTCACACCAGGGCATCTGTTCAGATCAGAAGGGTTTTCTACATTATTGGGAACAGAATAAGGCAACGGGAAACTCGCATCCTTTTCATTTGCAAGTGAACACACTTCCTTCAGTTTGATGTAATAAAACCGACCTAATTTCCCTGAACACGTCACCTGCACCTGCACTCGTGTATTTAACCGCCTCCTGTGATGCAGGCAGGCAGAGGGCAAAAGGTCTAATATTTGAAGACACAGCTTTGCCTAAAGGGCGAACACTTTGAAAGAGCAGAGTCCAACCACTTTTCTGAATACATGGTCAGCGCTGCCCGCCTCTGCAGCCTCCTGAGCTGTCTCCTTCATCGTAAATGGACGTAATCATATCGTCCATCTCATGGGGTCACTGCGGACACTCTATGAGTCCAGACGTGCAGAGATCAGAGATTGTGATGCTCTCTGGCCTACAGCCGCCCACGCAGTGCTGGCCACCGTCGCGCTGGAGTGTCCGGGACACTCTGCTTCTCCACACCCTGTTAGTAAGGGAGTTCCCTGGTTCTGGAGGCCCAGGCATGCCAGAAAAAGAAGTGCGGTGGGCTGTGCCTCCGTGTTAATGAGTGGGCTCCTGGAGGCTTCCTACTTCCATGCATTCAGAGGAGGCAATTTGAGGGGATGTTCTGAAGAAGCTGTCTCCTTCCCGGCAGGTATCTCCAGGAGAAGTAACCAGCCCTGCACGGTTTGGAGATCACCACCGAGACCAACGTGGAGACCATGCGCTGAGTAGACGCCACAAGGTGACATCATTTGACTCTGGGGTGATGGCACCCGCTCAGCCGCTGGCTGTGACAGTGCCGAGGGCCCAGCACGGCTCTTCAGGGTCCTGGGTGGGGGGCCACAAGTGGGAGAGCCCCTGTTCTCAGAGGTGTGCATGTCGGGGTGGGGAGGCAAAGCCAGCCAGAGAAAGAAGATGAACCCGATGGTCTGGGTGGGACGTCGGCTCGAGGGGAGAAAGGCAGGGAAGCTGCAAGAGAGAGGCTGGGAGGGCAGCGGGGAGAGAGAGCCGGGCAGCAGATGCAGGTGGCAGGGGCCTCAGGGTGGAGGCCAGGCCCTGCGGGCGGGGCAGACGGGCCGCTGTGCTCGCGAGGACATTCCTCTGACCGCTCTCCGAAAGAGGCCAATTCCTGCCAGCACATCCCAACGTTTCAGCTCGCCTTTTACCTTTAAATTTCAAGACGCCGGTATTTTGTCAAGTGACTTAACGCAGCTACGAGACAGCAGCGTGTGGACGCACACACATCTGTAAATAACCTGCGCTGTAGTCACGCTAACTCACGTGTGTCATTAACGCTATTACCCACTCGCCTTGTCTGTCCACTGACGACCTGTGTCTGGCTCCAGGGCTTGTGCTGAAGCACGATTTAGGGTGTGTGAAATGACAGAGTCTGTTTTGCAAGGACCCAAAGCCACAGAAACAATGATGCCTTTTACTTGGGCTTCAGCTTAACTGTATGATAATTAAATTAACGTAGACACCAAATCTCAGATGGGAGAGTGACTTGCCAGAATAACCCAAGTACAGAGGTTGGGCTGAGCCTGGGAGCGTGTTCTCACAGCTGCCAGTTGGCATGTTACAGTGTTGGAATCCAGGGGGCAAGAAAGATGTCATGCACGCACACACGAACGCACACACACAAACACACACACCCTCACAAACACATACACATACACACACATACACCCTAAAAACACAGGAAGATCAATTTTCGCAGATGTCTTCCAGCCGACAAAAATCCCTCGCTTCCAAATTTAAACGTTGAAAACCGCACCACTGAAGTAACGGCTGAGAAGGGACAGGAAGCATCGTTTTTAAAAGTGGATTTTTAAGTTTCATTTAAAACCTTCTAAGAGGGTTTTATCAAATATAAAAAAGTTCTTAATAACAAAACAAGCACAGTGTTTGTGCGAAAGGGCACGCTTTTCACTGTCAGAGTCTGAAATAGACTTGTTCTTGCAGATAAAATTACATGGTGGCCTTTCTGAAATTACCTGGCAGTGGGTGAAATGGCAGCTCAAGGAGCCTTCTGCGGGCACACGGAGCAGTGAGCCCGGTGGGGAGGCGGCCTCCCACCCAACCCCGCCCCCAGCCCGGGGAGTGGGACCACCCACGGGAGGACACTCAACACACTTCGCACTCCCAGGGACTCCGATGCGCCCACCCTCTGCAAAGGAGAGTTTCCGCCTGGGCACCTCTGCTCAAGCTCCTAAGAATTGATGAGTGAATATCTGGGTATCAACCTTGGAATCAGGTTCCCAATAAAATGTGAATCCAAAACCACGCCTGAAAACTACTTCACGTCAAGTGTGCCCTGCACAAGCTCAGATATTTTCCCAACTTAAAAAAAACAAACCCAGAAAACGATTCAATGAAATAAGGCCACCTCTACCTGCTGGGTCTGCGTTTTTGAGAGACTGCCAACATCTCTGACCTCCCTCCCGGCCGTCCTGTCGGCCCTCGTTAAGTGATGAAGTGTGACAGACGCAGGGCCGGGAGGAGTCTGGGGCTTCCACAGGGTGAAGGAAGGCACGTTGGAATCCAGCTGAAAACAAGATGACAAGCAGCTCCCTTCTGAGGCACGGGGCTCCTGACTCCACGCGGTCAGCTGCCCGGGACCCAAGAGCAGGACTGCGGGGAGGGAGGGCTTGTCCGTGGGCGGCGGGATCTCCAGAGCGCACCCTCCTGCAGCTGCGGTTTTACACGGAGTCTTTCTAGTCAACGACCAGTGTTTAATGCATCACTTATGCTGAACCACTTTTGGTCCCAAGTCAGCGGCCTGCAAATGCGGTCACTGTTTCTGATAAAAGTTAAGTTTGCAAACTCACTCTTAACCCTAATAAACCCTATAATGGGCTGAAAGAACACAGAACACGTGCATCTCCTGGGAATCTGATGCCCCCGGGTCTTCAAGCCCTAAACCCTAAGCTTGAGGCCCCAAGGGCCCTGGAAACTGACTCCTGGGGTCCTTCCCGTACTCAGCCTGAACCCTAAGATCTTGAGGCCTCGGCTTGGCTGTCCCCGAGTGGGAAGGAAACAGGTTTGAGTCAGGAAGGGGCCCTGGACAGGGGTCAAAGTGGCCACCCCTAAGAGGGGGCTGGACCTGGGGCCTGGGACGGGCACAGGGAAGCCGGGCGAGTTCATAAACCACGTGCTGCTGGCTTTCTGTTGCCTGGGGCACCACGCCACCATCACCCCGTTATTTTTATTAAGGGTTGTTGAGGGGGTGGTTCGCTTGCTAATTACACCTGATGTCCTTAGTAACCACATCTGTGTTTGTGACGCCTGTGGCTGCCCCGCCTGGCAAAGGTGTGAGTGTTCAGTCTGCCAGAGGAAACAGCACACCCACCTACGTTCCAGAAAAATCAGAGTCAGCCTTGGGGTCAGGCTTTCGGCACAGACTGCAGACGAGAGAGCTTCTCTTTAGTCCCTTCCAAGAGCAAAAACATCGCTGCCTTGACACGTTCGAGAACCTGCTGTAAAGCAACGCCGCGCCACTGAGGCAGCGAAACCCTGCACTTAACACGGATCTGCCGACACCGCCCCGTGGGGAGCAGGTGGGAGCTGCTCTCTGAGCTCTTACGTATGAACGCAGTTTTCCAAACCAACCTGCAATGAGACGGTTCTCTTTGTACTTCCTTGTGGCTCGTTTCCAGGTCAGATTCAGAGCCCACATTCAGGTTCCCGCAGCGGTCGCCGGAAACTGACGATTGACAACTGGCAGTCAGTCGCTGATGAGTCCCGGGCCCTGGAGGGCCTCTTCGGAAGGATGCATGCTCTGCTCCGTTTCTGGCTCTAGGAGCTCGCTGGAGGTCCTCGGACCCACTCAGCGCGTCAGGCGGGCGGGCTTCCGTGTGTGCGGGGACGTCAGAGCCAGTCCCACTGACCGGACGCCGCAGTGGCAGCATGGCCGGAGGGCGCCGCTCGCAGCACCGCTGGGAGGTGGGCATGGCGGGCACCCCCCCAGCGCTGTCCTCGGTGGTGGACATGTGCTTCCAGAGGACCTGACCTTCTGAGCTCAGTGTTGCATGGAATCCGATGATTTTGCGAAAGACTCTGATTTTTGTCATCAACAGGAAGGAGCTGCTGCCGACCTGTAGGGCCCGGAACCCTGAGAACCGAGGCGACGCGTCCTGTCGGATGCACTGCCCCTGCTCACAGGCAGCTCTTGCATTTTTAAAACTATTTTCTTAAGAATTCTTTTTTTTAACTTTATTGCTTTCTTTTGGTAGGGGGAGGTAATTAGGTTGGTTTATTTGTTTGTTTGTTTGTTTTTAATGGAGGGGCTGGGGATTGAACCCCGGACCTCATGCGTGCTGAGCACACGCTCGACCACTGAGCTGTACCCTCGCCTGGGCAGCTCTTTAAATCCAAATTACTTAAAAATAAATCAGGCTAAAAATGTGGCTCTTCAGTTGGACCAACCACATTTCCCAGGCTTCTTAGCCACGTGTGTCTTGTGACCAGCCTGAGGGACGGCACAGGGACAGGGCAGAGGGCCCACGGCACGGTGCTGTGGGGGGCATCTGCAGGGCGGGCACTGGTACCGGCAGCCATGGGTGTAGCTGGGCCATCCGCCTGGAAGGAGAGTTCAGTGTTCCACCGTCGGGGCGAAGAGGAATTCTTTATGGGTGTGTGTGTGCAACACACACAGAGAGAGAGACAGAGACAGAGCAGTGGGGGACTGGGGCTGCTGAAGACAAGTACGGGGAGCAATCTGCCAGCTCCTCGTGTCTAAGACTTTACCAGACGTGGCCTCGGGCTTTCTGGGTAGCTAAGGCTCAGACTGGACTGGCAGGTCTCTGTAGGGAAGTGCCTTCCACTTTTCAGCCCCCTAAGCTGTTAAATATGTAGTATTTGGTTAACTTAAGAGCTACCTGAGTTCTCAAAAAAACACCTATTTACAAGACTTGCCTATGAAAACAGAACTACGTGTGGATGGGTCTAACAGTCACCAACACATGGCCACCAAATCAGAAAGGGACAATTCTCAGGTGAATTTCCGGCTCAGGGCACTGCAGCCCCATCCTGGGAGGCTCCGGGCCAGAGCCTGGGTGACTGGACGGAAGTGAGTTTCTTAATAAATCTGTTCCCCATCATGTGCAATAGCCCTGGGGTAAGTGGTTGGTTCCAACAAGGAACTGCAGAGAGAAGAGGCACACGATGTAGGGGAGCCATGCTGGGTAGGGTTTTGAAGGGCTCACTGGACGGGCAGGCAGCAGGGATGACACCCTGCCCTGGGCTGGGGCCTGCAGGTGAAGCCGGCCAGCAGCCACCAGTCCTGGGCTGGCAGTCTGGGGGCACGCTGGGCCCCCAGACAGGCTGTGCAGGCAGCCCCACCTCTGCAGCAGCTCTGGTGGGGCACACCCAGGAGCAGAGCCGACGGAAGTCAGGCCCCCGCTGCACTTAACTTCCGAGCAGAGAGGGGAGGTGATGGCCTGGAGCCCGCGGGCTGACGGTGGTTTAAAGCAGAGTGGCGGCTCCTTCCCGAGGCCGGTGTGACGAGAACCGAGCATCCCGAGCAGGTGGGACCACCTGCCACCTCGGGATGAGGCGACGCAGGACTATGTAGAGGAATAAAGGCGAGGAATGAGACCCTGGGTGGAAAGAGCCAGCCTACCCCACAGCTGGGGTGTCAGTCCTGTGAAGGAAAGGTCTTCTGCAGCCCAGTCGACCTCTTCCAGCTCCACGCCCATAGAAAGAGCTGATCTGCTTCATGACCCTTTGTATATTTGCAGACGAAACGTCTCACTTCTCAGAGTGCCATCCGCACGCTGTCCCAGAGTCTCAGCAGACAGTGGGGTTTCGATAATGGTTAAACACGAGGACGGCGTCTCCAGGGGCGTGACTATCCCTGGAGAGGCACTGGGCACGCACTGGGCTTTGAAGAGGCCACTTAAATAAGTAGTCAGTCTAACGGGATCCATGCAACAGGCTAACACGTTGCTCCCGACTGTAAAACTCAGGTGTGAGGCTGGATTCTGCAAAAGCCCTCAGACCTTGCTCTGCAGTGTGGCATCATTTCTGTTAAGCTGCTTCAAGAGAAACCTCCAGAAACATGGTTGGCACCTGTGGAGAAGCTCTGTGAGCCAGATACCGCCGCTAGGAAGAGTACAGAGATGAGCTTGTCCTGCACCACCAGCAGGTTTTCAAAATTACTATTGCCCAGAGCTGTGCAGGCGCTGATGTCAGCATCCACTGCAGCTGCCATGGCCGTCGGCGGGTCTAACGCGGAGTCACCAGGAAACTCCAAAGAGTAAACCCACAGATCAAAGACTGACAGCAGTCAGAGCAGCGCGGAGCGAGAGGAAGGGCCAGCACCTGAGTAACGGGACGGAGCCCAGTGCATCAGCTGGGCCAGGACCACTCTCTCCTGGGGACGGGCTGGTCCAGCTCCTGGCCCGTGCTGACCGCAGGGAACAGGCTCTTTCCTCCAGGAGCCACTGAGGCCAAGCGTCTTGTCTGCCTGCTCACATGCTACCCGGTCCACAACCTCCGGGGTGGGGGAGGGGGGCAGGGGCTGTATTTTTAGCCTGTGGAACCGGTTTTCCTCCCCAGCCTCTGTGGGTGGGGCCGCTGAGAAACATGTGTCTGGGTTCCCCAGGCACCCGGGGTGTGTCCTTCCTGCTCCTGCCAAGTGACCGTGGTGAAGAGGCACCGACCGACCAAGAGCTGGTGAACTGGTGGGAAACCAAATTGCAGCAGGACTCCTAGAAAAACAGGGATTTCTTCATTCCTGAGAATGAGAACGGTTCCCCGAAGCGTCCGCTGGACCCTGGGGGCCTCCCTTCTGTCCACCAGCTGCATGCGGCCCACAGGGCCCTGAGCGCGGGCTCTCAGCCATGCGGCTGCCGGGTGCGAGTCCCACTTGACCTTGACATGCTAACATGTGAGGCTGGAAGGGGAGCCCGTTTTTGCTCTGATCAGAGAAATTCCACAGTCATCCCCTCCATCATGTGGTCTCTCCTCCAGCCTGGCGTGCCTTCTTCAGGACAGAGACTCCAGTGAAAGAACAGGGGGGAGTCACCGGAGGGGGTCCCTGAGAGCTGGCGGCTGTGAATTCCTGGTGGGGAGCCAGCATCTCTGCCTCCTTCCCCAGTGCTGGCCAGAGGGCGGGCAGAGCAGGGAGTCACGACACAGGACCTCTGGGGTCTACACCCGCCGCAGGGCGGCGGGCCAGGGGCGTGAGGACGTGGGGCTGAGTGGTGGGGGGATGCGAGTCAGGGGCAGGGGGAGCCTGGCTCTCTGGGCAGCAGCTCCCACAAGAGGCCAGAGGTGGGGGGTTGAGTGGGTGACCTCTCCCCATGGGTTCCCTCCCTATTAACAGGTCAGCAGCCAGCTCCCTGGAACAGGCAGCTTTCTATCGACTCTCTCCTAAGTGACAAAAAAGCCTCCCAGAATTACTGCAGAAACACACCAGGCAGTAAACAGCAGGTCACGAGCTCACGCGATTTTTTTTTTTCCCTTCTGGTTTAAGTTTAAAGGCTACATGACATGCCAGAGCACTCCCTCTAAAAGACCTCAAATATTTTCAATCCAGTTACAAAAAAGAAAAGAAAGGAGCCCTTACATGTGGCAACTACCTACAGGAACCACTGGTCTTAAACTCCCGATTCTTCTTGGTTTTAAATCATCAGATTAGGCTTCAGAAAACAAACGCGTAGGCGTGGGCTCGCCTGTTGCTCAACAATCTGACTTCGGTAAAATTAAACAGAGAAAGATGTTTTGGTGTTTTCAGCGTCAGTGACAGGAAAGAGACTGCCAGCCACGGAGAGGTTTTTTAGAAGCAAGTTGCAAATCAGTCGCTCTGTGCCTTAAAAAGCCGCCCGTTGACAGGACGGAGCTTTCTGAGAAGGGCTGTTTTTCCGCTTTCACTTTCTGCCAAGACCACACCGTCCTGGTGCAGACGCTGCCCACACCCATGGTCTTCAGTCACCGAACACCCCCTCGGCTCAGAGCCACTGTTATCTTAACAAGGTGATTATCGATAACGCAGTTCACACCCCAGTTGCAGAAAATAACAGGGGATCCCCACTCAAGACTGACTAGAACCAGTCCCACGTGTGTAAGACCTTCCAACAGAGAGGGGGGAACTCCAAATCAATGGTAACGCTGTGAAAATGCCGATCCCCCCGCTTCACCTGGGGACTGAAATCACTAGGAGAAAAACTGCATCACATTGTTTGAGATAAAACCATGTTTTGTCTTAGGTGTTTAAACACTTGAAGCTAAGATATGAACACAAACAGCATGCAATCACTTATTGACTTTACACCGATGGCTTGAGAGAAAATTATGGAAAATTACCCACGTGGCTGACACAGAAATGAAGGCCAAGTTCAGATCAGAGGAGGACCTGCTGTTGCCAAGTCCACTGTTACTAACAAAGCCTGCACATGGAACCTCGGCTGCGGGTCGTGGGCTGCAGTTTAACGTGGTTCAACCCAGCGGATGTTTATGAAGCTCTTCTGTGCGTGAGTGTGAGGTGGGGGGCCCACATGACATTCTGATGAACCGTCACCTGCCTCGAGTTCAAGGACAGAAGAAGTGGAGTGGGTAACCTCTCCCCCTGTAGACTCGGTGGGGCCACGGTCCTGCACACACCGTCGGGCCCGTCTCCTCATCTGAACTGTGTCTTCAGTGGGCAGAGAGGAAGCCGTCAGATGCCCGGTGACGGTGCTGTGACTGTCACCTGTTTGCACAGCTCGGGGAGGGGCAGGGAGGACTGAGGACCACGGTCCCTGACCATCGTCAAACAGAGGACACTGGTGAATAAGGTGGAAGACTGCGAGCTTGAGGCTAGAGGCACACAGACGCCATTCTGAGCGGTTTTTACTGGCATTTCTCCCCTTTGCTCTCCCATATTTCCAAACGCCCTACAGTGGCGGTGCGGAGAGGGGCCAGTCACAGTAAGGCCGGGGTGCATCTGCAGTCCTGGCCCAGGATTCGGGTTTGAGCTGTGTGCTCAGGGCCAGCGGTCCAAGCCCTGCAGCTTTCTAAAGGAGGAGGGTAAATGAGCTGACAGTCAGGGCGGAAGCCCTGGCGGCCACGGGGTGTAAGCACGGAGGACTCGCAGGTTGGAAGGCCTTTGAGCCAATTCCCTTTTACCTTATTTCCCTTTTCGGCACTTAAGTCTCGCTTCCCGGAGTGGTTCCCCATCCTGAGCCGACGAGGTCTTCAGATGCTGAAAGAAACAGAGGGGCCGTTAGCCGGAAACCTGGCATTTTCAGAGTGTCCGACATCATTTCTCACTCACAACAACAATCCCATTTGACGTGCTGTGCCCGTTTCTGAGAAAAGGAAATGAAAGCCCCCAAACTCAAGAGGCGCCCCAAGGCTCATGGCTGAGCCCCAAGGTCTTCTGATCCCTGGAAAAAGCTAGAAAGCAGGACCTCTGCCCAAACCTGAATTCTGTCCAGTGACAACACGGTTCAGGTGTTTCGTCACCGATACAGAAAACCAGCCCATCTCCGAGGCCTCGGGGACAGACACACGCGGGAGGGGCGCCTCACAGTCAGGTGTCACAGCGAAATGGGCAGAGGCGCAGAAAAGTGCTGACACTCGGAATGATGAAAACCAGAAGCTCGCTGCTTCGGGGACCGTGTGGGCGCAGAAACAGCAGGACCCAACCGAGGACTGCTGATCACACCAGCATCCTAAGAATCTGCAGAGTTCGTGGGGCAAATAAAGTTGGATTTCAAAAAAGCGTGCATCCCTCATTTGTATTTTCTATCCCAAACCATAGCAGCAAATTTATTATTTTTTCCCCAGTAAGGCACGAAACTGAAGACTTTAGCCAAGCCCATCCACACAGACCCCTCATCCCACCCACATCCCTGGACCTGAACAAGCCACAGGGCCACTTGCACACCACCTTAAGCCCGTCACCTGGCCGCAGGTGACAGTCTTTAAGGACAGCTGCAAAGTGGAGTCATCCATGATGTATTCTTTTCAAAGAATGTGTGAGCACCAGCTCCCTGCCGAACAAGGAAAGGTAACAAAATGAATCAGCTCCTAAACATGGGAGAGATTTCTGAAATATTACAAATTCCTGAACTAAAGGCAAGTTCTGTTCCCCGAAGTCACTTCTTTAGAAAAGAGGGAATTACCCAGCATCGGAATTTCCCCAAAGTCCCCCACATCACTGGGCAGGGGCCCTCTGCCGCGGGCTGGGAGAAGGGAATCCAGGGTGTCTTGCAGCCTCCCCTCCCGGCGCCCGGCCGTGGGCAGCCCTGACCCGGTGGGGACCCAGACAGCCCGGCGCCTGTGGAGTGGAGACCCTTCCCGCCGTCATATTTGTAAATGGGAACCGGGGCAGCAGTGAGTTTCCAGTCAGGGCCCCACGCAGAAGGAGAGCCCATAAAGAGCTGCCTTTCCAACAGATGCCAGTGGGGGTGACGCGCTGGTAAATCAAAGCCACGGCTCTAGCCGCAACAAGACCCCTCCTGATGCTGAAGCGTCACCACAGGAGCGGGAAGGAAACAGGATTCAGAATGCAAGCGTTTAAAAAGGCAAGTCGGCCTTTGCAGATGATCTCAGTATTCGATGTCCCAACTTATTCACACGGGACGCCCCCAAACACCCCATAGGGTAATCTTGTGGGGAGGATGGAGGTTTGGGACGCACAGAGGGGATACCTGGTAAGAAAAGCACAGCAAGGAAAGCCAGGCCTCGTCTGTGTCCGCCCGGGGTCTGAAGTGCAGTCAGAGGACAGGATGCAGGACACTGGTCTGAGCGCGGAGAGCAGAGCAGGGGTCCCTGGAAGTCCCGCCCATGACCCCGCGGAAAGTCTGAGCAAGCACTGTGTGCCTAACACAGAACGGCAGGGCATCGAACGTTTATGGTTCCACCTCCCTCTTTAAGAAATAAGAACTGGTGCATTTGAAACTAAACGCAGGCAAAAATAGTTAGCTTCCTTTCAAGTTGACAGCTTGGACTTTTGAGGGTTTTTCCAGTCCAGGCATAAAGAGCCACGTGGGAGCATCTTCATTCTCATCTGGGCGGTAGCGTCTCAGACCCAGGGACCTCCAGCCTGGGGGCCCCTGCCGCCTCCTGTCTCCTCCCCTCCCCTCCTCAGTCATCTCCACCCCCTCCATCTCCCCTCCCCTCCTAAGTCATCTCCCCCCCCAGTCATCTCCCCCCATCTCCCCTCCCCTCCACAGTCATCCCCCGGTCTCCATCTCCCCTCCCCTCCGCAGTCATCCCCCCTAGTCTCCATCTCCCCTCCTCCCCCCCGTCTCCATCTCCCCTCCCCTCTCCTCCTTCTAGTTATTACCCCAGCATAATGCTCCTTCCTTCCAGAAAACGAATCTCTGCGGATTTACCCTAAACCCTCCGAAGAGTGTGGGACGTGTAACCATCTGGGGGGCTGCTTGTGGACGAGAGGAGAGCCGGTTTTGGACCAAGGACTTGGAAGCACAGCTGAGGGCACCGCGAGCTGCCCGCACTGCTCCTGGGACGGAGGGCGCGCTCCCTCCCAGCCAGCGCGCCTGTTCAGAGCTTTATCAGACGCAAAGCCGAACTTCAGGTCACACTTGGGAGGAGTGTTTGTGAAATAGTTTAGAAACCAGTATTTAGAAAACGCAAGACTAGAACACAGAAGAGATCAAAATAACGAAAGTCCGGGTCAGACTTCTGTGTGCGCGCAAGCTAGTGAGACTGCCCTGCGGGCTCAGATGAGCAGAAAGAGAGTTTATTTTACAAGTATCGTTTTGAGTTGGCAGATCCCAGCCTCAAAGGCACATCTACACACTGGCAGGAAAAGGAAGACAAGAAAAACGCAGCGACTAGTCTCCGATTAGGGCCCTGTCCCAGAGCAGCCCTGTTCTGAGCGTCGGTGCTGGAGGTGCGCGGGGCCGCGGGGCGGCGGGAGTGGCGCGGAGGACGTGGCCCAGCGCGGCCCTGTGCAGCCCCGCCGTGGGCGGCCCCCCAGCTGCGCTCCGTCACGTGCGGCAGCGAGCCGTCTGCGGACGGCGGAGCTGGAGTTTGGACGTCGCCTGCGTTTCATTTCATTCTTGCAGTCAGTCCAGTTGAGAGAGCGAGGGGACGCCTCGGTAAACGCGCGGAAGGTGCCGGGAGAGCAGGCGGACCCCGGAGGGCCCCGGGCAGCTGTGCCGCCCTCTGCGAGATGCTGAAGGAGGACCGCGGAGGGAGGGGCGTGGGGGCCGGGCGGGGAGCAGCGAGGGCTGCAGGCGCACCTGCCGCGCGCTCCTTGGGCGGGAGTCCGCGCCCTCGGGAGGTTCCTGAACAGCCACCGGGGTAGCGAGTGTTTCCGCCGCGTCCTCATGGCCGTCCGAACTTCGTGTCGTCAAGGGGGTGAAAATGAAAGTCAGCAAGCGAGATTCGCCGGGGAGAACCGGCTCAACCGGCGCGCCACCACTTTCAGCGACACGCCCCCGCGGCAGCGGGGCCGGCACGGGGTGCCCCGGCGGGGGCGCGCGGGGCTTGCAGCCGGAGGCCGCACGGATGGAGGCGCTGCCCGACGCGGAAGTGCGGGCCGTGGCTTCCAGGCGTTTTGACCCGCTGCCGCCCACGAGAGGTCCTAACTGCCAGAGAGCAGCGTGGCGGATGAGCCAGGCCCTCATCCGGGCTCCTGCTGGTGGCCCGGGGCGAGTTACTCCACCTCTCCGAACCTCAGTTTCCCGTAAAGTGGGAGGAATGAAAGTCCCTCACTGTGCTGTGGTCAGCATGAAATAGGGGCTGCTCGGGGTTGGGGTCAGGGTTAGGGTCAAGGTTAGGGTCAGGGTCGGGGTCTCGGATGGAGGCCTTCTCTATCCCACAGTAAATCTACTGAGACAAAAATCTCACGATGATCCCATTGTCAGTAAAAACGCACGTGAAAGTACCTCAGAAGGAGCCAGCTGAGCATTTCAGTGTCGCAGCCGTGCGCGAAGTGCGGGGCTGAGTCTGCGTCCCCGCCTCTCGTCTCTCCGCGCACCGCCCGCGTGGTCTCGTCCAGAAGCCGCAAGGGTCGCGGCGCCCCCTGTGCCGGGGCGGCAGGGCTGGGCGGGGGCTTGCTGCTCGCAGGGCCGGGGCGGCGAGGCGAGCTCACAGGCGCACCCTGGAGCGCTCACCGTGCCATCTGCGCGCCGCTGCGTTCGGGCCCCTTGGGAGCCGCTGTCCGGCTGCGTTTACGTCCACGTTCCGGGAGACAGTCTCATCCTCACAGGCTTGCGGTTCTTTTGGCTTTGGCATCGTCAGATTTTGTTGATTGTACAAGTTTTTTCCCCTTGGGGTCCACGTCCCAGAAAGCAGTCCTAAAGTTAATGTTTCCACAGGGACACAGGGCTAATTTTACAGGGATTTGCTTTATCCCTTAAGTCGTGGAATTACAGGAATAACCCTGAAAGCTTTAGTCCCGCTGTTCAGTTGAGAAAGGAAAGTTGGAAAGACTCAGCTGCAACGATGCCTCTAGGAATATACCTGAGTTAAAAAGGAGGATAAGCTGGGTGTTATTTACACTATGAGTATGTCCTGTGTGGAAAGAAGTGTGCCCCGTAGGTCTGGGGCATTGCGCATCTCTAGATGATTAGCAGCGCGAGGAAGGGAAGACGCTGACGGGTAGCCTTGAGAAGATAACTGAATGATGGCAACTTGTTCTTTATAAACACCTGCACGTAGATGCACAAGTTAACAAGGAAGATGGCAGTGACTTTCGGAATTTCCTACCTAACATCTTGCAGTAACCACTGGTGAGAAGTGAACACAAGGAACTGTGTGGGTTTTAGTTCCATGCCTGCCAGTAATTATCTACTGCAGAGCTTAGCAGATTTAATTCTCTGAGTTTCTGATTTCTCAGTTGTAAAAACAGAGACCATGACACCTGCAGTGCGGCTTAGAGGCCTCAAGAGAGTCATAGACTCGAACCCGCAGCCCCTGACAGCACAACCGCACGGCCACTGCGCCCTCCCTTCCCGGGAGGACGGCTCGCACGTTACACGGGGCGCCGACCACCGGAGGAGACCAGTAAGGAGTTAGTCATGACCACATACACCTCATCTGCCCAAGTTCACCCTTCCTGCCATAAGGACATTCAGCTAATACACTGCTTCACAATCAGTGGTGAACCGGGGGTGGGGGGGTCTAGCTTCTCATCCAGCATGGGTGCAATTATTCATGGACAATAGATCAGAGTGATTGTTTCCTCTGTCCTGCTGGAACTTGGGCAAGTGTGAGCACTGACAGAGAGGCCCTCGTGGGATGTCATCCGTGGGGAGGGGCAGAGAAGGGCCCGGGGCTGAGGTCTCCCCAGCTCACAGGGGTGGGTCAAGTGAGGGACCCCACAGCGAGCGTTCAGGGATCTACCCATTGGACTCTGGGCAGCACCTTCCCAGCTGAGAGGGAAGACCACAACCACAGTCAGGGGCTGGATGCGGGCAGCTGATTGCCTCCCCTGCCAACGAGGGATGGAGGGATGCGAAGCTGGGCACTGACCGTGGGGGGCATCCAGCAGGGGGTGGTTCCTTTTCAAGGAAAGTGGAAAAGAAGGTCCTGAGGGAAGGGAAGGGTACTGGAACATCCATTCCTGGGCAGGACCGTAAGGCCGGCCCTGGGGCTCCAACCACGAGCCAAAGACACTGCCTCCACGAGCCACGGGAAATCTCACAACCTGCCCGATAAGGACGGCTTTCAAACAATTTTAAATTTAAGTAATTCAGGCAGTACATAATGGAGACGTGAAGTCAGCGTTATGGACAGAGGTGTCGGCAGGGGGACCGTCCCAGGGAGGGTGGAGGGGGCGGGCGCAGCCTGAGCTTACCCTGAATTTCTGACTCCACACGTCAGCCTCAGGGTGGTCCGTGGGCTTTCCTTCCCCTCCCTCTGTAGGTAGCACATTCCCACCATCTAAGGGAAGCTCCTCAGGGGCCCAGACCCTCTCCCACTTCCTCCCTGGCTGATGACTCACTCGTGTCTGCGAGACAAATCAGACCCCTCACCTGCCCCCCCAGCCCCCCACCCACCACGCAGATGCCGCCCCTGCTGCCCCCAGGAGGGGCACTCAGATGTCCTCCCTCACTTCACGTTCAGATCTGGGGGCAGCGACAGTCAGAGAGCCCACAGTCTGCGCACAGAAGGCCATTTTTAAGGTTCTTTTTCTCAGTATCTTAGAAGCAATATAGAAAACACACTACAATAATGGTGACAGTTTTATAAAGCTTTCCATCTGCCTTTCCTCAATATAGATTGTACAAAATCTTTATTGATGGCCTATTCTTGGTCCAAACAAATATGCTGTTTTCATTGCATTTGGTGTCAAATACAGGAGATGAACCAGAACACACATTTCAAAGGCAGTGTAGTAACTCCGTGCTGGGAGAGGGCATGCTACCCGACCCTGGAGGCCAGGACGCCCTTCCCAGGGTGTGGTGCGCTGCGCTGTGTCCCCTGAAAAGATAGGACCACGTCCTAATCCCCAGGATGTGTGACTGTGACCTTATTAGGGCAGAGGATCTTTGCAAATGGAATCCAGTTAAGAGGAGGCTGTACTGGGTTGGGGTGGACCCCATCCAAAGACTGGTGTCCTTGGAGGAGAAAGGGGTGGGGGACAGACACAGAGGAGCTGGGGAGAAATGCCACGTGGTGACAGAGGCAGAGACCAGAGAGACGTGTCTACAAGGAGACGGATGCCACGGCCTGTGGGCAGTGTCAGAACCTGGAAGGGCTAAGAGGCCCCCTGGAGCCCTCAGAGGGTGCCTGGCCCTGAGAAGCCTTGGGTTTGGAATTCCGGCCTCCAGAGCTGTGAGTGAAGACACTTCCATTTTGAGCCAAAGTGTCAGTGGTCTTCGGTTACAGGAGCCACGGGAAACTCATGCTGGGTGAGAGTGGCATGTGGACGGAGGCCGACGGGGTGAGCAGAAGGGGCAGGTAGAGATGCTGTGGGAAGCAGGGGGAGAGCCTGGGTGGAGGGCATGGCATGTGCAAAGGCCCTGAGGTAGGAGAAACCATGGGTGTGACAGGGAAGTGCCTGAGCATTGGGAATCCACGGAGGAACAGGACCCTCCAGGTGGCACCACTACAGTCTTCCCTGCGGGAGACGTGTGGTGCCCCTTCACCCACTTTTGGGAGGAATCCAGTCCTGCTGGGAGGAGCAAGCCCCCCCAGTGCCGTGGTCCCTGGACAAAGAGCTCCCGGAACCCTGTGCTACAGACCGAATGCCTGTGTCCTCCCCAAATCCATGCCCCCAGATGATGGCATCCAGAGGGGGGGCCTTCGGAGCTGTGTAGGTCTGAGGACAGAACCGGCACGGATGGGGTCAGGGCCCCAGTAAAGGAGATCCCACAAAGCTCCCACTGCTGCTCCACGTGAGGACACAGAGTGGAGATGCCGTGTGTGAGCCAGGAATCCAGTCCTCACCAGACACCGAATCTGCTGGCCCCTGCATCTTGGATTTGTAGCCTCCAGACAGTGAGAAATGAACGTCTGTTGTTTACAAGCCCCCGGTCTGTGGTGTCCTGTCACAGCTGCCCGCGTGGACCGAGACAGCCCATCAGCTCGGAGAACAGGGTAGAGGTTCATCTCAGAAGCCCCCGCCCGTCTGGAACAAGGTTCTCCCAGACAGCGAGCTGCGATCTGCCTCCCACCCGTCCTCAGGACCCCCTGCCCGGCTGGTGGCACTCAGACAGCCCCAGACACCCAACCTGGACTCACATAAGAAGCGCCTGAGAGGAAACCAGCTCTCAGATTTGGGGGCTGGGAATTTCTGCACTGGGTGATCACGGAATGTTCACAAGCCAGTTGCCACCATCCTTTGTTTGCTCAGGCTTATCAGAGTCACATCGCAGAGGAGCACTGCCTTAAAGTTATCAAAAACCACTTTAAAAAGACAATGACAGGATTGCAGAAGGATGGAGCTTGATGGAGGCTGACTGGTCCCTCGAGCCTGGTGCCCAGGGTGTCGGCTGACTTGGCAGATTGAGCCGTTGCAGAACGGGCAGCCAAGGACGTCTGGGTTCCCGGCTTGCAGTGCCGCTGGTACAGCCCCTTTCTCAACTCCAATGAAGCATTTTCTTAAAGGAAGAAGGAAGTAGATTAAACAATGGTTCACTAATGCTAAGTTGGATTAACTTTCAGAATTTCTTGTTCAGATATTCACGCGAGTCTATGACCACGTAGCATGCTTAGCTTTTTGTAGCTCCTGCAAGGAAAGCCGAAATTGTCCGTGTGAAAGCAGAGGGTCCCAGGAAAAGTGGCCTTGCTGGGTAACGGGCACTCCAGTCCTGCAGTCGTGTGGAGACAGCCTTTCTGATGCTTGGGAGTGGGGTTCAGGGGCAAGTGGGGCAGCATCTGGAGACATCCCAGTCCTGGTGGCCTAACCCGGTCACGGGCATGAACCGCGGGTCCCACTGGCCACACTGTGCACAGGCTGCCCCCCGGGAGGACCAGCAGCTGGGACAGGCATGGGGGTTTCAGAGAGGAAGTCCCAGGGCTCGAGTCCCAGAGGTGCCCGGGGTGGGCCCCTTCTGGTGGGCGCTCTTCTGCTTGTTCTGAGGTTTGGTCCCCAGTTCCTCCTTATCTGTAAACCCAGGAGGGTAAATGCTACTTCCGGGAGGGGCTGTGGAAATAACTGGTTAATATTTCACAGGCACCTGAAGATACAAGCCCTCAGTCGGAGGAGCAGGGGACCCAGCGGGGGCTGGACTTCCGGGAGCGGCCCTGCGTGCCTGCAGCAGGGTCACCGACTGCAAAATGTGCCACTGTGCCAGTCCCCGAGGGCACACGACCAGGACCCTAGCGCTGATAACCGAGGAAACGTGACGCCCTGGGCGTCGCTCCAGGCCAGAGCCAGTGCTCAAAGGCTAGAACTTGTCGAGCTAAGTGTGTTTTAATCCACCTGCACAACAGATTGCAGAAGAATGGAGCAACTCACAGATTCCCTGACCTCAGGCAGGATGATGGCGCAAGAGTGCGGGGCTCGGGGAGGAATGCGCTGACTGAGCCCACGGGCTTGCAGGCGGCCTGGGGCCAAAAGAGCTACGGTCTGAGTCTCGACTGAAATAAACCAAATCTTTCTGAAAACACAGAGGACACCTGAATTCTACAACTGCTGCTCTCAAACCTCCAGTTTCAAATCACCGACCCCGCAGTAGTCCCACGGGGGAGGGGCAGTCTCCTCTCTGGCACCATTTTCCTGGGAGACCTCCTCCCAGAACCTTCCAGATGCTAATCAAGGAAAAGAATGTGAGCATCGTCCTCAGCCTCATCAGTCCCGCCTGCACACACTCAGAGCTGATGTGATAGGCGCACGTCTTCACACAGGCGTGCGGCATTTCAGAAGGTAAAGGATGCGGGTGGGTGACAATTACAGACACACTGCCACAAGTTTCTACTGTATAGCACAGTATATCAATATCTTGTAATACCTCTAATGAAGAAGAATATGAAAAGGAATAGATATCTGTGCATGTGTATGTGTCACTGAATCGCTTTGCTGTACACCTGAAACTGACATTGTAAGTCAACACACTTCAGTAAGAAATAGAATTTTAAAAAACCAGAAGGGAGGGAGATACGTCCCAAGGGGGCACGACTCAGTGGAAAGGACCCTGCCCTGGAGTCGGGAAGCCTCAGAGAGTGGCCAGCGGGAGGGGGTCCCCACTCCGCGCGGGGCCAGGTGGAGATCATTTCAGAAGCACGTCCTCCCAGCCCTCCAGCCAGGCTGGGGCAGAGGCTGTGCTGACCAAGCCCACGAGGTCCAAGAGGCCGGCTGACCCAGGTTCACAGGTACCAGCAGGGCCAGGGGCCTGGGCTGAGCTGTGCTCGGAGCGGCCGCACCATCTGCGATGCCCAGAGCTCCGGGTCCAGGTCGGCTGTGAGCTGACCTGATGACTTGGCCGGGCACTTCATGTCTTCAAAAAAAGGACTCTGGACACAATCAGTCTTGGAGTTATTAAGGAAAAGAGCTGCAGGGAGAGTAAAAGGGCACTTTCCTTCCATTTCACACATTTTAATGTACATTCTGACGACTCAAACGCATTAACGACGACTTGGACCAAGTGTGCAAACCTCACTCCCTTGGACGGGGAAACCATTGCAGGGCAACAGTAAATCATGAGGCTCAATAGAAATGTGTCATAAAGGTAAATCTCCTTTCAAACTCTGTGTTTGGAAGATGGCATTTAAATAAGTGGCCAGCAAACACCTCCAGGGTGCCACCCAGACAACGAACACACGGCCGCCAGTGAGCGGTTGGCTTGGACCTGAGCTTGTCACCCGGTTTCCCTGTGCCGTTCAGGGCCGAGTGGTATCCTTAAGGCCAAAAACAAACAAACAAAAAGGGCAGTATCCTTTCAGAAGGCAATGATTTATTACCACAAAGTGGAGAACTTATAATTTAATTTCTCCATCAAAATCAAGATTATCTGGTTGCCTTTATAGGAAATAGATGAAAAATGCAAAGGTCTTGGCAGAGAATATTCACAATGTCATGTCTATCTGATGACCTGTGACCCACTGAAACTATAAGGAAGTGTCTCACTCACTCATATTCCCCCCAAAGCACAGCCTTTGTGGATAAGTGACTTCTTATTTGACATCAACCACAGCATTCAAATGAGGGGTGGTAACATCCAAAGACACCGCAGGACTGACTCAAAGGACCAGAGAGGTGATGGCAACGGGGCATTTGGGGCAGGAAGTCTCATTTCCCACAAGCAGCAGGGTGGCCTCGGACAGGCCACCTGGTGCCCCTGAGGCCCGTCTGCTGTCTTTCTGGGGGAAATGAGGGGGCTGGATGGGGTGCTGCACTGATTCCCACAGGGATGGTGTGGGCTCCCACACCTGCTCTGCAACCCCTGGGATCTTTAAAAATCCAGCCTTTCCTGACAAGGTTTAAGCAAAGCTGCTGTATCATGTCCAACACACGGACAACTGGGCCCAAGGCTGGGGGCCAGGTCCCAACAAGGCACACGAAACTCCTCGAGTGTCTACTGGATGCTGGTGAGCAGGGGAAGAGCAGAGCAGAGCTCGGTCTGAGTGTGCACGCACGGGTACACATTCACAATGCACACACGCACGCACAGTCACACACGTATGTCACAAGGAGCACATGCATGTTTTGAGACCACCAGAGCCGCCCCTGGAGCACAGCGCCACCTGTGAGCAGAGCCACGAGTGAACCAGGGAGGCTGGAGGGGCTGGCGTGGCCGTAGGACCAGCCTGGCCAGATGGAGCAGCCCAGGTCACCAAGAGGACTGCTGAGGGGCCAGGCGGCTGAGGGCCTCCCTGGGGCAGGGTCCCCAAAAACGGAAGCCCTTTTCAGCAGGAACAAAGGACACCACAAAAAGGAAGTGTGGGCAGCACCCTGCCGAGCGCGGTGCTGCCCCTGAGGAACTTGGCGCAGACGGGGCGGGGCACTGAGCACCGAGGGCGGTGGGTGGAGGCAGGGCCACAGGGGTCCCCTCACTGTAGATGAAGCCTCCACAGCAGGGGGCCCAGGGGAGCAGACACGGCGGTGGGGAGCGGCGGGCAGATGCTGGAACCTGTGGCCGGTCCAGGGAGGTCCCTGGGGATACACCGTCGGGGGCAAACGCAGACCCTCCCTGGGTGGCTGGCAGATCCATCCTGGAGGCAGGAAGACATGTCATCAAACCAGCAGGGATCTGAGCTCAGCCCACGAATCACTAGTCACGACGTGGCTGAATTCAAATATGTGGAAACGAGGCACCTATAGATTTGGTGGGGAGAGTTCTTAATGAATTCATGACCTTTCAAAGGGCTGATTTCGAACTACACTCTCCTGTAAGCCTCATCCAAATATTAGAATAGAAACCTCTGAAAGCAGGTCAGTCCACGCATCTGGCGCTTCGCCTGGGCTTCGGCGAGAGCGGCATCCTGGTTCCCCGGCTCCCAGCCGGCCAGCCGTGCAGACGTGGGCCGCACACACAGGGGCCACAACACACAGCCAGGCCTGCGCCGTGCACAGACCTCAGCTGCGTGTGTTTTCTTTCTTTCACGAAGCCCTCGGGCACGGTTTGGGTCTGGGCTCCACCTGCTCTGAGGGATGAATGAACACCTACGGCCCCTCTCCTCTGGGCGTTTCTGTGTCTCCCCCCTGGGTCCCCAGCACGGAGCTCCCGGGTGTCTGTAATGAGTGGCAAACCCCCCACCAGCCCTGCGCAGGGAGAGCGGCTGGGCAGAGTGCTCTGACCGGGAAGTGGAGGCCTCTGGAGTCACCGCCCTCAGAGCCCGGCGGACCCCGGGGCTCACGGCAGCGCAGCGCCATGGAGAGAGGCCGGCGCGAGGCTCTGGAAGGGGCCCGGGTGCACTTTCCTGGCTCTTCTTTACACGTGTCATGGAAGCAAATGAAGTTCAGCCTCAGAGACTTAAGACCCTGTGATGGCTGCATCACAGTCGCCCACGCCAAAGTGACGCCTGGGGCCTCTGCTCGCTTCACGGACAAATGTGGCTTAAAAAAATGGTGTGAAAATCAGTCCGGGTTTTAATCTACCTTCACGTTGAAATTTTCGTTAAGTTCCTAATCGTGCCCTTTATTCTGGTGTTGCTAAGCCCCTGTGAAAAACATCTATAGAAATGTGTATACACATTGGTGTCAGGACTGTTACATAATGTGGCTTTTTTAATTCTTATGTTTTATTGAAGTGTAGTCTGTTTACAGTGTTAGTCTCAGGTGCACAGCAAAGCGATTCAGTTACATAACAGGGCTTTAACCGTGACGCTTCACTGCATTTCCAGGAAGGCTGTCTACCCTGTCTGTGGCTGTGTCCCCTTCGCACCACGGTTCCCAGACACTGTCGGAAACGAGTAAGGCCAGCTTCTAACACCCGCTCTAAATCCTCCTCTCTTCAAAGAGAAGCCCTGACACACAGAGACAGCGCCGGAGCAGAAGATCGCCGCCTTCCTTCTCACAGCACCTCTCACGGAGCAGCACGGGGTGGTGCGCAGACGCAGAGCTGCACTCGGCCCGACAGGCATGCGACTTACCCACTGTACTTCCAGGACACCAGCTGCAGCTGGTGACTACACTCCATAATCTCTAGTCCAAGGTCATTATGTTTTCAGACACCTGAGAGAATCAGGAAAAAAACCACTCTCCCCCGCTCCCTCCCAAGAGAAACCCAGCTGCTAAAATGTGAAAATCATTTTTGTTTGTTTTATTAAGCTCCTGCTTTGTCTGGTCTTTGAAGGCAACACAGTGAGCTGAATAAATCACGGCCCACGTTCTTCTGATTGGTGCAGAACAGACGTGGGCAAAGGACTTCTGCAAAATTCAGGCTCTGCAGTGCGTCAGTTGGATGGTGACGACTGGGGCTGATGGAACCTGCCATCCGTGGACGCAACAAATACCCCCGCTGTGCGCTAGGCGGATGACGTGAGACCGGGAAAACCTATTTTAAGTTTCCCAGGATGCAAGTGCCTGGTGGAACACTGAACCCCTTATAAACCAGATGTTATCAAAACCAGAGAACAGAGCCACGGCTGTGAAACGCCCCGCAGGGGAGATGGGCATCCCAGAAACCGGGTCAGGGGACCACCCCAGGCAGGAGCAGACAAAGATGATTTTTGACCAGGAATTGGGGGAAGAACCCAGAAGATTCCCAGACAGGGCACGAGGAGAGGCTCAAGGTCGCCGGGAGAGACCCGGAGAGGGAACTGGTATAGGGCAGAGCCAACCTTCCAGCACCGTGTGGGTGAGAAACAGCTCCTGCGGCCCCTCTGCTCCGCCAGGTGCAGCCCTGGGCCTCCTGCAGGGGGTGGGACAAGTGTCATGCCCTGGGAAACCCGTCTGCAGACTCGGGGCTCTCCAACGACACGACACCCCCCCCCCACCTCACGGCAGGAGCTGCCTGGTCTGATCCGGGTGTGCCTGGAAAGGCATGGTGTCGCCTTCTGCACATCCTGGAGGGTCAGGGAATTTAAAATACTCAGTTGTGTGTCTGCTCTGTCTGGGAAGCCTGCCACACAGCTCTGGATTTTTTGCTTTCCTTGCAAGTTTAGCAAAAATGTTAGGTTCCAACCATACAGGAAGCCTGGTGAGGAATATAACCAGCCATAAATATTCCCCGTCAGAGACGCCGGCGCTCCCGGCAGGAAAGAGAGTGTGATTCTCCAAATGGAGAGAGAATCAAAACTAAATGACAGAAAGGAGAACGTGTTGTCGGGACGGGACGGGACTTTCCACGAGTCAGTGTGTCAGTGAGACAGACAGAAATGCTGCAGCGCGTCGCCGCGTGCATTGCGGGCAGAGGCGCTCAGGGAGACCTGCGCCGCCGAGCCACGCGTCGGGCACCGCCCCCTCTTTCCCTGAGCAGTGGTCCCCTTACTACAGATTCCTGGGCCCGGACCCCAAGGCTGTGTGTGGTGTCCCGAGACAGGGGGCCAGGACTCTGCATTTAGTGTGAGTTCTGGATGGCTTGCACGCAGGTGGCTGGCGGAGCCCTGGGGGGACACTAGGCGTCACCCTCGTCCTGCAGCCTCGTGGGACGCAGGACGTGGGCTCCGGCCGCAGCAGACACTTGGGTTGGGCGCTGGTGTCCCCCTCCCAGAACCAGTCCCCCACCTAATCTGAACCAATTCAGGCAGGTGCTCAGACTCCGGTCGAGGTCAGCGCAAGCTGAGCTCTCCTCTGTCCCTGGTTAGGTGGGCGAATGATGGCAGGGAGACCAGGGAGGTCCGTGAGTCTGCGAGCTCTTTGCTGGAGGAGCTGTCTTTGCACCCAGCTTTCTGCTCCTGCCCGCAGGGCTGCAGTGACAGACACTGCTAACTGCAGGGAAGGCAGGATGCGGTCTGGGACAGGAGCCCACTTGGGGAGATCCTCTGTGGCCTGACACCCCCGAAGGTGGGGTTGACACTTGTGGGTGCTGCTATCAGTGGTGACCAGGCCAGCAGGGGCCCTCAGCCTACTTAACACATCCAGGGTGAGGACGATGTCTGCTGGGGGCAACTGGGCTCCCCTCCCTCCGACAAAACCTAACCCTCACCGCCTCCACCCTCCTACCCCGACTCCTGAGAAACCAGGGGACATTTACGTGCCATCTAGAGGAGTCGTTCCTTGAAACCTACACCTCAGAAAACCAAATGACAACAAGGCATGTCCCGCTAGTGCCTCCGCCTGCCGTCCAGCCACGACTTACGGGAAGTCTCGGTCCAGCCGGGGAGCTGGTGGCCGAAGGGTTGGGCCCCCCCTGAGCTGCAGCCCTCACCAGCTGGGACCTCGGGCCACCACAGAACCCCGGGTGCCCCCGCTGTCGTCTGCAGGGTCCGCACGGCAGGGGCGTGACCTGGTGCTCCTTGGTGTGGCTCAGAGCTGCCGTCGGATGGTCAGCGCTGCGTGCTGGCCACCAATCAGAGCAAAACCCAGCACAAAAGGCTGTCCAGTCAACTGCCTCGCGCCAGGGGCACCGGCACCCGTCTCTGTTTTCTAGGTGGTTCTGACACAGGGGAGACAGGGACCGAATCCAAGCCTAACTGCCACGCAGCCGGAATCAGCGTGATGTTAAAAACTAGCGCGTTCAGTGAAACAGCCTTTTCTGCGTTTTAAAATCTACAACTCGTACCAAAGAGGAACATCGCATCCTCAAGAAAAGCCGCCAAGGGGCTCTGAGCAGAAACTCATTTCCTGTCAAAGGCTGCGGCTTCAGGCCTCAGAGGAGCCCTTTCCCACACTGGAGGGCGTCGCCCTCTCGTCCCCAGCTCTCAGCCCCGACCCCTCTGCACAAGCAGCACTGGTTTGGTGTGGCGTGGCGCACCGCCTTGATGAGAAATGCGTCTGTTTTTCGTATTTTCACATCTATTCTTTCCTTTAAAAATGAGCTCTTCTTAAAGCAAAAGCCCCTGATGTCTGATTGGTCCCCAGAGTGTGTGGCCCACGTGGGTACGAGGCCTGGTGTTGGCTGGGGGTCAGGAGGGTGGCCTGCTGTCCCTCCCACCCAGGGAACAGTGACTTAAGAAGGCATGGTCTCGGATGCCTGGCTTTGGGCACGTGCTCCAAGACCTCAGGAGCACAGGGTGAGTGTCACCGGCCGTCACACGGGTCACTGGACAGAGCAGAGGATGCACTGGACCTCACACACACGACCCCCCAGGTCTGCTGACTGCTGAGAACTCCCATTTCCTTGGGGTAATAAGATGAGGATGTTGCTCGATTCAGAGGGTCCTCAAGGGATGGAGAGGAAATCGGCATCACTGGGGAGCAGGGGAGCCTGGGAGCCTCTGCCTCCTGGGAGGACGTCTGACCCCAGGGTGCCTGTGGGGCCCTGGCGGGACACCATTATTTCACTTTTTAGTGTTCTTTTAGAAGATAAGTCTGTGTGAGGGGTGGGAGGAGATAAGTTAGGCTTCTTTATGGGTTTTATATATGTCACACATATATATATATATAGGTATATACACACGTATGAGACAACAGACATCATGCAGAAATAAACCCTCATGCTGAGAAGTTCACAGCAGTAAGCCTTAGGTAAAATTACACTTGGGGAAGGGGTTCGTTCCTACTTACAAGACGCTGCTCTAACACACAGCGCCGGCCAACCCCACGCTCCAGACATGCAAGGATGTTTCAATGCCAACTCGAACATGAATCGGTACAGCCCATCACACTAACAGGTTGAAGAAGGAAAATCACAGGAGCCTATCAACTGGCAGGAAACATCCAACACCCACTCACGATGCAACCTCACAGTAAGTGAGGAATAGAGGGGGCACTTCCTCAATGTAATAAAGAACTTTGACAGAAACTCTACAGCTACATCGTCCTTAGCGGTGACAAAGTGAATGCTTTACCCCTTGGATCAGGAATAAGGCAAGGATGTCCACTCCTGCAACTCTTATTCAGCACAGCCCTGGGAGTTCTGTTGCAATGAGACAAGAAAAAGAAATAAAACAGACAGAGGTTGGAAAGGAGAAGTAACATTTCCTTATTTATAGATGACATGATGGTCTGCATGGGCATCACGAGGAATCTACCTCAAACCTCCTAGACTTAGCAAGGGGGTTCAGCAAGGTTGCAGGACACAAGAACGATGCACAAAAGTCACGTACATTTGTACATGCTAACTACAAATGTGTAGAAACTGAAGTTAAAACGTGACACCATTTAAAATTACTCCAAATAAAATGCAATACTTCGGTATACCCTAATAAAACCCCACAGATTCAGAATCTATGTGCTTAAAATTACAAAACACTGACGAAAGAAACCAAAGAAGGTCTAAATAGAGACAACCTGTCGTCATGGTGGGGAAGACACCACACAGGAAAACTGTTAATTCTCCCCAAGTCCCTCTGACTTGATGAAATTCCCATAAAAATTCCGAGGGTCCTGTAGATACAAACAAGCTTTTTCTAAAATGTATGGGATGATGGAACAGCTGGAACAGCTGACAGCATTTTGATAAAGAAGAAAAGTGGGAGGACTCACTCGACCTGATGGTAAGGTTCACCCTCCAGCCACAGTGCTCAGCAGTGTGGTCGTGGTGGAGGCACAGACATCTTGACCAAGGGAACAGTCAGGGAACCCAGAAACGGAGCCAGACAAGTATGTGAGCACGACCTCTGACAAAGATGCAAAAGCAGTCTGCTGGAGGAAGAGTCGTCTTTTCAACAGACAGTCAGGGAGCAGTGGGACAATCCCAGGCAGGAACAGAAACCAACGAAAACCAAAACCCCTCCACCGACACCTCTCACCTTCTACCAAAATTAACTCACAACAGACAACAGACTTCAGTGTAAAACGCCGAAACACAAAACTTGTAGGAAAATAAAAACAAAAAACAGGAGAAAAGCTTTCAGACTCAGGGTAGACCAAGGGATCTTGCATCTCACACCTAAATCCCAACCTATAAAAGGAAAAAGTGAATAAACTGGACCTCATGGAACTGACAACCCTCCTCTCTGCAGAAGACCCAGTGGAGAGGATGAAGGCAAGCTCGGTTGACAGGGTGACTGGAAACCGTCAGGACCCTCCTAGAACAGAGGAGGAGCTGCCAAGACCAAACAATCCAACGAGAAAGTGGGCAAAGACACAGATAGCTGGTCCCCGGGAGGAACGCAGAAGGCAGACGCACACGTGGAAAGACTGGCATCGTCGTCCCCGAGGGAAATGCAGACCAGAATCACGGGTGGTGTATCACTGCACACCTGTTAGAACAGCCCAAACGAAAAACAGTGACAGTGCCCCATGCTGTCATGGTCTTGGGGATGCTGGGTCACTCACATCTGGCTGGTGGGATGGAAAACGGTGCAGTCATTCTGGAGAAGAGTAGGGCAGGTTCTTGTAAAACGGAACGCGCGCTGACGGTGTCACTCAGCGGTAGTGCTCTCGGGCATTCATCCCAGAGCAGTGACAGCTGGGTTTACACAAAAACCTGGACATGGGTGATCACAGCAGCTTTACTCAAATAGCCCCAAACTGGAAACCCTCACAGGGTGAATGGTTAAAACCAAAAAACCATGAGGCAAGGGCCATCCATTCCGTGGAACACTACTCAGCGATAAAAAAAGAATGAGCTCCCTGCATCCTCAACAACTTGGAGAAACTGCAGGAGAACAGCAGTGAGTGAAAAAAGCCAATCAAAAAAGGCTGAATGTGGTCTAATTCCATTTAGAAAGCATTTCTGAAATGATGACATTACAGAAAATGGGGAACTGATGGGTGGTTGCCAAGGGCCTGGGGTAGGGGGAAGTTGGCACCCAGAGGGAGCCTGGGGTGGAACCCTCTTACCTACTGTGGGCGGCCACACGGTTCTACACGCGTGACAAAACCACACAGAACGACACACACAGACACACGGGACGTGTAGTCTGGTGAAATCTCGGTACGGCTGACGGGTTGTACCAGCGCTGGCTTCCTGGTTATGAGACTGTACTATCGTCTTGCAAGATGTTACAGAGGGTGTAAGAATCTCTCTGTATTATTTCCCACAATTGCATATGAATCTACAATTATCTCAAAATAAAAAGTTTCAGAAAATTGCTTCTGTGACCCACCTCTGCCCAGGCTCTCCCGGGCGGGAGCACTTGGGCGTGAACTCACCAGGTCACTGGGACTGTCCATCTTCAGCTTTTCTGGATTGTTCCCTGAAATGTCTGTTTACACTCCCACGCGCCATAATGTGAGTTCTGACTTCTTCATATCTTCCCCGAGACTCGGTATAGTCAGAAGTTCAACATTTTTACCAGGATGATGGACATGAAAAATCGTCCCAGGTTAGACATCTTTCTGTGTTTTATTAGCCCATTCTCTTCCAGGCCTGCCTGTGCTCCCACAGCTTTTTCTGTTGGGTGGCTTGTTTTACATTACTGAATTCTACCATGTTTCATACCTCCCACCAGCGTCTGTTTACCCGCATTCCCTTGGTAGCCACCTATTTCTTAACAACAGAGCCTCACCCCTACTCAGTGGAGCTCTCAGAACCTGGATCCGTATTTATGAATTTTTTAGAGTTATTGATTCTGAGATATTGCTAAAAGCTTCAGAAGAGGCATCAGTGGTTACTCCTGGTCAGAATGAGAGGGTGATTCTACCTCTGGACGTGGCTTCAGCTCACACCTGAGAGTTCCAGCCTCCTGTCTGGCTGGCCCCTCCAGCCCCAGCTCCCCGTGATGAGTCACTCATGTGTCTCTCTTACTGGTTCTGTTTCTCTGGCTGAACCCGATCTACACACTCAGGAGGACTGACATCTGCTCCATCAGCATCTCTGCTGAGTGGGACCATCAGAGTCTCCCTGTGGGTAACTTCTGCTGCGCTAAAACCAGCTCCTGGGGCCCCAAACTCAGGCTGACTTAAGCATCCTGCAGTGGCTCTGATGGGCCAGTCGAAGTGTCCTACTGCCTAAGGACTACGTACCAAAAACCATACTGAGGAATTAGCAAGCTGTCTTTCCTTCTTTGTGGACAACTTCACAGAGGAAGTTAAGGGCAGGATGACTAACAGTGACCTGACAGCAGCCTCGTGGTCCAGTCATCCTGAAGAGGAAGCATGTTTTGTTGGGTGTGGCTACTCCTCAGCCATGGAATTTTTTAAAAATGCAAGGCAGCTCTGTGGGGTTTGCAAGGTGTCCTGTTCACCCTGCAGGGCAGCACCGAGGGGCTGGAGGCAGAGTCCCGGGATGGAGTTCTGTGCGCCTCTCGGCCTCAGTGTGCCTTGGTTTCTTAGTCACTACAAACGAGAGCACCGATAGGGTATTTCTATCAAAGGAGGGTATCCCAGCGCATCGTGACTCTTAACGAGGTGATGCATCGCCCTCGGAAGACAGGCCGGCACTTTGCAAGTGGTCAAAACACTGCCTGGGTGCTGGGACAGAGAAGGTACGGAGACAGGTGTGTGTATGGTGCCAAATGTTTAAAGACGCACGAGAGAAACTGAAAGTCAAACAACATAACCTCCAATTAACATTTAAAAATTCAGGATGAACTAGAGAAGTCACAGAAGAGGCTGGTCTCTTCTCTTTTTCACTTTCAGCTGATGCCTTCCACCAGGGCACGCGGCCCGAGCCATCCCCGACCGAAACCAGGGTGGACAGACTCAACGCCAAGCCACAGAACAAATAACTTTTCTGAAAAGTTCTTATCTCTGGGCAGAAATGTGATACTTTAGAAAGAATTTGAAAGTGGATTTGAGCCAAATAGCTCTTGTTTAACCCTGAGTTAATAAAGGCAGTCATTTCAGAACACTGGGAACTGACATTTCATAATAATTTTTTGCTAGGTTCCTTTCCTTCAGGTTTTAGTTTACTCCACTTTAAAAAATCCAACTGCCGAGGGGCGCCTCTCCAGGTTGGGAAAACACAGGTTTAGGCTGCGGTCCCCTTGCAGGTCATGGGCCAACCCTTCCCTGAGGAACTGCTCTGTCCCCAAACCCCATGTCCGTGGAGGCCTCCAGCACTCAGAGGTGGCCTGCCAGTGAGCAGGGGTGCAGGACTGAGCCCAATTCAGGGTGGTCCCTGACTTGTGGGCCACATTCTGTAAAATGTCCCCCTGAGCTGGAGGGAGGGGGGTGCTAAGATCTCCAAAAGCTACAGATCTTAAATAAGACACACTCTAAAGTTCCTTTCCTCTGAAAAACTCTTTCTAGCCCGGGTGTGGGTGCCCGTGGACAGGATGGCCAGCAACCCCCCCCACCCGCAACCAGGATCACACCCCTCCCCCCTCCCAACACATCCGAGCTATCCCACGTGCCTTCCACGGACGCAGAAATAAAGCCAACACATGCTGCTGATTCTCACGTCGCAACTGGGAAACGGAGAACCGGGAGCCAAGACGTCCCTACTTCCTGCCCAGTCTTCCTGAGATCCCTAAAGAAACTTAGTTTTCCCTACCCCACTCCACCTTCTGGAACGGACGGAGAAAGTAGACCCTAAAAGAAACGACGCGGTGCCACCAGCATCCCACAGGGACCTAGAGCCACCTGGGCACCAGCAGAACCCTGCAGGGCACATGGCACCCTCAGGACCACCAGTCCTGGTGCCGGGCCCAGAGGGCCTCACGCCCGCCCAGGAGGGGCCCGCGCCGACGGTCTCGGCGCCAGGCGCGCAGGTGGGCGCAGGTGGGCGCAGGCGGCGCGGCCCGAGTCGGAACAGGCCTTGCGAAGGCGGAAGCCGGGCGAGTCGCCTGTCGCCGCCCTCGGCGCTCAGAGGGAAACTAGCTTTCGTGTGGGGGCGGGGGGCGGCAGGGGTCGTCTGCTCGGCTCCAGGTGTGTTCTTAAGTTGGCGGGGACCCCGCCTGCCCGAAAGCTCGCCACCAGCCCCGTCCCCGCACCGCCCAGAGCGGCCTCTTTGACCTTTGTCACCTCCCACCCCTAAACTACACCCGCACCCCCACCCGTGCTCTTCCCGCGACCCCTGTCCGGAGCCCACACCTGGACAGCCGTCGGGTGCAGCCCCGCCGCTCCGGACCGGCGTCCGGACCCGCGCCCACCCGGGCCGGGCTGCCACCTGCCGCCACCCGCGCCGCTGCCCAGGGGAGCCCCGCGCCCCGCGGTCCCGCTCCCCGGGCGCAGACAAAGGCGCCGCCCGCACCCCAGCGAGGCTCACCCACCGCGCTGCGCTCGCTGCTCCCAGGTCGAGGGGCGCCGCGGGGTCCAGGCCTCTTCCCCGCCGCCCGGGCCCCAAGCGCGGGCAGCGCGGGGTCCCGGGCGCCACCTTCCGGGTCGGGGCTGCGGGCCGCCGGGGCCGCAGGCTCGTCCTCGCTGGTGCGCGGCGGCGGCGGCGGCGGCGACTGACGGCGGCTGCTCGGAGGGCAGGGCGCCCCGCCTCTCTCCCCCGCCTCCGGCTTCCTGCGCGCCAGGTACGCACGGCCCGCGGGAGCCGAGCCCGCCCCGCCCGCCGCCGCCGCCGCCGCCGCCAGCCCGCCGCGCCGCGCGAGCTCCGGGCGCACGCGGCACCGCGTGCAGGGCCAGCGCCGGGAGGCGGGCCCGTGCTCCGGGGGGCAGGACCGCTGCTCGTCGCTCGCGGCTTAGCTTCCGAACTGCCCCCGCCCGAGCGCGCTGGGAGGGACCCGCGACAGCACCTGCTCCACGCCCCATTCCGCCGCGCGGACCCCCGGGGCCAGGGCGCGGCCGCCCGTCCCAATCCGCGCCGCCGACTCCGGGTTCAGGGCTCGGCCCTCGGCAAAGCCTGGCCGCCTGAGAAACCAGGGGCGCCCTGCAGGCCCCCCCGCACACAGGCAGGTGCTCCGCTGGAGGGCACACGCGTCCCCCGGAGGCAGGCAAAGCGCGCGCGGAACAGACCCGAAAACGCGCCGAAGGGGGAGGCGGACCCGGGTCCTGCGGCGCTGAAGCATCTGTCTGTTGGCTTGTGGTCGGTGTCATCCTCTTGGTCCAAAGGGAGCCTGTTGTTTGGACATTAGTCACCTGCACACACAGTCAGATGGTCCTTTCTCCTGGATTCTCGGCCTTTTCCTCCTGATGGTGGAAAAGCAGGGGGCAAGGAGAGAAGCTGGCCCAGCTGCTGGCGCCCCCCGACGACGACTACGCTTCCGCGTCAGGGAACTGACCTCGACGCTTCCCAGGAGCCCGCGGGACCCGCACAGTTTATCAGGAGCAGGGAAGTGTGGTGCCCGGAGAAACTCAGCCCTTGTCCCCTGGGCCGGCTGTCCTGGGCTGGGAGAGCCAACTCCTGGTGTGGGTTCAGGGCCGCCTGCCCCAACCAGCCGCCCTCACAGACCCGGGGATCTAGCCACCTCGATGCGATGCTGGTGATTCTAAGAGAAGTGTGTCCACGATCACAATATCTGACCCTTTGCTCAGGGAAGACTGGCCCGGGGTTTCGAGAGTTAGAGATGGGAGGTCAGGAGGCAGCAGAGGAGGGACGCAGCCTGTGCGGAAGAGAGGTTTGTCTGTTTTCAGGCTTTCTGCCCCCCCGCCCCACCGGCCTTCAGCTCACTTACAGCAAAGCGTAGACGGGTGGGAGTCAGGGAGCCAGAGGAACCCAAGGGCGCGCTGGGCAGTGACTCCAGCCAGGACCTCCTGGTCCCGGACTCATGACACTCTTACTTACCCCCACCCCATATTACTTAAAGCTCAGGCCATCCTGGGTCCCATTTGGATGCCGGTTTTAGTATCACAAACGGCTTCTCCTGCCAAATGTATCTGCGTCTTCCCAGGTGACTGGGATTCTGGAAGACTGGGTCTTGTGCCCTGCACACAGCAGTGAAGGCTGGGTGTTGGGGAATCCAGGCCCCCTGGAAACAGCAGTGTTCTCTTTCATGCTGTGTAGGAACTTCACACAGGCCAACAGTGCTCTCTGCAAAGGTCATGTTCACCAAGCTCCAGTTAAAACCTCTTTTTAAAGATTTATGAAATCCCACCATGCATATATTTTGGCCCCAAATTCATGGGTACTTTGAGAAAAATATACATGAGGGAATAAGGAACACAATTTAATAAAGCGATGGGTGGGCATTTGGAAGGTCCAGTGTTAGTGACATCCGGTCCTTCCTGCCCCAGGGAAGGACCCAGGGTGGAGGAGCCAGGTGGGCGCTTCCCCTCGGAGGGGCAGGTCACATGTCACACGAAGGTGACCGTGCATCTTTGGGCAAAATGACAGAGATTCAGTTTGCTGATTAGAATTAAAAGGGGCTGTTTTGACAAATAAAGGATAAATGATCCAAGCCTCACCATCTCTTCAATGTCTCTCAGGAAGTCATCGGCCTCCCGTCCATCTCTCACCGCACGGTTCACAAGGACAGCAACCTTCGGCCTTTCATGTTGTAGCAAGAAGCACAAAGTTTAATGCGTGATACACACTCAGTGAACTTGTGTTCAGTCCAATTAAACTCCAAATTACCCAAACTAAAGGAAGTAAGTGAATTAATACAATTAAATCCCAGGAGATCAGACTACATGCATTTTGGGTTTTTTAAAAATTCCTTCGTCAACAGATTTCCCTTTTGCTTAGAAGAGACCTGAGCTTCATTTTCATCTCTGGTTTGTAATGAACAGTTTCTGGTGACGGCCCCAGAGTAGACGATCCACTTGTACACTACTGAGGGTTGATTTACTGTAAATTCCAATTAATAATTAGACAGACTCTGCTGTGGTCACGATTGCAAGAGAATTAGGTGCATCATGAAATCCAGGAAGTACAACACAGAAAAGTTATGTAAACAAGGAAGATACTTGAGGGAGGCTTCTAGACAAGCACACACGTACGTTCACACACACACACCCTCTTCCCCCCACAAAAGCCATTTGTCACTTCTTTTTATCCAGGAAAAAAAGAAAGGAAAGGAGATTCGTATGACTTTGGTTACGCAGGGGAAAAAAACAAACAAACAAACCTTCCACACATTTTTCTACCATCAATTTGTTGATAGTTTTTATACAAACTGCTTTACAAACGGTACACACATATACATAGTACTTTCCTTTACCAATAGCTCCCTCATTTTATTAATAAAAATGAAAGCAGACAGCTTTCCGTAAGATCCAAGTCACTCAACTACAGGAAAGTGCTCTGGATTCAGTGTATTTGCTGGGCAGGGTGTACACGTCCGACTGACACAGCCCTCCCACTCCAGCTGCTCCTAGGATTTCTGTTTCCCCGGGAGACCCCAGCCGTGAACGGCTTGTTTTCAACACCCCTGCTGCGCTCTCAGGGCTCGTCCGCGCTGACAAGCATATGGTTCACGAGGCAGGGCGGCCCGTGGAGCCTGGTGGGGTGGAAACAGGAAATTCGGTGAGAGCTGAGGCTGGTCCCCCCCCCCGCCCCCCTGGAGCTGGGAGCTGAGGCGGCGCTGCCCTCTAGCGCCCCCTGCCCGCTGCCCCCTCCATCACACGCACTTTACTGCCCTGGTGGTGAAGCGTCCTTTCTGCTGAGAACAGCTCACCGCTGGGGGTGCACTGTGTCCCCAGAAAGCCTTGTCCCGCTCCTACCAGGTGCCTGCGATAGGACCTTTTTCGGAAACAGGATCTTTGCAGGTGTGATCGAGTTGAGATGAGGTCCCTGGGGTGGCCCCGGTCCAACACCACGGGTGTCCTCCCAAGACAGACAGGAGGAGCGCGGTGGAGGGGAGGCGGGACCTGGACCATGAGGCCACATGCCAAGGCTCTGGGGCCACTGGAGCCAGGAAGATGCAGGAAGGACCCTGCCCTGGAGGCTCAGGGGCGCGCCGGCCCTCCCACACCTTGACGTCAGACTTCAGCTCCAGGACTGCAGGAGAGTAGTTTCTGTTGTTTTCAGCTACCTGGTTTGTGGTACTTTGAGATGGCGGTCCTAGGAGACAAACTAACGAAGTCACAGAGAGAAAAACAGGACCAGATTCACTTTAAAAAGGTGGAAATGGACCACTCGATGACAGAGCACCAGGCAGCAAGTGCTAGAGGGCGGTGCTTACCATTCAGCGTGGAGGGAAGTGGGTGTTCGCGGGTCTTACACACGCCGGTTCATGTCGTCTTGAAACACCAGCAGACAAGTACTTTGTTACCTCCCGTGGGCGAGCAGGCAGGCCTGGAAGACGCAGGGAGGCATCGTGGACAGGACAGAGACAGCAGGTGTCACAAGGACGTGCAGGAGGGGACGCCCCGGGCACCGCTGGTGGGACTGCATCCCCAGCTCCTGCCTGATTGCCGGCCTGAGGGCCCAACCCTACAAAGTTTAGACCTACCAGCCCTCTCCATCCGTGATCCAGTCCTTGAAAGAAATTGCTTGACAGGGGACAGAGATGCCCTCCTCCCATCAGTCCTGTTTCTCTGAAGACCCCTGACTAGTACTCCTTCCCCCCACACCAGGGGCTAACCCCACGCCACGCTGGACAGCTGCTGCAGGGCTAAAGCTCTGTGAATGTGTTCGGATGTGCCGTCTTAGCTGGTGGATGATTAAATCGGCTTTTTCAAGCCTTAACCCCAGGGTCCTAAACAAACTGCCTGAGTGACTCAAGCGGCCAGAAGCAACAGGACAGCTTTTCTCCAATAAACCTCAGTTCTGGCTCCGACGGCTTCTAACTGACGGGCTGAGTCCCCCACTTGATCACGGGGGAGCTCGGCCGATGGGAGGTGCTAGTCAGGTCTACACCGTGTCTTCACAGCAACATCCAGGGTAGTGCTGGGACTCCTGGACGCCCCGGCCTAGACAAGGACGCTTCCCCGTGCCGGGGGCACTGACAGTGTCGCAGGAGAAAATCGCAGGACTTGTGCAGCCTGTCTTGACCACTGTGGATTTCTGAATGTCACTGACCAAAGTTATACATGGTCCCTTTTTCCTAACGGCTTTTAGAGTTGAAATGCAATTTAATGTTTAACTTATATTGCCGGAGGACAAACATACAAATGTTAGAATGTGTTTTTCCTTTGTCTCTGACTCTTTATGAACTTAAAGAAAGAATTGCCTTTAGGAGAGACATCTGGATGCTTTTAAGAAGCAGCATTTGGAGGAGCTGAAAGATAAAGGACTCTGCAGAGGCCTCGGAGATGTGTGTGCCTGACACTGGGGAGTGATGGGTTTTCTGTGCTAATGTGTGCCTCTGAACTTCCTTAAAATGCCTAATTACTCTTCCCTTGGAGGGATGCAATCAGTTTTCTGTTGACTGTTATAAAAAATACACATAAAAAGCCGAATTTCAAATGTTGTTCTACACAAATTATTGAATTATTGCCGGCCTGTTGTGGAAATTCATATGAGATAGGCGGTGATGTACAGTTCCGAAGCCCTGCCTTGGCGGATGCAGTAACAGCCAGCTTTATGAAAAATTCAGCTTATTCATCTCTGCGACATACACTTCGACAGCCCGAGTACAGCCAAGGTCAGCCATCCACGAAGGCAGACTGTGGTTTGAACTTGGAGGCCTTTGAAAGGCACTCTCCTGCCTTCCCAATGAGAGCAATTCTCTACTGGCTAATGATGGAAATGCCAACATTCTAACATCCTAACTTTATTTCAAAGCTTTAATTCTGAGAAGATGCAAGCCACCAGGAGAGGTAAATGACAGGAGGCTCTTCGCTGTTTTCATTCTGGATGCCTGGGTTTTGGGTCCTCCCTGATCCAACTTCACGAGGACAGAGGAAAGCTCGGGGTGGCCCAGCTCTTGGGGTGCCAGTGTGGGGGCAGGCTCCACGTGGGGTCACTGTGCTGCCTGCAGTCTTTTGTCCTGCATCCCAGTTAGATCCGGAATAGACCCGACCGCAAATGCTTTTAAAAATGTAAAAAAAAACCTCAGTGTAATGTATGTGACACGAAGGTGCTAAGGGGTCAAAGACTAACTGCAGGCTCTAGGAAGTTCTGGAAACTGGGGGAGGGTCCAGAGGGGGAGGGGAGTGCCATGGAGTAAGGGTGGAGAGGTGAGGGGAGGGAAGACCATTGAGGTTCAGAGCTCTGACGTTTACGCTGGAGATAACGGTTAGCTAATAAAAAGTTACAGGGGAGGCAGGATGAGGTTGTATTTGCAGGGAAATACGTAATAACTTCTAAATATTTACATACACAACGGAAGAAAACATCCAGCTCTGCTGGTACCTGGGGTTCTGTAGACGACATGTGGATCCAGCTTCCTGCTGCCCTGGATCCCCACCCCCACACCCGGCCTGGCCTCACCATCCGCAGCCCCTGGACCACCCAGCTGATCTGCCAAGAGCAGCGGGGGAGGGAGACGCACCTCCCCCAGGTGTAGCCCTTCCTCGGCCTGGGGAAGCCCTACCACGACCAGCTCTGGTGGTGACAGGTATGCAGGGATACAGGGTGGCCCCACAAAGCAGGTGAAGGCGGAATTGTAAGGTGCAGCCATCCTCTCTGCAGGCCAGGCCCAGGCAGGGGCCCTTTCTGAGTGGAAATTAATCCCAGAGTCAATTATCTTTGGTTTCATGGTTCATGGTCCAGTTAAGGGTACCTGATAAAGGGTCCTTCCATCTAGCTTGGAGCTAGTTCAAGTCATGTCTGTTCCAGTATATGTAATCCCCGGGCTGCAAGTCATGGGGCATCTGATCTTCATCCAAGGATGGATTACTGAGCTTCAGAAACGAACCTAGAATGTCCTTTTAATAATTCAGTTAAACTTGGCAATAATAAAACAGCAAGGAATGGGCTGAGAATTGAGTCTTAGTAAACACAGACCTCAATTAACAAAACTAGAATTTAATATTCACTGAAACATACTCTTTTTCTCTCCATAATTACCCTCATTTTAAATCAAATATAGCCAAATAAAGATTGATTGATTATATATATACAAAAAAGAAGAACTGATAGGGGAGGCCCATCAGGAGGGAGGAGAGGAGGGGCCGTCTGCAAGATGGAGGGGGCGGGGGTGGTCGCCAGACCCAGAGCCAAAGAAAACACAGACGCGTTTTCAAGAAATGCCCACTCCCCTTGGGGGCCAGCTGCATTACAGCCTTTGTTTCTAGGTCATTCATCCATGTCTTTTCCGAAAACCCCGTTTTACCTGCGCTGATTTGAGTGGCTTTCTGATTCCCCCACCCAGCAATCCTGAGTTAGTCAGAAAATGCCTGGAGACCCTTTGCGTATGAAACCAGAAAACAAAAATAGAAAAAAGAGGAAGAACGGGAAAGTGTTATATAACCAAGACCCCTATAATTTTGCTCTATTATTTAGAATTTCTGGCTGGTCTTTTTATTTGTTTATGTCTCTCTCTTCATTGTCATGAGAGGAAAAATTCAGGGCAGCGTTTGTGAACACTCCGTAAATGCTTTCTGAAAGAGGTAACAGCATATGTTTGAAGTAAACTTTGGTAATTTACATTCACACGCGGAAATGGGTTCGTGGGGGGGCTGCTGGGTCAGAGGCGTGTTTTGGGTGAGGTCATCGGGTTGTGGAGAGGACGTGACTGCAGGCTGACCTGCCAGCTGGCCCCGGGCTGTCAGAGGCTCCTCACCCCTCTCTGTCCGTGGGACGTGCGTTCTGGCCCCCGCGCTCGGTGGGAACCACGGTCAGGGCCGCAGCCTTGCGAGGGGGCTGTCGTGTTGAGATCCCTGGACTGAGTGCGTGTCCGGACCCCTCTGAGGCCTCCGGATAAACGCTCAGACTCTGCCGGGTCGGCCCGGAGACCAGCCTTGACACCTGCCGCCCACCGTGTGCCGCGCCCCCTCTTTCCGGGCTCTTCCTGCCCTCCGTGTTCCAGGCTGGTTGGCGAACCCCGCAGTCCATATGTCGTATTGATAAATATTGCCGAGTTGCCTGCTTAAGGATCTGTCGCACGGTGTCATCGGCTCCCGACGTGCGGGTCTGAGAGGAGAAGCAAGTTCTCAGCACAGCTTTCACGACGAGTGAGCTGGGATCCTTTCCACACTATTAATTCCTTTTACGTGAATTATCTGATCGTGGCCTGGAACCGTTGTTTTCTATGCATTTATTGGCCTTTTTCTTAATGCTTTGTAGATCCGTCACGTGTGATCTGAGCTGAAAAAAGTGGTTCTGTGTGTCTGGATTTTGTAGAGATTTTTACTCTTTTTAGAAATAGTCATGAGTTGGGACACCTGACCTTTGTTTCTGGCGGTGGCCCGTCTTTGTCTTCTGAGGGACAGGCTAGATTGATGAAGTCCATCATTTTTGTTTTAAGTGAAAAATGATGGACTTTGCTGTTGTCTGTTTTGAAGGCAATTCCAAAAGAGGAGCTTCAAGATGTTCTAAGCGGGGTTCCAAGCTCAAACCTGTTCCGACACAAAGCCAAACCCCTTCATCTCTTTCCCCTTCTTTCCTCCCAGAAATAACCAGTCTCCTCAAGTCTGTGTGTGCCTCACTCCCACCCAGGAGTTTGCACTTTTATGACACACGTGCATGAACATCACATCTTCTGCAGTTTGCAGCTATTTGGTGTTTAAAACATACACGTGACGTTAGACTCTGAGCATCCTTATGCTGCTGCTCCTCCAGTGCACGTTCACTCCTGAGGTGCACGGTGGCGGGTGCGCTGCTGAAGCTCGCGCATCTCAGGGTCAGACCCCAGGGGCCCTTCCCTGCCCAGAGCTGGCAGGTCAATCCCACTTCTCAATCGTAAAGAGTTGGCTGCTGCGAACGTTCTTGTATGTGTCTCTGTGCTTTGGGTTTTCTCTGTTCTTTGTCAGTTTCCTTGATGGGACACAGAGCTTCCTCCTTTTTTGGTCTTTGTCCTAATACACGCCTGGAAGGTTGCAGGTGTTCCCATCCCAGCTTTACTGCACGTGAGCTCTCCCTTGCATTCATTTAAAATGTTAAACATTTCCCGTGATGATTTGTCCCCTGACCCTCATTGCGTGAGTGTGTGTGTGCATGTGCGTGATTTCCAGATGACACCGTGGGTGGCTCGTGGGTCCCTTTTGTCCATTGGCACGTAGTGGATGTGCGTTGTTTGATGCCGGTTCTTGAATCCTTGTCGGGAGTTCTTTGTGACGTGGGATGCGGGCAATTTTTATAACTGTTTCTGGCGAGCATGAGAGGATCGTGCATTTTCTAGTAGTTGGGTGCCGGGCTCTTCATACATCTGTTACATTAAAGCTTCTTAGTCACATTGTCTCAATCTTCTGCAGCCATACTAACCTTTAAAACTTTTAATTTAAAGTACATTTTAGACTGACGGAACATTGCAAAAACAGGTCAAAGAGTTCTCGCATCGCCGTCCCCCAGCTCCCTCTAAGAACCTGAGTGTGATGGCAGAAGCTGAGAAACTCGGGCTATTCGGTCCTCTCCCAGCCTCCTCGTTCAGTTCCCCACCGTCCCGCCATGTCCTGTCTGGGCCAGTGCCCAGCCCCGGACTCCAAGGCAACTTCCGCGTGCCTGCTCTCCTCTGTCACCAGAGAGTCCAGGGCTTTTCTCTGCCATTCGTGATCTTGAGACTTCAGGAGAGTGCCGGCCGGTTATTTTGTAGGATGTCCCTGTACTGGGTTGAACAGTGTTCTCCAAAAATGCACGTTCACCGCAGGTCTCTGAGTGTCACCTTCAGCGCTGACCTCATGGTCACACGGCGGGCACTCCAGGCCCAGAGCCTCCGCCTGTACGCGGACAGGATTTCCTGGTACATCCTTTTTGGTTACCTCACTGTCAGTTTTCTGTGTCATTACGCTGTAGTGTGTCTCTTCTAAACATTTGCAACTGGATTTTGTTCTTTAATCCAACCGGGAAGTTAAATCTTTTAACTGGTAAGTGAGTTTCAGTCTGATCCTTGCTAATTACGTCCCTCTGTAAACCCCCTGGAGTGGCTAATTTTATGTGTCGACCTGACTGGGCCACAGGGTACCAGACATTGGTTGGGTCCGATGATGAAGTTCGTGTCCTTATGAGAAGAGGGAGGGGGAACATATTTCTCTCTCCCTCTCTCTCTCTCTCTGCCATGAGGACACAGTCAGATGGAGGCCATTTGCAAGCCAGGGAGAGAACTCTCACCAAAAACCTTGATCTCAGACTTTCCAGCCTCCAAAACTCTGAGAGAGAACCGCTGAGCCCTCTGTGTCACTGTCTGTCTGTGGAAGACAGTCTGCCTCTTCTCACTACTTTGTTTTAAGATCTTATGTTTGCCTTGGTGTTTGGAATTTCCACTGTGCTGTGTCCATGTGTGGATTTATTTTTTACTTTGCCTTATTCAGGGGAATTTTGCCCTGAAGATTTCTTTGTTCAGTCCTGGAGAACTGGCACAGCTCTTCTTTCCCAATATTGCTGCAGGAGCTCGTTCAGGACTTATGCTGGAGTTTCTCATTTAATCCTTGTCTGGGGACCTCTGTGTCATAGCTCCTGTCCCTGTGTGCCTTACTTCATTCAGCATAGAACTCAAAGCATTCAGGTCTTTCGCCAGCTGTGTCTTGTCAGGGCCCGCGGCCTTGGCCGTGTCCCCACGTGGGCCTTCAGCTGCACCACGCCGTCCCTGCGACAACCCCCGGACACCCTCCCTTCTCCAGGCAGCCGTACATCGGCTCATGGGTTTACTCCCCGCTTTCCAGGGTTATCTTTGTTTCAGGCGTCTTACTTCTAGGCGTCAAAGGTTCTCTTTTATTTTTTCCTAGAAGTTTTATCATTTTACATCTAAGTCTGTGATCCAGGCCCCCCATGTGGTCTTTGCTGACCCCTCCAGGCAGGGATGTGGGGAGTCTTTACCAGCTGAGGGTGTGACTGTCTTGGCTCCACCTGATTTCCTTGACAACACCCCGGCCCGGGTGTTGGTCCTTCTTTCCAGCTTGTGTGGGGGATGTCCCGGCCCCTGCTTAGCCTGCCTGCATGACTGAGGTGCGGACATTATTTTCTATGGTCTTTAGATGGATGGGACCAGTTCTCTGTTTGTTATTGAATTGGTCTGCTGGAACGGTGCTGGGGTCCCAGCCCGGGCTGAGACCCCCGACCCGTCCTGGCCAAGAAGGTTCTTTTTGCAATCAGAATCATGAAGCCAGTAATGAAAGATTGGGGCCAAAGAATGGAGAAATGGGGAACTAGTTTGCAGATCAACTTCTCCATGTGGTTTGGGTGGAGACACCGAATATGTAGGAGGGTTGAGGCGAAAGGGAGGGAATGGGGAGAGGGGGAGGGGCCTTCATGAGTCACCTGAGAACTGGGAGGAGGCTGGACCCGGACAGACACAGCTCTCCTTTTCAGTCCTTGTGGGGCTTTGGCCATCATAACTGCCATCCCACCCGGGGCGTGTCACTTAGCAGCTAACGCATCACAGTGAGTGTGTAATGAGGCTCAGGGTCAACTGGGCAGCACCTCTTCCGCCATCTTGGGCCTAGTTGGTTCTAACCGGTTCTTTTGTTTTTCTCTTTGCAGCTGCCTCCTGAGACTTAGATAAGGGTAACTGGTTTCTATGCGAGGGAGGGCAGGGATATGATCCTGGGGCGACTGCCTGGTAGCATGTTGTCTGAAAGTTCTCTGCCTGCTTGGCTGTGGCTCCCTGCCTTTGACCAGACAGAGCAGCAGCTCTTGTTTTTCTATCCGTTTTCATTGTTGAAATTAATTAATTTTTTTTATCAAAGTATAGTCAGTTTACAGTGTTGTGTCAGTTTCTGGGGTCTAGCATAACGTCTCAGTCATCCATATGATACATATGTTCCTTTTCACATTCTTTTCCATTACAGGCTACTACAAGATACTGAATATAGTTCCCTGTGCTCTACAGAAGAGATTTACTTTTTTATCTATTTCATATGTAATGGTTAGTAGCTGCAGACCTTGCAGTCCCATTTCATCCCTCCCCACCCCCATCCATTGCTATTTCTTGGCTGTCGCTTCTTCAGGTCGAAGACTGGGACACATGCAGCCAAAAGGAAGCCCCGGGGCTCACACGTGTTGCTCCTTCGCCCCGACCAGCCTGCGTGCTCTTCTCTCCACCGCTCAGAACCTTCCTGTTCCCACTGTGTGTGTCTCCCGTCCCCTCCAGGAGTTTTAGTCGTAGTTCTCGGGGCACAGGGAGAAGTACTGCTCCATCTTCCTGGAAGAGGAAGTTGACATAATTTTTTAAAATTAAAATAGTCTTCAGTACAGAAATATTGTATAATTTTTACCTACTTTTCAAGTTGTGCTAGTTCCTCCATCTACCTTCAAAATCCATGTGAGGCTCAGCCAGGACCTCTGTGAAGTTGAACCCAAGGCCTTTCAAGGCCTTTTTATGAGTTTGCTTCCTATAAAGCAGGCACATCCAGCTTTACTCTCACAGAATAACCTCCCCAGTGGCCTTTGTTCTGTGTCTAAACAGCTCTGGTTACCCGGGAAGCATATACCCCATAGTTGTTGTCGGCTACCCAGGGGTCTGAAAATGAAGCAAGAAGGCAAGGGGTTTGGAAATAAAGACGGACCACTGGTGTTCCTGTGTGTTTGGCCTATATTACGCACTTGCTGGCAGCTGGATTTGCTCATGTCCTCCAGTGAGGATTTCTGAATTTTTAAGAGAGCATCACTGTGATGTCAAGACATCTGTAGATAATCTCTTTGATTCTGTATTCTTATATTCTCCCCAAACTGTGATTGATAAAGACATACAAGCTGTCTATCCTCACATCTCTACATCCTAAGGTGAAGGATGACTTTAAGAGTCAGGTTGTAGAAAACTGAAGTAAATTTGAATGAAACTGATCAATGAAACTCAGCACTGCAAGTGGGAGTCTGTCCCAGTGAGACAGGAGGGAAGGGGACAGGACAGAGCCAGTAAAAGGATGACACAACCACTGGGAAAAACAGGATGGGACAAAAACTGGTTAAAACCAACTAGGCCCAAGATGGCGGAAGGCTTGACTTCCAGGAGACCTTGAGCCCCACTGTGTGTTCACTGTAATACATCAGCTGCTAAATGACACACCCGCAGGCGCCACGACCGTTCCAAAGCTGACCATAAAAGGCTCAAAATTGGACAATGGCCCAGTTCCTAAAGATCCCCACCCCGTCTCCAGCGCAGTTGGAATAGTCCTCCTACTCAGTAGCACGTGCTGTTACCCAGCTCACAAATCCTAACCACCGCTGCGCCCCGGGGCCGCCCTCCCTTCTGAGACAGACCGCGCTCTGTCTATGGAGTGTGTATCTCTCTAAATAAACTTGCTTTCACTTTGCTACGGCTCAAGGACCCTCATTTGGCGGCACATCCCAGGGACTCATCCAAGACCTGAGACACGACCATCCTCTCATGCCCCGCCTGCAACAACGTTTAGAAAAGAAGCAAGAATTCTGAGCTTTCACTTTGTATCTCTGTAACTGGGAAACGTTCTATCCACCTATTTCTAGCTGATTTCCTCCATCACTCAGAATTAAGGTGATAATATTCACAGCTTAATTATATGACTCCTTAAGCAAAGACTTTTGGACGTTCATTTATTTTAGGCATTCCCAGTCATTATGTGGTAAAGTTAACCTGTAAAAGTCACTTGCTTTTTTTTTAGGCATCAGTTTCCCATCATCTAAATGATAGGCTGAACTTGATTTTCTCTCTGCAAGGTCCGTTTCAGCTCTGAATTCCCACAACTTCACAATTCTGAAGAAAGCCGTGTTTAAATGCAAGGCACTGTGATGACCACTTTCTTTTTTTGTGGTGTAATTATGGTTGTGTGAGAAAAATGCTTCCTCTTTTCAGGCTGGCTTTTTTAAAATGCAAATTTAAATGTTACAAAGTAACTTTCTTTAATCCTATGACTCCTTATAAAGTAAGAAACAGGAGGATTATGAATCATAATATGGATTTTGGGTGCATTTTTAGCATGTTCTTTGCTTAGAAATAATGCTAATAATAGAAAGTAAGTTCCATCCAAACACAGCAGAAAATAATGCATTCAAATAACACACTGTGTGAATTGTTGGCTAGTCCTCAGCATTTTGGCCAAAATAAGTGATTAAAAATTGAAGACTATAAACAGTATTAACTTGAAAATTGTGAAAGTCATGGCACAAGTCCAGCTTTCTTTTACATGTGACTGGACAAACACCTGAATCTCATTTATAAATATTGGGTATTGGATAAAAACTTAAGTTCCTTTGCAAATAAATATTGGAACTATATAAGACAGTACAGCATTCCACTTTCCAGACTTTGAAAGGCTGAGAGGAAAGCTGATTGACTGCTAATTATGTACAATTGATAATTATGTGAGATTTTATTCCCACCTTGGGATCAAAACTGGTCTCACTGAAATGGTCGACTGCAAAAAATGCACAGTGTGGCAGCTGTGAGTTAGGTTTTGTCTGGGGGCAAAATGAGGACTATAGCCCGGGAGACAGCCACTCAGAGAGTTCTGAGGAACTGCTCCAAAGAGATAAGCGGGGAGGCCAGTACAGATGCGATTTTAGTGAAATCTAAATCTAATCAGCCCAGCATTTTGAGGGTGGGGGAGTTGTTTCTAGTCACTAGTAGCAGATGTCTCCATTAGTGATTTTAGTGCTTTCCTAGATATGAGAAGATGCAAGAATTGGGGCACATAAAATCTGAAAATATCTAAGTATCTGAAGGCCCGTTCTTCCAGTTTTGTCCCGAGCACAGAGCATCCCATTCCTGATCTGCACCCTGACCTCCTCTCAGGACGTGCGGAAGCTCAGTGACTGCAGGGGCTTGTGACCTCATCCTTGTAGAGGAGGCTGGCAAGGGACAATTTTTAGTTTGGCAAAATCAGCCCCCCTCAGCTCCACGTCTCTGTCTTCACCTTCCCTGGACTGCTGTTAGCAGGTGACAGATTTGATTGTTGAACCCGTTGTGAAATAAAATTCATATTTCATGGCAGGACAAGAAAAGATTAAACATAAAACTTTTCTCTGCCCTTGGCTCCTCCTTGTCCCCGGTCAATGTGCCTGGTGTATCCGCATTACACGTCAGTCATACCTCCCCATCGGTAGAAATGCCTGCTCGGCCATAAAGAGCGACGTTCTCATAGCTTACAAGATGACGTTCCTTCTTGCTTCTGCAAGGGGGCTCGTGACCCATTGCTCTGTATGTGCAGATCTGTACCGTGTAAAGTGTCAACAAGGCATCATTTAATGTCCAGCCCTCTGTCTGCCTCTGTCTCAAGCACCTTACATAACTGAGCCTTGACTTCCACCGGGTGGAACAGTTCTCGGAGCTTTCTGAGTTATTCCTGGGTTGTAATCCTGGATTTGGCTTGAATAAACCCTGAATGTGTAGTTCTTTCTTAGATGGACTGGCTAAACTTCCGTTGGCATGCCCTTACTGAATCGCTCTCCGCACGCTGACAGTGTTGAACACCACCTGAGCCCTGTTTTCCCAGGTGATGGTGACACGTTCTGGGAGATGGCTGAGGACATACTCTGAGACAATGTTACCAAACTTGGGTCCACTCCCCTGCATGCAGTAAAGCCAATTTACTGACCCCGGGTTGTGGTGAAGGAAAGTGCAATGTTTATTGCAGGTACCAACAAGGAGTCCAGGCAGCCAGTGCTGAAAAGACCTAAACTCTCCAAAGGTTTTCAGGAAGAGGGTTTTAAGGACAGGGTGAAGGAGGGGGTGTGGGGTGTGTGATCGGCTCATGGACGTGCTTCTGAATGGCCGGTGGTGAGGCCATGGGGAGTCAGTGGGTCTGGGGCCCACGTGCTGGTGGGCGGCACGCAGTCAACCTCCTCCACCTGCTGGGGGTTTCAGTGTCAAACAGCTCAAAGGCCACAGCTCAGAATATGTTCTAAAGGCCCTGGACTTCGATGGTGAAACTATGGTCATTTTGTCTTTCTTGACTATTTTCCTTTCTCTCTTATTTTTCTTACTTTTCTGATGAAATGCCCTCTTTGGGCCGCAGGGAAGGCCTAGGAGACTAGAGTGTTTTCACAGACAGAGGCAGGCGGGGGGCATGGGGCGGGGGTCTGTTCCCCCGTGGGGTCCTGCTCAGTTACAGCAGCTCCAAGCTCCACCCCGCCACCAAGCCGCTCCTCGCACGCAGCGCCAGGCTGCCCCCCTCTCGCCCGTGCCCTCCCTCGCTGGCGCGCTTCTCCCTGCGGCGCGGTCCGAGGAGATGCAGCGCGGCCCTCTGGGCGTTGCTGTCTTCGCAGTTGGCGCCACGGCTCGGATGGGCTGGACCTTGCCTTGGGCTCCGCGGTTTCTCCGCCGGGTGGGGAGCCTCCTGTTCTCCATCCCTGCCGGAGCTCCGGGTCATGGCGAGCTGTCCTCCCGGTCCTGCGCTCGGACCTCGTCCGGCGGCGGCCCGGCCCGGGGGTGGGTTTGAGCGCGCGGGGCACCCGCCTGCCTGGGGACGCGGATGCTGCTGGCCCGTGGGCGCCCCCCACCCCACCCCCGGCGGCCCCCCGCCAGTCGGGACTGCAGCCGCGTGGGGACGCAGGGCCTGTGTTCTGCGTGCGCGCTCGCCCCGGGCGTGCAGTGCCAGAGGCAGAGCGACCGGCCTCGCCTTGTGTCCGCGGACGTCGACGTCTGACTGAGAGCCGTCTGTGCCGTCCGCTGGGTGACTGACGGTGGCCCTTCTGCCTTCTGAGGGAAACGCCACGCTGGACTATGAAGTCCCTTAACGAGGCTGCATCCTGACCGGTCTGCAGGTAGACAGGTGCTTCTATAAACTCAATTCAGGTCTTAAATTCCTAGGAATTAAATAAACTGAAATGTCATGCGTCCAACGTGGAAAAAGTCACTCTTTCAGAAACTAATTTGAACATGTTTTTAGAATTCAAGCTCACTTAATTTAGACAGGTCTTTGGCAAACAAGACTGTTTAATAACGGTCTTTTTAATACTGTTTTAATAAAACAAAGTTTAATATTGTTCTAATTAAAAGCAAACTGTGTTCCCCGCGCTACCGGGTTAAGCACAGCGCACGTGCACATTCTGAGTCTGCTTGGGTGCAGTCGCCCTAAAGCCACGCAGGACTCACTGAATAAGCCAGCGCTGATTCTCATCAATGTTTAAGATCATGAAAAATGCAAAATTGCACTTAACCGACATTCAATCATCATACTGACAAATTTTCTTTCATTAGTAATTGTCACCTTGAAGATAATGCCCTAAGGTTTCTTGTAACTTAAAAACCTTGAACGGATCTGAAATTGAGTTAATTAGCAGATATTCTTTAGATGCACAAACTATTCGTAAGTAAAATTAGAACACCGAAGTGTTGGTCATTAACTGTAATTTAAGTCTGTGTACCTTTTAGAATGTTTGGCTTTGTCAATTGTTTTATTACTGAAGTATAGTTGATGTACAGTATTACATGCTGCAGGTGTACAGTATGGGCGTTCACAGTTTTTGAGGGTTACACCTCGTTTATAGCTATGATGCAATGTTGGCCCTGTCCCCACGTTGTGCAGTGTATTCCTGCAGCTCATTTTACACCTGCGTTTGTCCCACTCAGTCCTCTACCCCTGTGGACCCTCCTGCTTCTCCTTTCCGGTAGTGACCACTAGTTGGTTCTCTGTGTCAGTGAGTCAGCTCCTTTTTTGTTATATTCACTCATTTGTTGTATTTTTTTAGATTCCACGTGTACATGATGCCATGCAGTATTTGTCTTTCTCCGTCTGTTAAGTCTGTGCACTTTTACTTCTCATCTTTATATCCTCGGAAAGGCTATATATATTTGGGCCTGTTGGCAAACTTGTTTATTTTGCCATTTTGAAAACTGAACCCCAGGGGGTCCTGCCGCGGCCCTGCTGTCCCGCCCCAATGTCCCCGCTGGTTGGATCCTGGCTGGTGGGACCAAGCATCAGCCACAGCAACGTCGCGCTATCGGGCCCAGCTCCAGGGACTAAAGTGTTTTCTTCGATGTGAATCCAGCATTTTCTCGGCCAGTGGTTTCCCGCTGGGGATTCCCGTCTTTTCACTATCCAGGTGTTTAGGACCTACTCCGAGGTTACGGAACCTCTTTACTTGATTTTCTTATTTTCATTTTTACTTTTTGAACTTTGTTTTCTTGAGGCAAAGCTGATTTACGGCGCTGTGTTAGTTTATGGTGTGTTGGGTATTCTTGGTACTGCCTTACCGTGCTCACGATACAGTGTGTCAGGGTTATTACATGCTGTAGCTGAAGACATTTTTCTCTGTACAGATTATGTTCGTGCATTTGTATACATTAGATGTAATAGCCACTCTTCTTGAATAGAGTGCTAGTCATTATGCTGGTAGATATTTTGTCTGAGACTCATCTGGATTGACTTTATTATCTCGTGTTTTCAGCCACAAAAGCATCTCTGTTCCTTGCCAGTTGGTTAGTCTTGTCATGAACGCATCAGATCTCTCACTTTTGAAAATCATCCATAGTAAGTGGCAGCATCATTTTAAGTCTTCTGTCATCTGTAGCTAATTTTTGGTTTACTCTGATGCTTCCCTGAAAATGTAACACTCTGCTCCCAGCAAGAGAAAGTCTGGTGACATGGTCCTCATGTCCATTACTTGTCACTTACTGCTCAGGCGCAGGCTTCTGACTGCATCATGGGAGCAACTTTGAGACCCTACCTATGGGCCAAGAGTCAGGATTTCCAGAATTCTAGCTGCGAAGCAGATGGGGTCACGAGATTGTTGATCCAAGATGAAGCGGGCAAGACTTAATTACTCAGGACTGAGTCGCCTGCTGGGGATTCCACCGTATGGATAGACTTCTTTTTTTTTTTTTTTTTTAAATACATTCCTCAGTTGATGGACCTCTGAATTACTTAGCTTAATTGTATTTTGGGGTGTTGACTAATTCATTTTATTTTTTCACTAAAATGACATTTATCTCAAAACAAGTTACTGCCTTCTTAGTAGAGACATGTTTTCTAGTTTGACCTAATTTAGATTTACCTTGAAAATAATTCTTTTAAGTTTTTTAAAAAAAGTTAGCTCACCTCTGATGAACTAACAAGTTTAGAGAGAAGAAGGAAAAAGTGATAATTTTAATTTTATCATTGTTTCTACACTAAATTTTTTGTTTTGCCATCTTATTATACATTTGTTTTACTGTGAGCCATCTCAAAATATTTTTCTTGCAAAGGAAATATATAGATAAGCAGATAGAATATTTTCTAAAAATGGGGATTCATCTTTTTTCTGCTGTGCCCTGATCTAGAGAATATTAATAGATTTTTGTTTCAAGGTGTTTTGTGCCAATGTGTGAGCATGAAAACTTTAGGGGTTTGGGATTTGTACGAAGTATTTGCATTTCTAGAGCAAACTAACACAGTTTACCACTCTTCTAAATACTTCATTTATCAGTGAGCTAGTTGCTAGAGCTGAATAATAATTTTTCTCAGACAGAATGTGGATTCTCCCTATAAATGTCTGGAAGAAATATTTTTTAAAATATGCTGCCTTAATTGCTTCCACGCAATTTTCTGCTAACATGATTACAAGGAGAAGCAGAAGCGCAGATTGGCTTCTGTGCACGAATACCCATTTATAATTCCTCATTTTGTGCATAACAGTACAGACTGTGATGCAGTTTTGTGAACCGTAACAAGTAATATATTTATAAAGAAGACTTTTCTCCTATATACAGCGATGTTCAGTAACTTGGCTTAGTTGGAGCCACCAGTGCTGTGAAGCATCGTCTCTGTTTTTCATCCACGTGGAGCAAATGAAAGCGCCCCCCTTGGTAACATAAGGTTCTCACGGCCACCCTCCCGCCTCCCGCTTTGACTGTGCGCTCCCCGAGGGCGGCAGAGACCGTGTTTTAGGGGTGAACCCCGGTTTCCGCGCTGCACGGAGAGTCCCCTTGCTTGTGGGTGAACCGTGAGCCATCCCCTCGAAGAAGGCCAAGCGGCAGGTGTCGACCGCAGCGTCCAAGGTGTTTACGGAGGAATTCGGAAGGCCTTCCTTGTACTCGAGAATGAAATCCTTGGCAAAATTAACTCTGCTTCTTTTTTCTAAGATTTATTTTTATCATTTTAATGATAATCCTTTAGGACATATATATTTTTTCAATTAAAAAAATAATGCCTTGCATAGGGGCTCACACTCCCACCTTTTGGGTAGAAATGTTGACATTCTTAGTACCGCTTCTGATTTACATGAATGGGCCTGTTAATTTATCATTGGATCAATTCTTTCACAATATTATTGGCATTAGAGGTACACATGATACAACGGAATTTATGAAAACATTTTACAGCTATCAGTTGCCTACTGGGGACAAGTTACTGTGCTACACGCCGGAGCAGAGTGAACTAACCACTACGTGGGCTGGGGGAGGGTGGCGCTCAGTGGTGGGGTGCGAGCTTAGCAGGCACGAGGCCCTGGGTTCAATCCCCAGTCCCTCCGGTAAAATTAAACAGTTACATAAGGTTCCAAAGGTGTGGATGCACACCCCACAGACACCCCCTGGTGCCCAGTGAGTGGACATCACACATCGGGATGGAGGGTGCGGAGAGAGGGCACGTGTGGACAGCAGTGACCCTAACATGAGCATCTCACCCTGGGCTCCGTCCACACTGGGGCCAGATCCTTTTCTGCAGCGGAGCTGTCCTGTGCTGGCAGGGTGTCCAGCCACACCCTAGCCCCCACCTCCTGGATGTCAGTAGCGCACACCCCAGTCATGACGATCACAGACTGTCCCTGGGGGCAAAGTTGTCCCCAGCTGAGGACGCGTCTCCTAAAACAGCCCTGGGCTCATTGCTTCATTCCTGGTCTTGCAGCTTTGGAGAAGGGATCTTCTAGCTGGACAGAGAGGCGACCAAGGTTGGGGAGTGACTGTAACCCACGAGGACTTGTCTGTTACTGGGCAACCCAGTTCATTGCTTCCTCAAGTGCAAAGCTCAAAAGCCAAGGGGGTCGAAGCCGCCATCTGCGGGGTTAAGATCAGATGTCTCCAGCCGGGATCTTCCGAGCATGGGGATGCGCTGTTACCATGGCAGCGCTGCTCGAGGGCCCTCTGGACAGGAGAGGAGGACTCTTGCTGCTGAGGGATCCAGGGTCTTGCGGCAGTCGGCGGGGCCAGCTGCTCCCGGAGGAGCACTGCTTCTAATTAGATGGGAAAGTTGCTTGTTGGACGTTCAGCCAGAGCAAGGCAGGCAGATGGCTTTGAGGGCAAATCTTATTAAGTCAGGTCAGCCTTTATCTCAGAGCCAACATATTCTACTTTAATAGTAAATACATCCCAGTTATTTCAAAATTGGCCACTTAGCTTCTTTTAGCCTTTAAATTGGATGTAATTGCATTGGGTTCATAGGGTTGTGATGGGCATTTCATGAGATGAAGCACGTGGTATGTTCTCAACAAATATCAACTTTATTCAGATAATACCAATAATGGAAGTAATTGATTACTACTGTATTATTAATAATAGTAACAGTAGGAAAACCACACTGCAAATTAGGCATGTAACACTGTGTCTTCACAGTGTGGAGACCAAGGCTCAGGGAATTAAACACTTTGCTGTCTGGACTTGACCTGTGTCTTCTGAGCTCAAGGGCTCTTTCTGCGGCACCACTGAACGTGAGACAAAAGAACGCTCCCATCGGCCAGTCGGAACTGCGGCTCCCTAAGCGGGGAGTCCTGGGTGCTTGTTGAGGATGGACATTTTTCCAGGGGTAGGGGACAGCTCAGTGGTAGAGCTTGTGCTTAGCATGCATGACGCCCTGGGTTCAATCCCCAGTCCCTCCATCAAAATAAATTCATAAATAAACCCAATTACCTCCCGCTCAAAAAAGAATGACCATTCCTCAGCCGCCTCCAGACCTGGGAGCAGGGCCCTGGGGGTGCAGCCTACTCTGTGTCATCAGTGCACCCGCCATGATTCTTAACCAGCAGGGGAGGCTGGTGTTTGCAAACCAGGACCACACGCTCGGCCGGGTGCAGGCAGCCATGGCCCTTTCTACCAGAGCTTTTGTCTCCAGTTCCAATTTTTATGTCTTCTGCTTGTTAATAGTTTGCCTTTCCCAATTATTTGACTCTGGAGTGGAATTCTTGAATGATTTTGAGTGTGTTTAGGACCCACAGGAACTGCTGATGGGTTTTCGAAGGAAGGAGATAATTGCATGTATTTCTGAACGTTTTTCATCCAGTTAGGATAGCATATCTCTCCAATTCTCATCCAGGTTTGTGTATCTTTGTAACAGGAATTTCAAGAGGTGAGGTCTGAGCAGAGGGCTCCGACTTTTAAGTATAAGGACGTTGGCTTCAAGCCTGCCTGGGAGAAGCGCCTTGCCAAGGAGCTGAGATGCGATCATCTGATTTTCTTCCGTCTGAGCTGTCTCTGAGCAGCCCATTGTCTCTGGGCAACATCTTAGATTCTTATGGTCCGTCTCTTCTTGTGACAGCTAATTTCTATGAAACCATGACAACTGCTCAGTGGTGGGTCCTCTGTGCAAGAACCATAGCTCAGGGATGTGCTTTTGGTGGCTGAAGTTCACTTCAGATCTCTGCTGGTTGCGTTTATAGTGGAGATCTGCAAGGGGACTTAATTATACCAAATCTATGCAGCTGGTCATCTATTAGTCTATTATTTTGATTATAGTGCTCTGTGCGTGTGGCTTTTAGAGAGTCCTTGTTTCCAGCTTGAAAGCAGTGCGATGTAAGAGAAACACATTTGTAAGCCTCCGATAAGGGTTTCAGCTTCCTCCCTGCATGGCAGGAGTCAGCCTGTGATGGTTATTAGTGGCGGCTATCAGTCCTGTCCTGGCTAGACACCACAGAGGAGGGTTCTGTTAATAAAAGTCACAACTCGTGAAACACTCCTGAGTCATCTCTAAGGAGCTAAGTGCAGAGGCTGATGGGCCAACTAGGAAGTTATTGAGAAAAGGACCAGGAATGTTGGTGGCTTGGCTTGGGCAGGCCACAGTGAAGTCTGGTTCAGGAGGGACCCAGAGATGTTCAGATCATCCCAAAGTAAGGTACCAAGACTCGAGATCCAAGCTAAATACTTCCCCGCAAATGCAGTTATGAGTCTAGTTACTGTCTGTGTCTCATTACTTGCACAACAGACAGTCATTGCTGCGGTACATTGTGGTCTATTTGGAACTAAATGTAGCAAAAAGGAGATGCTTAACAGACGGCAACGTGAAGAAATTCCTGGCTTTTGAATCTGTGTAGCTATGTTAGGATGGAACAGACACCACGCTAGCTCTTCACATCCTGAAGGGTCCGGTAATGCTCAGGTGTCAAATACAGGAACAGCTGCCTCTATGAAACAAGGTGTGTGCAAAGAGCAGTCCCCTCTGATTTCCCAGGAAGCTTGACATTGTTGAGCCACACTCACGGCCATAACTTCATACCACGAAGACTACTCTCAATAATGAGTTTCTGGGGACATTCTTCTATCAAAGAGTCTGCATTCCTAATGTGCCATTACTTACAGTTAGAATCTTTAGCTCATTATTCATGTCTGTATGTCCACCAGCGTGTAAAGGAAAGTCTCAGCACTGTGAACCATCCTCACTGCAGACACCCAGTTGTGATGGGTCATCTCTGCAGAATGTTGTGGTATCTTACTTGCTCACTGGACCACGCAGGACACTAGCTGGTGAGTCACAGCTGGTGTGGGTAAAGGTAGCCAGCAGGAAAAATGAGAGAGGGGTTCAAATCTTAGGTATACGTTAGCCCTCCACAAGGGTTAGCAGTAACTGCACACGCAGAAGTCCAGGAGGTACCCACTGCGGCTCCTGCCCAGACAGAGCGCACACCTGGAAATCGTTTCCTTGTGTGTCCATCATCTCTAGCAGCACAGAATCCACTGTGGTTTTAAAAAGATTGACTACGAAGGATGTCTTAGGTACCGAGCTGCTTGGCGTAACACACCAAGGCCTTCTCTTGGGCTGGGATAGAAATCTGTTTCGAAGTACTTGGTAGGGCAGACCTCAAAGTGGTTCCTGGTTCCATCATAAGTTTAGCCACCATAGGTTCTTTTTCAATTATCTGCAAAACATAAATCCTTCCATAGTGTTGGGTCTGACGTGGGACTAAGTTATTCTAAGCTGACTGAGTCTGAGTAAATACCATTATGCAGACATGGCCAAGCCTCACTGACCACAAGAAATTGTCAGGTCACATGAGAATTTGAAGATTATTAGCACAACCCGAAGCAGATAGTTCCAGAAAATAATAACAATGGTAGAAATAAAGTAACAATAACACTAATAACAATTAAATAGCAACAATGATTGTCATTATTATTTAAAAACCCACTAACTAGTTTCTGATTTCTCAATACATCATTTCATGGCCGATATTAAAATCCAGTCCAGTTGGTCTATTAATGAGATAGTGTTCCATTAATGAGACAATATTCCAGTATCTCAGTGAAGACCACACAGGGATTTATGAGATGAACTAAAATGAATTTCAGATGTTTCTACATCTCAGCTTGGCTCATTTATATCATGAACATGCACGTTTGCCAAGAATGCTGGTGCCACTGGCAGGTTCCTCTAAGTCCAACGTACACTTGGTGGAACCCTCCAAAGATACTGCGATGAGGAAGGTGATCATTCTATTCAGGCTGCGGTGGAATCGCAGGGCAAGGAAGGGCGTCGTTGACCCTGAGAGGGAACGGAGAGAAACACTGGCAGGTTGCTGTGTCAACAAGGATGGAATTGTGATTACGTCGGGGTGGACGGTGATGACAGCCACTAAGGGACTGGAAGTGCACATCCAAGGCACCAGGGAACAGATGGAGGGTTTTAAGCCAGGAAATAAGTTTGGGGTTCTAGAAAAATCTCTGGCTGCTATATATGGGCTGGGTAAGACTGGAGGCAGGGTGACAAAGTTAAATTACAGTGGCCACTCCTTATCCACAGGGGCTATATTCCAAGACCCCCAGTGCCTGCCTGAAACCAGGGGTACTACCAAACCCTGCATACACCATGTTTTCCCCATACTAATGGGTGTACCCAGGGTGGACGAGCTGCACAGAGATGGCTCACGTCCTGGGCAGGACAGAGGGGGACAGCTGGAGCTTTCATCACGCTCCTCAGAACGGCCAGCGATTTAAAACTTACGGCTTACTTATTTTTGGAATTTCCCGTTTAACATTTTTGGACCTCGGTTGAGTGAGGGTGACGGGAGCCACAGAAAGTGAGCAGAGGATAAGCGGGGACCGCTGTGTAAGGTGCCGGGCAGGTGCTGCTGCGAGCCTGAGAGGCGGCACAGCCAGCAGGACAGGGAGGAGCCAGGAGGAGCCGGGAAGACCGGGAGGAGCCCGGAGCGCCCAGCAGCGGGAGCGGGGGGAGGACGGACGCAGGGCGGGGAGGAGCCGGGAGGGGAGGCGCGAGGGAGGGAGATGTGGGCTCCCTGTGCGGCGCAGCTGGCCGTGCAGCTGCGGAAGAGCGGGCTGGGGGGCCTGCAAGATCACCGCTGTGCAGCCCGCCAGGTGGCCTGGGCAACTCTGGTTCCTCCTGAACGCTGCATCCTGTGTCTGCTGCCATAAATCCTGTAAAACCTTACTACACACGTTCGTTTACGTTTTCATCTCCTCTAGTGAACAGAGAGTAGCCGGCCCGTCCTAGCTGACTCGTGTGCTCGCAGACGGTGATGCACAGGAGGCAGTGAGGAAAACACTGAAGGAATGAGCAAATGGCCAAATCCCATTTTGGACTTGGCGACTTCCGATATGTTTTTGAGTTCCTTAGAAATCTATGAATTTCTTTGATAGTACAATGTATTTTCTGTTATAAACAACATAGAGTTAAGTCTTCTTTTTCCTTTTTAACCTGCTCTGAAAATCTCTTCTAATTGGTATATTCAGACAATTCACAGTTAAAGTGATTATTGATACCGTTGGATTGGTGTCTACCAGGTTTGTAATTTTTTTTATTCATCACATTTGTTCTTTGTTTCTTTTCTACCTTCTCTTGTTTAAATGAGCACTTTTTAATGAGTCCATTTATCTCCTTTCTTAGCACATCGTATATATTCCTTCAAGGACTTTTCTTTTTTAGTTACTCTCCTAAAGTTTGCACTATTTTAAATAATCTGAGTTTACTTCCACACATAATTCCTGTGTGGAGTCCTTGTGTCGGAGTGGCCCCAGTTCTTCCCTTCACCCCTGTGACATCGCTGGCATTTATGTCACTTATTTATATGTTATAATCACCCAATTTCAGTGTTCCTTTTATTATTGTAAAAATTTATTTATCTTTGAAATCAATTAAGAGTAAAGAAAATAAAGGATTGCATTTTGTCTTCATTTATTCTTTCTCTGATGTGTCACCAGCTTTTTTTTTTTTTTTTTTTTGATTTGTGTGTGTTTCTGACCTGTGTCATCCTCCTTCTGCCTGAAGAACTTCTTTTAACATCACTTGCAGGACAAGTCTGCTGGAAATGAGTTCCCTCCGTTTTTACTTGTCTGAGAAAGCCCTTATTTCCCGTTCATTTCTGAAGGACACTTTTTTTTCTGGATGTAGAATTCTGTCTAGATTGGTAGGTGTTTTTCTTTTAAGATTTAAGACATTTCGTTCCACTTTCTTCTGCTTGCATGGTTCCTAACAAGAATTCTACTGCCATTCTTATCTTTGTTCCTCTATATGTAAGACTTTCTTTCCTCTGGATTTTTTTTTTTTTTTTTTTTGAGATCGTCTCCTTTAACTACAGTGTGCTTAGTGCAGGGCTGTGTGTCTGTGTGTGTGTCCTGCTTGGTGTTCTCTGTGCTTCCTGGGTCTGCAGTTCAGCGTCTGTCGTTAATTTTGGGAGCTTCACGAGCGTGGAGTCAGTCATGGTTGAACAACTGTTGCTAATGAGCTGGTACAAGCTGCACGAGCCAAATGCCCTTAGAAGTCTTTACTCTCCATCTGTTCATCCCTCCCCACCCCCACCCCCAACACACACACACGCTTCGGCAACCACTAATCTTTTCGTTCTGTCCATATGTGTGTTTTCTGGAATGTCATATAGTTGGAATCACACGCTACGCAGCCTTTTCAGATTGACTTCTTTCACTTAGGAGTATGCGTGTAAGTTCCCTCCGTGTCTCTTCATGGCTCGGTAGCTCATTTCTTTTTAGCACTGAACAATTTCCCCTTCTCTGGTTGGACCACACTGTATTTATCCATTCACCTACCAAAGGGAGTTGTAGTTGCTTCCAGTTTTTGGTGATTATTAGTAAAGCTGCTATAAACGACAATTTTCAGAGCTCTTTACAAAGGACCCTCATTTTGTTACCTGAGTGGTTACTGAAAAGTTTGCATCTGAAGGAATTAAGGTTCAGCCCAATCACGTAACTGTCCTCTGGAAATAGAGTGTAACTCGTGATGCTGGGAGTAAACCAGGTCTTCTGATCCCCCTGCAAGTTACAAAAATATAAAAGGAAATTTGGGAGTGAGGTTATGTCCATGGGATTATGCACACATAATTAATCAGCAGAAAGATGACCCTTTACCTAACGGAGACATTACTGTGCAACTTTTAGCAGCTCAATGAATTCACAAGAATAATTTCTCCCATTTTCATACTTTCTTTTTGAACCAGATTTCTGGTCATCATTTTTATTTGAAAATATTTACTTTATAACTTCTAGTTCCTAAAATTAAGATTTCTCTTTCCAGGATTTCTTACGGGACACATTTTATTTTGTTCTAGAGACTGTTGACGCTATTAGCATTTAACTTTAAAAGACATTAGCAACAGAATTCAAAAGTTAGACTTCACTGAGCATCTGCAGGCCTCCCTTCCTTGCTTGCTGACTGACGAACGTGCCTGCGGTGCGGGGAGGCTGGGGTGCGGGGAGCCCCGCAGATGGTGGCACCCCCGGCCGCGGGGCGAGGGCACCTCTGGGAATCGTCGGGGAGGGTGATTCTCCCGACTACGTGCGCGTTTCTGGACCGTGGATTCTCCAGCACTTTCTCTCTCTCTCTGTGTTCTAACAGATTGAATATCGTGACACAGTAAGTCCGTACTGGCACCTCCAGCCGTGTGCTCAGCTCATCAGGCTGCGTTCGCGCGGGAGGAAGGAAGGAGTCCATGATGACTTGGTCATGCCGCCTTGGCCTCCGCCTTCCATATGACCGGAAACAGACTGAGATGTGCGGTGTCTGTGGGAGCGGGGTACGGACGCGACTTTATTCCTTTTGTGCCTTTTCTAGTCCATGCTTTTCGTCTAGCCCGCGCGTCATAGGGCTGGCCTGAAGTTTCACAGGCTTAACCCAGGGCCTCTCAGCCGCGGCATGGCTGCCGCCTGGGCCGGCAGTGCTTCGTCGGGCTGCGGGCAGCTGTCTGCGCTGCGGGGCTCAGCGCCACCCTGGGCTCGGACACCGGACGCCGGCGGCAGCCCCGGCCCCGCACGCACGCAGTGGCCCTGCCTGGGAGCCGCTGGTCTGAATACCTTCCCAGCTGCTTCGAAAAGGAGAAGCATCGTCACCTGCTCTCAGCCAGGTGTTCCTTAAGGTCCCCAAACCCGACGCGTGGCGCCTCGTGATGGGGGGCGGTCCTGTGTGTCACCGGACAGCCGACGCCGTTTCTGCGCCGCTTACGTCTCCTCCTGGGGTAAATCTCCCGAGAGTCTCCCTTTTATGCTTTGGAAACGGGCCTCCTCCACCCCACGACCCAGGCCCGCCCGGCGGCCAGCGCGCCCGCGTCCTGCGCCTCCCGGGCCGACTCTGCGGGCGCTCGGGTCCGCGCTGCCTCCGTCTCCCAAGGGTTTGTTTTTGTTTTTGTTTTTGTTTTTTTTACCATTTCTTCCCCCATTTTCTGTCTTTGTATTCTCTGATTTAGAAACACAGATGCCCCTAGTTTTGTTAAAAGTGAAGTTTGAGCTTATTTTCTTGTTTTTATTATATTGTAAGAATTTCCTGAGCAGGGCGAGGAGGCCACCTGCCCCAGCCCGGGCGTCAGGCAGCGCTGAGCCAGGGAGCTGGGAGGGCGGCACGCAGGATGCTCCTGCTCGTGTGTGTGTGTGTGTGTGTGTGTGAGTGAGAGAGTGTGGTTGTGTGACTGTGTGTGTGTGAGTGTGTGTGTTGGGGGTGGGGTGTCCCGGGCAGGTGCTGACGGAGGCCAGCGGGAGAGCCGGGATGAAGATTCCGGAGCCCCCTGGGGAGTGTGAGCCTCATCCTGGGACAAGAGGATTAAATGCAGAGAAGGTTTTATATTTTCTTTTTACAAAACTTGTGTCTGAGAAAAATCCCTCTCAACCTCAGGCAGCAACTAGGTATTTCAGAAAAGGGCTAAAGCTGAGAGTCGGGAAAGAAGGCGAGAGGTGGCTGTGGAGGGAATGGACCTGAGTTTCCCCGAAAATGATTTTGACGTCTCATTTTCCCTGATTTGCACCGGACCATCCATGACACAACCTAAGACAAATTTTCAGTCTGTGTAATTGCTCAGCAGCCAGCGAGGCTGAATTCTCTGGACCCACTTGTGAAGGGGTCTTCAGCCCCTGCCCCCCAGCAGCTGGGAGCTGGGGGGCCCCCAGGGCTGGGCATTCGGCTCCCCTGCGGGTTTTCACGGGGAAGACCAGCTCCACAGCTTCCTCACTTTAAACCAAATTAATCCTGGGCAAAATCTGGAAACACCAATCTTAATTTGTCAGAGGTGGAAGTAGTCTCAGGTATTCACCTGCCCCACCTTTGAAGAGGAAAAACAGGAGATTCCTGTTCAGCGCAGTTTTTCTCCAAGCTGTTGCGAAAGTTTTGGTTCTTGAATTACGAGACGTGCTGCAGGCGCAGCAGATGGGTGGTGTGGATGGATTCATGTCTTCACCCAGCAGAACGGACGGCTCAGGGACGCCGGGGAACCGGAGTTAGGGGGTCAACGGTGTTTGATGTTGGAAACATCATTTAAAAGTCACTTAAAATTAAGAAAAAAGAGTTATAGTGTATATTTGGACCCATCCCAGTGCAGCAATTGAAGTATTGTTTTGAAAACATTACACTTGGAGAAATCTTAAAGTCACAGCTGTGTAACTTAGAGTTAATAATGAACACTGAACAGATTGGCTCTCCCCCTTAAGACTTTGCAGTAGCTAAAGGTAACAAACCAACTCCCCTGTGTAAGCTGCAGCCAGACAGAGTCAACTAGCAAGGGAGGAGGGATTAACTCTTACAAAAGTACCGAGATAAACTAGCCCAGTAGATGAGCTGGCCTCCAGCAGTGGTCCCTGGACCAGCTCCATCAGCCTCGCCTGCCTGGAAACAGGATAGAAACGCAGAACCTTGGCCCCGCCTCCAAGCTGCTGAACCAGGACCTCTGGCGGGGGTTGGGAGGGCGGGGGCAGCCGGCTGGGTAGTGGGTGAAGGTATTTTTTAGATGAGCTTAACAGTTAACTCAGTAGACTTTGAGTAAAACAGATTCCATAATGAGGGTGGGCCTTGTCTAATCAGGTAAAGCCTCATGATCAAAAGCTGAGGCTCCCAGAGAGGGAGGGACTGTGCCTCAGGGGTTGTTCAGACTCCAGCTGCAGTGCCCGCTCTTCCCTGACTCTCCAGCTGCCAGCCTGTCCTGCAGATTTTGGATTTGCCAGCCCCCACAACCACAGGACCCAGTTCTTTAGAATAAATCATCTCTCTGTCTCCCTCTCTCCGTGTATCTCTGTATCTGCACACAAACACACACGTATGTTCATATTCTACTGGCTCTGTTTCTCTGAAGAACCCTGATTAATATACTGGGGACCGGTGTGTCTAATGACAATGTATTAACCCTAGATCTGCCGGGCAGGAGGCTGACTCCTCAACACAGCGGGACACGGCGGTCAGATCAAGTGTGAGGAAATGAGGCCATGGGTTGGCGGTGTTAGAAAAGGCCCCGCCTGGTGAAATGAGCATCAGTGTTAGGGAGCCAGTAGGCCCCTTTCTTCCTTGACGGGTTTTTGGTGGCTGACAAAATGGCATTAACAGGTCACCCTTTTTCAAAGTGTTTATTCTATTTAACAGGAAATGTTTCAGTAAAACGACCAATTATCATTTGATTTATATTCAATATTTGCCATCCTTTTTTCAGCATCCTAATATTTTGTCAGCATCCCAAAACAAAATACACAAAAAAGATTATTAAAAGTTAAAAACCAAGGGTAACACAATTCATTCACACTCAACGCTGTTCTCCCAGGAGGGTGACGGTCTTTCTCAGTCCTTGCTTCTCAGGTAGTGGCACTGGAAACACATTTGTGGGGATCCTCTTTGTAATCATGGCAGCTCAAATGTCATATAATTTCTCGGTAGAAGAACAGTTGCTTGTGGTCTGATTTCCAGTATTAACAAGTCAGTCAAGTAAGTACTATTCTTTGCAAAATAAACTTCTCTATTAAATAATTTTAATGGTATTTGAACAACCTTTCCTGACTATTCAGATAAATACATCTGACAGATAAAGTTTTTCAGTGATGATTGTTGGCTCTCGGGTTTTAGAAATATCCCGGCCGTCAGTAATTGAACTGTTTCACTACGTTGTTTGCACGTCTCTAGAGATTTCTCCAGAGAGAACTCCAGGGGGCGCGATAGAGCCGCACTCTAGAAAGAGCGGGTGGATGGTCTTGTTTGCGTGTTTTGTGCATCGTAGGAGGTGTATTTTGGTAAAGCAGAATCATCCTCTGCTGGCTTTACTGTGTCAACTACAGAGGCAGGGGTTTCCTCCATTGAAGCTGGTGAGCTGTTTGTCAGATCAGGCAAAACTTACTAAGTTACAAATGCTCCAGTGAATAATGGTTGATTTTATTTGTACATAGAAAAATATTTTAAAATGATCAAATAATGGAAAATTTCCTTCTTATCATGAAAAATTACAAAATATCCACTGGATGAATAAAACCACACAATACACAATGTATTTAGTGAGTCTGGTGTGGGCTTCTTCACATCCAAGTACAGACAAAACTATATACATGTAGACATCTTTATGTTCTCACATCACACTTTTAAAAAAAATGTGACCAGGCTAAACATGTTGTTTTGTGACTTGCTTTTTTTTTAACTCCTAAGTATGTTTTTTGCTGTCCCCCCCATTAGCATAGACTTAGATACATCATCTCAGTATTCTGTGCACAAATATTATTCCTTTCAGTGGATGGATGGAGGACCACAGAACAAATGTATCATAATTAATTTTTCCAGCATAATTTGGATAGACATTTAGACAATCCCCAATTTTCTTACTACTGCAAAATAACCGCAGAGCGGGGATGGTATAGCTCAGTGGTAGAGAGCATGCTTAGCATATACGAGGTCCTGGGTTCAGTCCCCAGTACCTCCTCTAAAAATAAATAAACCTAATTACCACACCCCCCCCCGACAAAATGAAATAAATAAGACAATAATAAATAAATAAAATATTAAAAAACACAGCAGAAAGCACTGCTTCAGATGAAGATGCTGACATTTAGTTATTTTCCTAAAAGAGGAGCAGCCTGCTTCACTCACCGACCTCACCGTGAGGACTCAGGTACTTTAGTTCAGAAATGCTCCTTCCAGGTGGAAGTTAGAGCCGTTTTTGTCAAGTTCCCCACTGCCCTCCTCTGGCTGCAAGAAACTTTTGGTTGCAAGTGTGTTGAAGTCATGGATTAATCTGGGGGGATTACTATAGAGCATTTGAAATACTGAGCCTGCATTGCTGTCTGCTGTCTGTCTGCACCGTGGGGCCAGATACTTTGCACAAGCCAAGAAATGTATCTTATTCTTTGATTACTTCGAAGGAAAGTTACTGCTCTTCTATGTTAACCTTATGCTGAACTACTTTATTTCTTTTTTATTGAAGTCGAGTTGATTTATAATAGTGTGTTAGCTTCAGGGTTGCAACACAGTGATTCATCATTTTTATAGATTGCACTCCACGTAAAATTGTTACACAATAACAGCTCGATTTTCCTGTGCAGTACGATCTGTCCTTGCTGCTTAGTTATTTTATCATAGGAGTTTCTACTTCTTGGTCCCCTACGTCTAATTTGTCCCCTCCCCCTCACTGATACCCACTGTCAGTCTGTTTCTGTTTTGTTATATAGATTCATTTGTTTTGTTTTTCAGATTCCACATAAAAGAGGTAATGTTGAACTACTTTATGGAACTCTTTGGGTTTAATACATTTTTATTTGTTTCCTCTAGAAGTTGCGACAACCACCTCCAACGTGAAAAAAATGACAGTTTTGTTCTCCTTTCCAGTTTTTTTTAGCTTTTTATTTCTTTTCTTGCCCTATCCCATTGGTGGCATATGAGATCAACGACGAATTCCAGCCACGGCAGTGAGGCTGTTTTACGGATCCCTTTTTTGTCCAGAGGCTGTTATTGACTCTTTGTCTAGAAGAAAAGTTTCAGAAAGCTTTGTTTTTCCCTTTGTTCTGAAAGAATTTAAATTACAAGATGAGTCCCTTGGGATCTTGACAGACTTCACGGAATGCCTTAGCACTTTACCGCACATGGACTTAACACTGTCGCATTTTCTCCTTGTCATTGTTACATTGATTAAGTAACACAGAGCGGCATGGACATTTCCACCAGTATCCTTTCAAAATTAACCTGTAAGTGTCAGTAAGTGTGATAGTTCAGGAATTATTTTAGTCCTATAGAGTCCAGTAAGGGAAAAAAGTGGGCAAAAGTCTAGGAAATATAACAGAAAAGGTGATGAGAGTGGGAGAGAGAGAACGTTAAATCGTTCATTTAAAAAAAAATTACAATAAGGAATTTAAAAAAGAACGTGGATAAATCCAACAAAATGAGAAAAAACGTGCCTTGAAATATTAAAGCTGTGTATTTGAAATAAAATTTTATTTTGTATGTCAAGCAACAAGAAAGAATTTCAGTAACTTTCTCAAGGTCTCTTAAAGAGGGACGGGCAGAGCGGGGCTTGAACTGAAGAGGCTGGATTCCAGGTTCCACGCTGTGACCTGCTACCGCGTCACAGCAGGACAGACCGCCTGTGGAGGTGGCATGCCTGTCTCCGCAGCTTGTGCGAGGGACCCTGTGCTGCCGTACAGCGTCCAGAGGGACATCACATGCATTGTCTCTCTTAAGAAAAATGTTTCCATCAAGCGCTTAAAATTATGCCATGGTAGAAATTTAATTTTTCTCCTGTGAATTTCTAGTTGCATTTTTCTTTCTCGCTGAGGACACACGTGCCTCTAACACACAGTCAGCATCTCCAGTGTGCTACTTACACCACGTATTCACTGTAGCTTTTATTCCTGAATAACACCCTTTCATGACGTCTTCAAGGCTTATATAAAAAGGCTACAATTTCTGAATTACTCCACATTCGAAGCTGTCTTTATTCCACCTTCCCTGGGATTGGTAATTCGGGCAGGGAAACGGAGCTGGCCCCGTGTGCGCCTGACGTGCTCAGCGCTGCTCCGCTCCTCTGCGCTCTGTTCTCATTTTCCTCCTTCTCGTCTCCGAATTCTCCAGGGTGTTGCCAAAGTTGAGTCTTTGAAACTTCATCGTCCTCGTCTCTGAGGGGCTCTTTTCCCTCTGAACACGTTTGTTCTTTCTCAGATGAGCGGGATGGGTCTTTTCCATTATTTCTTTGCAGGTTCCTCACCTCTGTTACCTCTTTTGAGGTCACCCGAAATCGGACCCCGGGGGAAGAGACGGCACACCTGCTTCCCCGTTTTCTTTGTCCTTTTTCTTATTCTTTCTGTTTGTGCCTGTTTCACCCTGGAATACCTCCTCGGCTCTCTTTTGCAACCCCACTGTACTTTTAGAGTTATCAGCACCTTGCATCGTCTAAAAGCCCTTTTCTTCTCTGATTGGTCCATCTAGTAGCACACAATTCATTTTGTGAATGTGACGTCTTCTTGAATCTCTGGGCATATGAGTTAACGTGGATTCTTTTCTTTTCCCTGAGTTGTCTCAGTTTTTCCTGTGTCAGTATTTGCTGGTTGTGAACACCCCTTTTCTTTGCACGCCTGGTGGTCTTTGAAGATCCACTTATGCTGGATTGATTTTCTAGACCGTGTGACTCTGATACTGCCGGGAGTGCCCGGACCTGCATCTCCTCATACACTTTTCCTCCTTAAACACGTTGAGACGCTCTCAGCCAGCGTATGCGACTGGCGTGGGTCCCTGTCCTCCATCACCAGGGGTGGGCACGTCTTTATCCTCCCATAGCTGCCAGTCTGCTTCTGAGTTTATCTTAGTTGTTCCCTCTGTGACTTACTGAGATCCACCACTTTCAAGCCCCAACTTCTGTGTCTTTCATCCTGGAGTGCGGGATGTTTTGACAGGTGAAACTTCCAGGTTGCCCGTCTGCAGGTTATTTGAGAGCCTGGAGCCGACTGCATAGCTTCCCTTTGAAGGCTGCTCCTGTGTGTTCGTAATACCGCCCCCACCCCATTTCTCCTCCCGAGTTTTAATATCTGGGATCTGCTGGACCGGAATATGAGATGCTGGGATTAATGGGAGGAAGTAGTGACCAGAGTGGGTATTTTGGGCAAAACATGGCTCAGCACTTAAGGGACAGCTCATGCCTGCCCACATTTCTAGCTCGTGCCACCTTCTGCCAGGTGTGGGTGTGCTGGGATTTATAAGGACTGCCAACTCCTCTTAAGTTTTTCCAGTAGTTTCAATTTTTTTTGAACGTGTTTCATGAAATGTTTAGGTCTATTTTTGTCTATCTTCATTTCTCTCCAGATTCTGATATTAATCTGATTGCCAGTCTTCATTTTTGGTGTCATTAAAAGTTTTACATTCTGGAGCAATTTGGGAGAGAGTTCCTTAGAGGCTACAAATGAGGTGACTATTCCTTAATCCTTTAGAAAATATTAGCTCTTTACTAAAAGCACAGAATCTTGAATGTCAAGATTAATCAATGCTATTTATCTAAGTTATTATAGCAGAACTCGTTCTGTAACAAAGATGCTGCTGCTCCTGTCAGCTGTGGCTTGTGAAGACCTCTGGAGAAGCAGAGGAGGCAGGTTAGGGAGCAGACACAGACGGAATGAGGGGCAAGGAACTAATGCAATATGGTGTCCCCATCTTCTGGGCTCAGAATCCCTGATCATTCCTGGGAGTCGGCTTTGACTGCAAAGTTTAGTCGTTGATTTATTAATAAACCACTTTTAACGTGAAAAGATGATCCCAAATTTAGGATACAGGCCTCTCCGTATAAGAAACATGATGGTAAAATTTTAAATAATGGTCGGATGAAGGAGCGACTTATTGGCTTACACTAAGTCTATTGAAGCATTTAGTTTTCTAGTGACATACCCTAGGACGAAGACTGACATCTCAGAAGAAGTTGCTAGCTTGTGGTTGACCAGTCTCGGAACTGGGCGGAGGGGTGTGAGAGGCAAGGACGGACCGGATTGTCATTCAGAAGCGCACTCCGGCTGCTGTAAGGAGGGCCGTTAGGGACGGTGCTCGGAACAGGGAGGCCAGCGCGGAGGCTGCGAGGAGTCTGGCCGAGTGAGAGATGCTGGGACTGGCGCTGACTGGCTGGGGGGAGAGGGCGGCTGAGGGTCGTAAGGTTTGTAACTATTCTTCCCGAGGTTTGCGAAGCTGGCTGGTTTCACCCTGTGGAGATCGTGGGTCCCACTGCAGGGCGCAGCTGCGAATCGTGCAGCTTCTGTTTTTCTTTTCCCTGAAAATTTGACACACAGAGGAGGGCAACGCGACAACTGTTTTAGTGCAAGTTTCTTGTGTGGTTTCCTAGGGCAGAGCTGGGGTCCACACCCAGCCTCCCTGTTGCATCCTGTATCCACACCATGTCCCGAAGTCCTGGTCTCTCTCAGCGTCAAAATGTGAAATAGATCAGGCTCTTTCTGGGACACTTTCTAATTGTTTATGAGATCACGAGATCTGTGATTTTACTGCAATCACAGTTACCCTTATGTTGACCCTATAGAATTTCTAAAATTCCCAAACTCTGGTTAAATGTCAAAACTTATCAAATTTGAAAGTCTGTGCAATTCCTGCTTGTCACTTGTGCCTCAGACTGCAGCTTGGAAATGTCTGTCATTTGCCTTAGGTCCTCTCACCACATGGATCACGAACCACTCTAAGTACCCATTGGCAGTAGACTAGACTAGTGAAATTAACTGTGATAATTCATAAAATGGAGAAGGACGCAGGTGATAAAAAGAAAAAGGTAGATCTTCATTTGTTGATGTGAAAGATTTTCAAGAGATATTAAGGGAAAGTGAAGCAAAATCCAGATTTTTGTGTATGCTGTCTGCCCATTCGTGCAAGTAAAAGTGTCCCTGCTGTAAATTTAGATACACAGCACGAAATACGTTTATCCGACATGGTTGTGTATATATATACATGCGTGTGACTTTTTTCTCAAAGGATGCCTACTTGTTAAACATCTCAGTGTCATCTGGGGGAAAAGACCAAGACTGAAGGGAGAAGGATTTTATTTCCATTATTTTGTTCTTTTTGTATGTTGCCAATTTTTAAAGTTTATTTTATTTTCCTTAATAGACATAAGATTTACCTTTCGAGTCATTTTTAAAGTGTACAATTTCGTGGCGTTCAGGACGCTGGTAATGCCGTGTCACACTCACCTCTCTCCATTTGCAGAACATTCTCAGCGTCCTCAAAACTGTATCAGTTGGACACTAACTATCCGGCCCTTTCTTTCTCCAGCCCCTGGTAACCTCTAACCTACTTTCTGTCTTCACGAATTTGCCTGTTTTAGGCACACTCAATTTCGTGCCTTTCACTATGGCTTGAATTATCTGACCACGTGCATGTGTTACTTTTATTCGTTACAAAATGTCAGTGTGGACGAACAGGGCAAAACAATTATGAGCCATTTTCATTTCTTGCTTATACTCTTCTGCTTTAGAATCACCCTAACAAATGTTCTTTTACATGATCTTGTGGAGAACAGGATAATTGAACATGCCTGGGTCACAGCATGAACCACTGCTTTCAGAATACAAGAGGACACTCGTTTCTGTACAGCCCCCAGTCTTGCTGTTCCTTCATTAGGCAGGTTACTGGGCGCATCTTGGAAAGGGGTTGCTACTGCATTAATATGTGGTGATTAATTAAGTTAAACTTCATTGTAACAAGCTGATTAGAACGCTGGGTCACGGAACGAGAGTGATTTACTCCATAGATTTCAATGAAACTGTTAAGCTACATTAATAAAGGAAAGGACTCGAAATATTGAATTAGCAGAAAATAACAGATAATTTTTGACAGCATCACGGCCACTGGCTCTAAGCACCACATATAAACTCACCACCCTTCTGAGTGTCTAATCTTACGGAGATACGCCATCCGCAGAATCATTGCTCTAAGCACAAATGTTCATTGTCAGCTTGCTTCCCATATTCTAGTGCGATAAGCAGCCTAAGTATTTAACAACAGGAGGCTATACGTAAGTAAACTGCTGTCTGTCCTCGCAGGGAGAGCTAGCAAGGACACAGAGCCGCGTCACAGGCTCTTCCACGAGCGCGTGAGGAAACGTGGGGCGCGCCGTGTTACGGACACCACGTGTGCAACCGTTCAGAGCAGTCCACTGAAGCTGGCGTTTGTTCAGTCAACAATTACTTAATCAGATTTCAATCCTCATTCTTCCCGGCCTGTTGAAAATGTTGAGAAGCTCCCAACTGTCTGTATGCCCAAGTTCTCTCTCTCTCTCCCATCTAGGGTAAACCCTGCTCCAGTCACTTCTTCTGTTTCTCATATTCTTATTCCTTGACTCTTAATCTCCCTCTAGGTTTGGTCCTTCGTCATCATTTCTTGGCGCTCTACGCCCGCTGTGTGGTCTGAGCGCTGCCGGGCCGTTAATTAGGGTGGGCGCGCTGTGGTAACAAAGGGGCCCTCAGACGTCAACAGGTCTGTCAGACAGAGAACCAGCTCCTTGCTCACACGATGTTCTGAGACTTTGTCCGAGGCAGTAGGGTATCTCTCTTCCTTGGGGTCTTTCAGGACCCAGGTGTTGTTTCTGTGGAGGGACAGGCAAAATTCCAATGGGTAGCAGTTGAATAAAACCGAGTCTGTGGTGCTCGGGGCACTCGGAGAAGTCAGACAGTGGAGGGGCAGGGGATGGCGGTTTGGGGGAAGGCAGAGCTAAGGGAGTTCCTTCTGGGATGACTTGGCCGTCACGTATTTGTAGACTGAGGGAGTGGAGCCAAGCAGAGGTGGTCCACTCCAGGATGGGTGGGCACCAGTGGTGAGGGGCCTGCTCGTGGAGGATGGAGGAGCGACTGGAACCAAGCGCCAGGTCAGCCTGGGAGGAGGGCGTGTGCCCCCCGCTCTGACAGAGGACACGGACACACTTGGAAGTGAAGAGGAGGGGAGCAGAGGACTTCGTTTGTCTGCTCCGTTGAGCCAAGTTTGCGCCAGAGTTTTGTTTTGCGTCCTGAGTTGGGGACGGGCATGTGGCTGGGGTCAGGGGCTCCTGGCGGCCCCCAGGCACACCTGGTCTGTAAGCAGGGGTCCACTATTTGGTGCCCAACCTGGAGTTCTGGTTGGGTGACATTTTAAATGACTTTGCATCCAAATGGACATCCAAGTGGATGATTTTGTCAGATTTTCTTGTATAAGAGAAATTGCTACCTGTAGTTTTTGCTTTATTGAGTCCTATGAAGTGACACTTTTCTGAGAGAGAGCCTTGGAAAGTTTCCTTCATTCTTTCAGACTAGAAAGTCCATGTTTACTTCTCTTGTGAATGTGTGAAAGTCCGGGTTTGAAATGATGAAACTGGGGGAAATGATGAATTGGGACAAATGGGTGCCTCTCTCCCTCTCTCCTTTGTCTGCGCCCCCTTGGAATCTGTCTCCATGGTTCAATTCATCATCCTGTAAGCAATGGATTTTTGGTCTTTTTTCACCCTGACATCACCCGCATTGTTGATCATTCCATCTCCTGCAGCGCCCAGCCTGGGATGCTCAGAGCTGAGCCCAGAGAAGTGGGGCAACTGGCCTCCTGGGCCATACTCCTTCCCTACTTTTTAACAAATAAATGTTTTATTGTAGAAAAGTTTTTGATTTACAAGTTTGCACAGATAGAACAGAGAGTTCCTGTAAACCCTACCCCCAGTCTCCCCTAGGGTCAGTGTCTTACGTTGCCATGGTTCACTGATGGTGGTGAAAACCCAGCGCTGATTGACTGTTACTAACCACACGGCACTTTCTCTGGGTTTCATTATTGCTCCCCAGCGCCTCCTTTCTGTCCCTGGACTGCATGCAGGGACCACGTGACATTTGCCCTCGTGTCCCTTCAGGCTTCCCTGGCAGTGTCGGTTTCTTAGATTCTCCTTGTTTTTGATGACTTGACAGTTTTGAGGAGGACTGGTGGATTTTGTAGGATATTTGTCAATTTGAGTTTGATTTATTTTTCATGGTTACACCCGGGTTATGGGCTTGTGGGAAGAAGACCGAGAAGTGCAGTGCCATTTTCATCCCTTAATTAAGGGCATGGACTGCCAGCATGACATCACATGGGTGCTGACCTTGGTCACCTGTCAGGTGTCTCCACCATGAAGTTACTCTCTGCCACCTTTCCATGCTGTGGGCTTTGGAAGGAAGAAGGAAGTCATCACAAAAGTCCGTGATGAACGGGAGGGGGGCTAAACGCCATCTCTTTGAGGGGGTAGAATCCACTTAACCATTAGGAATTTTTCTGTGTGGGAAACCTCTCTTCTTCCTCATTTATTTAATCGTATGTTTAGGTCAGCATGGGCTCCAGGATATTTACTTTATACTTTGGGTTACAACTCAGTACCACGTCGCTGGTTCTCTTGCTTCTCCTTCCCCTCCCCCCTCCTCCCCTTCCCTCCCCCTTCCCCCTCCCTCTCCTCTTCCTTCCTTCTCTCCCCACCCCTCTTCTCTCTACTTCTCTCTCCCAGATCCATTTAAAATGGATCAAGACCTCAAACCAAAATAATGAAGTGACTAGCTAAAAATCTCAAGCGATATTGAATGGTGGGCAAATTTTAGGGGCAAGAAATCCTGGCTTATTTGACAGAAGTTTTCTGCTCCTTCGGCAGTCACTGCTTATTTGTGCATCAGGCATGCTTTGTCGGGCTGGAGCGCAGTTTTCAACAGGTTCACTGCCGGAAGTTTTGGTAAACAGACTCTTCTTCTGGTGAACGCTTAGCAGAGCTGACTTTGAGCAACCAGCTGGAAACAGTAAAGCAGGAAACCTCTGACTTAAGGGTTCAAACGTAAGGTTTAAGGATTACCTTGGTGAGTATCTGATTTAAGAACTTAAGGTTTAAGAATTACCTTTGTGAAGTTCCCTTTCTACATACTGAATGCAAAGTTCAGGGAATGTCCTCAGAGCTCTGTAAGTACTTATTTTCTGGGCAATTAACTTCATTAAGTGGCCCGGGTCCATCGGGCTGGATGAGTACGGTATGTGTATTAATTCTGCTGCCCTGGAATCCTGTACACAACTATGACGTCATGGTTCATATGCAGACTCTGGTTTTAGTCTCTCTTTGGAAGCAAGGACCTCGTATGGACAGGTCATGATCCCAAACTTGTGTTCCCGTGTGCATCCTCTGCTGGGAGACCGTGGAAGGTGAGTGTGTCTTGCCGGCTTCCTCAGCCCCCTGCTTCTCACGCGCGCTGCCCCCGGGAAGGAAGCTGGCATCACTACGAGCGGACCGGCGGGCGCTGTCCAGGGTAGCAACTGCATTTTGAGTAAGGCTGCTGCCCCGGATGGCTGACTCCCGGGGTTACTGTGTGCCGCGTGCTGGGTGCTTCATGCGCAGTTGTCTCGTGTACTAATTAAATCAGATCTATTTTGCAGATTAATTAACTGAGCCTCGAAAAGTTGAGTCGGTTGCCCTGGGCCACCCAGCGAGTAAGCTGGGGCATGGATCCAGGCCCACCAAGTGCAAAGTTCATGCTCTTTACTGCCAAGCTTTAGTGCCCTCATCCTGCTGTTAACATTTCCACAGTTTCTTCTGTGAGGCATTGCACTGTGGACATACACTGATAATCCAGGCACACCTCAGACATACTGCGGGTTCGGTTCCAGACCACCACAGTAAAGCAAATATCACGTGAAAGTGAGTCACACGGATGTTTTGGTTTCTCAGCGTGTGTAAAAGTCATGTGTACACGATACACACTGTCGTCTATAACGTGAGCAACAGCATTATGTCTAAAAATGTGCAGTTCCGTGATATTTCACGAGGGGATTTGTGTGCTTGGCTTTGCTGTTTGTAACCTGCCTCTCTGACCCCTAAGCAGACAGCCCTGCACCGCGCAGGGCTTCACTGGCACTGGGAAACAGAGAATGCGTATCATGATGCCAAGTACCAGGTGGAGAGGAAATTCTGTCTCGTCGGGCTCCTGACCACACAGCCAAGGCTGCAGGGCTGCGCACCTGGTGCCTCTCATTTGTCGTTTCTGGTCTCCACCTCGCACCGCGAGGGAGCCAGCAGTGGGCTGCATGGCTGAGCAGGGCAGTCACTCTCCATTGCGGGCGGGGCATCCTTCCTGCAGCGCTGTCCTCCATCCAGCCTGCTTAGGTGGGTGACTGCTTCGGCCAGAGCAGGTGGACATTACTTTCACACGTATTAACTGTGATTTGGGGGTTGGCCTCATCCTCTCCTCCCTCCACGAGGACAGTGAGCTCCGATTGTTTGCCGCTGGGTCCTGGACTTGTTACCAAAGGCAAGTTCGTGTGCCTGCCGCACCTTGAGGCCAAACGACCCTAAACATCGGAGTCTGGAGCAGTGAAAGGTTTATGGACGTCCCGGAACAGGTTGTGGGGCTTTCGGAGGTAGCTGGGTTTCAGAGAATGGCAGGGCCAGGGGCTGGGGGCCAGAGGGACTGCTGTCCCGGCCACTTCATCTCAGAATCTGAAAGGAGGGTCTAACTGACCCCGTGGCCCAGAACGGCCGCTGCAGTGAGAGGGAGGTGGGGCCATGCGTGCAGGAAGGGCACCCAGGGCACTTGAAGGCAGGGAGAGGGCCCGGGGCTTCTGCAGGGCTGCACGGGGACTGGTAACCCCCTCTCTGCAGAGGAAGGGGAGGTCCTTCCCTCGCCAGACATGGAGCTGAGACAGAGCTTCCCTCCAGCAGCTGAGAGTGACTCCACAGAGGAGAGAACCTGGGACTGATCTGAGTATTTATCCAGAAGAAACCCTGGAGTTTTAAGACTGGAAAGTGCAAGCCTCTGACACACAAAACTGACGCATTGTGACAGGTGGTTTGAGAAGAGAGAATGGGAAGGGTGACTCACCCTCCAGGAACCAGACTGCAGGGCAGCTGGGAGAGAACAGGGAGTCAAAATCTCCCAGGTGTGATGAAAGGAGGAGTGGCATTCAGGTAGACAGAACACCATGCACCGAGGGGAAGCGTGATGGAAAAGCATGGGTATTGGGGGAAATCAGTGAACTTGGCTGGAGCAGCAAGGACATGGGAGGGCAGGCAGCACTGAGAAAGAGGAGCTGTAACAAGGAATCTGACTCTGTATGAAGATCTGCTCCTTTGGCTCTAACCCTGGGCTGTTTCCTGTGCTGAGTCATGCTGGCTCTGCACCTTTTGTAAAAGTTGTTGCCTAGAGCCTGAAATACACAGGAGAGCCCATTCTCCAGGCTCTGACATTCAAGGGGATAACATTTTTCCATTTCTACAGAGATAAAAGTTGTGGAACAGAGAGTAACATTTGTCTTGTGGAAGGTTTACAGGGACACCACGACCTGAACCACGTGCACGGCTGCAAGAACAAAGGATTCTGATGCCAAGAAGCTTGCAACAACCAACCGCACCCCTTCCCCTCTTAGTATAAAAGGAGCCTCAGTTCTGACTTGGGGAAGATGGTTCTCCAGGACGTTAGTCCCCTGTCTTCTCGGTCTGCTGCTTCCCAAATAAAGTCATCATTCCTGCCCCAACACCTCATCTCCTGATCGATCGGCCTGCCTGTCGTGTGGTGAGCAGAACGAGCTTGGACTGAGTAACAGAGCCACAGAGACGCAGCGCCCCGTGGAAGGGCCTGGTGCAAGCCCCAGCATCGGGCTGGAAACCAGAGGGCTCTGGGCGCAGGCCTGCGGCACTGTGTGTGGTTCCCTGTGCTCTGCAGCATGACCTTGCTGCTTATCTATCTCACACGTAGTAGTTACACGTCTGCAAATCCGAACTCCCAGTTTGTCCCTCCCACCCACTTTCCCTAGAGTTTGAATTTACATTTGTGCGTTCTGAGGCTCGTGCAGCTGAGAAGTTAACTTACCAAGTTCCTAGGCTGATGGAGCCGGGGTGGGGGGGCAGATGGCAGAAGCAAATGCCAGTACTTCCTGTAAGAACGTACTCTTCCCTCGTGACTCATGAAATTCCCACAGACGCAGTCTGACCAAGTGGAAATCAGAAGGATGATGCTACTCAGGGACCCAGGGAAATGGTGAGCAGCCTAATCGGGCTGCAGGGAGCTCAGAATCTCCAGAATATAAAATCATCACACTGACTGTATCACGATAAATCAGAGTGGGCATTAGGATCGGGAGCAATGAGAAGGAAAAAATTAGTAAAACTAGTCCCGATGAATTTGAAAAAAAAATCTGTTAGAACTCGAGAGAGAATCGTGAAACAGGGACGGCAGAGCCAGAGGAAGAGCAGTTAGCTGGCCAGTGTCAGAAATTAAAATTACGAAAAAGCGACTAAGAGACACCGAGGCCGAGAGTGACGGAGCCTCGCCAGTGTCACTCAGAAGTCCAGGACAGAAAGCCAAGGGTGGGGGATGTCCGCATTTAAAGGGATAATGGCTGAGAATTTTCCACAACTGATGCACAAACATGAATCCTGAGCCTCGGAAGCTCAACAGACCCCAAGGAGGCTGGAAAATGAAAACCATCAAAAACATCGAGGTGAAATTACACAACACTGACGATAAAAGAAGATACTAAAAATCGAGACGGAAGTCAAGCAATTTATAAGGAATGACAGGAGCACAGCAGCTGACGTCTCACGAGCAAAAATAAAAGCCAGAGGAGGGGGGAGGAACACTGTCAACGTGCTGAGAGCAGAGGCGTCCGTCTGCCAACCACCCATCAATGACCAGCATCTGTCAACCGCCGTTTTGGGAAAAAATGAGCAATTTTTAGCATTGACCCCTACCGAAGGAAAAATTGCAAGATATTCTTTAAGAAGAAGGAAAATGATCTAAAAAGCACATGGCTGAGGGAGGTGAACACTGCTGTGTGATCCGATGGAAATGATGCCTCATTAGAGGGACATTCAAAGAACCAAAATACCAGACAACAAAACCAGGACTGAGAATGGAAAGGCAGGTGACAGGGGTGACTGAGGTTAAAAGGACATTCTGAGACTTCGTACTGTTTATAGTTCTTGGTGATGACAGCAATTAATTTTAAATTCTATCAGTTATTAAGGCTTAGGAACTTCTCAGCCCACGTCCCAGCCCTGATCTCTCCCGGTAGCTCAAGACTAACCCATCCCGCATCTAATAAACACCTGCACTTTCACAGGTTTCCCCTCCCCCTAAGCCCGTGCCTCTCACTCTCCGTCTCATTTCAGTAAACAGCGGCTGCCCCATCCAGGCTGCCAGCCTAAGACCCAGGAGGCGTCCCTTACTGGCTCTTTCTCTCCCACTTCAAGTCCGCCCATCAGCACATCTCGCCGGCTCAACCTAGGGCATCCCGAACCTGAGCTCTGCCTGCCTCTCTTGGTATTTTCTGTTGTCTAGATTAATGCAAACTTCCTTGCTGGTCTTCCCTCTCTTTCTTCGTTCTTCTGTGGTTTGTTCTAGAAAGCAGAGCAATCATTCCAAAATGCAGGTTGAAGTGCCCTTTTCCGTCTGACTCAGAATAAAGTCCAGGGCTCTTTCCTGGCTCTCCAAGGTCTGCCAGCAGCCATCCCTGTGTGCTCCGTCCAGTCTTCTCTGACACCGTGACTGAACACCTCCCAGGCGTTTCCCGCTCAGAACTCAGGCTCTCTGTCCCCTCTGCCACCCCCACCAATCCGTATGTTGAAATCCCACCCCCCAGTGTGACAGAACGAGGAGGTGAGGGCTTTGGGAGGTGGTTAGGTTCTGTGGGTGGAGTCCCAGGAATGGGACTGGTGCCTTTATAAAAGAAACCCTACAGAGTTTCCTCGCACATTCTTCATGTGAGAACACAGCAAGAAGGCAGCCACCTGTGAACCAGAAAGCAGGCACCCAATCTGAAGCTGACTGGATCTTGGACTCCAGTTCCCAGAACTGTGAAAAATCGATTTCTGCCCTTTGTAAGCCCTGGCATGTAGTGTTTTGTTAGAGCAGCCCGAACAGACTAAGGCAAAAGGCTCTTCTGCCTCCTTCAGGTCCCTGCTGAGATGTCAGACCGGTTTCCTGGCGACCAGATAACTGCACTCTCCAGTTACTCTATCCCTTATCCTGCCTTTTCTCTGTCATAGTGTTGAGCATATGGTGCATTGCAGCTTTATTTACTTATTTTTTATCTCTTGTTTCCATAATAAAAGATAAGAGCCATGAAAGAAGGGACTTGGCTTGCTCGGTACTCTAAAATAATTCCGAGCACATAACAGGCGCTCAAGGGTAACTGGTAAAAGAATAAAAATAGACCACATTCCTTCCCCTTCCAAAGAGAGGGGAAAAGGCCACCTTCAAATGCAATCTGTAAGCTGCCAAAAAAGAGGGGGAAAAGAAGCATGGAACTAGAAAATAGGAAGTATAAAATAAAATGTTAAAACTAAGGCCACATAAGACCACATAAGCCATTACAACAACAAATGTAAACAGACTAAATTCACCAGTTAAAAAGTTAGAGATTATCCAATTGGATTTTAAAGTAATTCAGTTATGTGCTGTTTCCAAGAGATACTCGGAAATCACAGGATGTAGGACAATTGTAAGAGGTAGACAGGGCAGTAAAATGCAAAGAATGTTGGTGTGTCCACAGTAATAACAGACAAATTACACCTTATGGGAAATATAACACCAATCATATTATATTAAAATAAGGCAAAAACTCCCAGTATATTATTTAAGAACATATGCATATGCAATAAATGTATAATTAAATGACCAGTAGATGACACATTCAGGTTGCTTGGAGATGGTGGTGGTGGAATGGAGGTTGTGACTGGGGAAATATAGAAAGGAGATTTCAACTCTATTGATAATTTATTATTCTAAGCTGGGTGGAGGGTACATGAGTATTTGATACAGTTTCATCGTATTTGTTTTGCATTGAAAAGAGTTCATAATAATAAGAAAACACTTCCCCAAATCTGATTACGAATAACTTTTGATGCCAGAGGTTGTCTGACACAGGGTACCACGAAAGCATAGGTCAGAGAGCCTCTAGGGAAGGAAACAGCACTTATGAGCGGGACAATTGGATGAGGGCTCCAGGTACCCCCGAGGGCGGGCGCAAGCACTCTGGCTTCAGCGAGATACTTGGATGTGCAAGTTACGTAAACACAGTCTCATCCTCTGGGAAATGTGTGTGGGATAGCAGGAGAATTGTGAATATTAAATGAAACAATGAACATAGATAAACTACTTGGTACATAGTAGGTGATCAGTGAACTGCATCAAAATCTCTCTGGAAATAAAGCAGACTAGAACTAGTGAGACAGAGTGAAAGAGAAATTACTTACCTCCCAATTAGTTACTGCTTACTTCCCAAACTCCCCAAGGCAAAGGCATCCCTGCCTCCCCTGCCCCCCCCCCCGCCACACACACACACATACATGTAATGTGTCTGTTACATACAGTGCACCTACCGGGCTCTATGTGTAAATTTTTTTCTCCCACCCAGGGATCGCTGCACCCTGTTCATCTTTGTATTCCCCGTCCCCTCAAACACTGCGTCCGGCGCATAATGCGCACTCAGGCAACATCTGTAAGATGCTGGACATGTACCAAGGTTCCTGAAAGTGAACACAGACAAATTATATAAACACTGCAAATCAGTGGATCGATCTCTGCCCTCGATAAACAAGGGTAATGTTTCCTGACACACCTAGACTCAAACAGCTCAACTTTTTTTGTTGGCAGACCCACATTTGACAACAGAGGTATTAAACACGTTCTTTTCGCTTTGCAAACAGTTCATGTCCTCTGTTTATGCCACTCAGATGAGTAACATTAAGGCAAAACTGATGTGAAGTTGGATGATGTAAACAGGACACCTTCCTCTTTCATCGTATCCACGTTTCTCAAGAAAACTCAAACAGGCCGATAGTTTTACTTTCCTGTTTCCTCCCTAGCAGCCGGCAGAGTAGGGGTGAGGATTAGGGATTTTACAAAGCTCCAGGTCCCAGCAGGGCCAATCGCCGATTTCCTGGGCTTTATTCCCGGGGCCGGTTCGCTCTCCCGACCGCCACCCTAGGAGGGCGAGAGATGAGTGACGCTGACGGGTTGGGAGGCCTTTGCGCCGCCCGCCTCCCAGCCCAGGGCGCCCTGAGCGCGCGAGGTCCCCTCGCCCTGGCGGGTGCTGTCCCCGCCGCTGCCTCCCTCGCTGGAGCAGGCAGGTCGGCCCCGCGCAGAGCAGAGCGCGCTCGGCTGATCACGGCGAGGAGGTAGGCGGCGACCCATCCCATTAGGATTCGTCCAGTCTCTGCGCGCGCCTTGACTTCCGGGGGGACGGGGAGGCCCCCAGGCGGCCGGGATTTCAGCCGGGCTGAGCCCCCCCAAAGTCTCAGTTGCAACGCAGAGGCCCCGGAGCACAGCCCCAGCCAATCGCCGCAAAGGCACAGAACGCTTGCTCTCTTGACCAAAAACTGCGAGGCGGGAGAGGCGCCCGCTGCTTGGGAGGCGAGGGGAACCCTCTCCAGGAACCGCGCCGGTGCGCTGCTGCGCGCGCGGCTGGGCCCCGGGAGCGCTGCGGGAAGGGAGCGGCTCAGAGCAACAGGTGCAGCCCAACGCCACTCCCAGGCCGAAGGAAACGACCTGCAGGGGCCTGGAGCCAGTAAGACGCAGCGCTCTCTCCACCCCCAGGGCTGCACCGGCAGGTCCCTCCTCCCCAGCTGGGTGGCCCCTCAGCGGGCGGTGGTACCCAGACAGGCGGAGCTCCGCGCGCTCGGGCCAGCCGCCCTGGTCCGGGAAGGTGCAGCTCGGGCTGCCGCCCGGTGCAAACAGACGGTGCCCCTAAGCTCGGACGCCCGGGCGCCTGCCCATCAGGGACGGTCAGGCTCGGAAACTCGCGCTCTGCGTGCCCAGGGTGGGAACCTCTGCGCCCTCTTTCCCCGGCCAGCACCCCTCGCCAGCGCGCCCCGGGCGCTCCCGCGAGCCATGGAGCTGGCGGCCGGGAACCTCAGCGAGGGGAACGCGAGCGGGCCCGAGTCCCCCGCCCCGGAGCCCAGGCCGCTTTTCGGCATCGGCGTGGAGAACTTCATCACCCTGGTGGTGTTCGGCCTGATCTTCGCGCTCGGCGTGCTGGGCAACAGCCTGGTGATCACCGTGCTGGCGCGCAGCAAGCCGGGGAAGCCGCGCAGCACCACCAACCTGTTCATCCTCAACCTGAGCATCGCGGACCTGGCCTACCTGCTCTTCTGCATCCCCTTCCAGGCCACGGTGTACGCGCTGCCCACCTGGGTGCTGGGCGCCTTCGTCTGCAAGTTTATCCATTACTTCTTCACCGTCTCCATGCTGGTCAGCATCTTCACCCTGGCCGCGATGTCGGTGGACCGCTACGTGGCCATCGTGCACTCGCGCCGCTCCTCCTCCCTGCGGGTGTCCCGCAACGCGCTGCTGGGCGTGGGCTTCATCTGGGCGCTGTCCATCGCCATGGCCTCGCCGGTGGCCTACCACCAGCGCCTCTTCCACCGGGACGTCAGCAACCAGACCTTCTGCTGGGAGCAGTGGGCCAACCAGCGCCACAAGAAGGCCTACGTGGTGTGCACCTTCGTCTTCGGCTACCTGCTGCCGCTGCTGCTCATTTGCTTCTGCTATGCCAAGGTGGGGCGCGGGGCGGGCGGGCGCGGGCCCCCACAGACCCGAGTCGCACCTGTGTCCGGGCCCCGCAGCCGCCCCTTCCCCATGCCCTCGTTCCCCTTAGTTTCCTGGGGGCACTGCGCGGAGAACCATCTCCGGAGGCCCTGGCCTCGGCTCGCGGGTTTGACGTTGCGCGAGGAAATTTCTTGGAGTTTGGGCGACGCCAGGGAAAGTTGTCAGGCCACTTCCCAGGCGTCCTTCCCGGCCCTCGCAGCAGCCCTGGGCGGTGGGGTGGTCCCAGCGGAGGGCAATCCCGCCCACTTCTCAGTAGGTGAGATCCGCCTGCGAGAGCATCGCTCCGCGGGGCCGCAGGGCCAGGGCCCGCGCTGGGTCAGCCGGCGCGTGGAGCGGCGCCCCATCCCAGCCCGCAGCCAGGGTCTATGGGGAGACTCCCCTGCCCGCGGGGCGCACAGAGACACGGGCAGGGATCGGCTCTGCGAAGCCACTGCTCCTGGGACCAAGCTTTGAGTATTATTTTACATACAAGCCACGTGTTATTAAACCCAAGTGGTTAAACAGTTTCTTCACAGAGTCTTGAGCGGAGTCTCCAGAGAACTTCGGATGAGTGGGTTTCCAGCTGCAGTGTTTTCCGGTTTCAATCCTTTTAGAAAGGGGTAAACATCTTACGTGATTCAGGTGGCAGGGCTGCCCCCACCTCTGAGAGGCACACTGTTGACACACCCCTGGTGCAGCCACCCTGCGCCTCCTTACGGGGAAATTTGCTCTTACCGCCCCTGTACGTAGCCCCGCAGAGCTCAGCAAAATCACATCCTCTTTCATCAGTGACACTCGGTTTTGAAGATTTTATACTGATCAAAAAGTCTTCCACCTTTTACACAGCCTGCCTGTGTCAGAGTAAGAGCCTTCATGTCCTGATTCACGGGACAGAACCCTTTGTTCCTGACATGCCCTCTCCAAGCAGAGAAAGACTTGTAACCAAATTCTGAAATTTCCACCATTTTGTCTTCACCTCTCTCTCTGTCTCTCATTCTCTTTCTGATCAGGCTGTGACTACAGGACGCGGAGTTATCAGAGGAGATAGAACAGCAATGATTTCTTATATTCCATTGACAGAGGAATTTTTTTTCCCCAGCAGAAATGCTGACTATAAGCCAGCTGACTTTATTATTTCCCTCCCCCCCATGTCATCTATAGAGTTACGGCTATTTTGAATGGTAATTTTTTGAGAAAAGTTTTAAAACTATTCCTGCATTGGAGGGTTATATATAAAAGAGACAGAGTAGAGACAGGGAGATTGGAAGCTAACTCTAGCTGAGCTCTTTGGTAAATGCCTGGTTTACTCACTTAGGCTTCTGCAAACGCAAAGCAGAGGATGCGGCACAGCACGGTGGTCTGAAGCGTGCACTGTCTCATTAGTCTGCAGGCAACCCCGTGGGGTTGTGCACATTTTAATAGTGTGCGTATTTTATTGATAAGGAAAGAGGGTTTGGGGGGAGTGAAGCAACTGACTCAGACTGTGAAGCCCGTAAACAGTTCCGGAAGGATTTTAGTGCAGGAATTCCCAGCCCCCTGAGGGAGGGACAGTTACTGAGAGCCTGGGGGGCACGGAGGCTGGAACTAGAGGGATTCTTAAATATTTGGTTCTTCATTCATAATTGCGTGGATTTCACTTGAAACATATTCTTCCTTCATTTCCTGAAAGACTTCGGGGAATGTAATTTGGGTCTCTTTAACAGAAACAGCAAGGTGAATTTCTTGGAATAAATTAGGCTACATTTGTGTCATTTGAGAATTTATAAAAGTCACCCATAGGGAAAAATTTTAGAATACTTTTTTAAATTAAATACATCATCATTGGGATATTTCAAAAATGGAAATAGTTTGCTTTTAAGCATAACTGGACATTTCTTTTGAATTCAAGGTAATATTTGCAGATTCAATCCAGGGCTTGAGAAGGTGAAGGTCAGTTATTTCCAGTTGCTTCCTTTAGTTCGGCCTTTAAGTGTGTGCCGGCCAGTGAAGGAGTCTGCTGCTAAAACGTGGCATTCAAGGCCCAGGTCTGATGGCCACCATGGAAAATCACAAATGATCAAAGGGCACTTAAAATCACAACGCTTTTCTTTCTTTCTTCCTTTTAACTTAGCAAAGGATCGCACGCCAGAGATGACTTCTGCTCTTATAAGTGTAGGTTCTTTTTCTTTGCACCCAAAGCACGAATGCGTGGGCTGGAGAGTGAGCCGCTGCTCCCTCTGCTGGGGGGCTGTTCTAGCAGGGCTGGTGCCTCACTCTCTTTCTGCAGAGGGAATGCTTGTCTGGACCCTCTTTGGTCAGACATGAGGATGACCTCTTGACCTCTCCCCAACCCCCCAAGCTCCTCCACATCCCAGGAACGTCTCTGGCTCAGGTTTGAGTGTAGGCTTGTCTACACACACTCCTAAATGTGCAGCAAGACGGGGCAATGCCGCCAGGCCACCATCACCATGTTCTGAAGGAATGTGAGCGTAGCCCATGGCGATGCCCACCTGCTCCTCCGTGGGTGACAGATCTTCACCCATGTGGGATGCATCACAGTGTATCAGCGTGGGTCAGAGTTGGGCTCTTGAAGTGAAATTGGGTTAATTGAAACATCCTTGGGTGTTTTCCCCGCTGACCACTCAACAGCGCCCCTTAGGGGTTTTGCAGTTACTGAGATGAGTCAGTTGCGGGAATGAGCAGCCCGCAGGCGGCGCTGTGAAGCTGCCAACATTTGACTTTTTAGCGCTGCGTCCTCTCCTGTGTCCCTCTCTGAGTTTGCTTCGCTGTCCCTCCTCCTGCTCCTTGCTTTCAGTGACCAGTGTCCTCCTGTCGTCTTCCAGGAAGGCCACCCCCAAGGAGCCTCGCCACGCTGTCATCTCCAGGCAGGGTCCTGTCCAGCCCCTTCCTTCCCCTTGAAAGACTTCCTCATTTGTTCCTGCCAAAGCCCCTCTGCTCTCTTTGCCTTTCGTTCAGTTTTTAGGACCCCAGGTTTTGTGGGCAGAATGGGACACCAGCCCGTTAGTGCGTTGAGAGCGACCCCACAGGCTCCCGGAGCAGGTGAAAGTCGTGTCTGATGGAGGGCGTGCAGCGGCTGCGGGAAGTGGAGGTCTTCCCGCAGGGCTGGGAATTCAGAGTCATGAATCCACACCCCAGTGATGATGCTTAATGTGCACAGGGCTTGTGAGGCGGTGAGCACCTCCCAGGGCGTCTCATTAGGGAGTGACTGATGCCTCCTGCGCCATCACCCTGCTGCGTCCTGCCCCCCAGAGCTGACTCTCGCAATAAGTCCAATTCAATTAAGCTACTTCCGTGCCGGGGCGCTAGAGGGGGCCCGAGACGCTGCTGCAGCGCTGCTTCCGGATTCTGGAGAGACTCACTGAGCAACTGATGGATGATCTAAAACCCTTAGTCACCCAGAGCTAATTTCCTTAGCTTTTCCACTCGGATTGGACATGAAAAAGAGCAGCCTGGTGTGTGTACAGCCGTCTTGGCCCTGTCGTACGTCTTACGTCGTGAAATCTTACCTAGAACCAGTGTGCCTGCATCACTTCTCCTGGGAGTGATGCTGGCCCTGACAACACTAGCTTCTCCAGTGAAGGAGGTCAGGTCTCCCAGGAACCTTGCTGATGGGGTATTCCTTGTAGAACCTTGCTGGATGGGCTGTCCTTCATCCGTGATGCTGAATTTCCCACGTGTAAGTTGTCTAGAAGCATCACACAGTGGGTAAGATCCAAACCAAGAATGAAGGGGGGGTCTAACGGTGCAGATTTGCTTTAAGGAGACTTGCAGTGGAGACCAACCTCACAGGGAAAAGGGAAGGAAAGCGTTGAAGTGAACGCGGGCTGCACGGATGAGTCCTGCGGTCGTCATTTGCTCGCGTGCCTCCTTCCCTCACCGCGTGGTGTGCTGGAGGGCAGGCTCTAGGTTTTAACGCACAGCAGGGGCCTGGTAACGGTTGAAAGGTAGAGTCCAGGGGGAACTGAGGTAGAAGGCAGACCAACAAGGGTGTGTATACAGGGAGCGGTGGACAAAACTTCGGAGCTACATGGACCAGAACTCTCGGCACACAGGTGCTCCCCCCATAAACGGCCCTGATGTTAGACAAACAGATGTCGCCGGCCGTTCATAGTCAGCGTTACTCCACACCTCGTGTGCATTTCAGTTTGAATGATTTTATCAAGAATTCTGTTCCCGTTTCAGAATGCCAAGAGCTGTGAATGCGAAACGGACGAGGAATTGTGGGGTCTGAGGCAAACCAATCTTATTACTCTGTGTTTTTCAGGTCCTTAAGCATTTGCATAAAAAGCTGAAGAGCATGTCAAAGAAGTCAGAGGCATCGAAGAAAAAGGTAATGTTCACGGATTTATGTCACACCCACTGTGTCCTAGAGCTTAGTTTATTTTTGTCCTGAACTATCCTCACATCCACCCAATGCCTGTGAAATTCCATACAGGTGTTTGTAGTGACCCCCTTACCATTAGGCGGAGGGTAGAAACAGAGAGCCTACTTTTGAGGGTGGTGCCGGGGACCGTGCCGCAGGGGACCGTGCTGCACTGAAACCTGGACGGAGTCTCAGGGGTGAGGAAACGTGTGTTTTGGATCCTGAGCCTCTCTGGAAGGTGCTTTCAGGTTGATTGGGACTGAGTGCGGAGTTGCCGGGTCTGTAATTTGCATGAAACTAAGGAGCTTTTGCTGTGTGTTCGGCGTCTCTGAGGTGGTTCCAGGGGCCCTTCTTAATGATCCTGAGAGAGTACTGTTGGAATCTGGCCCTTAAGCCTCAGAAGCAGACACACTGCTCTCTCTTCCTCCCAGACTTGTGCGGATGTCCACCCTGCTCCTCCCACGAGGAGAGACTTAACGATGGGGGGCCCTGGGGGAACTCAGCCCACGGGTCATTGCCTTTCTCCTCCCGTGAATCCGATTTCCCCCAGTAGAGTTATGACATCGAACATCCAAAGATTGATTACATTTCACGTTTTAAGGAAAGAGTATTTTACAAACCAGGATGAATTTAACTCTTCCTCAGATAATGTCTCTATCATTTCTGAGTTCAGGAAGTGGGACGAAAGGGGAGTGAGACTGTTAGCCAGTATGATTAGGGACGAGATTATAACCAGTCATTTTCACCCACAAATATTACTCTGACATCTTAAAATGCCTTGTTTTTCCTTCTAACTATTTATCCTGGTCAATGACACATCATTTGCAGAAATTATGGTTTAACCACATTTACTTTCAAAACATACTACCTAAATAAAGCCAGCTCTTCCTGAGGTTCCTTGTTTATAAACAATAATGTGGCTAAAAACACAGCGGTTCTCAGAGTCCATGAATAGACATCTGGCTAAAAGCCTCAAAATTCAGCTTGCGTTTGAAGAGGCCAGCATCCTCGGGGAGGGTGGGGTCTCACTGGGCTTCTGCAGAGGCGATGCCTCTGGAATGTGATGCGTGCTTGTGATGGATGATGGAGATTTTCCACTTGCCAAAGGGAGGAAATAAAACATCTCGTTGGCGCTGGCTGGGTCTTCCTTACATGCTGTGGCTGGTGTTAGTCTCTGCAACTGAAAAATGTTGGAGAGAAATGGTGGCAGTCCCAGAGAAGAGAGAGTGAGTAAAAGAGTGAAAACAGGTCTTATAAGAAATGCCTAGAAAAGCTTCTGTCCTGCAGCAAAAAGGTCTGAAGACCAGTGATCAGCTCGCCAAGGACGTTGTTTACTCTTCTGTGCACGTGTGTGTGGGGTGTCCGTGTGTGCGTGCGGCTCTGTGTCACGCACGCATGTGTAAATGTAATCCTCACCACAGGAGAAGCTTTCAGCATCGGGCGGAGGGAAGGTTTTCCCTCCCATTCTCACAATCTGTGACCCTTAATAATCCAGAAACAGATGTCAGATCCCTTTTGATGTGTTTACCTGCCTCCTTGCTTGCACAGAGCAAATGCCGAGTGCTGCTGATGCTGGTGGCTGCGTGTGCACGCACATGTGCACGCGCGTACCCGGGATAGTGGAGGAGCGCAGGAGTGGGGTGGGAAGAGGGAGTGGGGAGGGAGGGGGGCGCGCAGAGGGGCCCAGGATAGAAAGTTGACTTGACTGTCAAGCCGGGGGTGGGGAGACAGGCGTGGCTCCTGGTGATGCTCCCGTGGGTCTCAGCGCGGAAGGAAGGGTGTTCCTGGGGTGGGTGCATGCTCAGTTGCTGTGGACGGTGGGGTGATGCGCTCTGATTTTGAGAGCTGCTCATTTCAGCTGCACCCTCTCCAGCTCCTCCTGCCAGGGTCTGAGTGGGGCTGGGCTCCTCTGCACCACGTCCGTCCACATGGGGTCCCCTCGCGTGGAGGTCGGGGGTGCTCGTGACAAACACAGAAACACCCTCAGGAAAACACAAAAGAAGAACGTGATCTCCAACGCCAGCATCGTAGGACGGAGCCCTGCTCGAGTCAGGTCAGTCTCCGCTGGACATCAAGACGGTGCTCTGGCCCAAGGCGGATCAGGTGCCAGGGCAGGATTCTGAAACGCTGTCCAGAAAACTTCCGGTGGGACAGACAGACACCCCCATCGGGTGGCTACTTCTGACCAGGACGAGGTGACAAGCCTTTCCAGACCCTCCCAACCATGACATTCTTTTAACAGCTCCTATTTCCCCGCTCTGGTGCGAAGTAACTCAGCACGCTTTTTGGCTGTCATTTCTACAATTTACACAGTGTTTTTCATCATTCTCCTCTTTCAGTCCCCTTTTCTCCTTCCCAGCCAAGTTCCATTAGACGTATTAGGAGGAAAAGTCTTTGAAGAAAAGAAAAAAACCACAGGTGTCTCAGAAGGCTTGAAAACGAGCATCTCACAGGAAGAGAAGGAAAGAGTATTTTCCGGATACTTTCAGCACGAGGAGCAAAAAGAAGGGAGGCTGACAAGGACCCGATCTCAGGAGTAAGTATAGAGACTTAGCACGTAACCTCATGCAATGGCTGCTTCTCCATCACAAGGTGTGATTCTACACACGGACAAAGGAGGAGAGCCGTGGATGCGCCGAGTGCAACTCCATCCAGGGCGGCGGCGAACGATCCTGCAAGAAGTGGAAACAGACCAGCCTCCTTCCCCGCAGAGGGGACCTCTCTCCTCACCTCTGAATGCCTGGGCCTTCGAGTGGAGCTGGGTGAGGCAGTCTGCTCTGGTTGTGGCTTCTCTGGATTGCTCCCCAGGCCTTCAGACGCCGGCAGAGAGAGAGAACGGTGCACTCCTGGGGGACTGCCTAGGCTTCTGCCCCACACCTGCTACTTGGTGCAGACGTCCTAAAAGCAGCAGTGAAATGGGATATCCGGAGGGCGTTCCCTTAGTGAAGGAGAGAGATGTTTTTATTGCCTTCGGACAGACGACGTGGTGCGTTCTAGTTGCAGATGTAATCACATCTGGGTTGTCTTTATGAAGTCGGCGGGGAGTGCATCCCACACACTGATGGATATGTGGATTGACAGCAGACGCTCCCTTCACAGATGCGCGCAGGTTGCTCCTGTGCTCTGTGGGCTGTGGGGAGGTGCCTTTAGCGTGTAAACCCGCCGGCCTGTAAAACCCTGTGGTCAGGTTCGTACCTGAGTCGTCTGAGGGTTGCAGGGTGTCGGGCCCAGCCAGAGAGTCGCCGTGCTGGGTCACCCTCTTCACAGGCCAGGGAGATGAGGCCCCGGGAGGTGAGGCCCAGGGAGGGCATCACTTTTCAAAGGCGGTGCAGCCCACTCACGGCTCATGTCAGTCCTGGATTTGCACGGTCCCCGACCCCCTCTCATGGGCAGCCTGACTGTCCTCTCCGGCCCCCCGACCACTGCCTTTTTCCCGACCCGGGCCTGGAATCCAAGCTTCTCCCCGACCGTCTCTGCCTACGTGTCCCGGCTTCCAGCCCACCTTTTTTTTTTTTTTTTTTTTTTTTTTTTTTACCTCCAATCATGGAAAAGCGTTTGGATTTTATTTGACAGTTTAAATAGTTCTGGAAATATTTGTAAACACAGGCGGTACTTGGAGCTGGAGACAGCCCATCTCTGACAGACCTCACGGGTGGGCCGGCGCCCCGAGCGCCTCCCGTGGGAGCGGGCAGCTCACTCCGCACACGCGGCGTCGGCCCCCGCGGCGGCAGGGCCCTGGTTCCTGGGCAGGAAGAGGAGAGTCATTCTGTCCCGTTCTGCAGGGCCCGGGGGCTGAGCTTCCGCCGTGGGAGCACGTGGGGCGACAGCGACGTCCTCGTGGTGGGAGCACTTTGCCCCCTCGCTGGGAGGCGGTAGGAAAAGTCAGCCTCCTTCCTTCTCTCCTTCCTCGGACCCTCCTCCTTGTACCCGCGGGCCTCAGCGGAGGTTCCCTCTCCCCGGAGGGGAAGGGAGGCGGGGGCCGCCAGGAGCTTGCGCTCTCGCTGGGGTCGTGCCGGGGGAGGTGCCCTGCACTCGGCCGCCCCGGGAGGTGCTGGGGAGGCCGGTGCTCTCGGTGCTCCCGTTTCCGCCCTGCACCTGCAAGCACACTCTGGGCTGGGCTCAGGCTGAGGAGGAGGGGCCCCGCGGGTCCCACCCCCAGGCAAGGGGCTGAAAGCATCTCCTCCTCGTGTCCTTCATAGTCCTCCTCCTTTGAGGAGGAAAAGCCCGAGAGGAGAGCGGGGAGCTGGCGCAGGGCTGGCGCCGGGGCCCCGCGAGTGTCAGTTGCAGGACTGAGGTCCAGATAGCCCCGGCGGATGCGGCCGGGGGTGCCAGGCCGACCTTGCAGGCTGTTCTTCCCCAGTGACCGAGCTGCTCAGAGCATCTGTCTAGGGCCCCAGGGACCTGGCTCCCAGCCCTAACTTTACCTGCCACTGCGGGACCCTGGGCCCTTGTCCTGATGGTCTGAGCCTCGGTTTCCTCCTCCGCACCTCCCGGGAGGTTATAGGCTCTCCTGGGTCGGTGGGGCTGCTGAGTGCAGGACACACACACAGCACCAGCCGAGGCCGGCTCTCGGCAACCCCCTCCCCGGCCCTGGTTCCGCCGTCAGATAGTCGAGCCCAGCTTGCAGCCTTTTAAGGACGGACCCAGCGGATTGCTCTCAATTTTACAGTTTCATAAACGTGACTGGCCCATCGTCTCTTGTGCGATTCGGGTTAACACTGTCAACTACCTAGTTGTTGCCTTTCAACACGTGCACAGAAAGCAGGACCCGGGGAACGGGGTGCACGGGAGGGAGGTGGGGCTCCTCTTGGGTTGAGGTCCTTGCTCGGGGAAGATCTCCCAGCGTCTGCTCAGCCAGAGTCTCAGGGCACGCGTGGACCCTGCCTCTGCCTCCCAGGGCTTTCGGGCTTCGGAGCAGCAGGGAAGGGTGAAGACACAGCACACAGTCGGGGCTGATGAGCCCAGAGACAGAACCGAACCACCCTCTGGACAGCACTCACACACCCATGAGCGGGGGTCTTTGACTCTGTCCACGTTCAACGAGGGGAGAGAAACACTGGGGCAGGTTCCCACGCCCAGCTGCGCTGCCTCACGGGCCAGACCGTCCCACCGCGTCCAGGCTTCAGCTTCGCAGGTTTTAAAGTTAGTGTGCGCGTGTTATCCACGTGTGTTTCACATCCCTGGTAGGATTATTCCTGCCGAAGGTCATGACTGGTCCTGGAAGCTGTGAACTAAACTGCTCCACGAAGAGAAGGTTAACACTCACAGCAGACTTCGTCCTTCCTCGATTCTGTGAAAACAGGCATCCACTTATCTCAGGGCGTGTTTGAAGAGGCTGGATTCCTTTTCTGCTGTAATCCATGCATTTCTTTCTTTTTCTCCCCCTTCTTCTCCTAGACCGCGCAGACGGTTCTGGTGGTGGTCGTGGTTTTTGGGGTGTCCTGGCTGCCACACCACGTCGTCCATCTCTGGGCTGAGTTTGGGGTGTTCCCGCTGACCCCGGCCTCCTTCTTCTTCAGGATCACCGCCCACTGCCTGGCGTACAGCAACTCGTCGGTGAACCCGATTATATATGCGTTTCTCTCTGAAAACTTCAGGAAGGCTTATAAGCAGGTGTTCAAGTGCCACATTCACAAAGAGTCACCCCTTAATGACACTAAAGAAAATAAAAGTCGAGTGGACACCCCACCCTCGACCAATTGTACCCACGTGTGAAAAAAGGCAGATTAGAGTATTGTGAATCTGGCATTTCTGTGCTTGTGGACCAGACACACAAAAAATACAACGCGGTATTAAGCCAGACAACAACTTGCTGTCTTGATGACAGTTCATATTATATTAGTTAAATTCCGTTTGTGTTTAAACAGTACTTTGATCCACTTGGGAAATCATAGGTCTGGTGAAGATTACTTCTGAAAGTTATTTTATTTCTAAATTCTCTTCCAAAACAAAAGAGAATGCCAGAGATTTATATCTCTTGAGAAATGAAAGTGTTAAAAAAAGAAAGTTTAACAGAATTCCAGAGATAAATACGCTCAGTGCTTCATAGGATAAGGAATAAGAACTTATTAAAAACGGTCAGAAATATTTGTGATCTACATTTTGGAGCAAATTTATTTTTGGAAAACACATTTATGCTTTAGTTCTTCAGTTTTAAGATAAGGGTTAGTATTATAAGCTATTTAATGTGTTTTAAAACATGATCATATCCACATGATGAAGGTTTTCCCTGAATTTTATGTACATGGAGACTCACCTGTTCGATGGAAGTAAGTTTATTTGCACAGATCACGTTTGCTCCTTGCTGCAGATACAGCGCTGCGGCCGTCTGCCACCACGAGGTCCGTTAGGTTTATCTCAGGAGGTCAACAGGTGTCACGGCTGTGGCCCTGGGGTGTCAGCCGTCGGGATGTCAGTTGAAACTATCCTGTGAACTTAGTCTTTGTAGAACCAACGAAACGTCAGGGAAAAGCACCACCTGCAGCTAACCTAATAGTTGAAGCTGTGAATGAGTTTTTAAGAATGAAACTGGGTGTTCAAATTATATTAGCTATGCCTTGAGTGGAATCTACCCAGGAGAGAAATTTTTTTAAATGTCAGTGAAGATGTATAGATAACTGTTTCCACGAGTTCAGAACTCACTGAGTTACATGAGATAAACCATCATGCCCTGTGAAGAAAGCCCACTAAATGTTCGGTTCAGACAAATTCTGGAGAAAACAAACCTTGTGAATGGATAAATGTAAGGATATCTTTCCTTGTACCAACAACGCTTTTTTCATCAAATTTGTGATGATGTCTAAAGCACATTTACTCCAAATATGATTCCCTCTAGAAGTGCTAATTTGGGGTTTCAAATCATCATGACTTGAGTTTCAAATGTAGTTTTCATATTTACTCCTGTTTACAATGAGAAAATGGTATGAAAAGATCAAATTATCCTACATTAGAATGCAATTTTCAGACTGCAAGACTGTGATATATTTTAGGATGACCCAAAAGCAAGAAGATTTAAAGAAAACAGTTTTGTGGGATGTTCACCTGTGTCAAATCAGGACTTCATGTGAAATACCAAATTTTAGATCAGAAAACCAACTCGCTGTCCGTCTTTGCATGTTAGCGTCTCTAGCTCGCGGATTTATTTGCACTGATTGTCTTCCTCCAGTGAACAGTGTTTACACTCGCAGTGGAATCCACAGCTCCCCGGACGGAAGAGGAGAAAATTGTCAGGGAGGCTGAGACATTGTGAACTTTCATGTTTGGTGGCCGGGGAAAGACGCGGTGTACGTGTGAATGTGAGTATTTTAAAGAACAACAGAAGTCCCTGGCATGGAATGTCTTTTGCACTTTATTCAAATACAGCAGCAGAAGCATTTTATGCTGACGATGACACCTCACGCCTGTGCGGAACTTGAAGCTGGCTCTGCAAACCCCAGCACGACGCCGGTGCACGTGAATTCCCGCAGCTGCACAGAGCGGCGGCCCTGCTCCCTCTGGACCCGCGTGGATGACGGCGACGTCCTGCACCGTGGTCGTTCTGTTCTCCTCTGATTCCTACGACACAAATGAAGTATTAACACCAGCACCACTGCTGCTGTTTCCTAAGACACACTGAACACCGACTTAGGCGTGTTTTCACCCAGTTACGTCGCGGTCCCTTCCCGATGCTGTTGGCGGGACGGGAGCTCAGGGCACAACCTGCAGTGATCAGACCTGCAGAACCCACGTGCGCTGAGTGTGCACACAGATCGCTTTTAAAAGCTGAGGTCTGGTCGATTTCCAGGGCTGTGCTAATTTCCGACGCGCAGCAGAGTAACTCGGTTACACAGGCAGCTACGTTCCTGTTCGTTTTACTCTTCATTCTAGGCCACCGCGAGGTCCTGAGGATGGTTCCCGTGCCGTCCAGCAGGACAGTGCTGTTTGTCGCGTTTCCACACAGCCGCGTGTGTCTGCAAGTCCCCGGCTCCCACTTTGTCCCTCCCCGGTGTTCTTCCTGCCCGTCGGCATTTTCACCCACTCCTCTTGTTCCTGACAGACTGTGTTGCTGATGATGCCGTAGGTCTGCAAAGATGTAAATCTGTGTAGGTGCCCAGGTGAGGAGTTCCTGGAGAACTCGTAAGGCGCTTCGTTGTCCAGACGGGCGTCGAGGAGAACTTGCTTCTGCCGACAATCTGCTTCCTGGGAAGCTGGTTTCCTCAGGTGCAGCTGGCGTCACCCATTCAGAAGCACCTTCTAGTTTTTCATTGAATAGCAGAGTACCCCAACCCCCAGCACTCTTTCCTCCTTTCCTTTTTCCTTTCTTTCCTTCCCTCCCTGCCTCCCTGCCTCCCTCCCTCCCTTTCTTTCTTTCTTTCCTTCCTTCCTTCCTCTCTTCATTTTTATACGTTTTCTTCCTACTGTTTGCTTTTTTTTTTAATTGAAGTCGAGTTGATTCACAGCGCTCCGTTAGCTTCTGGTGTGCAGCCCAGTGACTCAGTCACAGGCATCCACCCCACGCGCTCTCTCCCAGCCGCCAGGCTAAAGGCGATACCAGGTGTCCCTTTGAAGTCAGGCTGCTTGGAAAACCTTGTTTTCAGTGAGCTTCAAAGAAAATGGATCCGTGCTCCTTAGACTGGGCGGCCTCCGTGCCCCAAGGCAGCTGGCTATCTTCTGGGCCTCGGCTTTCCTGCAGGGGGACGGACAGCTCAGGAATATTCAAACAGCAGACACGCTTGCTGTCTCGTGTGCATGAGCAATGGTTTCAGTCTCCTCCTGGTGAGGTCAGGGATGTGGTGGAGGAGACTTTCTGGTCCCGGGGTCCCGGGAGAGGTTACCTGGATTCCTCTCTGGGGTGGTGGTCGGTGGGGCTGCACCTACCCGCGCTGGTTTCCTGGGAGGGGCGCTGGTCACTTCTGAGAGGTTGTGACCCAGTGGGCGGTGACAGGGCTCATGAGGCCGGGCTCTGCCTGCGGCCACGGCGCCTCTCCTGGGCACGCCCCGCTGGCTGTGCGGTGTCCTCTTCCCTGCCCCACCCCAGCTGCTCATTGCATCCTTTTCTCGAAGGAGATCCCACAGTCCCTGGGCTAGAACGTTCTGATCTGTCATGAATGAGGATGAAATATGGGTGAGACGTGGGGCTCAGAGCAACAATCAGTGAGAGATGCAGAATCAGACTCTAAACAGGCGACTTGTCCGCCTTCACTGTAGGTGCCACTGGCCAAACACGGTCTCCGCTGAGAAACGGCAGAGATCTGAGAAAGCAGAAGTGGGTGGGGGTCACGCTGATTTTCGGTGGAAGTCTTCCCATCTTGTTAGAAAGAAAAAAATCAGCATAAACGTGGTTGGGGCCACTTGGCTTTGACTATGAGAAAACACTGTTTAAAATGGGAAGTCCGTCACTTTTCTCCTAAAGAGACGGTTGCCAGCCTGTGGGTGTGGCTGAAGAAGCAGGCGTCCGTGCAGCAGCTCAGCGCCGGCTGCACTCGGTGAGGGCAGCGCGCCTCAGGCTCTCCTGTCCTGTTGAGCTGCTCCGCTGCCCGGGCGCCCGGGGAGCTCTACCCAGAAGAACGTTCACGAGTGAGTGAACAGATTGCTGGGTTCGTGATATTTTCAAAACAGGGCTGGCTGGCATGGAGAAAGACGGAAACTGAAAACTTCTCTTGACATGGAACCTGGTGGTGACTCAGGAATATTCGTGAGCCAGCAATGGGTGTGTAAACGTTATTTTCCACAGGTTGGCTTCATGAGTCATGGTTCACTGCCAGGTATTTAACAAGGATGGAAGATTTGGCCTTGAGGGATAGAAATGCAAAGGTTCCTTGAATACAGTTGACCGAATCTTTGAATGTCTCCATTACATCTGCCTGGTGCCTTGTAGGAGAGGCAGTGGATGCTCGGGAACTCGAGGCTGGGTTGGATCTGTTGGTGAGTTGCTGCGGGAAATGCTGCCTCGAGTGAGCGGGGGAGCTCCCGGAGGTCCCGACGCTCTGTGCTCACCTCGGAGCGGGGGCTCTCACACTTCCCCAGGCGTCGGGACCACCCGGAGAGTTTGTCACAGCAGGTGGCCCGGGCTTCACCTCCGTGTGTCTGATTCCGAAGATTCTCACACGCTGTTTGTTACTCCGATGCTGTTTGTCCAGGGGCCACATTTTCAGAACTACTGCCTGATCTAACTGCTTTAAAGGTGGAGTCCGGGATTTTTCTTAAGGCCTCCAGGTGTGCTGCTGGCATCGCGACCCTCTCAGGTCGAGGGGACAGTCCTTTACAGGTCAAAATCGCTGCGGTTCTGTGGGGAAAAAAGTGCCCCAATGGGACCTAAATCATTCAGATTTTTATTGTTTAGGTTGAACAAGTTCATACAGACCCGTTCGGCTGCCAAAGCCACAGGAAGTTGTAAGTTTTCAGGAGTGTGAAGTTTAGTAACTTACACGTAGGGGTTTTCAGAGGTGATCGTAATGTTTCCTGCGTGAGAATAAAATAGAACAGCTTGGTGGAAAAAAGTACCTATAAATTCACTTTGTCCCCCCCAAACATAGAGGGGCAGGTACAGTAGTCGAGATTGTTACGCGTGTAGTTTTGAACTCAATGTTGAAGCTGAATGTGTGCATATCTTTCTCTATGGCTGCTAATTTTTAAAATTGCGTTATTATCTCTAAGAGATAAATGTAACTTACTCTGTGTTTAAAGTTTTCCAGTTCAGTGTCGCCTGATAACAAGTAGTTTGGATAAGGAAGAACATTTATGCATTTTGTGTTTTCAGTCGGCCAAGGTGATTGCTTAGACGCTGTTGTGTAAATGGCCCTGACCTGGGTCTCCTCGCACCAAGCGCTGTTACCACTGGTCTCCGAAGTCTATTTCTCTGAAATTTGTCTCAGCGTCTAGAGACTTGGCATGAATGTTATGTCCAAACAGAGCATGAACAGCAATAAACTTGCAAATCCCACCCCCCCAAATTAAGAGGTTATATGAATCCGCTTCGTAGCAAATGCAGTCATTCCCAGTCACCTGCCTCTGCATGAGATCCGGCTGAGATTTGTGGTTTGGATCCATTTTCTTGACGTGAGAATAAACGTTGCTCCTCCAAGTGTTCGTCTTTATGAGCTCACCTCATCCAGGCACACCCAGGATAACGTTTAACCGAGTGTCACCCATGGCCCAGGCAAGTCGCCCGAAACTGACCATCGCCAACATCCAGGATAGTGAGTGTCCAGGCTTCCGTTCACCATTTTACAGCATCACAAACCTAGAAAGGAGCGTCACTGCTCACACTTGCAGGGAAGGAACTGACGTTCCAGAGGCAAGGGGACTTGCTCGAGGGCAGCGCAGGGGTGGGTGACAAGGTTGGGCTGAATCTCTGTGTGACGATGCTGGAGGCAGCACGCGGGTCCTCACCCCTGGACACTGGTCCTCCTTGAGTCCAGGCTTGGTTTGTGTTTCCGCAGCAACTGGGAGAGCCCGGCGAGCTGCTTGATATAAATTGGTTGCATGTAAATTGTCAACAAGAGCTGCAAACGGGGACCCACAGACCGGTGGGAAAATACGTGGGTTGGTGTTGACGTGAGGAGCTGGAGAGGCAGGGGCTTGGGTCAGAAGACCCCCGAGACGCATCCCACATTTGAGTGGGTGATTTCGTTGGTCTGAAGGGAAGCACATTCTATTTTAAAATAAGTTTTGAAACTGCTGGAGTTTTAGAAGGACAGCAGACTACATTTTCACATTCTTCGCATGGTAAGGACAAGCTAAAATAATGTTAGTTTTCATTCCAACCTTAATGAGAGGTCCCATTCCTGCAAAGAAAAGACGACCTCTGCTAGACATTTCTTTCTGCTCCAAAGAAGAACTCCCTCCCTCCCCGTGGGAGAGTGTGGTTCCCATGTGCTGGGCACCGAGCAACCTAGGAGCCAACAGGAGAGAGACACCGACGTGCCGAGCTCTCTTTCTCACCCGAGCCCCGTCCTGTGCTGCGGAGCTAGCAGTTGATATTAGCTTTCATTACGTTGCTTTAAAAAGACGCTCCTTGAAACTTTAATTGGGTGACGATGTGCCTCCTGGTTGTTTCAAGAACTCCAGCTGTCACGATGGTCATTAAAATGATGGCTTAAAGGGACCTTGAGAGATCAAAATGGAAATACGCCTTTTGAAAAAGATCTGAAGGGAAGTATGTTCCTCCAGTTTCTCTGGTAACAGTTTCCCACATAGTAAATCATTATAATTATCAGCCTTATATAATCTTTTAAAGTATCGGTTCTCTGTGCATGTGGATTATGTGCAAAAGCTGCAGGCAGACCGGCCGGGGCTTGGTGGAGGCTTCAGGGGGATGAGGGGCCTGGGCCACAGGGCGGCTCAGAGGGCAGACCGTGGTGGCGTGGGTGTGCGTCTGTTAATTTTCTGGAGAAAGTGGAGAAATTTATTGAAAGCGCTTCTTTTTAATAAACTACTTAATAACAATACCAGTGAGGATGTTGGATCTCTTTTTCCCCACGAGTGCGTGTGCGTGTGCGTGTGTGTCGCACATGACGCTAGCATTAAGGTGATGAAACCCCAGTGGTCCCGGGTTCCTGCTGAAGGACGTGGCCGGGCTACACATGCTGGCGGGGCACAGAGCGGGCCCAGGCGGCTGTGAGGACGGGTGCCTCTGAGGGAGCCCAGCGCAGCCGCCCGGCTGCTCGCCAGACGCTGAACCATCCTTATCCTTTCCTCGCATCCGCCTCCCTGCAGTCACGGGGCCCTGTGGAAGGAGTCCTCGGGAGCCGGTAGGAGTAAGGACGCACATCTCATCCCCTGAGCTCTGGCAGCCGTGGCACCTGTGCTGTAACTGGGGTGTCCCAGTCCACGGTGCACCTCTTAAATTGGCGACTATCTTTTTAGCTGTCATGTGCACAGGACGCCGCTGGTGTAGCTCAAGAAAATATCTCAGCTATAGTGCTGTTCCTCTGCGACCAGAAAAACAGTCTTGGCACAACCTCCAAGCATTTTCTAGGCCTTTGCGTTCGTGCATTTCCCAGCCCCTGACTTTGGGGGGACGCTCCCTGTGTCCCAAAAGCAGGGGCAAGTGTGAGTAGACGCCCAGGGTTTACGGCCTCACGATGGAGACAGACGTGTGGACAGACAGACGCACGGCGCCATCCGAGAAACCGGAGTCGGTGCTGTGCGCCTGGCGAGGGTTAGGACAACCTCCCAGTGTCACCGGCTCGTCACTGAGCCTCGATGGAAACAAGGTCACTGGTTTCCTGTCTAGTCTACTTGGCTTTTTCATGAGGTTTGAATTAAATTTTATGATTCCAAGAGAAGAGTTTGGGAAGATTTTTTTTTTTTTTCACATTGGTGCATTCTTGCTATTTCTTGTGTGTGAATTTCTCTGTTCCAGAGCTAACTGGAAAAACGTCCTTGCACACGTGGAAGTGTTGTAGCTCTTTCAGGGCCCTGTGCCACCTAGTCTAGCCCCAGCAATTAGGCAACGGGAGGAGGGCTGAGTGTTAGATGTGCTTCCAAAAAATCAGGGAGCAGTCGTTGCCGCTCTGCCGTCAGCGCCCCCATGTGCTTCGTCGCCCGGGCCCAGGCTCGGCGATGTGGACAGGCGGGGCGCCAGCCCCCGCTGGGACCCCGAGCCTGGGTTTCCCGGCCCCTGACCTGGCGGGGAGCGTGGAGGAGCAGCTGTCACCAGGAACCGGTTTCCCTCGACGTTGCTCCAGCGGCACCCAAACAGCACTGGTTTTGAGGAAACTGAAAGCTTTCAATCAACAGCTGTTTTCCCGAGAAAGAAAAATGCCTCCAGTGTGGCTTTGCTGACGACAGGACGGGAACGAGGGCCGTCCTGCTTTTACACCAGGTGATGCTCATTACAGACCTTTGATCCACCTGAAGAAATAAAATAATGAGGAAAACGTGGGGGGCAATCACGGCGGGTGAGCCAGCCAAGACTTCAGGGATCACACGGCTAAAGCCGTTCATGTTTCAGATGAAGGAAACGAGGCTCAGAAGTTAAGGAAACGGTCCAGGTCCACACACGCTTCCGGCCGGCGACACAGCAGAACCGCCGGACCCTGCACTGGTTTCCCATAGAACTTCCTGGGAGGAAGTCAGCTTAGCAAAGTCAGTGGAGGGAGAAAGTGCTCCCCTCACCGAGGCCACCTTCACCCGCAGTTAATTGTTCGTTGTTGCAACGCTGGCTTTTCTCACGTAACCAACCCCACTAACTAAGCCCTTCTTCGACTGGGTGTTCTTAGTTTTTAGATGAATGATTTAAATATTTCAGATCATCTGCAGTGCAGCATAGTGCCCTGAACCAGGTACATTGGACAGCTTGCAAAGTAGAATGACTGGATTGAGAGTCAATCCTGAGAGCGGTTTCTCACACTTGCCCTGTAAAATAACTACTGCTTCACAGAAAAAGCTGGAAAGTTGCAATGCTCCCGAAAGCTAACAGGCATCCTGGTGTCCAGCTCCTGGGGAACCTTTACCATCTAAACTCCGCTGGTTTGACGAGCAATAGGTGCAGACTTCCATCCACGGCATCGTCCTGGCATGGCCTCAAGCAGCAGACAGTGTCTGCTAAGAGAGGTGGAGGCGCTTCACCATCCGCCGTGATCGCTGCACAGACCCAGGGCTGGGCCACCTGGGAGGCTGAGTCACCTCAGGCTGCAGGATTCTCTCCTCTGCAGCCATCTGTACCCATCCATAGAGAACAACTGGATGGGACGAAAGGAGGAAACCTGAGGTTCTTTTTTTAAAGATGTTGGGACCCAGCCTGTGCCCGTTGTCTCTTGGTGCTTCGGGACCACGAGGCAGAGCTGAGTAGTCTGACAGAGGGCGTAGCGCTTGCAAAGCCTTAAATGCTTCTTACTTGGCTCTTTGCAGAGAACGTCTGCTGACCCCCAGTGTCCCTGGTTCTCCATAAAGAGCTTCAGCGCCTGCTCCTCAGTGAGGAGGGGTCGTGCGTGATGCACATGTGAGTGAGCGGGGCCTGTGCTCACAACCGTGCATTGACTCTGAAAGAACAGGTTTATCTGAGTCAGAGCAACGGCTCTGAACCTGCACGCAGGCCTCCCGCCAGGGAGCTGGCCACGGTGCTGGTTTGGTTTGGCTGCTTTTATATCCCTTCCATCAGGCCCACGGATGAAACGGCCAGAGGCGGGGGACACGGGGCTTGTAAAACCCAGAAAGCCATTTACTGCTGTTGGCTTGCCAGGAACCCTCCTGCAGTTTTAGAAGCCTGAGTGGTTCATTTAGTGCTGAGTCTGCCAAAGCGTGTTTGCCAGGATACTAATTGTGAGAGTCGCTTCCTGAAAAACAGGTCCAGGATTAAAAACAAAAGCAAAACCAAGCATCAGGCAAAGTCTACAAGCTTTGTGCACCTGATACGAGCCTGTTAGGTTCTCAGACACGGCAGCAAAGGCGCTGAGCGCATCGCCATCTTCCAGAACTGGGCCACCAGACCTCTCCCCCCACCCCCCATCCCGGCACAAACAGAGCTTGCATTTTAGGGAAATAGCCTATAGCAAGGCTGTTGGTAAGTGACACTTTGGACTGACCTCAGATTATTCCTGAGAGTAAATGATTCTTCCGTGTCTAAAGAGAAATGTCACATTCAAATTAGATGCAATGTCGCATTCTTTTTTTTCCTGGGAGTGTTTTTAGCATCGAGACTGTATTTGGAAATGTTACATCCAGACAACATTCGATTTCAGTGGTTTCAACAGCTGTATGAATAAGAGAATGTGCAATTCAATTAGAGTTCATTTTATTCTACGTGCTGAGAATTTTGTCATATTTTTTTTCTCCTGTGTCTATTTCTGGTGACTTAATAAAATATATTGATGGCTCTCAATATAGAAGTAAGACAGTTCTAGGCAGGAATGCTTAAACAGGAAAATGAAAAACTACCCATAATTATATTGTCACTGTTTTATTGCCTGCTTTTCTGGTTAACAGAAAATTTCTGGGTAACAGATCATTTTTCTGTGTCAGTAACGGATGTACACGGCACTGTTCCTTTGCACCAAGTTTACCATAATGAATGCAATACTTGCTTAGTAGTTAGATTTGTTATCTTTTGTAAATAGAACTACAGTGAAGGGCACTAAAACTAAATCTTCGGTCAAATTTTTGTTTTTCCCTTTAAATATAGAAGAAATGGGGCCTATATTTTTGCATATTAAAATTTTTAGTATCTTTTTTCTTGTTCTATTTGTACATTTACTTCTTTACTTTGCCCGTGGATATTAATTAATGTTACGACAGTTGAACCATGTTTTTCGAACTTCCAAGTTTTGAGACTTTTTGCCCTTTGTGTTTTTGTTATAAATTTTTATCCTTGTTGCCTGTGGCTGGAAAAACACAGCTTATGCAATTTTTCTTTTTTGGAATTTGTTGAGATTTTCTGTGTGGCCTGAGAGACGGTTCCCGGGAAGGGAGGTGAGATGTTCTCTGTACATCTTTTGAATCAGACTTAAACGGAAGTCAAGGCTTGGTGCATGATTCATGCTTGGGGCCAGACAGGAATCATCTGCCTCAGACACTGAGCTCCACTGCGGCGGAGTGAGTGTGGCTGTGACAGTGCGGACGTGACACACGCCGCGGCAGGGAGGCTAGGCTTGGCCAGGGGGCTGACCCCCACCCCAAGCCCTCCTTGATTTTGTTCCTGACTGAGGGATGTTAAAGTGTTCTACTGATGCTGGACTTTCTTCCTGTATATTTTTCTTTGCTCAGAGAAAGAGAAATTCCTGACTCTTATCCTAATTACATCCTTACATCCTAACTGAATATGGCATATTGTATCAGTAAAAAATATGACCTTTTAAAATACTGATTAATACACTGAATCTTGAATTCTACTTTTTCTGATAGTAATGTTCCAAACTTCCTATGCATTTGCATCTACTGGCTTTACTTGCCTCTTCTTTAAATTTTAAGTTTAAGCTCCCCATGCCTTTTATTTGAACTTTGTGGCTTTTTAAAAATAATTGAGGTAGATTTGATTTACAGTATTATATTAGTTTCAGGGGTACAACGTAGTGATTCAACATTTGTATAGATTATGTTCCGTTTATAGTTATTGTAAAATAGCGGCTCTACTAGCTTTGTGTTTTGTGGATAAGTGGATTTTGTGGCATTTCCATATATTTATTTACTTTTTGTTGGAGGTATTTTTCTCATGAGATTTTTTTTAGTGCAAAATGTAATTTAACTTGTGCTTGAGGGATCACCTTTTCTGGTTTGTCCCCTTATGTCCCGTGGCAGTGTCTTTGGCTTTTTGACTTCTTTTGCATATGAATTGTGATGTCTTTGATTGTCTTCCTTCATCAATGTGTGAGGCACATTCTGGGTATCCCACTCTGCTTGTGTCTGCCATCTGCATGTTTTACATTAGTGCCCCTACTGTGTGTCCTTTGTGCTAACCAGGCTGGCCAGTTGCTGCGGGGGGTCAACCCTGGTGGCCTTACTTGAGAGACTGGCCGAGGAAATCAGGCTTTCTCTTCCGTGAACTTGGATCAGGAATTTTAACTGAGAAATGCAGGGAGGGGTTGCAGGACCTCTGGACAGAGTTGGGCTGGGGAAGACCCTGGTGCAAACCCGTCACTGTCTCTCCCTCCAGCCCTTAGCAACCACCATCTGTCCTTTGTATCTTTCCAGAATGTGGCAGGCATGGCTTCATAGAGCAGGCAGACTTCTCTGACCTGGAGTGAAGGGTGGAGCTCCTCTGTGCTGGGGTTTATCTGTGCTCCTGAGCAGGTGCTCAGTCTGGATAGACCACACCCTCACTTACTTCTCTATTACCCAGGCAAGGACATTTGGATCTTTCCAGTTTGGAGATGACGAAGCTGCAAACATTCACGCCTAGGTGCTTATGCAAACGTTGGTTTCTATTTCCCTTGGGTAAATACCTACACAAGGGACAGCGCCTTGTGTGATGAGTGTGTTTAACATGAAAGAATTGCCAGCTGCACTGAGGCAGCGGTACTTGGCACCATTGGCAACAGGGCATGAGAGGTCTGGCCCTGTGTCCTCTCCAGAACTTGATTTGTTGGGGTTCAGACACTCACAGACCAGACGGGAAGCAGACAAACAGAGCGGCGACCTTCGTGTTTGGAACTCCCCCTTCACTGCGTCTGCAGAAAGGACACTGTCTTCCGACCCAGCCTCTCCTCTTCCGGACGTCGATCTTACCCTTGTCTCAACGCTGGTTTCTCAAGTGTGTTCTCTGAACCCTAAACCCTAACACATTTAAAGTATTCTTTCTTTAATACATTTTGAAAATACTGCTGATTATATTTTTTACTTAACAGTTTGTAATGTTGATTAGAACATCAATGATCCTGAATAATCTCATCGCTAAGGACCTCATTCAAGTTGATTAACTTGGCGTTTTCCAACCACATTTGCTTGTAGCAATTTTTTTCTTATATGACATTTATTTATTTTTGGTAGAATTGTGTTCCATGAAAGGTTTTTTTTTTGTTTTTGTTTTTGTTTGTTTTTGTTTTTGTTTTTGTTTTTGTGAAATATGACTCTAGGTTGCTGACTCTTCAGAAGCAGACTCTTAACTGAGAAATTCTAGTGAAAAACTGATGATTTTGAGAACATGCTAGCCAGAATATTGTTCATTTCTAAGAAGCCATAATAATTTATAAATCACGAAACTTGTGGATTCTTAGCAACAGTTCTTTTGTGTCTAAGTTTCCCTCCATCGATGCATTTTCATTGTGCCTGGGTTGTTTCTGTAGATCTCCAGCACTGCAACTTGTCTACATTTTATTCCATACCTGGAAGTCAGTTTCCCTCAGTTTCTCCATGAGGCCATTGAGGAAAGAATTTTTCGTTTGGAGGCAGAGACGGGGGTCATTTCTCTGGCTCTGACACTGGGGTCGCTGAAGCTCCCAAGGCTCCCTTTCCTCATTAGTCCATAAGGACGAGAACCATGTGCCTCATCTTTAGGGAGGTCGTGAGTCTCACATGAAACTCTGACGTGAACGGACCTGACTGTCCTCAGGTGTTGCCTGGCTTCAGGGACGCGCTAGGCAGGTCCACGGATGGCCAACCTGACTGTGGCCGTCTCATGCTGAGAACCGTCTGCATGTGGAGGGTGACGTCCTGTGCTTTCCAGGAGGCAGACAGACCTGTCCCTTCCTGGGCTTCTTCCCAGATGAGGTGCGGATGGTTAAAGGGGTGGGGTTGCGGAAACCTTCACTTCTAACAGCAACGGCTGCATTTCACTTAAATTCCTCCAGGAATAATGAGACTCTGTCCTTGCCATGTGACTCCTTCACTTTAGGTTTCTTGAGACCGAAGCCCTTTCTGAGACAATGATCGCTTAGCTAAGAGGGGGTCAACTTAGTTGCTGGTTATTTCATGAGTGAGAGATTTGGGGGCATGAGATGTGAAAAATTAAAATGCTGATTCACCAGTCACACCCTCCTAGCTCCTTTTACGGGAAGAATAAAGCGATGTAAGTGAGTCCGCACACTAGGGACAGTTGATGCTCGGGCCACAGCTCCGCTGTGGACATCCCTGCCTCCGGCAGTGCTGCGCTGCCCTAGTGCGGAGAGTGGACGCCTCGTGACCACAGGAGCCCTGGCGTGGGACAGACATCTGCCTGCCTGTGTACCCGCCGGATCTCCAGAAAGTAAATGTGTGAAACACTTGCAATTATGAGATGAAAAATGTCACATCCACAAAAGAAGTAAGGTTTGGTGTTCCATCTGACAGACAGAGCTCACTGTTAAAAACAAACACAGTGATTTGTTACATTTTGAATAGGAGCTGGCACCCGACACTTGAGAAACAGCTGTGGACCCTCTCGGCCCTCCAGCGTTGACCCAATCCAGCGTCTTTTAGGTATTTTGCATTTGGGAGGCAACAGAGTCCTCATTAAAAAATGGCCTCACCTGCATTTAGCTGATCCTTGCGAGCTGGCCCGCCTCCTGGGTGGCCTCACCTGGACCACAGGAGGTTTCCAATCCACCCGAATTACCATGAAAACCCTGCCCTGTGCTGCTGCTGGGAGGAGATGCGGTGATGGAAGGAGATGGAGAGAGAGGCTGGAGGTGCCCCAGGCTCACCTTGAAGGTGGAGGAAGGGGCCTTGGACCAAAGACACTGGAAAGGCAGAGGGAACAGAATGTGCTCGGGACCCTCCCAGAGGCACCAGCCCTCCGACTCCTGACCTCAGCTCAGGGACAGTCACGCAGGACTTCATGACTGTAGAAGAAAATGTGACCATGGTTTAAGCCAGCACATCTGGGGCAATTCCTTGCTGCAGCCGTGGACAACTCACTTGTGGTCCTTGGGGCCACCAGAATCATACAAGCTCAGGTACACTCTGTCCGGAGCTCCAAGCCATCAGCATCCTTGCCTGGACTGTCCTGGAGCAAAGCATTTCTTTGTGAACCCAGCTAGTTGCTCATCAAGGAATTAATGCCACCAGCCTGCATCATGCCCACTTCTGAGAGCCTCTGTGTGTCAGTTCATCAGAGGCAGCTTTCTTCCCAAGGGTTTCTGGAGGCTGGGAGCTTAACATTTGTCGGGGGGTGAACCTGACCACCACAGGCTCCTCCGCTGGGGAGAAAACATGGCCACAGGCTCGGGGGAAAGACCCGTGAGCCCTCTGTAGAGGGAAAGGGAACATACGGTGGAGCCTCCTGACCACGGGCGCTGACCTGAGAGAGCTTCGTACAGACCCCGGTGCGTCCTGAGGACGCGGTCACTTGGCAGCAGGGAGCAGATGGGCCCCGACCTCGTTTTTTGCCTCTGGGTTCTGACCCGGCAGCGCGGAGTCCAGCCTGCCCCTCCCGTCTCGTGCGCTGATCTGGGGGGATGCTTTTTCCTTCTTTTCTCTTCATCGGTTTGGAGGTGCTTGCTCACCAGGGAACAAAGTGACCTCAGACAGACTAAAGGTCCCACCTAACAGAAAAGCCATTTCTCCGACTCACTCAGCCACAGCCGACACGCCGCCCTTCGTGTCTGCAGGCGGGAGGAGCGTCCCATCCGCCGAGCGCAGAGACGACCCGCACGACGAGCTGCCTCGGGAGCGCCGGGGCTGCTCACAAGCCACTCAGCCCTTTCTCCCTGCCTGAACCTGTCGACCAGTGCGTACTTTCTACACCATGACGCCCAGCGCAGTGCCGGCTGCCACCTTTACTCTGCGTTCTAATTTCTAGTGAGGAAACGTTCAGCTGTTTCAGTGACTTTAAATAACACGCAACCTGCTCACTCAAAGCTGGCACACGGGGCCCTTAACACAGTGAGATGTCCCAGCTCCTTCTGAGGGGAACGTGAGTGCTTGATGAGATGTGATGAAAACGGTTTTATCAGCTCAGTGGGCGTGTCCATCCTCTGCTGACGAATGTGATGAAATAACTCCTTGGTAAAGACCGGGATTAACCGCAGACACGCACCTGCAAACTGGAAGCGCATCCAGTGCACACAAAAAAGTCGCTGGGGGGGAAAGGAATTTTATTTCCATAAAAGAGTCAGGAAAAGAGCAAGAGGAAACAACAAACTGTGGGAAGTCTGCAAAGTGCCTAGAAAATTGCACCCGAGGCAATGTTTAGTTTCTAAATAATGCCAAGGACATCACGGAGGGACGGGATTTAGTGACTTCCCTAATCAGGCCTAGACGGACCCTGTGAGCGGCAAATGTCAGACTGCGAGGTATTGTGAGCCCAGGAGCCTTTGCAAGCGTACAGCCCCCTGCACCTACCGAATCGTTACAACCCATCCGTGCGAGGGTGGCAGCATTTGTGCGCGAGTCTGTCCAGTTCGTAGAGCTTGAACATCACCGGCTTCATTCATGAAAAATTGCTTCTAACGTTTATGATGCTACTTCACAAACCCTGGTCAAAGACATGAGAGTGCAGGCTGTCTCTCCAGGGTGGTTTTGGAGTGTGTCTTCTGGATTGGAATAATCCAAATGTTTACTAACGCTGCCAGGGGGCGCAGATGAAAATTAAGCCTTGAACACATATTTATCACACCCTCTCTGCGTTTAAAAATAAACTGCAGCAATACCGCCGAGGACGTGTGGCTCCCCGCCCGAGTTCCCAGTCAAGGAGACCTCTTTCCCCTCCATCCTTGGAGACTCACGCTCGGCTGATGGTCCCCGAAACACTTCGCACACATTCCACAGCACTCACCCGCCTCGTTCTCAGCCTGGTCCACGCTGCCCTGTCCAGAGATGCAACACCCTGACCTGTCTCTCTTCTCCCCTCTCCTGGCTTCACTCCATCTGTTCTTGTCCATTTGTAACTCACGTTGTGGAAATGGCCAATTCATGCCTTTCGGCCATTTGCAATGTATATTTCAGTAGGGGTTTGCAGGTTGTGTTTTTATATTGATTTATTATCTGATATGCGTATAGTAACTATTTCCATCCATTTTCTTACTTGCATTGTAATTTTTTAGTGCCACCTTCTGTAGGACAGAAGTTCTACATTTTCACATGGTTGACTCTGTCAGTCTTTTCTGTGTTATCTCCCCGAGTGCCTTCATGTCACTTCCTGTACGTTGCGTTCTTTCCTCTGTTTATAATTGACCTCTAAGACGCTGTCGCAGACGCAACACAGCCCCAGTGAGTCCCTGCCTGAGTCCTTTGATTCTAAGTTTTAGCTCCCTGGGAGAGAACATCTGATTGGCTCAGTTCTGATGATCAAGTCACATTGGAGAGGATGCTGTGCCGCAGTGCACAGGGGTGGCCCTCTGGACCACACGGGGCTACAGCTGTTCTCGCAGAGGGAGACTGCCGGTGAGTGAGGAAGCCACGCCCCTTGCTGTCTCTACGAGAGGGAACCTTCAATTTCGGACCATCCCGACAGCGCACTGTGCATTTCTTCCTGCTGTCTTTTCAAAAATGGGGAAACACCGCGTGAGAAATACTCTCGATGCACTAAAGGCAAAAGGTTTCAAATGTCCATCATATTTGGGCCAGAAAAGCTTGATCAATTACCAATTATTTCTGTGTTGTAATTATCCACGATTTTTATGTTACAGAATTGGCCCAGAAGAGATATTTGAAGAAGGACTTTGTCTTATCCATGAACTCTTACCATGAATATTTCTGCTAAAATTTAGGTAGTAAGAATAAATGTAAGTTGAATCTAAAAACCTTGAAATTAGTGGTGAGATGTTCTTTTCTGTGCAAGAAAGGTCAAGATGGAAAATAAGAAATCAGAGCCTGGCCCTCAGGCTCCTGCCCAGACGCAGTTCTGAACTTGGCGGGTGCATCTGATGGGCCGCTTCTCTGCTCTAGACCCCGCGGAGTCTTTGGAAACATGAGCAGGTGGTCTGCAGGGCAGTGACTTGTTCAGTGGTTTTATGGCTCCTCCACTGGTGACGGTGAGGCACTCCCATGGTCCCTGATGTCCCTGCTCTTGGCCTGATGCTGGGGAGACTGCAGTGGGAACACTTCTGGGTTCTGGGAATAGTGATTTGGGAGGACTCTGACACTTTTTTTTTTAACAGGTGTTTTATAGATTCAGAGATTCCTTTGGAAAAGAAAAATGGTGACTGATTTCTTGCCAGTGTTTCCTCGTTACTGCTAATATAAGTAATGTGTGTGGCATTCTCACCTAATACACAGTTTAGGACATTCACGTCTGCTTAAACGTGGTTTTCAATCCGTCTGTTAAAACTAGTTGTCCGAAGACTGTTTCATGAAGGCGTTGTCAAATTATTAAAGTTAGAACGCAGGAATGTTTGAAGACTAAGTGACCGCGTATCCTGTTTCTAATAAGAGAAGAGCTTTTGTCTCTGCCTTTCTTATACGTCAGGGTTTCAAGCACTATCTGGTACATAGGTGTAAAATAAATTCTGTAAAAGAGGAAAAAGGAAAGGCTTCAAGAGGAGAATCACATGTATCTTTGTCTTATTTCAGGAAATGCCGCTATAGCATCTTGAACAGCATCGCCTTTTTTTTGTGGGAGGTCTTTCTTTCTTTCTTTTCTTTCCAGTTGAAGTACCGTCAGTTACAATGCGTCAGTTTCTGGTGCGCAGCGTCATGTCCCAGTCAGGCACATACATTCGTTTTCATATTCTTTTTCATTAATGGTTATTATAAGATACTGACTACAGTTCCCTAAGTGATACAGAAGAAACTTGCTTTTTATGTATTTTTATATACAGTGGTTAACATCTGCAAATCTCAAACTGCCAAACTGACCCCTTCCCAGCCCATCTTGTAGCATGAATGAGCTTCTCAAGCTGTCTTGACACTGAGACTGTAAACCCAAGGAGAGAACCACAGCGAGTTCCATGAACCCCGCTGTGGACTCGTGGGTCTCGGTTGGGGAAGATACTGTTCAGTTTTGTGTGATTTTAGTAAGTCCCTCAAAGCAGTGGAAGCCACCCCAATTTATTATGATGCCTTGTGAATCAGCATTCATGGGACTAGGGGAGGGGGAGGGAAAGGCAGAGAAGAGGGAACAAAGGAAGAGGTGGAAGACGGACCTGCTTCGATTCGCCTTTGTCCTCCTGGGGAGAACTTAGGAGCACGTCCTTCCTGTCTGCTCACCCGCATCCCCTGCTACGATGTTCTCTCTGTGGAGCGAGTGTCTCAAGTCCCTCCTCCACAGCAGTGATGGGGGCAGCCACCCGCCTTCTCCTGGATGAACCGGCTGCCGAGACCGTGGCTTTGCTCTGGGTCCAACCTGCAGACCAGATGACCTGCTCATTTCGTGGACTGGCTCCGACCTTCCCTGCATTCGTTTCTAACCAGTACAAATCCTACCTGTCAGAGTTCCACTGAGGATTTCCATTTTATTTTGAGGATTTTAAAATCACTCCAAGAAATCCAGACAGCTGGGGAACATTTTTGTTTTTATTGTTCTTTTTTAAACAGAGCCCAAATGTCCATTTTGTGCTGTATGTTTTTCGAACGGATATGTTTGTAGATCAACTTGATGAGCTCCCAGAAAATGCGATGTCATAGTGAATATATTTAACTTCAAGGATAAGAAATTGATCTGCAATATACATGATGTTAGAACATGTGATTTGGGAAAATTTTACAGCAGGCCAATTACTTCTCTATCTAATCAAGGGCGGGTGAATTGCTTAAGGAATAATAAAGTATGTACCCACAGGCCTGGAGTCCAAAGGTCGATTCTCGGAGCATCGGTGGTCACACGGGCTCAGTTTGTTATAATTAGACTCACTCTGCAGCTGGCGTCTGTCCACTGACTGGAGTGCAGGGAATGTTTCTTCTCTTGTATCCCCTCTTGCATAAAGACTCCTGCCCCCAGGATCCTCACAATGGCTGCCTTTCCCTCGACGTTTGCAAATAGTCCAACTTACATTGGTAGAAATTTCCCATCAGCTGTCACAGTGTGTGGCGGACATACCGGCACAACGTGAGTCGTGACACGATGTTTATAAAGCCGGGGGAAAGGGCGCCAGTGGGTGGCTGTCGACTCGAGTGACCACTTAGCCTTTTTCACTTCCGGAGCTGCTCCTCATCTCTTGGCTTCAGTGGCTGGCGGAGCAGTGCTTACCTTCCTGGCGCCCCTGGGTGACTCTCCGTAGTCACCTGGGTCCTTAGTGGGGCTGATTCCACTGCCCTGAAGTTCTCCCTACTTCGTCCAGAAATAGGTGCAACCCCCAACACCCTCGAATAGACACGCCCTGTTTGCTTCAACCCAACGGGTCATGTTTAGAGCCTGTGGTGATGACATACTGGCAAGTTTATGTTTTCATAATGACAATAATTTCAAGGTCCACATGGGATTTTCACACATTGAAGGTTATGTATCTCTTGCCATTTTAAGATGTTATGCATTTTACATGTGTCAAATCTCTCTCTCTCTCTCTCTTTTTTTTTTTTTTGGTTTACCTCCTTGCTTTTTAACACACTCCTTTGTCTTATTCAGTCTTGGGCATATTTTTAAGAATTTCTTTTCCTGGGGACTTGCACAAGCGCTTTTACAAAATCTAGAACAGCGCTGTTTCTGTAATTTTTAAAACAAAGCCAGCGCTGAGAAAACTTGCTTCTGGGCTTCTCCACAGGAGGGTGAGTTGGGAGACTTTGGGGTAAGGAGTTTTCTCAGCTACGTTGTGGGGAAAACACTGTGTGTGTAAAAAGCAAATCTCTCCTACGTGGCGTGCCCTGAAGTCCTGTCTCATCGCTGTCCAGCGAGATGTCTCTTCATGGTCTCTATATTTTTTGTGCTTTGTTTGCTTGCTTTTTCAAAAGGAGGTAAAAAAAATAAACATTTACAAAACAGGCTTCAAAGTTTCCTGAAACAGCTAGGGAAATCATTTTCATGGTTTATTTGGGGCTTTATTTATTTAATTTTTAGCCAGGTATAGTCCGTTTACAGCATCGTGTCAGCGTCTGGTGCACGGCACCTGCTTCAGCCGTACGTGACATTTCCATGGTTTATCCCTTGCATCTGTGAAAGGTTTAACTTACACACTTTTATAGCCTTATCGTGTGAATTATCTTTTAAAGACAGTGATTTTTTTTTCCTAAGGGATTTTTCTACGGAAAAGTGTCAGTAAGACATTTTTCCCTTTACTGGGGATCAGGAATCGCGGAGCAGAGGCTGTTGGGAGAGGTTCTGGTTTTGGGTGCGCGCCGGCAGCTCAGGACATTCTCAGAGCTGCTGTTATCTTGTGAAGGTGAGACCAGTGACTTTAAAAGGCTGATTACTATGATTTTACCAGCTAGTTTCAAATACTAGGCAGTTTCAACCGAGAAGCGGTTTCCCACTGGTCTCACTGTAATTCATGCCACCAGCAAACTCAAATGAGCTCTCGGTGATGCTTGAAAACCTCACTATATCCGGTCATTGTTCAAAAAGGACCACGTCTCACTCTCTCTCTCTAACCGTTGACACTCCCACGTCTTCTCTTGTCGTGAGAAACCGGCTGACACAGTTAGAAGGAAACGCTCTTATTTTGTCCCCTTGAAATTTACCAGCAGGCCTTCGTCTCTGTCCACCATCAGCCTCCACCTCCTCCTCCATCATGTCTTGTGCTATGAATTCCACTTCCCTGCTCTTCCAAGAGCTTCAACTTCGTAATCAAACCCTCCCTCCTTTGAATGTTCACAATCTCCCTTCTACATCCTTCTGGCCAATACACAGACACCGTTCAGCATTTCCTGTATCAAAACAAGCAAACCCCGGCCTTTGACCTACGTGCCCCAGGAAGGCTCTGTTCTGCAGGCTCCTCAGCAGACCGCCTTGGGCCTATGACTACCATGTTCACCTTCCACCTCCTCCCTCCTGGACTCGGTCTGTCTGGGACTCAGTCCCCATCACTCTCTAAAGTTGCTCTGGTCAAGGTCACCCAGGACCAGCTTGCTAGGCCCCGAGCTTGTCTCTGTCCTGATCTTCATGAGCCCAGACGCGGCCATCAGCACCCTTGACTGCACCTTCCCTTTCCTGCGAGCGCCGTCCTCTCTCAGCTCCGAGATGCCGTCCCCGCTTCGCCCCATCCCCAGGCGCTGACTTCCCTTTGTCTTTGCTGACTGTGTTGATTTCTCTCCTCTGACGGAGTCTGACTGCTGGAGCTCCTAGCCTTCTGCTTGTCTGTCTACACTGTCTTCTCACTTAAATACAATCTATAGAAGGATTAATCCCATTTTCACATCTTCAGCTCCAGCTTTGTGCACTGAGCTCAGAACTCGTGTGGACAACGTCTGACTCAATGTCGCTATTTGGGTGTGTGCCGTTCATGTAAAACCTAACTTGACCAAAACAGAACTCCTGATTTCTCTCAGTCTTGACCCGAAACATACATCTCCTTTGCCACCCATCTTTCCGCCATGCTTTTGTTTAATATGGACTGAGTTGTATTCATTAAAGTAAAATTTAAAAACATTGTATTCTTGATAAGGAAAATATAAACAAGAGAGAACAAAATAAAACAGCACAAACCCACCAACTGTCACTGCCGAGCGTGGCGTCGGTCCTGCCCAGCGCTGTTCCGTGCACTTTTACACCAACGCGGTTTTGTTGGTTATGATTCTTTCCGTTTCAGGAGACAGCAAGTTAGTTCAGACCAGTGTAAGCCAAAAATGAGTACTCCCGCTCAGAGCACTGAAAAGCTGGTGGGTAATGCTGCCAGACCCAGGGGCTCAAATCAGGTGGGCACATAGCACACCGTGGCGGAGACGGGTGCCCAGCCGGTTGGGAACTGCTTTCCAACGAGCGCCAACGAGAGGACCGGGGACGGACCTCACTGGTCCAGCAGGGTCACAAACCCACTGAGACACAATCACTATGCTGGGGGCTGCCCTGTGTGGTCAGGTGCCTTCCCCGACACCCACCAGCCAACAGGAACCCAGAAAGGTGGGAGGAGGACTCCCCCAGAGAAATACTGGGCAGGCCCCCCAAAAAGGTCTATCTCAGTAATCATACTCGAGTGATATTTTTTATGCTGTTTCTCTCATTAATGAGGGACCAGGATCACCTTTCTGTGTCAATAAATATACTTTCGGCAAAACCAGCCTAAATGACTGACCTGTAGTTAGGTGGGGGGTGGCTTTGCAATTTAACCGTCCCTTACCGATGGATGCATACAGTACTTCCAATTTCCTTCAAGACAATCAGTTTTGCATGAATAGCCTTTAAGTGAAATATTTGCACATAAGCATTGAATTAACTATTAACATGCTTCAACCTTTTCTAGAAACAGAATTTCTGAGCTGAAAAGCATGCACTTCTAATGTTTCTGATAAGATTTTTGTCAATTTATCACTCAGAAAATTATGCAAATACATCTCCCACTAGCAAGATATGCAATTACTGATTCGTGCACAAGGGAAATGTGCACAACTGATTTTTTCATATCCATATAATAAGTTTTCCCCCATCTTTTTCAAGTCATACAAACAATTTTAATTTTGTTTTGCTTTGCATCTATCTGATTACCAGTGAGGATCCATTAATTTTGGATTCACACTGTCCCTGCTGAATTTCCCAGGAGGGTAGCAGCATCCTGTGAGCCAGCCGGAGGACTGAAGCTTCCAAACAGCCTTCCCTGAGAAGCCGTGGGGTAGCAGAGATGGGCTAAGCCGACTAGTGATTTATTCACTGAGTGTGCACAAGGGGGCGAGCCCTGTGTCAGAGCATCCCCGTCTCCTCTCAGCCCTGCCTGGCCTCCTGCCTGCATCCCCTCCAGCCTCCCTGACTCCTCCACTTCATTTCTCAGCTCAGCCGGCTCCTCAGCCGTGTGCTCTTGTCGGTCCTGCCCCAGGATGGTCTGCCGTCCACACCATCCTCCACACTGTCTGACCTACAGCAGCCCCTGCCTCCCCCACCACAGCCACGGACCCCTACCCGGTTTGATGGTCCTCACGGAACCTGCTCCCACCTGGAGTTCCTGTGTCCCTTTTGGTCTTTGGATTCTGTGCTCTCCCGTTAGAATGTATCCTGCTCATGCAGTGTCTGGAAATGATTGTCTAACGGTGGACTCTGGGACACTGAGGCAGGGGAGCAGAGCAGGTGAGGGAGCTGCTGGCCCACCCAGGATCCCTGACCTGTCACCATGGCAACCCTTCACCTCATCTCCATTGGGGGCTGCTCCCCTCCGCCACGACTGTCCCCTCACACAGTCCAGGGTGTGCGATGTCCCCTCTACCTGGTGGCTTGTGGTGCTGCTCACATCGAGGACTGGTCCTGTTGTTTCCTATAGTTTGTATTCACTGTGATTGAGGTAAAAGTCTCATTTGCTAAAGAAATTGGGCATTCACTCCTCTGAGCAATGTCTCCTGGGAGACATTTAGATTGACTAGTTTGGAGTTCTTTCAAGTCCAAACTACGATTTTTATGATGTTTAGAAATCCCATAACAGTGGATCTCAGATTTTGTCTAAACTGTAAGTAAGCCATATTAAATTCTTAGGACACCTCTATAGAAAAATATTATAAAACTATCTCATAAAGACAAAATTAAAAAAACAGCAAAAAATCCTTCGCTAAGTCCTTGGTAAGCATTCTCTCTCAAAGTTTTTATTTCTTTCTTATTAATGCATTTCAGCATGATTTATACTAAACTGAATTAAATGGTAGCAAGGTTATTGAAATTGAATCAGCAACAGTGTTTATAGACCATAATTTAATCAGAGGTGGAGGTGGAAGGTCAAACTATTACTCATTCACTGGAATTTTAATTCTGCAAAATATACTAGTTCAAACTAAGGTTATGTTTGCGTCTATTCCACAGAGATTAATTTAATATTTTGAGCATAAACGATACATCATTGAAAGAGTTTTTCTCCTCATAAAGGAATGTTCCAGACAGGCTGGCTTGTGTGGTTGTTTCTCAACTGCCGAGTGGTTAGCTTTCAAAGACAGCTGATTGTCACACAGACACAGAAAACAAACTATGGTTATCAAAGGGGAGGGGGCTGGGGGGACAACTTAGGAGTTTGGGATTAGCAGATAGGCACTACTGTATACAAAATAGGTAAACAACAAGGCCCTACTGTGTAGCACAAGGAACCATATTCAATAGCTTGTAATAACCTATAATGGAAAAGAATCTATATGTGTATGTACAACTGAGTCACTTTGCTGTCCCCCTGACACTAGCACAGCATGGTAAGTCAACTGCAGTTCAATAAAAAAATTAAAAAAAAATTAAAAAAGACAGCTGATTGCCACCTGTGGACCATATTAATGGAACGACTCAGGTACAGTAAACCGGTAAAAAGCAAACTCGCCCTTTGTGTGGGAGCAGTCGTGTTTGCACCACCGAACCATTTTCTGGGGTTGGATGAGTTTGTAGTCTGTGACCTGCCTGGAGGGCACGGCCAAGGACTATCTCATCTTCCAGGCAGATGAGTGGGTGACCCCACCCCGGTCTGTCACATGAATAACCGGGAGGGCTCATTAAATACAGACCTTAAATCAATGCAAAAACAGTATGTTGAGAAAATCTATTTTTGGCTATAAATGCTACGTAACCGTGGTTCCATGTGTTTGCAAGCATCAAATTACATGTTACGTCGGGTCGGCTCTGATACGTCTCCTGCTTTTTCTTTTTTAATGTGACGTACAGTCTCAGCAGGACTGGATGTGCCCCTTGTCCTCAGAGCCTGTGAGAGAAACCTCTGCTCTCTCTGATTCTTTTCTTTGAAAACATTTTTCTTTGAGTTTAGATTTCTCTCAGACAGTTATTTTCTCCTTCAATATTTTAAATGCATCCTCTGTTGTCTTCCGGCTTAGTCACTTCTGAGGGGAAGTCAGCTAGACGTCTTTGTTCCTCTGTGTGGAATACGTAAGCTTTCTTTTTTCTGGCTACTTTCTCTTTATCTACCCCACCCCCCGCCCCAGCATTTAACTGAGAGTATTTTTATGTGTTTGTTTATTTGTTTATCCTGCTTAGGATATTCTGAGCTTCTTGGATCTGTGGTTTTTCTTCAATTTTAGAAAATATATGTTTTTGTCCTGTTTAGTCTCATGTTTCCTTCTAGGATACTGATTGCATGTGTGTTGGGTCATTGGTGGCATCCCACTGGTTGTGAGCTTACTATCATTTTTTCTTTTCTCATTCTTGTTTCTCTTTGTAGTTGAACTGACAGAATGTTGATGAGCCTAGCGTCAAGCTCATGGGTTATTTTCTCAGGTGTCTCCAGTTGGAAGGGAAGCAGGGAACCCTTTTCTTCTTCCACTGGCCAGAAATGCAAGATGGTTTATCTGCCTTGAGAAAAAGGAGAGAACACTGAGAAAGCCCCACAGCTCGGGTGCGCAAGCTCGCCTGCTGCTGGGATGGGCCCCGGGGAGCAGGAGGAGCAGCCCGCTTCCGAGGGGAGGACCACGCGCCTGATGGGAGGCCCTGCCTGTGCTGCAGGTGTCTCTGGGCTCAGCTGTAAGCCGTGGATGGATGAGGCACGGGAGAAAGTCTCCAGGATTCTGGCCTCACTCTAAGCACAAGGTGACATCAGCCCACCTGCTTTCCACATCCTCAGCAGAAGGAGGACTCCTGCAGCACAACTTTTAGATGAGTCACTAGCCCCAGTATTAGAAGTGCTAAAGGGCTGTATTTCAAGATTTTGAAATTTGTGTATGTATGTAAGTATTGAAAGTACCCTCCTACACTACTGGTGGAAATGTGGCTTAATGCAGCCACTATGGAGGACAGTATGAAGTTTCCTTAAAAAACTAAAAATAGACTTACCCTATGACTCAGCAATCCCACTCCTGGGCATATATCTGGAGGAAACTCTAATTTGAAAAGATACATGTATCCCAATGTTCACAGCAGCACTGTTTACAACAGCCAAGACATGGAAACAGCCTAAATGTCCATTGACAGGTGACTGGATAAAGAAGTTGTGGTCAATATATACAATGGAATACTACTCAGCCATAAAAAAGAATGAAATAATGCTATTTGCAGCAATGTGGATGGACTTGGAGTGTATTATGCTAAGTGAAATAAGTCAGACAGAAAAAGGGAAATATCATATGATACCACTTATATGTGGAATCTAAAAAATGACACAGGTGAACTTACTTACAAAACAAAAACAGGCTCACAGACATAGAAAACAAACTTACGGTTACCAGGGAGGAAAGGGGGTGGAGAGAGAGAACTGGGAGTTGAGAATTTGCAGATACTTAAAAAAAAAAAAGGACTCAAATACTTTAGTCTAGGTTTTTGACACTCCAGTTTCTCAGTAAGTGCTTTTAATTTTGGAGCTTGAAATTCTCTTTTTAGTTATTTTCCTTTTCTGGAAGTCCCAAATAAGCAAAATTTAAAAAATGTCATCGACTGTCACATGTAAAAGGCCAGTAAAATGTATTTATTAAATGAATGTCACAGGCATAATGATCCACTCTTGTGCCTTGAACGAGAACGTCGGCTCACTCTGTGGCTATTCAGTAAGTTAATGACAGAGCCGTTCCTAATCGCGGTGTGAGAGCACAGTTTAAAGGGAAAACAGCCACGTAGGCTTAGCAAATTTGGACTAGATGGATGCAATGGCTTGCTATTGTCTCACAGTTCCTTTCCAGGCAGAACGCGGCACCTTAACACAGCATGTGTGCGTGTCTGTGAAGTCTCGCTATCAGAGCAAAGCGGTGGTCGAGCTAACGGCGGCCTCCTACGTTTCCCCGAAGGCTTTAGAAACTAGAACTGTGTTTGAGTGGTGTCCACGCCCCCATCACTCAGGACTGAGACTATTTTACTGCACACTTTATATGCAGGTTTTCTACGCTGCACGGCCTTTCTAATTACAGCGATCATCTGCACATAATTTGGGCAAAATTTGAAGCACTTTCTAGCTTGCAGTTTTCAGGTAATGACAGCAGTGTACGAGGTACACGTGAGCTGGGTTCCAGATGTCCCTGAGCAGGTGAGCTGTGTGATGTTTGGCTGAATTCTCTGGAAAAAGGATCATAGGATGGTTAATCTCCAGGCCAGTCAACATCTTTTTTTGTTTGTTTGTTTTTAACTCATCCTGTACCTGGAGAACGGCATGACCATTAAATTGGACTTCAGAAATTCATCATTCATATCACGTGAATGTTAATCAGATATGTGTCAGTCACACCCGGAGCGGAGCTTCCTGGAGAGAGGTCTGGACCACAGAACTCCTGAGTTTTCAATCAGTGGTTTACCCCTTCACTGCCGTGGCTCCTTGATTCTTGCGTGGGATCTGCCCGGAAGACCAGACAAGGGCAGAAAGGCTGTGCCTTCTCTGCTGGTTGGCCCTTTTGACCTGCGACTGGTTCAGTTCTTGGCCCTGATGAGCTGCGTGGCTCAAGGTGATGTAAAGCCTCCCCTTGAGAGCCGCTGCGTTCAGTGGTTTGGGCGTCTTCCTGAGATGGTTGCTTCTCACCCGTGGGAACGAGTTCTGGGGGGCCCCCAGCAGCACAGGGTGAACACGCGCCTTCCCGGAGCGTGCATTGATTTCCTAGAAGGGACTGTAATTCTTTTACATCGAAGCACTTTGGGATTGATGGGAGGAGAGGCCGTTTCCCCCTAAGACCTGAAGCGGTCCGACTAAGGTCGCTTTCACTGCAAGTCCGTCCCTCCGCATCCACAGGGCTGGCGTGGGGCGTCCTAAGGGCAGGAGTCTACCCTTCCTTCCAAGCAGGGGGCGGCCCCGGGATTGCCAACAGCACAGCCGTGGACTGAACTTAGGACGTACTGAGGAAGCCTCAGTGGAAAAGGGAAAACTAAAAAGCGGGATCTGCCGTGGAGACGCCAAAGCTTCGTGGTTTTCCCCGGATCAGTGTCGGCCTCATGGGGCCATCTGTCCCCTCCGCGCCGCCGGCCGGAGAGGGGGAGGGGGAGGGCCGGTTTCTCCCAGAGCTGGTGTTCCCTCGCGTTGGAGATCACGTTGGAGGCTCAGCGGTGCTCCTGCCATTCTCTGGGGACGAGAGTAGAGGGCAGGGGGCCTCTTTCTGAGGTGATGGCATATCCTTAGCTTGATCGTGCTGGTGGTACACGTGGCTGTGAATGTGCCAAAAGCCACTGCATTGTGAGCTTCAATTTGCTGCTGTGTGAATTACGTCTCAGCAAAGCTGTGTAAAAACCCCAGCTGTGTCTGCACCTCGTGGGGCCGTTTTCCCAAGCTTTGCCGCGTGTCCATCCGTCTGGGGCAGAACACACGCTGTCGGCTATTAGACGTCTCAGGCTTTTGTGACTTTCCCCTTGTAGAGTTAGTGCTCCCTCTTACGAGGCACGGGTGTGCTTTTCTTATGGGGTAAAATTTAAAGACCATAAAATTCTTGATAAGTGTATGCTTTAAAGTTTTTGACAGATTTATGAATATGTGTAATTACCACTGCAATCAACATAGAAAACACATCCCTCACCCAAGTTATAACTGAAAATTAGCATCAGGGCTTTGCATGTTGGGGAGCATTTCCAGGGGACGGATGACCCCGGCTTTGGCAATGCGACTGAATGCATCGGGTCTGCTGGAGCTGAGGGTCCTTAAACTTAACATCATCTGGGAACAGAAGATCTTGTATCTGTTTTATGAAGTGCTTACCAAGGATTTCATTGTTTTTGAGTCAGTATAAAAAGTATTGGGCTTTTAATGTCATTTCCTTCATGGTCATGGTTAGTGATAAAAATGTACGTTGTTTTTGTCTCATCTGATTTTACTGAACTCACTTATTATGCGAGTTTTTGTAGATTCCTTGGGGTTTTGCAAACCTACAAGCATGTCATTGGCGAACGGTCACAGTTTCATTTCGCTTTTCTGTCTGTCTGCCTTTAACTTCTCTGTCTTGCTTTCGCACCAGTTAGAACTCCCAGGACCACTTTGGATGAGTAAGCAGAGCAGTCAGCCTCACTTTTTCTTAATATTGGGGGAAAGATTTCACAGTAAAGGATGATCTAAGCCTGGGGGTTTTGTAGATAATCCTGCACAAGCTGGCGCAGCTCCCTGTAGCCCTAGTTTGCGGATAGTGTTTATCATGAAGGGTGTTGGATTTGTCCAGTGCTTTTTCTGCATGGATGTATTTTTTCCTTTTCAGACTATTGATAATACTCCGGATGACACTGAGTTTTGAATGTTGAACTAGCATTGCACTCAGTCATGTTGTGTAATTCCTTTTTTACTGAATTATGATTGACATACACTATGGCATTAGTCTCAGGACATAGTACATAGTGACTCAGTATTTGTACACGTTACGAAACGATCATGGCAATACGTCTGGTTACCATCTGTCATCAGACAATTACAGTGTGATTTCAATAACAATATTGTAGCTACTGGAGTTATAATATTACTGACTACGCCCCCTATGCTTACATAATACACCTTCGTGATTGGCTTTATAGCTGGAAGTCCGTAGCCCTCAATCCCCTTCACCTATTTGCCCCCTTCCCACCCCTCCCCCCAGCAACCACGGGAGGAGAGAGGTTTCCAGAGGCTGTTACTCCACCACATTCACTCACGTCGCCTCCGCTGGTTCTCATTTTGTAAGTTTACTCAGAACCCACACAGTTCAGGAGCAAGGGAAGCTTTCTGAGGCCAGAGGAAGCTGGGAAGGGGGTGAGACTCGATGGTTTTGTTCTTGTGAGACGGAGCCAGTCAAACCTCCCTGCTTATCGTCTCTTGATTCAGGGCGGCCTCTTCTCTCAGCACCATGGGGTAGCCCTGTCCTACGTGCACAGTCAGGGACGATGTGGGTCTCAAGTAAAGCTCCGATCCTCTGTTATATCTACAAGCTTTCATGGGGCACCTGCCCTGTGTCTTCAGATTAAGTAAATTAAGAACCAAATTTTGCTTAGTAAGAATTTGAAAATCAGTTTTTTTTCTGTTAGCAAACAGGCTTGTCTGTTTCGGAGACCACACTTCTCCAGCCGAGTCTAGTTACTGTGTTTTCTTTCTCTACGGTCCCTTTGATTTTAAAAATGAGGGTTATTTAAGGCTCTTAAAATATAGTTTTAACATTGTCATCTACGTCTATAATTTTACTTGGTATCAGTAATTATCCATTTGAACTTTTGCTCAATCTAGATTAACTAAGACCTACTCTTTGAAATGATAATCACGACAGACTTCTCCATCTGGACACTCAAAGTACGTCATTCTTTGGTCTACACCTTTCTTCCTCACCTGTGGAAATACTTAATGACATCCAGTGAACCAGTCAGAAAATATTTTTGGCAGTATTTTGGTCATGTTTTACAAATTCAAGAAATAATGTCTATTTAAAATAATTTATTCTTGTTTTGTTTCTTTGTGATCCAACTGGGCTGGAAAGGGCAGTCTAGTGAGGTTCTTAGATAAATGTTGTCTGAAAATTTTAACATTTTTCTTCTTGATTTTTTTCTCTTGTCATGCAATACTAGTTCATTCGTGATAATAACAAAAAACACTCCTTTTTAGTTTTTACAAATGAGATTTAAAATAATTCTGCATGTTAGGGAAGGAAAACAATAAAAGAGTCTTAATCCTTTGCACCTACATATTCTTTAGAGCAATAAAGTATGATGGTGGCAGGAGCTGGGATAATTATTATTAAATATCAGAATGAGAGCAGACGATTTACAAGCCAGGTCAGATTTCTCTCGGAGTGGCCACTATGACAACCCACCTGTCAGTTGCCTTGTGGTAGCGTTGGTCTGTGGCTCAGCATAACTGTCAATTTTTTTTTCTTTTTAAATTGAAATATAGTCAGCGTGCAATGCTGCGTCAGTTTCTGGTGCAGTGCACAATAGTTCAGTCATAATAACTGTTAGCTGAGAAAGCTGGCAAGGCGTTCCTCCCCCTCAGGCACAGCGGACGCCAGGGGGCCAAGGACGCCATGAATCCACACGGATGAACTTGTGCTTTGTGGTGATAGATACACGTCAGAGATTAAGAGGCACAACTTTCTGTAAGGGCAGAGGCTCCTGCCCCCAAATGGGACGGTCCCCCCAAAACACATTCAGTGCTGATCCTGTTGGCCTTTGTATGCTCATGACCTACGGAAAGGAAGGACCATGAGAAGGTTTCTCATGAACAAGAGAAGGACATTATATCATTAATAATATTCAGGAGCTTCAAAATTGTTAGATCTTGTAATAGCCTTTAATGAAAAGGAATATGAAAGTCAATATATGTATGTATATGCATGACTGGGACATTGTGCTGGACACCAGAAATGGACACATTGTAAAAAAAAGTGTTAGAGAAAATTGTAGCTGGATGGATGGTGGTCAAGGTACAAACGCCATCTGGCGCCCGGGAGGGTTGGATCTCACAGTGACTGTGACAACGCTGTGGACTTTGTATTTGCCTCTCTTAGACTTTACGGGTTTCGGCAGTGGGGACAGGGGCTTGTCTCCTTAACCCACTGCACCAGCCATCATTCAGCCCGCTGCGCCGGCCAGTCCCTTGAGCGACGACAGAGGCAGAAGATGCTTTCTGCCAGTAGCATGTGTGACCTCAAAGTCCAAAACCAGCATCCAGGAGAAATGCGCCCGCAGGATGGTGACAAGGTCACTAGTGCAAAAACCTGCTTCTCAAATCACCACCTGTCTTTGAGAACATCAAATTCTTGGTCAGGCCACCATAAACCGGCAAAAAGAGAGAGTATATAAGAAAAGTTGCATCTCTGAGCTAATCAGGATTTAATTATTCATCTCCAGGAGAAGCCTTATTTCATAAAATGTTCTAGTTTATTAGATTTAGCTCTTCCCCGAAAAAATAATTAATCTCAGAAGCATGGCCCTTATAGACCAATTGACTTAGGTTGTCTCCAACTAAAATTAATCAGAATGAACAGTGAGCTGCCAGAGTGGCAGAAAGAGTGAGGAAGAGGGAAGGAAGGATGGCATCAAGTACGCAGAAGATATTTCCACTGCTCTCGGCAGAGGGGATGGGGAACGGGGTGTCCCACCCGGGCTGCACAGCGACCTGGCACTGCAGACTTTAGCATCACAGTTAATGGACCCACAAACTAGGCTCAGGCAGGAGCCAGCTCGCTGTGGTCCCCCTGCCGGGAAGCTGCACCATCAGGCTGAAGGGCAGGCCTCTCTTCTGTGACGCTGCCCCGCACTTAGTAAGCGGTGAAGGGCACCCCCATTTCTGTCTCAGCATCACGGTCATCCTGACTTCACACATGCCACTTAAACAGAGCTGGCCAAGAAGGTCCCAGTATTCCTGTAACACTCTTTGCAGGTGGAGGGAACCCACTCAGTCCAGTGTTACTGCTAACACGCAACTATCACTGCTTCTAAAATCACCCGTGAGTACAACTTGCAAAAGGTCTTATTTTTCCTGTCTAAATGTTACTGGGATCAAGTTGTCCTTGGCCATGCCGCAGGGTACACCGCTGGCGCCCGGACCCTAGTGTGTAGCAGCAAAGGAAATATTCTTGGGAGTCACTAAGTGGCCTCTTTAGAACACACCCTAAAATCTATACAAAGAGAATCGTAAGTACTGATGCCTGGGGAGCTGGGGTACGCAGCTAAGAGCGGGGCTGGCACAGCTTTTAGGCTGGTTTCCCAAAGGGCTTATGGCATGGTATTCATGATCATCTTAAATTCACCCTTATCTGGGCTCTGATTTGGTTAACACGCAAGAGCAAATCCGCTTCTCAGTGGTAGACACAGTTTAATCAAGCTCGGAATATTGATACATAAAACAAAACGCCAACATATTTGTTTGCAACGAGCTCACGTGATTACCAGTCACAGGATATCGCTCAGCACCATTAGTCTAGATGCAAAGCCACTTTGCATCGTAATCAGAAGCCATTTCAACTCCTCAGAGTGAAGATTCACCGTGACCAAGGGGGCTCAGAGTCCGCAGGCTGGTGCGCTCTTTGGTTGTAGGAAAACGTTTTTGGGGACTCAAACCCTATTTGGAAAAACTTCTTGTTAAGCTTGGAAACAGGAAATCAAAGAGGAGAAACTGTTGAATGCCTGAAGTGCTCCCTCAAACGTAGCCGCCCCGTCCTCTAGTCTGCGTTTCCTCCGACGCAAGGTCACGGGCACAGAGGCCCTGCGCGGCTTCAGCGCGGTCACCGTGGGGAAGACACACATGACGGAGGACGTGTCACTCCTGAAAGGTCCAGCTGGCCTCGCCTTCCCCACCTCCAGACCTCGTTCTGAGCACGGTTCTAGAACCGTCTCAAGCAGCAGTTTTAACATCTTAGTTCTTACTGAATTTTCTAAGGATCTATTTTCGTGTTTGCCTTCGAGTCTGAACCCAGACGTAAACTCACCGCATTGGCTAGGGGTCCGGTTTCAGTGACAGCCTCGCGTTACGGTCAGAGTCGGAGCGCCCGCCCGGCAGCCGGCAGCTGCAGCGGCGGCCGGGCTGGAGGCAAGAGCGCCGGCCGTCCCTGCCCGGACACCAGCCCTCCCCCAGGAAGCTCACCAGACCCTCCCAAGCCAGCTTTTGCTGGACTCGCCTGGCAGTTCACCACGTAAAGCCTCCTGCATCTGAGCCTCACCCTGACCACCCTGCGGCATCCCTTAGGCTTCGTTGTCCGGACCGCAGAGGGGACGCAGAGCAGACACAAACGTGTTTCCCGCTGTCACCACATTCCTCCAGGAGGCTGACCGTCGAAACCACATGGGAATCAGCCTGTGTCTGAGGATCTGCTGTCCGTGTAAGTGTCCTGACTGTGACCGAACATCGGTGGTAGATGAGCAACGGAGGTTTAGAAGCCGGAGTCTGGCGGGATTTGTCCCAAGTCACAGTGGCTGAGGAACACCAAGCAGGGGCTGAGAATGAAACGGCAGAACTTTGAAAAGGGCCAGTGACCCTGACTGCTACGTGCTTCCTTTGTGGTTTTCAAGGGTTACAGTAGGAACCTTTGATTTCAACACTATTAAATATAACTTCACATTCATGTTCACGTAGGGCTTCTGGAACATTTGGAACATGCTATTCACTTTGACAAAATTCTTGAGAAATGTTCAATAATAATAATTACTTGAATATGTATCTTCAAATAATGATGACTCTAATACTGAATGGAAAGTAACCCTGGAAACTAAGCCAGGGAGTTCTAGCACTGTTCTAAGTTTGCAGGAAAGCATACCGAGGTGACACATTTTCTCTATTATAATAATTTTCAATGGCCTATAATTTTTGCCATTTACTTGAGTTTTCATTGGACTTTTCATTATGGCTATTATTTAACTCATAAAATGTGCTCTGTGACTTTTTTGGATGCTGAAAAACAGTTACGTCACATCAACATTACGTTTTCTTCAGAGTATGACAGGATTAATCAATTAACATATTGGGTCCAATCTTCTAATTCTTTTGGTAAGTTTTCTGTAAATGGCTCAATTTCTTGTTAGATTATTATTCTATTTTGATTGATTCCTTTTTGTATTTTATTATTTTGAGTGATTCAATTCCTTTAAGTTAATTTTACATTTTATGACTCTTAGTGATTCAAGTCTTTTGATTAAGTTTTGACTGCGCATCACCTTGTCCAGAGGCTGACGTGACCAGGAGAGGTGGTGCAGGGGAAGGAGCCGGGTGCTGTCTCTGACGGCCCCCCTGCTCTCCCTGCCTGAGCCCTTCCTCCTACTCTGGTCACATGTATTTAAACACGCATGTGTAAATGTGTATCAAAGAACTTCGAGAAAGTAGTACCATCTATTACATTACCTGGACAGTCACCATTTCTTTGTCCTTCCTTCACCCTCAAAGCTCTACATTTCCCCTCAGCATCACTCCCATCTGATTGGAGGAGCCCCTCGGCATCTATTTAAAGGCAGGTCTGCTGCTGACAACGCCTCTCAGTTTTCCTTCACCCAGAATGTCTTTTTTTAGCCTCCATTCCTGGAGGATATGTTTTCCGGGTGTTGAATTCTGGGTTTACAGCCTGCTAATTGGTACCATCTTAGGACCTCGCCAGTAGGAAGCCTGCAGACCTGGGAAATGTTGTTCCCTTACATGCAATACTCTGTTCCTTGATGACTGATGTCGAGATTTTAAAAACCTTTAGTTTTCAGAATTTTGTTCCTGACATGTCTGGTCATGTTTCTTTCTGGGTTTATTTTGCTTCATTTTGCTTCTCTTGAATCTATAAAATTTATATTTTTCACAGAAGTTATCAGTCACTGTTCTCCATATACTTCTCTGTTCCAATCCCTGTCCCCCCTCTCAGGGGTCTCAGGGACGGAAATGACAGAATTTTTGAGGTTGTCCTGCAGGAACCAGAGGCTGGGTTCATTGTTCTCTCATTTGCTTCTTTATTCTTCAGATTGGATAATTTCCACCAACTTCTTCTAGGTCAGCTCATTTTTCTACTGAGCCCGTCCACTGAATTATTTTTCAACGATTGCGTTTCTTAATTCTAGAATTTAATTATGTTCCCCCTTGAATTTCTGTTTCTGTTGAGAACGTCTATATTTCCATCCCTTCAAGTGACGTCATGAAGGATGGTTCTGAGTGCTTCATTTAATCTTTGATAATTCCAACATCTGGGTCATCTCAGGTCTGGTTCTTTTTGACTGTCTTTTCCTCTGAGAACCGTTTAGAACTTTATGGTCCTTGGCAGGTCGAGGCCTAGACATTTAGCAGATAACACTTGGAGACGCTGGAGTCCTGTTAAAATCCAGAGAATGTTGCCTTGTTTGCTTTGACCAGTAATCAACCAGTCAGGTTAAGACAAATTTTGGGCGGAAGGGTAACTGATTTTATTTTGCATTTAGCTTTAGTTTATTTAAAGCAAAAAGGAGTGTTTCCAATGTCATGAAGTCTGCGTAGATGTGTGCCATTAAAAAAAAATAAATTGCTTTCACTGCAAGTTAGAAGTGGGTTAAGACTCCAGGCTGTGCCTGGCTCTTCATTCTCAGCTTTGTTTCCAAGTCTTCGCTGTGCTGTTGGGGTTTCCCCAAACAGGGACGGGCTCCCGGACAGAAAAGAGCCTGTGGTGTGTGGCTGCTATTAGCACAGACACTGGGAAGGGTCCCTCGGCACGTACTGTTGGCTTTATGTTTTAACAGGTATCCCGGAGGCAATGTTAAGTACCATGATTTACTTGAACAATGTGAAGCATGTATCGTGTGGAAATGCATTGTTCAAAAGAGGTGTTGTGTGTTCCTAAAATAAAACAAAATAAAATGGAATAGAATGATAGAGAAATCAACCAGTGATCTTGGATCCAGATTTTAATGTTTTCAATCTCAGGCCGACTCTAAAATGGTACTTTATGATGGAGAATTTTCAGGCCATTACATATTGCCATCCATGTACTATGTACACAATAAACAGGGTACTAAAAGCTGTTTCACATAATAGTGGGTTAAACTAAGTTTAATCATGTGAATTCAAAAAACTAAACTGATAAAATGAGTTAAGTGCAGACCCTCCTGCCTGTCGATGATGTGGCATCTTATCTCATGCTCAGACGTGACAACAAAGAGACAGAGAGCAGTGCTCACCTGCTATTCTGGATTTACAAGCAATCAAGCTGTGCCCCTGAAACAGACTGTGACATACTTTCAGGTGCTCAAAAGATAAATGCATAAAAAGTATCCGAAGCAAAGTTACAAATATTTGTTAAATTAGCTCATTGAAAATAGAAATCTTAAAAAAAAAGGATGTTTTAAAATATAAAAAAGTTGCTATTTTTGAACTGGGGTAGCTGTCAGTGTTCAATACGTGACACGTAGTAGCCTGTCGCATGCTCACAAAGTTATAATCTGACTTAGTCCGTGAACCTGAAGGTAATCTTTTTCTTTTAATCATCAAGGAATCTCATATCAAATTCCCTGCAAAGAAATGTAAATCCCACAACTAGCAGAGCCAACACATGTATGGTATCTTCTCTAGAGCTGTGGCGTCCAGCGTTAGTAAGGACACCCTGCAGGGGAGTTTCTGCGGCCTCCACAGAAGGGTTAAGTGCGCTCGTTGTTTGAATCTTTTTTGAGCTGGGTCATTGTTAGGGGATGCGTGATTCCTCCTAATTTTGAACTGGAATAATTAAATAATTGCGTTATATTTTCCATCGTAAAGTTCTCCATCTGTTTGAACATAAAGAGCATTCTTGGAGATTTCCAGTGTAACCATGGAAACTCAGTTCGGAATTGTACCTTTCACTTTTTTATGCTGTTAGAGTTCGTGTAACGAAAAGGTCAGTCCAAGCCTCTGAAGTGAAAACCCTCATTTTAGCTCTTTCTGGCGTCTGAGTCCACACGCTGCCTGTTTCCAAGGCTTGCCGCCGCTTTGCGGACCAGAAGGGGAAAAGGCAAGATGAACGAGAGAAAAATACTTGGATGTCGCGCTCCCCACCCCAACCCCCCAGGCTGCAGTGCTCCCCTGTCTGCGTCCCACGCACTTTCGTCACATTTGCTGAGTCAGACGCCCCGCGCCCCGCGGCCCCGCGGCCCCGCTCTCCCTACCCCGCCGGTCGCCCCGGGACCAGCGCGGACTCCGAGGTGCCGCCCCTCTGCTCCCCTCTGGCCCGGGCGTCTCCGTGCGGGGCAGCCTGCGATGCCCAGGTTCCTCACTGCCCTTCTGGGGGGCGTGCACCCCTGGCAGTGCTCGGAGCCGGTTCCTGGGCCCATGCGGACCGGAAGCCCGCGCAGAACTGTCTGCGGGGCGGCGGTGTCAGGCCAGGACGCGCGCTCGCAGCGCCACGCGCGGCGCGTGGTGGTGGAACGTGCTCCCTGCAGAGCGATCCGCGCAGGAACGCGCCCGGGGACCATCTTTCTTCCTCCGCTTCAGTGCATTTCACTGCTGGGAACTTAACTTCCAGGCAGCCCTTCCCCTCCTGGCTGTTCCGCGCTGAGTCTGTGACCCCTGGCATCTCTGTGAGGACGCCTCCCTTCCCTCCCGCTCAGTCAGCAGGAGGTGAGCGTTTCCCGTGCTTGTTTCCTCCGCAGGCTCTGAACTCCCCGGGGCGCGGCCTCCGCCCCAGCCTCCAGAACGGCTCGGAGGGGGCTTTCCCTGGGCGAGGCTGTGGCCGAGGTTAGCAGGGCGGGGAGTGGACTGGGAGGCACTGGCGTGTGGTCCCCGGCAGGACAGCCTCGGGTCCTGGGATGTGGAAGCCGGTGGCCGGGGCTGCTTCACTGCGCTGGAGGAGCCTTCCAGCGACAAGACAGTTTTCCTCAGCAGGTAATTCACCTGCTCGTTAGAATTAAGCGTGTGTGCTTGCTGTTCACAGAGGAAAGCACGGCACACCTCGGGGGTCTGTGGAAGCTGCCCCTGCTCAGGAGTGCTCGATGGGACTGACATCAGGGCCTCGGCGGGAGTCCCGGAGCGCTGGGGGGTCCTGCCGGCTTCCCGGGACGCGGCTTCCTGCGAGCCCATCACACCCCGAGGCTCCGGTCTCCGCGCCGCGCCCGCACCGGAGGGGCTGGACGCTCTGAGCCGTGGTCAACAGGACACAGTGCGCAGGCGAGTGTGGTGGTCGGGAAGGAGGCACCGAGCCAGGCGGGTTCCAGAGGCTCTGCTGTCGTGGGCGGATACTCCAGCACGGGTGGTTCACCTGCAGGACAAAACCTCCCGTTTGACGAGCTGGGTAGCCGCCCGCAGCAGGGGGTCCGAAGGCAGAGGACCTGGTGGACCAAGGGTGTGGTGGGGACCCCACATTAGCAGTGCCCACAACTGCAGCGCAGACCTGGGTGTCATCAAACTGGGCAGGGGTCCTCCAGGCCAGGCGAGGCACAGGGCGGGGCTCAATGGCTTCTCTGGGGGGTGCCTGTTGGGGTCCACGTGTGATGATGGAGAGGTCGGAAAGCCCCGTCTCTGGATGAAGTTTCTGAGGGAGGAGAGCCCGAACGAACGTGTTGGAGGTGACCAGCCATCTCCCACGGCCCGGGGCCCACAGAGGGCTCAAGCCGGTTAGTCCGACGTGCTCACATCCAGAGGTTTGTCTCTGTCCGACACTTTCTGAAAGGCGTCTACATGCATTATTTCATCGCCATAACGGCTCCCTGTCCTGTGTGCTGTGTCACAGCCCCAGTTCTCCTGAGAAGAACCCTGAACAGGAAGTTCAGGTGGCTGAGGAAGGGCACGTGCTGGAAAGGGGCAGAGCTGGGATCTGACTGGACATCTGGCCACAGAGAGGCTTTGGAAGAGCAGAGACACCCCCCCCCACTTTTGTTCCTCAGGAGGGCCCCCTTTTACCTGGGTTAAAAATGAGAATCAATCAATAATCAGACGATAATAATGACAAAGGCATAAACAGAAAAACTTAAATTCCCAGCAAAGACAGTTGAGGACACAGGTTTTCAATTTTCCCCTTTCCCCAAGAAAGGAAGTTTATATTGCAGAAAACACTTGTTTGGTGGAAGACTTGCCCTGCCAGTTATGCCGTGATGATTTCTCAAAGATGAGGTTCCTTGTAACTTTGATTTCCTGAGGGTGGAGGTCGAACCTGACAGCCTTCTGAAGTTCTCTTCCTGATTGTGGCTTTGCCACACAAACCCAAATTGGGTCATTCTTTTCCTGTTCCAAAGCTAACAGCTAGCATCCAGCGTCCTGGCTTTCGGAGCATATTCTCCAGATATCAATTAGGGTGGAAAAACCTGTCAATATCTTGCTGCTGGTCAGGGCGCTTGGAGGGGAGGTGCAGATGGGAGCTTTCTGGGTTGTTAATCGATACCACACACGCAGGGAGACGTTCCTCTGAGCTACGGCTTTAAACGGAAAGAGATGATGGTGGCAGTGGTTACCATGGTAACCAGAGTCCGCTTTATCCCAAGCTCCCTCCTGACTCCCTTTGTAAAGACTGTTCTGCGTGAGTGTTTCTCATTTAACTTAACTTTCAAGGAAACGTTAGGTTTTAAAGGGCCTTTACTGTCCTTTTGGTGGGAAAGAGGTTCTGGAGACCAGGAAGAGGTGGCCCCTGTTTCAGATGGGAATTTGCTGTGGGTTCTTATTACTGGGGGAGACTGTCCCGGACAGGTGGTCCAAGCAGTAAAGTGGACGCACAACGGTAGAGTCAATGCAACAGTTCAAAGTCCGTAATGCAACGTGCAAACCCTATGGTTAAACACTTGCCGCAGGTGCACAAAAGTCAAATTGCTGGTCGAGGAGGAAATTAGCTAAGTGATAATCTTCGACTTTTTCTGAAGGCTTTGAGCCTGGAGTGCCTGATTCCAAGACCATCTTGTCTTTGCTGTCTGCCATCCCCTCAGGATGTGCAATTCATTGTCCCCACCACAGCTCCTACGGACTTCAGTGAATCACCAACCAGTTTCCCATAAATGTTAAAAAAAATCATAATCTCTGCTTTCCTCTTTCCTCCCTCTTCCTGCCCTCCCTCCATTTCCTTCTTTCCTTCCTTCCTTCCTTCCTTCCTTCCTTCCTTCCTTCCTTCCTTCCTTCCTTCCTTCCGTCTCTTCCTCCCTCCCTCTTTCCCCCAGCGCTGTGTTTCTGGCAGCTTCCTTAAGTCCTCAGCTTGCTTCACTATTTCTGTAAAATCTTAGTTTTTATGATCTCCTGAACATATTTCTTTATTTGTAATTTTTCTCTTTGATATTTACAAAAGACTCATGAGAACCTCATCTGTTTCTCAGCTTTGATTTTGGCCCAGTTGCCAGATTTCTAGCGAAGGATTCGGTTTGCTCTGTGTTCCCCAGGTTCCACGTTTTATTCTCCGCCCTCAGTAGACAGTTTGGAAGCAGACTGGACAGTCATGGCTCAGCCTGAGTGGCAAAGACCAAGACCGAGTTGGTGCAGACAGAGACAGAGGGGGAAGTTCTGAAGTCCTCTGCTTTTAGATTTCTCAGGAGACTCCCACAATTTCTTCACGCATCTGCCTCAGGTCAGAAAGGCTCACTGTGAACAGCAGAACAAGCACCCTTCGTCCCAGCCTCTTCGTGTCACCAGCCTGGTTGGCAGAGCCCTGGGGGTGCACACGGAGAGCCCCCATCTCAGTGACCATCCCGATGACATTTGCTGGCAGGGTTCCCACCCTAGCTTTGCATTTTTAAAGCCTTGGCATCATAAGGAGTGTCCCCCATTTTAAATTGAACACAGATCACTTTATTGAACACCTGATGCCCAGCTCCACTTCCCTCCACTTGATTTCGTTAGACTTCTGCTCCCTGAGAAAGACGAACACCAGGAACTGGCTAGGAGCAGTGGGCTAGCAGCATCGGGCAGAGTGGGAGCAGGAGCGGAGTTAATTTTGACATGTCCTGTCTCTATAAACCGTTTCTCACTTACTCGAAAGGCTCTGATACTGTCAGGTGTATTTTGTATCTGCCAGTGGCGTTACTCGGAAGGATTAGCCCCCAACAAGGACACTCACGCTCTACTTTTCAGCTCTGAAAACGCAGGCTAACCAATGAGACGTTTCTTTTTAGAGAGAATTTAAATTAGATGACGTGTGGCAAACCACTGGTTTGAAGTCCTGTGATGAACCGCAGTGGAAATTCCGGATCTTCATATTTGAGAAAGTAGAAGGTGTTTCTGACACTCGGTGTATTTAAGCATAATCTTGTCAGGGGGACTGGCCACCTGGCTTCTCAGTGACACGGACGAGACTTTCAGAATGTTCCTCTTTGGTTGCTGAAGATATTGGTAATAAATGTGTCTCTGAAACACAGCATAAAAATCTCCAAGGCTCAGAATGTTTTGGAAGGATGATAAGATGAAGTTCTGGTTGAAACTTTGTAACAGGAAGTCTCAGATGCCCAAGTGGCTTGAAAGAAATTCTAGACGGCCACCCTGCAGGATTTGCAAAGCCAAGAGGCTTGGGACCTGAAAGACGGTTCCCGTGTGTCACCGTCAGCAAACTAAGTTTTAAAATATGAATTAAAAATTTAAAATCGATCATATATTGGTAACGTATTTACGTGACTCCCAGATTGAAACAGCATCCTAAAAATATACTAAAAATTACTCACTGTTTTTCTGGAATTTAAATTTAACTCGGTATTTTGTACTTTATCTGGTGACCCCAGAGGCAATTATCATAGATGGAGTTCCCAGCGGTGTCCCCACATCTCTGATCTCCCTCACATTTTCTCTTCTGGTTCCCTGCCGGCTGTCTGTGCACCTGACAGACGGGTTCCCATCATCCGGGCATTTATGCTCTGTTTTGATGTCTGGTAGGCGTGGCCCCACCTTAGTGCCACCCTCCCACACCCCTCCACAGCTTGTCCAACTTTTACACATTTATTTTTTTCATATAAAATTTAGACTCAAAAATGAACACAGAAACCTGCAGCTACGTTTATTAGGATCCTGCTAATTTCATCAGTTTGTCCTGGAAGAACGGGCGTTTTGAGGACGCGTGTCCCGTCTAAGAACGGGGCTTGTGACTTCCACGTCTTGGAGGTCTTCCTAAACTGCCACTATGCGCCCCCACAACCCCCCATTTTTGGTCAGGATCATTCCAGTGCTTTTCTTCTTCTTTGTTACCTGTCAGTGGACTCACCTCGTCCACTGCGCCTTCTCTGATTCTAGCCAATTACGTTCCAAGCGGTAGATAAAGGGGGTTGCTTTCTGCACTTTCCTTCCCTCCTGCCGCCTTCCTGATTCTCTTATTTTTTGTAGTTGTTTTTCAGTGGGTTCTTTTGGATTCGTGTTTGCATAAATATCGTGTGCAAATAGGGGTATGTTTACCCCTTGTTTTCTGACTCCTATGCATGTAAGTCCTTTCTCTGCCTGATTGCTTCAGTCAATCCTGCAGCAAATGTTAACGGGGAGAGCGGCCGTCCTTGCCTTTCTCCTGGGCTGAGTGGAAATACCTTCTTTGATTTCACAGGAGGTCTCTGGCTTTTAGGTGGTTGCATATGTAAGAGTGTAATTCAAAACTCCTTTGATACTGATTTTTTTTAATCAAGAAGGCTTGTGTTTTGTCGAAAGCCTTTTTAACCTTCGCAGAGATTATGGTATAATTTTTGTTCTTAGATCTGACTTGAGTGATGCGCTGGCGTGCTAGCTCCCTGGAATAAATCCCTTTTGATCAGGACACGGTTTTCTTTAAAGCACCGAGGATGCTCTCTCAAAATGAACAAGAGGAGATGGTGTTTCATTTTTTTTTTTTCATTTTCTTCCTCTTTGTTGAAGCATGAAGAGGTAATTACCTAAATCTGAAGTAAAATTTTTGTGCATTGTCCTTGGCCCAACGCTGCAACCTGGTACCCCTAGTAAATGGACAAGAAAGTCTACGACAGAGTGGGTATTTGGCCAATTCCAGTGTTTCTAACAAGATCAAGGCACCTTTATTTTCCCAGAAAATTGACTGGTTTCTCTACCTCAGGTGCTCACATTATATCAGTTTTATTTCAGTTTCTGTTCAGTATCACAGGGGGCCTCCATATCACATGACACTCCATGTCGTAAGGGGCACCAGAAAGAACAAATGCTCGTTTCTCCTGAGTATTGAAGCCGTCTCGGGCACCCAGTTGGATAAATCAGAGAAAACGGACAAAACCCTGAATATGTGTGATGTTAGAGCCCCCAGGGGCCGGGTATTGCTTGTTAACCTTTTAGATGACAAACATTTTATTATGTAGAGTATTTTTAAAATTTTTGGAAATATGAATTAATACGATTTACATAGTAAGACAGACTCCTTGTATTAAACACGTCATCGGTATGTGCAATACTTTGGGATGAAAGGTTAAACTTAAATATGCTCCGTGAGAATAAAACACTTCTCGGTAACCTTGAAATAACACTTGACCGTGACACAGCCGTAACCCGTGTGCTCACGTGACATTACATGATCTTACAATCTGGTGTTTCCGGGAGGGACCTAAGAGGTCCTCCAGCACAAGGCTCCAGCTGAGGGAGGAGCTTTGTCCCCCCCGGGGTCCCCAGGCCCATCCCGCCTCTGGCAGAGCATTTCCAATGACAGAGCGGTCCCTGCCCTCAAAGGCAGCACGCTCCGTCGGGCGGCCCCGAGGTTTACACAGATGTCACAGGTACTGACGCTCAGCTTGCCTTCCCGGAGCCCCCAGCATCCCCCCTTGTTGTGACATCCATCACACCACAGCCCACGTCTGTCGGTCCACGCCTGAGGCCCTGGGGTGAGTGACCTTTTCTCGCTCCGGTCCCCTCTTCTCAAGGCTCACTCGCCCTCGCTGCTCCTCCAGGTTCCCGCCTTGTGACCCACTTTTCAGACACCTTCTGTCATGCTCCACCAAGGGTCTGATTTTCGGGTTTGAAATGAGGCACCAGAAGGAATCTCACACTTCCTGGCGTGTTCTGACTCCAGCGCGACTTGTTTGCTTTCATCAAATGAACGCCCGGTTTCACTTAATGCAAGTCAGCCGTATGTCCCCAGGCTAACGCCTCCAAATGTGTGCGCCATTTAAGTTTAAACGCAAAATTTTAAAAATGTGAATTTCATATTTGACTCTGAAGAATTGTATTTTATGAGGTTTGAATCGTGTTTTCAGCCTACAAAGCTGTTTCTGAATTACTAATATGTCAGCTTTCTTGCCAGATTTTTCTTATCCGCGGATTTGATTACTTAAGACTGTGACAAGGCACAGGTTCTGGTTTGAATTATGTTCCCTCAAAAGATAAGTCCACATCGTATTCTCTGGAACCTGTGAATGTGACTTTATTTGGAAAAGAGGTCTGTGCAGACGTCATCAATCTAAGATGACGTCATTAGGAGAGAGGGCAGGCTTGGAAACACAGACACAGAGAAGACGGCCCTGGGAAGGTGAGATCAGACCCTGGAGGGACGTGGCTGCAGCCAAGGGCCCCGGGGACTGCCAGGAAGGACTGGGGTTGAGAAGAGACTGGGAAGGACCTGCCCCCCGAGCCTTTGGGGGAGTGAGGACCTGTCAACATCTTGACTTCGGACTCGTGGGCTCCAGATCCGGGAGGACACACGTTTCTGCTCTGTAAAGCCACGCAGTTTGTCGTACAGCCTGAGAAACTAACGTGCAAGGAAGAAGAATGGCAACTAAGACGCCATTCAGAAGTGACAGCTATCGCGCAGTTATCCCGCGTAGATGATGGTGCTGAGCGATGGTGATAGTCCCCCGGGGAGAGAGAGGCCGCTGCACCTCAGAGGGGGCCAGGAGGAGCACTGGAGGGCTCCCGTGGGTCAGGGAGAGCCCTCGGCAGTGACATTATCTTCCAGGCACATCCACATCCATGAGAGGAGGTACAAAATCTGCAAAACTGACCTGCTGTTTAAAAGCTCTCTCACTGGCAAATATGTTGACAGGCTTGTGGTAGCAAGGATAGACTTCAGATCACCTGGAGCGTTTGGGTACCCCCCCAACAAAGCGTAGACACTGGGACAGCCCCCTAGTAAATTAAACGTGCCTTTCCTTCCTTTATGGCTGATATACTGAGCTGTAGGGTGACCTCGTGACAATGCTTAAAAACGATGATTTCCGTTCATGGTTGAGAGCATGTGCTTTTAGCTGCGGGGCTGACCCGGCGCTGCAGACAGTCTGCAGTAGACGAGGGGGTGGGCGAGCAGCGTAGGGGGCGCAGCCCCGGAAGGACTCCCGTCGGCCCGAGACGCCCCTCCTCACCGGCTGCCGGCAGCCCCGGAGACCGGCGGGCTGGGCGCGCTCGCACAGCTGCACTCGCGGACGTCTCTGGTCAGTGCAGGAGGAGCGGGCCGGTGTGTGCTTCTCCGCCGCGGCCGGCCTCACCTCCCGACTGACGTTAGATTATCCTCAGTCCCCAGGGGGCCCTAAGTGTCTCTGAATATGAAGTGTTGATGACACAGGTTCCGAGGGTCATATGTTAGAGTTTTTGCAGACATTCTCCTGTCGCCGTTTCTAGGTCCTTTAAATTCTCCGCTCACTCAGCTTATGAAATAAAGAAATTGTAATTGAACTCTTGACCGTCTGCTCCATTTACTGTCCTGTATTGGGCCAGTTTTTAAGGCCCCGTATTGCGGGCTTCCCAAGAACAGAAGAACGCGGCTTCTACCCAAGGGTCTTGTGGTGTATTTGGGGAAATAAGGCATAAACTTAAGAAACATTAAGAAGGAGCATCCAGGAAGGGACTATGCAGTGAGAGGAAGGCCAGCACGTGGGATCCAAGGGCGGCGCCCAGACAGACTGAGGCGTCCTGCCTCGTGCCGCCACTGCGGCGTCTGTGCCGTAGGGTCTGGTTCTGATGGTCGCTCCCCTCTTGCCTTTGGGACGCCTTGCGCTGTTCTGTGGGAAGCCAGACGTGCCACGCTGTGTGCCAAGAACTGAGGCAAAGAGGCTTCGGCCTGCGGGTCTGCGTTAACCTCGCTGGCTCTGTGCCTCAGTGTTTGCTGTCGCCCTGGGTAGCAGCGACTCCGGGTTCTCCGGCTCCTGGGCCTCCCCGCCCTCGGACTGTGGGTGCCCCAGGCATGGGAGAGGGTCCGTGTCCTGGGGCCTCTGAGTTGGAATCCACTGTTAGCTCCCGGAGCCCTGCTGGCGTGGGGGTACCTCCGTCCCCCCCCCCCCCTTGCAGCTCTGCGGGGCCTGCTTCCTGGGGCTGCACTGTCGCACGGCCCCTCCCGGGCCACAGCGTCTTCTCCATGCGCGGCCTCGTTCCCAGCCTCCCTCCCTCCCTGCGCCCCCACCACGCGGACTATGCTTAGGAAATGTTCCTCTTCCCCTTGAGGAGAGACAGGGAGCCTGGGGGGCGCCCCTCCCCAGGGGCAGAGGGTTGACGGTCTCCTCCCCGTGGGGTGACTTGTTCAGAGAAGGTCCTGGTGTGACGCAGCGTCAATGCTGTTCCCTCCCTCGGCCAGGTTCCACAGGGGGCATTTACTGTGAAAAGCTGGTGGGGCTCTGGGTGCAAAACCACAAGAAGGTGGGGTCCAGGGGCTCCTTGTTTGCATCCAGCCCACTTCCACCCTCCAGCAGTTCCTCAAAATGACCATTTTATGCTGATGCTCCAACGGCTTCTGCCCCAGGTCGGGGCGTCTCGGCTGTGCCTCGGGACGAGCCCATCCATCTCCCCAGGCGCCTGGCTCGCCTTGTCCTGGCCGCGGCTCTCTTCACTTCCAAGGAGAGATTTTCAGTTTGTCCGGCTGTTTTCGCAGTGAAAGGTTGGGAGGGCGACTGACTCGCCCTTTATGTGTCCGAGCTGTGCTAGGTTCTGCGTCTAGGGTCATACCAGCCTCATAAAAGGCATGGAAAATGTTCCCAATTTTTTCCAAGAGATAAATGCCGTTTTGCTCTTGAAGTTAATTTTTAAACTTGAAATGATGAGGCTATGACCTTAGAAGTAATAACACAAGCTTTGGTTATTTGTTTTAATAACGTATTCTGAGTCGACGATACGAACTCTAAAATAATCCTGCAGTAGGTTCAACTGAGGTTTTGCAATCTGCCCTGGATCTTATTTTGTGTTCTAAGTATATTTTTCTGATAAACTTTTAAAATATTTGGGCCTAAATTTTAAATTGGATTACCAACCTGACTGCAGGAAAAAGCTTCAAGGTAATTTTGATAATTGAGGCATAGGAATGAAACTTAACTTCCTGGAAAAACATCTCTCTGTTCATTTCATTTCAATTCAATTCAATTTAAAAAACACACTGATCTCTACCCTTGAATTATTAATTGCTTGAGTCATTTTTTTCATGTGTTCACCATGTGCTGGCCCTGGAGACACAAACGTAATTACTATCACTTCCCTGATCGAAAGGGAGGGTGGATGATAAGAAAGAGAGGGAGAAAATGAATCAAATTTAGAGCCGCATAGTAGATGTTCTAACTCAAGTACGTGCTTGTTCAAAGAGGAACCAAGACTGGTTTTAGGCTGACAGCTCAATACCGAGCATCCGAGGCAGCACCTTCGCCGTGACGTTGCTGGGTGTGGCTAATGACGGCACCTTTACGTGAGAAGGCGGAGGAAATCAAAAACAGAAGTTACACTTCCTACCGGCAGGAGTGAAGCGTCATGATCTGCGCAGGGAGTGAGAGCACCGTGGCGCGGCTGGAACCAGAGTTCACGGGGGAGACTGTGATGGTGGGGGGGGACTGGAGGAGCTAAACGGAGACTATGAGATGGAAGAAAGGCTGTAATATGTCCTGCTAAGTCATTGGGTTCTTGCTTCTACGCAATAGGGCGTCACGGCCAGGTGTAAAGTCAGAGCGCGCTGACCAGACTTGGACACTAGACAGATTCTCCCTGGAGCGGCGGCCAGGATGGAGGGCGCGCCTGGGGCCAGTGTGTGTGTGGGGTACTGACGACATGATGCTGAGATGATGAATCCGCCTGCGAGCAGGGATTTATGATTTTTGCGAGGAGTTCTAACATGCTGACAAATGATTAAATCACTAAGCAGTCTGCAAGAAGTGCCAGAGGAACAGGAGGAAGAGAAAGGTTATCGGATCGTGGAAGTGGGAAGAGAGTTGCTCTGCGGGAACCTGGGCAGGTGTCATGAAGGGACATGGTGTTCCCACGTCCAAGCTCGTTCTGCTCACCACACGACAGGCAGGCCGATCGATTGGGAGACGAGGTGTTGGGGCAGGAATAATGGCTTTATTTGGGAAGCAGCAGACCGAGAAGACGGGGGACTAACGTCCTGGAGAACCATCTTCCCCAAGTCAGAACTGAGGCCCCTTTTATGCTAAGAGGGGAGGGGGTGCGGTTGGTTGTTGCAAACTTCTTGGCGTCAGAATCCTTTGTTCTTGCAGCGGTGCATGTAGATTGCGATGTTCCTGAAAATCTTCAACCCCAAATGTTATTCTCTGTTCTGCAAGTTTTTGTCCTATAGGAATGGGAAAGAGTGATGCCCTTACAGGTCAGAGCTTTCCTTTCAGGCTCTGGGCAACATTCTTTTATAAAAGGTGCAGAACCGCAAGACGCCACTCAGGAAACAGCACAGGGTTAGAGCCAAAGAAATGGATCGAATGCAGTCAGATTAGTTCTTCCCTATAACATGTCGGTGTAACAGAAGCCAAGTGTTGTTTATTTTTTTTTTTAAGAGAAAAAGGACTCATTGTCTCCCCTCCTGTTCTGAGCAGCCATTCTGCTGGTTTCACGTGGGACATTCCTGGGGGGCTCCATCCCGGGGAATGGTCGTGGGACATTCCTGGGGGGCTCCATCCGGGCCCGGGCAGCAGGGACGGCTGGCTGCAGTGCTTGCCTTGGTTCTCCACTCCAGGCTCCCTGCTGGACCAGCCGGGCTCTGCCCCCCGCAGGGGGGTCCCCAGGTCGAGACGGGCCTTCCAGGGGGCAGACCTGGGCAGCCTCAGCCCGCAAGCTCTCTGTAAACGCACCTGAAGTTACTTCCAAGAGCTATTATTACTTAAAAAAGCAAGTGAAGGAAGATGATCTATAATTTTTGTGCAAGTAAGAAAGTAACTAAGGGAAACTGTGCATGAATTTCCTCATTTTTACAAAAAGAAGCACAGAAGGACGGAGCAGGAGGAAATGAGGCCGCTTCCTCTGGGGAGGCAGGCAGTGGGGAGAAGGGCCGGGGGTGACCCTCCCTGACTCTGCCTTTTCATGGCTCTGGCTTTCAGAACAACTTAACGATTCATGTTCTAAAAAAAAAAGTAAACTCAGCAAGTATGGAAGAGGGAAAAAACCCCAAAATACAGTGAAATGAAATAAATGAGGTTTGTGATTTTCAAATAAATAACACAAACATACAAAGGGTGAGGGAGGAGAGTGAATAACTAAGTTGGGAACAAGCTATTTGGGGCAGTGTTTCAGCTCTGCAAACACAGAGATGTGGCTGGGCAATTACGAAACTACTTTATGTGCTTTTTAGGTGCGAGAAAATAAGGAAATAGATGGAGGTCTTGTGGATAATGTGAGGGAGGTTTCTCCCTGATGGAGAAGACAGCTACCAAAAAAAAAAAAAAAAAAAAGGTGAAGCTGGAGGGAACCCTCGGTGGGCGTTGGGAAGGGAGGCATCAGAGCAAATGGAAAGAGAAAGGGAGGAATGGATGGGTGGATGGATGTGGAAACAGATACGGGAGTGTCTGTCTGTCTGTCTACACCTATTTACCTATATTTCCTGCCTTTTATATACGGGTCACATCTGGCACCTGGTTCTGACTTGTAAATGCCATTCTTCAGTGACAGGAACCAGGGCCTCTTGGAGGTGTGGCTGACACACGGCTGGGTGAGGAAAGTGTGAGGCGAGCCCGTCCCACCTGTGTCAGCAGACGGCACCAAAGTGCCCGAGTGATGCAGGAGCCCTGCTGGCCAGGCTCCCACGGGCACCATTTGGGACAATCTGAGTCAGCAAAAAGTAAAGGAAAGTAGTGGGTTATGACCCACTGAATGAAATAAGCAACCACAAAAGCATATTGGTATAAATAAATAAGTGAATAAATAAATAGCAGAGAAGGAGAAGTGTATTCTTATGGTAGGAATCCAACTAATAAAGAACTTAAGATACCATTTGGCCAGCACCAGAGTAAAGCTGTCTTAGGCGAGAATTGCCAACCTTGTCAGAGCTATGACACACTAACAGGGAGAGAAACATGGCGTCTCTGTAGTCATAAAGCATCTTCTTCCGAGAACTTATTAGTCACCAAGGGCAAAACGGTGACTTTACAACAGACACCATCTGGATCAAAGGATCACGTGAACGAGTTAATTGCACCAGGAATGGGGCAAGTTGAGCCCGTGTGTCTTGATGCAATGCACTGACAAGATCTCAGCATCCCCCAAAACGCATGACCCAAATTGAACCACGAGAAAACGTACAATGAGCCAACATGGAAGGGTTCTTCAGAGTGACTGGTCTGCACTGTTTGAAGTGTGCAGATCCTAAAACTCAGAAAACGATGGAAGGACTATTCCAGACTGCAGGAGAGGGAAAGGGCAGGAGAATTAAATGCGAGGAGGCACTAGATCAGATCCGGCAGCAGATTAAGGAGCATTATGGGACCTGCTGAACTCGAATAAAACCTGTAGAATTAGAAAGTAGGCTCGGGTCGTATCCACTCCTTGATTTTCATAATCATGTGGTTGTGAAGCAGAACGTCCTTCCCTTTCAGAAATACACACTGACGTTTTCACAGGTAACGGGTCATCATGTCTGCAAGCTGGGCTCAGCCCGTCCCAAAACATACAGGCACAAACACACACGTGTAAATGGTAAAGCGAGGGCAGTAACGTGTTAATGTTTTACGATTTGAATTGTAAGAGAACTTGACTGTCTCCAGATTTTGTGGCGTCTCTCACCAGAGGAGTTCTGTTACAAAGTGTTAAAGTGGGGAATAACTCGTGGAAATTTTATAAAACGGGGTCCATGCATCAGACAGATGAGTTAGGGTAAATAGTTCCTTTCTAGCCCTAAAATTTCTGTACATTTTATAGATGAGAGCATTTACACTTTCATAATGGGTAATTTGTTAAAAAAAACTTTTGAAACAATTCAGACAAGAAGTTGTAGGTTGAATGAACTGAGTGACAGTGAGATGGAAAGATGGGGCTACATTCAGCGGCCGTGCTGCCGCGGGCCAACTAGCAGCGCACGGCTGCTGGTTGCTGTGGGCAGAGCTCTGCAAGACAAGAAAAATACGGCCTGTTCTTGAGACTAAAGTTCAGCGACATTTACAGCCATTGAAGAATATTAAATGACACAAATAATAAATGTGAGGTTGATAATAAACTGTGTAGCAAAGGTGAATTCAAGGCCCTGAATTATCCTTAGAAATAATTCTTGGGAGTGAAGGCATTTCTTCCTGTGAGACGTGGAAGAGTGAGCTAGGTGCGGGTCGAGTTTATAGTGGTGATGAGGGTGTCTGACAACCACCCCACAGTGGCAATTAGAGCACCTGGCCGGGAGGAGGTGTGGACCGGCTGGAGGACGGTGGAAGGATGTGTGGAAGTCAGCGCGCGACGGCAGAGGAGCGCTGGTGGAAGGAGGGCGCCGGGCTGTGTTCGTTTTGGCCTTAACAACTTCATCCTCATATAAGGTGCTAAATGAAGACACCTGGATTCTTTTCCATAAAAACTGCAAAACTTGAACTTTGTAAGACTGCACAGGCGGCCTATGGTGTGGCCTGTCGGTCACGTTTGCATCCCTGGGGAGGACGGGTTTTGTTTTGTCAAAGCGGCAGGAGGGAGCTCTGCTCCCCGGTCAATGGGAACATGAGCCTTTCCTCCTCACCCTCAGAGGGAGGAAGGCTCCAGGCTCAGGGCGCATTACCCACCCTCTGGTCTCACCCCCTCAACGCCCCCAGGGTCTGGTTTGCTTCCTTGCTCTCTCGTGTTTTCAGCTTCCCCTTTTAACCGACTTCTTCCCTGATCTGATGCGCCACAGTCCAGGGCAGTGAGCCATTCCACACCCCTGCGAGCCACCTCCCATCACCTACTTCTCGACTCTGTGGTCACACTCGAGCTTCCTGAAAGACGAGATGAGCGTCTTGGTCTCTCCTTCTTTCTGTCTGTTCATCTTCAGTTATGGGGGGCGGTCCTTAATCCTCCAGCAACTCTGCAAAGACATCATTGACCGGCGCCTTTTTAGCCGCCAAATCCAATGCCCTTACTTATTTCTTTTCCTGGAACACTTAGCCCATGACGCCAGGCTCTCTGCATTTCTTCTCCTGTTTTGAATTATTTTACAGCCTTTCTTCTGCTGGTTCATCGCTGTGCGGATGCGCCCTGAGTGGTGCCATCGCCCAGGGTCAGCTGCTGTGCGGTTATTCCTTGTAAATGCTCTGTTCGTGTGATGTCAGTCACTACGTCTCTACGCTGATTACTTTGAGCACGTCTCCAGCTCAGATCAACCCCCTGGACTCTGGATTTGCCCCTGAAAGCGGGTTCAGTGGCTGCTCTGCTACGTCGGGTTTGAAGGCATGCCCTCCGTCCTGGTCTGGATCGCACTATTCTGTCTTTCCTCTGAGGTCACCACGCCCTTTCATCTTAATAGTTCCCATTGTCAGGCCTTCTTTAATAGAAATTAATAGCCTCACCTGCATTTGTCGTTTTAATCAGCATGGATTTCTGCATTTCAGTAGCTATTGTTCAATCAAGTTCTATTGAGTTCAGTTTTCTTCGTATCAACAAAGCTTTGTCCCAAGTACTGTTGGTTGGGCACGCATTTTAAATTGTTGTTCAGTGGATTGTTGATCCACGGAAAGCACCTCATAGCCCTAAATTGAACACCGCTCATTCTAAAGAAGGCCAACGAGGATTAAGGATGGTACCAACTAAGGCAGACGGGTGCATGGGAGGCCAAGCAAAGTTGACCTTTTTATACATCATAAAACTCCAGAAAAACACTGAGAATTCTATTAAAGATCTAGAAGTTTGGCATTTTGTAAAAAAAAATCATCTTTATTCTGCAGTGTAAATATCTATATTCATGCATGCACTATGTTAATGCTGCGTCTTTAAAATTATATTTTAAATGATTTTCCTTGTCTTGCCTCTGCTTTAATCCCCTCAAAAAGCATCACATGTTTTCAAAAAAGATGCCACGGGGATCAAAACTGATTTTCCATCCCTGGGTTATAATCACTTCTCTCAAATAGACCCAGAGAACACTTTCAATAAATGGGGAAAGTAGGAAGGTGTGGACATGGGTAACAAGAGTAAAGATCGACGTCAAATATGAGAATAAAAAGTGTAATCAGTTTTCTTAAAAACACCATTTTTCGTTTTAATGTTAATTTTAAAGCATCATTAAAAAACATGGTTGTATTGCTTCATGAAAACACTCAGCTAATAAAACGTAATAAATCTCATTGATTTTAATCTTAAACCTCAAAGCAATCAATATACAAGCAAACAAAATAATTAGGAAATGCGGAATTGTCCCGAAGTTAATTAGCATATAGGCTGAACCACATTTGGATTGTTTTCTGTCCTATCTGGTTGTAAGTCAACAACTTGGGAGCAAAAAGCTTTCTGTTCATTGTCTATCATCTGAAACTGAATTTTTTTTTAAAATGGGTTTATCTATTCCATGCGAGAAACACACACATTGATTTGTACACCTGGCTTTCCATTAGGACATGAAATTAGCATGGATTTCTTGCTTTCTCTTTGTTGGTGGATCAGTTGGGGGTGGTGGTGACTCACCGTTCGGTCCAGGCCACCACGGAGCAGTCATTAGAGGGAGGATGGAGACCCACAACTACTTCCGCATTTGGGCAGTAACCCCCACTGTTTTAGATAAACTGGAGCAGCCCTGATGATGCCCACTTGGAAAAAAAAAAGATTCAGACTGGTCAAGATGGAAAGTCCAGCACAACTGTGTGGTTTTAGCTGCAAAGAGCATGGCGCCTGCAGCCAGATGGAAACGGATCTGTGCATTCATCCCACCGCTCAGTTTCTGTGTAACTTTGAAGACATTCCACTTCTTGTCCCTTGAATGCCCTGACCTGTGAACTGTGGTTAGCAAATACAGTCCTGGTCAGGCTGTGCTGAGGACCATTAATCACACACACAGGGCATCTGGCATGCGGAAAGTGCTGTATATAATCTGGTAAAAATACACAACGTGCTGAATGCACTCAACATGTGTGGGCGTCTCCGTCTCTCCTGGAAGGGAAGCGAGCTCCTGTCGGGGTGCGAAGGAGCAGTCTGCTCTGGCACAGGAGAGAGTTATGCCAGATTTAGAACATAAACACAGAATGCTCAGCTAAATGTGAATTGCAGAAAACAATGAGTAATACATGTATATATATTTTTTTGGTCTGTGTCCCATGCTATATTTGGGATGTACTTATACTAAAAGTTACTCATTGCTTTTCTGAGATTCAGATTTGACTGGGTGCTCCGTGTCTTATCTGGCAGTCCTAGTGGAAGATCGTATTGAAAGATACTTTTTCTTTCGTGGGGGACTGTTCTGAGGTCTGAGTCTTTTCTCAGTCGTATCATGCTGTATTTGGCAAGGGCAGTGCTGCAAAAAATGAACTGGACTGACGGTCTGGGCATAGAGTGCCTCTGGTTACTTGAATATTCCTTGTTTATCCTTTGTGAAGGGGTAACATTACATTTTTTGTTGAATTTACCTTTTGGGTGGCATTTGCTGCTGGAAACAGAATAAAAGTTCTTATTAACAATCACTACTGTTTGGCGCGAAGTCTCATGTTTACCAGATGTAAACATGTTTGAAACAGTAATTTTCTTTTTAAAAAGGAGCCTGAATGACAAAGTCCTGCGGAGGAAATGAGGTCACATCCAGACGCTGGTTTGTGATGACGTCACATCTCACTGGGTTTAAGGTTGCCTTTCCCTGGCAGCTAGTGATGTCGAAGGTCTTTCCATATGTTTATTTGCCCTGTACATGTCCTTTTTGGGTAAAATGTCTCTTCATGTCTCTTGCCCCTAATTCTTTTTAACTGAGCTGCTTGCTTTCTTACCAGAGCTTCGCGTGTTCCTTTCACATGTACACGTACGTTCCCGGTCCTTTGTTGACATGTAGTTTGCAGTTTGCAGATAGTTTATTTCTGTCTTTACCTTAACTTTTCATTCCCTTCTCATAGTCTTTCCCAAAGTAAACATTTTAAAATTTGCATCAGGTCTAATCTATCAATTTTTGGTGCCATGATTCTAGTGTCAAGTTTGGGAACTCTGTGCCTAGCCTTACAACTCGCCCCCCCGGCAGTTTTATTCTATTCTTCACATTGGAGCTGACCCTGTCGGTCACGTCACCTGTTCTGGGCACCGTTGCCCTGAGACAGTGTCTTTCACGGAGTAGACGTTTTTCATTTTAACGGAGTCCAGCTTATCCATCTCTTCTTCGTGGACTGTGCCCCTGGTCTAAGGGGTCTTTTAGGTTTGCTCCCATGTTATCTCCCAGGAGTTTTAAACTGATTTTTGAAGTATTCTTGCCACCAAGAAAGGCATAAAAGTGGTGTCCATGTTAGTTAGCACGGGGCGGGATGTGATGCACCCCATCCGGTAATATGACTGGCACCATGGAGGTGGGGGGACCAGGGCAATCAGTCACCTCCGTGGTCCAACACGAAAGGCAGAATTAAAGATGCCACGAAAGGCCTTCCCAGAACAAAGGATGGAGTTTGATAAAAATCAGTATTTCTTGTATATTGTTTTTATCAGTTTTAATGACACATGAAACTAACCACTGTCAGGGTGCAATGGGTTCTCATTGCCATTCAGTTCCAGCTGGCACTCACCGCCTCCCCACATGAGACAGCTGCAGTCTCCACTGCCATGAACTCCGTGGAACGTTAGGTACTGATTGACGAGTTCCTTTACAAGCATCCCTGCTTTCAAAAGTTTGCTTCATGCCACTTTGCTTTTACAAAAGACCCACATTAGTACCTGTTTCCAATAACTGAAAAACACCCAAAGATGATTTTTGCTTTGAAGAAAAAAAAGTAGTTGTTTTCCACTTCGCGCCGTTCTCACTTACGAGAGGCTCCGTCGGAACGCGCTGCTTTTCCGTGGCTGGAGGGCCCTTTATCTGAGCAGGAGGCCGGAAGCCGGGGCGCGAGAAGTCCAGTTCTGTCCCGATCCTTCAGGTCTGCCCTTTCTCTTGAGGAGAAGCTGTGCCTGCCTGCCCATGCTTTTCGTTCTCTTCCAATCTGCCAAAGCCAAGCAGAGCGAGAGCCGTCTCTGTGCCCGGCGGGGTCTGGGTGACACCCATCCTCGCGCCTGCCCAACGCCAGCTTTCCTGATGTTTAATTCGGAGTCGCTCCTGCTCTCCTCTCCCACCAGAGTTCGGAAATTAGCACAGGCTAGCTACTCCTGGACCCTCGTTGGCTGTTGGACTCCCCGGCATCCCGGCTGAGTGAGAAGGGGCGGGGGGCTCTGTGAGTCCAGCCTGGAGTCCAGCCTGGAGGCCAGGCTGCGGGGAGCCGGGCCCGGGAGCGAGTGTGGCTCGGACAGTGGATCTGCTGAAGAGTCTGGCGCGTGATCTCCGGCGAATCGGGGCGATGGCAAGGTTTGAAGCAGGAATGGGACATGGTCAAATCTGCCTTATAGTGGAGAATTTCCGGTGGCGACATGGGAAAGAGATCGGAAGAACGCAGGACTGGACTCTGGGGACCCTTCATTCAATACATCGTACAACGCGCAGGGGCCGAGCAGAGACCACGACTGCGGTTCTTAATCCACATTTTCGTGTCTGTCTAAGTAACGAGCCTAAAGCCCCCCGTTTTCAGCTCCCAGGTGCTGCCTCACGTTGGATGGTCACTGACAAAATATCACCCTTTAACCAGTAAATGTTGATAGAACGTCTATTACATCCAGTGCAGATGCCTAAGAATACGGGAAGGACTCTTCCCAGCTTCAGAGAAGATTCTCCTGCAGGGTTCAGAGAACACCGGTCCATCCAGGATCTGCCCTCGAGGACGCACAGCTCGCATGCGGGGAGGCGAAGGCCTTGGCGGGCGCGGCTCAGTTGTTACATTACTGTCAACTGCTGTGTGCTGTGCGCACCTTATTCAGCCAGAAGATTCACGTTTAAATTTCTGTTTGGGTCACTTCCCCTAGTTCCTCCCCTGCTTCCTCTGCGAATTGAACTGTGGGTTTCTGCCTCCGGAGCGATTATGCACTGCCGAAGGCTACGTGCTCTGACGTCCAGCTACCACTGATGTGCTCGTACTGGAAAAAGCTTGTGAGTAAAATGAGTACTTTTCTTTGCTCTGAATTGCGGCTTTTTGGTCAGATAAATGTAAATTATTTAAATGAGAAAAAAAGGACCTTAAAATTGTAAAGTTAAACAACCAAATGGGTCACTTCTTACCTGACAGTAAACTATCTCCATGAATTCCAATCAAGTCAAACTGACTTAACTCGCACTATTTTGAGAATGTATATATTTTGCCTCATTCCTGATAAATCATCAGTATCTCTTCTCATAAACGATCAGCAATGAACCTGCTTAGAGCATCTCAGAATTAACGTCTTTGTTCGTTATTTTAGAATCACTTAAGGTTCAGCTCTGAAGGTTAAAATAATTAACTAACTGTGATGTAATGAGATGCTACAGCGATTAACAACACGAAGCAACTGAACTTGACACAATAATGTCTTTCCCTTTTTTTTTTGGTAATTAAGATTTTAAAATAATCTTCCTGAAAATATAAAAATTTACAAGATGTTTTATCATTCTTATTCTTTAAAGACAAAAGAATAATCAGGCACACGTTTAATAATTCTTGTCAAAATCTCACTGTATTTTCTAACAGAAGAGAAATGCTCTCTGATGAAATTCCCTCTACATCTTTGCCAAAGAGCGGGCTCTTAATAAGCACCTGCTGAATGGACGAGTTGACAAACAGATGAAAGAAAGATCAAAACTTCTATTTCACCAAGAAACAGAACTTTGAAAAATATTTGGGTCTAATTTAGAGCATAGTCTCACTTTCAATTTGGTATTTTTTTTCCAATTTTTTGATATTAGGGATGATAATGGATAAATACTTACAGACGTTTTGTAGATAAAAGAGCATGAAACTAAAAGACACTGTTTACACAACAGCCATTTCTCTCCCATGCTCTGCCCTGAGGGCAGAGTGGGGCCATTACTGTCTCCACAGGAACAGTTCTGTTTTTACAGCACAGGGAACTACATTCAGTTTCTTATAACATATAACAGAAAAGAATCTGAAAAGAAAATATGTGTGTATGTGTATGTATATGTGTAACTGAATCGCTTTGCTGTACACCTGAAGCTGACACTGTAAATCACCTACACTTAAATTAAAAAAAAAGGAGGAGGAGGACGAGGAGGGGGAGGAGGGGGACGAGGGGGAGAAGAAGGCCGAGAAGAAGGCTAAGAGAGGAAAAGCCTCATTTAGCACGTGCGTTCCTGCCTCCCGTAGGGCCGTGCGGAGCAGCCGTGGTGTGAGTCATCGCAGGGGACGTGTTGCATAACCCGAGAATATTCAAAAGAAAATTGCTCGAGGGTTTTTAGCTGAATGGAGTTTACAGTTTTGCAGCTCTCATCTCTTCCAAAGGTGCCTGGCAAGGGCAGGGGCGATTAGGGAGCACACTCTGAACATGGGGGCGAAACGAGAACGAGCAGCCGCCAAGACGGAGCAGCGGGGACTGCCGCGTTGTGTCTCCCACCTGATCCATCAGGGCCCTCCCTTCCGTGCGGCGTCGGGAAGCGCCCAGCCCTTGTCTTCCTTCAAGTTCATGCTGCTTCCTGCATGGCTTTCTCGGGGGGCGGGTTGATCTGATTAGTGGATTATTTCATCAAAGGCGTATACATCAGGCGCTCGCTAGTTCCGGAAGAGAAGGCCTGGGCTCTGTTTGCAGACACACACACTTCAGGTCTCAGCAAGCACGGGGCAGGGCAGGGCTTGCAATGAAACCTGCAGATTCTGCAACAAAGCATGGCCAGCCTTCTGACCAATGGCAACGTTTCTCTCGTCCACGTGCTGCGTCCGCAGTTGTTAAAATGCAGCAGAGAGCCTGGCGTGGTCTTACAGAACCTCTGAGAAAGAGAGGAGGCTCTTCAGAGAAGCTTTGGTCGTACTGACTGGGGGAAGGGGCCACTGGTGGCTGTCTAAGTTCGTGTGGCTGCTGTGACAAGTGACCACACACTGGGGGACTGTAACAGCCACAGTGTGTTTTCCCACGGTCCTGAGGTCAGAAGCCTGACTGAGGTGTCGGCAGGGCCGTGCGCCCCCAGGACCCCGGGACTCCCTCCCGCCTCGGCTCGCGGCTCCGGGGAATCCTGGCTTGCTGAGCATCACTGTGAGCCCTGACCCCCTCGTTGCGCGGCCTCCCCCCACCCCACGTCTCTGCGCGCCTGCAGCCCCCTCTCCTGGCCCGCCCCTCCTGGTGGGCTTCTGCTGGCTGCGGAGACGCCGCTGTGTGCTTGGTGCTTTTCCTTATGATGACTTTGCATGAGAATTGACTAAGATTATAGAATTTTGATTATCTTTTAAGTAAAGCGAGTTTCCTTTTTTATTTTTAAGGGATTGAACAGTCTGAACTCTAGGCTTTTGTTTTTTGGGGATTTTTTTTTTGCCCCTTTTTATGTGAGTTTCAGGATGTGGTATTAGATGTAATTTCTGAGATCTTTCTCTCTGCCTTTCTCCTTCCTGTTACCGAGACCGCCCCTCCCTGTCTCAGACCTGCTCAATCAGGTTGCATTGTAAGTGCAAAGTTTTGTCCCAGAAGGCGTCTCTGGTGTTTGGTTTTGATGACACCCAGGCTCTGAGCCCAAGACGGCTTCAGTGCCATTAGAACATCCTTTGTGCTGCTTGTGTGTCCATTAGGAGCTCTGCATCCGTGAAAATAGACAAATGCAGTGGATATCGCAAGTGATGAAGCCTGAGTGAGTGCGGAACACTCTGACCATGTACATTTTTGAGGTACACTAATTTAATAGAATTTCGTACTATGTTGTGGATGAATGTGAAGTCACGCAGCACCAAGACATTTGTAGAGCAGTATTTTCAACAACGTAGCAAATGAAAACACCCATTTTTCCACCGATCTCTGTTGAAACTAAGAGGCCTGGTGAGGACTGGTGGCCACAAACTGCTGCTGCCCACGCGCGGCCTTGCTGCGTTGGCTTCCTGGAGCCCTGAGCCCTGAGACCTGTTCACGCTGCACGTTCTTGTTGTGGCTTTTGTCCTGCTGGATTGGACTTCACACATTAGGGAAGAACTTTCTAGAAGAGGAAGAAATCTGAGGACCAAATATAACACTTTGCATGCAGAAAACTCAACGTTTGTTTTGAAAAGGTCTGCAGGGATCACACGAGAACGACTCGCCAGGTTTTCATTTAAGTCTTTGCAATTCCCAGTTGCATTTCCGTGAATCTTCTGTCTCCTGTTTACTTGGTCTGCCTTGTGTTCTTGGCTTGAAAGCCCTTAATCAGTGCTTAGAGAGGCCTCTGAAAATAAAATGCTTATCAAATTCAAGCACTTGTGCAAATTAAAAATTTTAAATAATCATTAATATTAAATTATAACACTATTATCAACATTTTTGAGATACAGGCACTTAAACAAAAAACATGAAAAATCCTCTGGCCAACATGGGTGAGCTACTAAGCTGAGTCCATCTGGACTTTTTAAATAATATTTATTTTATTTTTACGTGCCTTGATCTTTGTGGTAAACCCAAGAGAACTGGGATAAGAAAAGAGATGAACAGTGTGTTTCTGTACAATTAAAAGTACCATGCAGGTCACGCCCTTGAGTTATTAGGGGCTTTGAGATACCGTGGATTTTTATGACTGATGCAATATATTGATTTAATGTGTATAATCTGCAAGTTTTTACACATTAACAGGTAGTAGTGTAGACAGATTGTGAACTTTTGATAGGTCAGGGCACTTGCAGTCTGTCATCCAAACAAGGACACATTTGAGAGTGAAAAAGCGGCAGACTTACAACTGCCCCCACACAGGGGCCAGAGGGCTCCCCTGCCTCAGCCAGGCTGCGCGGGAAACCCACAAAGGGGCCGCGTCTTCCCCCCTAACTTCCAGGCAGACCTGCAAGCGGGGAGAGGCCATGTGGCTTCTCCGTCATTCTCAGAGTCTTCCCAGGAAGCCTGCGGCTGAGCCCTTGTAACTGCGTCTTGTAACAATCCGTTTGAAGGAAAAAGTAATTCACTTAAAACTGACTCAGAAGTCAAACTAACAAAAATGTGAACAATTTGTACAAAAGAGACAGAAACCAGGGCTACACGGAGAACTCTGCGCTCCAGAGCCCACCGTCCTCAGACCCACCGGACACAGTGGAGGCGGATTCCTGGCGGCTGCCCTTCCTCTGTCAAGGACCCCAGGTCCTCAGTTACAAACAGGCACTAAGGTGTGTTCCCTTTAATTAGACTTTCTGATGAATCTTACGAGTAACAGTTTCCACCATCAAGTAGTCAGCTCATTGCTTCAATTTTTTTAAATTGTAAAGTGACCTAAAGTGAACTCAAAGTTGATTTAAAGCAAAAAGTAAATGTACCGGATCAAGAAGTTTCATGCTGGCTTTGCTCCAGAGTGAAAATGGCGTCTTCCTGGGCGGGTTTCCTCCCCGTCCCTCTGCTCTGCTTTCTGTCCCGTCTCCATCGTCAGACGGGCGAGACGTGCCGTGGCCAACGGTCAGAACGACTGCCTCCTACGTCTGTTCAAGTTCGAGCTCGTGGAGCGGCGTCCCAGCAAACATGCTGCACTCGTCTTTGTTGGCATTAACTGGCCTGACTTGGTCATGTGCTGGGCTGTGAGCCAAGCCCAGCTCAGGTCTGGGTCACGTCTGGACCCACAGAGCCTGGGGTGGGTGAGCCCCCCTCGAACCGCTGGCACGTGAGAGGGAAGCGCTCGCTCCAGACAAACACGGAGAGACTCGATGGAAGTTAAAGCCGGGAAACCCAGCACCATTACGTGTTCTCTACACGCAAGGGCTTCTGGGGGCTGAACTTGAGTCACTGCGAGTGCCAGGCGGGTGAAATGGTTTCTACCAAGTGGCAAGTCCTGCTCTGGGAGCGTCCCTGTGTTCATCAAAGCCTGTGAATCCAGTGCTCTTCCCATCCCCACTTCATAGATGAGGACACTGGGCTGCCGAGAGCCATCGCCTGCCCAGGACAGATGGCCTGTCCGCGATGCCCTCTCTCTCCCCGTCTCGCAGTGAGCTCCTGAACACCTGCCCTGTGCTCCTCCTCCACGGTCCTGTGACACTGCCTCATTCCCACCGAGCACGCAGAGAATACTTGCTGATTCAGCAATTCTGACTCACGGCGGGTGGCCATCCTCACTGCCTCTGCATCTCTGAACCTGTGGCCTCACTGTCCTGTGTCACCTCGTAGATGTGGCGGGCGTCCTGTTCTCTGGCTCTGGTACCTGTAACGTCCCCTGGGGTTTGGTTGAGGTGTGCCACCTGCTACTGCACCCTGTTATTTTGTCCATCTGGAACAGGAGCTTCCCATTTCCCTTCTAGAAGTGAAAATGGTAACCCTTAGTAGAAAAAAATGAATAAAATCAGCATGTCAAGAAGGGCAGGGTGGAAGGCCCGTGAATTCCAGCAGACGTGGATTCCCTGCTGCCTGTGTCGTGGGCTGGAGTTGTCCCGCTGTCCTGAGCACTCAGCCAGACTAATGGCAATGCTTCATCACAACCCAGACGGAGCCTTTATCATGCTTGTGACCAAATATCCTTTCCCAAATTGCTGTAGTGTCTCATCCCGGTGCTCATCACTCCAGGCACATGTGCCCTCTGTTATTTCCAAAGGAAAATGCGTTTAGTCAGTGCATCTTATCGTTTGCTTTGCCACAGCACAACTGCAGCTGGAAGGAGAAGCGTGAGTTGGTTAAAAGGAAGGTGGATTGTGTGAGTTTACTTTGGTTCTGTCTTAGAGACTGTGTGTGTATATTTGACTCTGTCGTCTAAGTAAAGGGCCACACTTCTTTATCTGCAGCTACGAAATTCACAAAGCTCTGACAAATGAAGTTTGTATAAATCTTTTCAGTCAAGTCTGCTCTAGCCCAGTATGAGGCTGGCTACACCCTGTGCCCCATGGGCAGCGTGTCTGATCATGAGACACGATCCCAACCCTACTGGGAGGTTGCGTGATAATAATTCTTAATTCTGAATCACAGCTATGCCCGCGTGGCTTGCTGGAGGGGCTGTGGACTTGCCCTGCATACACACGGCTTGGAAAACCTAAGCATTATAGAATGCTATTACACAGAAAATAAAATAGTCTGGCCTTCAGCTCCAATCTACTTCGTAGAAGAAACTGTCTTTAACACCCCTTTTCAGGGCTTCTGCGGAGCTGCTGTTGTAAATGTAACTGACGTCTCTGCATATTTTATTTCCTGATTCCAGGCCTTACGACAGGACTTGCTGCCGTAAAAGCTGGGGGAGGAAGTACTCTTGTCACCACCCACCCCCGTCTTTAAATATTTACCTGCATTTCTGATTCTATCAAAAGACCCAGCAACTCTCAACACCCACGAAATAAAATAATCAGTGCCCTGCATATGCTGCCTTTCCCCACTCTCCCTCGCCCATCCTTATGTAACTCCCAGTGCGCAAACCCTCTAAGAAAATTATCGGTATCTTAACATTTCAAATTTTTAGTAGTTTTCTACCTGCTTATAAATGGCTTCTAAAACTGAAACTCAGTGATGGCATGAACACTGTTATGAATATGTAGTGATGTTTAACTTTGAAGCATGTAATGTCATGGCAGCCTTGGGACGTGGGACTCAACAAATGAGAGTCATTCCAGAATGTTTTAAGCATCAAGGCTAAGGGAGTCTCTATTTCTCTCTCCTAACCTACTGAACCTTCCATCACAGACACAGAAAACAAACTGATGGGTACCCCAGGGAGGGACAAATTGGGAGTTTGGAGTTAGCAGATACACACCACTATATACAAAACAGATAAACAACAAGGTCCTAGGGTGTGGCATGGGAACTATATTAAATATCTTATAATAATCTAGAACGAAAAAGAATATGAAAAAGAATACACGTGCATAACTGAATCACTACGCTGCCCACCAGTGACCGACACAGCCCTGTATGTCAACGGTACTTCAACAGGGAAAAGAGAAGCGTCTCTGCCTCCATTACGGACCACGTGCCATTTTAGCTCCCACACATTTGCAATGTTTGAAGATTCTATCTGGTAACCGGAAATCTGGGCATTTTACTGTAATTGCAATTTTATTTCACAGGTATCCTGGATTCTCATCCTACAGTACCAGGCTCCTTTCACAGAATCCGCGGAAGACAGTTTGGACACGCCATTACTTTAACCTCAGTGGTTTATATTGATGAAATCACCTGCGGGGGCCGCAAAGCGCTTCTGTGATGTTTGTGCAGTTGTCGTCCCAGTGTTCCTTCCTTTCCCCAGATTAATGCATAGATGGATGCTGGGGACGACTGAGCCCGTGACGCTGTGGGACTCTGTTCCTTCAGCCTGTTCGTTCTTTGTTCTGTTTGCTGTTCTCGGGCAGGTCTGGAAGCCGTTTCTTTCCTTCACATCCTCATTTTTTCCCAGTGTAATTACATAGTTATGTATCGAACATTTACCCAGTGAGTGAGAACCTGCTTTCTGTGCTTCACGCGGACGAGGCGCTTCCCCCTCACAGCAGCCTGTGGCTCTCTCACAGGGAGGAAACCAAAGCACAGAAGTCCGATGTCGGACGCTCTTAATCACTGGGCTTCTTGCAGTGTGATAAACAAGGCCCGAAACACCCCAGAGGCCAGGATTTACACACAGCGTAGTTCAGATGAAACGCTGCCCTGATTTCTTCATAGAAGAGAAGACACTGAGTCAGTGCTGTCATGTTGTCTCTGACCTGTCTGTTTCTCCTGAAAATATATTTGCGGTTTTCTTTCAAAAGCTTTTTTTTTTTTTTTTTTTTCATCTTTGAGGCCAAAGGAGCTTAGAACAGCCCTGCATTCATGAGAACACACGCTTTGGGAACGAGTGTTTGAGAGCACATGGCGAGTGGAGTGGCCACGTCAGAACGGGGACCTTTCAGAGGACACTGTTCCCAAAGTTAAGGAAGAAAAACAGGAAGCATCGTGCACAGACTAGGGAGTAACGCCCGTGAACACCTGTGAACAGTCTCTTCTCAACTGTTCATTTACTCTGAGCTCCGCTGACAACAGTAAACATCACGATGCAAGTTTGTGGTCGCCTGTCCTGACTCCCTCGGAGAGTGTCGCTGGTCACAGCGCTGAGTCACGGCGTGTCGGGGCGAGAGTCCCTCCACGCGTAGGAACCATGGCTTTAAAGTCGTTTGGCTCAGACGTCTCACTCGGCGTCCTCTCCCGTTAAGCTGAAGGGCATGGAGTCCGCGAACCTGGAAGCGCCCTGAAACGTGCACGAGCGCGGCCCCACGGAGCCCGGATTCCGGCGCCCAGGCTCCCGAGCAGCCTCTGGTCTCTGAAGAAGACTCTGAGACGAGGCGCTTCCATTATTACTTTGCTCTTAAGCTTTTACTTATATTGTGTACGAAAATAGTCAACTTTGCTTTTCATTACACGGTGTTGCAATAAAACCCCGCACTCATTCTCACCCCGGAGGCTGGGGGCCCCATCCCCAGGCCCCTGTCACTCACTCTCCTTTCCCGGGGTCTGGACCGTCCGTCGTGGACTTGGCCTTCCCCCCGTCCCAGGAGTTTTGTTTTCCTTGGCAGTCTCCTTCAGGACTGCGCAGAGCGCTGAGAGGGGCCCAGGAAGGGTCCCTGTGTTGCCAGAGACGCACGAACTGCACCTGGACATGGTGTCAGGACCCCGAGTCGGTGGGGAGCCCTGCACCCCCTGCGGACACGGTGTGGTCTGTGCCCTGCTCCTGGCTGTGGGCTCGCTTACTTTTGGTCTTAATTGTCGCATTAAAAATGGGCAAAATCCTCATCAAAGACCCTCTGTTAGATATCTGTGTGGTCCAGAGGAGCTTCTCAAGCCAATGGAATGCCTCACAATTTGGGATTTGCAGACGATTATGATTAAATGAGGCACAAGGTGCCCTCCTTGCCACGCTCTCTTCTGTCTCTCACACACGCACCATCACACACACACAAGCACTCACTCGTGCAAAGCATTTGGACTTACACTTCTCTCATCTTTTAAATGACCCTCCATCTAATTGCTCTATGCATTCCTTGCCAAAAAATAAAAAAACAAAAATAAAGAGCATCTGACACAATTTTTTCCTGAACTGTATAGAAATGGCCAATCAATTCATGTAAAATTTGTTAGTTTCAACTGAGATTTTAATTTTGATTCTGTCTTCGTTGTGACTGCTTGGCTTCAATAAAAGCAATTTCACAGTGGTTTCTAAGCCACTGCGACACCTCGTCCCACCGCACAGGAGCTGACTGTCACACAGTGACAGGCAAAGCGCACCCTGGAGAGCCTCTCAGAGCTCAGAAGTCAGGCAGCCGCGATTCGCCAGCAGGGCCTGGCCTTCCTCCGGCTTCGCCCTGTGTTATGCGATCCGCCTCGCAGGGCGCTGTTTAGGATAGAATGACACCACACGCAGGAGCACTGAGTAAAATCGCCTGCACGGAGCAGTTACGAGGGTTTCAGTGAGGCCTAAATAGGATAAATTACCTATTTCCTGTCCTTGACACACAGGAGGTACTTAAAGATAAGGGCCCCCTCTGACGTCAGCTTCCTGAGCAGCGCACACTCGGTCGCAGGAGTTACGATGATGACAAGATGGTCTATGGGACGCAGCCCCACAAAATAAATGAGGCCCCTTTTGTGAAACAGATGCTTAGTGTCTGGAGTGAAATGTGTCTGGATCGCTCTGGGTCAACGGAAGAAAAGCCTAGTAAGGCTGGCGACTGGGGTGGCGGTCCTGGCCAGGGTCCGAATGCGGTGGGTCTTGTGGTTTGCCCAGAATTCAGGTGGGGCCCCCAGGGCGGGGGCTTGTCAGCCTCAGGGGCCCCCTCAGCTCAACGGTGATGGCCCCACGCAGACTTCCTCCGTTTGTGACGCTGCTGCTTCCAAGCGCCTTCCCCTGGTCTCCCACACTGGCGTAAGGACCCACCAGCCGGGCCTCTCTCCACGGAGAAGGGAACCCTTGTCAGAACCCAGCACGGGGCCTCCTGGGGCCTGCACGCAGCTCGGGTTTCTTCCAGCCTCTCCCTTTTCATCTCTCTCTGTCGCCTGCAGTGACTCTGGAGCTGGAGTCCACTCCTTCTCCGTTCACACCCGCTGAGGGGCAGCCCTGCCCTGGGAGGGCGGGCGCACACGGCCCGGCAGCGTCCGCACCGGCGGGGCGGACACCGTCACACCATCTGAGGCACCGCCACCTCATCCACGTGCGGGACTACCTGCAGAACGGGGGGTGTGTTCCCACCGACAGGGTTCCTTCCAGAGCGGGGCTTCCCCGTGTGGGGAGCAGAACGGAGGACGTCCGTCCCTGAGGGGAGAGGAGGGTCTCCTTGCTTTTCCCAGCTGTGTGCTGGGAGGCATGCCCTTCTCAGGCCTCAGTCCTCCCTCCCTCCCTCTGTTAGAGCAGAGAAAGGGGGGCGCAGGCCAAATTCGGGAAATCCTACATCATGTGAACAGCGGGGTCCCGGCAGAGAAAGAAAAGCAGGAACTTCTGGCTGATAGAAGGTCACACATTTTGGGGTGACAAGTGCCCTGGAGACCAACAGAGAAAGATGGGAAAGAGGCAGGAGTCTCCAGTGACCGAGTGTAGCCTTTTGCTCATTATGCCCTCATTTCATTAAAATTAGCCCCGCAGATCAGAAGCCCCTATCATGCACACTTCCCATCCAGACTAAGTAAGGACAGAACTCCCTCCTCCCTTCGGGAAGGTGGAGCTGGGATGGAAATCAGAGAACACGACCCCAGACCCTTCCCTCTGCAGCAAGCATTCTGCTCATTCATTTTTACACCCCGTGTAGCCAGCTTGTCAAAGAAACTCGGGGCAGCCGCACAGCTGAGCTGCCCGCTCCCCCCGAGAGCGTCCCATCCGCCCCTTGACACATCCCTGCTTCGTTGTCTTAACCTCCGCGTCTCCTCTCTGGATCCTCTCTGCAAGACAAGGTCTGAATCACGGCCACACGCCCGTGGAACACCAGCGGCCAAAGCCGTAGACACGCTGTTCTCAGGAGCAGGAACACGTAGCAGCTGAATTGAAAAAAAAAGTGTGGTTGGTTTCCAGTGGTTCACACACCGTTGTCATCCGATCCCACATCCCACTGGGCTAGAGCCAGTTTTAGGGTTCGTCCTATTGAGACGGGGGAGTCAAGGTGCAGAGGGTAAACGAACTGTCAGGGAGCCCTTGGTGGGCGAGTCCCGCAGCCGGGGGAGGTCCAGTCCTTCTGACCCCGAGTCTCCCTTTCCTGTGCCCCCGTGAGCCCCCATGCGCCCCCAGAAGACGATGCCCACTTGGCTCAAAACCAGCGTGGCCTCTCTGCTGGCTCTGCCTGGGTCTCAGAGGTGCCTAGACCCTTCAGAATCACTTAGAATTGAAGTTCAGGATAACAGCTTCCCAGAAATTTCCCAACGGCAGCACGTTCTTTACCCCGTATCTCATGTCTGACCCCAGAGGTCATCCATGCATCCGACTGTGAAGCCCTGGCTGTAAAACCAAGCTCCCATGGCCCCCAAGCTCCGAGCGAGTGTGCCGAGCTGGGCTGGTCCCCCCGGTGACGGGCATCCGTGGCCCTCAAGTGACCTACGTGTTCGCACCGTCTATTGCGTTGAAAGGAAGGAGGCTCATTGTGAAAAAGAGGGGCCACGGCCATTGAATGATTAATTCTGTTTCACCCACTGGCAGGTGAGTGTTCGCTTCCCCCTCTGCCGTGGGAGGAGAGCAAACTGAGCTTCTGCTTCAGAAACGCTAACTAAAAGGAAGCCCCCCCAGTGACTGCACTTCCCGTGAACCCAGTGGAGTGTCACTGTGATCTCCTACTGCAGAGAGCGGCTGAATGACGAGACCAGTTAGAGAAAGTCTGGTCAAACTGAAAAGGGCGGCGTTCCTCCTCCGCGGAGTTACCCGGGGGCTTCAGTCGCCACGGGACACGGACATAGTTTTCACAGAGCATGGCTTCTGCTTGTTGACCAAGCTGAGTCCCTGCACCGGGAACCCGGCGCCTCTTCTGAAATCTCTGGATGGTTAATGTTAGTTGCCATAGACTTTTGGACGCCAGCCATTTTCCACCACGAAAGACAGAGCTGGGAATAATGATTACGTAAGAGGCAGTATCTCAGACCGAGACCCTTCGAGGCGGCGGGCAGTCCTCCATCATGATGACCAGGGCCTGTCAAGTGCCCCGGCGCGGCTTCTGCTGTCATTCCGGGTCCTGCACAGACAGTGGCCGGCAGTCCCGGTCTGCCGCCGCCGCCAAGCACGCCGACAGCTCGGCCTGGACACGCGGGGCAGCGCTCAGAACGGTGCTTACAGTGCACAGTGCCTTGTCTGGGTGCCATTTATCACGTGGGAGACGCTGCTCAGTCTATCAGTAGCCTTGGGTTTGGCCCTGCTCTGTGCAAGACAGAATTCCTAATGCTGTAGGGGAAAGAAAGGAATCTGTTAGGATCTCTGGTCTCAGGAAGCTTACAGCTGACCCTCTTGGAACCCATTTCTGGAGAGAAGGACACTGTGGAAGGCCTGGCTGGCGGAGGCAGAGGTGCGCTCTTGGCCCTGCAGTTCTGGCCCCGGGGGTGCAGGTGGCAGAAAGTGTCACTGTGACGTGTGTGAGTGAGACATGCGGGTGGCAGAGGCTGGGGAGGATTTCCATCCTCATAGTCAGTTTGGAAATACCTCGTGAGAACTTGAAAAAGAAAAGAAACCCCGGCAGGATGTTCTATGGATTTTAGGAGTGTTTCCTGTTGATGGACGTCAGCCCTGGTGGCTGTGAATTGCCCTGGGGTGTGCTCAGGGGCAGAGTCCGACTCAGCAGTTCTGTATGAGGTCCAGGGTGACCCTGGATCTCTAACAGCTCCTTGGAGCAGCCCTGGAGCAGCCCTGACCTGGAGCCATGAGGCTGAGCCCCTGACTGAGTGGAATTTTCTTGGGGTCGGACCCCCGGTGTGAGAATTGCCAGGAAGCAAAGAGGCAGAGCGGGTCTTCGGGAAACCCCGACTCCTGGCACAGGCTCAGATGATGAGAGAAGGAAAGGGGGTCACACTGACTGACATCACCCCGAATAATGCCTCCTTGCTTTGGAAAGAGAGAGGGTCCCTGCTGGTCTGTCTGCCCTCCCTGTCACCCTCCAGGGCTCGGGGTTAACCCCAGGCTTGGGAGGGAGCAGAAATAACACAACCACAGTTGGGACCCAGGACGGCCGTCCGGGCCAACCATCCCAGCTCTTCATCGAATCACAGACAATCAGACCACCACGCTGTCCACAAGCAGCAGACTCCCTCTTCCCTCCTCCCTCCTCCCTCAGGTCCCCCTGCCCCGCAGTGCTGTCTCCCCACTGTCGCCAGAGCCCTGCACACCCATCGCACAAGCCTCCTCACTGCTTCCGTGCCCTCGCTGGCTCCTCTCTGTCTAGAGGTCAAGGTCTCCTCCCTGACAGCGTCCTGTCACCCTCACTTCTCCATCCCAACCCACCACACCGCCGGCTTCTCCTGCCCTCTGCTCGGCGCACACTGAGCGCCTGGACGCACATCTCCGGGCCCTGACCCAGAGCTTCCGCTGCCATAGACCTGTGTTCCTGGTGAACCCTCTCTCTGGGCGCCCCTTGCCTCCGGACCTCTCAAACCCCCACGTTTCTTCTCTGAGGGAAACCCGCACAAGAGTCAGGACCCGACTCAGGTGTCGCCCTCTCCAAAGCCTCCCAGCCGTCCAGGCTGAACCAGTTACACCCTTTGCCCTAGATGACGCTTGACTATGATCTTAGTTTCTTCACACATTCAGGAACTTTGTCTTAAGCACATACAGGAGACTTTATAACAGCACCGTCCGGCTTTTGTTGTTTATTTCTTTCCCTTCTAGATGACGTGACCCCAGGGCAGAAAAAACGCAACTTCTGCGTCATGGCTTTTGTTCTTTATTTTAGCGGCAGTAGGGTGCCACGGTTAAGAGTCTGACATCTGAGAGGCTGAATTCGAAGCAAGGTTTTAATCACCGGGAAAATTAATGAGCCACGTGGAGCCTGCTTCTTGAGTTTCCCGATCTGCAAAATGAGGTTAATAGTAGGACTTGTCTTCTGAGCTTCCACGAGGCTCACGTGAGTCTGACTATAAATGCCTTGCTAAGAGCAATGCTAATAAGCGTTACTTAATGATGTTAGGATCCCCAGCATCCAGTGTGGAGGCCGACAGGTGCCCAGAAGGCGCTGCCCGAGACCAGTCACATGGGGCTGAGGAGTCGGTGAGATGCCCGGCCGCGTGACCCGAGCCGTGACGCCAGGTCATCACAGACGGTGAATCAGGGTGCCCACAGCCTCTTTTGCAGCATGGTCCATGTGGGTCTTTTCATTTTCTGACTTAAAATGGAAGGAACCTAAAAGCAGGAACAAGTTCGTGATGAAAGGCCAGTTCCCACGAACTGGCTTAGCCAGAAAGGCAGCGCCCTGGGTCACTGGTTAGGGAATCCGGGACTGGGGAACGGTCAAGTCCACGGAAACTACCGTGCAAAGTTAGGAGGGATCCCAGACTCGTCCTGGCCTGTCTACAGTGACTTCACGCTCCAGCACCTGAGGCGGGTAGCCTGGAGCACTGATGCCCGAAAGTGTTTCAGGACAGGATTTGGACTGAGGTTCTGACACCGTGTCGGGTCTATAAGCAAGAATTCATGTGCTAGAAATTCGGTGACCATCCAGAGCGACGCTTCTCCGACTGGTTGGTTTGGGGACCCCTTTTCACTCTCAAAAATCACTGAGGATCTCAAAGTCATTTTGTGCATCACACAACATTTTTGTGATTTACATCAAAAGTGACAAAGGCCCTCTAGATAAATATCATACACAGAGGAGAGACCAGGTTAAATAAAATGAAATAAAATGCGTCTTTGCTCCAAACTGAACAAAAATGTACAAGTTTACCTCAGGGAAAAGGAGACCTTGAATCCATTCGACGATGATCTTGGCGAAAAAGAAGTGTTTTCCCTCAAAATAAAAAACTGGATTAAACCTATTCTTCTTTTTATTTCTTAAGTGTTGAGACTTTTGAAAATTGAAAGAAGCATTTAGCTTACGCCTCAGGGAACGAGACACAAGGATGTGTGTGCTCTGACTGGAGTGACCGTCCCCCCATGGCAGTGGCAGGGAGGTGCCAGCTGGGGTGTTGTCTGCACCAGGAGGCAGCCGTCTAGGGAAGGACCCTCCTGCCTGATGCCTCCGCCCACGTCCGCTCAGGCTCCCGTGGGAGCGGACTGTCTGTCAGAGCTTCCTCCCCTCTGGATTGACACAATTGCCTCTCCTCTGCAGAGGCAGTGGGACTCCTTCCACTGAACCGGCCGCACCATTAAAAAGAACATTCGGATTCATTTATCACCAAGGAAGTGAAGTCTGGTTGCTAGGCACAGCAGTGTTGCCATGGGACCCACGGTGTGAGGCCGCCTTAGTTATTACCTTATATTTCCATCTCCAATTAACACTCCCAGCCGCGTCTGACATTCGCTGCCACAGCAGATTTGCTTCCTACGAGGGTCTCCGACATTCATGTGTTTTATTCATTCTTTTCCTTCCTTCTCTCAACATGGGACTCCCTGTTGATTAAAAACAACAGTTTAACTGAGCAATTAAGCTATTTCCTTATACCAAAAAAAAAAAAAAGCTTGCTTTTTCTATCACAACTGCTAAACAGTCAAGCCTCTAAATCTTACCATTTCCCGACAAATTCTTAGGCCGGAAGCTTCTTCCAGGAGGCGCGTCCCCATTTTGAAATGAGTGTGAAAATGTCTTCGGCCTCTCGTTCCTGCCAACGTGGTCCTAAATGTTTGAAATTTGTTTTCCAAACGAGTAAGTGCCTGGCAGTGCATGAGGACGCCCTCCAGCGACCGGCCAGACCTGCCCCCTTGCTGGAAAGCTCCGTCTGTCCGAGCGGCCTGGGCGCCCCCTGAGGCCGCGGGGGTGCGGGGCTGGGGAGATTTGACTTGTGGTTTTCTTAGAACCGGTTCTCTGTTCCTGCCCCGCCCCAGAGCCTCCTGCCGAGCCTCCAACTTTGTCCTCTTTTACAGCCTCAAACGTATTAGAATCTTGTGCAGAATTAAAATTCCCTTTGCTTTACTTCTGCCGTTACCAGTATCTCTATGGGGCGAGGGGTCTGGGCAACTCTATCCAGGGAACTAAGGAGAAAAGATTGTCTAGATCTGTCCCATCTCTCCTGTGGGAAGTTTGACTTGCGCACTTACCACACATTAAGAAGAAGAACGAAGTCTATTTATTGTTGTTCTGGGAGGAAGAAGGAAGCCGTGAGGCCAGTCTCTGCCCTCCCACCGCCCCACCTTCCCAGCCCTCCCCGGGCATCGGCCTCCAGGGGGAAGGTGGGACGTAGGCGCTCCCATCGGGCGGATGGCCAGACCCCGCTGTCATCATGGGCCGCGTGTGAAAGTGCGAGGCTCTGTCCAGGACGCCGTGTCACCCACCCCAATTTCCGTCTCACGACCAGGACTTGATCCTTCTGATCCTCCCAGAACTGTGGCTTCTCAGAGTCCAAACGTTTAAAACCTTTGTGTCATTTTTTCAGTCCCAGGACTCACTCAGGTCTTCAGGACTGTGGAGCATAATTGTTAGCAGTCCCCCTGCTGTGTCGTGCTTGAGAAAGCCAGGTTTGCTGTTCAGACTTGTCTCCACGGTCGCTGCTGCCTTGCTGGCTAATAAGAGATTCTTCTAACTTTTTCGTCATGTTTGAAATGTGCAAAGTGACTCACACGTCTACACCTCTCCCCGCCTTTGCAGAAGGTAATCAGCACCAAATTCGTAAAGAACGTCAAACGGTAAACATTACTTTCATTTCACAAACCCAACACCTAAGACTCCGATAAGAGTAAAAAACATTAGAAATACCCTTGTTATCACGTCACTGATGAAAACAATCGAATTCGAGACGTTAAGAGACTAAACAAATTCCTGCAGCTGCCGTGTTGGAAGCAACAGTCGAATTGAGACACAGCGCCAAGTGCGTGGTTCTCGCTATGACACTATGTATTGTAAAGAGAAATCATTTATTATTTAGAAAAGCAAATGAAAGTTTTCCGTTTTTGCTTCAAGTGTTCTTTCTTCTGCAAAGGTCATTCACCGACTCACAGGCTTCTGACTCAATTCTACAATTAACGGCTGATCATGTGCCGGATGTTTATGGTGGTGCCTAATATAGAGTGGGGATTTATGTATTAAATAGTAGAATTTGCTCAAGCAATTCACCCCTTGACCTTGCACACTGACTTGAAATGCCACCTCTACCGTGTACTCGACAGTCGCACGTGTTAAACTTGACCTCGCGTCCTAGCTTCCTCGGCTGTTGCACTGGCCCCCATTTACGTCTACGCTGTCACTGCCGCCGAGGCTGTAGGTGGCTTCAAATCCAGTTTAACGTCTGGCTAAGCGGACCTGTGGTCTCTCTCACCTCTTCCTAAAACATGTTGTGATAATTGTCGCTCACATAATTTCAAAATGAGCTGTAGAAAGATGTGTTTGAAATCTCTCTTAAGGCTCTTCAATGGAATTGGACGTTATTTCTAAGCCAATCTGAGAAGAGTTGCTGTATTTTCAACACTGAGTGCTGCCCGCTTAGCAACACTGCACGTGTCTCCGTTTTTCATCTCCTTTTATGCCCTTTGTCGTCTTATCCTTATATGGCTTCTCTGCAGTTTTTCCTACTTTCATTTCTCGGTTGGATGAAAGAAAAATAAAGCTGAGAGCACTGGCTCCTTGACGACAGGAATGTCTCGTGACAGCTACTGTCTCTGAGGCTTACTTAGTCTATCTTTGTTCTGAGATTTTAGAATACTCTTCCTTACTCTTTCTATGTTTATGAATATAAATTATGCTATTTTTATCTAGCTTTTAGAAAGCACAAAATCATCAAAATTCCCTAATAACACTCAAAATCACACTTAAGATAAATCTATTTGAACCTGTATTTTTCTGTTCAATATGAAAAAGGAAGAAACATTTTATTAATAGATTTTTTCTAAATAAGATGGGAAACTACGCTCCTTTTATCCGATCTCATTTCAGTTCCTGGTTAGATGATATTGTTGGAGAATTTTAATAGTTTTAAGAATATTTTATTGTTGTCAGACACACATAAAGTGCATCAAACATTTTATTTGTCTTGGGTTTTTTTTCAGTTATATTTCATAGTAAAGCTTTTTGTTTTGTTTTGTTTTGTTTTGTTTGAGGGGGCAGGTAATTAGGTTTATTTATTTTATTTATTTGTGTCTTAGTGGCGACACTGGGCATTGAACCCAGGACCGTGTGCTTGCTAAGCAGGCTCTACCACTGAGCAGTACCCTCCTCCCAGTAATGCTTTTTAACATAAAATGAGTTTGATTAAATATCTTGAATAGACTCACTAAATAGATTCAGCAAATGATTACTATGAGCCCATTCATATACAAAATTTAACGTAGATGAATGTCCAGTGTATATATGTTTATCTTTCACTCTTATAGATACAATATTACCTGAAAGAAAGCTTGTAAAGTTTATACCTCAACAATTATTGCTCAACAATAAAATTGACACATTTTCCATGTAATTATGATTAAAAATTTTTTTGTAGAAGTATATAGTCAATTTACAATGTTGTGTTAATTTCTGGTGTATAACATAGTGATGTGGTTGTAGATATACATGCGTTCCTTTTCATACTGTTTTTCATTCCAGGCTATTATAAGGTATTGAATGTAGTTCCCTGTGCTCTACGGTAGGACCTTGTTGTTTATCTATTTTATGTATAGTAGTTTTTATCTACAAATCCTGAACTTAAGAAAGTTAAGATTTTTATCATGGGACAAAAATAACAGGTTGTTAATCCTTGGAGCTCACTAAAATAGAGTTAAGGCTAAACACTTGTACAAATCACATGGCAACATTTAAGGCATATGACAAAAATAAAATTACTTTCAAGTTGAAATCATAATTTAAAAGTAAGAATGTGGGACTAAAACCCAGAGTTTAATAATACTGGGAAGAGGGAATATCAAATAGTGCAGTGTCTACTTTTTGGGTAGAGCTCAGTGGTAGAGCACAAGCTTAGCACGCATGAAGCCTGGGTTCCGTCCTCAGTCCTTCTGTTAAAAAAGGAAAAAGACGCTGACCAAATGCAGCTAAGACTTTAGAAGGCATTTTCTGTGAGCATCTTGAGGTGTTCCATGTGGCTTCCTTCCTTCTATGAATATGAGACTGCTTGTCAATAATCAACACTCCAAAAAATTACATAAATAAAAGTAGAAATTGTCAGAGTCAACATGGAAATAAAAAATATGTCAAAGATCAAACTTTCAAGCTCAGGGACTCGGCGTCACTGACAGAGACTTGGCGTGGGGATCTCTGGGGACAGGAAGGACTTTGGTTCTGTTCACAGCAGAGTCCAGCCGAAAAGAGTCAGTGGGGGTGTTCACGTCCGTTGGACACCAACCCTGGAGATAAAGCAAAAGGGAGGGAAGGGTGGACGCCCGGTATTGGGGGCAGTAAGCACCCCATCCATAGGGCACTGCCGGGAACAGTGACGTGTGTGAAATACAAAGTTTTGCCAAAAAAAGGAGACTCACATCCTATTTACAGTGAGAAGTTGGAGGAGATGCGCCATCTTCTCTGCTTAGCCTAAGTTCTGGTCACTCACCTTCTCCAGCTGGACAGTTATGGGAGTTCTCTCCCTCACTGTTCATGACATTGCAATGTAAGAAGAAGGCAAAACAACTCAGGAAACGTCTGGAGAGAACTCCTGAACGCACCAGAAGGAGAGAAGTATCTGCTAATCTCACTTGGGTTCAATGCAAACCAGCTAAACTTTTAAATGAGAAAAAATTTCCCCGAAGTGTTTTTTTTAAAACATGCAAACTTGTGTTTGCTTTTTAGTCTCAAGTGATGTAAGCCAAATGTACTTAAACTAAATGAGGTATAAATACACCCTTGGGTAAAAACATTATTACCATACGATGGTAAATTTTCTTACTTCCCTAAAGGAAGGAACTTTACAAATATGATCCATAACCTTACAAGGTTATATATAAGAGCTGATTTGACAGTGAAATATTGAAAATGTGAGAAAGATAATGAGGCTTCTATGGTCTGAGATCAAACTCCTTTTGAATGGGGTCATGAGCGCATGGCCCACCTTTCTGTGTGTATTTAAATCATATTAGCTCATTTTAAAGGCATTTATGAAATACAGGAAAAAGAGATACATGAACATGGTACCACTAAAGAGAGATTAACAGCAAAAGGCCAGGGAGACCCAAGAAAGTGTGTTGTGGCAGAAAAAAGAGTGGGTTCCAATCTAGGTTATTAACACCCTTCTTAACGTCTTCTACCCAGAGGCGGATTTTATGCATCGGGTCACTATGGTGTAGAATTTAACAAACATCTACCTGGAAAAAATTAACTTATTTTTCTAAGTGGCCAGTTTTAAAGCTCAGGCAGAATATCCAGGTGGGAGCTTGTCAGACACTGGGGAGCCATCCAGTGAGTGTCCCTGCTGCCCTGCCCCCGCCACATCCACACAGCCCCCGGCTGCATCCCCACAGTCCCCTGGCTGCAACCCATGGCCCCCGCCACGCCCCCACGGCCCCCGGCTCAGAAGCTCATTCCGGCCGACACTGCAGACCCTTGGGTGCTGGTTTGTACCGGGGACCTGGGGTCACCAGGCTTGACTCATGTACTTTTCTGTTGCCTGCTGAGCTCAAGTTTGAAATTGAAAATGAATTTTTCCTGAGAGAGTCTGAAGGAGGGATGTGTAAATAAAACGTCATTTTGCTTAGTATCTGAACAAACCCATTGTAGCAGCAACCAGGGCGTGTTTTCACGTACGCAGAACACAGCTGCTTGAAGCAGTTTTACAGTTTCGTTACAGCTAGCAAGACCCAAGCAATCTCCCAGTCGCCGCTGGGAACCAGCCCCAGAGCTTCCTGCAGGAGCGCACGGAGCGTTGACATGGCTTAGACTAGGGTTTGGGACAGACCGGCATTAGAACCCTGGTCTCCTGAAGACACTTTAATTCACAACAAATTATTAACAGTGTAGAGTATGATCAACATTTGCCATATCTGAAATTTAATATGCAATATTTAAACAAAATAAGCCAGAAAACAGAATAGTGTTTCTAATTTGAAAAAAGTAGATTTATAGGAGTGGTGCAAATGTTCCTGGAAGTGAGTTAAAAGAAGTTGCCACGTGGGTGAATCCTTCTCTGTGTTCCCAGAGACCCGTTAGCCCCGCCCCACCGCTGCTCTGTCTCCCTTCCTTCCACCGTTTTCCATCCTGTCACCACAAGATGGGCACTGTCCTGGAAATAACTCCCTGTGTGTTCAGAGAAATCGGACACCTCTTGTTCAGAGCTGCATAGTATTTCACTGTGTGGCTGAATCATGGTGTAATCAATCATTCTGCCAAAGATGGGCATTTATGTCGTTTCTGATATTTTGCACTTGTGAATAATTCTGCATTGACCACCTTGTGGACAGGCATTTTGTACAGTTGAAGTGTTTCTGGGTAAACTCCCAGAAGGGGAAATGTTGGGCTGAAGGGGAAATGCATGTTGGCAAATTCCGCCCCCCCGCCCCGCGAAGGGCTGTGCTGGTTTGTGTCCCAGCTTCCCCGTTTGCTGAGACGATCCGTGGTCACAGTCGGTTTCAGCTTCCACCGGCCTGGTGTGAGGCAGGTGGCACCTCTGCCGCTTCAGGTGCGTTTCTCCGGTCGGACGTGACACGGCTTTCCGCCTCACCACACCCGTTCCGCTTCCCTGGGTTTGCCCTCTCCTTTCCGGCAGTTCCATTGTAAGAAAGCGGCTCGGCTCTTTACAACTGCATGACTCAGGCTTTTCCAGGGGGGGCCCGCTTGCTCTGACGGGGCCTCCCGGCTCACACGGTGGGGCGCCCTTTGTCGCCAGTCACCTCGTCACGAGAAGTGCCCTCACACAGGCACTGGGCGTTCAGACACACGGTTCAGATTGCTCTGATTTTAGCAAATACCTCGTGGAAACAGCAAGGAGTGTTTATCAAAAAGAATGCGCATTTTGAATTAACTTCTTAAACATTTAAGAAAAAGAGTCTGTGGTTTCTACAAATAAGAGACTTGAGAAGAACCTTTGAGACGGTGACAGAGACAGGTCACCTTGCTGTTGTGTTGGTCTGATTTTTAGGGGACACCGAATTCGGGGGCAGGAAGGTAGCAAGTGGGACAGAATAACCCCAAGGGGGCTGGCTTCATAAAGTGATGCAGAGAGTCAACCAGAATCAGAAGTTTGGAAAGTTGTGTAAAAAGCATACAAATAAAAATAGACCTTTTGTTCCAGAGCAAGTGCTGGGTAGCGGATGAACACGGCACACTAGTTTTAATCCGCGTGTGAACAATGCAAACTGATGAGGGCTGTTGTTGCTGTTTTCTGTAGCCTTTGAAAGAGTGACTAAAAAGAAAAGTACAGATAATAAGTAGAAAATAAAAAAGGACGTGAAGAACTCCTAATGCTAACAAGAATGATACTAAATGAATTAATGATGATTTGAGCACTCATCGTAGGTCAACTAATAGTGTTTTGCATTCATTGTTCTAGACTATTGAGTTTTAAAAGAGATACAAGGACACACTTCAAAGAAGGTAGAAATCACAATCCAGCCCTAAGAATTTACATTCAAAAACGGAATGGGCGGGGAGATGTCCTTCATGGCATTTTTTTTTGTGCTGAAGGAGCAAGGAGTGATGGATGGGTGCCAACTATTACTCTTCCCTGCTAAGTTACCAAGAGTCAGTGCCTGATTGCCTCTAATTTTCAAATGCACCTTTTGAAGAGTAAATTATAAAATGAACGATGCTCTGGGGCACAGCGTTTGCTTTCTTCCTAAGAGCAATTAAAGGGGAACTTCATTTGAAGTTTATTGGTTACAAACCAAATTTAATCTGTGTCTTGCATCTCGTAGGACAGGGCAAATGGGGAAAATCTAGGGCAAAGGAGTAGGCACTTAGCAAAGACATGAGCCGTGCCCGTGAGCGCTTGAGTGGGGATGTTGGCAGGAAACGTGTGTAACTTTGAACCTTGGGCACTGGGAATGGGTCGGGTGGCCCAGGGATGCTGGTGGCAGAGTTACAAACACACAGCATGGCCTGCTGGAAAACCGAGCAGGAAAAGTGGTGAAAAAAGAAGCAAAGGTGAAGCAGAATCAGCCAGCGAACAGCCAGACGCCGAGGACAAGGCAGGTGCTGGGGGGGGGGGGGGCTCTGCCCAGGCCTGGGGATGGAGCCCTTGGAGGCTCCAAGGAGGCAAAGGCATTGCTCCCACAGACTGACCTCCATCCGAGGCGCACACGGGACGACGGCAGAGGACCCCCTCCAGTTTCTCTGCCCTGTGAGAAGCCCTGCGCCGTCTCCTCAGGGCCGGAGGCCGGCGGGCAGCCTTGCCTGGCGAGGGCGCGTGAGCAGCGCCGACGACTGGTCTGCTGAGTACAGGGGTTTATTCAGGCGTCCCCCGCCCAGGGCGCCGCGAGCCAGCGGGGCGGCAAGGCAAGCGACGACCCTTCTCCTGCGGGACGCGGTCCAGTGCAGCGGGCGGCCCGTCGCTGAGGAGCCCCCCCCCGCCCCCCCGGCCCCGCTTGGCTCCTCCGTCACCTGCTCGGGCCGGCTCGCCGCCCCGGTGCCCCTCCCGGGGCCGCCCTTGTCCCCGCCGCGGGCTCCACAGCCCTCTCTCGGTGACCCTCCCGTGGGGGCCCCCGGGGGCGCCGCGCCCGTGCTGCGGGGCGGGGGCCGGTCTGGGCGCGGGGGCGCGCGGGGCGGGGGCGCTCACGGGTGACTTAGTATTTAACCGCCGGGTGCTCGTGCAGAACCCAGTCGCTTCTGATGGACGTTTCCTCGCCTTAATGCTGATGCAAGCCGCTGTGGAACACATGCCTTTTTAGGCCGAAGGCAAAGACGCTCTTCAGCTTTTCATTTTTATTTAAAGTTGAGTCAGGAGAGAATGTCAGAAAGATTCATCTTCTGTGCTGCGGACCTGCTACTGCGGATCGAAAGCTTCCTTGGCTGCTTCGTGACCGTGCTGTTACCTTTCAGAGAGAAAACTACTGCTGTCGTCGTAATTCTTGTCACAGGTCATTTTCTCACAGGAAAAAAACCCGTTGGGGGCACTTTCCCCTTTGAACTTTTAAAGAAGGTGTTTAGGTAAAGCCTACGCATCTGGCTGACTCCACACACGGAGACACACGGACACACACATGGAGACACGCAGACACACACACGGACACACACACGGACACACACACGGAGACACACAGACACACACGGAGACACACACGGAGACACACAGACACACACACGGAGACACACAGTCACGACTTGAGTATGTTCCATCTCCTTTCTTTCTCGCCCGGCTCCTAGCAGGATGTTGTGAATGTGTGACATGAATTTACACAGCCTGGCTGTAGTGTGGTTATAACATTCTTTTTTTTCACCAACTGGACCAATGTGTTGAGTTTCTTTTTTTCTATTGAAGTATGATCAGCCACCACGTGTCAGTCTCTGGGGACAGTGTCGTGTCCCCACCATGCATGTACATACATGTATTTGCCTTCATATTCTTTGAAAACCTCTGTCTTTTAATTGGTGCTTTTAGACCACGAACAGTCAGAGTGGGTACTGACACAGCTGGATTAAAATCAACCATGTTCGTTACTGTCCCTTCTTCTTTGTTTTTATTTTTGTCTTGCTCTCGTTTTTTGTCTCTTGCACTTTTCTGTGACTCCATTTTCTCTCTTTTCTTGGTGTATCAGTTAGACTTACTTTTAATTTTCTTTTTCAGTGGTTGCCCTAGGGTTTGCAATATGGATTTACTGTGAATCCAAGTCCACTTTCAAGTAACACTAAACCATTTCATGGGTAATGTGAATACATTGCAACCAAATAACCCCAATTCCTCCTCCATCCCTTGTTTCATTGTGTCATTCACTTTGCTTAATGTGAGCGCACGTACACACATAAGACATACACACAAGATGCACAATCAGATACACTGTTGGCTTTACTATTTTGGACAAACTATCATTTGTTAGATCAATTAAACATAAGAAAAATAAAGGTCTTTGCTTTACCTTCACTTATTACTTCTTTTACACTCTACTCTGTGTAGATATGAGTCTCTGACCTAGATTATTTCCCTTCTCTCTAAAGAACTTACGTTAGCATTTCTTGCAAGTCAGGTTTACTGGCAAACCCTAAGCCAGTCGACCAACTTAAACACATATTTAGAAGGACAGACGCTGTGAAACCCCCTAGGAAGGAGAGAACCTAGACTGAGGCTCATGGAAAAACCCCCAAAGTGAGCCCAGAGACAAGACTGAAGGATGCAGACAAAGTTCGAGACAAGAAGAAAAGCCCGAGGAAGGAGAGAGAAGTGGGCAGTCGAGCGGCGCCTTAGAGAGAGCCTCTTCCACGCGAGAAGAGCTTAGGATGAGGGAAGACTCCATAAATTAAGCACAGAACCAACAGATTAGAAACAAGAAACAAGGGGAAATTCTAGAAAAAGATAAATCCACGTGAGCTACAGCAAAGAATGCTTGAGAGTGCTGTCAGTTTCCTTCAGGCAAAGAGGGAGGGGAGCAGAGGGACCCTCTGGCACCCGCGCACTCACAGCTTCCTCCTCGACCCTCCCCGGGCCTCGCACCCCCGTGGCTGTGATTCCACCGCAGCTTATGAGGCCTGTGGTCAGTGGGAAAAAGACAGGGCAGCTGTTTTAACCGAAGGGCAGCCAAAGAAAGCCTGAATAGTAACTCTTCCCATGAGTAGATCCTTCCTTTACTTGACATCAACTTTGTCCAATCTGGGGATGATGAAATGTCCTGAATTTAGACCCTGGTGATGTGCTGTAAATATAATTCCTTTTAAATATGCTAAAACCCATGGAAATGAATACTTCAAATGAACCAAGTTTGCAATATATAAATTCAATCTCAATAATGCTATTTTATTTTATTTTGTTTTATTCGGGGGGGGTATTAGGTTTATTTATCTATTTATTTTTAATGGAGGTCCCGGGGATTGAACCCAGGACCTTGTGTGTGCTGCGCACACACTCTTACCACTGAGCTGTGCCCTACCCCCCTATAATGCTGATTTTAAAAATGTACGTGTTCCACCTTTGTCTTTTTGCCCTAGAAGGAGCAGACTGCTACGTGCAGGGGAAATTTCTTAGTAGGATCTTAAGAGAATTTGTTGTGATAAAATAGAAATGCTAACTTTATTTTTAAAAATGATGTTTTTCAACCATCTCAGTGATACTGTTAAACAGTGGTTCTTTAACATTTTATTAGGTAGTCAGTAAGTCTGGTTTTCTTTTAGCTTTTTGAAAGTTTCTGAAATACTTCGCACATGAAATGATCCGTTTATAATGAGTGCTCTGTGACACAGCACAGCGACTCCCTCATTATCTAAGGACGCACACGCCTTCCCCAGGGGCCCCTCGAGTTCCCTTCCTTTCCTGTCCAGGGAGTCGCTCAGATTGACTTATTGGTTCTGTTCATTTAGCACAACATGTTTTCAGAATCTTCATCTTTAAAAGACCAATGTGCATTGTGGTTTATTTGAAACTCCTTTCAGGTGTAACCACTCTAGTTTTCTGATACTAAATAAAAAATTGTATCCACCACCCCAAGCTCTGAAACATCACAGGTGCCCATTAATGAATTTTTATAAGGACAATATATACATTTTGGAGAGAAATATTTTGCACTGTATTTTCCTCTATGCCACACCATGTCAACATTCTTTTTTTTTTTTTTTTTTTTTTTTTGTACTTCAAAAAACACTCATAGCTTGAACAACACTGTCCTTGTTAAAAGCGCAGGACTGCAGACGTGGAGATTGCGGCCGGTCTCCAGAACTGAAGGACCGCTGTCAGCAGGGAGAGGCACTCAGGATGGTGAAATCTTCAGGTGGGGCGCCCGATGACCCCCTGCAAGACGGTGCACAGTTGAGGGGACTGCGAGAAACAGTGCTGAGCAATGAATGCTCTGACCTCCTTTAAGGGAGGATTGCAAAAACTTCACTGCCATAGACTGAGGTTTCTTTCCTTACGCATGTGAGCAAAGACAGGTGTGTTCCGGATGCACGAATAGTTATACTTAGCACTTGGTGTGTATTCACATTCCAAGCAATTCATTATGAAAATTCTCAAAAAGGCAATTAGAGGAGTTTAACCCACTCTTTATCCTTATAAGAACCCTGAGAGCTTTTCCCAGCGAACACTTTCATTCTGAGGCTCTCTCCTTTGGAGTAATTGTTGAATTATTAGATCATTGATTATATAAAGTGTCCATCATTCCACCAAGCACTAGAATGTTATAATTCTACGGATAAAGTATTTTGAAGAAGAATCGCTGAAGATTGCACAAAACTATGTTACTTATTTTCCTGGGTGACTTAAAGACAAAACACGGGGACACACCTTGCAAATTCCATCTCGTGGTCTGGCAGGACTTCGGTTCTTTCCCTTTGTGGAGAGCACTTTGCTTGCAGGTTGTCATCCAGGTAAACGCACTTGGAAGCTCCATGTCCATCGCCCTGTACGGGTGTCCACCTGTGTGTGGACAGGCAAGCGCGTTTGTACTTGCATTAGAGTTTCACGCACTGTTGTCCAAACTTCTAGAGAACGTAACGTGTGGCCAACGGGAGAGTTTCACCCTTAGGCCAGATCCCAGCAGGTGCCTCTGCTCTCCTGAGAGAAATCAGCCATTTTGGCACTTGTATGAGTTTTGCTGTGAAGTATTTGTCTAATAATCTACATATTTCATAGCTTATGACTTACAAGAGCTACTTTCTTATTTTTGGATGGACCAAAGATAAAAGTAAACTAAACTTACAGTGTACTTTCAACTAAATTTTAAGTATTTGACATATTACTCATTCATAACATTTTGTATTATTTTGTTCTGCTTTAGGTGGCCTGCCATGAAATTTAAATGTTTTGGGAAAGTTATTCCTCAAACTGACCACGAGGAGCAACCACAGTGAGGACGAGAAGAATAAATATCAAATTGTCTAGGTAGAGAATGAGTCTTACTTCCTCCTTTTTCTCCACTCCAAACCTGAAAACTAAAGCCATTGCCCAGGAAAAGACACTGGGACGCACATGACCATACTAACAACAGTTACCCATGGTTCGTGGGCCGGTGTGGTTTAATTTTCTTCTTTGTGCTTTTTTGTATTTTCTAAATGTCTAAAAGTTTATCTTCCTTTATTTTCACGGTGATTGTTTGAGTAGAAATACATACGCAGGCGTGGACCCCATCACGGAGGAACAAGTGAGTCATGGGAAGGGGTCTGGCTTCACCCCGTGGGAAAGGAAGACGCACTGAGACTCTCGGGAGGGAGGTGAGAAAATGCGGGCTTTAGAAGTCTCGCTCTTGGGGGAAGAAGAGAAGAGTCTTCCAGAAAGACAAGAAAGAAGCCAACAGTCACGATGCTCTTCGGGGGAGCAGTGAGCACGCAGTGATCCCCAGTAGGGGACGGTGCCAGGTGACGATGGTGACACAGAGTACGGAGAGGAGCAGGGGATGCAGACGGGATCCAGGGACGTGGGCACCGGGAGCTGCGAGGGAGGAGGGACCTAGTCACCGTCTCACCCCGCCCGCCGACCTCCCTGAGAGTCCGCTCCCTCCTCCCTGCACAGGGCAGCGAGTCACCAGCCCAGGGGCTGAGCTCCGGTTACTGAGTGGGTCATGAGCCACACGGGACTAATGACAACAGAGGAGGCTGGACCGTCCATGGGGACGCCCCGTGTCTGTGCCTCAGCTGGTTCTGGAGGCCTGGAAGGCTTCAGCTCACAACAGGGTGGTTAGAGGTCAGACTGTGTTGTCTCACGACAAAATAAAATAGTGCAATCTGCTGACCTGCTTTGTCCCGCCTGGCTTAGAGAGGACACTGGGTGCCCGTCCCTTGACCTTCCCCACGTGTCTCTCTCCCTGCGGTCATCTGCCTCTGGCTCCTGGTCCCTGCTCCTGACTTTGGCTGTTGCTGGAACATCCCCACGTCTCTCTAGCAGCCGGTCCTGTTTGCCATTTTGATGGAAATCTGGTGCACTTAACTCTTAATTTTTTTTTAATGGAGTATAGTCAATTTGCAATGGTGTGTTAATTTCTGGTGTACAGCATAGTGATTCAGATATATATATTCCTTTTCATATTCTATCATTCTAGGCTATTACAAGATATTGAATATAGTTCCCTGTGCCTACAGTAGGACCTTGTTTATTTTATATATAGTAGTGTGTATCTGCAAATCCCGAACTCCCAATTTATCCCTCCTCACACCCTTTCCCCTTTGGTAACCATAAGTCTGTGAGTCTGCCTCTGTTTTGCAAACAAGTTCATTTGTGTCTTTTTTTTCAGATACCACAAATGAGTGATATCACATGGTAGTTTTCTTTCTCTGTCTGACTTACTTCACTTAGAATGATGATCTCCGGGTCCATCCATGTTGCTGCAAATGGCATTATTTTATTGTTTGTTATGGCTGAGTAGTGTTCCATTGTATAAATACACCACAACTTCTTTATCCAGTCACCTGTCGATGGACATTTAGGTTGTTTCCATGTCTTGGCTGTTGTAAACAGTGCTGCTGTGAACACTGCAGTGCAGGTGTCTTCTTAAATTAGAGTTCCCACCAGGTATGTGCCCGCGAGTGGGATTGCTGGATCATATGGTCAGTCTATTTTCAGTCTTTTGAGGAATCTCCATTCTGTTTTCCACAGTGGCTGCAGCATTTTACACTTCCACCAGCAGTGTAGGAGGGTTCCCTTTTCTCCACAGCCTCTCCAGCATTTGTCTTTTGTGGACTTTTTAATGGTGGCCGTTCTGACCCGTGTGGTGCACTTAACTCTTAATCACAATTCAAAATGCCACACGGATTTCATTCTCTTCGTCTTAGTCTTTGGTCTCCATGTTCCCGCTTTCTATTTTGATATTTATTGTCTTTATAAAGGGACAGATCCGTTTAAGTGGATTTACTTCTGTCTCTTGGGGAGACCTGGTGCACATTCATGCCATTTTGTAACCTTTTATAGAAGGAATCACTTTGAAATGAAAGAAAGGCGAGAGACAGAGCAGTAGAAACATTTTTGGATCAACATCAGCCCTATATTCATTGATACAGTAAGACTCTCATCTGCTTATTCTGATCGTTTCCACTGTGGCTTGTTTGTCCAGGGAGCTAAATTCTGCACGTAGAAAAGAAGCAATTAATGTGGCTTTCCAAACAACCCTGTTCTTTTTGTGTGTTTTTCCTTGGAGTAGCTCAGACTGCCCCTGACATGGTGGGGTTCTCGTCTCTTGGCCCACAATCTAGGCCTGTCCTTGACCTTCCAGTGGACACGGATGCTTGAGATGCCTGCTGTCTCCTTTCACCACAGACGCCTCGGGTTGCTGAGCAAACATTCTGGAAAAGTTCCGAGTCACAGCCGTGGGTTTCTGCTGCTGTTGCTGCTGTTGCTTTAAACGCTGTTCTGGGACGCGGCCTCTGGTCGGCTTCGGACACGCGTGGTGATTCCCACGCACATGCGGACATCCTTTCTGCAGCCTCCCTTCCTGAAATGCGGCCGTGTCCTCAGCTCCAAACCGGGAAAGGAGCCGGCAGCACCACCACACTGACAGGCCCAGGGACGGCAACCTCGCTGCCACCCGAGACACGGCATTAGAGGCATTTTGATCTTCTCGGTTTTCTCACTGTCTCTGTGCAAAGAGCAGGTCTCATCCTGGTCCGTGCGCAGCCGAGACCCACATGGACACGACCCTCCTCACTGAACTCCCATGACGCCGGTTCAGCTGAGACTTCGAGCCACACGTTAAACAATGTGAGAGCGGCCGCTCCCGCAGACGCAGCAGGCGAACGTCTGTTTGTTTCCTGACACGATGAGTATGGAGGGCGGGGGGGGGGTGGTGGTGGCTGCGGACCCCCACCCCAGCTCCTTCGTCCTGACGTGGAAAGTGCATTCGTGACGAGTGAATTCTCACTTATAAGAAGAAAGGAAGGGAGGGTGGATGACGTCTGCGTCTGTTTGCAGCCGTCGGAGCGTGGCGGGCCCCTGCCAGCTGCGCGAGCCTGTGCGGTTACCCCCCGAGTCACCGCGCTCGCGTGGCCGTGAATCGAAGCGCCGCCCGCACCGACAGGCAGCCCACGCCTGCCCCGCCGACACGGCGCGCCCGGCGAGCCGCACTGATGGCGCTGAGAGAACGGACGCAGCTGCTTCCATTTGAAAAACAAGACGAACAGCCACTGAAAACTCCTTGACCGCGGCTGGGGCTTGGTCAGGCAGGTCACCCCAAAGTATGCCAAGTGACGTAGTGAGTGTTTTGGGTGAGTTTCTTGAGAAAGAGCCGATGGAAGGAGACTGAGCCCCACCTCCGTCCCTGCAGACAGGACGCGAGTCTCCCCGGGAAGGGCTCGCTCCCTCCACCGGTGGTAGCCAGGCGTCCTTGGTGCCGCGGGTGGGGAACTTAGGGCCGGGAAGGCTGTGTGAACAAACCTCCTTATTTCTTTATTCGTTTACTCCCCTCTAAGCCTGTTTACTAACCAGGCGGCCAAGCCTGGTTCTTTGTTCTCTTTCACACTTTGCATCTTTTCCTGTGAGGTATAAGAGCCGCCTGCCGCGGCCACTTCTTAGGGCCCATCTGAGGCCTCCTTGCCCACAAACTGCACTCTTTTCTCCTCTTAATCTGTCTTGTGTCAGTTTGCTTATTAGACCAGCCGAAAGGACCAAGTGGACCAGAGGGAGATGTCCCGCTCCCCAACCCCACCTCAGACAGCAAAGCTAATAAGCCGATCTGCGTAAAGCATCCTTCGGAAGAACTCGGGGCTGCCGCCCCGTGCGCGGTGCCTGTGGGAGGCTGACCACGGTACAATGCAGAGCCGCCTGACTCCTTAGCAAGGCGCTCGAGGCGTTTTGGTGAATCTTAGCAAAGGAATCATCTCAAATACAAATAGCAAGTATTGTGAACGTACTTAGCTGGTAGGAAGACTTCCCCAAACATAGAATTCAGGGCTCCTGGAATCAGGCATGGTTTACCTCTAACAGCTGCAGGAGCCGTCGCGCTTCTGCACCGGGAGGACACGTGTGGGCCCCGCGCACGCTTCCTGTCCCGTGCTGCTGTCTTCTGCGCTCAGGCTGGGTGGCCCCTTTCTTTAACTGAGGCGTAGGCAGTTACGGCGTGTCACTTTCTGGGGTGCAGCACCGTGTTTCTTTACTTTTTAATGCAGAGCTCCCGGCTCCACTGCCGTCATTTCTCTGCTTCCTACGTGTCACCAAGGCGCAGAGAGGTGGGCATAGCAGGGCAGTGACAGGCGCGGCCCAGGAGGTGGGGGAGCGGGGAGGTCGGGGCAGAAGGACGTTGTGAGCGCTGGTATTTGACCAGAGAGGCGGACAGATCCAGAGGGGGAGAGGGGAAGTGAAACCAGCCCCCATCCGCTCGACACAGCCCTCCTCCCACCGCAAGGTGGGAGAGAAATACAGTGAAAATGAAGTGGACATCCGTTCCCCCCCGGGCCCGTCTTCAGCTGTCTGGCTTGTGCTTGTCGGCCAGCGAGGAGGCGTTCCCAGCGGCTCCATCCGTGACCACGACCGGCCGAACCCTGCGCACCCACCTCCGCCTTTCCTCTCCCCCAGAGAAGCCTACAGCACAAGAAGAATGCTTCTCTCCTGGGATTTCTTGTCCTCCTAAGATCCAATAAAGTATGTGAGAATCTAATTACCCCTGAATGAACCAATCTAACTTATTTAGGGAAAAAAATTGAATAAATCAGAACATTCTTTGGACTGAGTAATGCGGCTAAGTACAGTTAGTCTTGATTTATGATACGCTTGGAGCCAAAACATACTTATTATTTCAAGATAAACATTAATATAGCCCTGCTTGTGTTCTCTAGGGGGAAGAAAAAAATATCGCTAATGCACTAGAAACATTTTCACGAATAAGTTGCTATCTCACCTACCTTTTAAAATTTAACTCTTAAAGCCTACATAAACACAAATAGAAGTTTATAAAAATTTTCCGGATTTAGTGTATTAAATCATACATTTCTAATAGAGCCAAATAAATTCATCCCTTCCAAATGCCCTGCAAGTTTTTTGTGCCCCCAAACACTCTGTGACATTCACTCATTCAGTCATCAATTTAACAAGCGTCCCCTGCGCCCCCGTTGCTCGTCAGGAACACCCAGTGAATAATCTGTTCAGCTGCAGCATTTAGCCAATTTGTTCTGAAGGGCTGGGTGTTCGTTACGTGTGATATGTTGTGCTGAGTAATAGGGCTATAAATTTTAATAAGACTTGGTTCCTGCCATTAAGACACGAACAGCCTACTCCGGGCCTTCTGTTATTCCTTTATTTGAATATTCCTTGGGAGGATGGAGGGGACGTGCTGAAAGACATTCACTTCTGAAAAGACATTCACTCCTCAGGCCACAGAGAACATCCTTAAAAAACCCATTAAGACTCCAGTTTAGCTTATGGAGAATGTGGCATCCAAGAGTCGTTCAAGACCCCAAACCGTGAAGCTGACTCTTGGGAAGTGAAGAGAAAGGACTGGGACCCTGGAGCGCTAAGCCTTCTCTCGGCCCACGCAGCTGCTGCCGTCAGCGCTGACGCTTGAATTCTGGGGTCCCTATCTCAGGCGTTGGTGGTAACACTGACCTTTCTTTAGGAAACATACTCTAAGTGGCTCTGGGAGTAAATTTGGCAAAAGCGAATACAAGAGGGAGGATGAATGGCCAGTTCCAAGTTATACCCAGAGAGAATAAGATCAGGGAGCTGAACGGCTCCTCCACGCGTGGCCAGTGGCAGAGCTGCCGCGGCCGAGCACGTGGACCAAGGTGCCCTGCGCTCCTGCACCCCACGAGCATCCCATATTTACAGCTTCCAGCTGGCCCGCAGGGTCGTCCACGGCCACAGACACGTGTGCAGACGTGGGTTAGAGTCCACACACATGCCCCCTTGGTCAGTCTGCTGAGAGGCAGAGAAGACTCTTCAGTGGCAGTGAGTCTCCAAACACCCAGATCTTGGCTTCCAGGAGCCTATTCTGGTGAGAGGAGCCGTGGACCTTGGCAAAATCAGTGACGCGAGGACTGGGGCAGGCAGTCTGCAGGACGATCGTGGAGTATGTCATTGCCAGAAAGCAAGGAAGTGCTCATGCACGCGTGTGCGCGCACACACTCACACACACATCGTAGGTCAGAGCACAGCTGAAGCGATCTGAATGACCGAGCATGGAACAGCGTGGACGAGAGAATAAATAGGATGGTATTAGATTATAACCCAAAGTATGGAATAAACACCATGAGTTTGTCCCGATGTAAGTAAATGACTGAGTAAGTAACTGAACAAGGGAGAACAGACAGATCTGCTGGTGTCACCGGACTCGCATTCAGCTGCTCGCAGCTCCAAAGCAGTAACTCGAGACAGAGTGTGGCCGAACAGACCCGTTGCAGTTGGCTCATGTCAACTACAGGCACCCCCAGCATGACGTGATGAGATGGACATTCACTGTCTCCTCCCCAAAGCCCGTCGCCCGGTCCAACCGTGAGAACTTCAGGCAAATCCCAGCCAAGGGACATTCTGATCACTTCCCAGAAATGTCAAGTTCTTAAAGATCAGGGAGAGTCTGAGAAACTGTCACAGCCAAAAGGAGCCTCAGGAACTGGATGCCTCAGCGTGGTGTCCCAGTGGGATGCAGAGACAGGAGGAGGATGTCAGGGGAAGACTGAGGAATATGTGTAAAATATGGATGTTCATAAAAACGAGTCACTGTTGGTTCATTAATTGTGACAAATGTGCCATAGTAATCAAGTCGTTAATAACAGGGAAATTGGCCTGGGGTATTGAGAACTCTACACTATCTCTGCAATTTTTATGTGAATATAAATCTATTCTTTAAAAAGTTTATTAAGAAAACAGAAAATACATCATGGTCATGATTTCAAATATTATGACCTTTTAAAGAAATATGTGAAGTATTTATAAAATAATGTTATGTCTGGGATCTGCTTTAAAACACATGAAGTGTCCCGTAAGTAAGAATTACAGACCACACGAGAATAACAAGATGAAATCTGAAGCTGGATGACGGGGCTCCTTGCATCATCCTTTCTACTTTTGTGAACAAATATGAATATAAAAATACTCGAGCCTTGAAAAGGGAAGGCAACTCATGGAAGAAATATTGTAAATGGCTAGTAAGCATATAGAAAAGTACAACTTCTCACAGCAAAACTGCCAACACAACCCAAACGGTCTTCAGCAGAGTGACTGAGAAATGCAGTGCAACAGAACCCTACTATTACACAGCACACATTTGCGCTACAGGATAAGGCATGAGTTACGGACACACTGACATGAAAGGATACGCGAGATGTTTTGCCTGAAGAGGGCAAGCTACTAAACAGCTTCTAAAGGAAGATGTACGGTATTTACAGAAACGGTTGACAATATGCGCAATCACGTGAGTGCGCGACGTCAACTGGAGGCCAGCCCTTGGGCCCAGGGTGAGAAGGAATCGAATTTCATCCCTAGAGACTTTTACTTTCCATCCAATAAATGGAATTTCATACCATGAGAGGCAGCACAATTAAAATACAAAAGAAAACCCGTTTTTGAAATCCTATTTATTATAAAATCTGAATAAGAAAATGACATTTGACAAGAATGAAATGGACAGTGAGTAGGTGCCTCTGTGTCAAACATCAGATGTCACTGAGTGAAACGGACCCTGACCAGCGGCTGGTCTCAGTTTAGTGGAGGCATGGATATTCATAAAAGTGATATAGTTATTATTTTGTGAATTATTAATCCATAGAAATCATAGTACTATGAGGAGCAGATACGGGACAGTGAGAGTGTCCTGTGTCCTAAGATCCAGGCAACTGGGACGCACGTCACAGTCTGAGAGCCACGAACTGAGGGGTAGACTCGGGGCGAGGGCAGACGGCGGTGCAGGCAGCAGGTGCGTGTGATGCCAACAGTCAGATGGGAAGGACTAGCACTGGGAAGGGGCGGAAATGAGCGCAGCTCCGCTGAGACAGAGGGACCGGAGGACACCACGGAGACTCGGCGTCTAGAGAGGATGGAGGGCCAGGCTCTCTGGGACCCAAGGCCAGGTTAACACCTGTGGGTTTTATTTTACAGACAATAGGAAAGCCACGGGAGAAAGGGACAGGTGATGTGACTGTTGGTGGTGACGGTACTTTTAAAGAAGGAATAGAAAGAAAAGGATTAATTACTTTGGAAGAAACATTGTTTTCAAAATCTTAGTGCTCTTGTGGCTTTGTATAAACACCACACACGAAAAATCTAGCCTGTTTCGGTTGTGCCTGTCTCGGAAAGTGCTGGAAACGACCTGCGGCGTGGCCATTCCGACTGCGCTGGCCTCTGCTGCCTGCTTCAGGCCCCAGATGAGGAGGAGGTGATTCATCTGATGAGGTCCTGCACGAATCATTCTCCCAGTCTTGACTACTTACTATGAACTCTGTTTATTTTTAAATGTTGGACACTAACCTGTCAGAAAGAGAATTAAAATGCGATTTCTCATTCGGTTGAAATCAGGCGCTTGATTTCATCATGCCCTAGTCTTCTACCTAAAATAGCAAAATCCCTGTGAAAAGACACAAGAAAATAAGTCAAGTCGCTGTGCAGCTGAACGCAGAGAAAGGACGGATTTTATTCACAGAAGCGCCTGACACAGATGACCACCCAGAGGGGGATACGAACTCCCATCATTACTCACTGACGTGAGCGCGTTGGGCTAATGAGCACGCGGACGTTTTAATTTGTTCTTTTGGTCCCTCAGGACATGCGTGGTCCATTTCTTCCTTGGACGCCGGTACCGACCCTTTGAGCCGGGAAGGAAATTGCTCTTTATTCTTACTCGGTTTGCTCCCCACCCCGCCAAACACAGAGGTGGGAACCGTGCTCGATAGTACGGAATAATTCAAAATCTGGCAGCAGCGCTGTGTTACGGATGCAAAACTGGCAGAATCACTGCATGAGATTATTTTTTAATCCAATGTGTTGAAACGCCATTTCAAAACCGGAAGTGCCCCAGTCACTCACACACACACACACACACCCTTCGCAGCCCCGGGTACGTGACCCAAGTGCCCCTGCGGAGTGACTGACGTCTGCCCTTACTTGCTGGTTGCAGGGAGGGGGCGCACAGCTGGGGGGGGGTACCCACACGCTTAGAAACCCCTGCCTAGTCTGCAGCTCATGAGAGATCAGAATTTGGCGAGTGCAGCCTGAGCATCCCCTGCATTACTCATTGTAACACATTTATGTTTTTTTAAAGGCTAGAAAAGAGAGGTAGAAGCCAGAACAGCAGGCGTCTCAGGAAAGGGGTGGCGTCTCCGTGTCAAGAGGGGGGTTCAGAGCTCTCGCTGGTCTCGGAGGAACCAGCGGCGGAGAGCACCGTCTCGGTCCGTCTGCTCAGACCAGACGTCCGAGATCAGCGTGCCAGCCGGTCCTGCTTCTGGTGAGGGCCTGCTGGCTTGCAGACGGCTGCTTTCCCACCAGGTCTTTGTATGGCAGAGAGAGACACACACAGAGACAGGGGCAGAGACAGAGGAGAGGCCGTCCTCCTCTGTTCATAAAGCCTCCAGTCCTATTGGAGGAGGGCCCACCCTTAGGACTCATTGGACCTTCGTTGCCTCCTGCAAGTCTCACCTCCAAGCACAGTCACTTTGGGGTTCGGGCTCTGGCGCAGGGACCTGGGGCACACTTCGGTCAGCAGCAGCCTCGCGACCACGGGTGAGTTGAGGACCGCGGCGTTCAGGGCGGGCGCTCACCTGCGTGCTGCGCAGAGTAGCCAGGAAGAGGACGAAACGAGGGACCAAGCAGGAAGGTGCAGCTCCAGGCAGGTAACCGGGCCCTGCTGTCCCCGTCCTGCTGGTCCCAGTGACGACAGAGGACCGGGCGGGACCGCTTGTCCATCCCCCGTGTCTGTGGTCCCCACTGACCCTGGATGAGATGAGCCAATTTCCAGTGAGACATTGAACTGAAGGGTCTGTTCTTGCCAAGCAGACGCTTAGCTTTATTCTTTCTTCAGTCAAGACCCAGCACCCTGACTTTACAATTTCTGTAAAGTTTTAGAATCTGTCAAGATAAGGACAAACATTAAAAACGATTACGTTCCCAGGATCACGGTTTTGGCAAAATGTGTGCGTGAGTGTGAGAGAGAGACATGGGGTCTATTCACATGTATCAAATGAGCAAGAAGGAACCTCAAAATACGCAGAACAGGAACTACACGGATTTTAGGACAAAATACGCCACTTGGCTACCTACGCGAAAGCTCCGTCTCTCGAAACCTGCGGGGTTCGTGAGCTCGCCTCTCCCTGCCTGCGAAAGCGCTGTGAGAGCCGCTCCGCCCCGGACGCGGGGCCCCGAGCACCCAGGGCGAGGAGCCTCCGCCGCCGGCAGGAGCGCGCACGCGGGGCGGCACGCACGGGCCCTGGGAGGACGAGCGCCGAAGGGCGGGTCTGCACGCGGGGCCGGCCGTGTTATCCCAAGCATCACATCATTTAACAAAAACCTATTTTACTGAGTTACGGTCAGTTTACACTGTTGTGTCGACTTCCAGCGTGGAGCACAGCTTCAAGAATCACATCGGTCAAGTGCGGTCCCCTCACTGACCGCGTGACATTCTGCCTCCCCAGTGGATCGGTTTGCAGCGAAGGGAGGGCGCTGGCAACCTTCCCCGCCGCAGGACACCCGCCGTCCCGAGAGACACTTCCCTCACTGCGTGTTCTTCCTTCACTTCCCAGCGCTGCCCCAGCGTCCGCGGTGTGGGGGGCACTCGACTGACCACACTGCTGAATGTCACTCAGACGCTTCGTTTTCCCTGCAAACGGATGGTCCAACAGAGAAGGAAACACACACACAGCCTGTATGCACCGAAGGGGACGGGTTACTGAGAAGAGTCTGTGCAGGGCAGGGGCCAGGAAGAAGCGGCCGTGTGTAACACTGCCCGCAGGCTGCGGAGGCGCAGACCCGAGAGGCAGGAACGCGGCAGCGGGGCGCCCCGGGCCGCTGTCTGCACGGGCAGAGCTGGTGGGCGCGGGGCGAGCGCCGGCGCAGCAGGGACCCGCGGACCCGCTGCCGGGCTCCGCCGAGACCGCGACGCGGGCAGCTTCCCGCCTCTCCCCTCCTACGAGCGCCTCCCCGGAGCGGATGCTGTGTCTGGAATTCTGATGGGGAGCAACGTGACTCGGCGGTGACACCTGTCCTTGAAGCAGTGCCCCACAGACTCACAGCACGGGGACCTCGAGGCCACAGCCTGGGGCCTGGGCGACACAGCGTGACTGCAGACGTATTTTCACAGGGCCTCTAATTCCCTGCTAACACCTCAGTGCAACCTCACGGCCAGGAACGCTTAGCCGCCTCCCTTCTCTTTAATTTAATAATTCTCTGAGGGAACTAAAGAAGCTTTTGACACCGTGTTAGAAGCGTCTCCGGTTAAACACAAGTGGTTAGGGCGGAGCTGCTTCCCCCACGGTACGTGAGGACTTTCACAAGTGGGCTGTTGACATCAGGCAGCTCTGTTCGTGTTTCAGTGTCTGAATGTGACCCACTCTCGGCTGAAGGCCACCCTCACGGTGGGACTGCCCTGTTCTGTGAGGCTCGTCATAGGATGCATTGTAATAACCCCAATGCAACTAACTTCAAACCTGACATTGGTATCGCTTGAATTATTAGAATAAAATATCTAACTTGAAGGATTCTTGGGCAACATAACAGATGTACGGGTCTGGTTTGCTGGATTGTTCACTCATGTGTCAGGAGAGGCAAAGAGAAATTCACTCAGCTTGGAGGTGAGTGGATAGGTTTCCCTAAGGACAAGAACTACATTGGTTTTGTTTGCCTGTGAAATTTTAGCATCCGTGCTAGTGTCTGGTACCCAGCAAACACTCTGGAATAAATGAACCAATGGATGGATGGATGGATGGATGGTTGGATGGATGGATGGATGGATGGGAAGATGAGGTATCAGAAGGATGAATATAATTCAGCGGCCAATGGAATTTTCACGACATCAGTGTAAGGGGTCAGCCAAGAGCAGAGAAGTTCAAGGGATCCTCTTTGGCACCACAGGTCCCCCAAATATCCCTTCTTGCAGGGGACTCTCATGAACACAGGTGTTGCTGGTCCAAAACCTTCCTGACGATCTGTCCCAGTAACTTCTCTGCCTTGAAAGCTGTCCAGGTTAAGGTTATTACTATCAAACAAGCTGACCAGGAGAACACCAGAGATGTTTGAGGTTACTGTTTGGAAGCACTTCTAAACTGCTAACACTGAGTTGTTTTTCTCATTTTATTTAGAGCTTTGGAAAGTATATTTAATACTTACTTTTGAAATATACTAAAAGACATATCTGATAAGAAGCCTGAAGCTTTTCTGATGGTGAATTATTCCAAAGATGTCACTACTTTATTTAATTTTCATTTTCTGTCAAATCTATTTTCACGTATTAGTCTCTCTAAAGAGACATCACTTGCCGTTGATTCCCTAGGAAAATAATGATACAATAAGGCACTAAATCAGGATGCAGACTGGTAATTGCACCGCGTTTTCATAATGGTCCTTTTCTTCAAAAAATTAGTAGCAGTTGATTTTCATATTTGGAAAATTCCATGTAACACAATACAGTCTCACTTTGTAAAACTGTCTGTGCTGCCTGGACTCTTCTGCATTTCAGGATTAGAATTACATTTTCAAGGTGTTAACTTTCAAGTTCTCCTGGAGAAGCCTTAATTCACAGAAACGTCATAGCTTTCTGCAGCAAACTCAGTTATTTTTTGAGTTTTAAATAATTTTAAGCTAATCGAGATGACAACTATAACTTTAAACTTTAGAGTAGCAATGGCCTTGGATTCTCAGTTTTCTCTCTTTGAATGCCCCCAGAAAAAAAGGGCTTGGCAAATCTCTACTTTTATGTCTCCGGTTCAAAAATGACAAGAGTCAAAGCTTGTGTATTTTCAGTCAAAAGCAGGTAAGAATGACAGCTGAACACAGTGTTGAGAGAGACTGAGATTTGGGGGAAAACATACCCTGTGCCAGAAATGAGAGCAATTTTCGTCCAAAACTGATGATTCCTGTGGGGATGACAAGTATGGTCGCTGGGAGATGCTTGTAGCCGATTGTCCAGTTTGCTTTATTTAAATAATTATCAAATTCACTTTTGCTTGTGTCATATCCATGACTAATGTTTCTTTCAAAAGAAACTCCACCTGGTGGGACGCCCCCCCAGACTCCCTGCCTGTCCTGAGAGGTCTGGGGGCCTCAGTAACCCTGGGCATGGGTTATCATGGAGCCTCCACCCCCCACAAACACGTGTAAGGATTAGAGCTTGTCTGCACTGCAGGGATGTTACAAGAACACTGGCCCAGTGCCTGGATTAGATTTCAGTCCTTCAATGTGCAGAAAAACACCCTTTTTGTTGTTAAATCCTTCTTGGCTGGTCTCTGACCTGCTTGGACCACCCACCCTCCCATCCTCACACCGGACACCTGGTGGTGACCCTCCAGGACCCCGGCTGAGGGACGGGCACCCAGAGCAATCTCTTGTAGAGCTGAAGCTCTCTGAGGAGGAAGAGAATCACTGAGTCCTGCTCCCAGGCAAGTGGGGAAGAAACCAGGAGTTCCCAATTCCTCGCACACCATCTGTCTAAGTACCGGCGTTTGTTACACTTAGACATACACAGACCGGGGAGGGCACAGCTCAGTGGTAGAGCACGTGCTTAGCAAGCACGGGGTCCTGGGTTCCATCCCCAGTCCCTCCATTAAAAAACAAATAAAATAAAAATAAATAAACCTATTTACCTTCCCACCGCAAAAAATAAAAATAAAAAATATAAAAAAAGAGAAATACACAGAAATATACACAGTGGGATAAACTCCACTCCACCAGAAGGTCTAAAATACATGCTTCCGGGCTGGGAGCCCCTGCTCAGACCCTGATGGGATGTCAGTAAGCAAACGAAGGCAGCCTCCTCGCTGCACAGCAGAATTCACTTTATCTGAGGAAACAATCCCTAGGAGTTTTCATTAGAAATCATCCTGCTTGACACGTTTGGCTTTCTGGTTGATGTCGGCGGTGGTCCCCCTACTTAAGCTCATTTAAAATCGGGTGTCTGAGTTCAGACCTGACCTCGAGTTTGCTCCTGGAAACAGCTGGTCTAAGTTCTTCGGAAGCCGAGAACCAGAGATCTCTATAAATTAATTCTGAATACTTCCTGTGTCTGTTTTGCAAATCACCGTGGTTAAAAAGGATTAAACTGATGTCACCCGAGGCCTCGGGTGTCTAACCTGCTCTTGACCTGAGGGGGCGCTGAGACGTCTCCCGGGACCTCTGGCACAACGAGAATTCCATGGGGTGATTCTTCCCCATAAACAGCAATGCGGAGAGGCAGGCGCCGGAAAATGACTGGCTTTGGCGTTTGTCTAGGTTTCTGACTCTGCCTCGAGTGAAGGCCACGCGGCTTTGTAGCGGCAGTGGGTGTCCGCTGCGGGCAGGAGGGAAAGGCGGCACCGCAGGAAGGTCTCGTACCGTCCCTGCCGCCCCCCGCCGCCCACCAGACCCACGCTGCCCCTCCCCCGCGGGAGTGTGGCAGGTCCTGGGGGAGGGGGCACCCCACGGGGGTCTGGGGAAATCTTGGGGGGCCGGGCCTGGAGTCAGGGCCCCTGCGCCCGCCACGCGGCCCCCTCCGTGTTGCCCCTGCCCGCGTGCTGTCGGGTGCACCGCGCCCTCCGCGGTGGCCTAGTCTCCCTGCCGCCTGCCATCCCCACTGGACCAGGAGCTTCTCAACGTGACAGCCACACGTTTATTCCCAACAGACGTTTCAATAAGGCCTGTCCAGTGAAGAACAAGTGTGTAGATTTGGATGAACTTACCATTAGAAGCCTTTTGAGAAGAACACAACCTTCAATCATTTTGCCCCTGAAACCTCATCCCAGATCTCAGCCAGGTGCTCGGCTCATGTCGGCACCTGTCGAGCTGAGTGTGAGATCTGCTTGCGGTGACTGAAGTTTTCTTAAATGGAGATAGCACAGAGCAAATCAAGTTCTGGCCAAAACTCTGGGTTTTATTTGTCTTCTGAGAAGCATGCTGGGTTGCATTGAAGTGCACTGGACACAGGGCCAGGTGCTGGGATACAGGGACAGAAGAGGCCACAACCGCATGGAAGGTAGACAAGGACCTACCACCCAGCACAGGGGGTTTCACTTGGAAGCTCCATCGGACTTGGGAGCACGGGCAGCCCTGCTCTCGGGCCACTGTGACAGCGAAGCTCAAGAAAAGGACACTCAGGGTTTTGCTGCGAGATTCTCAGCCTGGCGTCCACAGGGCACCCGGCCAGATGTCTGTATGGAGAATTTAAGGTGTCTGTAAACTAGGACGGGAAAAATTAGATCCTTCTTTTTACTAATTTCAACCTGGAATTCCACATTTCCTTTGACTGAGAGCACAGGGCACAAACCCCAATTTCATAAGCAGCAAGCGTGACTTTGCTCCTGATGGACGTCACAGGCACACTTCTGTCCCCTCCCAACTGTTAGAGGTATTTTAGAGTATTGTTTACCCTCAGGGGTCCTTCAAAGTCATGGCGGGTGAGAGATGCACCGTTAGATCTTGTTCTGTAAAGTGCTGATCATGTAGCCCCTCTGTTACTGTAAAACATTTTCGTTTTTTTGTAGGCAGCTGGATTTCAATATAGTTGGCTTTTTTTTTGCAGTACGGTGGGTTTTGCTTTATATATTTAAAAGCATTATTTCTAGAAAGGGTCATCGTCACCTGATCTTCAAGCTGGTCATTGTGCAGAAAGGTCCCGAACTCCTGCATGGCCCTGGCGCCCTGAGCTCAGCTTGATCGCGTGTGCCTGCAGGCGGCCCTGGGAGTGTGGTCCGCACCCTGCCCTCTCCCACCACTGGCACCTCGGCTGTCCACACCAGCAGTGCTGGAGGTGGGCCCCCGCTCCGGATACCAGAAGCAGCCCCTTGGTGCTAGGTGGTGACAGCTGCCTCAGTACTGACAGACCGCGAACTTGATTAAGGTTCCAGGGGATCCAGTTCCTGACAACTCACATGAACAAAACGAGGGCAAAGGAGCCAGTTGTCACGTCTGATGGCCTGTTGTTAACATTCAAGACATGTTACCTGGGAAATTCAGGAAACTTTTGTGGAAGAGGGCTCAGCGTGGAGCTGGAAGTCCCAGCACAGTGAGAGACGCACGAGCCAGTGAGATGACACGTTTAGTCTAAGGCGTCTGGTGTCACGCCCGGTCTTCTCCAACCTTACGTTTTTTATACAACTGTAACAGTGACAGGCGTCTGATCTTAACTTCCCTACCAGACCGTCAGCCAGTTCCCATGTTGTCAGAGCACTTTGCAACAATTAGCCTCATAGGCTGCAATAATCATCAGTGGGGTCGGTTTTAACCATTATTCTAATTGGGGACATTTTGACTGATTTCAGATTGCTGCTGCTGAAAATAATATTCTTTTATCTAATGAAATATAGTTGACTTACCATGTTGTGTTAGTCTCAGGGGTACAGCAAAGTGATTCAGTTTCTTTTATATATATATATTTTTTTTTTTTTTTAGATTATTTTCCATTATAGGTTATTACAAGATACTGAATGTAGTTCCCTGTGCTCTACAGTAAACTCTGGGTTCTTACCTATGTTATGAATCGTAGTTTTACCTGTTAATCCCAAACTCCTAATGTAGCCCTCCCTCCCTCCCTCTCCCCTGGTACATCTTTGTTGAGTTGAATTCCACTGAGGGGAGCTATGTCAGGCTCCCGGAGAATTTTCCCAGAAATGTGAGACAGGGCAACGGGAGGGAGGTTTGACAGTGGAGAGATGTTTTCTGGAAGGTTATGAAAGTAATCAAAGAATCTGAAGGAAGGCATCCTGCCCTAAAATTCTGTGCACCGTTCACCTGCACTCATCATCTGTCGCTCCTCTCTGAGGGCTGTGCTGGGAGCAGCTCTAAAAGCATCAGAGCGAAGGGCAGGCTACCATCTGATCTTTCAAAATAAGCCCTTGCTCCTTTCTGATCTGCCATCTCAGTGCTTCCATTTCCAAAACACTTGAAATAGTCACCTTTTTTTTTTTAAAGAATCAATTTATTTTTTTTTCCTGCAGAAACAAGCATATTCAAAAATTCTACTTACCTATACTACAGTTGCTAAAATTTCGTTTGAAGACCATGGTTAGCTTACCTGAATACACGGGGTAAGTAGCTGTTGCATTTTATATGGAATAGCTGACACTTCACAGGCTCCAAAGTGCGGAAGACCCTCCTGTGATGGGCAGTTCCCACAGCCCCATGGCTCCTTGGAGGCCTGGAGCAGGGCGGCAGGTTAAGGATCAAAACAGAAACGGCCCAGGAATGGGATGGTGCCATTTGCAGCAACATGGATGGACCTAGAGATGATCATACTAAGTGAAGCAAGTCAGACAGAGGAAGACAAATACCACATGATATCACTTACGTGTGGAATCTAAAAGAAATGACGCAAATGAACTTATTTACAAAACAGAAACAGACTCACGGACATAGAAAACAAACTTACGGTTACCAGAGGGGAAGGGGGGGAGGAGAGGTAAATTAGGAGTTTGGGGTTTGCAGATAGTAGCTACTACTGTATATAAAATAGATAAACAACATGGCCTTGCTGGTTAGCACAGGGAGCCATGTTCAATAACTTGTCATGGCCGATAATGGAAAAGAATATGGACAGGAATGTGTGTATATGTATCTAAAAACATTATCTGTCTATTTAAATCCCCCAAGTAGTAAAAAAAGAGACGCATAAAACAGGAGCATTTCTAAAATACTCTTTATGCTCCAATTCAAAAATGATTAAAATTACTAATACAAAAAGCCCCCAAACAAACAAAAAAGGAAACAGACTCGCAGACCAGGAAAACAAACTTCTGGTTACCGAAGGGGGAGGGCGGGGGAGGATAAATTGGGAGTTCGGGGTTAGCAGGCACAGACGCCTGTGTATACAATGGACAGAGCACAAAGCCCTGCTGTGCGGCACGGGGAAGTGCACCCAGCACCTTGCAGTAGCCTGGGACGGCAAAGAGTAGGGAGCGCCTGACGTCTAGTGGACCCAGCGGACCGACTCTCGAGGCGGAAGTCGGAAGGAAGTCGAGCAGAGGCTGGTTTCCCCGCCTCCTCCCCCGTTTGTCTACTGTGTGCCCATCCTGACCTAGAGCCACAGCTTAGAGAACAGGACACGGAGGGCGGCAGCTGTCGGGCAGGGACCGCCAACCAGGTTCCCCACGTGATGGGGAAATTCTCTCTACCATGAAACAGAGACACAACGAAAATACCCGCCTCGAAACAGAGCCCCCCGAGTTGTGTCTGAGATTTCTATTCTCAGACGCCCAAGGGATCGGTACCTGCTTTATCCTTGGTGGGGACTGAGCCCCGACCAGGGAACGGCCGTTTCTGCTCAAGCCACTTGAGAGGCTCCCGCAATCCTGCAGACCGTTGACTCCCGCTCGCCAAACACATAATTGCTTGGAAAACTGTTTCACTAAATAGCACCTGGCTTTTATCAATATGGATTCATTCTGTTTTTCAGTGCATTTTTTTTTAGTAGACTTTATCTTTTTAGAGCAGTTTCAGGTTTACAGCAGAATTGAGCAGCTACAGAAACAATGAAACGATCGTGGTCTCCAGGGGCTTTGGGGGGAGGGGCGGAGGGAGGGGTGAGCAGATGGAGCACAGGGGGTTTTTAGGGCAGTGAAATTATTCTGTGTGATACCACAGTGGTGGCTACACATCATTATGCATTTCTCAAAGCCCACAGAACGTACAACATTAAGGCTGAGCCCTAATGTAAACCGTGGACTTTGATAATAATGTGCCCATGTTGGTTTATCGATTGTACCGCATATGCCACACTGCTGAGGGGCGTTGAGGGTAGGGGAGGATATATGTGTGCGTGGGGAGGGCTATGCGGAACTCTGTATTTTCTGTTTTTTAGTGAATTTTAATGCAAAAAATACATGAAAAAAATGTGTACAAAGTTTCTGGTGTTTTGAGACACCAGAACTTGAGTTCTTACAGAGAACCAGTTTTCCATCCATTGCATATGTGGGACTTAATTCACGACAGTAAGTACAATATCTACTTACTACATGCAGACCTCACCACTGTTAATACGGAGATATACAGACTTACTCTTCTTCAGTTAGACTGCAAGTCAGTGGGATTCCAGGCAGGCGGAATCTTGCACATCTCACTCCGCTTCTCAAAGTGCATTTGCCACCTGTGGGCTTAGCGCTCTGCCAATGAATGTTCACAAGAAGCAAGCAAGCGAGAGTGACAGGGTTAGAACCAAAGTGATGCCTTTATGTTTTTTCCGCATCTAATGTGCACGACTTTGAGTGAAGATGACAAAGTGAACAAAAATGCCGAATAATTTCCTCCTAAATTGCCTGTAAAAGTTCTTTGAAATTGTCAGAAGAACATAATACATTTCTTAACAACTGCAGTCAAGTGCAAGAAATTAAAAGACTTCAAAGTCTTGGCGACGACATGCCCAGGGTTTCCTCGGGAGCACTGGGAACGGAGCTGCCCACATGGAAGGAGCCGGCTTTCTGTCTTCGTGGTGCAGTTAGCTGTTCACTCCCTCTCCCTCCCAGGTGTGTATTTATCTAAAAAAGGGAGATTCTCCTTGGTCTGTGAGGACACTGCCTGTGATATATTTTCCCTAAAAATTATACCAGCTCAGTGAACATGTCATCCACCTGGTTGCTTAAGCCTCGAACTTAGAAATTCTCTCAAATAACACACATCTCAAATCCGTCTATTTCTTCAGTCCGTCTCATATTTAATGTTTCCTCCAGGGACACCTGTTAAATCCAGCCCACGCCGCCATCGTCTCCCTGTTTAGACTCTCCCAGCTCTGCCCTAACACTTCTGTTTCCTGCTCACTCCTGTCCCAGGCAGGTGACAGGGCCGGGGTCTGTGGGGAGGAAGATGGAGGTGAATTTATGGGGAAGAAAGTAGACCATCTGGGGTCAGGCCAGTCCATCACGCAAGGGGCAGAAAATGGACTTGCTTGCCTGCTCGTCTGAAGAACTGGAACGAAGCGTGGGAGCTGGGACAGAGTGCCCAGCCCTCGGCTTAGAGACTTTCTGGGTGGGATCTGACGGTGGGGAGACTGTGGCTCACCAGCAGCGGATGCAAATTTTCAGTCTTGGCGTCGGCTGCCGAGAGTGCGTGCGTGTGATGCCTCCCCACCGCCCGTCCCCTCCCCAGTGCTCGTGACCCTGAGATGAGACAATGCCTGTGAAAGCTGCTTTCTCACACACGTACAGCAGTTCCCGTAGGAACAGGGGCCTCAGTCACGTGTAAACAGGAGGCTTCATGTTGAGACCAGTGTGGGCAAATGCGAGCGGTTCCTTTTGGAAAGGCGGGAAGGGGTCAGGGAGCTGCTGTAAGATCCAGCAACGCTCACACGGACGCTCATGGTGCTAACTGTGTCGGTGCGAGAGCTGAAGACGTGGGAATGAAGTCACGCGGGTGCAACACCGCCATCGGGGAAGTGCGAGAGCAGTTTGGAAGCCTTCTGATCGCACGTTTATGCCTCTGGCGTGTGTACGAAGGGAGCTGTGGCGTTAGCGGGGCCCCAGGCCTGTCGCCGTCCCAGCGCGCTTAGCGGGAGGAGGAGCAAAGTCACGCTCCCCGATGTGGGGGTTTTAACAAGACACTTGCAGGCGTTTCTGGTGGAGCGCGGAGGGCGGGCTGTGGATTTTGTTTCTCTTCGGACCCAGGTGATCGGGCTCCCCCGTCTGCGGCCTCACCGTCCCAAACTTGCTTCGTGGTTCCCATTTCTGGCCCTGACGTTTCCGCTTGGCTGCGTCTGTCTTCCGTCTCCCCCGTGGGGCTCTTCCCTTCTCTGCGGGGCTCCAGTAGCCTCCATCGGCCTCGGGCGCGCGGAGCCTGCTCTGCAGCGCGTCCTGGGGGTGGGGGGCGCTACCCGCACTCTCCCCTTCCGGTCCCTCGGAGATCTTCCCGCTTCCTGGAGTGCTGAGTGGTTGCTAACAAGAGCTGAGCATTTTGGGGTGTTGTGGCCTAAGAACCCGGGTCTCGTCTGTCTTGTTGAAACCTGCTCAGCGGCCTCCTTGACACCGGCTCCACCGTGGAAGGGGCTGCGGGAGGCAGGGTGACCCGGGCGGGGGCCCCTCACCCTGTGGAGGGGAGCTGGGGAGGGGGGCTGTGCGACGTGGCGGAGAAGCACTTGTTGTCTGAGCTGCTCCTTTCCCGGCCTGCTAACTAGACAGACGGCTTCTCCTGGGGCTCCCACCTTGGCCCCTGGGGGTATCTGTCCCTTCTGCCCTGACCTGGGAGACACAGGGCACCCACCTTGGGCCATTCCTTGGGTCCTGAGGTCCCCGGGGGCCTCCCTTCTTCTGAGACGCCTTCTGCTTGTTTAACGAATCATGTCCAAGGTTATTCATTACACGTTCAGGCAGGGAGAGGGAAATCCGTCTATTCCGTCTTCCCAGAAGGGAGCGCCCCTCACTGCGGGTTTAATTTCGTGCGACGCTGTGTTTCCACCCCTCCAGCTGAACCGAGGTTCTATGAGAGTTACAGCCAAACACCGAGAATATCCAGATCGAGGCTCAGCCCAGTCACGGCCTCCACCTGGGAGCAGACACACAGACCTCAAAGGCCACCACTTCGTCCGTGGCTGGGCTGGTGCCCTGTAACCAAGGCAACGGCATCATTTATTATCCAAACGGGGATAGCCAAACTGAGAGGAGAAAAAGGTGCTGAAACCATTAAGACGATGCAGTTTGACGTATTTGTTTAAGAAAGAAAAAAGCAAACTACTACGTCTTCACGTGCACTGAAGCAGAATTAAAAATGTTTCTTTGTATCACCTGAATATTAAAAAAGCAGTTAGGCAGAATCGTTGTTCTTATTACACAGCCACTTAATTTTCAAAGTTCTTGTCTGTGTCCACCCCGATACTCTGTCACTCAAACTTTCTAAAATACACACTTTTTATAATTTCACCTTATAATTTCTTTCTGCATAAAATACCTGATTCCTTTTCAGAATTACATATTATGGTTTTACGTTTTGACATTTTCAACACTTTCAGTTGACCATAATTAAAAAGAAAATTGCTTGTGGTGGGTCTGAGATACCAAGAACACTTCGGGCCGATGTGCTAACACAGGACGTCTTCAATTTTATGTTTTTTTGGATTGAAGTGTGTAAATACTTTAGCTTGAATATTTGGTGGCCAAACATTTTGTCCCCATTAAAAGTACCCTTTTTGGTGCTGGTTTGTATGAGGCACAATACATCAAGTAACTTGTCTCTAGTTATAATTTTTAATGTCTTATTAAATTTAGATATTTCAAATCCTTCAGCCTTCTCAATTTCATTGTGCCTAGTACAGAATGGCCATGTGTCTAATTTAATTTCTCCAACTGCAAATGAGAATTCCAGCCAAAGGTCCCACGTTGGTGTATTCCAAAGCGCGACTGCAGGAGAGCAAGGTTAGAGCCCGTCCTGGGCGCTGCCGTCGTCTGGCTGGTTCAGGGTCACCGCTGCTGCTGCAGGGGTGGGTTTCACCCTGTCTGAGTTTCTACGGAGAAATTTTTGGCATCTCGTTTCTTGAATACTTGACAAAGGGTTTCTAACTAATTTGAACAAAATGATGGCAACGCTTAGAGGACCTGTTTCCAAAATGTTCAAAATCCCTGCCAGGCCCTTGAGTGGACTTGCAAAGTAAATTATTCTAAAGCTCAAACGTTTCTGCAGTTTGTCTGTGGATGAGCCACAAAGACAGCGAGCACCGGGTGGAACTGCCGTGTGTCTCACAAGGTAAGCCCCGGATCCCCCCGAGATGGTCCTGTGCTGAGTGTGTGCTTGTGTGTGTGTGCGCACCTCCGGTGTGTGTGTCAGTTTCCCCACTGAAACCTGTGGGGACACACTAGGACTTGTCTGCCCCACAACAAATCCAAGTCAAGTTTGAATCCAAAAATTTTATTTTAGCAAGAACGTTCTACGCACTGCGATGCTGCACCTCCAAACTGCACGTGTGTACCCTGACCACACCGCCATCTGAGCTTGTGGGGCAGGAGAAGTGAAGTCACACACGCAGGGTCTTTTCCCCGAGCCCGGGGACCAGCCCCCACCCTCTCTGGACACAGCCTCTGGCTGGGTGGGGACAGAAGGACACCTGCGTGCTCTCCCCCTCGGTGGGCGATCCTGCGGGGACGGTTCATACTCCACACACACGAGTGTCATTACCAGCATCCAGAATGAGAGCGGAGCCGTCCCCGGGCCCCTCCCTGGGGGATGGAGACACGACGCCACTCTCCCGTGTCACATGACTGCCGTGCTGGCGCGCTGTGGGATTTGGACTTGGGATCCAGGCTTTAACAACGGGATGACTACATGTGCGCTCATGTCCCCTCTTGCTCAGAGTTATGTTGGGTCCGTGCAGTTTTGTTGAGTAACCAGTTACAACGTGTATTTCCACTTGTCTGACGTCTAGTTCATTGTGAGTCTCGTGTTCTTGTCACACTAGAACTTTCCTACTTTAAAGGTATTTCTTGTTCTTCTTCTTGCTGGATGTAGGCTGGCTCTGGGGAATTGGGCGGGTGGCCGACTCGATGCAACGGGGGCCCTCTTGACCCCTGTGCACCGGCGGCCTGGGTCCCAGGACCAGAGGGGGGGGGGTGTCAGGGCGTCAACCTCACTGTCTGAGGGCCTCCCTCCCCTCGGAGCCCTGCAGCCGTGACTCTGCTGTGATGGTCCTAGGATTGTGGGGCCGTCCTCCCAACGAGGGGAATCTCCAGCCTGGACAGGCCCCCAGGGAGTCCCGCAGACGGCGACGCCGTGACACTCGGAGGTGAAGTCGGGCAAACCTGTGCCTCGCCTTCCTGATGGGCCCCCGCAGGGCACTTCCTCCGGGGGCCTCCGAGATACTTGCTCTGGTGACTCCCACAGCAACATAAGAAGGCTGGCCACCACGATGCTGTCCTGTGGCAAGGCCAGACAGAGAGACACAGTCAGAGGCCAAGACAGAGGCTCCTCCGTGGGAGCACGAGGCCCCTGAAGCGGGGACTTAATTTCTCGTGACCCCTTTATCCCAGGCCTGGGGTGGCTCCCTAGCAATGTTTGAATTTTACTAAATTGAACTGAACTTTGTTCCACTTAGAATGTGTTTTTCGGTGTGCTCCGTCCGCCTCCACTCCAGCTGCTTTGCGGCGTCTCTGCCACAGCTCTTCACGGTGGTTGCTGTCTTCTGTTTGCCGACGCGTGAGGGAGGGGCTGGGCGGTTTGCCCACGGACGGGATGAGTGGGTTCAGGTCTCCCCACCGCCCTCTGCCTGGGAGTCCTTGGACCCTCACCCCTAGGTTACAGGCAGGGGTCTGCGGGCGCACAGCCTGCAGCCCTGGTCCTGGGGAGCCCCTCTGCCCGGGGCTCTCACTCACTCGGCTGTGAGTGGCGTGACGGAGTCGGGCTTCTGATGGGGAACCTCAGGCCACCTGAGAGGGGGGTCTGGTCCGGGAGGTGCCGGGAAGTGCTGTCCTTCCAGCCCTGGAAACGTGGGTCTGTGAGGAGGGCGCCCCAGCCACGCGTTCAGCCTCCATGTGCTGCCCCCGGGCCTCACCTTAGCGCCGGTGGGCGGGATGGTCTCACCGGGTCTGGACAAACACTCCTGGACCTTGCGGATGTGCTGTGGTGTCATGACCCTCACCCTTTCTGCAGGTGCATGAGAATTCCTTGGGAAGTTAGGAAAAGACGAGTCAATAACAACTAATTACGCAACACAACTCGAAAGTTCCTAGATTGATTTAAATTATTGCTCTGAACCACTGTATCTAAAAGAAGCCTTAAAACATTCCCCTAACTTAACGACAGTTCCCTCTGTTAGGAGTCTGTCTGCTGCTCCAACTACATTTCTCTGTATGCACAGAAAGACATACACATCAATACACGTGCATGTAAATGAGAATAGATGCGTGTAAGTGTCGCTGTCTCTGTGCACACAGCAAACTCCTGGGGCAAGTTGACGAGTACACTCAGCTTCCCCATCACTCACTTCCTGCGTCAGAAACCTCGGTGGGGAAGCATCCGAGGACGGGTCCGTATCCCAGGCCAGCTCTGCCCTCTGCTGCCCTTCCCTGGGAAGCATCCTGCTGCTCCGCTGCTGGTGGAAGGAGCCCCAGGGAGGGGCCTCCGCGTCCACTCTTCCTGCAGGACCAGACCCCGAGCTCCCGGCCTGGGGTCCAAAGCTGTGCAGTTTGGTGAGAGTCAGGGACTGAGTGGGGATCTGAGGCTTTTTATTCCTTAATTTTGTAAAAGAACATTGAACATGACTTTGGCTTATATTTGGCTTTTGTCCCTTTCCAGTGAAAGGAAGTGTGTCGGAATTGGTTGCAAGAAGCAGCATGTGGCCCTTGCTGGAATGTGGGTCCTGGCACGGGACGCTCCGGCCTGGGCCCATCCCCGGGCCTTTGGGGAAGACACGTCTTCCCTCAGAATCAGCTTCCTGCCTCCGGGCCTGGCTTCCCTGCCTGTGAGGTGGAGAGGCTGAAAACCGACCCTGGGGGTCTCTGCGAGGGCTGATGAGACCGGCCGTGGAGCCGGCCCGGACGCCCCCCGTCAGGGGTGAGCACTGGCCACGCCTCGTGCTCCGTGCCCCAGAGAGTAGCTGACACCGTCTTCACGCGGTCAGGCCGGGTGGCCCGGCAGGTCCTGAGCGCACAGTCCTCCCCCGGTTCTGCTCAGCCTGCTCCAGCGAGGCCTGCGCGGGGGGCAGGGTGAGCCCCAGCCGCGGGGGGTGTTGGGGACATCAGAGACGCGCTGGCCTGGGAGGGTGGGAAGACAAAGTCCTGCTCCCGGAAAGCCCTCCGTGGGGTCTGGAAAATGCAGAGCAGGGTCAGGACTAGTCAAACGCCATCAGGACAAGGATGAGCGCCGCGGGTCTCAGGCTCTGTCTGCGGAAGCATCAGCCCCGCCCCTCGGACCTTCTCCCGCGCCAGCAGGGCCCTCTGGGGGCCGCTCACAGAAGGGACGCGGCCCCGAGACGGGCGGTGTGTGGCACGTGGGGCGAGCCTGCTCAGACAAGGGTGTGCCCGTGGTTAGAACGTGGCTTTGAGAACTCATGGAACTATGGGCTGGCTCCAGGGGCAGGTCAGCCAGCCCCAGCTCGGGCCACAGTCCGCCGCTGCCTGGCTTCCTGCTGCCTGTTCACATTCTGCCCGGGGTGCTTTGGGGACGCAAAGGCAGAGTGGGAGTTGGGACAGGCACCACACGGCTTGCTCTTATGTTTGTGTGAATTCCCCCGGAATTCACATGTTGAGGCCCCAGCAACAAGGCTGTGTTTGGGGATGGGGCCCCTCGGGAGGTGATTAGGTTGAATGATATCATTGGGGTGGGGTTGCTGATCTGACGGGATGGGAGCCCCTCTAAAAGGGACACCAGGGAGCCAGCCCGCTTCCACCCCCAGTCCGCGCTCCCGCCTCGTGTGCAGACACACTGAGGACAGGCCAGGTGGGCGCACGGGGAGAGGCAGCCTTCAGCAGTCCAGGGGGCGAGTTCTCCCCGGACACCTTGGTCCTGGGGTTTTGGGCTCCAGAACGGTGAGAAAATCACTTTCTGGAATTTGAGCCTTTCAGCCTGTGGTCTTCGTCACGGCAGCCCGAGCAGGCGGCACACCTGCAGAGTCGCGACGTCGGCCGCCTGGCCCGGTGCGGGAGGAGTTTGCTGTCTCCTCTAGAGAAATGCAGCAAGACCGCGCAGACGAGACGAGGGACGGCTGCTCACTCGGAGCCTGAGTTGCTGTCCTGGCTCTGGAAGTAAGGAACCTGAAGCGTCGGAGGTCAAATACCTCACGCGCTGTGGGTGACAAAGCTGAGACCGGCGCAGAAGCCCATCTGCCCCAAACGGTGCTTTAACCTCGGTCACATGCACAAGAGACCGCATTGCTGACAAGGGCACAGAAGCCTAGCTCACCTTGCTAAAAATGCAGAAATGCAGCTTTGCTTGTGGACGGAAGTCATGATCCCATCGTGAAGGAATCCAGCAGGAAACAGTCCAACCGCGGATGCCTTCGTAACTGCTCAGCCAGAGGCACCTTCAAGGGCCGACTTCACGACCTTCACAGAGAATGACAGATTCGGGGGAAAGGGCACGGGTCTGGGCGGGATGATTGTGGCTCGACGGGTTCCCGCGAGGGGCTTCGGTGGCAGGACCTGTGGGGGATGCAAGAGGGCGGTGCCCGCTGACCAGGGAGTGGATTTTTTAAAGTTTGATTGTGTGATGTTCGAACGTCGACGAGTAGAGAGAAGAGTGTAACGCCCTGTGTGCCTGTCGCGCGTCTGTAATAATTACCGGTACCTGCCGGCATGACGTCATCTACAACCCTCATTGAAACATTTAAAATTTTTTTAAATTTTTCACTGAAGTGCAGTTGATTTACAATGTTAGTTTCAGATGTACAGCAAAGTGACTCAGTTATACATATATATTTTTTTCTTTTCAGATTCTTTTCCACTATATGTTATTACAAGAAATTGAATACAGTTCCCTGTGCTCTACGGTAGGTCCTGGTTCTTTACCTATTTTGTATATAGTAATGTTCATCCCCAGCCCCTAATTGTCCCTCCCCAGCCCTCTCCCTTTTGGTAACCATAGCTTGTTTTCTACATCCATGAGTCTGTTTTCGTAAACCCTCATTTTTTGAAGCAAGGTAGATGTTTATTTTCTGCCCCATAAAAATAACCAGATGGCTCCCAGGACTTGTATCAGCTGCTCTGAAGATCTGCGTGTGTTGCAGACACTAATGCACTTTGATGTCCATTGCTGTCTTGTTATTTAGGTACCAGGCATCCACCCCAGGTACGGTCATCTTCCCAGCATCCTTTCTGCCTAGAGTGGCCGTGTGACTGAGTTCCTGGGGTACCGGCAGTATGTGGGCCATCTTTGCCTTGCTCCTTAAAGATTTGGGTACGTGTCCCCCCATCCTCCCTACCTGGCATGGACCAAATAGCAGACTCTGCGCTGGCTCTGGTCTTGGCCATGGTGCAGCCCCTGAAGGGAACAGACACAGTTTACTGGGTGAATGACACAGACCAGATACTTTTGTCTTGCTAAGCCTGGTTTTCTTCCCTTGTAAAACGGCGATAATAGTAACTAAATGATTGACGTCTTTTAAAACTCAGCGTAGGTAGCAGGAAACGTGCTAGGGAGTTTCTGGCTCTTGACAGACAGTGAGCACTTTCCCTCCCAAATTACCACTAATACCAGCTGACAGACAAAAGCTGCTTCAAATACAGCATCAAGGTTGGAACCATCAAAATCTCACACTCTGAAAAAGCATCTCACATGTGCAGAAGGATGGAATTCAAAGTTGTCTCACGCACAAATCATGGCAGCCCTTGTTAAAGGTTGAGAAATGCACTTTTTACTTACAAAGACTGTAGCATGTGCATTAAATAAACAATAAAGGAAAAGGCTTAACACATCACTTCTTCTGAAAGTAACAAAAAGTCATCTCAGTCCACATTTATTTGGGTGTTTTCGTGACAAATGAATATGACCATACAGTATCCTGTTCCAAAGAAAATTGTAATGGCCTCTTGTTTAAGTAAGAATAATGTGCCCGTGATTATCAATCTGTTTCATCAGACTCAATAATTGGGCATTCGGGGACACATTCTTTAAACTTTATCTCCCTGTCTGCACTCCCCATCCACACAAAGTTTCAGAAGAAATACTTGAACAGATAGTCAAGACTCCATTAAAACCCAAAGGAAAAAAAAGAGAGAGTAATCTTATTTCAGCCGTCCCTAAACTCTGAGACAATGCTATTACCTGGAGGACAAAGTGATAAATCCAGCCTGCGTTTCAATTACCAGCCTCCCTAAATAGCTGTATCTTAAAGAATGTCCTCTAATCAGCAACACGAGAAGTGACTTAAGTGATGCTGACAACCACGCAGATTAGTTCATCTTCAAGAGAAGCATGTGGAACATGCACACAATGCCTTCTTGTTAATATTTTTACTTTCTTAGGTTTTTTAAATATGTTTTTGAAAGGTTTCTTTTATCAATATTTTCCAATAGTCTTAGTTTTTAAGACAATTTAGTGTAAAAGCTTAAATTCCCCTACAAACATCCCTCAACTTTTGAAGACCTATGCTATAGAATGAATCCACATTTGCTGTGTCAACTATCATAAATTGAATCTTAAATATCAGGTATTTCCTCAACATATTATCCATTAAAAGTGTTCCCTACTTTTGCCAGAATAATTTGCGTCATGATGAACAAAACAAGAACTGAGATCGATCAACTGAATGAATAAGCAAAGTGAGAATCTCTTTTATTCACTAAAATGGAACCAACGTGAAGAGCTGTGTGTGTCAAGAAAGTTCACTGGATAAAGTGGGTTATTTGGAGGAACTGTTTCCATCCTATAAACAGCACACCTTGCAGAATGCCTGTGCGTCCTGGTTGTCAGACACTCAGTGATGAATGACCAGAAATGTTCTGCAGAGCTTACACGATCATGTATTTAAATGATTAACTGAAAGATTTCAAACCTAAGAATGATTATCCAAATCTCGCTGTGAGACAACCTATATCTGAAAAGTTCCTGCACACTGAAAACTTTCATTCCATGTGGTCTTAAATGAGTAACACAAAGTTTTCTTCAAGATGCCGGTTTCCCAGACCTGACGTAACCTGGGAGGGTTACTGGCCCAGGGAGAGTGTGGAACCAGCGCTGGCCTCGTGTGCCGTCCTGACCCTGGGCTCCAGGTGTCTCACTTTTGATGCTGCAACTGTCCTTTTGTTCTCCCGGAGAAATAACCCAGCGTTTGTAGGAGAAAATCTGTAAATGTTCAGAAAGGAACTGGCAAGATGTTTCCTAAGTTTGAACCAATGTTTTCTCGAGGTGGTTCCCAGGAACCTTTGGTGCCACAGTGCAGCAGAGAGTGTGCTATTGCTATGCTCAGACAACGGTCCCTCCAAAACAATCCAAAGTTTAATAAGAAAAAACCCAGAGATAACTTTAGGAGACGAGACTGACAGGGTAATGAACAGGACGAGTGGCAGAGAGCAGGGTTACTACCCTTTGCACACAGAGGTGTTCGTTTGAAGCTGATTTCCTGGAATTGTTTTCACTGTGACCACTGGAAGTGAAATATGTTCACTGTCTGAAAAGAATGCAGTGAATAATGGGTGACAAGTCAGCATCAACAGCAGGCGGACACCTGGAGTGTGAGTTACGGGCAGGGTCCCAGAGATGGCAAAGCTGCGGAAGTGAGCGCGGACGCGGCACGGAACTGCAGCGCGCGGAGCAGCTGGAGGTGACGAGCCCGCCGTCGTCTCACGGAGCCCAGCGCAGCTTCGGGGAGGACGAGGTGCCACCCCCGGGGCTGCCATGAGCCACCCCGGGTGGCGGGGAGCCGGGGGTTCTTCCCCCCGTTGGGGCGATGGATGCAGCGTGGACGATATTTAATACTTTTAGGAGACTAAAAAGGAATTTAGAAGGACTGTGAAGGACCATGCCAACGGCAAAATTAGGAAAGAAAAGATGATCAGAGTTAACTATGTTGAAAATTCCTGAGTGCTTAGACTCCTCAGAACAACATCAGAAATGTGGAAGACATTGCTTGTGCTGTTGGAGGCACGCTGACCTGCCTCAGATGTTTACTTACAGGGAGGCAACGGTCACACCAAGTGGTGACAGCCACCGTCCGTCCGGCACAGCCCGGGTTCCCGCACGAAGGCAGACTCACGCTCGGGGGCAGGCGCGCCTCAGCTCCCGGGCTCGCGCAGGCAGGTTGCACACGACCGTAAGGCAGAAACCCGGCAAATAAACCGCACTCCGGTAAAGCTTCTGGCTCTGGGTTGTCAAAGGGACGAACAACCGGGACGCACAGGCGTTCTGTCAGCTGTGCTGTTTATAGGGTGCGAACGGTTCCTCCAGATGACCCGCTTGATCCAGTGAACTCTCTGGACACGCACAGCTCTCCACATTGATTCCATTTTCGTGAATAAAAATGTTTAAAGGTGTTTAACTACCTAATTCATGATTAGAAAAGTTAAATATGTTAATATTTAAATTAAAATAAACAATAAATCAGTTTTAAAGGATATTTTACCACTGAGTCCATGATGAAAAGTTAAATAGTTTTAATATCCCACCGCTCCCTCCTCTTTCCCCTCCCGCCCCATCCCCCTGTGCTCGGCCTCCTTCTATGACTAACTTATCACAAACGGAAATACGCTTGTTCTGTTAAAAAAAAGCAATCCAGCCATCAAGAAGTGTAAACACGAAGCGTGAAAGGAGCCAGGATGGCACCTGTTTTGAGTAGAAACACAACGATTCATAGAGACCAACCCTTCCGTAAGTTTCCCGCGTGCAGTCAGAATTAATAACGCCCTGGCGTGGGACGGTCTGACGCGGTCCCCCTTGCGGTGGCCGCCTCACCTGTGTGCCCTGGATGCGCTCGTCCCCTTCCGCCTGCCCTTACCCTCCTGCTGCAACAGCGCTTGCTTGTGAGCGGCGTCAGTGACAGCTGCGAAGTGGGGGAGTACGTTTACGGAGGACACACACCCGTTAGTGGAGAGGCCAAGAACACAGCACGTTTCCTCTGCCTGCTCCCTCTCAGTCACAGAGCTGGGCCAGCGCCAGAGCCCCTGTGCTGGTGGACAGGACCGTGAAACCGAGTTCTGGACGAAGGCAGGCGCCCCTCGGTGTGGCCCGAGCGAGGCTGCTGGAACCTGCCGTCACTCTCCGCACCTTCTCTCTTTCCTGACCTGCTGGATCCGGGGAGACCTGGGCTGCCCCCGGCGGTGGGGTCACTAAGGGAGAGGACCCCGGAGTGACCGCGAGGTGAAGAACGCTGCCCCTCCCCTTCCCACCAGCTCTGTTGGATGGATCCGACCCTGAAATAGAACCGCGTTGGGTTCAGCCATTGAGAACTGGGACCTTATGTTCACGGCACAGAGCCTATCCTGACTGAGACCCACGTTATTCTCATTGTTGGCCAGATATTTCCATCATTCTGCTGAAGTCCTGCCAGTGGAGTCGAAATGGATGATTGCCTTACGCTGTTGCCAAGGCTGCATGTGATTAAATAAGACATGCGGTCGTTGTAAACCCAGGGACCTCGCTGAGACTCACTGTGGACCGAGTCAGGGCTCATTTCCAGCATCCTCCACATGCGTGCAGCGCGTCAGCACCTCTTCTGCTGTCAATCACGTTTGCGTTATCCGCGGGGGAGGCTGCGGGGACACGGCTGGGCTGGAGGTGGAGACACGGGGCTCCCTGGGCACTGGGTCTGCCGTGTCCCCTCTGAGGATGTGCCCCTGCAGGTGCTGAGCTGCGTTCCAGGACCAGGAAAGCAGCCCCTTGAGCAGAAGTGAAGAGACTGTGAGAACGTCTTCCAGGTTGTCCCGAGAACACACGCGTCCTGCAGCTCAGCCCCGAGAGCCAGGGCTCCCCGCACGTCTGTCCACGTGTGCCTTCCTCCCAGCTCCGCCCGATTTAGCTTCCCGTTGGACAGTCCGTCTCTCCTTACCGACCATTGCGCATGCACCACCATTGCACACATGTAACACAGGTAACACAAATGTGTCTTCTGTATCGATGCAGTAATTAATGTTATAAATATATAAATAACAATATAGCACAAACATGGAATATTCTACAAATAAGTGATGCATAAACATGACAAATCTGTCCTTCTCTGTTAACCACAGCCTTTGTCCAGTATATTGAATGTAATTTCACATTTGTCTTTTGCCTTTGACTCTTTTCAGTGCAGATGCTTGCATTTTTTCTGTAAATTCATTACCATTTTTCTTAAAGACAGTTTCCATTGATTAAGGCGACAGGCAAGGAAGAAGTCCAACCTGGGCCAGAATCTCAGGTGTGGGGACGTGAGCTGGTCGGAGGCAGATGCCACCAGGCACTGTGAGGAGGCAGGAGCCAGGTGTGCGTCTGCGGCGCCACGGGGCTTAGGAGCGGCCGCCAGGGCCACTGGGGCTCCGGGCACGAAGTCCCCTGGCTCCGAGCGCTCTTTCCCACAAGCCCACTTACTTTCAGGGAGATTCTGCTGGACTTGCCGGAGCACTGAGCTCACTCGGGGTGGGGGTGGGGGTCGGCACGGATCCTTCCTTGGGGCAGAACATTGTTTTCAGCAGCCTCTGTTTTCCCTACCTTTTTAGGGCGCCGATCCATCATCCAGGGACGTGGGGGAATTTTCTACGCGCTCCCAGTGCCTCACGAAAGTAACAAGGAAAATGGCTCTGGGGAGATGCCACAGGGTCTCGAGAGAATGGATATCCAGTGGTTTTAACCCCTGTGCCGTAAAGCCTCCTTGATCATCATTTGCCCACGTGAAATGTTCCTCCCTTCCACTGAGGAATTACAAAGACGCCCCCAAGAAGACAGAGAGAGAGAGAGAGAGAGAGAGAGAGAGAGAGAGAGAGAGAGAGAGAGGGAGATGGGGTTTGTTCTGAGACAGCTGAGCCCAGGACATTGCAAGACTTTGGAGCCCCGGGAGCCGAGTGAGCCTCAGGAGGGCTGCACTGTCATGAATGTCCAGCAGCTCCTCCGCCGCGGCTGGCACTAGTCTCCCTGTGAGTAATTAATCTGAGATGGTTCCTGTTCCAGCAGTGAATAGAATTTAACTTGTGGAATTTATTGATACTCAGGTCTCAAAAATTCCTGACTATGCTCCTGAAATAAATGAACAGGAAAAAGCAGAGAGATCGCCCTGGTGATTAACATGTGCTGCTTCTGTCTCTGGAGAAAGGACCGTGGTCAGATGCTCAAGTGACCTCCAAGCGTCCTTGGAAACTCACACATATTAAAAAAATGTTTCCATTAACTTTCTCTCCAGAACCATTCAGTGTAACGTTCTTCACGGGTAAGTCCTTTTTTATGAGACTTATTGGTTGGCAATTATGCTCTCTGGCAAGTTGAGAGGCTTTTACTGTGACTTAATGTGTGTATTTATCTTACGTTCCTCAGGGGTGTTTCATCTCCACCCGCAGGGAGCTCGGGGAAGCATTTGCTCTGCTCCGGCAAACGCCGTCTCACACGGAGGGTCTGACACTCACGCACCGGCCAGAAATGCTGGGGTGAGGCTTGAAGAGGACTCAGTCAGGGAACATCTTGTGTCCGTGACGTATGTCGCCTCCTCGTTCATGAAGGTTCCAGGAGGCAGGGCATTCCTCTCTTTTCCTCGTCTGACTACATTCAGTCCACCAACAATTTCTATCACCCTCTGGCCCCCAGATACATCAAATCCACGGAGGTGACTCCAGCTCCTCTTCCTCCACCATAGCACGAGTCCTCACCTGCTCCGACCTCTGCCTCCGGCCACGTCCCAGGCCATCACATCTCCACTCGGTGTCCAGACACCCTTCACAGCCAAGCCCTTCGCTTGTCCACCCGGACATTCCCAGAGACCCAGGCACTTCCTACCGTTCTTAGAACGAGCTCCTAACCACGTCAGAGCTCTGCGTCCCGGCGATGCAGCCCCACCCCACGCTGTGCCGTCACCGTGGACCAGCCTCCGCTTCTCACGGACCCATTTCCCCAGACACACGGAGCTCGTGCCGACCCAGGCGGTGACTCTTGTCTCCGCTGCCCGGGGCTCTGCGTGGGGCCCGTGCCTGCTTCCTGCCTCCACACTGGTGCTGGGCTCCGTCTCTCCTGCTCAGAGGGGGCCACGAGCACACACGTCAGATAACACACCCGCCACTGTCACACCACCCTGCTTACCCTCCTCACAGCCCCTGACGATACCTGCCGCCCCGGCGCTCGTTTACTAACTTGTCGTATGATTTACCTTCTCTTCGTTGCCATTCCTTCCCCCCAGATGGTCCCCAAGGGCTCTGTGGGGAACTCTCCCTCCAGCCCAGAGCTTTCGTCTCCGTGCACGCTGGTGTACTGAACACATGGCACAACTGGGTCAATGCGGTGCCTGTGACCGCACAGGCCCTCGGCCTCCTCAGCTGGGGGCTTGCTCTCCTCGGGCAAGTTCAGGTATTTTCAAGACTGTATTATGATCGGGCTGAGAAGTTTTACATCAGTTAAATAAAACGAGTAAGTGTGCAATATACCTACTTACCTTGTGTTGCTTTTGTGTGGCCGAGAGCCGTAACAGTTCGAAATGGATCAGCAGCCTGTAGCCAGTGATGGGAGGAGGTACTGTCTGTCACTGGCAGGATTCTGGAGCAGAAAATCAACCATGAGCCATCCAGGCCCTTACCGTGTTGGCGTCAGCATTCCCTCTGGCTCCCATCTCTCCTGTGCGCGCCTGAGCCACGCGTGGGAACACGCCCAGCGTTAGCGAAACTTTGATCAGGGCAGAGAGGGCTAAGTTTCCCTGAACTTCGCAGGGGAGGCTTCCTGTATTCTTAAAGAGGCATCGCGGCACAGTGAGGGGAACAGAGCCTTACTGACATTTTACCTGTAGTGGTGATGGGAAGGGAAGTGGACAGCAGGACATTCTGAGAAAAAAAATCACAAGGCTGTTTCCACGGGAACTGACAGAGGCGCGTCCTTGAATTCCTGGAGGAACAGCCGTGGTCGGTGAACCGTCAGTCTCCTGGGTTTATTTGCAGGTCATTTCTGCCAGCCCCCGGTGACCCGCCGTGAGAGCCGGCTCCGGGCGCGGCCGCGTCGGGGCGGTCAGTAACCACTGTGAGGCCCAGACGGGCGAGACCGACACTCGATAAGCTTTCAGGGGGAGATGCAATTCGAACCGGAGGTCAGAGTTTTAAAACGATTAATAATTAAATGTTTACTGGACATTGTGTCCAAAGGATCAACAAAAATGTAAAAGAATCAGCTCTTCCCTGAATAGAGTCTGTTTGCAAGTGACGAGATTCTCAACCCACGGGCTGTGCTGGATTTTCCTCATTTTAATTTAAAAAAAAGAACAGAATAAAATCCTGCAAGATGCTGGCAGGACACCACATTGCTAAGCACTCACGTGTCTTGCTGAGAGAGCTGCAGGCACTTACCGGGCATTTTAATTGGTCTTTAATATGTGGTTATAACGATTTACTCTTTGATCTCTTTTTGACCTCTCTCGCAGTTCGCTAGGTGCACGCAGACCTCCCTGCATCGCGACGCGCTGTGCTCTGTGATAGGGAGGCCCCGGCCGTGCCACAGCGAAGAAAGGCAGAGGAAGTCCCTGCACTCCCGGGAGAAACTTGAGCGGTTATATTTAATTAGTAATTTCCCTCACAGCTGCCTTCATTTTTATCCCAAAGATCTCTGTTTCTTTTCCATTCGAAATGCCACCCATAAGATTAAAAAAAAAAAACATTTAGCGCAGTAACAGTGTCTAAAGGGAGTTACAGAAATTCAGGGTAATGCGGGGCTGTTCACGTGAACACTAAACCTTTTGAAATGTGGTGTCTCTGCCGATGACAATGTTTTCTTGTTGGCAGAATATTTAAAGATATGTAAAAGTCCTTTTTATGAATAATAGTTTTATAATAAAATATGTGCTTATTTCAGAAACTTTAGATAAATTAGAAAGGCATAAATAAGAAAAAACACATGGCCCAAAACTTCACTACCAATTAACAACCATTATTAACATTTGCATTTTCTTCCAATCCCTTTTTCCTGTGCGAGGACGTCGCCCCTCGGCAGCTCACTGCGAGGCCTTCCCAGCTGATGCGGCCCTGGGCGGCCCCTCCTGCCCCAGGCAGATAAGGGGCCCAGCGGGCCGTTTCCCGGAGCCTCACACACACGTTTTCAGTCGATCTGGGTTTGTAGCCAATTTTGCTTCAACTGGAATGTCTACATCTGACTCTGTGTCCAGCTGGGTGAGTCCCCCGTCACATCTGAAGGTTCATTTTCACTCCTGCAATTTTCCTGGTAACACTGATTCCTATTCCACTTGGTTTATGGAACAGGACAAACAAACTTTTAACTCCTGAGAAAAAGGTGAGAGGGTCCAATCACAGGGAACTTCCACATCTGCAAAAAGTGCCACAGGCACTTGATGAAATTTTATGGAAAGTTTAAGTGATCTGGGATGTCTTTCAAATATCTTAACATAGCATTCTGTGATATGATTCTTTCTTAAACCCATAATTATCTCTTAGGTGGCTTTTATTCAGATCTCAAAGGAAGCCTGATAAAGATGATTTCACTTACGCATTTTAGAGTGTAATTTCTTAATGATGTGTGACACACAAATTGACCCTCATACACACTCCAGGTAAGCAGGTCATTTTTGTTCATTTTACCAGCTTTGGATCATAGTTGGAAAATATAAGGAAGCGACACACTTTCTAAATTCTACTCAATTTGTTTAGAAATGATTTTGAGCTTATTAGTCCTGAAGTGGATGAGCATCCGCAGGTTTGATGTCATCCACGTGTAAGTGGGTTCTTGTGCTTGGAACGTCCCCAACACGCACGCGGTAACTCAGGTTCTTAAAGTCAAGGCATTTGTGCGTTTTGCCTGTTCAGCACCTGGTGCCGCTCACACGGGGCTACGTCCTCTGCTGGAGCCGAGCCACGAGGCGGGACAGAGACCGGGGACCCACGCTGGCGCCTCGTCCACGCGGAGCTGGCGCTGCCGTCACACTTGTCACGGGTGTGGGGCTGAGGGTGCTGGGAGGGGACAGCGTCGGGAGGCTGAGCTGGAAGGGCTGGGTGCCGGACGGGAGCCCTGGGTTTCAAGTACATGGTGCCTTTGATGTGCCGATCCGAACAGCGTCTCCATTTACGTTGAAAACTACACAACGCTTGACATGAGAACAGAGGTTACCCCGCCCGCTTCCCCACGTAGCAACACGGCAGGGCTTTGCTGGGCGTGAAGGGAGGCCGCGCATTCCTGACGCCTCGGACGCTGCGATCTGCTGTTCTCGCCGGAAGTTTAAATCTTTTCCTCAGTGAAGGCTGTTTTGGGAAGATTGGCACAGAAATGGGTGAACAACGCCACAAGGGAAGAAGGGCACCAGTCTTATTCCAGTGCCTCCCGCAAATGAGACCAGTTTGCAGGCCGAAACTAGTAAGCGCAGGACAGGTGGGCAACAAGCCCCCACACCGCGCAGGGAACGCCGTCCACTGGCTGGCGGTGGCCCACCGTGAGAAACAAGCTGGAAAATAACGTGCACGTCGTGCCACTGGGTCACTTGGCGGTACACCTGAGATACGGTGAATCAGCTGTGTTTCAGTCCAAAAAAAGACCCAGCGCAGGAGGCCCAGTGGCGCCGGGGACCCACGCGCACCGTCTGCTGACCGAAGACAGCGGCTCTGGGTCGCTCGAAGTCCTGCTGATTCTTCCGTCAGGTCCCCTTGCTAACCGGTGGCACAGCTCGACCAGCTGGGAAGACCCAGTGAAAACTCTATGTTCCTTCTACATTTTATATTTAAATCTGCATAAAGATGAAGGCTGATCATCAGAGACTTGAGCCCCTGAGCTTCGCGCCACACTGGCTGAGCCCAGAGAAGTCAGCCTCCTTGGCCCCCGTCCTGGTCGGCTCCCGTGAGACCCCAAAGCGCGCTTTCCCGTCTGCTCCTGCACGTCTGACCCCAGATGGACCGGGACCTCCCCCCTCACCTCGCAGGGCCTCCGCCCTGCGGCAAGCATCCTCTGACGGCCTCAGAGCCGCCGCGGCGGGGCAGCGCTGGGCTGGCAGGTGCAACGGCCTGCTATGACGGGAGATACAACTCCGTGCCGACCGACACTGATGGGAAACCCTGCAAAGCTGGGAGGTGAGGGGGTTTTACTCATTTCTTTCTGTTCCCAGATGACGGAGCTTAAACATACACCCAACCGCCACGGGGTCCGACTGCTTTCTTGTCTGTACGTTATCGCTACGCAGTCGTGTCAGGACGATTAGCTGCAGGACAGGTGGTGTGGAAGTTCTCTGGAAAGAGGCAGCTTCAGCTCAGATCTGATCACACACAAGCAGCCTTTACCCCAAAACTGTGTGACGCTGCCGCCACCTGCTGGCTTGGGACAGTTAGAAGGTGCACCTTTAGGTTTTCCAGAGTTTCCAGAAAAGTCTAATCGCAGCCCCAAGCAGTGTGGCCTTAATTCATTTTTCTAAGAGTGGGAACACATGCCATATCAGGAAATACCCTAAAAACCACACTTACGGTGACTGTAACTGCACAGGCTACCGACAGCGGGGTCGGTCCTCAGGTGTCTCGGCGGACACGCAGGCAGCGCCGTGAAACCCGAGCCCCGTCAACAGGGCGAGGCGCGGCCCGGCCATGACGCAGTGACTCGCCTTTAACATAAAGGGTCGTGCTGGTTGAGCTCTTCATACGCTTTAAACATTCTGGTTAAACACTGCGAAATGTAAACGGACTCGTTAGACACGGTCCGCTTTCTCGTTGCTCAGAGAAGAGGGATCAGAGGGGTCGGGGACACAGATGTAGAAAGCAGACTATGGCCACCGGAGGGGAGGGGGCGGGAAGGGATAAACTGGGAGTTCGGGATTGGTAGATACTGACTGCTACATGCAAGACAGACACACAGTACAGTCCTGCTGGGGAGCACAGGGAGCCACACTCAATACCTTGTGACGGCCTAGGGTGAAAAGGAACGTGCACGTACAGAACTGAACCGCGGTGCTGTGCGCCGGGAGCTAGCGCGACCTTGTAAACCAGCTGTACTTTAGTGATAACCATAATAAAGACGCGCCGGGTGCTGAGGCGCAGCCCCAGAGGGCTCTCCGGGGTCAGGAGGGCGCTCACCCCGCAGGCACGGGCGAGCCCGGGCTCGAGGAGGACGGTGGAGCTGGGCCTGGTCTTGGATGCGCAGAGCAGAGGGCGGGTGGGCGGGGGTCAGGGGAACGGTCATGAAGCCTGGCGGGTCGGGAGGTGAAGAGGGCCCCGACGCCAGGGGCGCACAGAGGGTTTGGGAGTCAGACTGAGAAGGTGGGTGTGGACAACGCAGCAGGAGCTCGCAGCCCAGGCCCAAGAGTCCAGGCTACCAGGCTGCCGCCCCGCAGACCACAGTCGGGTCCCCGGGGTGAGTGCTCAGAAGTGCCCGGGCAGCGGGCCCGAGGTCTGCGGTCTGAGCAAGGCCCCACACTCAGCGTGTCCTTGAAGCCCAGCCCCAGGTGGGAGGCGGGACTGCGACTTCCTGGTTCCTCACTTGAAGGAGAGCGTGGAGGGAGAGGAGAGGGTGGTGACTGTTGACAGACAGGACTCAGAACAAACTATCCGCTGCTCAGAATGACTCCTCGACTTCCTGTTAAAGAACAGGGCTGTTCGGGGACATTCTGGGACACTGGCGCTGGACATCCCTCCGCGTGTGACCTGTCCCGCCTGCGCCCTCGCTCTCGAACATGCCCCTGCTTCTCTCTGCCTGGTCCCCAGGGGCCCGCTTGCCCTGGGGCTGCTCCGAGAGCTCCCGACGGCCTCTGAGGACACGGCTCGTGTGGGTCCCGGGGAAGGTGGGCCTGGTCCCCTCCACTCGGAGTGCCGGGGCGTTTCCCCACGTGGTGTTGGAGGGAGGACATCACCACTGCTGTCACCTTCCACAGCAGCTAGTACTTTTACTTCTTCCTCCCGTGAAGTGAGAGGAAAGGGGTGGGGGCCCTGTGTTGGGAACGTCGGCAAAGTCGCCCAGGTGTGAGGGGACCGCGTGCGGTGGGGACAAAAGCCACCATCCTCTGAAGAGAGGCCCAGGGGAGCCCGGCTGTGACTCGTGGGCCAAGTGGGGCGGGGAGCAGGGTCCCCATGAGACCAGCAGGACAGCTTCCACGCGTCTCAACTGGGAGATGGCGACTCTAGTGAGGAAAAGGATTCCAGCCACGTGAACGAGGGCAGGACCAGAGGCGGCGCCGTCAGTTTACACTTTTTGTTGTTTTTGACGGCCAGATGGAGTATGAGGCTGAAGGGAAGGCAGTGATCGGGGAGCAGGGGGAGGGAGAAGGTGGGACAGTCTGGAAGTAATTTGGGGAAAATAAAATAGGACTTGGTGACTGTCTGGAGGAAGCGAGGGAGACAGAAGTGCGTGAGTGGCGAGTTTTCCTCTTTGAGTGACCAGCACCTGGTAACGCAGGTGGGTGACGCGTGGCGCACAGAAGGAGAAGCGTGTCGGGGGAGATGTGGGGGCTACCTGCAGCCTCCAGGTGGAGCTCTAGAACACTGGTCTACTCTCTACGTGGACCAGGCTGCCAGCAAGAGCTGCCCGTTATTGGGCGCTCGGGGGTCAGGGGTCAGCGATCCTGCGCTCACTCAGCTGGTGTGAGTGTTGGAAAAAAAGTTACTTCTAGAAATTCATGGCAAAATATTTCTAAAACCCGAAGTAGCTAAGTCTTACTTCTACCAATAACGCTCACATCAGTTTCCCCCGTCTTTCAGACGGCGGGGAGTGGGACAGAGAGGAGAAGGGCTGTTTGTCGCAGTGGGTTTCTGAGAAACTCCAGCAGGGCTGCAGGTTAACACGGACTGGTGGAGCTGTGGCTGAAGCAGGTCAGGCTGTGCGCTGACAACTGCTGAAGATGGGAATGCGTCCATGGGATTTGCGTCCAATTTTGCACATATTGGAAATTTCCCATAATAACAGGGTAAAAATAAATTTATGAAAAAATTTAGGGCAAAACTTTTAGCAGGAGATTCAAATATTCATTAAGTATCTTTTGAAGGATCAGTATCCATATTAGCTGGTAACGTAGGGGAGGGGTCTTAGGTGCGATCTACGCCATTAACATCCTTTACCCTAAAAACAAAAGACCAAAAACTCATCAACAGACACCTTATAACTTCAATATATATAAGAAAACTGAAGATGTAAAATAGCTTTAAAGCAGTCACTGCCATTATATGCCACGTGCTGCATCAACAGTGTCTCTTATTCAAAATTAAACCTGTTTCAGTATCTTTCACCCAAACTGGCATCAAATTTTTTGCTAAGCAAATATATTGTTGATAAGGGAAAAGGTGAAACCTTGAGCTAATTACTTCTACAGAAGTCTCCCAAGCCCAGATTTTATGTTCAGAGGGAAAAAATGGAGATTTCTAAAGCTTGGTAACTTTTTCTGCAGATTCAGTTTTGTTTTGTTTTTCAGTTGAGGTCTAGTCAGTTACAATGTGCCAATTTCCGGTGCACAGCGTCATGTTCCAGTCATGCATGTACACACATAAATCCGTTTTCATAGTCTTTTTCATTAAAGGTTATTACAAGATATTGAATATAGTCCCCTGTGCTATACAGAGGAAATTTTTTAAAATCTATTTTAATATATTGTGGTGATCATTTGCAAATCTCAGATTGTTTGATGTCCTTGCTTCCACTAGAGGGCTCTGTGGACAAGAGAAAACATTCAAATCAGAGTTTTGGAGCTGTTTAAAATGTATGCCATTTTATCAACTATAATTTGGTAATTTTGGTTTGAAATTCAGAGGTAACTTATTTGAACAGAACTAAGAAATAGTATGACATTAATACCTTCAGACATTCTTCTTCTCTGATTATCTGCCTCTGTGTCGACAGGTGCTCTGAAAAGTATTTACACTCCATAAATCCTTGTCATTTTCTTGTTTTACTAGGAGTTGTAATTGGCACTAATTATTTCTGGATGTGAAGTTCTCCGATTAGCCAATGGTCTAGTCGATAATTCAGAAGTCTGCCATTCATGATTTAATACTACTTATTCCAGGGTTATTTTGAAAAACATTAATACCAGTGTCATAACACAAAGGTTGTAAGTTCTTAAACGGGACCTGTACTCACTCAGACAAATTGCAATAGTGGTAAAGACGTTTCCTTCCCGTCTAACTTAAACGACAGAAGTTAAACGTGATTTGAGGGTCACAGAAATTAATCTTTTCCATAAACATGAGCATATCCTTATAAACATCCTTGCATTTGACACAGTCAGGATTTTAAACTTGAGCTGTGGAGGTTACAAGCTCCACAGAGGGAGAAAGGGGAATCCACACCCAGTGTCCCTACAATTTATTATCTAAAACATCAAGCTTTTAATAAAAACGTAGGAGACGTGCAGAGAAACAGGGAGGTGCCACCTAGCTGCAGGGAAAAACGCAAGTAATACATATCGAGACGGACCTGATCTCAGATTTGAGACACGAAGACTCCAAAGCAGGAAATATAAATATAGCAAAAGAATTAAAGATTAAAGAATCCATGAATAGAGAAGTTAAAAAAAAGAAGTTATGACGTCAATGACGACACTCAAGTGGAGAATATTAGTACAGAAAGATAAAAATTAGACAAAAAACAGATGAAGATACTGGATTTCAAAAGCATAATAACTGAAATAAAAAATTCACCGAGGGTCTTAATAATTTGATTTGAGCTAGAAAAATAATCAGCAGACTTGAGGCTCCATCAATAAATACTACCCGAGCCGAAGAGCAGAGAGGAGGAGTGGGCAGAGCGCAGGGAAGACACCGTCAGCACACAAAGCAGATGCAGGGGGGTCACAGGAGAGGAGGGGGAGGGAGCAGAAAACATGCAGAGAGCGGCTGAAAACGTCTCAAGTTTGATGAAAACTATTAACTGCTCATCGAGAAAGGTGAATGGACTGTACACAGACACATCAGATCAAAGCTGCTAAATGCCAAACACAAAGAGAAAATGCTGAGAAAAGCGAAAAAAAGAAAAGAGCTCCTCGTATGCCAGGGCGCCCTGTCGGACCAAGACACGATCTCTTACCCGAACCGCCAAGCCGCGCGAGCAGGCGGTCAGCCAGGTGGCAGGACAGGAGGCTCCCGACTTCGTCCTCCTCACAGACCGTGCAGCCGGCCACTCTTCAGAGACAAGAGGCCTTTGTGCAGATCCCAGAACCAAGGGGGCTGGCTGAAACGCACCCCTCCGACCACAAAACCCGGAGAAAACCCCACGAAGGGTAAAAGGAGCCGTTCCACTGTGAATGCATGACTCCTTCCCCAGGACAGCGCACTGCCACGCGGAGGGGTCCCGCAGGCCTGCCGTTTCTCCAGTGGGAAAGGGATAGAAAGGACAAAGAAACTAAAAACAGTCAGAAAATGACAAGATGGCGTTAGTAATCCCTTACCTGTCGGTAGTTATTTTACATGTAAACGGGTTAAATTCTCCAATCAGAAGACGGAGTGGCTGGATGGATAAAAAGCAAGATAGCCAAATACAGACCTGGTTCCTGGAATTTGTACAAATTGACAGTCTCAGCGTCCAGAGTTTACTGGATGCTAGGTACATGGAGGGCAGGACCAGTATACACGTTAGTATAAAAATTCAGAGTGTACTTTGCATGTGGTGTCCTCCTTCATACCTCCTTTTTTAAATTTGGAGATAACACATTTTGGACCACTGGGTCAGGCATCAGATGAACGCATTTCAGTCAGTTCATCGGATTTCATGTCAGGGTATTTGAATGATTTCAGTTTCTCTGAGTCTCTGTGATCTTGTTTGCAAAAGGCTGAAATATTTACGTCACTGTGGATCAGATAAAGCAATGTTTAAGAAACACAAGTTTTTGAGTCTGTGTGTAAAGCCAATCAAAGTGTTCCGCTATTGCCACGACGGTTTCTTCAGACAAACGGCCCCCATTTTTCACCATTTGTGCTTTTGTGCTGATGTTTCGATTTTTACACCTCTCTCGGTCTCTCGATCTTTCTTTCTCTGTCTCTTACAGGTTGTCTTCTCTTTCAGAGCCTTTGGACGAGGGGCCAACTAGATATTTCCTCCGGAAAAATACCACCTTTCTACCGTCTGCCTTTAGAAAGTCTGACGTCCACATTCTGGCGTGGCGCGCTGCACGGGTCATGTAGCGGGAGCTTGGGACACAGTTTCTTCCAAGCCTGTTAGTTCTATTTGTTCAGGAGCAACAATAGTCTTCTGGGTTACTGTTTTCTGAGGATTACTGGTTATTGTACCTGCTTCATTAAATCTGCCTTTCAGGGTTGTCTGGGTACCATTCATCTATCTCTTTTGTTTTCAGTCAAAAACTTTCTATCTCCAACAAACATCTGAATATTTCTTACATGCTGGGAACTGTGTGGCACGCTTCGGCCAATATTACATTTTCCCATCAAGTAAGAAAAAAGTTACTGTCATTCTCATATGATCCCGAGGGGAAAACTGGGGCTCTGAGGATCTTTGCAACTTTCCTGGGGTGTCGTGGACAGACGGAGGACAGGGTTTGGTCACCTAATCCCAGTACCTCCTTCCCTCTTAGGAGGTCTTCACACAGAGGTGGAAAGTTAACGGGAAAATGTAATATTTCTGACCGTAAAGAGTGAGCAAAGGTAAACATAAAATGTTATTTTTACTAAGATCAGATGGACTCCTTCGGAGAGCACGCAGCACAGAGATGACACAGAAGTTCTAACTCACTGGGCACTAGTGACCTTGAAAGTGGCGTGTACCATCTGGTGACCAGGCCCCGAACATTGTCATCTCTTTCTTCCTCGTGGTGTTACAGATCACGGGGTCTCACGTAACTACACACAAAACCACCAGCGCTGTTTCATGACAGGTGCTCAGCAAACCCCCTTTGGTTGCCTAGAAAATGATGAGCCCCTTCATGGAACCACCTGAACGTGATACTTAATATATGTGACATAAGAGACACATATAACTTTAATACATGACATTTTGAAACATTCTATTTGAAGGTCAAAGTCTGTTCAGTACGACCTCACGGATTCACTGCTTTGCTTGAAAACTTCAGGCCAAAATGAAACAGTTGCCTGAGATCACACAGCCTTAAACCGACGGCACCATGTGGCTGTTCACGCCACCCGCGACACGTGTTTGGCCCGGATCTTTCTTCCATCTAATGAAGTTTGACAATTTGTGACAGGATAGAAAGGAAATTCATTATATTTAGTAATAGAAAACCTATTTCTCATTTTTCACGAACCAAGCAGCTACAATGAAATTGCCTAAACCACTATATCACAATTCTCCACCTTTGTGGTTCTTAAGGTCACCCTCAAAGGTCTTCAATTTCCTTGTGTTCACAGCTTGGCATCTGGTAATTTTCAGTATCAGAAAATATAAGGGGGCTATATATTTTTTTTCTGAGGAGAAATATTTCTGATTTGGACAGAAATAAATCTGTCAAGAGGAAAATATTAAAAATAAAAAGCACGACTGTAATAATCACATTGGTGTCACAGCCAATTCTACTTATCCAGCTTGGTGACGGAAGCCCCCCGCCCCCCGAAGGAACTGTCAATGTGAGAGAAATGGATTCTTTATTTCAATAACCACTGTGGCTTAAGGGTAATTTATGTATAAGGAAGCCCAACAGCCTCGAGAATCAAATTTCCTTAAAATATTATTTTGCATTCTCTCTGCCGCAAAGCTCAGTGAAATTGATAGATCGGAGCGAAAAATGACCAAATCTGCTTCTCCAGGTTATAATTTAACTCACACTGTACATGGCTCACGTCACTAGCAAAAGGGTAGTGTTTTGCATTTTGTATAAGAATTACACCTATAAAGTAATAATTCCTCAGGTTAAATAACCCTTACCATTTTAATATTAAAAATAGAAGAGAGCCTGGCTTGTTTGGGCTCACTCGTGAAACCCTCCCCCGCCTCCCCCACCTCCGCTCATGCACGCTGACTCTGCCTCAGTCGCGATTATCTGCTTCAATAACGAATAAACCCTGCGCATCATGTAAGTCACTATTTAAAGGAACATCTCCCCGGACAGGGTCGAAAGAGTATTCAAACATTTAAATAAGTAATTTAAATCCTTAATTCTTTCTCAAATGATCCGTGGCTCTGGCTACAACCACCCTGTTTAGAACTTTAAGAAATAAGAATATATAAAACAACGAAGTCAAAGGCTCCATATTTACTTGGTCTCACGGGGGAAACGTTTATCCCTCTCCCAGGAGCCATCCTTCCGTGGTCACACCCACTGACTCAAGACGCATTTGCTGTCGTGAGCATGTCACGGGCCCTCAGGGGTCTCGGGCGCCCGCCCGCCTCCCCGGTCCGCCTTCCGCCGGTCGGCGCGCTGCTCCCGAGGCGCTTGGTCTGGCCGCACCGCGCTGTGGGAGCCTAGGTTCTCTCTCTGCACATGCCATACTTTCCCATGACAAATACCATTGTTCAAAGTTATTGCACACTGGTAACTACCTAAACATAATATGTTCCCCAGAAAGTATACAGCATATTCCTACTTTTTGAAAAAAAATCAACTCATGGAAAGAGAAAGAACAGGCCTTTGCCAGTTTCCAGATGCCAGCTCCCAGGGAGAGGGTGTGGGGTTTTAATTCTAAAGCAGACAACGTTAAAAAAAAAAAGGAGTTTTATATGAAAGAACATTAACAGCTTTAAAAGAAAAAGAAAACTTCATTTATGACTATTGTAGTTACTGTTGGAATTAAATCTTTAATTATATTTTGGGCTTTAGGGGATATTAATGTTTTAAAACATCCATCTGTTGGCATAAATGTCTATTTAAAACATCGTCTTCTCTGTGAACCTCAGGAGACTGGGATGTGCACCTGTTGCGTGTGGTGTTCTGAAGTTTTGACATCTGATATCATTTCTCAATATCTACTTCTCTCAAAACTTAGAGTAAGGAAATACTTTCAACATTTTAATTTTTATTATGTTCTATTTTTGAACTTTAAAATATTTCAACATTTTGCATTCTTTTCTAAATTATAACAATTTGTTTTTATTGTTCTTTAATGCCGAAGGCCATGCGATGTGTAAATTTTTCTTAAAGAGAATTGGTTAATTTCCTATTCTCCCTTCCAACAGTTCATAACAGCTACTCCAGCTCTGTAGAGATAATAAAATCGTGTCTTTTAGTGAGACTAGAGAATTATAAAAAGCGGAGTCTTAAGAAATAGTTGCTCAGAGGATTGAAAAATGAAACTAACTTAGTGAAAAGCAGAGAAGGGAAGGCCTGTGTCGATAATGCTGGCTGCCGACACGAGGTTTCCAAAAGAGGTGTCACTCCTTGAAGGTACCTGTCATCTGTTTCAACCTCTGAGGCCGCCCGTGTACCACCACCAGGCCCGGCACAGCCCTCTGTCACTTCTTTTTATTCTGCTTCTCCTGCACCCTAAAAGAGCCTCAAACTTTGCTCCTCCGAGGAGCTGTGTGTCACAGGCACACGTCTGGGCCAAGAGCTGCCCCCCTCACCCTGGGTCAAGTTCAGCTTGGCAGTTTTCGACCTTTGATCTGAGGCTGGAAGACCTTGGGGAACGACCTAGAGGATCTGAGCCTCCCTCGCCTTATTTGAAAAGCGGTGATGATGTAACGGTGCAGGGTCACTGGGTTTGGGGAAGGACAAGTGAGTCCAGGGGCAGGGAGACCCGTGGCACGTGGTCCGTCCCTCCTCCTCCTCCCTGCCTCCCTCTCTCCCTCCCTCCTCCCACCCTCCTCTCTCCGTCCCTCCTCCCTCCGTCCCTCCCCCCTCCTTCCTTCCTCTCTTTTATGGAACGTAACTGGCACACAGCATTGTGTAGCTGAAGGTGCCCAGTGGGCAGATTTGATGCGAGTGTCTGTATTGTGACCCCCACGGTGGCGTTAGCTGACACCTCTGTCACATCACGTAATTACCATTTCTTTTTTGTGGTAGAAATAATTAAGATCTAGTCTCTTAGCAAGTTTGAAGTTTATAATGTAGTGTGGATAATGGGTTTTTCTTTAAATTGCCCTGTAATGGATTTTGAAGAATATGGAAGATTATGACCAAAGTAAATAACAAGAGTGAAGCCAGACTGCGCCCTAGAAGGTCTTCTAAGGACTGCGTCGCGGGCAGTTCCGTGCCCTGAGTGAGTGAGCTGTGTTAATGGTGCTGGTGAGCAATCAGAGCCTCCCAGTGTGCTGTCGGCACGTTCTCTCATGTTCCACGTGGACCTGGCGGGCACGGTCCATACACATGCTGGACGTCACGGTGACTTCTTGGCATTGGTTTACCTCGTCCACAGTCTGGATGGGAACAAAAGTCAGATTTCTTTTAAAAGCCAGAAAAGCTTGTCATCACGGCAGCTAGTTCTCAGTTAAGTAATAAAGCGCCTGTTTATGCTCGGTCCAGAGGGACCAGCCAGGAATGCTGGTGTGTGGGCGACATCAGTCCACACCGGACACCTGATGCAAACGCCAGGCGGCCACACAGCCGAGTGACCGCAGAGCGGAGCGCTCTCTCCCCCTGTCCAGGCGCTTAATGCTTGTCAAATATTTGCAGGGTGAGGACAGGGACTTTGAGTTAACTGATTTTTAGAGTCTGAGTAAGCGGAGAAGTTTGGGGAACCTGTCACTTCAAGTCTGGAAATAGAGAATAAAATGTAGGGAAATGACCCCTACAACCAACTCACTAACCGTGGGTCTCACGTAAATTGCAGATGGCGCTGCAGGAGGCTGGCTGCTCTGACTCCTAAAAACAACCGGATCTTGCTTGCAAGCTGCCCAGGTTCTACAAGAGAAAGACTTTCCCAAAATAACTTGTAACGTATTTTCCCAGGGACTTAGAGCGTATTTTAAACAAAGCTTGGGGACACATGGCTACTTCTGTTTCGGTGACAGAATTAGCTGCTCCCACGCTTCTTTTTTCCTCCTACACGCGCAGTAGTGCCGTCTGCAGTGTATGTGAGACACGGTGATGAATGAGCTGGTTTTGAAAACAAATCGCGATGCTGAGTAGCCTGGCCAGACCTGACTGTCCTTCAGCGTAAGTATTCACATAGTGTTTTTGTAATTTCAAAGTGTTTTCCCAGGTATCAGCTCACGTCAGCTTCAGACAGACACTGCAAAGCAGGGAGGTCCCGAGGCCAGTGCGGGGCAACGCTGGGCTCCGGGCCCCGGGCGCCCGACGCCCTCCCGCTCCCCCGTGCGGCCGGCACACGCCGGCAGCTGCGGGGCGACGCGCGGTGCGGGCGGAGCAGCGGGCGCCGGGCGAAGGACAGCTGCTCGGACCGTCACCGGGCTGGGCGGCTCCGAGCGCCGTGCAGGATGAACTCCTCCAGTGCGGGCGGTTCCCAGCCCATCGCTCAGCTGTGTGAGGAAGGTGGGAAAGACAATTCCAGAGCGGGCATCTTCGGTTTCCCTGGAATCCAGCCTTCCCTCCCTCACGGGAGTAACATTAATGAAACCATTCATTTAAATAAATTACCAGTCTTATCTACTTGTTCAAGGCAAATTATTATTCGTTTGGAGACAATAGATAAGTGGCCTTGTCCAAAGTTGATTGTGTGCAATCAATACCACGTTAATATTAATAACTTTATAATAATGTGGGATTCATAGGGTTGCAAGGAGCGAGGAAACGCTCACTTTTAAATGATCTTTGACAAGGATGGGAAATGCTTGGGGAGCAAGCCTGACCCTAACTGTAATTATACTGAGAGGGAGCAAGAAAGGAAATGACACTCAAGATGCAAATCTCCGTACCCACCGTGAAGACGCCAGCGAGGACGCGGCGGTGACAGCGACTCTGGACGTGCCTCCGTGGCGGGGGGGAGGGTGCCACTGGTCAGCACGCTCTTGGAGTTTCCTTTTCAGCCCTATTTCCAAGCACGTACAAAACTCCCCGTCTCCTGCCTTTACCTAGAATTTAATTCCGTGTCATACTTCCAAGGAGGAAATGCGAACTCAAGTCCGCGTCACCACGAGCCGTCCAAGGCCACTCGGTGATCTGGGGAAGCAGAGGTGAGGATGGCCTGGTCCCAGGCGGTTTCAGGAGAGAAGATACTGATCAGCTGCATGAAGCGGTGTGGGTGGGTCTGTGAGCAAAGCGGTGGGCTTGGTAGTGGGTCCGTTTAGACCCAAACATCGACGGAAGGGAGGCAGGTAACAAAATGAGACAAGACCCTTCTGGACGAGCGGTACCTCTGCTCCACTTTTGACTCTGCAGCTCCGCTGGGAGCAGCAGAAACAGGGGTCTAATGTTGCTGAAGAACCTGATTTTTTCCCCAAAGAACACAGAAATCCAAATTGACCTGTGTAACCGCTCTTAAAAAATATTTCTCCAACATTGCCTAAGTGTAAGGTGTGCAGGCAGTGATTGTGTACACGTGTGTGGTCGCCTCAGTACAGTGAACACACCCATCGCCTCACCTGGTTACACTTTTTTTTCCCTTTGTGGCGATAACTTTTAAAATCTACTCTGTTCGCAACTTTCAAATACATGACGCGTTATTGTTAACCGTGGTCGCCGTGCTGTGGGTTAGCTCCCCGGAACGGCTCGTCTCGTGACCGGAAGTTTGTGCCTTCTGGCCACTTTCACCCGTATTCCCCGCCGGCCCCTGGCGACCACCAATTTGTTCTCTGTCTCTATGCGTTCACATTTTTTTTTGTAAGATTCCACATATAAATGAGATCCTATGGTACATGTCTGTGTCTGTCTGACTTACTTCACTTAGCATAATGTTCTCACGGCCCGTCTGTCTGTTGTAAACGGCAAGATTTCCTTTTTTCTCGTCCACTGAATAATATTCCGTTGCGTGTATATATATATAGCACATTGTCTTTATCCATTCATCTGTCAGTGGACACTTAGGTTGTCTCCAAGTCTTGGCTCCTGGGAATAATGCTGCTGTGAACATGGGGGTGTGGATGTCTCTCTAAGACAGTGATTTTATTTCCCGTGCACGTACCCCCACAAGTGGGATTGCTGGATCGCAGGGCATCCTTAGAGTAGAAATAAGAATAATTGACATCATAAAGACATAGGAATGGTAAAATTCAGTGGTGACGATAAATATGTAGTCAAAGTCAGATTTTCTCAATGTAATGATGCTGTGTATGTAGTTTATTTAAAATTCTGTATGTTTAAAAAACTTTTCCGCTTAAGGGAGGCACTGGGAATTGAACCCAGGACCTTGTGCACGCCAAGCACACACTCTACCCTTGAGTTACACCCCCACCCCCTACTTACAACTCTGGATTAAAAACAAACGTCTGAAAAGTAACCACAACTGTGTCATCTCTTGACATCGAAACACGGGCAGTTCATGTGTTTAAAACATGAGGAACTGTGCTGGCCAAATAAAACACATTTGTGAACGGACAGTTTTTGAAACTCTTGAATTACCTCTTTTGTACCATAAATCGGAGGCCGTTAACATAACCTCAATCTTTTTTAATTTTTTCACAAAGAAATATTTCGGGTTGTTTGGAGTCTGCATCCGAGCCCACATTTGGAATAACGAGGCATTTGCTGGTGTTGAGGAGGAAAGAAAAGGAAACGGTGGTGGGAGATGTCGTGGGGGCATCAGCCGGAAGGAAGAGCTTCGCTGGAGGCAGGGGCTGGATCCGTCTGACCGTGGGTCCGTGTGGAGGGATGAGAAGGGACACTCTGGCCGCCTGGGCACCGCCAGGGCTACTTCCTTGGTCCCTCTGCTCATGTTCCTCTGTGTCCTCTGCTCTTTGAGCAAATATGCTTTCTGTTTGTGTCGTTGATAAAGACATGACCTTTCCTCACTTAAAAAACATCCTTATCCTTACCACCCATTCTGACTGTGAGGAAAGTGCCTGTGGATGGTGACTGTGTGCAGAGCTCAGAAGGATGCTGATGGAGGAGGCTCAAGGCTCTCATAGGTGTCACAACGTGGAGGACAAAGGAATTCAAGGTCCCTCCATGTCCTTCTGTCGCTCGTGACACCACCCCCGCCACATCCATACATATGGAAGTCCCGATGCCACCTCCAAAATTGGGAGCATGGGTACATTCTGGTCATAGCCCCTTTCCACATGGATCTGTGTATGTAATAAAACCCATGTCTGCACACAGGATGGAGTCCGTCGCTGGACTTTGGTGACTAATTAAATGAAAGGGGAAAAAAAAAGGCAGTCAGATTGAGTGATTGTCTTCCCCAGGCCTGGGTCTGAATTGACTGAATTCATTTGAAATGCCACCGCACCGCGAGCTGCGTGTGGACCCCTGTGCCCAGCTTTGAGTTCTCACCTTTGGAGACGGTGAGCTTCGCTAACTGTTCCACAAAACCGGACGTGGAACACGCAGAGAATGTGGTGCTAAGTTCTGGACTGCGAGCTCATCGGCCCAAGCAGAGCAGGACGGGGACAGGGGATGCCCAGAGAAGCATCGTCCTTCAGCGCTTCTGGCTTAACAAGAATGAGGAAAACCAGATTCGCCGGGAAGACGGTTTTTACCCTTTATTCTTGGCATAAATCAAGAGGCTCGTTTTTCAGTCTATGGAATTCAATTGAAGGTCAGGTTTGTAATGGGGATCCTAATTATTAATGTGTTGCTATTTTAATTATTAATAGGTTGGGATATTTGCATAATGGATAAAGAAACAGCCCAAGAACAACTGGTAGCCTCTGAAAAGTCTTCAGGATACTTTATCAATATCCCCTCCATGGGCTTATGGAATTCATTTAAAACACACGTTTGTTTAAAATGTGACAAAGGGAGAAGACTTAGTTTGGTTTAAGGTTGGTTAAAACCAGTCTTATTCGGCTTCGTCCTATAAAGGTATTGAATCCAAACAACTTAATGAGGCAGAAGCTTGTCACGTACGTTAAAAACTACATGCTCGGGGAAGTAGCTTTTCTCAGTGCGATTTATCAGAACCTAGATATGGCTGTTTCTGTTATAAATAATAAATCTCCTGACAAAATCAGGCAGCAAATAGAGGATGGATATTACAATGTTATCTATAAGTTTAATTTAAACTTCAGCTCTAAGGAAAGATGTTTCCTGGTTTTTTTTTTTTTTTTTAAAGCAATGGTATTATGATAAAACACAAATTTTCTTTTAAATCTGAAGTGCCACTTAAAATTTTTATTATCAGTGTGATTTCATTTGTGTAATTATAGCTAAACTATGAACCACAAATATTGAGAATAATTTTGTTATTTATATAAAAACATGAGAAAATTATTGTCCCCAGAAATCAATCAATCTCCTTTCTTCAGAGAAGAAAAGAGAACAAGAATGTCCTAGCTTCAGAGAAATAATTTATCTAGGGGTGTTTGAGGGCAGGATTAGTGATACCGACTAAAATGAACTTTTCAATAGCTAATGTGATATTTATTACGGTTCAGCTTAACCAATGTTAGTAATTATAAGAGACACAGAATTCACTATTAATTAGTTCATCATCAATTATTTAAATACGCCTTTAAAGGATGGCCACGTTCAAAGCTGTTTTCCGTGCTGGGTGTGGACTTCCTTCCTGCGTTTCTTCACTTCAATTCCTTTCCACCTGCTAAAACCTTCACCCTCTGTGTTTATTACAGCTGTTGGGCTGACTGTGTTTTGTTCCGTAGATTTGTATCAAACTATGAGTTCTTTATTTGGGAGAATATGATTCAAAATTTAAGCAGGAGAGACAGCTTTTGAAAGAGAAATATTTTTTTTTTTATTTGAAAAGCTCTGAGTTTAAAATATCTTTCTTCTGATGAAAACAGAGGACACGATCGCAGGAGGAAGACTCACCAGCAACGCCTCCCCTTTCAAACCACGACTTTAAAAAGGAGGGAGCAGTTAGCACCGCGGACTCTCCTCACCTGACGCTGAAAACTATGTGAAGGGTGTTCTTTCTTGTGAATGAACTACGTGAAAAATAGGCCAGTGTGTGCTTCACCAGGACGTCTGTTTGACTTGACCGTGCTGTGACAGGTGTTTTTTCTTCATTTTTCTGAGTTTATTGAGATAGAATTGGCATCTAACATTGTACTCATTCGCGTATGACGTGGCACTTGGAGACGTATATAATAAAATGTTTACCACAATAGGCTTAGTTAAAATCCATCAACTCTTGTAGTTACAGTTTTTTCTCCTGTGATGAGAACCTCTAGTATCTACTCTCCTGGCAACTTTCAAACACCGTAGTCGAGTGTTTTTACCTACAGTCCCCGCGCCGTCTGTTACGTCTCCGGGACTTACTCTTCTTGTAACGGGAAGACTGTGCCTTTTGACCCCTTCACCTGTTTCTCCCATCTTTTCCTACCCGTCTCTGGAAGCCATCTGTTTGTTCTCTGGTTCTAGGATTTCGGTTTTTATTTTAGACCCCACGTGTAGGCGAGAGCACACAGTGTTTGTCTTTCTCTGTTGGACTCATTTCACTTAGCATCAAGCCCTCAAATTCCATCCATGTTGTCACAAACTACAGAGTTGCCTTCTTTTTCATGGCTAAATAATATTCCATCATCTATATCTATGTCAGTGTCTAAAGTTACAATAATACACAGATCTACTAGATAGAGCTGATAATACCATCTACGTCTAGATAGAGATAGATCTCCATCACAGTTTTAAAATTCATTCATCCCCTGATGGACAGTTTTGTTTCCATGTCTTGGCTGTTGTAAATAAAGTTGCAACCACCATGGGGGTGAATGTCTCTCTTCCTAGACAGTGATTTTGTTTCCTTTGGGTAAACGCCCAGAAGGGGAGTTGCTGGGTCATATGGAAGCTCTATTTTTCACTTTTCTGAGGGAACTTCATTCTGTTTCTACAGCGGCTGCATCAATCTGCATTCCCACCAACACTAGTGCCCACATACTTTGAAATCTAGATCATTTACTCCGGCCACTTACCCTGATGGATCTTCATTCATCCAGTCACCCAAATAGCCACCCACATCTGCTTTATACTTGCCCTGGCTCCCAGTTATAACACAGCCCTTGACAACAAATACAGAGCAATGACAACAACAAAATTAGACGCTACGGCTTCAAGTTTCAAGGAGAAAATGTAACAGAAGGGGACAGGGTGGTCGTGATGAGTAGAAAGTGCTGGAGATTAAAATAAAATACAGTCTTTTCATATTAGAGTTTTAATTGATTGACGGTTTTTATTTACTCATCTGCTTATTGGAAGAGCTCACATAGACTTACTTGGATAAAATGTTTAAACAGCGCATCACGCTGCGGTGCACGTACGTGGAAGGCACAGTGAAGCCACCCAGCACGTCCGTGATGACTCCTCCCCTGCTGATTAACTCCGTGTTTTCTATGTGACGTTCACCATGCATGCAGGGCCTGAAGCATTTCTTAAAAACGTGCCCACCAATGTCTCTGGACGTTGCTTCAAAAGCCACTGGTGTTTTTATATTCCCCATATTCCTCTGTTGTTAAAATACAGAGGGATCTTACTTCAAACAGTCAACTTCAAGTAACTGGAAAAACATCACGAGATGAAATCCTCTGAAAGCAACAGGCTTTCACTGAGTTGTTCCTTCGTGGTGTTTTCGCCACGTTTTAAGGTGGAGCCTCTCGCATGTCGTAAGTGCGTGATAACGCGGCACCTGAACGCGACAGTGAAGCCCTTCTGCCTGTGTCTGCTCCCTTTTTCTCACTGACAATAACAAACATGCAGAAGGGGTATCTGAGCAAGCACGTGGCTGGGACTCCCAGCAGGCCGTTAGCCCGCGGGAGGCTCTGGCTTGAAGCCCTCAAGAGATCAGATTCTGCGGGAAGCTCGACCGCAGACCCCAGGCGGCCTCAGATGCCGAGGCCTGAGAGGGGCCAAGGGCAGGGCAGGACGCGGACGGCTCAGGAAGGGAAGAAATTCTCCTCCAAAGAGGAAGGTTTATTGATAGCCGCTCCTGGTTCGTTTAATAGCGGCTGTAAAACTCGGCAAATTCAATTTAGGGTTGTTTGGGGGAAATGAGAAAACAATACGAAAAACGCAAAACCGGAGGGTTCAGGGTCTCAGACGACAACGCAGCTTTGCCACTTGTGTGAGTCGGTTTAAGCACGTTTGCTTCAATTTTAAAAAGCAACTTCCAGGAATGAAGACGTGGAAGAGGTGTTTGCCCACAGCCTCAGAGCTCTCCCCCAGCCCATCACAGCGAGCAAAGGGCCCCCCTTCCCGTCGCAGGAGGGGCTGCTACACGCGGAAGACTTTGTCTGATAATCAGGGACACAACTATCGTAATATTTCTTCCCGCCACAAATCCTAGCATTTATTTAATGACCTTTCTTGTCCTCAATTGTCACTTAGTTTCCAGGAAATACAGAAACAATGGCGAGCAGCTCTGTCGCTACCTGGGACAGCTGGCTTGCCTTCGATGACGGGGCGGGGGGGGGCAGGGGGTGAGGCTTTCCCGGCGCCCTGTGCTCATCGCTGTGCGGCCCTGGCTCTGTTTCCCTCCTGCTCTCATCACAGGTTGTTGGCTGCAGGGCGCAGACGCCAGTCGCCCCAGCAGGCGTTTCAGACGAGGACCGGCGCCGCCCGTCTGCCCGCCTCTGTATCCATTTCTTCTCGTTGCCGTCTCTCCTTCTGCCTCTTAAAAAAAGATCTTCTCAACGTCCACACCAGGGCTTTCTCTCTTCTCTCCCTTCCATCCTTCCTGCCCCACGAAGGAGCTGACGAAACAAGCCAGTGCGACTGGGACTCACGGGGATGCTGTGAAGCACGACTACGTGGGGTCTATCCAGGGATTCTGAGAAACCGGGCAAATGTCTCACACGTCACGGTCGGAGAGAAAGGAGCCGAAGTGCTTAGAAGAGGAACCAGCGCTGGACACGCTGTGTGAGCGCCGCCTCCTGCTGAGGGGGCCTGTTCGCTTGAGGACGCTTGAGGGTGGGGAAAAACAGTGAATTAGATCAATTTACCTTAATAACAAAACCTGGAGGAAAACCGTATCTGAATTAGGAGGTCTAAATTATAGGAGAGTTTCAAAAAGGGCCGTTTGATGATTTTCCAGTATAAACAGAAATCATGCAACTCACACGTTATTTGTACTCAACATTAATCAATGTTCAAAAATTAATTAATTTACACCTTTTTATTCACTGTGCTTCTAAAGCACTTCGGAGTCCCTGAGAACAAAGTACCTTCTTACATGTTAAAGACGCCATAAGGCGCACAGGTTGACACACTAACACATTAGATACGGGTGTGAGCTTCGCTCAGTTACTCAAGGAATGAGTAGATCCCAGTGACCGACGCTCCGTTTTGTTCAGGAAATGCACTCAACAGTCCCTGCTTCTCTGCTGCAGCTCTTGCATGGGGTGTGATACACACAGATTCGTGGGCCTTCCTTCGTGTGTGTCCACGTTTGTGTGTGTGTGCAAATCTGTGCACGGCGTGAATTCTCACACAACTGCAGCCCCACTCTCAGCTCTGTGACCGCCCCGGAAAAGTGGCCGAGCTGCTGCCCTTGAGCTCCTCCCTGCGTAGCTTCTCGAAGCCCCGCCGAGAGCACCGACGGCAAGCTGCGCTGCCCGGCTGGGCTCCTCGGAGGGTAAGTCTTCATCCAAGATACTTTGTTTAGTGTGGAGCCGAATACCCATTTATGGGCGCCTGGAGAATACTTTCTAGCACAAAGAAGAAGGCATATCCGTGTACTTTCCATGAAGGGCTTCTGTAACGAATAGACTAGAACAGAGGTAACTCCAGTGGCTCGGAAACATCTGAATATACTGGAAAACAGCTTTATGTGAAAAGTCAGTGCCGTTTCCTCAGAAGTCGGCACACAGGAAGAGGTGGGGTGCTGCCAAACTTCTGTAGCCACTGGGGTCACCACACCTGTGTACACGTAGTTTGGGATTCTTGAAAATTTTCTGTGCTTTGTGAACATATTTTCATTCCAATAGAGCCCCTAAAACACCTTGAAAAAAATAAAATTGGAAAAAATACATTTGACACGTTAGAGAAAAATATGAATTTAATGCAGCACATTCTAAATTCATTATTTCCCCCCGAGACTAACCTCCATTTAATTAACTGATTAAAATCAAAGTGAATTTTAAAGATAAATATTGATTGTTAAAAGTGGCAAATTATGTGATTTCACCTTCGAAAAAAATACATCATTAAAACACATTTTAAGATCAGAAATAAATATTTCAGGAACAGGAAAAAGAGCTTCAGCTCCTCTGGTGACCTGAGAACATTCTCCTATATGTCCAGTACTGCTCCTGAGAAAAACATTTGCAAAGAAAGAAAATAAAGGAATAAATGAAATGAAAAATTAAAAGGTATTTTTTATTTAAAAATATTTAAAAATGTTGAAAGGTTCCCTGTAATCTCTCATCGTGTGCTTTTCTCTATGTGATGAAATGTGCTTAGAATGTCATCGCTTAATAATAGAAAAGTACATTGTGTGAAGCAGTCAAATTATATCTCCTTAAAATAGCTGTAAAATTAATTAATTATGGCATATGTTGTGTAAATTAAAGGGATTTTCAAATCTTTCCTCCCTTGAAGTTAGATGGAACTGAGGACACTTGTGAAACCATCCTCAAAAGTGAAAATGGAATTTTAAAATATTTTTGGAAACCAATTTATTTAAACATCACTAAGGACTGAATGAAAGGAAGTGACTGTCATATAGGAACACTTCTTGCGAAGGAATAAGAAACAAATAATAGTTGATTTTTTTCCATTTCTACATATAAACCAATTTTAAGAGTATAGTTTAAACTGAAAAGGGAAAAAAATGTTATTTGGGTTGAGACCTTCTTAGACTGCACTGCGTTTTATGATTCCTATTGAAATAAGATAAAATAAAGCAAAATTTAAAAGGACTCTACAAAAAAAGACAACGACTTTCATCGAATGGATTGCTCATGACTTGGTCGATGATAGAAACTACATGAACGAGTAACTTTCAAAGTGAGTTTTCACCTGTCAGTGACCATGTTGTGGGTTGACCTAAATGATGAAAAGTTCTAAGTATATATTTTGATGTAAAGTCAAGGCATTAAATTACTAGGTTTAGGAAGAAGCCATCCGAGTCCTGAAGGAACAGAAAGTGAAGGAAGTAGATACGCATTTCCAAGAATAGAAACCGTTTCTCCAGAATGGAAAGATGCCAGCATGGTGCCCAGTCACAGGGAAAGGCCTCCGTAATTACAGATCGCAGGGCCGGGGGCTGGCACCGTGTGATTAAGGACAGAATAATCTGACTCTTGGATAAAGTACAAATTAATGGGGCCACGTCCCCCAAACAGCTAAGACTGAAAGCCCCAGAGAAGGTCAGTGGAGGCCGTTGCAGGAATCGCCAGGGAGAAGTTTCATTTAACTTGAAAACAAACAGCCTCTGAAGGCTGGTGCAATGATGAAAATGTGTGTTTAGTCAAACAGAAACTATCAAGTCGCTCCCCAGGTGAGGAACAGAAGCGAAATCAAAGCATCAGACTGCAAGTGTCAGTGCTCCCGGCGCAGAGCTCACTGCAGCGGCACCGCACGCGGTGACGGACACAGGTCTTGGTCTTGAGGAGACATTGTGAACAGCATCTTTAAGGTCACAGTTTTAGAGTAACAAATTCAGGACATACATTTAGTTTGTAAGCTAACTGACCACTCGTTTGCCTGCACCACTCCCTTCACTAGGAACATAGATCTTGACACAGATTTAATGTGATTGATGAGTCAAAGGACCCATCAGATCCCATTAAACTAATCAGACCAGAGCTGCCTGGATCACGTTACGGTGCCTGACCTCCCTCATATGCTGTTTAAGAGTTTTATTTAGCTAGTACAAGAATGCCTTTTTCACAGTTAGGCAAGGTGTTATTTTAAAATAGTATTTTTGACTTGGATTTATGAATGTTGGATGGTTATAACAGACTTTCTTTTCCATCCACAAGTTGAAAAAAGTTAATAAAAAAGGAATTGTGCTGACCCTAAGATAGCTAAAAGGTCTCATCGTAAATAACTTCCATTTGGAGCAGTAAAAATGCAACGATTTTACCAATAAAAACCTTGAACTAAAAATAGTTTGCAGTTGTGTTCCCCTCACCTCAGACAAAGGTTTTGTCTTTTACAAAAATGTTGTCATCATCCATAGCTGACTCCGGACTTTCTTAAAATCAGTGGAGAAGTGATTGGTGAAATTCTCATAGCACGTTCCATACTTCATAATTCACTGAGATTCCAGCTTAAACCTTAAACACGGGTCCTTTAGAGGTGGGAGCTTCCCATTGTGTCTTAGGTCCTTTATCATATTTCCTGTAAACATGCCCTGAATGGTTTGCATCAAAATCATAGAAAGCAATGTGGGAGAGCACTTTTCTCAGAGGAAACAGGGTTAACTGAATTTAGGAAAAGCATACGGTTAGAGTCATGGTATCTTTAAAGGGACACACACTCTGAAGCTGATCTTTGATGTTATTTGGGGAAGAAAGTCTTTGAATCACACGGACCTAAGCCAAATAAAGAAAAACTAAAATAATGACGGTAACTCACTCCTAGTTGCAAGCATCGTTAATATCAATGAAAATGTGGAAAATGCCCCCTGCCCGCCTCCTTAGCGGCCTGGAGATGCTGATTATGCCGGCGTAAATGCGGCAGATCCAGGGCACGCAGGTCATGAAAACGCCGCGTGCCTCCCAGGGCCTGCGAGACCAACAGGGCCCCAGCCACCCCAAGCACATTCGAGTCCTTGCCTGGAAGCTGCCAGGCTCACTGAGACCTCCCCAGCGATCGTGATACAATTTGAAACAGTCCCACATGCACGGGCATCCTGCGTGCTAGAGAGAAGGAACATAATTTCGTCCAAGCATTTGTGAAAACGTCTACACAATGAGAAACAAGACAACAAAGTCCAGTGCGTACGTGGACTCACTGCCATTGAAAGCGGAGGTTGGTGGTATAATGATTAATTAAGGAAAAAAAAAACCCTTCAAACTAAATTAGTACTCAAGAAGAGAGTAAGAGGAACGTCTCTGGATAATAGCGAGAGGGTTTTAGGCTGGAATATGGACCGACACTGAGAGTTCCACGTGGGAGAGTTTGATGAAAACTGTTCCGGAAACCCCACGTTTAGAGTTTTCAGACAACGCAGCAGCTCCGCGCGGGGAGGGCTTGGCCACGACCCTGCCACGGCACAGGGCGGAGTTAGAGTGCCTGCTGCTGTCGGCTAGGACGTGGCCGCTCCACGTGTGCCGAGGCTCCGGACTGAGCCACGTGGTGGAGAATCCACCGGCTGCTGCATTTCATTCCACCCACCCCTCAGGACTCCGACGGCAAAGCTGACACAGGTGCCGACGCCACGACGGCACACGCGTATGGACGATACACACAGTAGAGGGGGCGCTGGTGGGATAAACAATGGAACAGCGGCGCGGAAGTTAGCTTTCCGGGTTCTAATCTGGGGCTCTGCGATTGAGCCTTCTCATGGTGTGATAAGTCACACAAACGCTGGCGTAATTGTGCAAGTTATTAAATGGGTGAGTCAGGGGCATTCTAAAATAAATGGCCTTGCAGGTCATTCTAAAATAAAACTAGTACAACTGACTCATTGTATAGCTTGAAAGTCATAATCAATTTAACTAACATGGTCATGAAGTGGCATAAATACAGAAGCACAACCAAAGAGCCGGCAGAAAAATAATCAGGAGAAATTTATGAAAACGGTGAGCATGACAGAGGCATTGCCTGTACAACGAAGCAGTAAATGTCAAACATGAGATTATGACAACAGTGTCAGCCCACGAGTGGCCCTGGGATTTTAGCAAGTGCCGTTAAAGTGGACAAGGAAATTAGCATAAACAAAGCAGAGATGGAGGAGCAGCTAAGAAAAGACGAACTGGCCCCAAATTACCAAATTGACCATAAATGAAACATGGGGGCAGGAGGACGGGTCCTGAGAGAGAAACACTTTAACACTGATGTTTAACTGTCAGAGACTTAAGTCACTTTAAATTGCATGCCGTCAAGAAGCTACTTTGGGGAGCTAATGTTGCCTTTTGCTTCCCAGGCAGGAAGTGATCACACATCTGGAAGGAAGCTGGTGTTGACGTGGACGACTTAGAGGCACCTGTACGTCATGCACTGCTGTAAGTAGGCGTCCCACACGTCAGGGAAACAAGTGCTCAAGGTCATAGAAACTCTGCTAAACGTGCTTTCTTGACCTCATCAGTCAGATCTTGTAGGTGAAAAACAATGTATTTCCTGACTGAAATTGGTCCATCAGATCACTTCAGCCGGATGGGAAACTAACAGGTCTGAATTTGCATATTCCCAGCCCACTTGTGTCCTTGGGATCTGACTCTGTCGGGGAAGACCTACCACTGGTGGAGAGAAACAGCAGGATTTCCTCAACATCCGTCATTCTGCAGCCTGGACAGAAGCAGGGCGTGCGCGGAGCCCCTTGGAGTTGGAGGCCGTCAATGCAAAGTGAAACTGTTACGGGAGGAAAGGAGCTCCAGGCTGGAGAACCATCCCGGGCGAAGGGCCACGTCCGGACAGCGTGCATCTCACGTGGGGCAGTGCTGCCCGACACCCGACTCTGTCTGCGTAGGCGTCCAAGGCACGAAGTGTGTGTGAGAGAAGAGACGGCGAGTCCAACCTCTACAGGTCGAGAGAACGTAGAACTCAGAGGATAAGCCCGCAGAGAAGACAAACCTGAGAGCCCTGGGGGGGGCGGCTCTCACCTGCGTGAAGGGGACCCAGGGCTGCACTTCAAGGAACGTCCACCAGAGGGCACTGGGCCCAAGGTGAGAGGAGCCGGGACTCCAAACGGGACCCTTGTAAACACGCAGCATCATTTCAGTATCTTTCCCGGGAGCAGGTGCGCGTTTTCAGGAGCTAGATATTACCACTGACGATTTCTTTATTCTTTTAAAAAAATGCTTGAAGAGGGGCCTCTGCACCAGCGTGGATGTTTTTAGATGATAACATTGCATTTGGTGGTGGAGGGGGGCTCCATTTGCATTTTTAGATATGAAGTTATTTTTTCTATGCACTGATTCCTATAAAGAGGGAAAGAAAGCCCACAGACCGTATCTTCCCAGGAGCAGTTGTATGCGTGTGTTGATGGAGGCTTATAAATGTTGTTTTCCCACTCTTGAATCACCTAAATAGAAATGCAGAAGGAAACAAAGGAACCCACAGGCCTAAATAACGCGGCCCAGGTGTACCTTGCAATCAGCCCACAAATCGCTCGGCAAGAGGCCTGGCACCTTTGTCCCCGCTCCTCGTTCCGCTGTTTGGGGCTGGGCGGCTGCAGCAGTCACAGTGGGGATGGAGGGGGAATTAAGGAAGCTGATGAATGCTCACTTCATTTTCCCAGTGGTCTGGCGCAAAGTTAGTATTTAACATTTATCACTGGTGTTTCTGCCATTGTCAGCCCCTGCAGAACAAGCCCCGTGTTCAGGGACCCTCCCGAGCCCAGCTGTGCAGCTCTGGCTGGAACACTGACCACGAGGAGGCGGGCTGCCCGCTGCAGCTCTCAGACTCCTCCGCAAGTGAAGAGTCCATTTCCAGGACACCCTCCCCAGGTAAGGCCGGCCAGGGACGCGGAGGAAAAGCACCGGCCCAGAGGGGAGGGGCAGACAGGCAGAGCCCCATGTGCCGTGTGGATGCCAGATCAGGTGGGAATATGGCTCGAGGGAGTTTTAAGTTAACATTTTTCTCTTATTCAAAGCAATGCTTACTCGGTGTCAAAGATCTGGAACCCAGAGACAAACCAGGAGACGAAAACACAGGTCACGTGTGACCAGCTCTCGTAGACGACCGTCTAAACTGCGCTCTAAATCTGTTCTTCTAGATGCTTTTTTTAAAGTTGATTTTTATTATCTAACAATACGGGTGTTTTTTGTGGCAGGCAGGCTCCAATAAAAAAAACTCCCCGTTCCCCAAACAAACCCTGTAGATGGAAGGCAGACGTCCGACTCAGAGGAGGGAGTTCCAGCCCTGCGTCTCGCAGACAACTGTCTGAAGCCTGCCTCACAGAGGAATGGAACTTCCAAATGCTCTTTCCTTCCAGTTAGGAGACACCTTATTTCCATATACAGACCACGAGGCTTGTAAATGGATTAAGACATAGTGGATGCTGAGCACACGGCAACAACGTGGTCACAGCACGGTGCCTGCTTGCACTGAATCCAGATGCTCTATTTCCTGCCGGGACCATACGGGGTAAAATTCAGACCTAACCTAGAAATCAAACCCCAAACCAAATGTCTTTCTAATCAATTAAATCCGTGTCATAAGTATCTTTTTCACAGTGGAAGTATGGGGGAGGAAGTTTCCTGATGAACTTGAGGTTAAAACTTGCCTATGTGGCACAAAATTGAGCAAAAGCCAATGTGCAGTGACGGATGCATTATTCATGGCTTGTTTTAATGGGCTCTTCAGGGACATTTTATCTGCAATATGTAACAATTCACATGGATCCTATTAGAGAATTTCGAACAAGGTCACCCTCTGGAAATGTCAGCTTTGTGGAATGTTGGCCCAGATGCCCTCTTAATTCTATGCTTTGTTCATTCCACGGAACTGGACCCTAAAAGCGCCTGTGACGAGGACTCTACAAACCCACACAAATGGGAGAAACAACCAAGAACCTCACTGTACAAAGGGAAAGAGTCGAGGCCGTGAGAGCTGTGACACAGGAAGCTCTAGGACCCCTGTCCTGGGGTGAGCAGTGTGGCCCCAAGCTCACATCCACCTGGAGCCCTGGGGTGTGACCTTACTTGGAAACGGTCTTTGCAGAGGTGATGAGAGAAGATGAGGTCGTGGTGGACTGCGGAGGGCTCTAATCCAGGGTTGGTGTCCTTACAGCAGACGAGGAGAAACACCCACGGACCAGGAGGACGGCAGGGATAGAGGAGGCAGACACTGGAGCCACGCGCCTGCAACCAAGGACACCTGGAGCCTCTGGAAACTGGCAGAGAAATGGAACAGATTCTCCCTGGGAGCCCCAAAGGGAACCGACCCTCTGACATCGTCCTGTGGGACTGGGCCTCCCGATCCTGGAGAGGATGGACTTCTGCCGCTGTGAGCCACTCGGGCCATGGCATTTGCTGAGCAGTGCAGGAGCCGGTGCCAGTGAGGCTGCTGGTCTCCCGGGGGGGGGGGGGGGACTGGGACAGCCGTCTACACACACCAGCAGGCTCGAGGCTGCTCCCGGCCCTGGGACCTGGAGAAGATGGAGTTAGTGTCTTCCACGTAGAAGATGTTTAAAAAATTGTCTGCAGCTGAATGTTGTTTGAAGTGGATCGTCCATAACCAGTGCGTTCTTAAAACACCCAACAAACTGGATGAGACGAGTATTTGGAGAAGTCAGTGTAGACGGATTCTCCGACAGCCAGGACCAGACGTGGGCTCCGGAGGAGAAGCCGCCCGGCAGCCGGGAGGAGGGAAGCCGGGGGACAGCACTCCTCTGCGGGCGCAGCGGGGCATCTCTGCGTCCCTAGGCTCCGCGTCCTGGAACTGCCGCCGTGTCTCCCGGCCCGCGTGGCGCGGAGCCGTCTGGACTTTGACTGGGGGACGATGGTGTTTAGGATAGGATTTCCCTGTAATTAACTCATTCTTGCTCTTTTATTCTGTGCAATGAAGTTATTTTGAAAATGGCATCATGTCCCTGCTGTACTAAGAAAAAGGAAGCCTTTCTTTTTTAGGTTTTTTTTTTTTTGAAGTATAGTCAGTTACAACGTGTCCATTCCTGGTGCACAGCACATGTCCCCGTCATGCGTGTATATATATATATACACACACACATACATGTATTCATTTTCAGATTCTTTTTCCTTATAGGTTATTACAAGTTATTGAATATAATTCCCTGTGCTCTACAGAAGAAATTTGTTTTTTATTTATTTTTATATACAGTGGTTGACATTTGCTTTTTTTCCTTGTGCTCAGCCTGGAGTTGAAACGGTGGCGCCAGGGGGATGGCCTCAGTGGCCACTCCTCCGCGCGGATGTGGAGGGGAGGGGGCAAAGGTCAGCGCTGGGAGACGTCCCTCCGTCCTGGCTCCACGCCCTCCCCAGAGCAGCCTCGGTCGCTTAACTTCTGTGACTTGAGTTTTCTTACCTTTGAGGAGAGGACCACACACAACCCCTCTGAGGTGCCACGGGGCCCACGTTCTTACCAACAGGAGGGATCGAATGAAATACTTGTGTGGCTCGCGACTGGCTGAGTTCTAAACCTCCTGTAATGTGAGTGTGGACGGTAATTAGCTAATCACATCCCCTCCCTCTACCCAAGAGGAAAATGAGAGTGAGTTCTTTGGGTTTGTGGTCCTGGAAAGGGGGGTGCAGCCCGTCGACCCATAGACTCCTCTGCAAAATTAGTAAATGAGGTTGCATTAATAAAATTATCTCTTCTTGAAGGGAAGAATTGGGTATTTTATTTAAGAGACGTAAGCAAGGGAATGCATGGAGGCTCAGCAATAGGAAGTAGAGAATGCAAAGAAATGCTGTTTAATTCCTGGCCACCTGCTTCACCCAGCCTGATGGAAATGTTAACACATACTTGGTGGAAGTATTTTGGGAGATGATGGAAGAAACGGTTTAGTCGCAACTGAAGTGTGTGTTTTCTCCTATTATCATCTAGAGCGTTTCTAGGACGTTCGGGGCAGTGGCAGGTATGTCCCGTTAGTGAGCTTTCGGGACCTCTGTTCAAGGCTTCCCAATTCCACGGATCATTTTCTCTCTCTCGGTCACCGATCTCAACTCAACCCTATGGACCCTGTCTCGCTTCTCCCCTTGCCTGGCCAAAGCTGGGAACACCGTCCCGAGTTACAGCCAGGGCTCCCTTCCACTCCAGGGCCCCTCGGTGGGGGCGGGGTGAGCTGGGTGGGGTCCTCCGCAAGCTTGTGGACAGACCGAGTGAAGTCACGGTGATGACGGTGGTGGTGGTCCACGATGCTGACCCCACCCAAATGTTCCCACTTCTGCCAGGTTCTAATCAAAACTCCTCGAGCACAAAGCTCTCACTGGCACCAGAATCACAGAAACACTTGTCACAGTGCGACCATGAGCAGACGTCAGTCCCTCCCAGGAGAGGCAAGGAAATGAGTGACTTCCACCTCGGCCCCCCTAGTTATAAATCCAGCATCAAGGCACTTTCCAGGGCCACTGAATAAAAATACAAGACACTTCAAAGTAAAATGAATACATTAGCTGAGTTAAAATTGAAAGGCAAAGCTGGTGTGGCCGAGGAAGACAACGAAATCACTCTAGAAGCAAAATCTGTGTTCTCCAAAGCGCATCCAACCATCTTTACAGCCAGTCTTTACCTGAAAATGCTCTTTTGTCTCTCAACCTCAGAAAAAGCACATTTGAAAAAGAACTTGGGAGTGAGCGTTTCTGCTCTGTCTGAGCTTCTCGGCGGACCCGGGGTGGGGGGATGGGACCTGTGAAATGCTGGTGGGGGCACAGTCAGTAGACTCTGTTTTGCCCACAGCGGAAGCGTTTCCTCTCACAGCCTTGTGCTGATGGTGAACGCGCGGTGGGGAACCCCCCCTACGAAGGCAACTGCCCCCAAACTGCTACGACAGCATCCCCCTCCGGCACCAAGGAGGCGGCGGCGGCGGCTGGCCCTGGGACACCGGAGACGAACGTGCGCCTCGCACCCACCTGCCTTGGGTGGATTCGGCGGCCCCGGCCGCCCGGCCCCGGCAGCACCCACGCTCCCTGGGGACAGATCTCAGGGGAGTCGGGGCTTCGGAGCCTCTTGGCTTATCTCGTCCTCTGCCTGGCCCTGATCACGGCTCTAATGCATTTGCTCTGCATTAATAATACGGATCAGCACGTAAGAGGTAGATTAGCTTTATTTGTTTTGCATTGGCAATTATTTTAAATTGGTATTGGGCATTTTTAAATTGGACTCGCGTCCTGTGAGCGAAAGGAAGACAGACTGTGTGATGCTGACTGCTTTAACCTAATAATAAGCATCCAGCAATGATAAAACCAGCACGGCGCAGCCGGAACAGTCGCACCGACAGCCGTCCCAGATGCTGGCCTCCCACGTCTGCGTCAGGGCCGTGGGACTGTTTCCTCCGCAGGACGCTGGACGTGGCCTGAGCCATTGGGAAACCTGATGTGTGTTTGCAAACGGAGATGGTCCAGGGCACCCATCCTCCACGTAGCTCAGTTCCCATCACCATTATGTGAGTGAGACGGGAGAAGTAATGTCCTGCATCTCGGGGCGTCACGGCACTAAGTGCACTGCTGGCTCCCGCCCACGGGGAACGACGCAGCGGCGGCGCCCGCCCGGCCACCCGGGGCAGAGGTGCCGCCGCGGCCGGACCGCGCGCTTGGCGGGCGCTGCCAGCCGGCGCGTCAGCGGAAGCCACCGTCCCGCCCTGGCGAGACGAAACGTAACGGCGCCCAGTCGCAAGGCTGTGTCTTAAGAAGTAGCTTTTAGCTCTTCAAAATTATATCCGCCAATTCGAGCCACGGGACCCGCAAGTCGCCGTCCAGCTGTAAATTATAACGCATATTCATAGGGAGATGAATTCCACCTTGCACGGAGCAGCCCTTGTGCAAACAGTAATAGTCGGCGTGTCGTTAGAGCGCGGCGGCAATTCATCCTCACGATGATCGATGTGGAGAACGCCCTTCCCCGTACCTGGTTTATTTATGTGCTCCCATTAACTATGCCTAATTTTCTGTTGGCACTTCTCCTCCTAATGTAATTCAATTTAAGCATATCTTTCCACAGACTTATTAATAGGCAGGGTCATTTGTATTGTGTAGCACAAATATTTTATAATCCACTAATCTTGACAAAAAGGCGATGGCTTCCTAATAAAAAATGCATGAGAAGTAATGGTTCCCTATTAATAACTTATTAGGGCAGATCACACAGTTTGAAGTGTCTATTACACTTTAATTTTATCAGATTTCTACCTTTGGAATTTGTCACACTCTCTTTATCTTTAGATTTCGATTGTTTTTCGTGTCACCCTGCCTCTGCGACCCCCAGTCGTCCTCCTCCCTGGATTTGCAATCTCGGAGGTAGGTGAGTCTGCAAAGCTGTGCCTGAGGGCGTCCTCCTCGGGGACAACAGACGGCTCTATTGTCTTAAAGGGCCACTCTCAAGACCTGTTAATAATCCATGGATCCTCGGTTATCTGTGGTTCACACACTCTTTCAAAAACCTGATGCTCGCAAGCAACCTTCCCTCAGAAAATAGATATTTACACAGAAAATTGGTGGGCTTATAGAAATCTTGAAATTAATCCATAAGCTTTTTAGGGATCAAAGAAAGACAGTTTATGACCTTTGGCTAAAATCCACCTTGTTAGTGAAACCTGGAGACTTTGATTAATCACATAACCTGGATAGGTGCACTTTTCTGACCTGCCATCACACATTGTCAAGGTGTGATGCATCTGTATTGGATTTGCCATTTAAAAATTTTCCACCTAGACTTAGAACATTTCCATGGGATTGCAAGGGCTTTCCTGGGGCCCTGTGGGGAAGTCTGCCCTCAGGTAACTACCTCGAGAGAGAAAGATGACACGTGTACAGGAAAACAGAGTAGTGCTGATGTTAAACTTAACTAGACTTCAGTCTTCTCATTTATTAAGTGAGGAGATAAAGTTATTTAAAAGGCCTCTTCCGATGCTGATGACATTATATGAATGTGCAAAAGCAAAAAAAAAAAAAAAAAGTTCTGATCAACGTATATAAGTAGAAATAATTTATGGTGAAGAAATGATCCAAGTAGTCCAAGGAGAGAGGCAGGGACTGTTGCTGGGTGAGCGGTATCTGACAGTCCGAGTTCCCACTGGAGCATCAAACGCTATTTGCACCAAAACCCTGTTCCATTCAGGGTAGAAAGACTGTGCATGCTGGTACAAGAATCAGTTATTTAAAAATACAATGTAAATGCAAAGTTACCATCTGGATACAATGTGGTCTAGAGGACGTCGTTCACAGTGAGATTCCTCACTGGCAAGCAGGTCACCTAGGAACTGCTTTTGAAGGAACTTGCGTGGGTTATTGAAGTGAACTTTGAGAACTCAAAAATGTCCAATTAGGTGAAGGTGAGAATCTCGAATCTGTACGTATAAACAACCGCTCTTTGTGGGACACTGTGAACCGGGAGGCATACAGGCATTAAACTTCCTTAGGAAAATGGATTCAACCTATGCCACGACTGCATTGGGTTTGATTTTTTTCAAAATCATCAGCAAACTTTATCCTAAGATTAAATTCTCTTTTCTCTCAAGATGTTTTAGTTTTGCCTGTTTTAAGAACATTTTTCTAATATGTTCATTGCTTTTGCTTTCACTGTAAAGATCAGCATCCTCCTGTAAATTTCTACAAATTTCACCGTGTTCTGAAGAGTCATTTGAATAAAAGAAGCTGGATGAACTCATATCAGGTAATTTTATTCTGTTCATCATACCTGCGTTATTGTTGCCACGTATATGCATGTGTGCATTTTCCCCCGATATTTCCCAACCTCGTCATTGGAGAAAGGTTGACATATTGACTAAAATCGAAAGGAATTTGGAGTCTACTTGTAATTACTTACACTAGGCATTCACTCAGTGAGCACGCTCTGAACCAGGTCTAGGTGGTAAGGATGCTGAGGGAAGTAAGCAAACACGGGGCCTTCTTCCTGAGAAAAGGGAAGGTGCCTCCTGCATAGTAGAGGTCTGCAGGCAACGTTGATTCAGCCCTTCGCAGCTCTGTGATTGCTGTGGATTCAGAAAGGGAGCAGTGTGGGGCTAAATCAGGTGCATGGCTTCATGCAGATAGGAAACAAAGCCGGAACCTGACCCCTGCCTGCCCTGGCTTCATAATCCTATGCGCTTTTATTAAAACTATAATAATAGAGGAGCTATAGAGAGAGTAGCGCACCACTGGATGGGGACGGGCAGGCCAGATAACTACTTGAATGGGTTATCAGGAGAAATCACTGTTGCCTGAAGTGGTCAGGACCCACTTCATGGAGGGGCTTGACGCTGAGGTCAGCATCGAGCAGGCGGAAGATTTTATTGAGCAAAATAAAGAGATGGCATCACACCAGGAAGATGCTGGGGGAAGTAAACAGCTTTGTTCGGAAGGGGGTGGGAATGTCTGGGTGGATCTTCAGTCCTGGGCTGAGGGACAGATGCATTTTTTTCCTGCAAGAACTTAGCTTCACAGGGTTTTTTTGGAGCCAGGTTATTACATGGTCACACCACAACACAGAGGGAGATGAGCTTCCAGGGGCCTTCAGGGGGAACTAGGGAAGGAGCTGAGAGTCTATTCCAGAGCGGGAGCAGGCAGTGTAAAAGGCTGGCTGGTCGGTCACAGCGCCAGCGGGAAGGGAAGGGCCACGGAAACCTTGTCGAGAAACTGTCTGCTCACTGCTGAGTGGGGAAAGCAGGTCGTGGGGAAGAAAGGAATCAGGCTGACAAGGAGCTGCGGCCAGTGTGGCCGACGGGGGACTGGAACCTGGGGTGCAGGGCGAGAGGGCGCTCAGGAGGACAGGCGGGGCTCGTGGACCTCACAGGCACCCTGCTGCCGGAGCTCTTCCCTCTGAGCTGCGGCTCGTCTGCCCGAGGTGACGGTTTGAATCTTCAGAATTAGCTCCTCCTCTCCCACCACGTGACAGGGAGTAACGTGGAGGAACGCGTTCGGAGAGTCCCCGCTGCTGGAGAGTTCAGGAAGGAAGGGAAGGAAGTTCGGGAGCAGTTGGGCCCGGAGACCCCACGCACAGCAGCATCTCAGGATGGAGACGTCTGCGGGAGGGGCGGGCGTGCGCCTGGACCGGTCAAGGGCTCGGAGGGGTCACCAGGTCACCCGGGGAGGACCGTCGGGGGCTCACCCGTCACTGCTGCTGAGCTCTGGGGGGAAGCTTCAGGAGACAGACCAGAGCCGGATGGCCTGACGTGACGGGTCCGCGGCCGGCATGCGAGTAAAAGCAATGGACGCCGCCCTTTTGTCGCCAACCACTGTTTGTCAAAGGCAAGCGCGGGGTAACCAGCAGCCGCGCGGCTCGGCGGGCCTGTTTTCTGCTTTCCTGTCTGGAAGGCACGGGGCCTTGAAGGCAAACACAAAGCGAGGCAGGTGAAGCGGGAACTGCACCGAAAGGTGCTCAGCATCGTTCAGGTGGCGGAGGAGCAGAAGCACGCAGGGGACGCGGAGTGTTACTGAACTTACCAGCCGAATCGCGACATTCATCCTTCATCTGAGGCTGGTAGAAGGATGACCTCACTGGGCGGGGCCCGGGTGTCCTTTGGCCCGGAGTTGGGACAGTCATGGCTGCCCAGCGTGCCTTCCCGCTCATCTGGGTGGTGGGCGGAGTCTCCAGCGAGGAGGGCGGGCTTGGAGGGGCCGCTTTCCGTGATCCCTGTTCAGCAAAGGCCGGCACAGGAGGACGCCTTACTGCGGGCGAACTAGGAACGCTTCCTGGGGCTGGAGAGGAGATTCGGAGGACGGCTGTGCGCAGCGGATCTGACAGCAGGTTTGGGGGCGGTGTGGTCCAGGCCGGAGGGAGAAAGGAGGTGGCGATGGCCGGGGTGTTGATAGTAAACAGGGCAAAAGGCAGGGGCCCAGGCCCAGGACACGGTCTAGGGGATTATTCAAGTAGCTGGTCACAGCATCCAACCGGTGAAGAATTTATTACTTTCAGTGAGTGCTTCCGAGTGCAAAGCACTCACATGTCCTTCATCGCAGAAAGTCAAATGTCACTATGCAGAGGCCAACAGGCCGGGCGAGGAGAGCTGGCTTAGGCACCCTGAGACCACAGGGAGCCGGGGCTTCCTGAGGAGTCAGCTAAGCTGCGGTTGGAGGTGGGGAGCCTCGAGGCTGAGGTTGCCGCTGGGCCGATCAGTCCAGCTTAGGGCCCGGCAGGAGGACAGGCCAAGACGGGGCTTTAGGGGTCCTGCCGCGGGGAGTCGACGCCACCAGCCCTGGGGACACGTCTGAAGTGTGAGAAGGGAGAGGTGTGAGCCGGTGTGGGGTTCACGCCGCCTCATCCGACCTTGCGGGTGGGGGCGAGGGAGGAAGGCGGGAGGCAGGTCCCCTCGGCAGACGGGCAGGGCCCCCGGGGCTCAGGAGGTGGGCTCCGTCACTCATCGAGGGACACTGCGCCGCCGCGGGCACAGCCAGGGCCAGCGGGAGCTGCCGTCGGCAACCCTGAGCGCCCCTGGGTGTGTCCCGATCGAGGCGGCGGGCGAGTGGCCCTGGGTGGAGGGACAACGGCGGTGGTGGCGGGGGGGGGGGGGGGAGAAACGGGTGGGTGCCGGGACCCCCGGTGCCCCTGAAGCAGCCGGCGAGGCAGCTGAGCAGCTACTCGCACGCCAGCTCACTCCCACCGCCGCGGGGCGCCGGAGGGACGCGCTTGCGGCGGCTTCGGTGTGAAGCCCGCCTTCTTCCACTTCGCTCCTGCTCGCATCTGCGGTCTGTGCAGCGAAGGCGCCGTCTGCCTCTTCAAACCCTGTTCAACGAAAGAACTGGTGCGTGGTCTGCAAAGCTGCCGGTCCGGCTCCCAGGGCCTCCGCCTCTTCTCGCAGCGGCGGCCTGGCGTCAGCAGGAGGCCCGCACGGCGAGGGCGCCGCTCCGCGGGGGCGGGCAGCTGACCCCCGGCCACGTTCCCAGCGCATGCGCACCCCCTTCGCATTGGTCATCGCGGCCACCCACGACCCCCAGCCACATGGCCCCCGAGCAAAAGGAGGGAGCCGCCTCTCCTCATGAGGGAGCTCATTCCGGGCTATTTAAAAAACATGTATGTCTATTTTAATTAAGTTTACTCATTCCTATTTTTAAAAACTGTTTAATTGAAATTTAAGAAAATAAGTTTAAGATACGAAAAATGACTTCCTCAGTTTTAAGAGTGGAGCTCTGTAATTGCCCTAACCACTTCTACGAGATTAATACTTTTATCAGATTAATTTATGTCTAGAAACATGTATTGCTAATTTCCAAAAAGGGGTTTTAACCTCCAGTGTATGCACACATTACGTACGGAAAAAATTCACAATTCTTCGGCAAATCTAACCTTGCCCGAGAAGGCTCTGGGCGGCGGCCCGCGCGCCCCCGGGCCCAGTCTCCCCCGCGCTCCGCGGCCCCGGAGGACAGCACACTGTAGGGAAATTTTCCCTGAGAATCTGCCATTCGTCATTAAATTTCAAGCTTGCTGTTTAGGCAAGTGCATTACATCAACATAACATTGTTCTCTCCATGACTCCCTGACCCCCCCTCCACTCCGTGGAGACACCAGCTCCTGCACGAGGACCCGACAGCCCTAAGAACATCATTCTGTCAAACACCAGCTCTTCCCCCCTATTGTAAGACCATCAAACGGGAAATGTAAACAACAATCTGGAAATGATGGCAGAAAATGCCCTCCTCCAACACTGTGGGTGGAACAAAAGCCCTCTCTCGGCGTCTGCAGCAAGAGCAGCTGCCGGCGAGGCACTTGCTTTCTGTTAAATAGAAGCCGGGGCGTAAAAATAGGCCCTGGCGTGGACTGGAAGCGCACGACCTGTTGAAGTTTTACAGATTTAGAAAGTTCACCAACCGCTATCAATGAAAATCTCTGCCTTGTTGCATGCATTATTCACAGCAGTGCACAAGATAGCTGGGCTTTTCGAAATATTTATGGCAGCCAAATGCAGAAATGGTGAAATTCAAACTGATAAAGATAAAAAAAAGTGTGTTTCAATCTGTAAATACAAAGAAAATAGCCATCTTAGCGTAATTATGGTAATAGAGGGGGAGCAACAATTGAGAGCTCTGTACTGTACAAATATTTCCGATCCCTGGTAGACGTGTAACACATTCTGATGAGAATTTCTTTCAGTCTTTACTCTAAAAAAAAAAAAAAAAAAAAAAAAAAGAAAAAAAAAAAAAAGAAAAGAAATAGCACCTAAATTAAAATGCCATCTCTATGTATCTACACGGCCATACACGTGAAAATATATCCAAACATATACACAAAACGGGTGCGACTGTAGAAGTGGCTGCCGTGCGTTCCGCAGTTCCTTTACGAGGTCTGCACGCTCTGCTGAACGTTGGAATCGGAAAGAGCAACACTAACCAATCGCTCTTTCTGAATCTAAGTCACGCTGTTATCTTTGCGTCGCTTTCAAACCTGTTGGCTGCTCTGACGGCTGCTTTGCAAGGCGTCACCTAGCAGGCACAGACGGGCCCTGGGCTCCGCCTTGCGCTGCAGCACACCCGGCGCCTCCGCCCCGACCACGGAGGCTGCCCCGCGGTGGCGCCGTCCCGGGCGAGGGGCTCAGAGCGGCCGCCGGGCAGCCTGCACCTGTTCCACAGCGGGAAGCTCGGATGCTTCGTGTCCTTAACCTTCACGGCCGCCGGCCTCGGGGAAGGGGCTGAAAGCGGCTCTGGAAGGGGAAAGGCGAGTGGAGGAGAGCATTCCACGATGATAATAACGCTGTCATTAAAGATGGATGAGGACTTTCAATTAGAACCCACTCCCAATCTGGAGCCGCTCTGCCCGCTATGATCTAAGGCTCTGCGGTGAAGATAAAAGGTCATTACGACCTATTGAATTCAATCATGACAAGTGCATTTACCTGACGGCAGCATGTATTACATACAAAAAACTAAATTAAAATAACATTACGGGCTGACTCAAATCCACATGAGAAAGGAAGTTTAGAATGAAGGACAGATCAAATCACAGGCTAAGAATAATTTGATTTATAGTCCCTTTTTTGTTGCAGAAAAATACTTCCTCCTGATTGACACGGGAAGTCTGGGGGAAGAACACACTTTCTCACTCACCAGTGCTGCACTTCAATGAAACAATTGCAGTATCTGATATCTAATCATAGACTTCAGGACACACCATTCATCAAAACAATGCAAGAATTCTTATGTAAGAATAGGCAGACACATGGAATTATGTAAATAGGTGGTGAACATTATTATTTTGCAAATTTTAAGAATAATATGGAAGTTCATGGAAATACAAGATAAAATATTTTATGAATATACTACTACCGATTCTGACGTCTTACATGTTGTATTTTAGACTAGAGAATTAAACACAGTTGTGTTGAAAAGGCAGGCCACACGTCAGAAGGTGTATTTCAGCGCTAATCTATGTATCTCTGCAGAAGTCTGTGTGGCCACTGAAAGATGCATTTTCTACCTTAACACCGTTTATAGCCACCCTGTTCCTTAAAAGCCTCCTGAATCTACGTCACCAATAATTGATACGTTTTTGAACCTTGTCACTAACTGCACGTTGTTTAGGTGAAAGATTTAGCGACCGTGTTCGCGGCTGTGGAAGGTGGCAAGTTCCACACTGAAATCCATTTTAAAATGTGCAGAAGCAGCAGGCGCAGTGCTACTATGTGCTACTATTTTTTAAAAGTAGGCTTAGCTTATTTTTTCTACATAATAACATAAATTTTTGTCCATCTTTGTGAAATATTGGTTTACAATCATTACTTTTGTGAACATAAACAGAATAACCAGAGCCATCTGACCTGCTGTCAGGCACGAGTCGTGAGGGGTATCGCCAGCCTTTGAGACACAAAAGGTTTCAGCGTGACTGAAGAAAATTCACAGACCCCTGCTTAACTGGTTTTCAAGCCTAGAGCACTTTTTAACTAACTTGGCAGTGGGTGATGGAGAAATTCTCTCACGTGGTTTTCTAAGCAGAGTCTGCATTACAAGCAATAATTTATTTCTGTCCTAATTAAGGATATTATTGTATTGTTATCTTTACTCACAGCTTCTGCTCTAAGTTTCTGCCTGCAGCAGGGGAAGCTACAACTCTAAGCACTGAATTCCCTAGGAATTTCTGTTAGGGCCATTTTAGTAGCAACCAGTGCATTCTCAATTCCAGCTTTTCCTGTTTTCGTTCAAGAAAATGCTACTATTGTATGTGCATATGCAGTAAACACCTTCACCCACTCGGATGCTGGCAGCTAAAATGCACAAGGGGGTGTGCCCTCACGTCCCCAAGTGCCTTTTTTCTCGGAAGACAAAGCAAGTGCACACATGAACGTGTGTGGGTGCATCTGTGTCTTCAGACTTTAAATATCCTTTTATGTAAGAAATCACTCTTTCCAAAAACACATTATTAATGGACCCTGTAGCGAATTCCACCACGTGGTGGCAGCATTGCTCTGACGTAGAATGCTGGAGCGATGCCTTCGCGCCGGCAGAGATGAAAGCCAGTTTGCATTTCTCAGGAAGCATCATTGTGCAGGACATTGTCCAGGACAATTCCATCAGAATTGGGCAGAACTAGACCTACACCATTTTTATAGTAAATCTAATCATCAAAATGTGATTTAACTTAGGACTCTAATATTTAATCACTAAAATAAATTTGCAGTTATGCTATTAACAAAAAATTCACATTTTATTCATATTTGTGTCTTTTGACTCATAAATACTTTTTTATATTTTTAATATCTCATTGGTGGGCAAACAGGCTAAAAATGCAGCAGCTCTTCACCTTTATTTCTTAGTTATTCTAATGACGGTCACACAATCAACCTAGGGTTTCAAAGACATTGAATTTGCATTTTAGAAATCCTCAAAACCTCAATTTTGCAGCTTAATGCCAATAATATATATTGTCTGGAAATAAGTTCTATACGAAATAATTTTTTAAAGTTCATAAACATTTAAAGACGCACATCTTACAAGTAAAACTGAAGTTTGATTACCTAAACAGCAATGCTTCAGTTGCCTGTTGAAAAAGAGGTTTTTGTTTAAAGACACTCTAAGTTTCATAATACAAGTTGAAAATAAATGTATCTAAGAGTTTTGTTCAATGTATGATTTTATTTTCCTTAAACGTGACTGAGGGCCAGGTAGTTATTGCTAAAATAGCCACTAAGTATGATATAATAAGGATGTTTTGTACAGTTATTTTCATAAAGAATTTTTCTCAGCATCAGTTATAATCGCTCATTTTAAATAATTAAATCCAAATGGAAATTATTTTCATCTAAAGCAAGTGGACCAATCTGATCATGAGATCCACACGAGACATTATGTGCCCGGGTATTATAATAAGGGTGGAGCATCACAATCAATTTTAGTCTCTTTTCAGACACACCTGCAAACCACCTGAGGTGCAGGTACTGAGACAGGGGTACTGAGAAGCGAGTACAAAGACAGGGGTACTGAGATGCGAGTACAAAGACAGGGGTACTGAGATGCAGGTACTGAGATGCGGGTACTGAGATGCAGGTGCTGAGATGCAGGTGGGACCAGAGCTGCAATCTCTTCCTGCAGCCGCTTTCATGGCCCCCTTGTCTCTTTCCTCCTCTTTCTCTCCTACACATTTTTCAGCTGTTCCAGTTTCTTGGTGAAAGGAGAACGGAGAAACAGAAAATCCTTCAAAGCAAAATGCTTCACACAGCGCCTCATCCTGAATACGCCTGCTGGCAGTGAGGGGCATTGGAGGGGAGTAAGGTGGCACAGAGAGCATCTGAAACCTTCTGGTCTTCCCAGCTCTAGAATATCTTGCATTTTCACTCTGTCTCAGAGATGTCATCTGAAAAGGACATTGATTCATGGATTGAATCCCTGTTTCCTTCAGAAAAACACATTGGGTACTGTATTTTAACCAGATATAATTCCAGTCAAAATGGAATAAGATTTGGCTCCTTAGAAAAGTAACAGTGGTTTGTGTCTCAAAGGAATATTTTCGTGTTTTGAGCATTAACATGATATAAAGTATAAAAATAATTTGAAGAATAAATAGGAGCTTTTTGAGTCAGCTTCTGTTACAGAAAATATTTTTACAAATTCTAAGTGCTTGATCCACTTACTGTGGTTTAATTTTTGAAAAAAAAAATCTAACTAAGCAAAAATAATATTGTAGTAACTTCAAGTGAATTCTTGTGGGATTGATCTGTATAAAAACGCAAGCCCTTCTAGCCATCAGGAGAACGTGCTGGTTCAGGGTTCCGAAGAGTCAGAGCAAATGCAGGAACAAGTACAGGCTTTGTTATGGTTGTTTTAGTCTGTGTGCTGAACACAGTGGCTGGCAGACAGAGGGGCGATAAGCAGGAAGGAAGAGTGGAGGTGAGGGATGGCAGGGGTCCGGCTGTCACCTGGCACACGTGGGGAGCCCTCCTCAGCCCCGCGGTGCGTTGTCACCGGTGGTCTCCCTGCTCAGGTGCCCCTGGATGCCAGTCAGCTGCTCCAGCCATGGTGGTCCCATCCCTGTTTGGCTGAATTCGGGGAACCAGGCAGGAAGTCCAGGACTCACAGTAACTGCAGAGTTAACTCACGCAGCGTTTTCGCCAAAACACAGAAGGCTTTGACAGTTCCTAAATCTCCCACGCACTTGGCGTTGTCCTCTGGCTTTCTCTGAGTCATTCGGATGGTTTGCGTTCGTCAGCCACCGTGTGGATTGCTCCTGTCGTGAGTGGTCTGAGGACCGAGATGGTTGGCGATGAACGATCATGCTTGGTTCTGCTTCATTCTCTTTTGGCCACGTGACTTCTATACCTGTGAGCTGTGCAAACGTATATTTTTTTAGCCTGTGTGAAAACTGAGTAAAAATAAATAAGTAAAAATCAGTCATGTTTACATAATGAAAATACTACATTATATACATAGGTGCGTGCTATATGCAATAGGTTATACACACATACGTGCATACATGCAAGTCTATCATGATATGCACGTGCGCAATTTTACACAGTGTATTCTGTGCTTAGTGTATGTATTGACATAAACATATCCATACATTTCCTTATATGTATATAGGTGTACACACACAATGTGTAACACATTATATACACATTATACAGAATGTATTGTATAATATGAAACACTTTAATAATGCAGTTGTATTCAGGAAGAGGGGTATGATAACATGAAATTTGCAGTATTTGGAGAAGGAATGTGAAACTTCATTCATTCAAGTCTGTATTGAGTGTCTGCCCTTTTCTGGTCCTTGAATTGGAAGCTAGGGATGAAATAATAAACACGGTCCCTGAACTCATGGAGCTGAAAACTTAGAGAACAAATGATTACAAAATGAGTTCACAAAAAATACTTAAATTATATTTTTCATAAGTACTATAATCCAATATGTAGATAAGAGTTCTTTCAGGTTAGTAGCATACTGAAAACAGTTACAGGCAATTTCCTCACCAAATCTGGATTTCCTTCGGATTACACTTTTAAGATGAAGCACCTGGATTGGCTCAGTTGAAAAAAAAAGGCAATGTTTGTAATAAAATTCAACACTTGCAATTTTAATATTTGTTTTTATGATGCAGCATTTGGATAAAATTCTAAGATTTCGGTCAACGACTCTAATGTCTCAGATCACAGAAATACTGGGCGGCCTCGTTTACCAAGCAGTGTCACAGCCGGGACCTTCTGTTCCGTGCGTGCTTACCTCTGTATTGCTGAAGCCGATCATGTATAAAACAGTTTAAACGAGCGTATTTTACTAAACCTGCCATCTTCCTAGTCTTTCCCTTACTGACATCTTTTCCCATGTTTTCTTTTTTATTTCCTTCCTTCCTCCCTCCCTGTGTTACCCAGACTGAAGATCTCGTGCAGAGATAGGACATTCAGGGGCTTCATCCTCACAGGGACTTAGCGTTAAAATCATGTTGACCTGAATTCTAAATTATTGTTCTCTTTCCTGACACACCAAATTCCCTTTTGAGAACTATTTTTCGGTGGTGTGTTGTTCCCCGTGTCCAGATCCTTAATTGCATGACCATCAGGAGAGTGATATACAGTATATTTACAGATCACATGTTGTTGTAAATCTGGGGCACAGCGACGTGGTTTATAAGGCAAATTACAGCTCTGCTGGAGTCCTCCAGAGCGACTGAGATTGCTCTTTTTGTTGACTCCTTTTGGGCACAGTAGGCAATGAGGAAAAGCTGTGTGGGTAACAAATCAGCAATGATGAAATAAAAGCAGTTCCAAGATTCAGAGACACAGGCATCTTCCCTTGGCTTTGGTGAACTTACATAGGAAATAAAAAGACTCTTAACTGAGATTCCAACTACGAATCACGAAGCCTTCTCGCCGTCCGCCCGTGGAATGGAGCAAGCGTGCCGGGCCGACTGTCCTGCGGGGCTGTGTCCCTCTCCACCTCACGGTGGGCACCGTCCTTTCACTGCCCGAAGCCCATCTCCCCCGCCCCCCAGCCCACTATTTAGCGCTAATAGAGCCCCCATTCGTTTTTGAAATACTAGGTCTCAAAAGCAGACTTCACGACCACTGGAAGACGCTGCGTGCATTTAATTTTCCTACCCGCAGCGCTGCGCTCTCTGCCAGGGAGTCCCTGACGGGACCAGTTGTGATCAACACAAATTCAGGACCTGAAACCGACAGCGGCCACGTGTGGCCCCGAAACCTGTAGATTATGTGCAAACTCCTCCGTGCCTCTCTGGTCCACCCCTGCCGCGGTGCGCTCAGCTAGGCTGGACCTACCGTGAGAGGGCCCTGCAGGCGAACACGGCGTTGGTGCCCCAGACGCTGACATGCCTGCCGACCTCAGCCTCGACAGTTAGGAGCAGCTGCCACTTCTGCGTTACCTGCATTTTCTTCTCTGCTAATCGTGGGGTTTCTGGGCTATGCCTGTTTTAAAATTTGCCGTTTCCATCACTAGTCTGTATCATGCAGGAGGCTTTACTTTGTGTTGTTACTTATCTGAAAGCCCGTTTTGTGGATTTTCTATTTTGAGGCCAATAAATACATTTTGCTTTAAAAAGGTTACTTCATTTAAAACAATTTGAAACAATTGCATGCAATTTTTTCCAATATGAATCTTAAAATCTGGATTATGAAATCAGAGAGATAAAGTGTAGGGTATTCACATTTAATAGTAAATAATATTTTCACTGTGGAAGAGGCATTTGGAAGCTTAAGAAAACAGGTAAATTAATATTGTTCCTATTCCATTTCATCTGATAAAAAGGGGCAAAGGGAGATAATTTTGATTAATTGAAATAGTAATAGTAACATTGATACATTTTTAAAATGTCCATTTAAATAGGCAATGAATATGCAGTAAATTTGTGACACTAAAACTCCAGTTCCTGCTACTTCATTAGTAACATATTTTACAAAATTGCTTGATTTCTGCTAATTTTTCACTTCAACTCAAAACGACAAGTGCAGTGATAACTGAGGAGTCCAGTGAGCGTGGACAGGAGATTCAGAGTCCTGTCCCTCAGCGCTCCCGGAGCCACCGCCGAAGGCCTAACACGATCACTGCTGGTGGGGCGGGCGTCCCTTTGCGATGGACAGGGACCCCCCCCCCCACAGCACTTCCCAGGGCGCGTGTTTACACGACGAGCTAATGACGCCTTGTCTAGCTAACAGCTCGCCCCAAGTCAACAGCTTTCTCAGAATTTCACTTACGTCCCATTCCGCTCATTCACGTGACTCAGGACACTGGAGTTATCACGGGTTAACTCGTGACGTCTGACTCCGGGTCCCGCTTTTCAGGGACAGGCGACTCAGAGGCCGCCGTGACCGCAGATGGCGGAGCGGGCTGTGGCGTGAGAGGGGGTGTCCGTAGTGCTTCTCGGACACCCGTCCTGCATGCACCAAGGCTCTCAGCTCCTCCTGGGCCACAGGTGCCCTCTACCCACGGCTCTGTCTTCTGTTGTGCAGTGTAGACCTGGAACCATCAGAACCTCTAAACCTTTGGAGCAGACCAGATTCTCGAGGCAGGCCAGAGCTTCTGATTGCAAGTATTCAACCGACAATTGGACGTGCTGAGCCTTGATGAGGCCTGTGTCAGTTCTCTGTGCATCTGGGTTGGGTTCAGTGCTGCTCCTGTGGCTTTTCATCCCTCAGCCAGCATCCCCTGGCAACCTGGGTTCTAGGAAGAAGGGGCTGAAAACAGTTTCCTCATAGTCAGTCTTTGTTGCTTAAATACGTATACTTAAATGTGTGGCTGCCACATCTTTTCAAAAAATTCTCTTTACTGGTCCCCATATAAATAATTGAGTGCCTGCAAGATGAATCTCACGTTCACTAAGGTGCATTAAGGAGCTTGGAGATCAGCAGTGTTTTGACTAATATAAATGTAAAACTGAAAATAAATATATGAATTTTTGCATTACAATTTTTAGAGTTCAGCATACTTTTAGAAGCGAGTAGTTTAAGCCTAGGGTTGGCAGGTGCCTGGCATCCAGTCCCGGAGCAGCTGGAACCAGGTCTGTGACCCGTGAGCCCTGCCGGCGTCGCTCGCTGCCCGCGTGTCCGGACGCAGAGGGAGGACTGGTACCTCCCAGGGAGCTGGTCAGCAGGTCGCGTTCTCCCGCCCAGACTGAGGTCACGGGAGCTTAAATCCTAACAAGAACAAACCTCACCCCTTTATTCGTGTTAGCCAGCAGTGTCTGGGGCCAAAACACACGGCCCTCTGCTTCTCGAAGGTGAAGCGTACCTGCTGTCGTTCCGTCTGAGGAGAACGCACGGCAACACAACTGCGTCCCTCGGAGACAGAGCAGCCGTCTGAGTCCGATCAGGAGACAGGACCCACACGGCCATTCATGGCGGGGCTGACAGAAAGGATGATCACTGTAACGGAGGCTGGGGGATGAGGGCCAAGCTGGTAAAGCAGGAGAGGGTGGCAGGCGCAGGTGCATCCTCTGCCCCGGGCAGAGACAGGGCTGCATCCAGACGTGGGCCAGGGGTGCCGTGGTGCCGCCCGGGCTGGCGGGATGTGCCTTCCACCCTTAGAATCTGCGACCCTGCACACTGGCCCCAGTCACTGGCGAGTCTGCCCTCGAGATCCAAATTCTAATGCTTCAGTAAGAGTCATTCTTCTTTCATGTTTGCCTTAATAGATACCTTGATCAAGTTTGTTTCCTCTTCTTGTAATTAGCTCCTTAAACGCGGCATTTCTCCCTCTGAGTGAGCCCCCGAGAACCGGACTTGATGACCGTCTTGTGGTCAGCATCAGCGAGCACAGCCCATGCGCCATCCACTTTGGTGTTCACTCCTGGAAATCTGCTCAGGAACCGGGAGTGAGAATTAAAGACCTGGGTCTTCTTCCTAAAGGAGAAGCGAGGACAGCACTGGCTAGTCTGAGTTAAGGACGCTGCGGAATCAGAACAGCACGTGCGCGTTTATTCCCTGGAGGCCCGAGGCGCTGGGCTTGCGGCACCCGGAGGAGTGGAGCGTCGGGCTCCCTCTTCCGCAAGAGCGAGGGCGGCGTGGGCTCCTGGCGCGCCTCCCGGGGGTGCGCCAGGCCGCCGGCCAGCTGCCCGCTGAGCTGGACCCACTCACAGCGGGGCGCATCCAGCAGAGAAAGTGGGCGCTTTCTTACTTCTGTGTAGAGGTGTGAATAAAAAAGACACGCCGTCCTGACCCCTCCGTCTGGTCATGGAGCCGGCGTTGGGATGATCCACAAAGGGCGTGCTGGGTACGGCACAGGGCACAAGACCCGGCCTGCGTCTGCCTTGTACTCGCCAGCACCCGTCTCCATCTGAAGCTCTTGTTGGTGGCACCTTTGTTTTTCAAGCCACTTGAGCGCTTCCCTGTACCTTGTGATTTTAACCATCTCAAATTGGACAGGAATACTTCCGCGGGCACGTGGATTCAATCCAAGACAGTTTGTATACATGACATCTGTGTATCTATAGCTCGGTATTTCCGACGTAGGTGCAACACTGAATTTTCATTTTTGAGTTAGAGCTTTTTTTTTTTTTTTTTTTTTTTTTGCCTCCAGTTGCAGCTTTAGTCAGCTCGGCTCCGTCTGTGCCCCACTCGTAACCATGACAGGATCCTCAGCACTAAGTGAAGAAAGAGCCAGCGTTGTGCTGTTGCGACTCCTGTTTCAGGAGGAGGGAAATATTTCTACCTTCCTTCCTGTTACAGGTCACACCTCGCTCACCCTCCTGAAAGCCGTTTTATCCCCAGAACCCAAAGAAAACTCCTTTGCCTGCATTTCTCTTCCTTCAGTATAATGAGTCCCCACGCAGTATCTCATTTGACCATGAGACGGGTTCTGCAGGGGGAAGCAGGATGGAAAGCATTAGCTCCACTTTGTAAATAATGAGAAGTTAGTGCTCACGGAAGTTTAGTCGCTAAATCTTATCGGCACAACCAACAAGGGGCCCGGGCAGAGCTTCGGTGAGAACCCAGCGCCGCTGCCCGCGCGCTCGCTCCCGCGACGGCGCTGAGCCGAGCCAGGAGCTCCGGCGAGGCCTGGCTACGCAGGCCGACCTCCCAGCACTCAGCGCGGGCTCTGCCCAGAGCAGAAGCCGGCTCGGAGCTCATTGACTGAAATCACGTGAATGAAAGTTAACTTAATTAGATGCGAAGAGCTCAGCAGAGGGTTTCTATTCTCTCTACTCGACGTGGGCTCTGGGACGCCGGTCCCCCCACCCTCGCTCGTGCGTTCTCCTTCCCGACGGGGTGCACCCAACCTTCCCGGACAAGGTTGGCTTTGGGTGTCCATGAAGGTGTGTTATTACTGACAGTGGAGAGGCTGAGGGTGGGTGACTTCTGTCTCCCTGCTTTCCACGCTGCGTCAACGGCACGAGCGGTCCCCCTCAGTCACTGTTAGGGGCTGTCCTCTGAGTTCCCGTCCGAACTGCATGTGCTTAGCGGGCGCTCTATGGACCTGACTCATTGGCTGATAGGCTGACCAGCTGACTGACAGTTTACCTATGAATCCTGAATTCTGGGACCTCAGGGACATTCTTCACATGGTACGCAGAGCGATGGTGGAGAAGTAACTGAGAGACACCTGTGTTCTCACTAAATGATCCCAGTGCCCACTGATATCACGCCCATTTATGCCATTAAAGTGTTTCATTTTGTCCTCAGTTTTACTTATAGCTGTATTGCAATACATAGCTCAGATACCTAAAATTCACCCGTTTAAGGTGTACAATTCAGCTGTTGTCAGCATATGCAGAGTTTTGCAGCCGTCACCACTATCTGATCCCCCAAGCATTGTCATCAAAGAAGCCTCTTTATCTGTTAATTACCGCTCTCTGCGGTCCCCTCCCGCCTGCCACCGGCAACCTCTGCTGGGCCTCCCGTCCTTAGGGTTCGCCCATGTGCACATCACGCGTGAGTGGAACCACGCAATATGTGGTTTTCGTCGGTTTTTCTCAGCCTAATGCTTTCAAGGTCCACCCACAGTGCAACATGCACCGGCGCTTCATTCTTTCCTACGGCTAGAGAGACACTGTGCTGTGTGGATGGACGGTTGGGTCGTGTCCACCTTGAGGCCCCTGTAAGTCACGCTGCTGCGAGTGCTCGTGCCCCGGCTTCTGTGCGGATGCACATTTTCCTTCCTCCTGGGCTCACCCACAGGAGTGGATGCGGGGCCCCGCGGGAGCCTGGGCTCTGCATTTTCACAGACTGCCAGTTGTGTTCTTCAGAGCAGCTGCACCAGCCTGCGTTCCCCGCAGCGAGGGAGGGGCCCTCCGCCCCTTTCTCTGTCGGTGTCATTGACTTCTTTTGGCAAACGTTTCCATTGTCGAGTGTTAAGCTAACTGAGAAGTGTCTTTCCTAAAAACAAGGACAGAGAGACCAGGCCACGTGAAGTCCTCAAGGTCCCATCTGACTCTAATAGTGGTGATCAGAGTTATTCATTTAGCTTACGAGTACGGAGCAAGTGCGTGAGCAGCAACGAGCAGGAGTGACTTTAAAATCCACCTGTCCATCTGGCTGTTCTGTTCTGCTTCGGGATGTGGTTCTCTCGGGCTTCCAAAATAATTCACACGGCAGGTCGGGTATGGAGGCCCGAGGGCAAGAAGCTTTATGTAGAGATCCCTTTTCCTGAAAAAAAGTTCAAGGAGAGTCATTGGAGTCATTCTTGTGGGTCTTTTGAGGTTCCAGTTACTACATCTGAAACCTGATCAGATTGCCCCGTCTAGTTACAGGACCACTTCCCTGAGGATGCAGAGGAAGTGACACTACGGAGTCACCCTGGCATCTTGTCTACTGCCATCCTTCTGTCACCAATGTCTGAGAAATGAAGGGGGCCGCTGGGCACAAAAAGAGCAGAACCATCTAGAGATTCCGTGACAGGATGCTTTGCTGGCCAATATCTTAGTAAAGCTATAATTTAAAAGACAATCTACTGTATTTCTTATATAAATCACCCTTTAAGTTGGCATCGCCTCTACTTCCCTAATTTTCAGAGTTTCATGTCCAGGAGGAAGGGAATACTTTCCACTTTGCAGGAGAAATTTGACAGTAGTGTCAAAAATACATCAGTTCAATGAGATAAAATTTGGCCACTGATGGCAAAAGAAGACGAGAGGGGGTATGCGTGTAACAAAGGCATTAACGCTGAAAAGAAGTCATCTCGAGCAATGAAAAAGGCAGACATGCAGACGTCCTTGAGATGGGTCTACGGGACCTGATACGGCACCCCACTGAACTCATGAAGTCCAAGCTGGTGAGAAATCTAAACGGGTGGCCATCCCGTTCAACTTCCCTTGGAAAGATTCTTGAGGATGTGAGGACATTTGAAAGCACGTCAGGAGCAAAGGCTCTCAGTACGTGGAAACCCGAGACCTGCTCTCCGTGTGACTGTTAGGAGCCGTCCTCACCGGCCATCTTGCCCTTCCTAGGGGACGTCCTGCCTCTCGTCCCCACCTCTCTTCCTCTTTCACCATCTTTCCGTGGGGGGGGGGGGGCTTCCTGTGACCGCGTTCAACTGAACCAACATCGATAAGCAGCGTGGAATTCCTTTACATCAGCACAGCTTTCATGCAAAGGCTTGGCCCTACCTCTCACTTAATAGGAGGCACTTTTTCCTTTGTTTTCCCTTTTATTCCTGAAGGCCCGCAGGACGCAGAAGAATCTGCGTGTCATAGGAGGCTCTCATTTCTGCTCCTCGGGGCTAGCAGCTTTCTGTTCAATTAAAGCGAGGACGGCAGCGCACAAAGGAAGCAGAGCTCCCTTCAAGAGCTGGAGACGGAGCTCAGGCCTCGGTCCGCCAAGCCCAGCACGGCCCTGGCGGGGGCTTCTCTCCTCGCAGGGGACAGGAAGGTAACATTTGATATAGCACTTTCTTAAAATTCCTGAGTGAATAAAGCAGTCTTGAGAGAAAGTTCCCATCTATGGATTACCTATAAAAAGAATAAAAAGAATGCCCATCGAAGATTTTTCATCCCTGTAAACAAATAATTTGTGATCGCTCTGCACTCGAACCACAAACAGGACCAGGAATTAGAAGTGCCCCCAGCCGGCCGGCACACACATACATCACTGGTCTGGGGTAATGAAGATTACCTGATAAAGATCACAATATGACAGGTTTCCTTTGGCACTGGCTGCTCAACAGCTAGAAACTGTTTTCTGCGGCCGGCCAGCGATCGATTCCGCGCTCTCTTGTCAGTGATGCAGTTAATGGGAATTCCACAGGCAAATAAAAGCTACATTTTGTCTTCATTTTCATCTGAAATATGAGCTGGTCCTTTGTACTCTAGACAGTCATTTATTACTCATTTTCCTTTATTGATGTTTATGAGCTGAAGCATAAAATGATTCTCAAATGTAGTTTAATTGAAGCAGCAGTTGACACTGAGACCGTGATTACCGACGCTCCAGCGGCCACGCGAAGTCCATGAATCAAGGTTTGCTTTTCATTGGTCTTGGAGGCAGCACAGGGGAGAGAGTATCCTTAAAAAGCAACTGGGCCGGAGCTGGGGAAATATGTCGATTTATCTTCATAGGCGGAGAGGGGGAGGAAGGGCCCGGTCCTGAGCAGTGGCCGCACGGCCGCGAGGGCGCTCGCCCTGCTTGGCAGGCAAGGGCTCGCTCTCCTGGCGCGTGGGGGGCGTCCCCCAGACTGTTCCATCATTTTCAAACTATGCTGAGTAAAGCATCATTTTGAAAATCTTTAACCCAGAGGATCGGCCCTAAAACTATAGGTGGAGGTTGGACACCAAACACACAGCCGCACGCGGGGACGGGGCACGCGGGGACGGGGCACGCGGGGACGGGGCACGCGGGGACGGGGCAGCCGGCGCCCCCTCCGTCGTAAAATGGTAGGAACAATCAATACGGCGGAGCAGCGTTTTTTATATGCCGTTATTAACTCATAAGCTACAGTATATCTCCCCTCATTTCCACGGCAGCTGAGGCCTCCGTCCCCCCTGGGGACCCCTGCAGGTCCCATTATGAGGATCATAAATAATACGTGCTAATGAGATATGAATTGATTATGTTGGAGAAGCTGACGTTTCCATCCATCATTCTAAATGATGTTTAACAATGGATAACCAGCCACTCATTCCTCTGATATGAGATTAAATAAAATAGCTGGCTGTTTCAGCAGGCTGGCTTGAGGAGACGGCCATAAATCCGCTCAATTACTGTATTACCAATCCGTTTCTCACTGCTGAGGATATTATTATTTCATTTAGGCTTGTTCATGCATCATAGATTATTTTATTTCAGCCAGTCGATGGGAGAAACCGCAGCGTTTTACTCAGCCAGCCGCGGAGCAGCGGCCTTCGCCAGAGCGCAGGCAGTGCCCCTCCGGGGTCCCCAGATGCCCCCCGGGGAGGCTGCCCGCGGCCCCGGGGTGGGGGGGGGGCGGAGCGGGCCGTGCTCAAGCCGCATTTTAGAAAGACGCATTTTGCTTTCAACCTAATTTTCTTGACTTATCTGAAAAGTCTCAACCGAAGGATGCTGCCTAAGAAACCAATCGATCGAAACGAGATTATTAGATCTTCTAAGATGATTTGGTCTTCATCTCAATCCTGGAGTAGATTGAGAATTAGATCACAGGGGCCGCTCCCCGGCCGGGCAAATTAGGTTACCAGCCCCTGCAGTGCAGGGGCGGCCTTGCGCCTCGTGCCAAACGCACAAACAGCTCACACGTGTTATTGATGGGAAAATGGGGTGCGTGGAAGCATGTCCCTGGCGTTCGGGCATCACCCCTCATCCTACAACCTGAATGAAGTTTTGGGCTGAGCCCAACAAGCGTCTGTGAGAGAAAAACGAAAGAGGGATGGGTCGCCTGAAAGGAAGCATTTGCTACCCCCGCTCCATTCCCGCGATCACCTGCGTAGTAAGAGGCATAGGGAGGAGAAGGCGGGCGCGCGCTGAAGGCCCCGGCCCCGGGCTGGGCAGTGCGGCATGCCAGCCCCGTCTACACCCCACGCACAGCTCCAGTCCCGGTCCACCTGCCCTGTCTCGGTGGCCTCCCTGGTACCCACCCGCAGGTCCAGCGGCAAGCCGCCCTGAGCGCTGGCCTCTGCTCCTCCTGCGAGCGGGTCCGCGCGTGAGCTCAGACCCGCAGGCAGTCACCACTCTGGCCTCCTGCCTCTGGGATTCCTGGCTGACACAGAGACGTGGGACAGCACCAAGGCACACACTGCGCAGAAGTGCCAGGGACTTCCCGTCACAGGTGACAAGCCTTTGGCAGGACTCGTCAGGTTCCTTTCTCTTAATCCAGACAGACTGCTCGGAGGAAGCCCTTCTCTGTCTCTCCAGGTGCTGGTCCAGCAAATCTGAGGATCTGAGGAAGCAGTGACCATACCGAGCAGGGCCAGCTGGGTTATTCATGGTGACATCACCTCCTCCCCCTGCCTGGCCTCACTGCCATCGTCCCTCCCTCCTGTTTCTGGGGACTGCAGCCCCAAAGACGTCCTGGGAGCGAGGAAGCCTCTGGCCTGGCTTTGGCTCCTGGGGAACCCAGGCTAAAACAACGCGTGACCCTGGGAAGCAGACCTCAGGGGAGGATTGTGGGTCTGAGCTACTCCGCGTCTTCCAGCAGTGATGACGCGCCATTAGTAGGTGGCGGCATCTTCCACAGTGACGCTGCGTGGCCGTCTCTAAAGACGCCGCCCTGGCAAGCGAGGGTAAAGTGCAAGAAGGCGAGGTGCTCGGGTGTGTGGGAGCCGTGGCTCCTGGCTGGGACGGCTCACTGTAATGATCAGATCAAGGGCGTGGGCAGGCTGCCTTTGGATGTCTTGGCAGATAGAAATGAGAGGCTGAAAGGAGTCCGGTCCCACTCAGACACTCTAAAAAAGCCAGAGGCCTCCAAGGCAGGGACCAGGGAAAGCCCATCTCCAGCAGTTGCCAGGGGACCAGGGTGAGCATGGGGCCCGGACCCATCTAGACATGGGGCAGGGCTGCCCAGGGACTGCATACACAGCTTTCTGGTTCTTTCTCCAAAGGAGAAGCCTGAGTTCCTGACACCTGGAATGATGACATTTGAGTGGAGCAGACCTTAGGCTCTTAACCCCCAAACCCTCTGAAGCTTCTGAGTTAGAAAGAAAGCTCCCTTCTGCGGACTTGGCAGAGGCCTCACCTGCGCAGGTGTCTCAGAACAGCCTTGTTCTCCAGCTCGGCCAGTGCGCGCAGACCTGCAGGGAGGAGGTCGCCTCTCAGCACAGTCTGGGCTGGGAGCACGGCCCAGGTCCTGGAGGGACAGCTCACGTGGGGAAGGACTGAGCTGACAAGATGCTCCCAGACAGCACAGAGTTGGTCCCAGCACTGACCCAGGTTTCCTAAGAGAATGGTGATCAATTTGGTTCCAATCAGTGCACACGTGGTAACTACAGAATATTGGTTCCAATTCAAATGTAGCAATATGGTGTTGGCAAGTGTGAGAAAAAAGAAAAATCATGTGTGATTGCATAGCTGGACATTAGAAATTTCTTAGTCTTGTTCTGCAAAGTTCATATCACAGGGAGTAAAAAGGGAGAAATGGGGCATCAATCCTCTTAGTCATGTGGACCACAGGATCATAAAGCATTGGCTTACCTCTACACAGGTATAGAATGATAGCTTGGATGGGATGGGGTATTATAGCTTTAATTTATGTTGAGCCAGAATGAGTTATCTCAAGTATCAACAACTTATTAAGAATTATATGATCATTACATATCTTTTATTAAAATGAGCAGAAATTCCAAGAAGCACAGCCCTCTACCCCCTATAAACATCAACTTGAGAGACAAATTCGTGAACGGAATGCATAGAGTATAGCTGGTCCTAGGAGGATGGGGAGGGCACTTTGTTTTAGAGGAAAATCTTGCAGCCAAGTCCCAAGGTACTTCTTGAAGTCTGTAAATAAAAAGATGGTCAGAGTTTCTAATCTTCTGCTCAGTCGGAAGAACTGGCCTAATCCAGGGACCTCTTCTTCCTTCTAGAGCCTAACCTACTAGGGAATAAGTGATAAGACATGATTACTAATAAAAAATTCTGCTTGAAGACAGCCTATTGATGAGTTCTGGCTAGCGGATTCCGTGTCGGCAAGGAGGGGAAAGGAGAGAAAAGCTTTACAGTTATTGTTTGGTGAAGTGAACATAGAAAGGAGTTACCAAAACTGGGTGACTGAACCCAAAACATCACGTGCGATTGCACTGTTGTAGAGAGCTAACGGGGGTCACTGGTTAGCTGAGCCGTTAATTCCACAATTTTAATAAATGCTGTTGATATTTTGATGATGACAGATACTTTGTGTTAACCATGAACTAAGTGTCAGTAATGAGTAACAAGGAAATCTAACATGCTATAATGTTCTAACTCAAGAATATGTTTCATGTAAGTCAGTGAAAAAAAGACCATAATTTTCATATTGGCTTTTTTCAGAGGTATCTGTGCTGATTAAACAACCTTCAGAAATAAAACGATGCTGGCTTGTTGTTTTTAAAACCCACAAAACCCCACATACCATGTGCATGTCTGAAAAAATACACGAGAATGTTGAGACTAAAATGAATTCCATGCACAAAAATCATCATTTGTTCAAATATGTATGTTCAATATGGATTCAATTGTATCATTTTACACTGCTACAGCACTTGAAGAAATCTAATCTTCCAAATGATGGAATAATATGGTAATAATCATAATCACATCAATGGATAATTTTATTGAATTTTACACTATGTGGCTGGAGATGCCTCCTTACCTCACTCCGTGGGGCCCAGCGCGGTGCAGAAGGAGCGAGAGGAGAGGAAGACTGCTGTAGATGAAAGGGAAATGAGGGTATGTTCTGGAAACTGTAAATGTTTGTACTGAGAAGAAACACAGGCCTGCACTGGGGTGAGCATCATTCCTTTTGCACTGTTTAGGTGATCCTGGTGGAGCAAAGAGAAACTAAATATTAAACATCTTTTTCTGGATTTTATAATCTGTGTGGAGTTACTCTTATATTAGAGATAGTTTTAGGTCAAGGTTCATATTTTTGCCTATGGCAACCAAATTTCTCCAATGCCATTTATTTAAAGGCTACCCTTTCTCCTTTGAAATGCTGTTTTATCTTTGTCAAAAGTAAGCTGGGCATATCCACATGGCTCTATTTCGGGGCTCCCTCTTTTATTCCACTGATCTATGCATCTGTCTTTGGGCCACACCTCTGATCCATTCAGCTATACTGGAAGCCTTGATATAGAGACGGATTCCTCTCGTTTTATGGTTCCTTGGAAAAATTGTTTTGGCTATTCTAGGGTTTTTCCCTCTGCATATAAATGTTCAAAGAAGCTTGTGTATATCCACAAATTTCATTTTTGGGATTTTGATAGCAATTGTGTTAAACATAATAGATCAATTTTGGGAGAATTTATATTTTTTAGTCTGTGGGAACATCCAATGTATGAACACCATATCTTTGTTTATTTAGAGCATCTTTTTAAAAGAATAATATTTTGTACTTTTTAGGATACAGATCTGGTCCTTGTTTTGGTAGTTTTTAAACTGAAGTACTTCATTCCTTTGGAGTGATTTTAAATAGTATCATACTTTTAATTTTGGTTCCTGTATGTTAATTATTAGTGTGGAAAATGTAATTGATATTTTGTATTGAATTTGTATTTCCCAAACTTGTTGAACTCACTTATTAGTTCTGGAAGGTTCATTGTAAATTTTTAGGTTTGTTGTGTTTGTGGTAAATTCCTTGGAATTTTCTGCATAGAAGATCATGTTTCATGTAAATAGGAATAGTTTTATCTCTTCCTTCCCAATTTGTAGATCTTCTATTTATTTTTCTTGTCTTGTTGTACTGGCCCCAAGTTCCAGAACTCTGTTGCGTGGTGGTTGTGAGAGTGGATGTCTCTGCCCTGCTCCCAGTCTTAGAGTGAAACTATTATCTTCTGTCGCTACGTAAGGCGTATGTAATGGGCTTTTTGTAGACGCTCTTTATCAAGTTGAAAACGTTCCTCTCTATGCCTAATGTGCTGAGATTTTTAAAATCATCAGTAAGTGCTGAATTTTGTTAAATACATTTTCTGTATCACGTAATATGATTATATCGTTTTTCTTCTTCAGTTTTATGTCAGATTACATTAATAATTTTCAGGTGAACCAGCCTTCCTTGCCTACTTGTGGCTGGTCCTGTTTGTTTATGGTGCATTATATTTTCATTCACATGGTTGAATTCAATCAGCTAATATTTTGTGGAGGAACTTTATATCCAACTTCCTGAGATATATTTGTCTGCAGTTTTCTTTTTTTGTGATGCCTGTATCTGTTTATTTTTTTCCTATAAAAATATACTGGCTTCATAAAAAGCTGGAAAATGTTCCCTCTGTTTTTGGTAGATTGTGTAAAACTACTGTCCATCCTGTGTTTGATAAAGATCTCCAGTGGAACCGTATAAGCGTGGAGATTTCTTTTCAAGAGGCTTTTAATTACATTTAGATTTCTTTCTTGGTTATCTATTTCTGGTTATCTATTTCTCTTTGAGTGAGTTTTGGTAATTTATGGTTTAGAAAGAATTGGACATTTTCTTCTGTGTTGTTGAATTTATGAACATAGAGTTGCCCACAGTGGTCCCCGGTTAGTCTGTTACTGGCTGCAGGATCTGTAGCAATTTCTGTCATTCCGTTCCCAACACTGGCAGTTTGTGTCTTTTTTTTTGTTTTTTAACTTTGTCAGCCTTGCTAGACACTTTTATATCAAGGAACCAGCTCTTTGTTTCAATAGATTGTCTATTATTTCTGTTAATTTCATTAATGTCTATTCTTATCTTTATCTTTTTCTCTAATTTTACCCTTTGTCTTCTCCACTGTACTGTGTAGACCATCCAGTGAGCTTTAATTTTGATTATCACATCTTTTTCAGTTCCACAATTTCCACATGGGGCCTCTTTTCAAACTGCATTTGCTTGCTCTCTCTCTCTCCACTATATATATAATTTAACTTTAGTATGCTTCAAGACAGTTTGTAACTGTGTGGCTAACAGTTTTATGATGACTGCTTTAAAATTTTTGTTGGGAAATTCCAGCAGTTGATTCACCTCAACGTTGGGGTCATTTGACTTTCTTATCTACTTTCAGTTGTATTTTCCCTGTTTCTTTGTATCGCTAGTGTTTTTCTCAATATCCTACACATTTTAGCTATTAGGTTAGGAGCGCTTTGGTTCTATTTGTCTTCCATTTTGCAATACTCTGTTCGGGTTTAGGATCATTTTGGTGATCTGTAGTTCCAATGACAGCTTAGTAACATTTTCAGAGCCTTTCCATATTATGTTGGTCTGCTTTATTCTCCTGGTGTCACGGAAGCTTTGGAAACCCTGCCCGTGCCACCTGGCAGTGGGTGCCCTGGGTGTGATGTCATAGCACACCAGACCTGGGGTGCTTTCTGCCAGTTGTTGGCACAGGGCCAGCGATGAGGCCGCTGTTGCCCTGGGTGTGGGGGTGGGTCTTCACTGGACCCTGCCGGCCCTGCCCTGGGGTCTGGGGCAGCTGGTGGGCCCCTGGCTGGGTTCTGCTGACTCCTGCTGGTGCCGCAGCAGACTGGGCCGCCGCCGCCCTGGTGAGCATCCTTGAGAGGGTTTCTCCGCTCCACTGCTGCGGGGCTGCCCCCTCCCCAGGCCCTGGCTAGACAGAACAGGCTGCTCCTGGTTTTGCTGTTTGCTTGCTTTTCTATATCAGCTCATGAGTCTGTGTTGCAGATCGCTTCAGCATCCACTCCAGGAAAAAACTAACATCCCGGAAACTCCCTGCTCCCCAAGTCTTGAGGCCTCTGTCAGCCTGGCTTCTCCCCGCCTTGCAGAATCTTTGTGTGGTTTTCTGATGATTTATTCCCCAGGGACTCCTTGTATTCAGAGGAGGGGGCAGTAAGTCTGTGCCATCTCGTCTCATAACTTAAGTTTTGTTCTTTTAAGGTCTGGATGCTCTTCGTTCATCCTGAAGTTAGTTTGTTTGTTTGTTTGGGTACCAGACATCCACAAGCTGTTAACACCAGGTAAGTGGCTCCAGCCTCAGAGAGAAAGGGTGAGCTCAGAACACTTGTGTTCTCAGGCCCCCGCTGCAGCATCGGAGGTCGGGGAAGCCAATGCAGAGAGAGAAGCTCAGCGCTACCAGCTGGTCTGCGTTCCAGCTGATGGAGAAGAAGCCGAAAATGCAGCATGGAGACCCCAAAACTGAGGCTGGGGTTTGGGGACAGTCAGGTGTCCACCAGAGCTGGCATGCTCCCCTCTGACATAGCAGTGCACTCTCTTTGGTAGGAAACTTAGCAATTTTTTCATATTATGCAAATTAAAAGTATCTGCTTTTTAGAGTCCCAGGGGCAGCAGGTTAAAAAACAATGATATGAAGTAATAACGCTGAAACCACTGTGAAACTGTCGCGGCTGGACGCCCAAAATCAACACGTACAACTGAGCAAACCTCATCAGCGACACGGTGACTGGGGATTAAAATAAAGCCAATACTTCCGCAGCGAGCCTAGCCGGTCGTGACGCCAACAAACAACAGTTAGATGGCGGGGCCGCTTAGCACTTACCTGAAGGAGTCCGGCTCCCTTAACAACTGCTATTTCATTTTTCTGAGACAGTTTTTCATGGCAAATTGAGCATAATCACATGATTGTAATTTCATTTTGGCGACCACACAACTCACCCCCAGACCTGTGGGCTGTGAGCGCCTGATTGATGGAGAAGTCGTGCCCATGGCCGTGGGTTCACGTTCCTCATTAGCCCCTCCTGAGGTCAAGTCGGGGCACTGGTTTGAAGGTCAGTGTGAGGGCCATGTCACTGGAGCACAGTAGGTTTTAGCCTGAAATCTACAAGGACTTGTCCAAGCATCGTGACTCTCCTCACTAAAGCACCTCCTGGAGGTAGAGACAGAGAACGTGCAGGCCTGTCCGCCTGAACAGTTAGGGGAGGGCGAAGGGAGTCCCAGGTCACAGACCCTGAAGTCACACTTATTAGCAGCTAATATTGATTCAAAATTAAGTATCGGTTTGCCAGATTTGAGAATATGGAAAATTTCGTGAACACTGGTTGCGCAACCGAGATAAATGAAAAGCCTTGCTGCCCTACTTAGTCTCCAATCCAAATGAATACAATTTTTTTTTCTTTTTCCTTTTTTTTTCCCCTTGCCTTCTTTGGTTTTTCATCAAGCGTTGTACAGATTCCATTTTCTTGCCTCTCTTAGCTTATCAATTACACTTTTTATAAGAATTTCAGCGGTTACCCTAGAGTTTGAAATATGCGTTTACAGCTCATCCAAGTTCACTCTCAAATAGCATCATGCCACTTCGCAGGCAGCATGAGGGCCTTGTCGCAGAGTCTTCCCAGAGCCTCCCGTCCTTTGTAACGTTTCTGTTGCTTGTTCCATTTGCCCGTACGCTGCAAGCACTGAGTACATCCCTGCTGTCATTATCTGAGTAAATGGTCATCTATTAAATCAGTTAAGGATAAGTAAATGCTCTGCCTTCCCTTAGGTCGTTACACGTTTTGACATGTACTGTTTCCCTTTCCTGAAGAACTTCTTTTAACATTTCGTATGGGCGACACATTCAATCAGTTTTTGTTTGTCTGAGAAAGCATTTCAACTTCATAAAACTTGCTTTTCATACGGACACGGAACTGCAGAATGGATTAAGTAGTCACACTCCTGGAGTTCACGGGCCGTTGCAGGCATCCGAACATGCAGCCGGCAGACAGCAGGGGAAAAGGGGCTGAAGTTACTTGTAAAGGAAAATAAAGAGTAAAAGCCATGTGACAAACCTGTGCAGCAGAGTTTCTCTAAGAGTTATTTCCTCCATGAGTTTTACTGAACGAAAAGGATGATACATTTAGATAAATTCCATATTCTGGCTTTTTTTCCCCCTTATGGTCTGTATTCAGTTTCCCGAAGTTGCGTGGATCATCCAAATACTTATGAAAATTTCTGTCGTCTCAAATTTGGCAAGTCAGTGTCCACCTTTTATCTCAGATTCTGAAAGTAACGTTTACTCCCAGTTCAAGCTCTTGAGAGACGTGATGAAGTCGGAAGACGTTCGAGGTCAACATTCTACTGCTTTTTGAGCCGTGGTTTTAGGATAACAAAGGTTTTTGAAAATTTGGCCTTCACACAGCACACAATTTCCTCCTCAAAACTATGAGGACTATTAAAAGTAAAAAAGGGAAAAGTCTCAAAATCTGCATCGCCCCGAGAGGGTCCGTATTCTTCACCCACTTAGATAACTGAATAGGTGTCTGCGCCGAACTGCTCCAGCACTCCAGCCTAATTGGGACTCTGTTTATGTCTCCTGTCTATAAGTTAATTTGGGTGGAACTTGACAAGTTAAAGTGCTACCAGCTGTAAGGCGATGCCATCTAACCGCGCCGAGGCCGGAGCAGAGCTGGAGGAGCACACGGGCAGCGGGCAGCTCAGCCCCCCGTCAGCGGGGCTCCGCGTCGCGCCGGCGGACCGAAAGGGAGACTGAGCTAGCGGGTGGGGGCCGCAGCAGGTGGGAATTTGTTCCTGTGTAACTGTAAAAGGGCTTATTTGAAAAACATGCCAAAAAAAGAAAAATATGCAGAAAATAGGGAGAAATCAAAAAAGCAGTTAAATCAGACGGTCACGAATACCCGAAAGTCAGAGCTGGACTCCCCGTGTTGGCAGCAGCCGGGGAAGAAGGAGGCCGTTCCCTCTGGCAACGGTCCCCAGCTCCTCCTGCGGCATCCGCTCCGCTGTTTTTGAAAAGTTTTATCACGAATAGGGTTTCGATTTAGTCACATCATTTTTCTTCGTCAATTGAGGTTATCATGTGACTTCTCTCCTTTCACCTGCTAACATGGTGGATTTCACACACTGATCTTCAGACATTGAAACTACCTGGCATCTCGTGGTGTGTACTTATGGCACATAATTGTCTTCAGTGGACTGGTGGATTACTTTTGATAATATTTTGTTCAGGGTTTTTCCTTCTATGTTTTTGAGTATAGCTTTCTTGTCTGTTTTTCTTCCTTCCTTCCTTCCTTCCTTCCTTCCTTCCTTCCTTCCTTCCTTCCTTCCTTCCTTTCTTCCTTTTTTTTCTCCCTTCCTTCTGTCCTTCCCTCCCTATCTTTGCTTGGTATCGGGGAAACCTAGCACCGTACAGTGGATTTGGGCCCCCCACCTCTCCCAGGTCTTGGAAGAGCTTGTGTAGCGTAGTGTTAAAATTCTCCTGTGGTACCATCTTGGCCCAGAAATTTCTTTTTTGGGATTTGTAAATTATAAATTCATTTCCCTTAATGCATATAGTGCTGTTCAGATGACCTGTTTTATACTGGGTGAGTTGTGGTAGTTTGTGTTTTTTGGGAACTCGGTCCATGTCGTCTGAGTTGTCACGACCTGGCAGGGACGTAGGTCACTGCTCTGCTCTCGGCCTTTCCTGACAACACCCTCAGGGCATCGGGGCACCGTGCTCCAGCCTGGGAAGTGGCACCTGGGCTCCCCCCAACCCACTGGCGGGAGTGGGGTCAGGCTTCGGCATCCCTGTGGTGTTGGCTGCGATGGGATGATTACAGTCTAAACGGCTCCTGTCCCTGCTCGGACGTCTCTTTCCTTGTCCTTTGGCCAGAGACTTGCTTATTTACTTGCTTGTAAATTTTATTTTTGTACCTTTTTGGCATTCCCAGGTGATGCCTTCTCCACCAGCCAGCTGGGGCCGAGGACACAGGATGCATTTAGATCACATTCACCTGTTGCGCAGGCCGATTCCTGCCTGGCTTCCTTGCGTCCCAGCTTTCCAGGTGAACTTCCCGTTGGCAGCCAGCTCAGCCTCATTCACAACCAGAACTAAAAATATCCAGCTACGGCTACACCTGATGGAAGCAGCTGGAGCCTCAAACACCTGGAAGATTAGAGCACGATCCCGGCTGCCTCTCGGGGAGGCCGACAACGTCAGAAGCGCGCTGTTCTGTCCTGCCGCCTGCCTTCCCTCCTCCCTGCTGCGGCTCTGCCCTGGGGAAGCCAGGGTGCTCTTCAGGCTCTTTCCCGCCTGGCTGTGGGCAGGCGCTGGGGGTTTCCCCTCGTGCCTGCACCGGGGCCCTGGAGTCGGACCGTGTCTGTCCTGCCGTGAGAGGGACTCCCGGCCCACATCACTTCATCTGCCGCCGGATGCTTACAGCTTCGCCTCCGCTTGCCTGGGCTTTGAGCCACCTCCGCTCCCAGCGTGGAGCTTCTTCCCTCTGCCGAGAGCGGGTGCTAATCACCCAGGTGCCTGCTATTAAAGGGACCCCAGTGGAAACTTCTTTTCAGTCTATCAAATGAAGCCAGTCTTCCTCCAGCTTTGCCTGTCACTCCCTATTAAATTCACCCTGTGAGTGTGCACAACACAGTGGGTTCATAAGTGTGTTCCCATGACAATTTTGGTTAAAAGTTGAAGATGAGGGGTGAGGAGCCTGGAGACGGGTCCTCTCTGTGTTCCCGCATCTCACGGCTTTTTCCTTCCTCATCAGTGGTTTCCGACAAGGATCACACATGAGAGTCACCTGGGAGGTCATCTGGTGACACCAACCCCACTGCCTCCCAGGCGGTTAAATCAGAATCTCTGGGAGGTGGCATCTGACCAAGGATGCAACCCTGTCCATTAGCCCATAGCTTAGAAATGGAAGCCATCTCTGCACTCCGCTCATGAGTTAGCATGACGCCATACACTCCTGGGCTGTGGATAAGGGTTGGCATTTCAGCAGAAGTCAAATACAAAACCATCTTGATTATATGTGTCTATAAAAGCTTATCAATACATTATTTGCTCTTATCATTGAGATCTCATATAAGACAGTGAAAAAGCAGTGAACTTTTTCCTCCTTATGAGAAGCTCAGCTGAGCCCATGTTCTATCGAGTCCTGGATGCTCTGCAGCAAGCAGCTGGGGGTTTCTGGTCAGGTGGGGGTCCACCCTGAAGGCAGCCCTGCTCCTCAGAGATCTTTTGCTTTCAAGAACCAGGCAGGTGGGAGGATTGCTGCAGAGAGCAGGGGGTCAATCCCAGACGACCCTGTGAGCAGGGAGGTTGTTGGTTCCCATGTGTGAGAGCCCTGAATCTTCCTGCTTAGGTGCCCAGGAAAAGGTGCGAGGGCTGAATTTTGCACAGAGGAAACTGGCACCATTACTGAGATGTCTGCTTTCCGTGCACCACAGAGAGGGCTGGGACACGGACTCAGGGACCCATCCCGGAACCTGGGGGCCCTTCCATCGTCCCCCGCAGTGGTTGAGCCCCGGACGTTGGATTCTGGGTGAATGGCTGGGCTTCTCCTGATCCTGCTGAACAGAGGCTCAAATCAAACTTATTTCAGCTTATGAAAATAAAGAACAAAACAACCCACGGCTGTTGTACCCCGCTAGCCCTGCTGCATCACCCCTTGGTCTAAGACCCGTCTGACCAGGGAAGTGCGGGATGAACTGGGACCTCACGTAAGTGCCACGGGGACCCTCACTCCAGACTTTCTCCCTGGTCCTCCTCATCTCTCCAGGGGCCCCTGGGCAGGACGGTGGCTCCCCTGAGCCGCTGCTAAAATCCTGGCCTGACCCCTCACCTCCCACCCAGGCAGATACCCACCGGAGACTCTCGGGGCTCCAGCAGGTGAGATCTGAGCAGCACCCCGTCCCCAGCGTGTGAGCACGGTCAGGTCAGAGTAAGAGCAGCCCCGCCCCAGGCTGCCCACCCTCCTTCCCTCTCGGGGCTCTGGGCTGTGGGTCCAGGAGCCCCCGAGCTCCCCACTGGGTTCAGGAGGCGAGGCGCACCCCTGCTCCCCGCGGCGCGCGGGTTTTGCTGCCGTTGAGGATTTCTTTCTTGTGCGTCGTCTGTAGGGTCTCTTCACACTGGGTTTGGTATTTATGTTTCAAGTAAAAACTGAAGGTGTGAAAGCGTTAAATCGGTCCTCAGGTCCTTCCGAGCCGTTAGAGGGCGCCCGTGGGACCGACGCGCTGGAGCCCGGGGGCCGGGTCCCCGAGCCGCGATGAGGCGCGGAGCAGCTCCCTCCCTGACGTCACTGGTGGCCGGGCGGGAGGCCAAGGAGGCTCTCAGACGTCATCCAGAACGAAGCTTTTTGTTTTTCCACCACTTCCTGTGGTTTTAATTAAAACCCCAACCCTTTTGTTCATCTATTTAGACAAAAAAAAAAAAAAAAAAAAAGAAAGAAAGAAGAAAGAAAAAAGAAAAAGAAAGAAAATGCGGGCTCCCGATCTTAACACGGCTGCACGTTCTCCCGGGCTGCCCACCGTCCACGCTCGCGGTGGGGCCGGTTGGAATAAATTAAAATACACACATGCACACCCACACTCGGGATGAAAAAACCAACAAAACCAAGTGCATAATGACTGGCCCTTACACCGAGCCCCTGTTCCTGTCAGGGACAGCGCAGTAGCAGCCAAGCATGACAGCCAAGGCGTGTGCTCCACGCCCGCGGTAAACGCTTGTCTTCCTTTACAGCTGCTTCTGTAAACACGTATGAATAATGGTGCTCCTGTGCCTGAAGCTGGGCGAGAGTTGCTTTTCTTGGAGACTGGCCAGCTGCTAATGGAAGTTCGCCCCCCGTGCAGACACGCGCTTTTCTTGCCCTCAGCATGGCCCGTGGCTCCGTCCAACGTCCCGCGCTCTCCCTCGGGCATCCGTGGGGCTTAATGATCTCTCCTCATGAGAGACTGGAAGGTTTTCATGGGGAGAGTGGGAAAAAGTGGCAAATACTGCAACCCGCCCAGGCTTCTTTCTTCATTCATTTATTCACTCGGTAATTATGGGAGGGGCCACCGTGCGCAAAACAGTCCTGCAGTCCTGGGACACGGTGCAGGACAAATCCCAAACCTGTCCCAGCTGACGTCCCCGGGGGCAGGGGGACGTGAAGACAATGAGCAAGAAACATAAATGTAAGAGGACACGTGCCCCCGGATGTAAGGGGCAGTGGGAAAAAGCAAGCATAGGGTCAGGTAGAAAGGATCGACAGCTGGGAGCAGGAGGCAGGGATTGTAGCAACACCGCTGAGGCTGCTGGATAATTTTCCGCCTCCTTCCTCCCCGACCTAAGAAGGGTCTCACTTCTGCCCAAGCCCGGGATGAGAGTCACGGGGGGCGGGGCAGGTTTGTTTGTTTCGCCACCTTAACGCTGTTGATTTTTTCCCTCCTCCTCATTCCTTGAACTTTATAGAATCAAATGCTACTCCCCGAAAGGCCAATTTAAAGAGCAAATCCACCCTAAAAAGTAAGAATCAACTCCCCTTTTCACATTGGGAACCCGAGGGACTGACACTATGAATCTTGGACGTTTCCACGCTTGTTTTTGAAAAATGTTCTAACGGGGAAGGATCGATGGTTTGCTCTCGGGAGTGACTCAGTGTAAGGCCTGGGGAGCTGCAAGCTGATGGGCTGTTTACCTATTGGAAACTGTGCCGGAGTTTGGTGGGAGAGCTTCTGGCCCCACGTCCACCACATAGCCCGCTGGGCCGCCCGCCGTATGGTTGGCCTTCCCTCCGAGGGAGAACCAAGGACAGGAGAGACAGCCAATGATGACATCTTCTGATGGACAAAAGCCAAGTCAGAGAACTTGCTGGAAACATTCAGCATCGGTCCCCCAGGTACAACTCATTCCTGGCACCTGCGGGGAAGCGCCTGAGCAGTGCTCAGTTCTCTCGCATCGCCTGCTTCATTTTGCCGACACAGTTTCCTCAACCGCCGATTTCCTTACAAGAAAATGATGCACAAACCATCCTTTATTAAACTTTATATGCATTTTTCTTTTACTTTTCTCTATATACACATCATAAAAAAGAAAATATGGCCGTAACCCAGGCCTCACCACTCGACCCCTGAATTTAAGATCGGTCTCCTCAGAGGCCTGGTCACCTTCTGTAACCTCTCTGTCCTTTTTGGACACCAATGCAAGATAATCCGTTGGCCTTAAAATTCAATACTTTCACTATATTGTTTGCTTTCTTAAATGGCGTTCTCTTTTATCAGTTCTTGTGGAAGACTTATGCAGTCTTTCATATTTGTTCATTAATATGTCCTCTGAAAACATGTACCAAAATCAGTACGTGCGTGGGCCGTGTGAAGAGATTGTCGACCCTTCGCCATGAGCTGCGGATGGGGGGCGGGGATTCTGTCATGCCCAAATTCCCAAAAGGGTGATGTGGTACATTTTGAGGCCAGTGTGACTGCAACTGTGTATGTATGTGTGTATGTGCATGTGTGTGTGTCTGAACATTTTCTCATACTCATTTTGAAATAAAAATTTAGTAGTTGATAAAACTGCTCTAAAAGGCATGATTTCTGGAAAGATCATCAAATGACTACTTCTGCGTTTGTCTCCCGTACTGTTCAGATAAGAAGGGACTCTGCGCAGGGCACTTTTAGAATGCGGTCTCTTTGACAAGTGCATTCCCAAAGTGCACATGGATACTTCGAGTCTCTTTTCTTTCCCCTTCTCCATCTCTACTGGTCATTAATACAGACATCAAAAACACTGAAAGAAAATATGCCATGCAAGTTTTGGTGTCTACCCCTCAGATGTAAGTTTCAAGTAACTTAAATGTTATTTCAAAAAATTTAAATGTTAATTTTTAAGTAATTGTGTTTTATATTTTGAATATTTATTAGTTTTATAATTATTCAAACATGTTTATTTAAAGAAAAACATTCATTTAACACATATGTCTTGATATATTTGAAACAAAAAAAGTTTGCTTCAAGCACCACATTATCTACTAAGGACACAAAGACCAATTTGACACAATAGCTGTTTCATCAAGTTCATTATCTAGCAGAGAAAACACAGGTGCAAATAAAGACACATAGGGAATTTGTAACTTTACAAATACGCACACAGAGAGGGACTGGGGAGTGCTGTGTTTCCGCGATCACCAAGCACATAACACTAAAATAATGGACGGATCGGTTCATTAACAATCCAGTAACTTGGCAACTAAAGACATGCAAATACATCAATGATTATCTTGAACGTTAAAAATGTAAATGCCTTTACAGAAGAATTCCACTTACAGACATTCATCTTAGGGACATAATCAGTGATATTAAATATATATTTATAATATATATCATATATATACATATATAGACACACATAATGAATCAAAGCATTATTTCAAACAAATAAAAACCCTAAATTATCTAAAAGTCTAATTAAGTGGGATTTTCTTTACTACAATTTTGAGCAGTTATGTAGCCATTAACAATCGTTTGCAGAAAACTATTGGTTGGCATATGAAAATGATCCCAAAACACTGCATGTCTTAAAAAAGATCATAAAATATTATTTTCCAGTATTTTAAATGAAATATTATGAGGGTTTTAAAAATTGTTTTTAATTTCCTATGAGTACATTACTCAAATTTATAGGTAAAATCGTCTGATCATATAACTGATGCACAAAAATCTTCTGACAAAATTCAACATTCATTTGTAATAAAACCTCTTGAAAAATAGGAACAGAGGAAAAACTTCACCAGTTTGGTAAAGAACATCTACCAAAAGCTGACAGCTCACGTTACACTTATGGTAAAAGGTTCACTGCTTTCCCCTACGAGTGGCAGCAGCTCAGGACTGTCCACTCTCATCACTGCTACTCAGCATGGTGCTAGAAGTTCTGTTCATTGCAAGGAGGTGATAAAAAGCATTCTGATCAGAACGAAATCAAGATCACTGCCCACATTTGCATATGTCATAATTATCTATTTAGAAACTTCCAAAGATATACAAAAATGCTTAGAAGTAATAAGTGAGTTTTGCAATGTTGCAAGATACAAGATAAACATACAAAGATCAACTGTATTTCTATATATAACAATGATCATGTGGACATCTAAATTAAAAATAACATTCACATCAGTCAAAAAACAAGAAATATTTAGGTGTAAACTTAACAGAAATATGTGTATGATTTGTATGCTCAAAACTAAAAAACAAACACAAAAATAAATGGAAAAACATACTATGTTCATGGATTGGAAGATTCAAAGTAGCAAATATGTTGATACTTTCCAAATTGATATGCAGGTTTAAAAGAACTCCTACCAAAATTTCAGCAAGAAATTTTGTAGATATAAACAAGATTATTCTAAAATTTACATGGAAAGGCAGAAGAACTACAATAGCTAAAATAAGTTTGAAGGGAAAAAAAAAAGGATAAGGTGAGAAATTTTATATACCCAATTTTAAGACTTATAGTCACAAAATTAAGACAGTGGTGTATCCACAAAGAAATCGACACAAATACCAAGTGAATAGAATGGAGGACAAAGAGATAGATGCCCACAGATATGCCCAACTGACTTCTGACAAAGGAGCACAAGCAGGTCAACGCAGGGAAGGCAGCTTGTTCAACAAACAAACCGGAGCAGCTGGATGCCCACAGGCAACAGACGAGCCTCAACCTGAGGACCTCATGTAACAATTAATTCAAAATGAATAATGTCCTCGAATGGTAAAACTTTTCAAATAAGACAGGAAAAGTATCTTCAGGATCTGGGGCCACGCAACAAATTGTTAGACTTGACACCAAAGGAATGATCCATAATAGAAAAAAATGTGATAAAGTGGACTTCATGAAATTTTTTGAACCTTTTGCTCGGCAAAAAAGCCTGTTAAAAATCTACATTGAACATTTAAACAATTATGTGTAGCAACACAGGAGACTGACAGCATAGCAAGGAGTGAGTACATTCGCTTGCTACTGGAGAGAATTTTAATTGTTTCTCTGCAACTGTTCTTAAGGGCAATTTAGTAATATGTGTATCTGTGCCTTAAGCACATTTATTGCACACAGCAGTGACCTACTTCAGTTGGCTGAAGTCAGTGGGGTTTGTTGTAAAGGAAGGTTGATGTGACTGAGGCAATGGTTTTAATCATAGCAGCAACTAATCTTTACAGAGTACTTGTTAGGTGCTGAGCCCTTTTCTGCTACCTTCAGCATTAACTTATTGACTCCTAATACCAAGCGCTGATCAGTTGCTATACCTACTTAGATTTTACAAGGTAGAATGAAAAAGCACCTACTCGTATTCATGCAGCTAATAAATCTTTCATCTAAGAGCGATAATGGAAGACTGCAGTTCACTGAATTCTTCTGTTTGAACTCTTGATCCCATAAGTCCTGATTCTTCTGGCAAATAAAAATAAATAATCATCTTCCGATTCCCTGTTTCTTCAGTTAGCCCTTCTCTCTAATTCTGGATGGTCACTCTCTTCCACAGCCACAGACATGTTGGAATTTCCCTTACCGCAGCCTGCTGACACACCTCACAGTGACATCACTTTGATACGTCTGCAAGAAAACTCAACCTCTTTTACCGCAAACCAGCTCCACCTCTGGATTTATTGATGAACACAGTTGGCTTTTTCTGCCGGGCATAAAAATGGAAAATTCTATTTGATTTTCCCCCTTATTTCTTCACCCTCATCCAGTCAGTCACCATATTCACTCATTTCTTCTTTTATTATCTTTCAACATTTTTTGTTTTTCATTTCTAATCTAACAGAATCAACAGGGGCTCTTGCCTGTTCACACGGTCATGTTCACAACAGGTGCCAAGCTGTCACTCCGACTTGACGTCTATGCCTTCTCATCCTTTATTAATAAACACAAAGCTGCCAAACGCGTTTAACTAAAAACTACTCTTACAGTTCAAGGGCCTGCCAAGGTATCGAGGGAAAAAACATGCATGAACTTGTACCCTTTCCCTGGCTAGGCCAAGTCATTTGGCCTCAAAATTTTCTTCCAATACTTTTCTAGGTAAAAAAGTCAGTGGAGCCAAATATAATTTCTCCAGTGTCATCACATGCATCTCCATCTCTATTTTGATGACTCACATTCATTAAAAAATGCCACTAACCATTTTGTTCTTGGCGTTTTTCAGGGGCCATAGATCCAGAGATGAAGAAAGCAGACAGGATCGCTGGCCTCAGTAGTTCAGTCAGAGCACACAGATGAAAAATTCCCTTTCAAATAAATAATTGCTTTGAAGAAGAAGGGGTGGCCGAGAAAGCTCTCTTTGGGCAAATACGTAATCATAGCATTGACATACGAGTGACTGTCCCCTAAGTGAAGAGTCACATCAAAGGTCACGAGATGCATCTAGAGCCCACCTGAGTGGACATCATATACTTGAACTTGGTGGGCAGGGGTGGGTGTGGGTGGACCACGCAGGATGGGCAGGGAGAATAAGGCTTTGCAGGCAATGCTAAGCATCTGGGGTTTTGTCTTAAGGGCAAGGGAAACCCAGCCAGTGTAACAAGTTCTCCTTTATCACGTGTATGGGGACCAACCTGGCCCGTGGGTTGAATGGATGGGCGGGAGACAGTCCCAGAGCAGGGATTACGTCTGGGAGATTTTTGCGCTGGTCCAGGTGAGATATGGGGTGAACAATCTAATGGGTAATTACACTTGTCAAGAGGGTTCCTAGGAGCAAGTTTAAGGCCCTACAAAGACGGGACATCAGGCTGGTCTAAATTACACTGGAGATTAAGAAGAAGCTTCTCTGCAGAAGCCATGTGTAATCTGAGATGTAAACAATGAGCCCAAATTAGCAGGGTGAAGAGGCAGAGAGGCCCCTGTGAGGACGGGAGGTGGGGGACGTCCGGGCTCTTTTAAAGACCTGAGTGGAAGCCACTGTGGCTGAAGTGCTCAAAACAAAGAGGAGAAAAGCAGGCTGGAGGTTATAAAGGTGCACGAGTTAGATCGCAGGGCGTCTTTTTGCCATGCTGAGACATCTGGATAATATCCCGGGGCAAAGGGAAGCCACCTCACAGCTTTAGGCAGGTGGTGGTGTCATATCTGATTCTGAAAGATTACTCTGCGATCTCTGACTGCAGAGACCCAGGAGATGAAGGGAAGAAATGTGCTGCTGTGGCCTGAGCATGGATGGCTCCTGGGACTGGTCAGCGGGGCTGGAGTGGAGCTCAGTGGCCAGAATTCAGATCTGTTCAGGGGGCAGAATCAGTGAAACCTGGGGACTGATTGGGTAAGGCAGTCAGGGGACGGTTGCTTTAAGAATAACGAAATTTTCCGACTACGTGATGGTGCAAGTTATTAAGAAGGGGAAGGCTCAGAGAAGGCGCGTCTTACAGAAGAGATTAATAAAAAAAAAACTCACTTTTTAAAAATAACAAGTAAACAGTTCAGTGGATGAGAACACAATGAAGCCCAGAAACAGAACATCCCCGGTGTCTCTCTCTGCGCACCGTATCCTCTCTTCGCTACCTGCTGAGAAAAACCGTCATTTTGAATTTCTTGTTAGACTGTTTCATAGTCTCTTTGTGGTTTTTCTACAAAAGATTGCTTCACTTTTTCACCTTTATGTAACAGAATCATGACGTGGGCCTTTTCCCAGCAGCCTTCATGTTTTGCTCAGCATCACCCTTGGCGGGCCCGTCTGTGAGATCCTGTGAAAACCATCATTCTCGCTGTGTACGGTGCGTTTGGCGTTGCATTCTAGGGGCTTGCAGTTGATTTCTCTGCTGTGCAGTTGGACACTCGCAATGTTTGTGGGTTTTTGCCGTCACGGAGGGTGCTGCTTCGAGCCTGTTTCCTGGCTGACAGGTGCCCAAGCTTCTCTAAGGTCTGGGTTTTTAAAGGGGGAATGCCTGGGTCATAGAGCAGGCCTCACTTCAAATTTTTGTGGAAAATGGGCATAATTTCTCCCAAGCCTTGCGGAAAATTCACACTCAGAGGAGCAGTGTGTGTTTTCCCACGGCTATTGTGGATACCTGATATTTTCAGATACTCAATTTTGGGGAGATGAGAAATGTGGTTTTATGTTTTTTCCGTTTCCCGACTTACAGAAGAGGCAGAGCCCTTTGCATACACTCCGTGTCTGTGTGTGTTTACTGCTCTGTGAGCTGCCTGCTCTCCTGGTTGTCCAGTTTTCGACTGAGCGCTTTTTATGTTTTCTTACGGCTGTGAAGGGGCTCTGTGTATGTTCTGGGATCAAACCCTCTGTCCAGTCTGTATGCAGCATGTCTCTCTGTCATATGTGGCTTGTCTTTGCTCACTCACTTTGTAGTGTCTTTTGCTGATCAGGGGTTTTTCATTTTATGTAGGTAAGTGTCTCATTCTTTTCCTTTATGATTTGCATTTGAGTTGTCTTGATTCAAGAACTCCTTCCCAACAATTGGCCTCAAATGTTTTATCTGAAAGGTTTAGGGTTTGTCTTTCATGTGTGAACAGTTAATCCATGTGGAAATTATATTTGCATTAGGTATAGAGTAGGAATCTAATTTCAGCTTTTTTTTTTCCCAATGGTTAACCAATTTTCTCCTTACATTGCATGTTCCAGTTTATGTTTTTCCTGGTAATGCACAATGTTGTGTCTTTTTTTAAAGGAATATTTTAAATATCTGTGTTGCTTTATTAATACAAATACATTTTAGAATTGGCTTGTCAATCTCCAGAAGTTGGAATTTTTATCTGAATTGCATCAATTCTATAAATAAATCTGAGAAAAACTGAGTTCTTTAGGATCATAAATTTTTCTGTGTTAAGTCTCTTTGTTCATTTGCCCTTTTAAGTGCTTCTCCATTTAATTCTATAGGTTGCTATATCAGAGTATTGTAAGTCTTTTATTATATTTGTTCTTATGTACCTTATTTTTATCCATTGTATATAGTAATTATATTTTCTATTTGTTTCTATAAAATGGAAATACAATTGACAATTCCATATTAATGTCATTCTGCCATCACCGTTAAGCTGCTTTACTTATTCTAATAACTAATGCATAAAATCTCTTGGTTTTATTATAAAAGCAGTCATAAATTTAATTTTTTCTATATTATAACTTTTTTATTTTCTTATCTTATTGCTTTGGAAACAATCCCTGTAAAGTTTGAATTAAAGTCTTGCTAGTTGGCTTCATGTGTTATCTTTGACTCTAGAGGGAATGAGTTTAGTAATGCTTTTTCACAATTATAACCTTTTAAAAATCATTTATCAGTTTATGAATTTTTTCTTATATTTCTAGTTTGCTAAGTTTTTTAAACATAAATGGATATGAGCTTGTTGACTTTTTTTCTGTATTTCTGTATTACGTAGATTATTTTAGTCTTTTTCTTCTATGAGCCATTGATTTAGTGAATGACATTAGCATATTTGCTCTTATTGAACCAACTTGACATTCATGATCATTATGACCTTTTTAATGTATTGCTGGACTAGATTTTGCAGTACATTTCTTAGAATTTTTGTCTCTTTTCTTGAGAAAGAGTTGGCCATTTTTCAAGTGGGTTACCTATCTTTTATTCTTGTTCCTGATTTATCTTTATTTGATATTGTTTGCACAGTTCTAACATCAAAACTGAGTTTGGAAATAATCTCTCACTTTCTATTCCTTGAAAGAGTTTGTGTGAGCTTGGAATTACCCCTCTGATAGAACTAACTTGTAAAGATGTTTCATCCTAAAGTCTTGGTGGAAACAATTAAAGCTATTGATTCAATGTCTTTCATCTTTATAGGACTACCCGTGTGAGTGTGTGTGTGTGAGTGTATGTGTATGTGTGAATGTGTGTGTGTGTTTGTGTGTTTGAGGTAATTTTGGAGAGTTATATACCTTGAAGAAATTTCTCCATCTCATTATTGGCATAAACTGCTATATCATTAACTTCTGCACTTTATTGTTTCATTAATGTTTCCTTTAGGTTCATTCAGAAATTCTTTTTTATAGCATCTTACGTTGAACACAAGTTTTGATAAGTGATATTTTACTTACCATTTAAACCTAAGTGTTTTCTATTATCCATTCTACTTTCTTTTTTTGACCAACAAATCATTTCACTGTTTGTGTGTCTCAGCTCCTGAGCCTACTTTCTCCTCCATATTTGCACTTTTGTATTATTTCTGGCCTCTGAAGATTTTCCATTTTAGTCATTCATGTACTTTCTTTTTAATTTTATGGGCAGTTTTTAGGCTTCCTTAGACATCAGTCCACCATATTGCTGGAAAGGTTAGGACTGTTCTATACAACTGACCATACTTTTGGCAAAGAAACTTGTGTATTATAATTTTAAAGTCTTGTGAGAAATGTAAAAAGAGGTGTCACATGTGAATAGCACCCTATTCGCGGCAGGAACTCCAGATGCTCATCATTCTGTGAACTCATGGATGGCATGACCTACACCGTGTGTGCACGTGGGTTTTCACTGCAGTGTCCTCGTCATTCGGTGGGGAAGCTGGGTTTCCTGAGGAGTTGTCCTGCCCATTGAAGGACATCTAGCTTCAGTGGCAACATCCTATAGTCATTGTGTCAACCCAGAGAGGCCCTACATTCCCACATCTTCCCCCAGAGGCAGCGACTTCAGAGAATGATTTGACTTTTCTTAAATTTTCAATAATTGTCAACTCATTCACTGTCCACACGTCACATGTGGATGTAAACTATCTCGTTATGACACTATGGGCACTAAAGATTGGTGATTGCCTACAAGTGACCTAATTGTGCATTGCTTTCATGTGGACCACACGTGTGACAGCACCTGGTGGTGTGTTTGGTGTTTAAGTTGTCGTGTCATTCTGGATAGAAGAAAACAAATACACCTTTTGCCCTCCTACAGAGAAGCCTCCTTTATGGTCGGCAATGCCAAGCGGTGATTTCATAGTGCCTGAAGCCTGTCTTTAAGAATCAGTGACGCTTCCTGATGTTGATTCAAGGCCAAGAATCAACGTTATCAGGAAGACCCCAGAGCCCCGCCGACTGCAAGACACCCCCAAAAAGGGGGCAAAGAGCTACCAGCTTTTCATTTTTGAATTTCTTACTCGGTGGAAGCAGTGTATGCTGTTTGACCTTTCATTTTTTTTTTTTTCCCAGGCAAGCTTTCCTTAGTCCCTGGAGAGACGTGCACGGCTTAATCAGAAAGCAGAGTCCAGGTGGTCCACAGGCGCATCCTTGGAAATGCTGAGTAACACCCGGAAGTGCAGGCTCTGCTTCCGGGAAGTGGAGGAGGACCAGGTGAGGGCCTGCGTGCCCCGCGGGTGATGGCCCAGGCTGGGCTGGACCGGTGCTCCCGGCACTGTGAGCATCTCCCCTGTCTCCCTGGGGGCTGGGTTCGAGGAGGAAGTCAGGGGAGCGGTGTGTGAGGCTCCATCGTGCTGCCTTTCAATCTGCCGGGCCCTGGATTGAGATCACCAGCTCTCAGCCCCGCTGGCCTTCACCACACAATCAGCTGACAAGCACAAGTGATTTCCCACTGTGATCCCTTCAGCAATATCCTGAAAGGAGAAGACGGGAAAAACTGCAACAAACGCAAATAGCCCTTAAGTGCACTGCCTGGCAAGAGAGCGGGGATTTTAGTTAACACATGCCAAACGCTTGCAACTCCCATTCCCTTCAACGTAGAAATTATTTATCTGTTCTTTCTAATTCTCCAAGCGTTCTCTCCCCCCAGATTGCCCGTGTGGGACCTATTACATCTTTTCTGCTTCACTTTTATTGCACAGAACAAAAAAATGAACGGGTGTTTTCCCTCTTGATTCAGCACAGAAATCTCTAGCCATTTGATGTTGACTGACGAATGAATGAAGGGAGCTAGATACATAGGTAAGACACGACTCCCGGTAGTGGAGCTTTGTGCTTGTCCCGTGCTCTGGGCCACCCGCTCTTCCACGCTGAACAGCTCGTGAGCTCAGCGAGGGCTCTGAGGACAAGCCGTCAGAGGACACAAGGCCTTACGGCCGTTTTCCGCCTCCCGTGGTCAGCATCGCCATCTGACGGGGGAGGTGGGAGAGGGGTGGCCTCAGTACTCAAACTGTGGCTCCATCTAGGAAAGATGAGCCAAACCAGAGAAAGTCTTTATTTGGCCTCTAACCCTCCCTAAGCTGAGGTAATTTTGCAAGACGGCACGTTCAAGATGATTTCAGGCCAGGTAGGAACACAGGGTCTCTGCTGGGAGCTTCTCGGGAAAAGCTCGCAGGGCGGCCTCTGCACACTCTTGCGGGACCCCAGCAAATGGGCAACGTACCCCTGCCTCAGTGACAGTTAAAGCGAGTGTGCGAGAGTTCGCGCACCTGCTGGCGATCACACTAATTTCCTGTTCCAGTGTATCTGCTGTAGATCTCTAATTCCTGTCTCATTCCATCAAGTTCCAGCTCTCCTGTATTGCCGGTGCCTTGGGAAGTCAGTCCCCGGTTGGAAGGGCTGGCTATTTCAAGGCTATTTCTTGTGTATCAAGAAACACTGCTTCACCCTTCCTGCAATTCCCATCACCAAAAAGTGGAAAAAAAAAAAAAAAAAGGGGGCGAAGGAATGCGTCCCTGGTGGGGGTGGGGGAATTTTATGGCACGAGGATGAGAAATGAGAAAGGGGCTTGTAACCTGAACCTTTTCAATAACTTACAAAAATCATCCACTACGTCACCTTTGTGACTGGGCTCTCGCTGGGCTCCCCCCTTGTTTGCTGTAGGACGTCCACGTCAGCAGCTGTGAGCCTCTGTCACCATTTCTCACCCGCAGAGCTGCACAGGGACAGCCGTGTGTCGCGCAGCCAGACGGGCCGTCCCAGGTGAAGGGAGCAGCAACAGTAGCACTGATTCAAACCCGGGACACGGCGGCGAGGGCCGTTAAAGACGCACCAGAACTGGAAAGGGTCAGACAAGGATTCAGTGTCAAGGTTAATACATCTGATTATTAGACTCAACGTGGGAGGAAGTAAAATCTTTTTAAGAATATCATGGATTAACATTGATAACTCTCAGCGTATAGAAGGAAAAAAATTATCAATGAGAGCTTGAATGGAGGTGCTTGAAGGCTTAGAGACAGCTTGTCAGTTGACACAATGACATATTATTCTTACCGACTGCAAGATCTCATGTTGTGTTTTATAATACAATTAAAGAAACCCACGAAAACAGGGCTAATGCTATTAAGGATACAGACGTATGTCAGAGAACCAGGTTGTCACTGTGCGCCGGTTTTATAACCAAATACTTTAGGTCTTATTTTTCATCCGGTCAGTACCGCATCCAACAAGGTGCACAGCCCGGGCCCAGGCAGTTGTCTGGAGATGCACAGAACCACGGACTCTCATCTGGAAGAAAACGAGAATATAACTATACAGAGATAGAGGTGGCATCAGAACTCTGTTCTTAGGTTGCAGAAAATATGGAAACGTACATGTTCGCATGGAGAGCCCTCTGAGTGATGCTTTGAATTAGATTCAGTTAAGTCGATCGATTCATGAACAGTAAGCAGTGGTGTTGCCTTAGGAGAAAACTAAGGCGAAAGTTAGGCGCTCTAAGGTGCAAATGGCCTCCGCAGGTGGAAAAGTTTACACACAAACGCAGCTCTGAGGATGAAACCGAGATCTGGTCAACAAGTATTATTTTTGTTTTGATTTGTTTTATTTGTTTGCAGGCCCACAGTGCTGTCTGGAACCTATCTGTACGTCTTCATAAACTAGTCAGCAATCGTCTCTTGTTTCCAACTCAACCAGAATCTTGACTGACAGTCCCCAGAGAACTGGAGAAGTTCCTTTGTTGGAGCCGCGTTGGGGGCTGTGAATATGAATAAAGAAATTGGACATAAGTAAAAACGGGGTCATTGATATTTCTCTGGAGGAAAGGGTGGTATTTCTGCCAAGGGTCCTCGATTAGCTGGTTTCATTGTTCCACGTTTATTAACTCAGATGCAATCAATACAGGCACCCAGACCCGAGGGTTTCCTCGGACACTGTTTCTGGAAGCACCTTTGTGTTACATCAGGGCAAAGTGCGGCATCTTCCAGCGTAGCATTCAGTGATGGATCAAATTACCCTTTATTTAAAAAAAAAAATCAAAATCTCCCTTTTGGACACTTCATGAATGGCAGGTTTGACATTTAGTGGTTTCATTTCTGCTTCATTGTTGCCAGGACCCTGCTGGCACTGGAAAGTGTGTTTCCCTTTTGCTCTCACAACCTAATCTGACCTCTCTATGGTTAAACGGAGACAATGCAAGTTCAGAAGGTGTCTTTTGTGCAGTCCAGGCATCAGAGCCGCCCTGAACAATATTCACGTGTATGGTGTAGGGTATCGGGTGGCGAAGTGGCTTTTTAATTCCACCGGACTGTCCCATTCACACCACGGGCATCACCATGCAAGGTTTTCATCCCCAAATCATCAAATGTATTAGAACTATAATTTTGAGAGTTCAGTTGAATGGCTCCTTTTCTCATTTTGTCTGCTGTTTGCTTTTTACCTTCAAACTATATTTTTATCACATTGGCCCCTGGTTTTCAATAGTGTCACACAGAGGCATGAACACTCCTTAATGTGGATTTTACATCTTGGCTTTAACGTGCATTTGTTTTGATGGAGACGGGGGTTCAAGCGTCCACTTCACAGCCGCTTTCCCTCACCTTCCTGCCCTCGCACACAGCAGTCTTTTCCCCCCGACCCTCCAGCAGGTGTCATTGAGACACCAATCTGTTAGAGCTGTTTTCCCACAGACGTGCTTTTTTGGGCTTGATTATAGAGAGAGTCTCATAAAAAGCTTCTGATTGAAAAAAAGGAAAAGCTGAGGGCATTATCGAATTGCATATGCCTTGGGGATGGTGCGCAGTGATGCATACTTTCAATCTCGAGATGCGCTACAATCAACACAGTACATCCTCCCTTTCATCTAGGAGATATTGCGGCAGGTTCCCACGTAAATTTGTTGACACTGTAAGTGGTAGATGTCAACAAACTCCAAACAGAGTCAGCTGAATAAGTGAGTGCAGGAGACGCGGCCGGATAGATCACAAGGTAGTTACTGCGAGGTCGTGGGGACGGGGCCGGACGGGACTCAGGAACGGACACCTGCAGCTCCACGTGGGAGTCAAGGTGGGGCTTTAGACGGGGCTGTCATCCCACTGACGTATCGAAACATCTCAGAGAAGCTGTTTGAGGGCAGTTAATCCAACCTCTGGTCTTACAGATGAAGACACTAAGATTCTGCAGGGGAAGGACTCAGCTCAGGGGACGGCTGGTAAGAAACGAATCTGGGATGAGAAATAGTGATTTTTTTTTTTAATTTAGTGTTTGCCCCACTACAGATCCCACTTTTGGTTTGGAAATATACAAAGAAACCATATAATAAAGCAAAGTGTAAAAACACCACTTGTAATAGTGAAAAAATGCTTTAACATATGGCAAATTTGTTCATTTCCAAACGATATGCTTGTTTGTGTTAATAGATGAGATTTACTTTGTTTCAGTGTTCAAGCTGGAACTCTCCTGACACCCAAAACTATCTGAGACTGCCAACACTCCTTCGGGGATGCGGAGGTAGGCAGAGGACACAGGTGTGTAAAGACAGAATTTCAAAGGCCTTAAAAATGGTCACATGGGATAGGTGGAAATCTCCCAGAGGTATTAACAGAATTCCACTTAAAAAAATCACATTCAGAAAACCGTTTCCTCACGGGGCTCTCAACTTCATAAAATAATGCTTTCCATGGCCACGTAAGTTGATAGAATCATACTTTGTAGATGCGTCAAATCACGTTTTCCAGCATCGCTTTCTCAGAGGTTAGGTCACGGGAGATGAGACAGCTTCAGCTGGGCTCTCCTGGGCTCTCGCTCTCGTCCCCCTGCCGCCACGCTGGGAGGAAGGCAAGCTTCCCCCTGCTGAAGCACCGGTCATCGCTCCTCTTTCATTATGTAATTGATGTACACGGACCCCTTTATCCGTCGGAAAATTGTAGATTGTGATCCTTACATTTTTCTTGATGAGCAATATAATTCTAGTCAAGAATTACAGTACGCTTACAGTCTGAGCCAATCCATAATTCAGTAAGAGATGATGCTATTAGCTAGTTTGTGCAGTCTGATCAAATTGCATACTTTTATGGTTCCAGTCTTGAAATAGTTTCTGTGGTTTGTAAATTCTAGAAAGTATTCCTTCTTGGAGGACCGTTTCAACCCATCACAGTTGTGTTCATGATTCTACCCGACTCTGTAAACTTGAGCTTTGTTTGTAATTATAATCGCAGGAGTTTTCACTTACTACAATGGTAAGTATTCCATGACCTCACTCTCATAAACGACAAACAGCTCTCACAACGTGACGGTTTCCCTGTCTTTAAGCGGTGTTGTCGCCGAGGTGATGAATGCGGGGGAGCGGGGAGGACGTAAGGAAAGCGCAGCAGCTGTGACGCGCTGCGCCTCCAGAGAGGGGACTGGGACAGAGAAGAGGAAGGAACGTGCGCCTCGGGTGCCGACCTGTTTACGGCCACTTCAGGATGTCACGTGACTCCTCACTGATGTGCGTGGTCCCAGCCGAGTCCTGGCTGGACCCTTGGTGTGTGTGACACGGCGTGAAATGAAAATCACGCGTGTGGAACTCTCAGAGTCTTTCATCCACTCATTTGCTGGGAAGATACTCATTAAGTGCTGCTCTCGTCCAGCCGGTGTCCCAGCATGAAGGGCGTCACTGTGAGGAAGGCCGCGAGGTCCCTGCCTCCGTGGCCTGGGGCTCCAGCCGCGGTACGAGGAGGCGACTCGGCATTC